>NC_141697.1:150971385-152174126 GCF_964263255.1 Lissotriton vulgaris | reverse complement strand
CTCTTTTGCTTTCCTTCTCTCTCTCTCTCTCTTTTTCTCTCTCCTTCTCCTTCTCTCTCTCTCTCTCCTGCTCTCTCTCTCCTTCTCTCTCTCTCTCTCTCTCTCTCTCTCTCTCTCTCTCTCTCTCTCTCTCTCTCTCTCTCTCTCTCTCTCTCTCTCTCTCTTTCGCTTTCCTTCTCTCTCTCTCCTCTCTCTCTCCTCTCTCTCTCCTCTCTCTCTCCTTCCCTCTCCTTCTCTCTCTCTTTCCTTCTCTCTCTCCTCTCTCTCTCTCTCTTGCTCTCTCTCTTTCGCTCTCTCTCTTTCTCGCTCTCTCTCTTTCCCTTTCCTTCTCTCTCTCTCTCGCTCTCCTCTCTCTCTCCTTCTCTCTCTCCTTCTCTCTCTCTCTTTCCTTCTCTCTCTCTTTCTCTCTCTCTTTCTCTTTCTTTCTCTCTTTTGCTTTCCTTCTCTCTCTCTCTCTTACTCTATCCTTCTCCTTCTCTCTCTCTCCCCTGCTCTCTCTCTCCTTCTCTCTCTCCTTCTCTCTCTCTCTCTCTTCTCTCTCTCTCTCTCTCTCTCCTTCTCTCTCTCTCCTTCTCTCTCTCTCTCATCTTCTCTCTCTCCTTCTCTCTCTCTCTCTCTCTCACTCTCCTTGGAAATCGTTTTGTACTGCTTTTATTTACTGGAAAAAATGTTTACAAAATACAGGCCTCAACATTAAGCGTGCTCTATCAACACAAACAATGAAATACAGGACCACAAATTACAGGCCAGGTGGCAAATTGAGGGTATGGGTACATCATGAAGGGGTGAACAGGAGGCAAGTGGGGGAAAAACAGTGACAAAATGTAAGAGACTTGTGGAGAAAATAAGTGAGAGGTGGCAGTAAGAGGGGCAGATCCAGGGAGAGAAGGTTAGAGGCTGGATAGAAATGAGAGGTTAATCGTGAAAGGAGAGTAGAATTAGGAGGAGATAGGAAGAGCCTGGCCTTAGGGCAAAGGGCTGAAGCAGTCCTTTAAATGGGCCGGTACTCAGGTACTGAGTACTGGCACTTCTTATTTTTATCACTGTCAATGCCGACCCTTCGCCATTATGTTGGAGAGTACCAGTACTCATGAAAGGTAAGCTCATTGGCTGCTAGTGCTGGTAAGCACTAGGATGTCACAGAAGAAGCTGTCTCTGACAGCCAAGGCGCTTCTGTAGTCCTTAGCTCAGCCGCTTTTCTGTACCTCTGCTTATTTCTTTGTGTGTATGCACACTTGAGGATATATAGCATTGTCTCAAACAACAACAAATAACGGTATGACATTAAGAAGTTGCAAATATTACAAAACAAGGACATTTTTAAAATATTATCCTGTTTGCCTTTCACTTTGTGTAATGATTTAAACTGTTGTGTTAACATAAATTCTGTTGTGTTTTGACATGTGCTGCAACCTGTATAGAAGTCAATGTGTATCATCATATCTTGACCCTAGCCACACCCATAGCCCCGCCCACTTGCCACACCTCTAGGTCATTTAAATGAGTACCTGCACTTACTTTTTCCCATTTAAAGCACTGCTTATGAGTATTCAGCCGTGCTGCACATTAGTCCTAGTGCTACAACTGGTAGTCTGAACTTATATACGAGTGCTTTTATCTGCGATAATCAAGAACAACAAGCATTGGCACAGTCAATAGGTTTTGCCTTTTGGACCTTACAAGTGTCAGCTGTGCAGCACATTATTCAGGGGCTGCTCCGTGGGAGGAAACAAACAAATGACAACAAGGAAGCAAGTCAATCTGTTGTAGCCACAACATGAGACAGGGGTTAAGTTTAAACATGAAGCTTTATTCATAAGCAACAAGACATCAGCGCGATAATATGCGGCAGCTAGAAGCTTGTTTAGTGCTTCAGTTTCCTTCATGCCTTGGTGCTTTCAAGTGCTTTCACACTCGGGTGCTTTGATCTCTAATTAACACTAACTCGAAGAAATGCCCATCACAGCCATGATTAAGCGCTATAACTTTTCCTCTTTAAACGCGCTCAGCTGCTCACGGCCACTTCCACACAGCTAGATGCAAGGCGCAAACTCTGCCATAGAATACCTCTTCACTGCCAGCACAGTTGCACTTCTTACTTTTATTTCCTTCTTCCTCTTGTGCCTGGCTTTTCTCTCACTCTCTGCGTGAAGGTCCTCTATGCCATTCCGTAGTGCCTCATCAAGGTGTAAGCACTTCACCTTCCACGCCTCGTTATTCGCTGTCTGTCTTGTTGCTCGCTGAGATCAGGCTGACCTCGTCGCCAATAACAAGTTGTAGCCACAACATGAGACAGAGGTTAAGTTTAAACATGAAGCTTTATTCTTAAGCAACAAAACATCAGCGCGCCCTCCGCCTTCAGTCAGCCGGGCAGAACTGACAGCTGGCGTCGGGCGCTTGACTTAGAACGTTCGTCATTCCCACATTCCACGGTGTAGTGATGGAGCAAGGATTCGCACGTTATGCGACTTGCTTGAATTCAAACCCCTCGCCTAACATTAATATAGTAACCAACTTGTTTCGTGTATTAATCTTGCACTTTTACACTACACGCGGGTGTCCCAGAGACACTTGCCTATGTGTTTATTAATCATAACTACGCTTTCAAGCTGAAATGGTCGCTGCTATGCGGGATTCCAGTCTGCGCATGCGTCGGTCAGACCCATGTGATGTGACGCACTCGTAGTTCTGGAGGGATTTTTCGCTCATGCGCAGTATTGCTAATATGGCCGCTTTATTTCTAACATGCTCTCTGCTTGCTACCGCTGCTTTGGCTCAGCTGTTTATTTCTGCTTAACTCCTAATGCTATAGAGATTATAAAGTAAGGGGTGTAGTGCAGCTATTCATGGTATACAGTGTATTCATTTTTTTCTGTGTTTCTAAATTGTTTTCGCTTACTTTTCATGTAACATTCTCCGGGGGCCTGGGAGGAGAGGTGCTGCTCCATCTTGAAAGCCCATGTGTCACCAATCACGTGATAGGGGACGTGCGAGGCTCGCAGCAGTGGAACTCAGCCAGCTGGCTGCCGAAGCTAAAATGCTCATGGCAAAGTGACCCCTGCTCCAGGAGAACACTTCGACTTGTACCTGAAAATGTTACATTTTATGATAATGTTTGTGTGCCCTATTGTCTTCATATTCGTATGCCATGGGAACTGGAATGTAAGGGGTGGGTTCAAGTAATTGAATATTAATTGTGGGAACACCAAATTCTAGGTGGTGACAATGACCTAACCACCTCTCTTGTCCAATCCGAAATCGGGGATCCTTGCACTTGCAACATTTGTGGGTGGTCTACTGACCCGAAAACCGTATAACTGGCCTAGGTTTAGCTAGAGAAATTGTCCGACTTGTCCGAGTAGCTGACCTGTCACTGACCCTACGAACTCTATAGGTGATTGATACAGAGTGCTGCGGAGCACTCTGTCCGTAAATTTCCACAAACTTAGTCTGGGGTGGAGAAACCTTTAAGTGCTGGCGAAGCACTTTGCTGGAGATTTGAGAACCCACTCGGGGTTATTGGCAGATTCCTTGCAGAGAGGGCGTAGCGCAGGCGTTGCATCCGAAGCTGCAGGTGTTGGTCGTACCCTTAGATGAGTCCAGTCCTGATCCATATCCCGGGGTGATCCTGTCCTGACTGTCCATGAGCTGTACCTACTCGCCTACTGGCATTCCAAGTCCTTGAGGGTCCTTTTCCGCCTTTCCTAACTGACCCGGGGCCAGGGTTAGTCCTCATTCTGTCCTAGGTAAATATAAAATATATGTGGGCGTTCGTCCATCTGAATCTTTCTCTCCTATTTTTCCTAATAAAGCAAACCTTGCCTGTGAATTACCTTTGACACTTGAACTCTCATGAAAGTATTTTACTAGCATGTTCCTTATTTTTCCTGTACCCTTACTTAAATGCTGAATTGTTTACATATTTAGGGCCCGATGTAGGTAAACTCCAATTTACCACTTCTTAAATACCGAATCATACCGATTCGGTATTTGAGAAGTGGTAAATTGGAGGGGGGGAGATGTGGGTATTTCAGAATCGGTAAATACCGAATCTGTAAGATTCGGTATTTACCGATTCTGTAAATACCGAATCGGTATCCCCCATTGATTCCTATGGGCCTTGAAGCCCATATGAATCAAAGGGCATTACCGAATTGGTGATTCGGTAATTACCGATTTCTGCAAGGGTGCAGGGGGTGTCACTTTGACACCCCCTAGCACCCCCAATACAGGCTTGGGTGCCATGTGGCAGGCATACATGCCCTAGGGGCAGGTCTGCCTGCCACATGGCATAGGTGTGCATGCACACATGTGCATGCACACCGGAATCGGTATTTTACCATGAAGTTGTATTTCATGGTAAAATACCGATTCAGTAACACCTGTGGGACTCAGAAGAGTCCCCCCTACATTAGGAATTTACCGAATCGGTAGAATTACTGAATCGGTATTTTACCGATTAGGTAATTTTACCGATTCGGTAAATGTGCAGTTATCTACATATGCCCTTGGAAACGGGCACCTACATACCAAATGGCCATTTACCGGTCGGAAACGGCCGAAATCGGCCGTTTCCGACCGGTATTAAGGCTCCTACATCGGGCCCTTAGTGTGTTCCACTGTAACCTTTCCTATATAAATTGCATTTATTCTGAAGCACTTGTTTCCCAAATTCCTTAGTATATTCCAATTAGGATTTAGTAGCATGTTCCTTTCTTCTTACCTATTCTTTAGTAACGCAAATATAAATCTGTTAGATTAAATCAGCGTGTTCCCTTTTCCCTCTCCTTTATATTTTCTAATGATAGATGATCCTTACATTAATTCATAGTTATACCATTTTTCTAATCTTGGTCATAGATGTTTTGATCTGTGTGAATTTTATTCTCATGGCATACTAGATAAAGGTTTTTAAAACTTCTTACGTTTGTGGTTATTACAAGGTATAGACAAAATATAAATGTATATGGTGTTGGTGTTATCTGCCTGAAAAACTTAATTATAGCTCCTTATTCATTGTGGTCATAGGTACCTGTTTCTCGAGGATTGGTAAGTCAGGTACACGTGAAATATATGGAAAGTAAGAACCCCGAATTATTGATAGCGCTGTGAAGGTTACCTTATTTATGAAAATGTTATTGACGGGCCCAGTAACGTATATATATTTGGTAAATAAGAATCGGGTGACCTGCGAGCTCTATCAGTAATTATCTGGTAGCAGGATGATGGTTAGGACTAGTTGAGACAGGTAGATAGGCTAATTGTTGACAAACTGAAAATTTAAAATGTGCTGCTAAAAATAATACTTTCCTTTAAGATCGATCGATTGCAAAAATATTGGTTTGAAATGTTATGAAATGTTTTAATGTTTTTTTTTTAAATGCTGCTATATTGAATGTTTATTAACAAATTGTTAGTGATTGTTATATGTTGTCTGGAAATTCCCCGGGGAATAGAATAGCGGGTGGTGAGTAGAATCCAATTGGCTGTGAGGTCACTGGCTGTGAGTAAGATTAGTGCATGGTTAGGTAGAACCGGAAGCTCTAATTATGATTTTCTGAATGAATAGTTGAATAAATGATAGCAACGAGTTCGCTAATGAAACTTCAGTTGTGTTATTACCTAGTAAGGGTCACACAAGGAAGGAGTAGTAGGTTCATCTGAGCTTGGGTGATAACAAAAGAGTACATTGGTGAAACCTTAGACTTAGTATATATCCCGGAAAGAGTGGATGAGTCAAAGAAGTAACAGGTTCTCTAATGCTTGTGTGAAGGGTAGGCAGAAGGGTCTATCCGTAGTGTATGAAAAGTAGACAGAAGAGGTTTACTTGCAGTGAAACAAAAGTTTCCTTCTTGTTAAACACTCGAGTACAGTGGCGAATGTTATATGCTGTAAACTAAATAAGATTCAGAAAAGGGGGCGGTGATGAACAGAGTGTCTGAATTAAGCAGACCACTCTTACCCAGTCCAAAGATCAGGGCTTGATCCATCACCGTTTTTTAGCTCACTGCACCATCCCAGCTCAGAACCTGGCTACATGCAAATTAGTCTGTCCCTGGCCCAGTGCATCATGGGAACAGGGCAGACCAGACTACCAAGCCAATTCTTCACTGGAAAGGAGACAAGCTTCCGGGGACCGGTTTCTGGCATTTCAGCCGTCGTCGGCCCGGCTTGCTAGAATCCTGATGGTGCAGTGAGCAAGGGACTCATGTCTGAGTATACCCTGCCACACCTATAGTGGCCAAAAACGATTCAGAAAAGGGGGTGGTGATGAACAGAGTGTCCATCACCACCCCTTGTTAAATATTTTGTCCACCATAAGCGTGGAAGGGTATACTCAGATGTGAGTCCCTTGCTCATTGCACCATCAGGATTCAAGCAAGCCGGGCCGACGACGGCTGAAATGCCAGAAACCGGTCCCCGGAAGCTTGTTTCCTTCCCAGTGTAAGAATTGGCTTGGTAGTTTGGTCTGCCCTGTTCCCATCATGCACTGGGACAGGAACAGACTAATTTGCATATAGCCAGGTTCTGAGCTGGGATGGTGCAGTGAGCTAAAAAACGGTGTTGGATCTAGCCCTGATCTCTTGACTGGGTGAGAGTATTCTGCTTAATTCAGAAACTCTGTCCATCATCACCCTTTGTTGTTAAGTAAACTAAATAAGAGCACTTGCACTTTAAGAAAAATTCAAAGTTTCCGTTACCTTGTGAAGGAGGGAGTTGGTCGCGAAGCTGCGCTGACGTCACTCCGTGCCGCGCTGGTATTGGTTGAAACCGCGGGCGTGTAACAAAGCTAGTATTGTAAAGGAGGGGTGAGTGCCGGAGCGTGAGACCGCGTCTCGCGAAAAAGTCCGCGCACCCATTGGTTGAAATTGTTTGCAATCATAGTGCTGATTGGTTGGTGTAGTTGGCGAAAGACGTACTGGTATTGGAAGAGGATTTGTAAACAAAAGACGTAGTTAATCACGGAACTTCTGGTTACGCAGTCTATGTGGTATCCTGAATTCTTACCTGATCCACAACATTTAGGGTTTCGCAAGGATCAGATGCTAAGAGGCAGACCGTACAATATGTACGGAAGCAAGAGAAAAATGTCATTTACTGATAAGATCAAGAATTACTTTAAGAAAGACAAGCCCATTAGAACTAGAGAAGGTGTAATTATTCCACCACCTAATACTCCTGCATCAGTCATGATGTTTGACAAAGGGTATCATACCTGTGTATGGCTGGAGAATTGGGTAAAATACACTGAAGATGGCGGAATCCTAGCATTTCCCTTAGATGGTACCTTTAACAGTAGAATTTTGTTTAATTTGAGGACCCGAATGAATGACTTACATCCCAGACCGAGATTGACTCAATATGAGGCTTTAGAAGAATGGGAGTTTGAGGCTTTAGAGCGAGACAGACCCAGAATGGATAAGGGAGTGAGTAAATGGTGCCCGAAATTGCAGCAAGATGCTAAAGAGAAAAAGATGAAACAGTGGAGACAGAATATGATGGTCGAGGGACTATTTCCAGTATTTGGGATAGACGCACCTGAGGGTGGAAAAAGCACAGAGAAAGCCCGACACCTAATGTCTACAGGTGATTCAGAAGATGAATACCTGGAGGATTTATTAATGAAAAATCCACCACCATATGATGAGGAATCTAGGTCCCTGAGCTCGAAAAACCAGTTTTTCCGACACCCTAGAGAAAGGAGGGCCAGTGAAACAGATGCAGCAGGTAAAGAGGGATTTTGTAGGCCTGATACAACCTTCCCGAACTATAGGCCATTTGGTGATGAAAGACCAGGAACGACAGCCCCAACTGCCCCGAGTTTGTATCCTCCTTTAGTTCCACAAGTAATACATGAAACACCGATTGAAAAGGCTTTACAGGAACAAGAAAAGGAAGCTTTAATTAAACAGAGAAATGAACTAATTCAGAAAATATCCCTGTTAAATCCCAGTCCTGAAGCTCTGACAATTCTAGTGACTATTGGTCCAGTTGTTCCTCTCTATGGGATAGACAGGCTAGTCCAAAAACGCCAGTTATTACACCAACTGTAGCACCACCCAGAAAAGAGCCTCTCATAGTTGAAGATCAGGCAAGTGAATGCAAATCTGTGGTCCCCCTGTTGGATCTGCCCATAAGGGAACCAGAGAGCAGTGTACCTCGAACAGGAACGCAGACTTGTACAAAGGAAGTCCTGATAGAAACAGCTTCAGGTACTCGAAGTGCCACAGTGGTGACTCCGGAAGAAATAGATCGATGGACCAGAGAATTAGAAAAAACAACTCCCCAGTCAAAACCATTAGACATTTGCAAGCTAAGGATAGAAATAGAAGAACTGATGGCTGGGAATGTGGGACTGGACAGATTAAATACTCTTAGTGAAGAGGAGTTGTTGTTCATATGCAAAAGCCTTACCCGAAACACCAGAGTGTTCCATGAGAAACTGATAGATACAGCAGCTGATATGGGAATAGATGTTAGTCGATCCAAGGTATTACAAAAACCTTATAGAGCAGAATTTTCTGACAAAGACCTAGAAAACATGAATGTGTCAGGGAAAAAGGTACAAATACGAGAATTGCTGAACCTGTTACAGAAATGGGGAGATTTAGACAAATGGAAAGCCAGATGGGCAAAGAAAAAGGAAGACAGTAAGGCTAGACCAAAGACTTCTGAATATGTCCTGAAAGAGGTCAATCAAGCAGAAACTTTGTACCCCATGAGAGAAGTGCCCGGAGGAAAATATGTACATGTTCCATGGTCCCGACAGGATATTGTGTCCTTTACCAATGATTTCCCAAAGTTAAGAGAGAAGCCTGTTGAGTGGTATAGGCAGGTCGTGAGATTCGTAAAAGTCCAAAAGTGCCTCCTGAAGGACCTAGATGGGTTCTTCGACATTGTAGTTCCTGTAGATTTATGGACAGAATGTAAAATTGCAGTTGATTGGCCTAGTGAGGAGTATGAAAGAGACTCAAGAACAGGAGCTCCTTCTCCGAATGTAATGAGGCAGTATGACAAGGTAATACAATACTTGAAAGGGAAAGTGCCAGCCAAAGAAACTGATTGGACCCGTATAGATATAACTACCCAAAATCGTGATGAAACTGTTCATTCCTATTATGAGCGACTGTTACAGGTGTTCAAGACTTACAGTGGAATCGATAATATTGAAATGAAGGATATGACCCATTTCATTTATCGATTCGTGTTGGGATCTAGACCTGAGATCTCCCAGTGGATTAGAGATAACAAAATCTGTTGGCAGGGTAAACCTGTAGATGAGGTCCTGAAGTACGCTAAGTACTGTGAAGATGAGATGGAGAACAAACGGAAGGCCTTAAAAGAAAAGGTTATGTGGGCTCAAGTGAAATTGGCGGAACAACAAGAAAAGCAGTTAAGTAAATTGAACCATAATACCCCAAACACAGGTGCTGGGGGAGGAGGGAAACCTCGAGTTAAAATGAGTCGCAAAGAGGCTATGAAGAAATTTCCCTGCCACGGGTGCGGTCAGATAGGGCACTGGAGAGTCGAATGTCCGAATTTACAGATTGGTAATACCCCAAATAATGATTTAAATCCACAGGTGCAGAAAGAGGGGCCCCGAAAGACCCAGCAACAGGTACAACAGAGTCAGTTGCCTTGTGCACCTAGGCCAAATTATAAGAACAAAAATCAGCAGAATGAGACAGTCGAGGTGTGGGAAGGAAGGGAGCATAGAAATGCAGCAACCTCGCAATTCCTGTTGAATGATACATTCCTCTGTGATGAACCTTACTGACGGGGCCTGAGGGGGAGGACGAGGAGTGCGTACTTGGCGCCTCCTTGCCGGTAGACCAGACTGGACCATACATTGAAGGAAATGATGTCACCTTTCTATTGGACACTGGTGCTACCCGTTCTACTGTGAGAACAGCAGACGTTCCAAACCTACCCCTCTCGGGAGAAGCAATCCAAGTAGTGGGCGTGTCAAACCAGATAATTAGTACCCCAGTAACTGAACCAATGGAGAATTTTAAAGAGCTGCACAGATTTGTCGTCTGTGATTCCAGTCCTGTAAACTTATTGGGACGTGATTTGTTGTGCAAAATGAACTGTACCATCTTTTGTACACCAAAGGGCGTTGAAATTCAGACCCCAGATGAAGATGGATTGTACAAATTAATGTTATTAAGGCCTGACTCAGAAATTAAGAAATAAACAATACAAGATTTACCTGAAGATCTCCAACAGACAGTGATACCAGAGGTGTGGGATTTCACTGGAAAAGATGTAGGACTAATGGCAAATGTAGACCCGATTCAAATAGCCATAAAACCAAATGCTGTTTACCCGAATACCAGGCAGTATAAAATGAGTGCAGAAGTGAAAGCTGGAGTTGCCATTGAAATAAAAAGATTGCTAGAAGCCAACATCATACAGGAAGTAATGAGCAGTCCTTGTAATTCACCCATAATTGGGATCAAAAAGCCTAGTGGGAAGTACAGGGTAGTGCAGGATCTGCGCAAGGTAAACACGATTGTTGTCCCTTGTTGTCCTATTGTGCCAAACCCTGCAGTGATTTTGTACCAAATTCCATGGAATGCTGGATGGTTTACCGTCATTGACTTATGTCACGCATTCTTTTCCATCCCATTGCATCCAGACAGCAAATTTCTTTTCTCATTTGAATTTGACAGTCACATCTACGTCTGGAATCGTGTCCCTCAGGGGTACACAGAGAGTCCTTCCATTTTTAATCAGATTTTGAAAAGACTGCATTGTGCATACCATCCGGAGGCTTCTGGAGTAGTTGAACAGGTGAATGGCACTATAAAGTCAAGTCTGGGAAAAATTTGTAACTCTACTGGATTGAATTGGATAGACGCTTTACCCCTTGTCCTAATGGGACTGAGAAGCATTCCAGACCGAAAGACAGGCCTGAGTCCCCATGTGATACTAATGGTAAGAGTGATGCGGCAGGCATGGGTTCCTGGACACAAACTGCTAAGTATTACTGATGATTTGGTACTAGAATACTGCAAGCAGCTGGGTGACCAAGTGCGTTCTATCTCTCACCAGATTGGGGAGGAGCCGTCGCCAGGCCAACAACTACAGTCCATAATCTGAGACCAGGCGATTGGGTTGCGTTAAAGAAACACACCTGGAAGAGTTGCCTTGGACCGAAGTGGGGAAAGCCTAGACAAGTGATTCTTGTCACGACAACTGCAGTAAAGTGTGCAGGCGTGCCAAAGTGTATTCATGCCAGCCATACCAAGAGAGTGACAGAAGAAGAAGCAACTGAGGCTGAAGGTTGTGCAGCTGAAGGGTCGCCAGACGATGGTCCTGAACTAGCTGATGACGAACAACCGAGCACCAGTCAAGACGAATGGATCCCAGCAGGCGATCTGATTCTTGATCCAATAAGAACCAGAAAATACTCTTACCTAGATAGAGAGTGGGATAGTGAGGACGAGACAGGAATAGACGGAAATAATCAGGTTATCGAAATCCATGTCAATCCTGATGAAGAGAGGGGTCAGATAGGGACAGAACAAGTTATCGACAATCCTCCAAAAACTCCAGAGACCGAAAAGGGACAGTTAAAAATTAGAGCTGAATTTCATGCGGAAGAAAATCAAGGGTTCGAAGTGCATGAGCAGGAACAGATAGAAATAGACGAACGTGTTCAGGAGACCGAATTTGAGACAAACGAAAGTCAAAGTCAGCATACACCTGAGCCAGGCCAGTTTAGGAACCAGGCGGAAGAAACTGAAGTAAGACCTGGAACTAGTCAGACAGGAAGGGACGAAGATACTGTTGAAACAGATGTGCTACAACTGAATGAAAATAAAAGAGCACGTGAAGAGAGCAAGATCACAGGGCCAATTAAAAGACTCAAAAGGAAGAAGAGTGTACCCAGGTACATAAAAAGACTGAAACTAAGATTGAAAACTGTAGAGGAAAAACTAGAAGACCGGAAAAAGGCTGCCAGTGAAAAAGAGAGAAAAACCATTAAAGAAATGGGGTGACCCAAACGGTACTGGACCTGGGTAGCGTATTAGTATAAACAAACAGTGGTCCGAGACCTATTATTTTAAACACGTAAAAAATCACAATTTAATAAATTGGAAGGCGTATGTTATTTTAACCGCCCTGATCAATTAATGAAGAAAAGTAGAGAATAGGCAACAGCAACAAACTCAAAAATGTATAGACAATATTTTAATCTATTGTCGGAATTTGGAACGGAAACACAGTATACAATATTTAAATCTATTGTCAGGTTTTGGAAGCGAAAGCACAATTCACAGTATTATGTACTTTTTTTATGCATTGTCCCGTATTCAGAACGTGCAGTAGAGCAAAAAAAGGGGGGTGTCAAAAGAAAGTGAACGTGATAAAGTGAACGGAAAGGAATCACACAGATTTAAGAAAATATATTTCAAGCAATTCAAAAGAAACACCAGCCAAAGAAGGCCGGAACCATATGACCTGGCCACTTCAATTAGTCAGCATAATTTCCCTAATTATTACTAGGCAACTGATGTCAAAAAAATGTCTGCACTATATCTACAAGGGTGATACAGTTAGTGGTCCAGGTTAGTTAATAAAATGTCGACGTTTCGACTCGACTAGCGGCCATGCGGTCGTTTTATTCCTGGGCCATGCGAGTCTTCTTCAGGACAGGTGGGACGGGACAATAGGGATCTCATTGGTGACCCCTTCTATGAGATAATGGTCGTGATTCCCACTCCACATAGACACAGTCCTTACGTTTCCAGGGAAGTAATCCAAGTGGTCTCTGCGTTCTTATTGGTTTCCTATTCGATGGGTAATGAAAAAGAGAGAGCTAGAGTCCAACCTAAAAGAAGGAGTAGCAGAATAAAAAGGCAAAACGTAAACTATTGAGGTCCCGAATGGACTTACTTAGTGCTTGAAGAATTTGAAGACCTCGAAATAAGTGACGAAAGTGTCGGAGAATTGGTCACTGATCAGGGTTCCGAAGAAGAAGACCCAACCTGAAAGTTAACCTGCGTAAGCTACCTGTGTAAAGTAACAAAGAGGGGTTGGAAAACTTCTTTTAAGCCACAATGTCTGATTCAAATGTGAATGGAAGACCTAGACAGAATTGCTGTAAAACATGCTGTAAAATATGCTTATGTAGTGTAGCAATAGTATTGATAATATGGATAGGACTAACAGTCTTAATACCTTTCATGATAAGCAAAGACTCTAACCTGTACCCTACTCAACAAATGACAAAGGACTTAGAAATTCTGCAAACAGAAGAGACACCACGAAGTGTAGAAAGGCGTGAGAAAAAACATTTAGCCTGAAACAAACTAAACCGGACTTAGATGCATCAGATAAGGGAGGACTACATTATCACAGAATCAAAAACAGAACACATTTAAATGTATTTGCAAACCTTTTAGTACACTATGTAGAAGCTATGGAAATAGAAGACTGTTATGTCTGCATGAAGCCACCCACTTCTGTAGCTGAAGGTGTGACCTATCCCCATTTACCCCTAACCTATAGAATTTCCTGTAGTATTTTAGCAAGCTTATTTTACAGAAGCACGCTACAGTATTACTATTCAAACTCTGACGTAATTTTTTCAGAACTTCCTATTCGGGGAAACCTGAATATTATACATACCAAAAGCGAGGTGACTCGTTATATGGGAGAATACTTTCTGACTATAGGTGACATAATTTAGGTGAAGCACACAGAAATAATTTGACCTGTTCATTACGTGAACAAGAGAATGTTTTTGAAAATGGCAGAGAAAAGAAGGGACAGTTACCAAACAAAGGCAAATGATAAAAGACAGAGAACTCCTAAATGGGCAGAAAACATGGAAAGCACCTCAAATGGTAAAGCTAATCCTGCATTGTTACTGGATTTCGAAAGAAAGGGGAAACTGTGTCTTCACAGAGAAAAGACTAGCTATTATAACAATGTATTCATCGGTTCCAGTGAATGCGAACACAATTATAAGGTAATTGGAGGTTGGGGTTTCAAAAATGGGTCAGAACCTGTGTTTCCCGGAATTTATTATATATGTGGAAACAAGGCTTATTTCAAATTGCCAGATCACTGGTATGTAAGCTGCTATTTTGGCATTGCCTTCCCGAAAATATACCATGTGAATGACGCCGCTGGAAGCAATGAAAATACTAATGGTTTAGTGCGTAGTAGAAGAGAAAGTGTAGGAGAAATAATAGGTGATATATTTAGTGCATTGATACCTGGAGTGGGAGTGGTTCTGAATACACACCGAATTTGCAAATTGTCTACAGTAGTGGATCGGTTATCTACTGACACCGCTGCTGGTTTCCTACTGGTCAATACTGAAATGGTTGCGATCAGATCAATGGTTTTACAAAATAGACTTGCTCTTGACACCTTATTGGCAAAAGAGGGCAGAGTCTGTAGAATGTTGAAAGCGCAACATTGTTGCACTTACATTCCAGATAAAAGTGTTGAAATTAAGAAATATGTGAGAAACATAACTAATTTGGAAAAAAAGCTCAAACCACTGGAGGTTGACAGTGCCTGGAAGAGACTAACTGATGGTCTCTCCTCTGTAGGTAGTTGGTTTTCTAACATAGGTAAAAGTCTTGTGAGTAAAATACTGATGCCAATAGCAGGGATTAGTTTAATTGTGCTAATAATAATAATTTGCTGCAAATGTAAAAAATGCAGAAAGAAGTATGCTGTGAATAAGAGAGAAGTGAAAAGGAATGTTGAGGAACTTGAATTAGAAGAGCTGAAAAATCAGATTTACAAAAGAACCAAAAGTTTCCATCCTAATAAGGATGCAGAAAAGAGGATCAACAACAAATTTGTTGAAATTGAGTTGAATGAGATGTGAAAGAGAAAGTTGGCATCTGGTTCCATTAATAGTGATGATAGTAAATGTCAAAGAGGGGATTGATGGAGCAAGGATTCGCACGTTATGCGACTTGCTTGAATTCAAACCCCTCGCCTAACATTAATATAGTAACCAACTTGTTTCGTGTATTAATCTTGCACTTTTACACTACACGTGGGTGTCCCAGAGATGCTTGCCTATGTGTTTATTAATCATAACTACGCTTGCAAGCTGAAATGGCCGCTGCTATGCGGGATTCAAGTCTGCGCATGCGTCGGTCATACCCATGTGATGTGACGCACTCGTAGTTCTGGAGGGATTTTTCGATCATGCGCAGTATTGCTAATATGGCCGCTTTATTTCTATCATGCTCTCTGCTTGCTATCGCTGCTCTGGCTCAGCTGTTTATTTCTGCTTAACTCCTAATGCTATAGAGATTATAAAGTAAGGGGTGTAGTGCAGCTATTCATGGTATACAGTGTATTCATTTTTTTCTGTGTTTCTTAATTGTTTTCGCTTACTTTTCATGTAACATTCTCCGAGGGCCTGGGAGGAGAGGTGCTGCTCCATCTTGGAAGCCCATGTGTCACCAATCACGTGATAGGGGACGTGCGAGGCTCGCAGCAGTCGAACTCAACCAGCTGGCTGCCGAAGCTAAGATGCTCATGGGAAAGTGACCCCTGCTCCAGGAGAAAACTTCGACTTGTACCTGAAAATGTTACATTTTATGATAATGTTTGTGTGCCCTATTGTCTTCATATTCGTATGCCATGGGAACTGGAATGTAAGGGGTGGGTTCAAGTAATTGAATATTAATTGTGGGAACACCAAATTCTAGGTGGTGACAATGACCTAACCACCTCTCTTGTCCAAATCGGGGATCCTTGCACTTGCAACATTTGTAGGTGGTCTACTGACCCGAAAACCGTATAACTGGCCTAGGTTTAGCTAGAGAAATTGTCCGACTTGTCCGAGTAGCTGACCTGTCACTGACCCTACGAACTCTATAGGTGATGGATACATAGAGCTGCGGAGCCCCCTGTCCGTAAATTTCCACAAACTTAGTCTGGGGTGGAGAAACCTTTAAGTGCTGGCAAAGCACTTTGCTGGAGATTTGAGAACCCACTCGGGGTTATTGGCGGATTCCTTGCAGAGAGGGCGTAGCGCAGGCGTTGCATCCGAAGCTGCAGGTGTTGGTCTTACCCTTAGATGAGTCTAGTCCTGATCCATATCCCAGGGTGATCCTGTCCTGACTGTCCATGAGCTGTACCTACTCGCCTTCTGGCATTCCAAGTCCTTGAGGGTCCTTTCCCGCCTTTCCTAACTGACCCGTGGCCACGGTTAGTCCTCATTATGTCCTAGGTAAATATAAAATATATGTGGGTGTTCATCCATCTGAATCTTTCTCTCCTATTTTTCCTAATAAAGCAAATCTTGCCTGTGAATTACCTTTGACACTTGAACTCTCATGAAAGTATTTTACTAGCATGTTCCTTATTTTTCCCGTACCCTTACTTAAATGCTGAATTGTTTACATATTTAGTATGTTCCACTGGTACCTTTCCTATAGAAATTGCATTTATTCTGAAGCACTTGTTTCCCAAATTCCTTAGTATATTCCAATTAGCATTTAGTAGCATGTTCCTTTGTTCTTACCTATCCTTTAGTAACGCATAACTCCCCCCACCCCCCTAACTCTCCCTTTTCCCACAGTCGACACTTCTCCCACGATTTGTGAGTCAGGTCCTTTGCCAGTCCCTAAAAACTTCACTGCCTTCTACCTCAATACCCGGTCTGCTGTTGCCCATGCGCACGAACTTTCGGTCCTGCTGGACCTTCATGCTCCTGATCTCCTCTTTTTAACCGAGACTTGGTTCTGCGATGACTCCCTCCCTGCCCTCCTATCCACCTTACCGGCCTCCTACTATGCCCTCAGGGCGGATCGTTCTCTAGGCAGAGCCGGGGGCGGCGTGGCGGTCATCGCACGTACCGATCTCCCCTTCCAAATTCTTTCCCTACCTACTATTGCCACCACCGAATTCCTGGTGATTCGCACAGTCTCCACCTCTCCCCCCCTAACCTGCTTCCTCACCTACCGTCCCCCCCAGTCCCCCCTACAGTTTCTCCCTGACTTTTTGGAGGTCCTGGCCACCATTGCAGTCAACAATTCCTCTATCTTGCTCCTTGGCGATTTTAATTTCTGGCCCTCTGATCCCGCCGAATGTCCGTCATCAAAGGAATTTTCCGAAACCCTCTACTCCCTCAACTTTATACCTCATGTTCACTCCCCCACCCACATTAAAGGTCATCGGCTTGACCAGATCTGGTCCCTGAACTGCCCTGTGGAATCACTTTCTATTTCCCCTTGTCCTTGGTCTGACCACCACCTGATTTCCTTTCTCCTTCCTGTTCTCCCTCCAGCCAAGCCCTTTCGGCCCAAAAACACCTGGGTCCGATCATGGGGCCGTGTCAACCTTGAGAATCTCTCCTCCCTCCTTACCTGCTCCCTTCCCTCTCTTCAGGGCCTTACCACCGCCTCCCAGGTTGATGCCATAGATCAGTGGCTCTCCCATAGCTGCGACTCTGTTGCCCCGCTCAAGCGCATTACTTCCAAACGCGACAAAGATGCCAATCGGTGGTTTAATAAAGAGCTTAAAACCACCAAACTAACAGTTCGCCGCGCGGAGCGGGCTTGGAGGAGAAACTATTGCCCCACTTTGAAACTGGAATACACCAACATCTTGAGCCAGTACAAAAAAGGCATCTTGGAGGCTAAAACATCTTATTTCTCCTCCAAGATCTTAGCTGCAGAGAACCAGCCCAAGGAGATATTTTCCATCGTCCACAACCTGGCGTTCTCGGACAGAACTACTCTAAAACCGGCCCCGTCCGAAGACCTCTACCTCTCTCTCAATAATTATTTCATTCACAAAATTGCCACCATTAAGGCCAACATCCCTCCTCCTTCCCCATCTTTTGTTGATCCTCAATGTCCTCCCCCCAAAGGCGCACTGACCACCTTTCCCCCTATCACTCGGGAAAGTCTGACCTCTTTGGTGCCTCTGATCAAATCTGGCTCCCCGCCCGACCCCTGTCCTGCCCACATCCTCCGTCACATCTTTGTTTCTTGCCCAGACCCTCCCCTTCACCTCCTCAACAGCTCCCTTTCTCAAGGCATAGTCCCCAGCTCCCTGAAATCCGCGGTAATTGTGCCCATTCTGAAAAAACCTGGGGCAGATCCTTCTGTCCCAGCCAATTTCCGCCCCATCTCCCTTCTGCCATTTCTGGCCAAGGTGCTCGAGCGCCATGTCACCTGCGCTCTGAGTTCCTTTGTGGAGAAGCACGGAGCCCTTGCCCCCCGCCAAGCCGGCTTCCGCCCCGCACACTCTACGGAGTCCGTTGTCTTGTCGGTTCTAGACACCCTCAGGGAGGGTATGGACACCAATCAGCACCAGGCCCTTGTGCTCCTCGATCTCTCAGCCGCCTTCGATACGGTGGATTATAACATCTTACTTTCCCGTGTCAGGGCGGCGGGGATCGGGGGGACTGCCTTGGTCTGGTTTAAGCATGGGCGGAAAATCCATTTCGCTCGCGGATTTTGCAGATTTTCGGTAAATTCGCAATCCGCGAGATTCGTGAATTTCCCGCAAAATCCGCAAATCCGCGAGCAGCGGATTTGCTCGCACTGTTCGCGTGAGTTCGCGGCTTCCCAGTTCAACCTCGTGCCCCGCGAATAAGCGCAAAATTGCAGAAATACGATCTTAGCAAAACTGAAACTACTTACCAGGTTCAAAAGCTCAGGCTCATCATTAGTAGCCATTTCCTGTAGTGCTTCCTGAGGGGCCCCTCCAGAGTTCAGTTGCCAGTTGCAACTATTATGTGACCCTGCTCTGAACCTCAGAATAGTTACACATATGCCACAAAGGTCCTGAATTACAGCTAAGGGAGACAAGCAGGAGCCAGGCTGGAAGTTCAAATCCATTAATCAGCCCCTAATTCATTATTGTCAGTTGGGGCAGGGCAGGTGTTGTAACTAATTTTGCAACAATGAAAGCACTTAGCAAGTGCAAAAGATCACTAATCAGGAAGCACTAAGGAAGCAGGTGCCAGCTAAAAAAATATTCTGTGACACATTAATCAGCCCCAAATTAATTCAGGTCACTTGAGGCAGGGAAGGTGTGCTTGCTTTGCCACAATAATATACACTGACTGGACAACCAGAGGGTGCTGTGATGAAACAGAGGGTGGCATGGGTGGGCCAGAGGGTGGCATGAGTAGTCAGAGAGTGGCAGTGGTGACAGAGAGTGGCAGTGATGAAGAAGAGTGTCCCAAACAGGCTGGACACGTAGAAACAACAAGTTCGCGAAACTAGCGACCCGACAGGTAAGTTTGCGTTTGCGAAATTGTACACAACCCTCGCGAACTGGCAGAAACCCGCGCAAACACACAAAAAAAAAAAATCCGCAAATTCGCGAGAATTCGCGGATTTTGCGAATTGCGAGTTCGCAAATCCGCAAAATTCGCGAATGCGAGATTCGCAAAATTCGCCCATGCTTAGTCTGGTTATCCTCCTTCCTGAGCAACCGCACCCAGGCTGTCCGCCTGGGTGACTTCACAGCGGACATCCGGAAAGTTCAGTGCGGGGTCCCCCAAGGTTCCTCTCTCTCTCCCCTCTTGTTTAATTTGTATATTGCCCCTCTGATTTTTTTCTCTTCAACAGATGGAGGTCGCCGTATTTAATTATGCGGATGACCTCCAGCTGGTCTTCAATCTTTCCTCTCCCTCTGCTGTTCTTAATTTCCAAACTGTCATGCTTCATATCAGGGACTGGATGAACCACAACCACCTTAAACTCAACCCTGATAAAACCGAGCTGGTGTTGACGGGTGGTTCATCCAGTCCCTGGTCCCCTCTTTTTTGGCCCCCCTCTCTTGGTTCTTCTCCTGTTCCCTCCTCCTAAGTTAAAACTTTAGGCATAAAACTTAACTCTCAACTCACCCTTCACTCCCAGGTTAGCTCTGTGGTATCTTCTTCCTTTCTCTCACTGCGTACTATACGCAGGGTGTCCCGCTTCTTCACTTCCTCTGCCCTCAAACTCATCATCTTGGCCATGGTGGTGTCCCGCCTGGACTATGGGAACACCTTGTATGCCGGTATCCCTGCATATAGTCTGCGTCGCCTACAACAGATACAAAACCAGGCGGCTCGCCTGGTTTTCAATCTCCCTAAATCTCACCATTCTACCCCACTTTTGAAATCACTTCATTGGCTCCCCGTGCGAGCTAGAATTCAATTCAAGCTCGCATCCATCACTTTTCTGGCCCGATTAGGCTTGGCGCCAGCCTTCATCTCCTCTGAGATTGTCTCATATGTCCCCACCAGGGCTCTACGTTCCTCCTCCCAGTCCCTCCTCACCATCCCGCGCTTCCGGAGAAAGAAGTGGGGGGGATCCAAATTTGCTATCCTTGCCCCCACCCTCTGGAATTCCCTTCCCCTTGAACTTCGCTCCATCACCCTCTACTCACAATTCCGCAAGTGCCTTAAAACCCACTTATTCACAAAGTCCTTTGAATAAATGCCCCCTCTGCCCTCCCTGCTTTTAACCTCAGTCCCCGTTAGCTATAGCGCCAAGAAACCGCTGGTATACGTGCGCTTTAAAAGTACTTTCAAACTCAAACTCAAACTCAAATATTAATCTGTTAGATTAAATCAGCATGTTCCCTTTTCCCTCTCCTTTATATTTTCTAATGATAGATGATCCTTACATTAATTCATAGTTATACCATTTTTCAATTCTTGGTCATAGATGTTTTGATCTGTGTGAATTTTATTCTCATGGCATACTAGATAAAGGTTTTTAAAACTTCTTGCGTTTGTGGTTATTAAAAGGTATAGACAAGGGGGCGTGGCCAAGATGGCGACGGAGTGAGACGTGCCTGCGAGCTCCTCCGGCACCCAGAGCCATTCATAGCTTTGTGTAGCTGAATTGGGGCGATTTCAGCTCCGGAATTGACTTTCCTGGGGTCACCGAGGTGCCCTGAATGAGTTTGAGCCTTCTCCCGTCGAGCTACGACCTGGAACGGCGGACTTAGCCGAGGTGTCGGAGTGGTGACGCACGAGCGCTGGTGCGGCCTACGGAGCCTCGCCTGGGTTGCATCGGCTCTTAGCACGAGGGGACCCTGGACCTTAGCAAGTTGTCTAGTGTAGCACTTGCATTGCGGGATCCCCCGACTGGGATTGTCGCGAGCCCACCTGGCGCCCCGGTGACCCATCTGGCTCTTGGCGCCTGAGCGGAGGTGACGAGGAGGCACCGACCTGTCTAGCGGCTGCTGGACAGCGCAGAAGGCTGTGGGAAGACGAGGAGGTGCCATCTTGCCCCTAACCCTCTCTGCCTTGGGGGCGATCCAACGGGCGTTGGGAGACACGGCGAGTGCTGCCTTCTGATCGCATCGGCCTCCCGGTGACTACGGAGCGGAGATCGCAGAAGGTGTGAGGGAGCGTTGCCTGATATCCGAGACGCTCCGGGAGGACGCGAGGAGCCCAGGAGTAGGCTGAGGCGCCGCATCATGACGACGAGGAATCGCATGAATAAGCCAGGGAAGGACGGTCCTGGGAAAGGGCCGTCCGGATCGCCCCCCGGCTCTAGCAAGTCCCCGGCCAAGGACGACGGAGAGGGCCCAGTCACGAAGGCCTTTTTGATTGAACTTTTCGCTTCTATCAAAGACGATATTACAGAACTGAAGTCGCAACTGGCTTCCGATCTACGTGAGGTCCGTCGAGATGTGGACGGCATCGGAGAACGGGTTGCGACCCTGGAGGACCATGATCTGGGCCTCAATGGTGACGTCCATCAGCTACAGCAGGACGTGCTCCGGCTACGCGAGCAGAACTTGGATCTTCAGGCCCACCTCGAAGATTTGGAAAACCGGTCCCGCCGTAATAACATTCGGATCCGAGCGGTACCCTGGGAAGGAGAGGGTGAGAACTTGGGGGAGTATGTGGAGGCCTTGTTTCTGCAAATTCTGGCGGAGGACGACCGCACGGAGGTTCGCATGGACAGAGTACATCGGGTTGGTCTGCCGCGTGGCGCGCGCTCGCCGCCACCTGACATTCTGGTTTGTGTCCATGATTTTCAATTGAAGGAGACAATCCTACGGAAAGCGAGGGACACCAACAACTTGCACTTTCGTGGGCACAACCCTCAGCTTTTTCAAGACCTGGCGGCTTCCACACTGCAAAAACGACGGGCCTCCCGCCCGATCACGGCTTTCCTGCGGGAGCACGGGGTGTCCTACTCCTGGGGTCACCCCTTTCGGCTCATTTTCAGATGGCAGAACAGACTGGTGCAAGTGAGATCTCTAGCAGCCGCCAGGGAACTTCTAGGCATGGAGGAAGCAGCCGCGTCGGCGGGCGCCAGCGCCTCCCCGAGAAGACGTCGCCGTTCCCGCTCCCCGGCGTGGCAGAGAGTGGGCCGACATGGTGTGGCAGAGCGTCCGACTCCATCGGCGAGCCAAAGTGAGAGGGGAGAGGTTTGGCTTCGGTGGCCCTGGTGACTGAGTCGAGCCGGGTGGACAGCTCTTCAGCGGCCTAGGCTCCCCCAACAGCGGCCCGGGGGGGCGGGGGGGCTCTACCATCTCAGGTACTCTGAAGGACCGTGCTCCATTGGAGGGTTACCCCGACCCTGAACTCGAGGGGGGCATTACCCGGGTCTTCTACCCCCGACCCTTATGGTCATGTCCGACTTTCTTTGTTCCTTTTCTGGTTCTGATTCTCTCTCTTTTGTACATTGTTTTGGGGCTCCTTTGGATTGTGGAAGGGTTGTTTTGGAACGGGCTCAGTGGTGGCGGCAGGGGATTTGGTATGACTGCGAGTGTGTTTGGTTTGATTCTGGCATTGTGGGGGGCACTGATTGGAGTGGGGGGGGGGGCACTGACTAAATGATGCCTGTTACGATAGGCTCCTGGAATGTTAAAGACCTTAATTCTCCTCAAAAGCGTCAGAAAGTGTGGAAGTATATTCTTGATCATCATTTGGATGTGGTGGGTTTGCAGGAAACTCATTTGGCCCGTAAAGACGAATCTAGACTTAAGCATAGGCAATACCCTCTGATTTACAAATCCTCTGCCACTACTAAGCACCGGGGGGTGGCACTTCTGTTCCGCTCTACACTTCAGTTTCAACCCATGGGGGTGCGAGGTGACAAGGAGGGAAGATGGCTGATGGTGAAGGGGATGCTCCTGGGTAAGCTCTGCACGTGGGTGGTTATCTATGCACCGAATGCGGGCCAGAATGGGTTCCTTGAGGCCTTTCTGAGGGAGGTGGGGGACTTTGGGGAGGGAGCACTGATAGTGATGGGGGACTTCAATTTGGTTTGGGACAAAAGTCTTGATTGCTCACACCAACAAAGGACGGAGGCAGGTCTCTTCTCCCCTGAGTTGCGCAACGCCTTGATCAGTCTAGGCCTTATTGATAGCTGGCGCACCCTCCACCCCCACACTAGGGATTACACGTTCTATTCCCATGTTCACCACACGTATTCACGTCTCAATCACATTTTTTATAAATCAGTCTTTGCAGGGGGACTTGCGTGACAGTAAAATATTTCCGCTCTCTGTCTCAGATCACAGTCTTTTGGCGACGTGCTTGACTTGGGCCCCAGAGACGTCCCCACACCGCAAATGGTACTTCCCTATCTCCCTCACGCGTGATGAGGAATCCTGCAAAAAACTTAGGGCAGCCATTGGTGAGTTTTTTGAGTTCAACAAAGCTGGGGACACCTCGGTCTTCACCCAATGGGATGCCTTTAAGGCGACGACACGGGGCACGTGCATTGCGTTGAACTCCGCCCTGAACAAGCTTAGGCGTGAGGAAAGGGAGGCGCTGGAGGCAGAGCTGGCGACACTAGAAACTGCGCATAAACAGAATCCTTCTCGAAAGACCCTTCACCCTCTTACTGCGGTGAGGGGTAAACTCAGGACCCACTATAATAATCGGGCCGAGTATACCCTCTTGCGCTTACGGCGCCTCTCTTATGCTCAAGGCAACAAAGTGGGGAAACATCTGGCACAGCAGCTCCGTGATAAGCATGAGAGGGAATATGTGGGTGGCATCAGGCGCTCTCCGGCGCCATGGAACATAGGGACGCGATCAAGGCCGAGCTTTTCGGCGACTTTTATGGCACTCTATACTCGGCAGACCACCTGGCGCCTGCAGAGCAGCAGGAATACTTAGGGGTTTATCAACTTCCGCAGGTCTCCAAGGAATGGAATGACCTCCTGGAGGCCCCCTACACTAGGGAGGAGGTGTTGACCGCCATTCGGTCCCTTAAACCGCACAAGGCGCCTGGCCCAGACGGATTTACGGCTCCCTTCTATCAAACGTTTGCGTCTGAGCTGGGGGATTTTTTGGTGACTCTTTTCAATGGCATGAGGGAGGCGGGTCAAACTACAGGCACCATGGCGGAAGCAATGATCTCGATTATTCCTAAAGCAGGGAAAGATCCCTCTAAATGTGAATCGTACCGGCCCATAGCCCTGTTAAACGTGGATGCTAAATTGTACTCCTCTATCTTAGCTGCCCGGCTCCAGGTCCTCATGCCTGCCCTTATTCACCCCGATCAATCGGGCTTCATAAAAGGTCGCCAGACCCACGACAACACCAGAAGGCTGATTCACCTGATCGAGAAGGCTAATCGCTTTAAGATCCCGGCGGTCTTGGTGGGCCTCGACGCTGAAAAGGCGTTTGATCGGGTGGATTGGAACTTCCTCTTTAGTACTTTGAAGGCCTTTGGGTTTTCTCCCAAATTTATCGACATGCTTCGGGCCAACTACCATGGTCCACGCTCAAGGGTTATGGTGAATGGCCATGTTTCACCCTTCTTTGCACACTCCCGGGGTATGTGGCAGGGCTGCCCCCTATCTCCTCTACTCTTTGCGCTCAGTATCGAGCCTCTTGCCCTTAGGGTGCGAGAGGACCCGGATATTGTTGGTCTCCCCTTTTCGGGGGAGCAGCATAAAATATCTCTCTTTGCTGACGACGTTCTATTGTCATTAGCAGACCCGGGGACTTCCCTCCCACGGGTGCAGGAAGTGCTTTCTCAGTACGAAGCGGTGGCGGGTTTTCGGGTCAATCCCGGCAAATCCTACATCCTCAATCTCGCGCTGCCGCCCGCTGAGGTGGACCGCATCCGAACACTCAAGCCCCTGTCGTGGTCTAGTTCCTCCATACAATATCTTGGGGTCCGGCTAACCTCGTCTGTCGCTACCTTAAATCCATGATTCTGCTCTATATCTGGCAGGGAGGCCGTGCTAGACTTTCCTTTCTTACGCTGCGTCAGCCTCTGAAGAAGGGTGGGGTCGGCCTCCCAGACATGCATCTCTATTATAAGGCGGCGCAACTCCGGGTGCTGGCCGAGTGGACCCAAATGGAGTCGGAGAAGCACTGGTTACATATGGATAGGAGTGTGGCAGGAAGATCGATATGGGACCTGGTTTGGAAGGCGAGGGGGGATCGGCCTCGCAACGCCTACATTAGCACTCCTACGAGTACCACTCTGAAGGTCTAGGACTCGGTCTCTAGTGACGAGAGGTGGACCTCCTTCCCATCCCCCTTCACGCCTATCCACTTTAATCCGGCCTTTCCGCCGGCTCTCGTTGAGGGGCCATTTGACGGGTGGAGGGCGGGGGGTTGCCACGCACTCACACACTTGTTCCATGGGCATGAGCCGCTCACCTTCCATAATTGCATGCGTGACTACGCGGTGCTACCTTCTGAGCGTTACCGGCACGCCCAACTGCTCCACTGGGCATTGTCACCAGAGGTGCGGGATGCTGCGACAAGGCCTCCCACAGATTTTGAATCCTATATCACCCGCACATCATCTATGAAAGGGGTGATTTCATTCCTCTATGATCTCCTATTGACTACTGCTATCTCGCCTCGCCCTAGATACATGGGTCTGTGGGAAGAGCACCTAGGGCGAGATATCTCCGACGAGGAGTGGACTCGCCTCTGGCGCGATTTACACAAATTCAATCACTCTATTGATCTTCGGGAGGCCCATATGAAAACAATGCTGGATTGGTATCTTTACCCAACCCGATTGAAGAAGATTTTTTCCTCTGCATCAGATAGGTGTTGGCGGGGCTGTGGTTTCCTTGGGGATTTCCGCCATATCTGGTTGGACTGCCCTATCATACGCCCCTACTGGGAGGAGATACTGTCTTATATCAAGGACAGGCTGGGCTACCCGATTCCGGACTCCACAGGCTTTGTGCTTCTGGGTCTCCGGGACCCGCTTTTAGAGCATCAGACCAAGGCAGATAAAAAAATCCTTTGGCTCTGCATAGGTGCGGCCAAGTTGACCTTGGCTGCGGCCTGTAAGAAGAAGGAGGCCCCTGCACTTTTCCACTGGTTTGCTAAGTTGTGGAAGCTGTTGAGTAAGGAACGTATGGCTGATGTTTTCGGAGGTGACTTTGAGAATTTCATTTTCAGGTGGGGCCCACTAGTCCGCTTTCTTTCTCGAGGTTTGCCGTCGGCGGTCTGTCCACCCACTTTACGTGCCTTACATTTGTTTCAGGTGTGAAGACTGTTTGAGCGAATGCCTGCTGCTGGGCGCCACCACTGGGGGGAGGGGGATTGATAGAAGGCTGGAGCCTTGGGGGGGGGGGATTTGGTTTGTTTCTTTAAAGGGGGGGGGGGTTCCGTTAGACCTCGCTGCAATGTCTTTCTCATGGCCAAGACACATGGAGGCGCAACTTGAACTGGTCGACTGAGCCTCGGACTTGGACAGCTTTTGCCTGGTGCCAGTGTGGGTTTATGCCCCTCCAGGGTTCCTTGTTGGGCACGACGCTGTTGCTGGCGGACTGTGAGCCTTCTCTTGCCCAGAGCGGTCACGCTGTACGACTCTTCATCAATGTTGCTGCTTCTTGGTCATATGGAGTTAGCCCCTGCGAGGGCTTTTTTTCTTTGCATTTCAGGTGTTTCCATCCCTTCTCTCTTCTGTTATTTCTTCCTTCCTGTATTCTCAATAAAAATATCTCTAACAAAAAAAAAAGGTATAGACAAAATATAAATGTATATGGTGTTGGTGTTATCTGCCTGAAAAACGTAATTATAGCTCCTGATTCATCGTGGTCATAGGTACCTGTTTCTCGAGACTTGGTAAGTCAGGTACACGTGAAATATATGGAAAGTAAGAACCCCAAATTATTGATAGCGCTGGGAAGGTTACCTGATTTATGAAAATGTTATTGACGGGCCCAGTAACGTATATATATTTGGTAAATAAGGATTGGGTGACCTGCGCGCTCTATCATTAGCGCGGAGTGTAATGACGTCACAACACAATCATTATTCTATGACTCTGGATAGGAAAATTGCCACTGTAAATGCATTTTAGTGCACACTCACGTTTAACTTAAATGTATAAACCGCTTTAAAAATTAGTTTCTACATTTCACAATCAATGTTAACATAGCTTGTATAGATAATTCACAAACGTCTGACACATTAAAGAATGGGTGTCTGCCAACTGCTAATAACTTTAAAAAAAAAACAAATCTCCATTCCTAATAATTGGTTCAAAGGAGAAAATCATCAACACAGAGCCAACAATAATCACAAACTGCCCCCTAGTAACAGCCATTCCTGAAAACGACGTGTAGATAGAACAAGTTCAAGTCCCTACTCCACTTGCTGAACACTGCCTGCACTATTAAGACCTCCCTCCTAAACTTTGGGCCTCCTGCTACGATTAATACTGAAACAATAATTTTTAGGAATCCGTGGAGTGAATTTGACACAGATTAATCAGAAGAGCAATGAAAATATACACTCAACAACAAAAGTGAGCACAATGAACCATGGTTTCATGGCGGATGGCCAAGACCTGTCAAAATTAAATTCTGTCTCAAACCATACTCATTACATAGCGCAATAAAAAGGTAAGTGGAACAAATAAGTTGTCTTTGTTTTCAAGTACTAATGCACAAATTGCCACGGTCAAATTGCTTTCTTATTATCCTCAGTCACAACTGTAGGCTGAGGCTACATCCTCTCCTGATTTCTCTAAATCTAATGCTTCCTTGCTATCAGTCCAGATAGGAGAGAAAGCCCACGGCTTTTGTACTTTGCCATCAACCTAATATAATTCAACAAATTGGGGTGGTAAGGGCCCTTCCTATCACATAGGGGCAGAAGAAACCCCTAGCAATGGAGAAGGAGAGGGGCTGCATATCATACAGTGGGTCGGAGTCAGCCCGTGACGGCAGAGCAGGGACCTTACTGCACATTACAGCAAAGGAAACGATACAGGAGGGAATGGATGTTATGTGTGCTATCACACACATAAGAGTACAAACAGGGGCCTCATATGCTTTAAAGCCATAACCATTGTGGTGCTGACCCCATATTAAATATCCCTGTGGCACATCTGCTAAAGCAGAAACTGTGTAAAGGTCCTTACTGCCATCAAACTAAATGAGACTCGTCAATGCAACCATTACAATAAGGGATTATAGAATACAAATTAAGAGTATAAAATAATTGCAACCTTCCCTGACTTTAAAATAATTCAAAATGACAGTATACCAATTGTTTGGGGGCTGTTAGTGGGGAGGCATTTTAGTAATGCTTATTACAGTGGGGTTTAATGAAGAGGGGTTTTAAGTCTCCATTCAAACTCAATGAAAATGACAAAGGTGTGTGTGCCGTAGTGAATCACATTCAGCCGGCCTATGTAAGATACTCCTTGTTATGGCACTCTGTTTCACCAACCATTCAGCCACAGCATGTACATGCGACTAAGAACATGAAAAGGCAACAGCAATTCCTGACACGACCTGATCATCTGGATGTCCTATTGTAAACTAAGGGGACAGGGTGTTTTGCCAGTGAAGTGCGACCGCTTCGTGTTTCATGTCTCCCGTACTCCCTGCAATTATTAATTTGTTAAATCTTGCTGTGTTAGACCTGTCTGGCTTTTTGCGTAGTCCCTCCAATTTATTATTTATTTTGTCCCCTTTTTGCCCCTCATACTTTTATTAATTTTTGTGTCCACTAGCTTTTTCTAGGTGTTGGTCAAGGGGATAGGTGTTCTTTCCCCCCCCCTCATAGTTTTTCACCTCAGGCCTAGAGGCCTGTCCTGACAGGAATATAGTTGGAGTCACAAAATGGTGGCTATCAACTGCCCTAATTGCCAAACCCAGAACCAGTCCCATAGGGTAGAATAGGGCGTTCCAGAACCTTCTGGTCCCTTCTGGACTCCTGAGGGTCAGCCTATAAAAGGCGGAATGCTGGACAGCCATTTGGTCTAACCAGAGAGAGTCAGCTGGAGGACAGGCTGTAGCAAAAGGTGGGGGTAGGATAGTCAGAGGGTTGCCTTACTGATTCACCACCCTTCCTCCCTTGGGTTATTTGTCCTGGCCCTGCTGCGGTGGATGACTGGAGACCCTGGGCGCCTGACCAACCCCTAGTCTAGAAATAGAGGGGGTGTGTGAAGGAGAAGGAGTCTGCAGTGCTGCGGAGCGCAGTCCTTTGCCCAGTAGAGAGACTTGTGAGAGGCTTTTATTGAACAAGTGCTGAGAAGGAATAGGGCTAACATTGTGGCCCCCCTTGTTCAGTCTTCAACTGAATCCTGCCCCCGGTTGCTGTGACTTTCCCACAGTACACAATCCCACAGAGAGTCATCCCTTACCTGGTGGACGATTTCTGGCTGTGGAAAGGAGCCAATCTTGGAAGGGGTGGAAGCGGGGTGAAGTGGAGCCTGTCTACCCTCCCAAGCCAGCGCCTGATGAGTCGTGCTGGATTAGTGGCTGAGCGCTGTCTGAGGAGAGCAGTGGAGGCCGAAGGAAGTCGGGCTGTTCCGCCCCTGTGTTGGCGCGTGGTACGCGACGCCGATTTTAAGCTGAGGGAGTTCCCGTGAGGTCGACGAGCGGTAGTGTCTCTGGGGCGCTTCCGACTGAGGGAGAGGGAGAGGCGTCTCCCCGCGGTGGCTGCGCAGTGAGGGCGGGCCTGGAGGAAGTGCCCGGAGGCTCAAGTGAGAGGCGGCGCCAGCGTGGGTGATCCGCGCATGCCTGAAGAAGTAGTGTTCTCGTCCGTCCGACGCTGAGGAGAAGCGTCAGGAGCCCGACAGCAGCTTGCAGGTTTCTTCTATTTTCTCTCCCCTGCTTGAGCGCCACACGGTAGCTGGCGAGAGCAGGAGGGGAGACCTGTGGAATCTAATAGCAGCTTGGGAGTCCTGTGATAACTGCCCTTGTCCGCTCGAGCGCCACACAAAGGAGCTAGCTCGAGCGGGGTGGGGAGAGCAGAGGGGCCCGAGAGGCTGATGAGTCTTGCCAGCGCTGGGCGCCTTTGACCTGCCGGGTAAATTCCCCCACCGTCTGGCGTTGCAAGGCTTCACCTGACCATTCGTCTACAAGTAAGGAGGTGATCTGAAGGGGGAAGGTGGGGCTAAGGCCTGCAAGGAGATCACTTAGACATTGGTTGTTCTTCCTTAACTGTGATTTGTGAGGTGGGGAGTAGTTTGAGGAAACGAACCGCAAAGAGAGTGCTGAAATTACTTATGGTTTGAGGGAAGTTATAAGTTCCCCATATAGCTTACTGGTGATAACATAGAACTTGGATATTTCCTACACTTCTCACTGGGTGTGCCCTCATTTTGTGATTAAAGGTACAGATAAGGGAGGTAAAAGTTTAGACACTGTAGAGAAGTCAAAGCCAGTAAAGTTTGGAGATTAATGTAATGAAATGTATTATGGTTGTTGATTACTAATGCAAGTTAACACTGCTGAAAATATAACTACTGATTTCATGTCAACTGCATGTACTGAGCTGTAGTTTTTCCAAAGACATAGGGTAATGTTAATTCTCCTGACAGAATGTATAATACTAAACTGTGAATACTAAGAATAAGAGAACAGATAATATTTTTATAAAGCAGCTCATATTTTTCCATACTTTGGTGTAGTGTCATTTTTGTGTGTTATTGCGTGGATTTACTGCTGGGTGGTTTGCAACCTTAACACATGTGCCTCTAGTATTTGTGTCTTACCCTAGGCCAGGCTACCCTAGGTGACCTGTCTTCCCAGGTTTCCAACAAATTGGTGGCAGCGGTGGGATCCTGACTGTGGTTGCAGCTACTCAGTAGTAATTAAACGTAATACACTAGGCCTACACCAGGAGTTTTCTCCTTGCGGCCCTCCTAATTTGACTTTTGTTTTTCCAAATTTGTTTCTGGTGGTGGGTGGAGGTTATCCTCAGATCACGCTTCTTAGTTCCTTCCTGAGTGCTCATTTAAACCCATTTTTTTTTAACATCGTTTTTATTGCAGCACCAAAATAATTGTACAGACAATATCTTTATGGTATATCCAGTAAAAGTAAACATAGCAGGAAGGCACATTATCAATTCTCTCCCCCCACCATACCAGGCACTTCTCCAGAAAGAAGACTAAGCTGCCATCGTGCTGAGTCCATTCCCTGCCGCATAGTTCAATGTCCGTGGTCACATTCACAGGAAGAAGTGGACTGCTTTTGTAATTTTCGCCCCTCCCCCACCCCCATCAACCACCCTCCCCCCAACTTCTTACAGTCCCGAACTCCCCCCACTCCCCCCCGTGGCAGCGCTTTGTGATAATCCCAGTCAGATTAAGGTCTGGTGTGTGCAAGGAGGTCCTATTCATTCACTAAGGTGTGTTCCTAGGTGTGTTGGTGGGGTCAGCTGCTACTGAGTCCTCCTCCTCTCCTTCCTCCTCATCATTATCATCCCGGAGCGCCTGCACCATCATTTCCCACGCTGTTGCCCTCTCCATGGCTTTCTCATCATCAGTCCTCCTAGCCATCTGGTACCTCAAAGTGCTTTCACAGGCTGCCCACCGCAGACATTCACCATACCACCGTTTATACGTGGGTCCCACTTTTGACTTCCAATTCCTCGTTATTTCCCTCTTTGCCAGGATCAGCCCCAAATCTATAAATCGGCTGGTATTTTTATTTTTAGACGTGTGTGGAAACCAATGTAGGACCCCCACTGCTTTGGTGTACTGTATTTCCCTATCTGTGGCATTATTCAGGGCCCTCCCAACTTCCTGCCAGTATTCCCCCAAGGCAGGGCAGTCCCACAGCATGTGACCCAAATCTGCCCCAACTGTGTTACACCTGGGACAGGCCGCCTGTTCCACCCCAAAGTATTGCCGTATTTTCCCAGGCGTGAGGTATGCCCGATGAATAATATAAAAGTGTATGAGCTGGAACCTAGCGTTCCTTGAGCTTTTCCGCGCCCTTCGCAGCAATTGACCCCAAGTTGTATCAGGGATCTCCATTTGGAGGTCCAACTCCCATTTAGCTTTCAGAGCTGCGAGCGGCTGCAAGGCCTCCCGCAACATTCTGGAGTACAGGCAGGTTACCGCCTTAAAGGTCCCGGCTGCCATCATCGTATATTGGCACGCCATGGATGTCGCAGGTTCCTGCAAACCCTCTCCCCAGTGGTCTTGCATGGCGCCTGTTACCGCCGCATGTAACAAGTAATCTCCTCGCGGGAGGTCGAACCGCTCCTGCAACTCCTGAAACGGAAGCAACGCACCATCCTCATACAAGTCGCCCAGCATTTGAACCCCAGCCTCTTCCCAGCCTAGTAATCGCGACCAGTCCCCACCATGAGGCAGGGCTGTAACCATTCCAGCAGAATTTCCGGAGCATACATATGGCGGACACCTGCTCGTTTGCGTGCCCGGTTCCAGCAAAGTCGGAACGTCTGTTCCTCCACTGTCAAATCTCTAACCAAGAGCTTCTGATGCAGCGTGATATATGCCAGCACATGCCGCGGGGTGCCCTCATCTCTAGAATGCTCCGGGCCTCGATACACCCTCGCGACCTCCTGAGTGAAAGTCTGCAGCTGAGCCGCCAGATAATAGCCTTCGAAATCGGGCACCGCCATGCCTCCCTCATCCTTGGGACGCAAGAGGGTATCCAGCGCGATTCGTCACCTGCCCGTGCCCCAGAGAAACGCTATGGTCAATGATCTCAGGCGTCGAAAGACGGAGCCCGGAATCCATACTGGAAGAGTCCTAAAGTAATACAACAGCCTGGGCAGAGCCACCATCTTAAGTAGGGAGACTCGACCAGCCAGTGAGAGTGGAAGAGTGGCCCAGAAATCCATACACCCTCTCAGGGCAGTAATACAGCGATTAATATTGCCATCCAGCATATCCGTTGGGGTATGGTAGATGTAAACGCCAAGATAGTGCAGACAATGCGGTTCCCATCGGAGTTCCTGCGCCGTGAGAGGGCACGGCTCTCCCTGTCTCAGAGGGTATAGACAAGACTTGGGCCAATTGACCCTCAAGCCCGACAGCCGCCCGAACAGCTCCAACAAACGTCTCGCCCCCAGTAACTCTGCTTCCGCATCAGCCAAGAACATCAGTAGGTCGTCCGCATACAAGGAGATGACGTGCGGCCTGTCCCTGTATATCAGCCTCGTATAATGGCGGCCAGACCTGGCTTCCGCTGCAAAAGGTTCCATTGCCAAAGCGAACAAGAGGGGAGAAAGGGAGCACCCCTGCCTAGTGCCTCGTCGTACCGGATATTGCTTCGAGATCAATGAACCCACTCTGACTCTAGCTGTGGCTTCCGTATATAGGACTTTGGTCCAGTTGATATACCCGTCCCCCAGCCCGAAACGCCTCATCACCTCATACAGATAGTCCCATTCAAGACTATCGAAGGCCTTCTCGATATCTATAGAGAGCACGAATGGAGTAGTGGCTTCCGACCACTGGGCCCCCATCAACCTTGTAAGCCTGCGGATATTGTGGGTAGTGTTACGTGTCGGGATAAAGCCGCATTGATCCTTATGAATCAGACCGGTCATGTGGGTCAATAATCTATTTGCCAGGATTTTGCTCAGGATCTTGTAATCCGTCGTGAGCATAGACAATGGACGGTAGGATGAAAGGGCAGCGCCCTCTCTGCCAGGCTTTAACAATGGGATCATAAGGGCCTCGCACATGGAGCTCGGGAGCCTACCCCGTGATTGCGCTTCATTATAAACCAATTGCAGTTGCGGAGCCAGATACTCCAAGTATTTGCTATAAAACTCTATCAGGAGACCGTCAAGCCCCGGAGTCTTATTTCTAGCCATCTGCTTCACTGCACTCCCTATCTCCCCAATCGTTATAGGCCGACCCAGCTCCTCTGCTTCCGAGTCCTCCAATCGTGGTAGCTGCAACCCTTCGAGAAAGGTGCCCAGCTCGTCCGCCCCGCCCGTCTGTCCGCTCTCATACAAACCCTCGTAGTACGCCCTAAATCTATCCAGAATCCCGGCTTGGGTGTGGCAAAGCCCCCCCCCCCCCCTCCGCCTGAATCGCCATGATCGGCGCGCCCCGCCTGATCGGGTTGGCAAGCCACGCCAGCATCGACCCCGCCTTATCACCTTCCGCATGCGCCTTCGTCATATACGCCTTATGGTCGAAGCTACGCAGCCGCTCCAACTCCACCGCTAGCGCTTCCCTGGCGCCACTAATCCCCTCCTGAAGCTCGGGGTGATTCGGACGTTCCCTCTCCTTCTCCCTCAATCGTCTCTCCGCCTTCTTGAGATCATCTAGCAAAGTTTTACGAGCCCCTGCAGTGTTCCCAATACAGTGACCCCTGACCACCACCTTAAACGCGTCCCACTCCACAGCTCTAGTAGAGGCAGAGCCACTATTCTCCTCAAAGTAAAGCGCTATTCGCTCCCCCAAGGCCTCCCTAAAGAGAAAGCAGGGCCGGACTGGGAACTGAAAGCAGCCCTGGCAAATTTTGTCAGACCAGCCCCCATCCGGCACGTAGCTATCCAGCCCCCGTGTCCGGCGCGTAGCGAGCGAGCGCAGCGAACGAGCCCGACTATTACTACATTTTTGGAAAACGACAGACCAAAATGGTGAATTTTACAGCACATTTTCATCACATATTCAAATTGGGTGATCAAATTACAAGGGGAATAGTTGACAGGCACTCCAGAAAAGTAGGGAATTTCCCTTTGCTCTTGAAGCCAGGGAAAGTGCGATAATACTAATAATAGGCTAGTATAAATTGAGACCGAAGTAGCTGTGGGATTGTGCCTTATCAAATGTTTTTGACAAGGTTATTGGGGACAGTGGTGGCGAAATTCGGAAAGGCCACAGTGAACAGAGCCTGTATTCCAAATATCTACCAATTTGAACATTCAGGAGGAGAATCAGCAGACAACCTGGGCACAGTCACCTCTCCTAATAAACTATAGGTGGCAGGTAAAGCCACCATGAGAGGTGTTGTGTAAGGGTACATCTGGCACCAAGAGAGCGACAGATTATACCACATTACCACCCACAAAATTCAAATGTTACAGCTGAAACCTCAGTGTCAAGAGGGCGAAACAGAAAACCTTCACTGCTGGCTAGAACTTGCAAGAATCTCCCTGCGCCAAATCGCTAATAACTAGGCCCAGCAATGTTAGAGATCCTCAACAAATAAGATATATAAAAACAGGGACAATACTGGCAAACTATTATACAGACTGGTCACAAGGCATCTGACCTTCAGATTTATCCCTGCGATCTGAGACTTTGCGGGCGACACCACTAGTCACTCCACCGAAATAGTAGCAGTCCTTTTCTACTACTACTGTAACCTTTTTGCATACCACCCAAGTCCATCCTGTGAACACCACCAACCCTTGCTCTCAATGATCCCACTCCCTGTACTCTCCATAGCATCTAGATTTGACCTAGATGCACCCCTCGCTGTTGAAGACATAGAGCACACAGTCCTCTGGATGAACACAGTAAGACACCTGACCCAGTGGCTTCCTAATGGAGAATTACCATAGATTCCGTGATATCCTCTCCCTTCATTTACTTGCCCTTTATTAAGAAGCGTTCGTGACTGGAGCCTTACTGGTGGACCTGGATTTGGCCACAATTGCCGTCATCCCTAAGTCGCCACCATTGTGCGGCATGTCGCTCCATTTCCGTAATAAACACTGAGCTCAAAATCTTTGCAAAAAGGTTTAAATACATTCTGCCTGATCTTGTCCACCCGGATCAATGCAGCTTTATGCCTGGCGCTAGAATCTGCTACTGTATTCAGCGGTGCATGTAGCGCTGGCCGGACTACAGAAATGTCAAGACCCGTGTGCCCTTCTTCTAGTTGACTTTGAGAAGGAGTTTCATTGAATAGACTGCAGCTTTTTGGGTGGGATTCTCGAACGTATGGGCTTAGGCCCATGTTTTCGTAGGTATGCTAAACTACTCTATTTCCAACCCTTGAACGGGTGCAAATAAATGGTGTGTTGTTAGCCTCTTTTCCTATTCGTTGTGGTACCTGACAAGGATGCCCGCTCACCCCACTCCTTTTGGTGCAAGCCATCATCCCTGACCAGACTGGTAGGCTGTGATGCTCAAAATCACGACTGCCAATGGAAGGGTGGGGATGAGGACAGAATCGTGCTATACACAGATGGCGTCCAGACCCCACTGCCTTTCCCTCTTATAACTCTACAAGAAGGCCTCTCGCCTCAAAGTGAACAAAAGTAAATCCCTGCTGGTCCCCACTCAGGGGAACAGCAAGATCTTGAATGGCATTCCTCGATTCCTATTAGGTGCATTATCTTCCAATACCTGGGCCATGCTACATCTTGGGGACCAGGCCTTATATGGAGCCTCAACCTTATTCCCCTCCGGGCAAAAACTAAAAGAATTCTCCAGCGAAGGGCACTCCAGCTGCTAAACATACTTGGCTGAGTAGTCCTTATTAAAATGATGATACTCCTGCGATTCCTATATGTACTCCAAAACTTTCCACTGATGATACCAGCACATGGTTTAAAAAAACCTAAAGTTTGGGATCCACTCCTTTCTCTGTGCAGGCCAACAGCCTCGCATTGGTATGGATAAATGTCGCCTCTCAGTGCACAATGGGGGTGATGGGTATGGCCGACATACAACTCTTTATCAACAATTTAGAGAGAACCCCATTTTATAAAAAGGCACAAGGGATAGGATTCATCTAAACCAATACAAAAGTTTTTCTTGTTAAAATCCAGATTTTTGCTATGTGGATGCTTATCAACATAAGAAGAACAGAACTTCAAAGTAAAAAAATAACCAATAATTCTCCCAAAATATACATAAAATACTAGTGACATTTGTTAATATAGTTCATCATGCATTGGACCAAATACAATATCAAAAATATGTGGTCCAAAAATAACTTAGAAAACAACTGTATACAATAAAAACACAAAAAAAGTTATTGTGTAGACGCAGTGTTTCAGTGGAACCTTGAGCTTTATCCCACATTCTTCAGAACAAATAAATGCATTAAAACTAGGAGAAAACATAAAATATATTTTGTCATAGAAACCGTTGTGAATCGGATTATCTATACCCATACGGATGGACATACAATGTTGTTCTTACTAAAATTCTTTTATACAAATTAGTGCGGTCCTGTCCAGTCCCCACTAGAAGCCCCATTCCCATCTAAGACACTGACAGCCATCCCCACCCCGTGTGTTCAACTACCAGCTCACACCATTCTAGCCCCATATCTATCGAGTATTATCACAGGGTTGCAACATGGCTGTGATTTTTACCTGCCTGACCAGTACTTGAATACCCTGGTTGGCACACAAATAAAGGAAACTCGCGTAAAGCTCCTCTAAATGCATACTTAAAACTAAAACACTCTGATGAGCGTTAATGGAGTTTTAGAATGGACTGGGGTTGTTAAGGCTAATTCCAACGTGTGTTAATGGGGCTAGAATGGACCATATATAGTCAGGCTAGTGCTTCTCATTGCAGAAAGGTTGGTAATGTCTGTATTTAGCACTTTATATGGGCTTTGTTATTTCATTCTACTGGCGAGAAATGGTCACTCAAATTGTCGGTTGTAGAATGCCTCTCATAGGAACACTGAAACCACGGAAATGTCACACATAAGCAACCTGAAAACTTGGCAGCTATGTGTCCATGTCCAGTATTTGTAAAGCGCGAACCATTATTCGAAGGTGTCAAGAGGCTGGGGGCCGTTGGGAAAATTAAGCGACTGCTATTGCCCAGAGTCACATGGTGCGGGGCAGATCCCTACCGGAGCCGGGGATCGAACCGTGATCCCTAGCATCCAGTCGCCGTGGCGGCTGCAGCACACCTCTTGTAAATGTTAATGCGCACCTTTAATTTGCAACAGACAATAAATAGTCAAGTACATCATCACACAACTCTAACAAGTACCACACATCAGGAATTAGACAAATTGCATTTTGATGTTGGTGTCGGCATCACTGCATGAAAATGTATTGCCACGCATAGAGAGCACTCTGACATGCTTTGGGGCTAATGTGTCGCTCAGAAAAACAAAACAGGAGCACAGCGCTAAATCTATTCACACCGACTCGTTGTTATGGTGACGTGGATCGGCACAGTAGGATACATTATTTTACATTTCCCACAAAAACAAACTGTGCTCCCTCTGAGGCCCCAGCCAGTGCCCCCTCTGACACGCACGTCTAGCTGCTTCCCATCTAGCACGGTCAGGCGGCTAAGTTGTGAGTTATGGAAGTTGGGGTCTTTTGCTGGCGTGGGCGGCATCTTGGCGAAAGGAACACATGAGCAGATTTCCACCCCAAGAAACCTCTGACATGTATGGGGAGCCTGTAAACACTGGAAGCGGGTTGGCTGGCAGCAGAGGTGCTAAAATATTTAAATAATGTATTTCAACAAGTCACATCACAATTTGAAATTGCGATGTGACTATCTCACGTAGGAATTATTCAAATAATTAGTTTCCCTGCTGCCGGCTGAGGAGCTCTGGTCGAGGAGCTGCCTGTGACTCATATCTGTCCAAATAATCATCCTTAAACTGCCATTTGCTGCTGCAGTCCGTGGCCCCCCTCCCCAGCCTAACCGAAGAGCTTCAGTCCCAACACTTCCCAGCTCATGAAAAAGCAAGCTGGTGGAGTACTCGTTCTTTTCCAGCCCTAATGCACTGGCAGCAATCAGGTAATTCATACACTGCTTTTCCACCCTATAGTGACTCTGCCATTATGAAAGTCTTTTAACGTCCAACCGGACATTTACCTTGCTGGTTTTCGGGCCTCTGGTCTTGGAGCGTTAGGTTTTCTACCGTGTTTGCCGTCTTGAAGCCTGCTGTTGGTGGGGTCACGGGACGGGGTGGCACTGGCACTATGGCAGACACAGGGGGGTCGGGGGGGGGGAGGGGTCGGGGGGTAGGCGGCGGCGCTACCCAGCCACTGCCAGTAGCCACTGTAGGAATACAATTTTGCAGGGGCCGGAAATGGAATTCTGCGCGCTGCGCACAGGCACTTCCTCCTCCTCGCTCCGTTTGTTTTTTTTAGGTTGCACATACTTCCTGTACTGCTACAGTGCACACACCGGTCAATCAGGCTTTCTTGGCGGCGGCGCTACAGTACTAATTCGGTGGACGGCAGTCCTGCATCGTAACTGACTTGGAAGTCTGACTGAGAGTCATGATTGATGTCATGATGTGGCTTCTTCTAAGTGAGTAGTGACGTGACGCTGCTGGGGGCCGATTTTCAGTCCGACCATCACAGGCTGTGACGGGCGGACTGAAAATCGGCCCCCCCTTTTTGAAAACCGGCCCCCACCCCCTCCAGCCGACCAGGGGATTGCCCGGTGCCCGGCATTGCCAGTCCGGGCCTGAGAGCAAGTCATCTAAGGTATCAGGTTGCAGCCGCCATGTTGGTACACAGTTGATTTCCACCATCCAGTTCAGGGACAACAATAAAGGGTTGTGGTCCGACATCGTGCGAGCCAAATACTCCGCGCTACCCACTGTTGAGAGCATATGTGACGAGCACAGAAACGCATCCAGTCTAACATGCAGGTCATGTAAATGTGAATGAAAGGAATAGTCCCTCGTGGTGGGGTGTAGTGTTCTCCAGGCGTCCCCCAGGTCCCAACTCTCCTGCCATTCCAGTCTGCGCTTCGCTACCCTGTGTACTGGGGATGTATGCAGCGGGGGATGAGATCTATCCAAATCAATATCCACCACCGAGTTAAAATCCCCTCCCATGAGCATCGGCCCTGCCAAATAACTCGCCAGTTTGCCCGAGAGTGTCGTTAGAAAAGCGGGCAAATCTACATTTGGGGCATACAGACTGCAGAGAGATACCACCCGGCCCCTGAGTCTCCCCTCCACCGCCACAAACCAACCCTCTGGGTCCACCACCGTCTTAGTGACCTGGAAAGGGACCCCCGCCCGTATCCAAATCAATGTCCCCCTCGCAAAGGCCGAATATGTCGTGTTAAACAGCTGCCCCCTCCACCTTCTTTGCAGCGCAATTCCCTCCTGCTTGGTGAGATGTGTCTCTTGTAGGAAAGCTATATGCACACCCCTACGCTTTAGATACGCGTGAACCTTGTGTCTACGCACCATAGTATGGAGAACCCGCACATTCCAGGTCACACATTTCAAAGCCCCCGTACTAGCCACGTCCTCTTGCACATACAGACAGAACAATAAAAGCCATCGACCATGCGCTTTTGCCAACAACGAGCTGCCCCCCCCTCCCACTCCAAACAAGTGAACCCCCCAACCCCCCATAAACAACCTGAGCGTCCCCAACTACTCTCGGTTCCCACCCCCCCAGGAAAGGCCCCCCGCAATTGGAAGCAAACCCATCCAAACTATCACAACCAACTATCCCCTCAAAGGAAGGCACTATTATTCGCAGTCTCCACTGCGATGACCGTAGGGGCCAGTAGGGCGCGGACCGATGTCGAGAGAGTTCGTTAAAGCAAATCAATCCCGCATATCCCACCCCATGATCCCCCCATAATAGACTCATGAAATCCCATACAACAGTAAACTGCGCTCAGGGGCACAGCGCCCCAGTGTCTGACCAGTAGGCCGCTCCTCCAGTCCAGCGGTTCATGCCTCGACTATCTCCCCAGATGTCTGCGGTGTCACTATAGGGCCTTTGACTCCACCAAATTCCGAGAGCCCCGTCTCCGACCCGTGCCCTGCTCATCAGAGTCCGTGCCCTTCCCGGACTGGCTTCTGGTTGTGCTAGATAGGTCCACAACCGCCTGTAGGGCCGCCTTCCTCTCTGTCTCTGTCTGTGACACGGATGGTTTTCCAGTTCTCTGGCGATTTTTACGAATCCGTTGCGACTTCCTGATCGGCTGTGTCTCTCTAGCCTCTTCCGCCCTGGCCTTAGCTCCGTCCGTTCCAGCTTTATAGGTGTCCCACCAGGCCCAAGCATCCGCAGAGGTCGTGAAAAAAAGCGAATTTTCGTCCACCACAACTCTCAGCTTCGCTGGGAAGAGCAGGGAGTATTTTATGCTCTCTCCATGGAGCTCACGCTTGAGGGACAAGAAGTTGGCCCTGAGTCTTTGGGTCTCAAAAGTGTAGTCCGGGAACATGGTGACTCTGTTGTTGTCAACTTGAAAGGGTCCCGCTTCCCTCGCCCTCTGTAGTAGCCAGTCCCGGTCCCTGTAATGGAGCAACTTGAACACCACCGGGCGAGGCGGCAGGCCCGGGGCCGGAGGTCGAGCCGGAACCCTGTGGGCCCGTTCCAGGGAGAAGAAAGGAGATAGTCCTTCTGGTGCCACCTCAGTGCGTAGCCAGTTGTCGAGGTAGCCCACCATATCGTCGCCCTCAATTTTTTCCGGTAGGCCCACGAGGCGAACATTATTGCGCCTACTCCTGTTTTCCGCATCCTCTACCCTCCTCTCCAACACCTTCAGCCTATCTAGAGCATCCGCCATCTGCGCTTTCACAGCTGCGTGGTCCGGGGCCAATTACTGAACAGTGATCTCCATAGACTTGACTCTGTCCTTAAGTTTATCATGATCCGCTTTCAGGAGACCCAAGCCCGTCGCCACCTGGGCGATGTCCTGCTGCAGGGCATCTTTCGTGGTCGCGATGGCCTCCAGTATACGATCCTGCATGCGCTGGAGAGCAGACTGGTCGCGATCCGCTCCATACGCCGCCTCTGTATCAGTCGCTCCGTCCCCCTTCCCTTTTGGTTTCACCATCTTGGCTGCAGCTGTTAGCGGCCCGTAGGGTCCCTTTGTCCCCCTCACTGTCTCCGCACTGCAGAGCTCCGCCACTGGATAACTCCCCGGGCAATAGGATCAGGGACCTAGGATGTCCTCAGGGCATTGGACTCTGCTCCGATCGCACTAGATGGTTCAGTTCCCGGGGGTCCACTGCTGCCGCTGAGCCTCAAGGTAGCAGATTGTGCTCGGATAATCGGGACCGCCGCCATTTTAGGACTTCGTCGGCGAACGTAAATGTGGTCGCGTTTCCCAACAGCTCGCGCCAGCGTGAGGAAAAATCACCCGTGCCCGCCGAGAAGGTCAAGAGGGGCCCTCCAGTTAGTAAACACTGCCAGTAATAGATCAGCAGGAGAGCCAGGCCTCGTACCCCCGTCGTTGCTTTGTCCAGGCCTCAGGGCGCCATCTTAGATCGACGGCATCACACCCGGTGCTGGTCTTCAAAGTCAAATTTCAGGACAAGGAACAGCTCCAGGTCGTCCACTCTGAACGCCGTAGCTTCCGCGATGACTTCAGATTCTGGATTATCCCAGTTTTACTGGAATCCGCACGGATAATCAGGATGATATTCGGGATCGGGCGCGGAGCTCCGGGCTCACGCTGCCTACCTCCTCGGCATCCAAGCCACGCCCTCTGCTCATTTAAACCCATATTTGGAGAATGGAATTAAACCTTGAGGGGCTAGAGTCCTACACTGTGACCCAACTGAAAGAGTGGTGTCAACGACAGGGGGTATTCTTCAAAAAAGGTGCCAAGAAAGGCGAGTTAATGACAAGCATAAGGGCATGGGTGGAAGCTCATATAGAGGAGGAACAGGACACAGAAGAGGGTGATAGGGACACTGTCCTTGAGACCGCAATGCTGTACCAAGCTGAAGGGGGGAATCTGCTGACAGGTCCCAGGACACTTTCAAGGGAGGGCAGCAGCGTCTCAGTGAGGAGTTTAACTGACGCCGAGCTGGAAGACAGGAGGGAGGAGAGGAGACTGAAATTGGAGTTGGCTAAATTAGAAATGGAGCGGGAGGACAGGAGGTTGGCCCACGAACGAACCATAAAGGAGCTAGACCTTCAAGCCTTAGCACTAAGGTCTCCTAATCCAAACAATGGTGGCAGCGAAGACAAAGTAAATACCAGGGAACCCAGACCCTATCTACCCAAGGATGTTATTGCTAGTTACACCACAGGCGATGACATTGCCAAATGGTTAGCCGCATATGAAGTCTCTTTAAGGGCTCACGGGATCTCAGAAACCCACTGGGGGGTGGGCTGTATAAGTGTATGCCACCTGCTGGCAGGGATACCTTGTTGGCTCTGGAGCAGGATGAGCAAACCCACTACCCTACAATGAAGGTGGCACTGGTGAAAAAGTTTGGACTTACCCCTGAAAAATACAGACAAAAATTTAGGGGAAGTCACAAACTGAGTACCCAGAATTGGGTGGATTTCTTAGATTACGCCAAGAAAGCCTTGGAGGGTTGGGTCAAGGGCAGTGAGGTGAAGGATTATGAGGGGCTGTATGATCTATTTTTGAAAGAGCACCTCCTCGAGAAATGTTTTCCCGAGCTGCGCCAACCCCTGGTGGACAGCAAGCTAACCAATCCCCGGAAGCTTGCAGAGGAGGCGGACATCTGGGCAAGTACCCGGGTGTCCTCAAAGGGGACTGGAGGGGATTCCCAAAAGGCCGGACAGGGCGCCCCCCAGAAGAAGGAGGGGGGAGATAAAAAGAGGGAGTTCTCTAAAGGTCCCCAAAACAATTTCCAAGGGAAGGGAACAGGTTTCACCCCTAAGGCAAACCCGCCCAGGAACCCTAATCCTGGCCAAAGCCAGCAGCCAAGGGTTCTCCACTGTTTTGACTGTGGTGGTGTTGGACATTATAAGGGAGATGTCAGATGCCCAAAGAGACCACCCCCTCCCACCGGAGGAAAACCACCGGGAGTAGCTAGTGTAGCGCTCGGGGAGGAGTTGCCCTTAGATAAGGGGGGTGAGTGGGCGGGTGTCACCTTAGTGTCCCTGGGAGAGCGGGAGATGGTTCCAAAGATCCAGGTGCCCCCAAATACTGCAAAGTAGGGGCAATGGGTCACCATCAATGGCCAGAGAGGGGAGGCTCTGAGAGATACAGGAGCCAGTATGACTATGGTGAGAAGTCAACTGGTGTCTCCAGAGCAGGTGGTTCCCCATGTACTCCACCCCGCCGCGATGGCTGACAGCAGAATGGGCCACTATCCAGTGACTGAGGTTCCCTTTGAGTGGGAGGGGGTTGCAGGTTCACTTTGAGTTGCCGTAAGCCCTGCCGTGCCAGTCGATTGTCTGCTGGGGAATGACATGGAGCACAACGCTTGGAGAGAGGTGGAATACCGGACGCACTCTGCGATGCTGGGTACACCTGACTGGGCCTGTGTGAGCACACGGTCTGCGACTGCCCGAAGAGGGAGTTCGTCTGGGTTGGAGGCTGGAACAATGGCCCAACCCGCTGCCAAAAAGGGACAGACCCGGAGACAGGAAGAGCCTGCTTCGGCTTCCACACCCCATGTGACAGATCGGCCACCTGCGGTGGTGGACCAGGAGTCCGTGGAGGGGGAAGTAGACTCTCTGGAGGATTTACCCATCCCTGCTGAGTGGCATGTGGAGGGAGGTCCTACCAGAGAGGAATTCTGTAAGGGGCAGAGGGAGTGCCCTACCCTTGAGGGACTGAGGCGACAGGCTGAAGCCCAGGCAGCAGGTGATGTTACGGGACACTACCATATTTACTGGGAGGATGGACTCCTCTACAGTGAACCCAAGGTACCCTTACCCGGTTCATCAAGGGCCTTGGTAGTCCCGCAACAATACCGAGCCTTTCTGCTGGAATTGGCTCATGCTATACCCTTGGCAGGACACTTAGGCCAGGACAAGACCTTTGCTCGGCGTGTCCTCCACTTGTACTGGCCTCAGATGAAAGTGGCGTCCAACACTTACTGTCGGACATGTGTATCCTGCCAGGCCAGTGGGAAAACAGGGGTGAAGCTGAAGGCTTCCCTGGAACCACTTCCAGTCATTAGCACACCCTTCGAGAGGGTGGGCATCGACATTGTAGGGCCTTTAGATCCACCAACAACAGCTGGTCACAGGTTCATCCTGGTTCTGGTGGATCATGCCACATGGTACCCAGAGGCAATTCCTCTGAGGACAGTCACTGCACCTGTGGTGGCTAGAGCCCTAATGGGGATCTTTACCCGAGTGGGATTCCCCAAGGAAGTTGTGTCTGACAGGGGGACCAACTTCATGTCAGCTTACATGCAGGCGATGTGGAAGGAGTGTGGAGTGACCTACCGGTTCACCACTCCTTATCACCCCCAGTCGAATGGACTGGTTGAGAGGTTCAACAAGACCTTGAAGGGCATGATCAGAAGTCTGCCCGAAAGCCTGCGGAGGAAATGGGACGTCCTCCTACCCTGTTTGCTCTTTTCTTACAGGGAAGTGCCACAGAAGGGAGTGGGCTTCAGCCCCTTTGAACTTCTGTATGGGCACCCTGTACGCGGTCCTCTCAGCCTGGTGAAGGAAGGTTGGGAGAAGTCTCCCAGGAAACCCCCCAGGATGTGGTGAGCTACATGCTGGCCTTCAGGAGCCAAATGGCGAAGTTGTGGAAGCAAGCTTCTGACAACTTGGAGGCCAGCCAGGCAGTCATGAAAGAGTGGTATGACCACAATGCTCACCAGGTGGAATTGGAGCCTGGCCAGAAAGTGTGGGTGATGGAGCCTGGAGAGCTTAGTGCCCTTCAGGATCGCTGGACAGGCCCATTTGAAGTGTTGGAGAAGAAGGGTAAGGCCACATACCTGGTGGACCTTAAGACCCCTCGACAGCCCCTACGGGTGCTGCATGCCAACTGACTCAAACCCCACCATGAGAGGCCCGAGGTCATTTTGATGATGGTGACTGATGGGGAAGAGGAAGCGGAAAGCGAACCTCTCCCAGACTTGTTCTCGTCTCAAGAGAAGGATGGGTCAGTGGAGGGAGTGATTCTCTCTCCTACTCTAACTCCTGAGCAGCGGGAGGACTGCCGCCAGATACTGGAGCAGTACTCTACGTTGTTCTCCCTTGTCCCGGGAAGGACTCACCTGTGTACCCGTGATGTGGACACAGGGGACAGCCCACCAGTGAAGTCGAAGACCTACCGGCTGTCCGACAAGGTGAAGGCTAGCATCCATGGAGAGGTTGCCAAGATGCTAGAGCTGGGAGTTATAGAACCTTCCAACAGTCCTTGGTCCAGCCCGGTGGTGCTAGTGCCAAAAGCCGCTCCACCAGGCACCACACCAGAACTGAGGTTCTGTGTGGATTACCGGGGACTGAACTCAGTTACAAAGACTGATGCTCATCCGATCCCTAGGGCGGATGACTTAATTGACCGGCTAGGAGCTGCCCAATACCTAAGTACCTTTGACCTCACTTCGGGGTACTGGCAGATCTCCTTGACAGATGGAGCAAAGGAAAGGTCAGCCTTCTCCACGCCTGAGGGACACTTCCAATTTTGCGTGATGCCCTTTGGCTCAAAAATGCCCCCGCCACATTTCAGCGGCTGGTGAACCAGGTCCTCTCTGGGATGGAGAGTTTCTCTGCTGCTTACCTGGATGACATTGCTGTCTTCAGTAGCAGTTGGGAGGACCATTTGCAACATTTGCAAGCAGTTCTCCAGGCCCTGAAACAAGCTGGATTGACAATCAAGGCCAGCAAATGCCAGATTGGGCAGGGGTCAGTTGTGTAACTTGGACACTTGGTGGGTAGGGGGACAGTGCAGCCCCTGCAGGTGAAGATTGAGGCAATCATGGCCTGGGAACCCCCCAAGACACAGACTGAGGTCCGAGCTTTCCTGGGCCTCACAGGCTACTACTGTCGCTTTGTGAAGGGGTATGGCACTATTGTAGCGCCTCTCACAGAGCTCACCTCAAAGAAACAACCTCGACGGGTAGTTTGGACGGAAGCTTGTCAGCAAGCTTTTGAGAAACTAAAGCAGGCAATGTGTGCAGCACCGGTCCTGAGGGCCCCAGACTTCTCCAAGGAGTTCATTGTCCAGACAGATGCATCAGAACATGGCATTGGGGCAGTGTTATCGCAACTAAATGAAGAGGGCCTGGATCAGCCTCTGGTCTTCTTATCCAGGAGACTGCTTCCCCGGGAACAGAAGCGGAGTGCAATTGAGAGGGAAGCTTTTGCGGTGGTGTGGGCTCTGAAGAAGCTGCGGCCATACCTGTTTGGCTCGCAATTCCTAGTTCAGACTGACCACCGGCCCCTTCGTTGGCTGATGCAAATGAAGGGGGAAAATCCCAAGCTGTTGAGGTGGTCCATCTCCCTACAGGGAATGGACTTCCGGGTGGAACATAGGCCTGGAGTGGACCTCGCCAATTCAGACGGTCTCTCCAGGTATTTCCGCCTTAGTGATGAGGACTCCCAAGGGGTTGGGTAGTTCTCCCCACTTTCAGCTGGGGGGACGCGTGTTAGACCTGTCTGGCTTTTTGCGTAGTCCCTCCAATTTATTATTTATTTTGTCCCCTTTTTGCCCCTCATACTTTTATTAATTTTTGTGTCCACTAGCTTTTTCTAGGTGTTGGTCAAGGGGATAGGTGTTCTTCCCCCCCCCTCATAGTTTTCCACCTCAGGCCTAGAGGCCTGTCCTGACAGGAATATAGTTGGAGTCACAAAATGGTGGCTACCAGCTGCCCTAACTGCCAAACCCAGAACCAGTCCCATAGGGTAGAATAGGGCGTTCCAGAACCTTCTGGTCCTTTCTGGACTCCTGAGGGTCAGCCTATAAAAGGCGGAATGCTGGACAGCCATTTGGTCTAACCAGAGAGAGTCAGCTGGAGGACAGGCTGTAGCAAAAGGTGGGGGTAGGATAGTCAGAGGGTTGCCTTACTGATTCACCACCCTTCCTCCCTTGGGTTATTTGTTCTGGCCCTGCTGCGGTGGATGACTGGAGACCCTGGGCGCCTGACCAACCCCTAGTCTAGAAATAGAGGGGGTGTGTGAAGGAGAAGGAGTCTGCAGTGCTGCGGAGCGCAGTCCTCTGCCCAGTAGAGAGACTTGTGAGAGGCTTTTATTGAACAAGTGCTGAGAAGGAATAGGGCTAACATTGTGGCCCCCCTTGTTCAGTCTTCAACTGAATCCTGCCCCCGGTTGCTGTGACTTTCCCACAGTACACAATCCCACAGAGAGTCATCCCTTACCTGGTGGACGATTTCTGGCTGTGGAAAGGAGCCAACTTTGGAAGGGGTGGAAGCGGGGTGAAGCGGAGCCTGTCTACCCTCCCAAGCCAGCGCCTGATGAGTCGTGCTGGATTAGTGGCTGAGCGCTGTCTGAGGAGAGCAGCGGTCGCTGAGGAAGCGGAGGCCGAAGGAAGTCGGGCTGTTCCGCCCCTGTGTTGGCACGTGGTACGCGATGCCGATTTGAAGCTGAGGGAGTTCCTGTGAGGTCGACGAGCGGTAGTGTCTCAGGTCCGACTGAGGGAGAGGGAGAGGCGTCTCCCCGCGGTGGCTGCGCAGTGAGGGCGGGCCTGGAGGAAGTGCCCGGAGGCTCAAGTGAGAGGCGGCACCAGCGTGGGTGATCCGCGCATGCCTGAAGAAGTAGTGTTCTCGTCCGTCCGACGCTGAGGAGAAGCGTCAGGAGCCCGACAGCAGCTTGCAGGTTTCTTCTATTTTCTCTCCCCTGCTTGAGCGCCACACGGTAGCTGGCGAGAGCGGGAGGGGAGACCTGTGGAATCTAATAGCGGCTTTGGAGTCCTGTGATAACTGCCCTTGTCCGCTCGAGCGCCACACAAAGGAGCTAGCTCGAGCGGGGTGGGGAGAGCAGAGGGGCCCGAGAGGCTGATGAGTCTTGCCAGCGCTGGGCGCCTTTGACCTGCCTGGTAAATTCCCCCACCGTCTGGCGTTGCAAGGATTCACCTGACCATTCGTCTACAAGTAAGGAGGTGATCTGAAGGGGGAAGGTGGCGCTAAGTCCTGCAAGGAGATCACTTAGACATTGGTTGTTCTTCCTTAACTGTGATTTGTGAGGTGGGGAGTAGTTTGAGGAAACGAACCGCAAAGAGAGTGCTGAAATTACTTATGGTTTGAGGGAAGTTATAAGTTCCCCATAAAGCTTACTGGTGATAACATAGAACTTGGATATTTCCTACACTTCTCACTGGGTGTGCCCTCATTTTGTGATTAAAGGTACGGATAAGGGAGGTAAAAGTTTAGACACTGTAGAGAAGTCAAAGCCAGTAAAGTTTGGAGATTAATGTAATGAAATGTACTATGGTTGTTGATTACTAATGCAAGTTAACACTGCTGAAAATATAACTACTGATTTCATGTCAACTGCATGTACTGAGCTGTAGTTTTTCCAAAGACATAGGGTAATGTTAATTCTCCTGACAGAATGTATAATACTAAACTGTGAATACTAAGAATAAGAGAACAGATAATATTTTTATAAAGCAGCTCATATTTTTCCATACTTTGGTGTAGTGTCATTTTTGTGTGTTATTGCGTGGATTTACTGCTGGGTGGTTTGCAACCTTAACACATGTGCCTCTAGTATTTGTGTCTTACCCTAGACCAGGCTACCCTAGGTGACCTGTCTTCCCAGGTTTCCAACATGCTGCATAAATCAAAATCTCATCCCCGAACTCCTCTGAACCTCTCTATGCATAATAATACCTTATCTAAAAGCGGGGACATCAAAATGGTGTGCCTGCTCCTCTGAGGTAATGGCAACAGATGGGGCGCTTGGTGGAAGCGAGAGCTGGCCAAGCACCTATTTCATCAAGATGTCTTGTTCATGACAGTCAACCCTCCTGAAGCTCGAATTGGAGGCTGCCTGCTTTTCTGCCAGCCAGTGGTCCGGGTGCTTTAAAAACAAGCTTCATGGGTGATTGCAGCAGCTTCGATCAGAGCACAACAGCTGGTCTTTTCCAGCTACGTGCCACGAGGAAGTTAAGAGCGAAGTGGAGCAGGAGAATTGTTAATGGGGCAGGCACCCTAGCAAAGTGGGATGGGTTTGGGGGACGTGGGAAATCTTCTCACTTTGAAGTCAGGGAAAGTAAGGGAAAGGGAAAAGTGGTCCCTAAACAGATGGTAAAATGGGATACGTGGAAACCTACAAGCACTGGGGGCCTACTTTGTGGGAGTGAACAACCAACGAAAAGGAGGGTCTTGTCAGATTTCAGGGGGGGGTGGATTATGTTGCTCACAGAGGAGTTGTGTAGTGGATGGTTAGTGTATAACTTCATGTTTTTCTTTTTGGGATATTGGACACTATTTTGTTGTGATTACCAACTGAGATTTAGGCAGCATTTGTTTTTTGCATTTCCTGCATGTTTTGGAGATTTCAAACAGATTAGGCCTGAATTGTAAGCCAGACAAGGTTCATGAGCATCCAACCGAATGCGGAATGACTAAAAGACCAGAAAGTGCTGCTGTAGCTCGGCTAAGTCGTATGTCTCCTTCATACTGTTATTTACGCAGAGCCACCCATCTCTAATCACTTCTGTCTGACTGTACTCCCGGGCTCTTACTAGCAAAAAGGCTTGACCTTAGATGTGAGAAAGTAGGGAACCTGTCATGATACATAGCCAGTCGCGATGGGAACAGGGTATGTACATCGAAACTGAAAAGAGCAAGTGGTGCAGAGGCCCTACATTCTTACATTTGTTTAGTCCGTTCAGAAAGTAAAGACCTTAAGTGTTTAATTTGAAAGTGGCCTTTTCATGGATGTCCCCCATATTTCTGAGGTCATCTCATAGTTTCTCGAAGAAATCTGAAAAATGTTCCAGGATTTCTCGGTACCTCGCACTAATTTAACTTTATATCTGAGGCTAAATACCTGAACCATGTGTTTATACTATTTCTTTATCCCTGCTGGATCTGTATTTGCAGTTTTTAGGTATTGGGTATTTAGTTCGAGCCTAGCGATTCTGGGAGGCTTCTTGTAAGCACTCCCAACTTCCTTGCAACCTTTCTGTGTGGATTGTTTACACCCACACATTTGATTGGCCACTGCATCTTGCTTTCACAAAGGAAAGCACGCAAATGGCCAAAGGTGTGGGTATGTCCAGCCTTTTCTTTAAATGTTTACTCCCGGGGGCGTGGCCAAGATGGCGGCATAGTCGGACGCGTCTCCCGGAGCTCCCGCCGTCGGCCCTTTGAAGCACGGGCTCCCGCCTCGTGGAGCCCCTTCTGCGCTAGTCCCACTGGTGTGCCAACTGCCCTCTGCTCGGGGGCACCCGCCACGGAAGGTCCGGCGCTTGAGGACTGCCGGAATCGGGAGTTGCGGACAGGCGCGGCCGGCGTCTAGGGCACCACTGCCCGACTGTGGCAGAAGAGCAGCACGAGAGACCGGGGATCGGGCCTACCGCAACCTATACGGTAAGCCTTCGGCGGGCCTGGCCCGCACCCCCGGTGCGAGGTGCCGGGACTCACTTGTCCTTGGCGCTTCTGCGGGCCCGCCATAGACCCGGAGCAGCGGGGCGGCACTGGAACCCGCGCCCTCTGTGGAGCACGCTGTGGAGGTGGGGCGCGACGGGGCCGGGACCTCTGTGTCCATAACTCGGGGCATAACGTAATTTGCAGTCCGGCCCAGTGGGAAGTGTCGATACCAAAGCCTGGACGCTACTGGGGTGGGGCCCCCCAACCTGCGGCCTGCGCTTGACGAAGCGTGCAGGGATTAACAGGCCATAATCAGGCGCGGACTGGCACACAGACGGCGTGGGGCAGGGGTCGAGAGACGCCGGGACAGCCGTGAAAGGCCCTACGGTGCTGCAGCTGTCCTGGAGGGGCCCAGCAGGTGCTCGGGGGAGCGCAGAGAGGACTTGACACGGATAATCTTCGAGGCCCCATAGGCGTACAGCTAATACTGGCCCAACAGAGTGCTCCAGGGTGGCCCCTTGGAGAAGAAGCATATCGAGGTGCCATTTTGCGGCGTAGAGTGGGGAGCGCTGACACGTGGATCAGCGGCTTGCGGAGCACTGCTGTCCCCTAGAGTTTGGCCTGGACTCTGCGTGGGAGTGGACACACCCAGCACACCACATCATGGCGCAAAGCTCCAAAGTCCGTAAAGACCGGACAGTGAAGGACCTATTTACGAAGTCGCATTCGCCCACGGCAGCTAAAGAGGCCTCGGCCACAAGCATGAAACAAGGTGGGGAGGGGGCGGAACCCATCACCAAGGCCTTCCTCGAGTCTCTCTTCACGACACTCCGAGAGGACATCCACACGCTCTAGAAGGAGTTTGCCGAAGAGATACGGGCGGTACGGCGTGATCTGGACGGCGTGGGGGAACGTGTGGCGGATATGGAGGCGAAGCAGGATGCCAGAGACGTCGAGACGGAGGCGCTCCAGCAAGAGATCATACGGCTCCACGATCAGCAGGTGGACCTACAAACGCATCTGGAGGATCTTGAAAATCGCTCTAGGAGGCACAACGTGCACATTCGAGGAGTGGCCCACTCAGAGGTGGACAAGGACCTCTTCAAATTCACCAGAGGACTTTTCAATCACATCCTGGGGCGACCGGAGGATGCCGACCTCACGATTGACAGGGCACATAGAGTCGGACCGCAACGTTCTGGATCGTCTTTCCCCGCCGACATCTTAGTTTGTGTGCAGGACTTCCGCACTAAGGAAGACATCCTTCAGAAGGCAAGACAGAAGCAACCCATTTCCTTCCAAGGACACTCTCCGACGCTATATCAGGACCTGTCAGCGCTCACGCTCCAGAAGCGCCGCTGTTTCAAGCCTGTGACGCCTTATCTTCAGCAGAAGGCCATACCCTACAGCTGGGGGCATCCTTTTCGGCTTATTTTCAAACTGGACAACAAGCTCCATCAGTTTCGCTCCCTCAAAGACGCATGTCAACTGCTGGGTATCGATGTTCCGCCGGAGGAGGAGGTCCAGCAGCCCTCCCAGACTGGGAAGGGGGAATCCGCGTCACGATGGCGCCAGCAGAGGAATGGGAGGCGCGTAAAGCGGCCACTGAAGACGGAGATTGAGAGTGGCCGCCGGGCGGCAGTGGAAGCAGTGTCCGCTGAGCTATCCCAGCAGCCCGGAGGTTGAAACCGCTACTATGGGCCACGCCAGGGGTCTTCTACGCCCTTCTGAGGGTCGACGGTGGGGGAGACGGGGGAGGGGTTCGACCTTTTTTCCCCGGAGTATAAACTGACCGGTCATCTGTGTGAGATGAAGGACAATGATGGATCGTTTGACTTTTTTCATTCATGGTTATTGGTTTTGGGGTGTTTGGGGGAGGGGGATGGGATGGGTGGTGGGGTGGGGGAGAAGGGGGAAGAGGCACATGTTGGGGAATGCATCTTTCTCTTGGCCTGCTTTGGGGATGGGAGAGGGTGGGGTTCCAGGTCCTAGGGGATTCGTCGCGACTACTGGATGAGAGACTTCCCTGCCAAGCGCAGACACAACCCATTGCTGGGAAAGCTTATCGCGTGTACCTAGTAACGACCCCAAAGATGGCGATGTTGTACACAAGGCGGGTGGGGTGGGATCAGATCTATGGCCCACACTGAAGTGCGCATTCTCTCCCTGAACGTCAGGGGGCTCAATAACCCAATCAAACGACGGGCGGTGCTGTCCAGTTTAGAGCACGCGCAGGCTGACATATGTCTCTTACAGGAGACGCATTTATTACCCAAAGATTGCTCTAGGTTGAAAGCGCGCATTTTTCCACAGCAGTTTTTCTCATCCGGCCCGAATAAAAAAGCGGTGGCAATCCTTGTGGCCCAGAGGTTCCGTGGGAAGGTCTTGCATAAAGGTGCGGGGATTAAGGGGAGGTTACTGTCATATCATTTTTCACTGGGAGGTCTGGCCTTCACGGTCTGTTCAGTCTATGCCCCCAACGAGGGTCAGGAAACGTTTCTTCAGACCGCACTCAGCATTGTAGCCGCATCGGAAGACAGGCATGTCCTTTTAGGGGGTGATCTTAATTTGGTGCTAGACTCCACACTGGACAGATCAGCGCAGCGCTCCACCTCGGCGGGGACTTTGTCGGTAGGGGGTCACAGGAGACTGGGGGAATTGGGTATGGTGGATCTTTGGCGGAACCTTCACCCCACTTCTAGGTCGTATTCTTACTTTTCCAACGCACACCGCACATACGCCAGACTAGATTATTTTTTAGCCTCCAGCTCCCTTCAGGCCCTGACATCCACCGCAGACATAGGAGTGGCTACGCTTTCTGATCACGCTCCCATCACGGTGACCCTTCTTTTTCCTCCAGCGCAGCGCCTCTCTAGGTGCTGGCGACTCAGAGACACACTATTGCAGTGCAAGGGAACACACGAGACGATCACACACGCTATTGGGGAATATTTACAGCACAACGCCACTTCCGACACTTCCCCGGCGACTCACTGGGCAGCGCTGAAGGCGGTACTAAGGGGGGTGTTTATCTCCTTGTCCTCGGCCGGAAAAAAAGCGCGCGCAGAGAAAAGAGAGGAGTTAACACAGAAGGTCAGGGAATTGGAGGGAATGCATCAGAGGACTTGCACGCCTAGGATTTGGTGGCAGCTGACTCAGGCGCGGAAACAGCTAAGCGCGTTGGATCAGGACAGAGCAGAATTTGCGGCGTTGAGGACGCGGCATTTGTATTACATGGGGGGGATCGATGCGGTCAGCTGCTGGGACGCGCGCTGCGAGAGAAAAGACAGCAACACTTGGTGAAAGGGGTTCGGTCATTCGCAGGTAACCTTGCGACGGCGAGATCGCAGCAGCCTTTTGTGAATTTTACTCTTCCCTTTACACGGGTGAGACGTTAGACCACGACAGGGGCGCGGCATTCCTTGACTCAGTCCACCTACCGGCCCTCACGTCGGAACAAGCAGCAGCTCTGGAGAGTGCGATCAGACCGGAGGAGGTCATCTGGGCCATCTCCAGGCTGAAGCTAGGGAAAGCCCCAGGGCCTGATGGCTTTACCGCCATCTTCTATAAGACCTTTTGTGCCCAGTTGGCACTGCTCTTAACCGCCCTCTTCAACTCTTTCTCAGAGCCTGGATTGATCACAGAGGATCTCTTGGATGCCTCCATATCGGTTCTCCCCAAACCAGGGAAGGACCCTTCCACCTGTGCGGCCTATCGGCCCATTTCGCTGCTCAATATTGACCTGAAACTGTATACGGGGATACTGGCTGCGCGTCTGGGCCCGCTGATGCCGAGACTGATAGATCCAGACCAGGCAGGGTTCATCTCGGAGCGGCAAACGGTGGACAACACTAAGAGGGCGCTCCATCTTATCGAGAAAGCCACACGCACAGACGGGGAGTACATGCTCCTTGCTATCGACGCGGAGAAGGCGTTCGATCATGTCCACTGGCCGTATCTGGAGCGGGTCCTTGTGAGAGCGGGGTTGGGGGACCGATTCCGCACCTGGGTCTTGAACTGCTATTCCCGGCCTTCAGCTACGGTCCGCGTCAATGGCTGCTCCTCGCCCCGCTTCCCCATAGAACGGGGCACAAGACAGGGGTGTCCACTGTCTCCCCTGTTGTTCGCCTTATATATGGAACCCTTGGCTCGGGCGATTCGCCTTGCACCTGAGATACATGGGATAAAAATGGGCGCCTTTGACCATACTATCAGCCTTTACGCAGACGATGTACTACTCTCATTGTCCTCCCCGCGAACCTCGCTCCCGGCCTGCATGACCATTCTAGAAGACTTCGCGAAAATAGCGGGCTTCAAGATAAATCTTAGCAAATCGGTGGCGCTCGATCTCTCCTTGACGGAGTCCACGAAAGCACATCTTCAGGAACTCTTCCCATTGCCTTGGGCGTCGGAGGCCGTTCCATACCTGGGTATCAAACTGGCGAGCACCTTGCGAGCCACGGTCTGCCTCAACTATTCGCGGCTACGTCAAACAATCAGGTCCGAGCCAACTAGGTGGAAACACCTTCCACTATCTTGGTTGGGCCGGGTAGCGGCGATAAAAATGACCGTCTTGCCGCAGATCCTTTACGTGTTCAGAGCCATCCCCATGCGGCCTCTGGATGGGTGGATCCGTCAGACCCAGTCTGAGCTGGCACAATTCTGATGAAGCTGCGCCTCGCGATGCTGCCCCCTGAGAGTGGAGGTTTGGGCCTCCCTGACCTGTTACTGTACTACCAGGCCACACAGCTGCGTACACTGGTGGAGTGGAGTAGATGGGAGTCGGAAAAACACTGGCTCTTCCAGGACCAGGCGGTGGCGGGCCGCACGTTGCAGGAGGTCCCGTTTATGCGGCGGCAGCATCGCCCTCCTAACCTTTACGCCTCGTTCATAACGAGGACCCCTCTGGAGGTATGGGACCGGGTCAATGTGGCACACAAACTGACGTCCTTCCCCTCCCCACTGACGCCCCTGCTCTGTAACCCTGACTTTAGCACTGGTATGGACACGACTGCCTTCGGGAGGTGGGCCCCCGCTGGCTGCATGGTACTCGCTCATATGTATGCGCCGGAGGGAGTCCTTCCATTTGACGCCTTCCGTCGGGAAAATGACATGCCGGAAGAAGAGCGCCTACGGTACCTTCAGGTGCGACACTGGGCTCTTCATATGACTACTAGGGAGGGTGCGGACGGCAAACTTAGCAAGTATGAATATTGGCTGCTCTCGAGGAAATCAGACCGTAAGCTCATCTCTGATCTCTATCGTATGCTCCTGGAGCGGTACACTCACATCTACAACCCCGGGAAGGCGCGGTGGGAGAGGGAATTGGGCCGGGAGCTGGGTGACAAGGAATGGGAGGGTATTTGCTATAGAGCCCGCCACTCCGCACATCATATGGGTCTTACCGACACTCTCACGAAAATCACCTACTATTGGTACTACACCCCCGAAAAACTACATGAGATGGATCACACAAAGGAGGCGCTGTTCTGGAGAGGATGTGAAGGGAGGGGCACGCTGGTTCATCTACTTTGGGACTGTCCACACTTACAGGATTACTGGAGCAAGGTACTAGACGAGGTGGACCTCCACCTAGACACTACACTCCCACGATTTCCCGCATATGTCCTGTTGGGTTCCCCCAATCCAGTTTCCTATCCCTTGCGCTCCCACCGGGGCAGATTGATAGCGATAGCGATAGCCTTGGGATCCACGTTGCAGAATATACTCACGTTCTGGCGCACTGCCCACATTCCTGCCTTTCATGGTTGGTTGCACCGTCTCTGGAAGGTCCTGGGGATGGAAAAGCTGTCGCTAGTAGCTAGGGGGGAGTGGGATAAATACCCGGATCTGTGGCGCCCCTTTCTGGCTCTCCTTGCTTCAGAGTTCAGGGAGGTGACATGTCCTAGATTCTTGCGTCTTCTTCGGCTGCCGGATGACCTTGTCACGAAGTCAACAGAGTAGTCCACAGCATCTTCAGTGCGTATGGTCGGGACCTGGAACGGGGTGGTGGGTGGGGGGCGGGAGTTGGGGTGGGCAGTTTGACATTTTATGTTGTCTGGAGGGATCGGGGCAAGCAGCGCTGGAGGGTAGGGGCTGGCTCAGCTCTGGGACCGTGCTGACCCCGTGGGTCCCTTTCTCCTCCTTCCGGGATGAACTCTTTGGGCCTGGGTTGCCCACTTCTGACCCTGGCTGAGACCCCCGGTATATATATGCTGTGTTTTAACTACCCCTCGTGAACGCACTGTTTGTAATGTAGAAAAGCTGTATCAACACTGGTGAGGGGGCTGAATGATTTCCGTAAACTCCGGAAGGTACTGGCATACTTACAGCGCCACCGGGTTGACCTCGCACTGCTCCAGGAGACCCACTTGCCTCTATCTAGTCCTATGCTGTCGACCAGGGGTCTTGGGGGCGATTGTGTTGCTGCAGGGTTTACTACACATGCAAGGGGTGTGCTTACGTGGGCTAATCCCAAATCGCAATTGAAACTACAGAAGATTGTTGTGGACCCGGAGGGTCGATATACCATTGCCCGTTGTGTGAGGAAAGGCCACGACTTGTTGGTTGTGAATGTGTATGGCCCCAATTACGACACCCCTTCCTTTTATACCTCGCTAGCGGACCTATGCAGACAGTATGAGGGTTCCAGGCTGCTGTGGGGGGGCGATTTCAATTTTGTGCTGAATCCAGAGCTGGATAGGTCGGCTGGCGCTTCCAAAAGCCCGGCGGCCTCGGCATTACTCATGCAGGCGGAATTGGTGAAGCTTGATTTGTTGGATGTGTGGCGTCATGGTTTCACTCATTACTCAGCCTATCATAATATACACACGAGAATTGATTATTGGTTTGCCTCCCACTCCCTCCTTAATTCAGTGAAGGGATGTGCAGTATTGCCCCGCACGTTATCTGACCATTCACCACTGCTTTTGCTGCTAGAGGCACCGGCTAGAAGGATTCCCCCGTTCACTTGGAGGTTCCCCCCATATTCACTCCTGGATGAGGCTTTCAGAGGGGAATTAGCTGAGGATATAGACACTTACTTCACGACTAATGTGGGGTCGGTGGATAGTGTCCAGGTTCTTTGGGATGCGTTCAAGGTGTACATACGTGGGATGACGATGGCCAAACACTCAGGGGTGCTCAAAGCTATCAGGCAGCGATTGAAATACTTGGAAACACAGCTGTCTGATCTGGAGCGACAAACGGGGGGTGCAGTGGACACTGACTCGAATGAGAGGCTTAAATCCCTGCTGGCGGAATTCCACAATGAGGCGGATAGGGAGATACAACATATGGGGAAGTACGCCACGGCACGCACATACGGGGAACGGGACCGCCCTGGCTCCCTGTTGGCTAAACTGATGCGTAATAGCAGACCGCCATTGGTGATTGAGGAGTTACTAACATCTAGTGGTGAGGTGGTTACGGAGGAAAGGGATGTACTGGCGGAATTTCATGCTTATTATACCGAACTGTACAAATCACGGTCAGGTCACCTAGAGGAGGAAATAGACGACTACCTGAGCTATATCCAGATGCCCTTCCTGGCCAATTGGCAGAGAGAATTTCTTATGGCACCGTTCCAGAAAGAGGAGATTTCGGAGGCGCTGGAGGGAATGAGGTCAGGCAGCGCTCCGGGGGCTGATGGGCTTACTATGGCCTTCTATAAGGCTTTCCAAGACAAACTTATGCCACACTTGATGCTGCTTTTTGATGACATTTGCCAACAGGGTAGTATGCCGAAATCTATGAGGGAGGCACTTCTCATTACCATCCAGAAGCCGGGGAAACCCCCCAACGAGTGTGGCTCGTATAGGCCGCTCTCCCTGATTAACGTAGATGCCAAACTATACGCAAAAGTTCTGGCTGCGCGTCTGGCTCTACTTGTCCCAGATTTGGTTGCTCCGGAGCAGGCTGGGTTTGTCCCCGCTCGGAACTTGACGTATAACATCCGTACGGTGCTGGGCACCATTCAACATGTCCGGCAAGAGAATAAGGCTGTTGCTATCTTCCTGGACATGGAAAAAGCCTTTGATTCAGTGGAGTGGCCGTTTATGCTCAGGGTTCTGCGTAAGTATGGGCTGGGCGAACCTTTTTTACAGATGCTAGGGGCCTTGAACTATAAGCCGACTGCACGATTGAAGATAGGGAACTCGGTCACTGCCCCGATTGAGATCAGCAGGGGCACCCGACAGGGTTGCCCCCTCTCCCCGCTTCTGTACGCTTTAGTGGCGGAACCGCTGGTGTGCGCTATTAGGGAATACCATGGGTTTGAAGGGATCAACTTCCCTACCTATCAGATTGGCATTTCGACGTACGCTGACGATACCCTGTTATATGTTCGTGAACCAGAGGAGAACTTGGCGTCTGTCTTGCGGGAAGTGGTGAGGTTTGGAGCCCTGTCTGGATTACGGGTCAACTGGAACAAGTCTGTGGCGTTGTCTCTGACCCCGGTGACCCTCCCGTTTGACTCGGAGTACCCGCTGCAGTGGACCACAGATTCTATCCGCTACTTGGGGATCCGTGTCCACACTGATCCTGAGATACTGGTGCGCGAGAACTATGGTGTTGCGTACTCTAGACTGGTGGATGATGTGGAGGTGTGGTGCAGGCTTCCGCTGTCCCTGATGGGCAGAATAGCGATAATGAAGATGGTGGTCCTCCCCAGGTTCCTCTTTCTCTTTGCTAATATCCCCGTGGTGCTTTCGAAAGCTTTTTTCCGGCAGCTCACGCAGACGCTCATCAGGCTTGCGTGGGGGGGCAAACAACCGAGGGTTCAATGGCAGACTTTAATGCTCCCCTATGAACGTGGGGGCCTGGGGGCTCCAGATCTGGAGCGGTATTACAGAATAGCGCAGGGGGCTCATCTACACACTTGGATCCATGGGGACCCTGGCATCCCGCACGTGAAACTTGAACACCTCTTCGCGGATCCCACCCCGCTCCCAGCCACAATATGCTGCCCTGTTGACCGTAGGGTTGGAAATTTAGACTCCATTGCAGCCACGAACCACGCTTGGCGTGAGCTAGTCCGCTCCCGGGATAGCGAGCTGCTGTATTCCCCCCTCATGCGTGTGGAATGGGCGGTGTGGTTGGCCCCACTGACAGAGAAGGGGGTCCTTAAGGCGTTACGGGACTTGGGCATAGAAAAGATGGGGGATTTCTTCTCGAACGGCACAGTAAAGACGTTGCATCAGGTCCTGCAATCCCATCCTGGGAAGACGCTGTTGCACAGTTTCCAATATTATCGGGTCCGTAGGGAGCTACAGGTGTTACTGGGCCCGGAAATGTCGGAGCCGCTGGAGGTGCCGGAGCTTACATATGTTATCAAGAACCCATCGTCCAGTAAGTTGGTTACGAACCTTAAGAAATTGGGGGACCGGCACAAGCAGTACCCACTCTCCAAGGCCAGATTGGCTTGGCAGTGTGATCTCCAGTTGACGATCTCGGATGAGATGTGGCACTACTGTTGCACGAACACTAGAAAGATTTCACTTAATAGCAGACATCGTCTGATACATTTTAAGTATCTGCAGCGGGTCTATTACACACCGGAAAGATTGCACAGGTACGGATTGCGGGAGTCGGCGGAGTGCGAGCGGTGCCACTTTCCCTCGGCTGATTTCTTACACATGTCCTGGACTTACCCTAGTATTCATACATTTTGGCAGGGGGTATTCTCGGAACCTAGTGTGATGTTGGGGACGGAGGTCCTGCCGTGCCCGGCTCTGGCGCTGCTGGGCTTTTCCAAACCACTGCCGGTGGCAGTGCGGCGCTTGGCGGATATTGCGCTGCTGACTGCCAAGCGCCTGGTTGCGTTGTGCTGGATGAGGGGACCAATTCCTACTAAAAGGCGCTGGGAGACGGATTTACTGTATTGCTGTACACAGTCGGAGGTGTATAATGAACTGCTTCCTCCGAAGAGTCGCCCTAAGAATTTCTGGGGGCTATATAGGGAATATCAGTGTGCCAAGGGGGGCGGAGAGTCAGAACCTGAGGGGGAGGAGCTGGATGAGATACAGGAGGAAGGGGTGGCGGCGTCAGAGATTGACATACTACACGTTTGACTGTTCTTTTTTGTGAGGTGGTCGCCTGGTTCCTTGTTGCTGTTCGTTGTGATGTGGGGGGTGAGAGTCCCCGGGAGGTTACACAGGGAGGGTGGTACTCGGTGGCTGCCTTAGTGGGGTCCCTTGCACCCTTGGGCCTATGCATCCTTGGCTATAGGTGCATTGTTAACGTTCAGACTCAGCAGATATAGCAGGTGGGTGGGTGGACACAGGTACGGGTAGGCTGGTTGTTTGGGGGGTAGGGGGTTTGTCAGGATGTGGGTTTATTGCACTTTTCTTTAGGTAACTTGTTTAAATGGTTTCGGGACTTCTTCTGCACAGTCACACTAGCTGCATTGTATTTGCACATCACTCCGTGGTCATGGGCGCCGATGCCCGGATTATCCACTCCATTCTTACTACACGGCAAAGCTATTCATGTAGAACGCTTTTTCTGTCTGCGCCGCCAGGCCTCCGGGATGCTGGCACTAAGGCTGTGTATGATGCTACTGACCACTGTGCTGGATGCTGTTTACTGTTGCCGCCGGCCTCCGGGTTGTAGGCGATGAGTGCTGTGTGCTTACATCGAAGGTGCAATAAAGTACAAATTTAATAAAAAAAAGATTGGCCAGAGAAAAGGGGGCATTGACCTGGCAGGGCGCCACCATGTACCTATATCCAGACTTCATCGCCATAGTGCAGGATGAGCACCATAAAAACGCAGGCGTCAAGGCCACATTGCGCAACCTGGACCAAGCATATGGGATGATATACCTGCTCGTCTTCGGATCATGGTGGATGGCAAAGCACAAATATTTGACACCCCATGGAAGTGCAAGTATTTTGACACAACTACTCAGGGGCTCAGGGAACCCACTGGAAAGACACACCATGTGGCTCACCCCCTGACAGCAGCTCCAGTACCAGCACTGACCTTTTCTCCACAGAGTGAAGCCCCATCAACCGCACCGCAGGTATGACCAAACGAACAATGCTATGGACTCAGATGCATAAAAGAAACCTCACACATCTCCATTAAAACCTTCATTGTTCCTTTGTTTCAAACTCTGGCAAGTATAATGTATCATCCAAAATTTCTGACTGCTGTAGCTGACGAGGCGTCGCCACCCCCTTAGTATTGATCACACCTCCTTTTTTGGTTTTTGAACCGGTAAGACAATTTGGAATAGACATAACGTTCTGCCATTGGTTTTAAATTTGGCAAGTCCCAACTATGTTCTTTAGTAGGGGTGGGTGGAGGGCGAGGAGGAAGACTATGGGGATGCAGGAGAAAGTTTACACAGCATTACAAGTTCTTGACAACACTTATGACACACGGCGGTACATTTCGCAAACAGTAACACATACAAGACTCCCCACATGAGTACCCACAATAAGATTAGCCCCAATCTAGACTTAACATCAATAACGTGGAATGTAAGAGGACTGAACAATGCGCGCAAAGGCAAAAAAGTCCTAAAGTACCTACAAAGATACCACGCAGACATAGCCTTTCTACAGGAGGCACACCTCCCCGCGCACAATCGCAGGGTTTTGCAGCAACATGGGGGGGTCGCATCGATACTTTGCAGGATACAGCAACTACGTCAGGGGAACAACCATCTTTATACATAAACGAATATCATTCCAACAGTTAATGACCCGGGTAGACGATGAGGGCACTAGCTGTGCGCTATACAAGTACAAAAACATTTACATTTATTAGTAGTGGACCACCTTATGGGACACGCCATTGCCCTTTTGAACATGTATGCCCCGAACACTGATGGCTCGAATTCTTTTTTTACAGTTACAGGCACAGCTAGACAAGATGGAAGCAGATCACATATTCGTGGGAGGGTGGTTTCAGCCTTGTTCTGCACCCTTTACTAGACAGCACGGCTAAGACTCTGGGTCTAAAGCCACAAGCACGACATGCGCTGATGGAACTTTGTGATATATATAACTTAGTAGACATTTGGAGGAACAGGCATCTAGCGGACGCCTCCTACACACATTATGCGGCACCCCAAGACACATGGACACGGCTTGACTACTGGTTGATCTCGCCCAATGTCACGACTTAGCATGACGAAACACGCCACCTCCCCAGGACGCTCTCTGTCCTCTTTCCGTTTCTGCTTAAACTCAACATACCCATAGCAGGTGGAGATGAGCGGCAATGGAGGTTCCCAGGGTTGGCATTAAGAGATGAAGTTTTCAAGTACAAGTTAGGTGTAGCTATGCTAGAATACTTTGAGATGAATAAGGGATCAGTATCGTCCTATTCCACATTATGGGAAGCATTTAAAGCGTATTCGAGAGGGATCTGTATTGCCAAACATGTGGGGATACTAAAAGACTTGAGGCGCACACTATTCCGACTCGAGGAGGAACTCGTAGCACTGGACCAAGAGTCTAGAACTCAAGAAGCAGGGGCGTCAATGCACCGCCGGGCAGTATTACTAGCAGAATTCCGTGAAGCAGCAACTAGGGAGACACACGTTTTAAGCAAGTATGCCACGGCCAGGAAATACGGTGAGGGTGAACTGCCCGGGAGAACACTTAGGCAAATACTGCCAACACCTAGAACCCACAATGTGAGAAAATAGATTTCCTAGGCAATTATAATAATAACAGTACTGCATGGAGGGGTCAACAAAAACCAGAGAAACCAATGTCTAAAAAATACAACATATTTTATTGTATATTATGTACCAACTCCAGTATATTGGAGAAGTGTAACATAACAAATCTACTTATTTTAAACAGTACATAAAATCCACATAAAAAATCAAGGTTAAAAATACACAATACAGTAGTAAGTATTGACGCGCGTTTTGGCGTAACATACGCCTTCTTCAGGAAATTACCACATTTAAAACAGGAAAACACAGCAAGGCATGGATGGCTCTGCTATATTGTTTGAAGGGATGTGATTCTTAATACTTGAGAGACTATTCTATAGTAATATCTTCAAGATACACGATAAATTAAAAGGGGTCGCAAATATAGACCAGGTAGTTTCTTTCAATGTATATATGGACATGCGTCACGGAGCTACGGCAGATATTTTAATGATTTGGATACACCGTCATAAAACCTGAAATACGGTTGATGGTCTGGGTTAATCAAAGCCGGTACAGGTGGACGAATCGGTCACGGCATAGACCCAGGATTGTTGCTGTGTTTCTGATATTTACTCTAGCAGAGCTCCGATCGGCAAACTTCCAGCGACTGACGTCACGAAAGGAAGTGGTCTGTCAACACCTAGAACCCAGTCATACATCACTAGCCTCCGAACTAGAGAGGGAACCCTAATGACCGACACCCTCGTTATTCAAAAAGTAATCACTGCATACTAATCAGATCTTTACACAACCCGAATCACAGATGATGTGGAGGAAAGGACCGGGTATCTAGAGGAGATTGCGATGGGTTGGCTCAGCTCTGCACACCAGCAATTTCTGGGGAACCCTTCACAATAGAGGAAATCACCAAGCAATTGATGCACTGGGGAGTGCAGAGGTGGCAGATACACTGGGGTATTTTATAAGACATACAAACACTTGCTTGCACCACATCTCCTCGAAGTACATAGGAAAGCCTTGGATATTGGTATACTTTCCCCCACACTACATGAGGCGGTAATCATATGCTTCCAAAACCTGGCAAAGACCCGCAGCTGTGTGGATCGTATAGGCCACTCTCTCTATTGAATTTCGATAATAAGATACTGGCCATAATGATTGCCACCAGATTCTCTCTCCTTCATGACCAAGTAATAGGACCGGCGCAGATGGGTTTTGTCCTACACTGGTGAATGGCCCTGAACCTACGCACGCTATTTTCAGTACTGCACAGAATTGAACCCAACATACCCACTGTTGCAATGCTGTTGGATGCTGAAAAAGCAATTGACTCCTTAGAGTGTCCATTCCTGCTGGCCACGCTACGTAAGATGGGTATGCCAAAGGAGTACATTGCGCTTATAACCCTGTTCTATATACTCAGCCCACAGTCAGACTACAGCTGAACGGGACTCCGACTCCCCCCTTTCCTTTAACGCGTAGCACTCGACAAGGATGCACACTATCCCCCGTTATTCATTATCATCCTTGACCTATTAGTACGACACCTACAAGAGTGACACCTACATAGGGGACTGAAGTCAAACCAGGCCCATTGCTGATCACACTCTACACGGATGACATCATCCTCTGCGTCTGACGACCCAGCGAAAACCTCAGCCCCAGTCTGGAAGAGGTAGTCCACTATGGCAGGCTATCAGGGCTTCAAATGAATTGGAGTAATTCAGTAGCGTTCTCCTTAACAGTGGCAGCCAGTGTAGCACAATGTGATTTCTCACTGGAATGGTGCAACGAAACAGTGGAATATCTCAGGATACATGTACATAGGAAAACTGAGCAGATCGTGAGACTGAACTAAGGACCCACGATGGCTAAGCTAAACATGCAGGTAAAGTGTTGGATGAACCTTCTGTTGTCACTAGCCGGGCGAGAGGCTATCATTAAAATAGTGGTACTGCCTACATTTTTGTACGTTTCAAAACAATCCCACAACGCTCACCCAAGCATTTTTTTTAGCATATTACATGCCACTCTCACTCACCTGGTATGGGGGGCAAATAGCTCAGGGTAGGCTGGGACACAATGACCCTGCCATATGAATGCAGGGTGTTCATAATTCCCAACCTACAGCTATACTACCTGGCAGCACAGTGCAGTTTCGTACATCACTGGTACCATCCAGATGAGGGGATACCGTACACAAAACCAGAGGCAGATCTTGCAGACCCGACGCCCCTGGCGTTGCTGTTACCAAACGGCCTGCCCAGAGACCCCAAGGACACTCAAACGGTATCAACTACCTGCTGGTCCTGGAAAAGAATGGCCCAAATGACTGGTAATCGGCTGCTATATTAGTCAAACATCCCACTGTTTGGCAACCCATGGCTGCCCATTAGGCAGGAAGCGCTGGTGCACACCCTTCAACAAATACTCTCTTACCATCATCTGCGATCTTTTCCCAGGGGGGCAGTGTACTCGAGGACAGAAGACGCCAAGTTTAGAGGGGCCCTATATATGGACCAGTTTGTTCTCGGTAGAAGGCAGGGTGCCCTAAAATCCCAGATTTGCAGCTTCCCAATGGAACCAGATAGCTTACCCCCTGACACAAATCATCTCTGATGCGGGAGGGGAACACATAATTTCCAAGCTATATAAGACCACCTTAAACTTACTCCCCAGTAAGGACGCCAGGGTGAGGGCGGCATGGGAGTGGGAAATTGGGCGCCAAATCATTGACTTCCAGTGGAACTACTGTTGTGGCTAGATCAAAAAAGTATCAGGGGTCTGCTTGGTTCAAGGATAATCTTGAATACAGACCCCAGTGGCTAGGCGTAGAAATAAATCTGCTTCATCATATCCCACTTGATGCTATAATGACTATGCAGGTCTCAATGGTAGGACACTCCAAATACATCATACTTAACACAAAGAAAGCTCTGTCACACGTTGACACACTATCTAATACAAAAATTGTGTCTTCTACTTATTGGCGCTATGCCATAACCCCTTAATATGAATAGACCGGAAAACAATCTACTGGAAGGAATGGTCGCAAAAAGGCATTCATTTTTTTATCAAAGACCTCTACTAGAATATTTCACCCATTCCATTCTCTGTTCTCAAAAGAGTAAGAGGGCGACCTGACATAGACTTTTACAAATTCCTTAAACTTAAGGTACAGATTTCTAAACTGGCTACAAAACCTTCTCCCCTTCACTCCCTTCCAAGTCGAACAAGTTGTGTAGCACCAACCACATGGTCTCAAGAATATACAAAGCATTACTTCCTGAGCCTTGTAAGGCCCATAAATCTAACGAGGGGAAGTGGGAGTCTGAACAGAATAGCAAAGCAATTAAACCGGATTGGGAGCTAATCCATATGATGCCCTTTAAACACAAAATATCCCCCACACTCTCTCGAACAAAATACATGATAATAAATAAGAGCTTTTGTACACCTGCTAGACTACACAAACTTAAACTTATCCAGTTTCCACAATGCTGGAATTCTAATTCCCAAACAGGTGATTTGCCACATATGCTTCTCCTCTGTCCGCCATTACAGAACTACTGGAACAAGGTGCTTAATCATATCTCCCAGACACTCAACATCTCCCCAGTGAAAGAGATATCGTATATCTTATTTGGTTTCCAGTACCTGGACCTAAAAGGGGATGATAACCACTTTCTGCTTGACCTAATGCTGACCTTGGCATGTAAAATAGTCCTGTGTAACTCAAAAAACTTTAATAAAATTTCCTACAAAACTTGTCAGGAATGGCTCACTTTCAAGAGGTGTGCAGGTAACACTGCTCTACAAGTTTCAGCTTGGAAACCAAGATGCAGGAAGATATGGAAGTCCCTGGATAATGCAGCTACGGTTTTTAAACCCCCTTGAAATTTACTTGGCTATCCAAATCGAAAGACCCAACAGGCTGCACAGCAAGAGCTTGATTACGTCCCCCATCATACAGTTACCATGTTGAGGAGCTGCGAACCGTTTCAATGCAGAGTGAGTACCCCTTGGCCCCAAGTTAGTTCTCTTTTCTTCTACTTTCTTATTGGTTAACTATGCACTTATTTACTTTTTGATTTTTTTTTTAGGTTGTTTACTTTACCTTACTTTCCATAGATTTCATTGGAGGATTGAGGTTATGTAATGGAGTCGATATATGATCACAATTGTAACAGTGGCTCATCGCTAATAGCAATCAGAAGCAGGCAAGATTCGTAGGGTGTCAAATCAAAATGGAGAAGAGCTTCAAGGTTCTATCCGTCCGATGTGCTCTGTCAATTATGTGTCATCATTTCTGTCTATGCAATTGTACCGTTTGTAAGCATCTTCACCAAAGTAGTATCAAAACAAATAACTTCTATCCTCTCCGATTAGTGACAGGAGTGCTGAGATAAGGTGTTTCTCTGTTTTACTGTATTTTCTGTATTGTTTTGGCAAACATCAATACAAATAACAGAGCAAAAAAAAAGTATCCCTTAATCACAAGCATAAGTTACTCCATTTTGTACTTCTCAGGCGCGTTTATACTACACAGGATAAACTGCATCGTCATGCCCCAAATGCAGGGCGCAGAATGATGTTGCGCATATTACATGGAATTGTACCAAGATCACGCTCTACTGGGGGAAATATTCACAGCTCTATCGCAAATGGTTCACAGAATCATTACACCGACACCAGAAATGGCACTTATGGGCTATGTAAAGGAAATCACAAAAACCATACAGCACTTCACAGCGATTGCCCTCCTTCTGGCAAAGCGAGCGACAGCAGTATACTGGGGAAGTAGACACACACCTACACAAAAGGCATGGCTCAGCAGTTTAATTCACTGTAACACTAATAGTGAGCTATACGCCGACCTACAACCAATAACATCCAGGCCAATACATCTGGCAACCGCTACAACAGTTTCTCCTTGGGAGGGCCGACACCCTGACAACACACACAACTGACCGGGTGAGTGAGGAGGGGGAGGAAGTCCCACACTCCCCCCCATCACCCTTTTGTGAGGGTGAGGAGTTTATTTTTTTGCAGTTTTATATAGCACAAACTTTGTCCAAAAGCATCAGAGCGCTTTACATGAGCACCAGATGACATTACCCAAGGTGAGTTTTTTTAATTTATTTAGTTTAGGCACAGCTTAAACACAGCCTACCCCGCATCTGTGGTGTGACACAAAATAACGGGGCCCACCTGCAGAATGTGATGAGCGGCCCCTGAGACTCCAATATCTTGGAGATAGTCATTGGCCTTCAGCTGAATAGGGGGCCTTATTGAAAGGTTGGGGCCCCCTGAAGGGTTGCCCCTGTCCAGATCAACAGGATGTTGAGACAATGCTGGGACTTCAACCTGGTTCCCCAGTTACAAAGTTGCCTGCTCTGGCCATTGGGCCAATTGGTCAATGGGGGCAATATTGCTTAGATGATGAGTGGCTACAGGGTAACATCTTCTAAATGAGGGTGTGTTAATAGATATACTTTGAGCCTTACGCTTGTGTGCTGCTTCCATGATGTAAACAATGCTTTTGCTCAATAGATAAGTTGCATTTTGCTGCACATTAAATGCAGATGGCAGGGGAATTGTTAAACTGGGACTACAAGGACTTCGAAAGAAGAAGGTCTGTCCAACTGGAACAGTCAGCCACAACTGCCAGGCCAGTGTAGTGTCCTATGAATATGAATAGAAGGACCCTTCTGGTCCCAGATGGACTCCAAAGGAGAATCAAGTGATGTAAAGGATAAATACGTGAACTACATGTGTGGCGTGGTTATTTGTATGCTACCGGGCTGGAGAAGACGCTACAACCAGTGATGATTTAGGGGATCTGTAAACCAAAGTAACAAAAGTGCTTTTCCTAAGAGATTGCCGAGGTTGAGCAGACTGCTGGTAAGTGCCACATACGCCTCAGCTGAAGTGAAGCCGTCAATGGTTGTGATCCAGCATTTTCTGGGCCCACACTTTACCTTACACTTGGTCCTCTGATTAATTTTCTTGTGTTCACTGAGGAGCAAGGAGGGCTAGCATTTAATCATTTCAATCGAAATCATTATCCTGTGCTCACCCTCTGGTAGCTTGGCACAGAGCAGGCAGGCTTAACTTAGAAGACAATGTGTAAAGTGTTTATGCAATAAGTTATACACCAAAACAGCAAGTCCACCACAAAAAGACTCCACACAGGTTTAGATAAAATGAGAATATTTATCTGAGTAAAACAAGAATGACAAAAATCTAATTAATAGAAGTTGAGATATGGATTTTTAAAGCTTAAATCCAACAACAGTGTTTAGACATCAATATCTCTAAAAAGTTACTTGAGGTGGCACTAGACCGGGATAAATCTAAAAAATTCAAGCTGACCGAGATGGATTGCAGGTTGGATACAGTTCTAAACAGGTTCCACTGAAAATGTACCTTCTCAAGTTGAGCCAAGAGTCCCATTTCAGGAAAAGAGTTTGCAAAGATGCACGGTGTGCGTCATTGACTGTGGTCCCCGGGGCATGGAGAGTCGCTTGGCATCGTGGACAGATGGGATGGGGTCTCACAGTCATGTGCGGCGATGCTGCTGTGCGAAGAGTAACTTGCTCTCACTTGCAGTGATCCTTTGAGCGGGCGACGCAGTTCTGGAGCGTAAAGGCCCATTCACAGTCACAAAGAGGCCAAAAGCTTGCTTTAAAGGGCTGCAGTGCAGAAACCCCACGTCCAGGGTCTCAGGACTGGAGGGGGCACATTAGGCATGGGTAGGACTCAGATGGCAGAGTCCAACTGCACCAGCAGAATTGCAGGAAGTATTTTGTGTCCCTGAGACTTCAGCAAACAGGAGGCAAGCAAGCCAGCTAGCCATTTGAGATCACTTGGAGGAAAGGCAGAGTCCAGCTCTCCTTCAGAAGAGTCAGAGAGCAGCAGGCAGCAGCACAACAAGCAGAAGAGCAGTCCTTTCCAGAAAAGCAGTCCCACTGAGTAGTTTGAGCAGCACAGCAGTTCTTTTGACAGAGGTTCTGTTCAAGATCCAGAAGTGTCTGTTTTGATGAGATCAGAGATCTAATACTTATACCAAAATGTGCCTTAGAAGTGGGGGAAACTTCAAAGAGTGGTTTTGAAGTGCACACATATCAATTCAATTCAATAAAACTTTATTCGGTTTAAAAGATGTAAACCATAAAAGTTACACAACCAAATACAATAAAAAAAATATTTATTTTATTTTATTTATTTAACAGATTTCTAGAGCGCATGGCTGCCCGTGAGCATCCTAGCGCTAAGTGACAAGAACCTACTGTAGAGGGGTCTTACGGGAATAGCCATGTTTTGAGCGCTCTACGGAATGAGAGCAGGTTGGGTTGGGCTCTGATGTTATGGGGAAGAGTGTTCCAGAGTTTGGATGAGTTGTATGAGAACAGTCGCCCACCTGAACGTGCTTTTTTGATTCTGGGTATGGAGGCAAGTTTACAGTTAGAGGAGCGGAGAGTTCTTGTGGTAGTGTGGGGTGTAATCAAGTTTTGTAGTATTGGAGGGGCCTTGCCGTGGAGAATTTTGTAGGTGGTACAGAGAGCCTTGAACTTTATTCGTTCCTGGACGGGGAGCCAATGTAGAGCAGCAAGAGCTGGTTTGGCTGAGCAGCGACGGTTGGTTCCTGTGAGAATGCGCGCTGCCGCGTTTTTTTTTGGGGCCCCCAGGTACAATGCATTACCATAGTCCAGGCGGGACAGCACCAGGCCATGGACTAGGAGTTTGCGGGAGTGTGCAGGGAGAAGAGGTAGAACCTTTCTAGCTGATCTTAGGAGACCATGGCAAGTTCCCGCTGTTTTCCTTGCTTGGGCAGAGAAGTTGAGGCCTTCATCTAGCCATATGCCCAGGCTTTTAATTTCATGTTTCGGGGCGGGGGGAGGTCCCATGGTGGCTGGCCATAGGGAGGAGGGGTTGTAGAGAGATTTGTTTCCTAGGATCATTATTTCCGTTTTGTCGTTGTTCAGTTTGAGGTGGGAAAGGTTCATCCACTTAGTTATTTCGGTGAGGCAGGTTTGAAGGTTGGGAAGAGAGTGATCTTGCTGGCTGAGGGATACCACGAGTTGAGTGTCGTCGGCATATGTTAGGAGTTTGATCCCATAAGGGGCGACGACTTTCTCAAGGGGGGACATGTAAACATTAAAAAGGGTCGGGCTCAGGGAGGAGCCCTGAGGGACCCCACATCCGACGGCCGTAGGCTTGGACGTGAATTTTCCGTCTGCCACCCGGAAAGACCTGTTCTCTAGGAAGGATTTGAGCCAGGTCAGGACCGTTCCTGCAATTCCAAGGTCCTCGAGCCTGTGGACCAGAGTAGAGTGGTTGACGGTGTCGAAGGCAGCGCTTAGGTCCAGGAGGATCACTGCCACTGATCCTCCTGTGTCCATGATTTTCCTTGCTTCCTCGACTACCGCCAAAATTGCAATTGGTCTAAATCCTGTTTGGGAGGGTTCAAGCAGACCTTTAGTTTCAAGGTGGGAGGAGAGGCTGTGGTTGACGTATTTCTCCGCTATTTTACTAATGCCTGGAAGCAGGGAGATCGGTCTGTAGTTTCCCAATTCTAGAGGATCCAAGTGCGGTTTTTTTATCAGTGCCTTCACCATTGCTTTTTTCCAACTTGGGGGGACAGTGCCGCTGGTGAGTGAGCTGTTGATTAGATTAACCAAGTGGGGAAGAATGGTGGATGCAACTAATTTTAGGATGTGGAGAGGTGCCGGGTCTGTGGGGGAACCAATTTTGATAGAGTTCAGTATTGGAAGGATAGTGTCTGTCGTTAGGGGGGTGAAATCTGATAGCTGGTCCACAGTTGCTGCAGTAATAGGGACGATGGAGAGGGTGTCCGGAGTGAGCGGAGGAAGGGAGTTGATGATTTTGTTGATTTTTTGATTGAAAAATTCTGCGAGTTCATTGCAGCGAGCGGTTGAAGGTTCGATCAAGGGAGGGGGCTCCGGTACTTTAAGAAGTTTTTTCGCTATTTGGAATGTCTCCCGCGAAGAGTTAGTGGAGGATCTTATTTTCTCCTCAAAGTAGGTAGTTTGAGCAGTTTTAAGTGCTTTTTTGTATTTGAGGAGGGTTTTTTTATATTCAATTTTTTTCTCTGCGTCAAAATTTCTTCTCCAATCTCTTTCTGATTTTTTACAGGTTTTTTTTAGAAGCCGCATTTCGCTAGTGAACCAAGGGGAGGAGGGTTTGCCCCGAGGGTTACTGGAAATTTTTTGGGGGAGAACTTTGTCCAGCGTGTCTCCTACCCATTTTGCGAACTCTGCGTCGGCGAGAATTGGGTTCGTATCAAGTTTAGGAAGGGAGCATTGAAGCTGGTGTTTTCACTTCTCTACATCCAGTTTGGACCAGGATCGCGTGGGTATGCTAGGTTTTGCGGTAGGGCGAGGGGTGGGGGGTAGCTGCCAATTTATTGGCACTAGGAAGTGATCAGTCCAGGGCATAGGGATGGGCTCTGAGGTAGTGAGGTCATTAATGTTGGTAAAAATAGGGTCTAGTAGATGTCCCTGTGAGTGAGTAGGAAGATGGCTAGATAGTTTTAGCTGGAGAGATTCGAGGTCTGCTATTAGGTCGGTGGCAGATTTGGCTTCCTTTTTGTCAAAGTGGATATTCAGGCCTCCTAGGATCAGACATTCAGGGTAGGTAGTGGTTAGAGTGAATGTATGTTCCGCGAGGGATTCACAGAATTGACCCAAGGGCCCCGGAGGGCGGTAGATGAGAAAGCCTGAAAAGGCTTTACATGGTGAGACCTGAATAGAGAACATGGCGTTTTCGCAATCTAGAAGAGGGCTGCCTAGTAGACGGCAGGAAAGGTGGTTTTTGTAAATAATGGCGATACCTCCGCCTACTCCCTTGGGACGGTCCAGATGGTGGATGAGGAAGCCCTGTGGGAGAGAGTTGACAATATTGGGGTCTGAATTCGGTCCTAGCCAAGTTTCCGTTAGGAAGAGAATATCAAGATCATGGTCTTCCAGTAGATGATATATCTCCAGAGAGTGCTTGGGGAGGGATCTACAGTTAATGAGGGCCATGTGCATGTTTAAGTGAGGAAGGTTGTCGAGGCCGGTGGAACTGAGAGTATACTGGCAATGCGAGCATCTGTTGAGTGGATGGTCCCCTGGAACAGAGTGTCGGCATAGGGCATGTACCTCTTTGTTCAGGTGGAGCAGGGTGTCTCTCGCGTAGTTGCGCGATTGGTCGGTAGTGTCTGGCTCTGCGCTCTGCCTAGCGCGAACGAGCGCAGACGAGCTTGCCTTAAGCGCGCCTTCGGCGCGCCATCGTCGCGCCCGCTGCGCTCGTCCGCTGCGCTTCCGACCAAGACACATGATGTATGTTGGTTGGGCTGGGTGTAGGAGGGGGGCCTGGCCAGCCGAGATGGGCGTATCTCGTGGCTCCCTCGTTGTTGTTGATGGCGGTCGCGAGTAAGTTTTGAGCCTGAAACAGCGATAGATCCGCTGTTCAGGGAAGTGCAAAGTGGTGCCAGGAATTACAGTGCAGTTTTAAAAACAGGGTATCACAATATCACACAAGTTTTAAAAATAGGTTTGCGCTGTCGCGCTCCCGGCTTCCGCCTCAGGAGCTTCTTGTCAGTGTCGCGCTGGAGTTCTGCGCGCACTATTTATACTAGGTGAGGGGGGCGTGGCCAGCCGAGATGGGCGTATCTCGTGGCTCCCTCGTTGTTGTTGATGGCGGTCGCGAGTAAGTTTTGAGCCTGAAACAGCGATAGATCCGCTGTTCAGGGAAGTGCAAAGTGGTGCCAGGAATTACAGTGCAGTTTTAAAAACAGGGTATCACAATATCACACAAGTTTTAAAAATAGGTTTGTGCTGTCGCGCTCCCGGCTTCCGCCTCAGGAGCTTCTTGTCAGTGTCGCGCTGGAGTTCTGCGCGCACTATTTATACTAGGTGAGGGGGGCGTGGCCAGCCGAGATGGGCGTATCTCGTGGCTCCCTCGTTGTTGTTGATGGCGGTCGCGAGTAAGTTTTGAGCCTGAAACAGCGATAGATCCGCTGTTCAGGGAAGTGCAAAGTGGTGCCAGGAATTACAGTGCAGTTTTAAAAACAGGGTATCACAATATCACACAAGTTTTAAAAATAGGTTTGCGCTGTCGCGCTCCCGGCTTCTGCCTCAGGAGCTTCTTGTCAGTGTCGCGCTGGAGTTCTGCGCGCACTATTTATACTAGGTGAGGGGGGCGTGGCCAGCCGAGATGGGCGTATCTCGTGGCTCCCTCGTTGTTGTTGATGGCGGTCGCGAGTAAGTTTTGAGCCTGAAACAGCAATAGATCCGCTGTTCAGGGAAGTGCAAAGTGGTGCCAGGAATTACAGTGCAGTTTTAAAAACAGGGTATCACAATATCACACAAGTTTTAAAAATAAGTTTGCGCTGTCGCGCTCCCGGCTTCCGCCTCAGGAGCTTCTTGTCAGTGTCGCGCTGGAGTTCTGCGCGCACTATTTATACTAGGTGAGGGGGGCGTGGCCAGCCGAGATGGGCGTATCTCGTGGCTCCCTCGTTGTTGTTGATGGCGGTCGCGAGTCAGTTTTGAGCCTGAAACAGCAATAGATCCGCTGTTAAGGGAAGTGCAAAGTGGTGCCAGGAATTACAGTGCAGTTTTAAAAACAGGGTATCACAATATCACACAAGTTTTAAAAATAGGTTTGCGCTGTCGCGCTCCCGGCTTCCGCCTCAGGAGCTTCTTGTCAGTGTCGCGCTGGAGTTCTGCGCACACTATTTATACTAGGTGAGGGGGGCGTGGCCAGCCGAGATGGGCGTATCTCGTGGCTCCCTCGTTGTTGTTGATGGCGGTCGCGAGTAAGTTTTGAGCCTGAAACAGCGATAGATCCGCTGTTCAGGGAAGTGCAAAGTGGTGCCAGGAATTACAGTGCAGTTTTAAAAACAGGGTATCACAATATCACACAAGTTTTAAAAATAGGTTTGCGCTGTCGCGCTCCCGGCTTCCGCCTCAGGAGCTTCTTGTCATTATTTAAGAGACTATCAAGACAGCAGATAGAAATAAAAAGTTAAAAGACCTGGGGAGCACTCATTACTGGTCCATATAATGTCTACAGTTGACAATTGCTTTTAAAAAACCCACAATAAAAAATAAGCAGTCCTCTTTCAAAAGTTGGAGATAAAACAATGCTGGTCGAACCTGCCTAAAATTAAGTTTTTTTAAAAGAGGAACCAGATAGTGTCTACGCTGAAATTCATACATGTTGCAAAAGAACATAAAATGCAGCATATCCTGCGGACACTCTCCGTCGCAGCCGCAGGGAGGTTCCACTTTACTTACAGTAAAACTTTTGGGTCTGGCAAGCAAAAGATGAAAAAGGTTCAATCGAAACCTGGTTAGAAGGAATTTTTCGTGCGTGGACAGTGACCCCATAAGATAAGGCTCTGTTCTCGGGGTTGTTTTTAGCATTATGTACGTCCACACACTTGGTTTCTGTACCTCCTTTGCCTCTCTATCCAGATTCCTACCTGCCAAAAAGGCGGTTTTAATTTCATCCACATCTCTCTTGTTAATGCATTCAGGATTAGAGAATATATCCCCCTGCCCTAACCTGCTGAAGTTTTCCTTGACATACCTCAGCCACGGGATGCGAGCTGAGTTGCCAAGTGACATACAATCTTTTATGATCGTATGGGTCAGGGGGAGGTCAGGGTTCAGCCAGCACTTTAATCAATAGGTCAGTGGGCGCAGGGAGAGTGCATCATTTATGTACGGGACCCTAATAATAATAATAATAGGGACATTTATAAAGCGCTGAGTTACGCGCACCGGCGTGTCTACGCGCTGAGAAGTGGGAGAAGCGGCAAACAGGGAACACAGCTGCCGAGCAGGCAGTTATTTAGCATAGAGGTGGGTTTTTAATTTCGCTCGAAACCTCGCTTCTTCAGGTTCCAGGCGCAAGTCCACTGGGAGTTTATTCCAGTAGTTTGCCGCTAGACACCTAAAGGATCTGCCTCCCATGCGCGCTTTCTTCACCCTGGGGATCCTCAGCAGACCCCCACCAGCGGATCTGAGCGCTCGAGCAGGTTCGTAGACTTCAATCAGTCTCCTCAATGGTCGAGGTGCCCTGCCATTCAGGATCCGGTGACAAGTGCAGAGGGCTTTATATTCGACTCTGCTCCTCACAGGGAGCCAGTGTAACTTCTGCAGGGCCACCTTCGAAGGCGCCCTTTTAGGCAGCCTGAGGATCAGACGCGCTGCCGCATTTTGCAGCACTTGAAGGCGGGCCATGCTTTTCTCTGGTACCCCCAGGTACAGCAGGTTCCCGTAATCCATCCTGGCGGTCACCAAAGCATGTACCAGGGTTTGACGAGCTTCCATTGGCAGTAGGTCCAAGACTTTCCTCAATCTTTTCAGTACCCCAAAGCACACTCCGACCACCCGGTTGATCTGGGGCCCGAAAGTAAGACCCGCATCAAACCATACCCCAAGGTTTTTTGCCTCCTGGCAGGGGGTGGGAGTTGGTCCTAAATAGGATGGCCACCATGCCGACGACCAAGCAGACTGGGCTCTCCCTACCACCAACACCTCTGTCTTGTTGCCATTAAGTTTCAAACAATTGATGGCCATCCAATCGGCAAGTTCTTTCATGCACGACCGGAAGCCATCTGCAGCAAGACAGGGCGCGTGCGACAGGGAGATGACCAGTTGCGTATCATCGGCATACGATACCAATTGGAGGCCATGGCTCTCCACAATGGAGGCTACAGGCGCTACATACAAATTAAAAAGGGTCGGGCTCAGGGACGAGCCCCGAGGCACGCCTTGGCCCAAAAGTACCCCCTTAGAATAGCAGTCGCCTTGCCTCACTTGAAAGCTTCTCCCCGTAAGGAAGGCCTGGATCCACCTCAGCGCAGTGTTAGCGATGCCACCTCTGTTCAGACACTGTAGCAAGGTGGTATGTGCTACAGTGTCGAACGCCGCGCTGAGGTCTAGCAGGATCAGGGCCATAGTTTGCCCTTCATCTACGCCCTGTCTCAGATGTTCTGTGGCCATAAGAAGGGCGGACTCAGTAGAGTGGCGCGGTCTAAAGCCAAACTGCGTGGCGTGGAGCAATCCCGCCTCCTCCACATGTTTCATAATTTGGGTGTTTACCACCTTCTCCGCCACTTTGGACAGAAAAGGCAGGAGTGAGATGGGCCTCAGATTTTCTAACACCTCAAAGCCAATGTGGGATTTCTTCCGGAGAGGGAGCACCACTGCCTGTTTCCACCCCTCAGGTAACATGCCCGACTTGAAGGAGGTATCCAGGACATGCCTTATGTAGGGCTCCAGTACTTCCAGGCTGTCCCTCAAACTTTTAGGGGACACCGGGTCCAAAGGGGTGCCCGATTTAACAGAGAGGCATACCCTGACTAGCTCTTCAGGAGGGGGGGTACTAAAGTTTGTGAGAGACCCCGCAGTCTCCGTGCCCTCCGATGTTACCTCAAACTCAACCCCTGTAGGGGGAGGGTTAGGAAAGGTCGAGTACATTTTCTCGACTTTAGTGGAGAAGTATTCGGCGATACGATCGCATGTTTCCGTCGAACAACTCTCCGGGTCTGCAGATGAGTCTATAGTAGTCAAAGACTTATAGATGCCGAAGAGTTCTTTGACCAAATTTTTTGCCCCTAAAATTTGTCCTACATAAAAGGCTGCCTTTGACTTTTTAATCAGCCTGTGATGAAGCCGCCTTTTTTCTAAAAACAGTTCCCTGGCCTGAGTATCGTCTGACACCCTCCAAGGTCTTTCGGCTCGCTTACATTCCGCCTTTGTTCGCCTCAGCTCTCCACTGAACCATGGGGCTGATCTTTCCTTGCGGCCGCATGCGGATGTACGGCAGAGTGGAGCGGTCTGGTCAAGCGCTTCTGTAATGCGCTTATTCAGGTTAGAAACCGCCGTTTCTATATCCTCACCTCCAGGCTGGCCGTCCCTAATCAGAGCTTGATTAATTCCTCGTGGACCGCTAAATTAGACGTGGCACGTGGAACACACAAAAGCCGTTTTAGGAAATCATTTTCCGTTGTTTGAAGGGATTCTCCCACGATGTATCCCCAGATTTCACTGCCATTTGAAGCGATGGCCAGGCTTTTAGCCTGGTACACTTGCAGCATCGCTCCAGTGGGTTTCTTCCCCAATTTGGAAGCAAAATGAGAAATCGCTGCATTCACCCTATGAACATCCCCTTTTTTCCCCTAGAAGTGGACCCCAATTGAGCTTATTTTCGAAGAGGACCCCAGGTATGAAAACACATTTGTGTGGGAAATTATAGTCTCCCACTCTAAAGTGAAAATTCTTCTTTGCCGGCTGCCCCACTTGCATGATGTACAATTTGGTGTTATTAATTGCCAGATCCCTATCTGACATGAAGCCTGAAATGGCAGTTAAAAGTGATAGTAAACCCCTTTCTGTCCTGGATATGAGGACAGCATAGTTCGCATGTAGCAGGACGGGAATTCCTCGCCTTCCTACCCTAGGACTGTCAGCCCCCAGATGCCTGTAAAACGCTATCCAATTTGTTAATATACAAATAAAATAAAAAGGGAGCCAATATACAGCCTTGCCGGACTCCCTTCTTAATGTTAAAATCCCTCGTGACACGAAGGTCTTGCGAGAACCTAACATTGGCTTTGGTTAACTTGTGTAAATCCTCTAAAAAGTTTACAATACTGGTCTCCACACCCATTGCCCTCATGGACTGCCATAGCTTATTCGTATTGACGCAGTCAAAAGCCGATGACAGGTCCATGAAGGCAAGATGAATGGTCCCAGGGCGAGTGACGGTATTTTTGCTCGGTATCAAACGAAGGTTAAGACTCTGGGTAACTGGGGACTGTCCCTGTCGAAACCCATACTGAGCTTCCGACAGTATCATGTTCTCCTCTGCCCAGGATGATAGTCTTTGAAGGAGGACCCTACCCACCACGTTTACCACTGAATCTATAAGAGATATAGATCTATAGCAGTTGGGACTGCCTCTGTCTCCTTTTTTAAAAACAGGGACTATGGTGGAGGTGGCCCAAGACTGAGGGCATCCATACTGTGCCGCCGCGTTAAAAATGGACTCCAGTATCGGCAGCCAGAAGGTGGGGTCTGACTTAATGAGATCTGGGGGGATCCCGTCAGGGCCTGGTGCTTTTCCAGTAGTTAAGCCAGTTATACCTTCCAGGATCTCACCCCTCTCAAATCTTAAAGCCAACTCCTGAGTACCGTACGAGGTTCCTTGCTTTTGCGCTGAGGGACAATCAAACATAAGTTCAAAGTGTGATTCCTACTCCTCCTCTGTTATGTGACAATCAAGGCCTCCCCCCCTTCCTGGGCAAACAGTGGTTTATTTACCGCACTCCAGAACTTCGAGCTATTTCTAAGTGTGCCGGGGTCTAGTAACTCCCATCAAGATTCGTCCTTCAGTGATCCCCTTCGTACCGCAAGGGCCAACTTGTATTCCCTGCGGCAAGCAGAGACAACAGCTTGCACTCTCGGTTTTGGTGCCAAAGCTTCCCTAAGCTTCCTAGCTGCTTTGCAGCAGTGGGTATCAAACCATCTGGGGCCAACCAGGGTTTCACCTTGTGCTGGGTAAGATAACAGTCCTGCAACCTTTTCTGATATGGATATAAAGGAGTCCAAACCCCCTTTGGTGAGGACCGTACTGCTGTGCAGAGAGATAATTCATCAGCACATACAATTTTAATTCTATCAAAAATTATTTCTGGGGTCACCTGCGACCACTGCAATCTGCGCATTCCATCAGTTGGTCGCAGTGAACCCAGTTTTGGTGCAACCCCTGTTTGTTCAGCAAGAGAGCTTGTCACATAAAGTGTTATGGGGTTGTGATCGCTAAATTCACTCTCTGGAATTTTAAAGGAGCTTACTAAAGATTGTAGGGAAGATGAAATTAAGACATAGTCAATAAATGACCCCTTGCAGTGTCCCTTAAATGTTGGTACGGTAATAATAGTGCGAGGGTCCATTAAAACCATTGTTGCCATCAGGTGTAATTCATTAATCAAAGCTTTTAATAACTCCCCTTCAGCCGTGTGTTCAAAGTGGAAACGAGGCATGCAAGGACAACCCATGTCAGATATCCAAGACAATAGCGGCTCACCACAGGGTTGTATATTAAAATCCCCGGCAACCACAAGGCTCTGTAAACTTTGGCTCAGGAATTGGGTTATAGTTTCGCTAAGGGCGGTTACATTACTGAACTCATGCGGGGAAGCAACAGAGATATAAAAGTTAACCAATCCCCATCTAATACCCCCCTTTTGTATCGTTAGTGCTTGGATTCCTGGGTGTGTAATTGGTAGTGCCTGCACTTTGCATGCAATTTTCGCGGAGATGTAGATAACCAAACCACCCATTGGTCTCCCCCTTAAAGAGGGTTTAGCTGGGACAAAAAAGGCTGTAATGCCTTCCAGGAAGAGGTCACAATCTACTGACCACGTTTCCTGTAAACAGATTACCAAAAATTGCTTAACGTAAACTATCCAACTAGGATCCTGAAGCCTAACAGCCAAACCCGCTATGTTCCAGGATAAAACATTGTTTGAACACCTCCTTGGCAGCCCAGCCGCTATAACCCTGAGATCCTGGGGTGCAGCGACTGGCTCCGGCCCAGCAGAGACAGGGCACGCAGTCAATCACATTCCTCCATACCAGTCAAAGTGTTGAATCTGTTATTTAGGGTTAGTCTATGGTCACTTCCAAGTTCCAAGGTGCCTGTCCATCAATGGTTGGAGTTGAACTGGGAGGATACGTTGGTGAGTACGTTCAGATCTTATTCTAGCATCTCCCAAATGCTGTCCTCCATAAGCTACTTCCACCGTATCCATGCGAGTAGGCGGCCTATAGAAGAAACCCAGAGGTAAAATTCTAATTGCAGAACTCACTAATGGGGAGAGACTGTAATCCCTTGAAAAAATACGACCAGAAGTATGGGGGCTATCAAAATTAATAATGATACAATCACCAGTCCCTTGTTTGCGTGAATTCCCGATACAGTTCACCCTGCGTGCCATGACTATATTGTTGGATATATTCGCACCAGCTATAGTGTTCTGTGCAAACCAGTGTCTTATTTTATTTAATAGCTGCCCGTAATTTTCACTTTTCCCTGGGGTAAGGGCAGGAACATACTCCAGAATTGCTACATAGGGGGTGGATTCAAGGGGAGGTCAATAGTAGGGAGACTAGCTAGCTGGAGAGACTTCACCTCAGGACTCTTGTCCTTCTGCACCCTATAAGGTCCTGTGCTGAGAGATGTCCCCTGTCTAGAGTCTAAGGGTTTGGTGTTTACTAACTTGTGACTGCCTAAACAGCTTTTTTCTGGTGACCTGCTATTAAAAGTTAAACTCGCAGCAGCGGCTCCCCATCTCTGTCCAGCCCCTCTGTAACTCTTTCAAAAGTAAGTTGAGTATTGGGCTTCTTTCGGTTTGCAATTACACTATCCTGGGTAATATTTGCCACCAATGTTTCTAAATTAGACAGCCTGGTTTCGATCGTACCTATTTTTTGAAATATGGGTTCAATTAGGGTAGTCAGCATGGTTTCTAGCCTCCCCCAGTATTCCCCTCTAGACAACCCACAGATGGAATCCTTGTCCAGGTGTGAATTTGGGTAGTTGAGTTTGCAACGTTAACATCACCCATTTATTTATTTATTTATTTATTTGGCGATTTTTAGAGCGCGCAAATACCCAAGGGTGTCTCGGCGCTATAGTTGCAGAACTCTCAAGTGGATAGGAGAGAATTAGGCTGGGAACAACCAAGTTTTCAGTTTTTTTCTGAAATTAAGCAGAGTCGGAGCAGATTTGATGTGGAGGGGGAGCGTGTTCCACAATTTGGCTGTGGCAACAGAAAAAAGTTTGTCGCCCCAGTTAGCCCTTCTTGTACGAGGGACTCTTAGTAAGTGAGCTGAGGATGAACGTAATGTTCTTGGGTGTTCGAGCGGGCGGAAGGCTTGTCTTAAGAATAGAGGGCCGTGGTTGTGGATAGCTTAATATGCTATGCATAAAGCTTTGAATTTAATACGACTCCTCACCGGCAGCCAATGTAGCTGTCGGATGTAGGGGGAGACAGATGCAAATTTGGGGATGGATAACAGGGTTCTGGCTGCTGCATTTTGCACTGTCTGTAGTTTGTTAAGGACCTTTTGTTGTGCATTTAGTAGCAAGGCATTGCAGTAGTCTGTTTTGGAGAAGACTAATGTGCTGACTAAGGTTTTGCCTGCGGATGGAGGTAGGTAAGGGATTAGCTTTTTGATAAATGCTCCATAAATGGAGCATTTACTCTATTCCTCCCTGAACTGCCCTTCACAGGTTTCTTCATCTGCCTAGTCCCCCGGTTTTTCTAGATGACCGTTAGGGGATTGGTAGGGCGGGTGGGCTTTGCATTTGCTTTTTGCGCTCTTGTTCTTAATTTTTGTTGGGCTGGGCTTGATTCCTGCTCCATAATTACAGAGGGGACTGTTTCATTGAGCTGTGTTACATCTGCTATTGTTGATTGACTACCCTTTTCTATTGGCATCTCCTAGTTTGGGGCAAACGGGACATCAGGAATAGCAGGAGTGAGGGAAAGCCTACCATGTTGAATAGAGGGCTCCAAAGATAACCTGTGATCCGTTAACAAAATTTAGTTATTGAGGATAGATTCTGCCCTTGTTAAGAAGGCATCTAAAGTTCCAACTACTCCTTTCACCACAGTCATTTTCCGCCTACTCATTTTTAACAAAAGTTGCTCAAACAATTAGAAAGCACCAAGTCTTAACACTAGACTAATGAAAATTAGCAATCGGCAATTAAAATATCTAGTACACTGGTAATATGTATGCATAACAGAACATAGGGATAATAAAACAAAAAGATAGCTCCTAGGTCTGAGAACAAGACGCATTTTCCCAAAGTCAATGTGCCCACAGTACTGGAATGTGCATAAACTCGTTCACTCCTTCGTCTGATAGGCGACACACGGGCGAACCTGAGAGAGTTCCTTCAAAAACAGTACCTGCAACAGGATCAGCTTCAAGACAGAAGAAGAAAGGGGGTGGCCCAGCCCTGCCTCTGCCTGGCTCGGACAGGCGCTGACGGCCCCGCCCTTGGCCCCCTTATGAGCACCTCCTGGTGCTCACACTCGCGGTACGCAGCATGATTGCCGCATGGAAGGCTGGGGGATGTAGTCCCCTGGCGTCCAGAGGTGATGGCAGCGCTCAAGTCAGGGCAGCGTCCGGTGGCAGGTATCGGCAGCGGTTGCCACAGCAAAAGTATGAGGCACGAAAAATACCCTTATGAGCACCTCCTGGTGCTCACACTCGCGGTGCGGAAAGAGACTGCCGCGTGGGATGCTGGGGGATGTAGTCCCCTGGTGTCCAGATGGTGATGGCGGCGCTCAAGTCAGGGCAGCGTCCGGTGGCAGGTATCGGCATCGGTGGCCACAGCAAAGATATGCGGCACGGAAAAAAGGGCACACATATTCTTTCAGCCTAGCCCTGGTTGCTAGACTACCTGTAGGGTGTAATCAGTACTTTGTGTTGGTCAGGCTACTACCCTTTGAAGTGTAAGTGTGGGCTCCTTCCTCCCTTCTGCCCAGGAAGGGCCATCGGAAGACAGAGGTATGTAGAAGGGTGCTCAGCCTTTCAGATGGTGGAAATGCACAAAGGGGAACTGTCGCCCAGCCTAGAAGTAATGAGTGCAGAGAAATGTTCACTTTCTAAAAGAGGCATTTCTAAAATAGTAATGCTAAATTTGACCTTACCAGTATTTATCATTACAACTCCAGAGATATGACACATGAAAAAGCTACTCCTCTCTGATCAGGAATTACAGCTTCAAAGTGTATTAAGTAATTCCCAATGCTGACGTATGAGAGGGGTAGGACTCACAGAAGTTTAAAACGAAATAGGCTGTTTATCAGTACCAGGACATGCAAAACATAAAAGTGCATGTCCTACCTTTTACTTACATGGCACCCTGCTCTTAGGGTTACCTAGGATCTCCCTTAAAGGTGACTTATATGTAATTAAAGTGGAGTTTAAGGCTTGGCAGGTTGTTTTAAATTCCAAATTGTACTGCACCCACAAACCGTGCAATGGCAGACCTGAGACATGGCTCCTTAGGTGGGTCGCATAATAAATGCGTCTAGCATTTAATTTACAGTCCCTGGGCACATATAGTGCACTTTAATAGGGACTTTTATGGAAATTAAACATGTCAATTAGGTATGAGCCAATGTTACCATGATTTAGGGAGAGAGCAGATGCACTTTAGCACTGATTAGCAGTGGTAACGTGGTCAGAGTCCTAAAGCCAGCAAAAACAAGACCAGAAACATAGGATGATGAAAGGAAACAGTTTTGGGTGACCTTTCAGTGAGGGCCATTTCCAACAAAAGTGTTCCATGAAGGAAGCAAAAAGCCTGACAAGGTAATTAGGGTAGAACAAGTGTCGGCATCACAGAAGCACAATCAAGAGTCTTCAGGGGGTCGGAATAAGTGTCAGCCTAAGCAACCGTTAGGATAGAATACAAGGAAAGCATAGAGCTCTTAACCTCTCAAACTTTGTTCAAAAGCAGTGGGTAATCATGGAAGGGGTCTGCAAAGAAAAGGCTGCATAGGGGCTTAGGAAAGGAGTCCACAAAGAGTCTGGGTGAAAGTTCTGCAGAGTTCCAAGAAGAGATTCTGAAGTCAGCCAGGCTAAACAGCATGTCATATCCATAAAGACCATAGGTAACACCAACTTGGTTACATTATCATAAACAATCTATTGAGCATGGTATTCAAATGTTGCAGACTGCAACATTTGCAAGTTGTCCCACAGTAGACATGGGGACGACATCTCCTTCTCACACCCAGATCAGGGAAGAATAGTCCTGTCATAAGCATTCTAGTTCTTGTGTACTCTTGTCAAGGTCTGCTTCTCAGAATACCTATCTATCTCTAATACAGAAATGTATCTATTCTAAACTAACAATGCATGTGAAAGCCTGAACTAAATTACAGATTTTGTGAAATACTGCATAGTAAAATACAGGCCTACAGAATAATGTCAATGTAACCGTTAAATTCAATGGTGCACATTTAATGGACATGTGCAAATTTAAACATATGTGAGCATACATTCTATATTACTTTTAGTTTATTCAGCATAAACATACAGGAATTACTCAAATTGTTCAACGGTAAGTATGACTAAGAACTACATTTGAAAGAACATACATGTAACATGAATGCACATATTGCATCATTTTTATCTTTTAGCTTGCAACAACATTCTATGCATATAATGATGGTTAGGAACAAAAATTTAAGTTTTAACTGTTACTCAGACAATATAGCACACATTTAGGAATAATGAGCTGTATATTAGCAATGAAGCACAATAGCGTGAAGAGGAAAATTGTTTTCATTACGCAAATGATTGCCATCTGTGAGTCCTACCCTTGCCTGGGGTACCCCCTCCAGCACTGAGCCTCTGCAGTGAGTTCTGCAACTGATTACTTTGAAAACGGATGCTTTGCCTCGATTGCATGAGAAATTACGCTGCAGCGCCCTTCGACGCAGCTGCTGTTTGACAACATTGGATCCACAGCCTGTGTGCCTCGACGATGATGCGTTGCCTGTATTTCAACGAAGCCTGATGATGACGCAGTGATCGGACTACATAGAAAAGATCTATGCATCGTGCCCTCGACTTCAGCGCTTTGCTCCGTAAGAGGTACTCTTTCTACAGCTCCTTGCAAGGGTTCTGTAGCCGGCTTGCCCTCTATCGCAGTTAGCCTGAACTTTGGATTTATGCTGGCCCCTTGCAACCTGAAATAATCTTTTGACTGCTAGTGATGTCTCACTGTTTCTCATTTAATCTTTAAAATTTAATATCTCAGGGGCATGGCTTGGCGCCCGACGGGAATGGCGCCCGAGTGAAGCTCCTCGGTCTGACCGGGCGACGGCCACCTTCTCGTGCTGTTCCGGCGCTAATTTTGGGATGTGAGGATGTCGGAACTACCACTCCTCTTCCTCTTACCTTCGGGGTTCTGCTTGACAGCGGCATATCGATTTTATGGACTATGTGAGTTCCTCTTCAATGTCGCTGCCTTGCGACCGCCATTTTGTTTTTCAAGTCGCGCTATGATGCCGACATTCAATGCTTCTTTTGGAAGATTGTGGCTCTTTTTCTTGTACTTTTATCATCTTTCCTGGTGTCGGAGGCTAACATACCTTCTCCACATGTTTCAAAGATTTTTATTGTGCCTGTTCTGACTGACCTCATCTCGACGGCCATTTTGTATTTACTAACTTCTCTGACATTTTTGGTCTCGCTCCTATAGCCCTTCTTTATGGGCAGGTCCAAAGGCTCCTTATCTACGAAAACACCAGCAAAACATATTTTTATAAAGAACTCGAAGCTGTTCTCCGAGTTCTCTCGTTTGCAAGACTCTCTGCCTCTTCCTCCAGCGGATAACATGGCAGCTTCTGATCCTGCCGTGGCTCCTTCTGGAAAATCTTTCTCCAAGCGCCTCAAGCATAACCCTCCGTCACCGCCTAAATCATCTTCACCCGTCTCAATGGAGATATTACTAGAGGAAATTCGAGCTTTGCGCCCTTTTATGGAAGACACAAACGCTAAACTTCAAGTCCGCACTGACTCTTGGTCACTACTAGACAGCAGAGTTACCGCTGTGGAACAATCGCTCTCTTCAATTACGGATGACTGTGCAAAAATATCTCCTCTTCACTCTCAAGTCTCTGTTCTTCAACGTCAAGTGGAGGAGCTTGAAAACCGCAACAGACGCAATAATCTCCGTATTTATGGGCTTGAAGAAGGACAGGAGGGGTCCGACCCCCTCACTTTCTTTAAATCCTTTATCCCCAAAGTCCTTCACATGCCAGAGGACACCATGCTTAATATTCAAAGAGTGCACAGATTGGACTGCCCTTCCTCATTTGCCTCCCCCTCACAGAAGCCTAGAGGGGTAATCCTATATTTCTTGGAGTATACGGACTTGTTGAAGGTTCTTTCTGCAGCTAAATCTTCTCAACGAGTCACTTGGTCCGGATCTAATTTGTTCTTTGCCCAGGATTACGCCAAGGCTACTGCAAACAGAAGGAAGGCCTTCCTAAACATGAGACCTGCTCTTCGTGCTATGGGCGCTCGATATGGACTCTTCCACCCGTGCCTCCTTAAGGTCACCTACAACAACAGAACAACGACCTATGAGGACCTGCTCCGTCTTCAAATTTTCATCAACTCCCATCATTTTGATCCCATGGAATCCTCCTCATCGAATGTTGGCTGATTATTTGTCTTTCCTTTGGTTGTTTGACTTCCCACTTTTGTCTGTTGGTTGGTTGAGCTGGATTTTTTTCTCTTATTTTGCTGGTTTCTATATTTACCGTGTTCTCTTGGTTTTTGTTTTTTCCCACAGTTCTTCCCTCCCTTTGACGTGATGCCTCCCAGTCATCCGTTTTGCTTAATCCCGGTTGTGCCGTCGTCCCGTTTGGTTCCTCCCCTCCCCTTGTATCCTTGAATCCTTCCTTTGTAGGTATGTTTCTGGTTCATGCATTTCTCTGGTTGTTCTTATGTGTTCTTCTCTTCTTGCTCTCTTTGTTCTCTTTTGCTCTTATCTTGCCCTTTTTCGATCTCTCTGTATCTTCTGTTTTCCCCTTACTTCTTGTTCTCTTTTTCTTCCTCATTGTTCCTTCTTTTCTCCTTCTCTTCTTCTCTCCTTTTCTCTGCTCTTCCTATTTCTTCTTTACTATTCTATTCTTCCTTTTTCTCTCTCTAACTACATTTTCTTTCAATTGCACCATGATATTGTTTTAAGCCTGTTTATTGCATTGTATGCTTTTTGTATAAAATTTACATTTTTATTGTGTTACATTCAGAGTTACCTCATGGAACGTTAAAGGTTTGAATAGTCCCATTAAACGACAACGAGTACTATCTCACTTGGCTAGATTAAAATCTGACATTGCCATGCTACAAGAGACCCATCTTAATGAGGCTGAAGCTTCTAAATTAAATCGGCTTTGGGTCGGTCATGTTTTCTCCTCCCCAGCTTTAGGAAAAAAGAATGGTGTTGTTATTTTAGTCCACAAAACGTTTAATGTTTCTGTTACCCATCAAGAAATTGACTCTGATGGTCTCTGGGTGATCTTAAAATTGTCAGTTGATAATGTACCTATTGTTATTTTCAATGTATATGCTCCAGTATCTGTTGAGACTACCTTCTGGCCTCTTATTTCGGACAAATTAATTTCCCTGGATGACAATTATATCATTTTTGGTGGTGACTGCAATCAAGTTCATGATCCCTTCCTTGATAGGCACTCCCCTGTTACTTTTATTAGGTCCAAGATGCATACTCAATTTACCTCTACCATAAGACGTAAATCTCTAACGGATATCTTGAGGCTTTGTCATCCGGACCTTCAGGAATACAGTTACATCTCTCCTCCCCATAAAACACAATCCCGTATTGACTACCTCTTTCTTAGTAAGTCCCTCACCCAATGTGTTCTTTCCTCAGAGATTTGTTCCATCCTGATATCCGATCATGCCCCTGTTATTGTTGATTTTGACCTGATCCCCTTCTCTCCCTCTTCTGGTAGATGGCGCTTTAATAATTCCCTTCTGGCTGATCCCAAATTCTCTAGCCAATTCAGTTCTTTCGTTGCTGACTTTTTCACTACTAATACTACTCCTGAATCTTCTCCGGTTATGATTTGGGATTTTTTTAAAGCTACCGCTAGGGGGTTTATAATTAATTAAGTTTCTCAGAAGAAAAAAGGTTTTGAGCAACAATCCTCTCTTCTTCTTAGAATATTCTTACTATCAATCTCCCTCTTAATCTTCTCTGAAAGACGTTATTACGGCCAAAGTTGCTTTCAATAAATCCTCTACTGATGCTGCGGCTTCCTACTTATTGAAGAGTAGTGCTCGCTATTATGGGGGTCAAAATAAAATGGGAAAACTCTTGGCTACTTATCTGAAGACTCGTCAGGATAGAACTCGGATTTCGGCGATAACGGATTTGACCGGCGCCTCCCATTTCAAAGATGCCGATATCTTACAGGAATTTGTTACTTTTTATAAACAACTTTATACTCCTGAATCCGTCCCCCTTCCTTCTGATCTGTCCTCTTACTTTCAGTCACTTGCTACTCCTCCCTCTTCCCATATCGATTTTGCCTCACTTGAATCAGATATAACTTTAGCGGAAATTTCTCATGCAGTTTCGGTCCTCAGACGTGGTAAAGCCCCTGGTCCGGATGGCTTCACTATTGAATTTTATAATCATTTTTCAAAACTTCTCCTTCCACATATGCTCCTTCTTTTTAAACATTTTATTGCTAATGGTTCTTCCCAGGGTACTTTTCAAGAGGCGATGATTTGCCTGATTTCCAAAGACAATTAGGACCCCACGTTTTGTAAGAACTATCGTCCCATTTCCCTCGTAACTACGGACTATAAGATCTTCGCAAAGTTGCTTTCTTTACGTATTGATCCCATTTTACCTGAACTTATTGACCCTGAACAATCTGGCTTCGTTAAGGGTCGTTTGTCCTCTGACAACTCTAGGGTTTTCTTTAACGTTCTTAGCAGAGCCTCTTCCTTACAATATCCATTGGCGGCCATAGCCTTAGATGCCGAGAAGGCGTTTGACAGGATTAGTTGGGATTTTATGTTCCGCGCCCTTACCTGGATTGGCTTTCCCCCTAAATTGATTTCCCTTATTTCCCTTTTGTATTTCGGTCCTAGAGCATCCGTCTTTGCCAATGGGAAAATTTCTGAATACTTCTCCCTCTCCAGAGGGGTTCGGCAGGGTTGCCTCCTATCACCCTTATTATTTATTGTAGCATTAGAGCCCTTTATGACAAAGATTCGACAGGACACTCAAATCACTGGATATAACCCAGGACCCAATCAAGTCAAACTATCTGTCTATGCGAACGATATCCTTTTCTATTGTTCCAACCCTGAATCCACTATACCCTCTTTTCTGCGTCAGGTTGACGCTTTCTCATTGGTTTCCGGCTATCGCCTTAATCGTGATAAGTGTGAAGTTTTACCCCTTAATGTCTTATGTCTTCGTCATTATTTTGACCACACTGGTTTTTCCTGGCAATCAACTAAAATCAAATATTTAGGATTATGGTTTTCCCCTTCTATTTCGGACACCTTAAAAGCCAATTTCGACTATATTATTAAAAAATTATCTGATTCTATCACTAAATGGCATCCTTTCTTCCTCTCTTGGTGGGGAAGATTAGATTCAATTAAAATGATGTTGACCCCTATCATTTTATTCTCTCTTTCGATTATACCTGTTCTAATACCTGGATATTACTTAAAGAAACTGGATTTGATTCTATCAAAGTTTCTCTGGAAGAGTAAGCCTCCACGGATTGCTTTGTCTTCCCTTAAAAAAGATAAATCTCTTGGAGGTCTTAAGTTTCCTGACTTTAAATCTTATCATCATTCTTTTATCTGTAAGCAAGCCTCCCATTGGTTGTCTACGGATACTCCTGCTCTCCCTCCGGTCTGGTTGTCCATGGAAAAATCTCTCATTTCACCATTTGATTTTTCTGAAATTTGGCTTTTTCTGCTAACGTCTCTTTTCTGCATTCTCCTATCATTGCTCATTCCAGTCACCTCTTGACTCTTTTAGTACCCTCTACGTACCCTTCTTTGTCTTCTCTATCCCAACAGCCCATTTGGCACAATAAATTACTCCAAATTAAAAATCGCTCCTTTTCCTGGAACTCCTGGAAATCCAAAAGTTTAATGTGGATTTCCCAGCGTCTCCTTGATAAGGTTCCCCTTACCTTTGCTGATCTTCAATTTCAAATTCTTCTTCCCAATAATTTTAAGAAACAATATGATCTTTTACTCCATGCACTCCTTCAATATCTTCAGTCTCTCCCTGCCTCTCCTGATTTTCCTCCCCTTTATCTGCATCTTTCCCCGCTATTGGCTTCTTCTCCTTCAGCCTCCCCCATTTACACTTCTTTGCTAACCCCCTCTGAACAACTTAAAACGAAGACTGAATTGGCTTGGGAGTAAGGCTTGGCAGTCTCTTGGCCAGTCTCTTTATGGGATAAGCTATGTGTAAAAATTCACAAAACATCACGAGCAGACAATACTACTCAGACCCTTTATTTTATTTATCAGAGGTTATTGTTTTCCCCAGCTAAATTAGCCTCCTTCTCTCCCGGCCTCTCTTCTAACTGCTGGTCCTGTTCCTCCCCGTCTGCTGACTTACTCCATATGCTATTTCATTGCCCAAACGTTGACACCTTTTGGAGTTCAATTTGGTCATGTATAAACATTATCTTCAACCTTCAGCTCCCTTTTTCCCCCTCCAGTGTCCTACTAGGTTCCCTTTCTCCGGATCTACCCCAATCCCCCACTCATTATAAGTTACTAGATCTTTTTGTAGCTGTAGCCTTCCACTTTATTACCTCCAACTGGAAGGATTCCTCAAAACTTAATTATTCTGCTTGGTGGATTGCTATTTGTTTTAACCACAGACTTGATACCAATTACGTTACCCCTATTTCCCTTGCCATTAAGAGGGATCTACTTTGGATTCCTCTTACCACTTATCTATCCTCACTCTCTCCTCCATGCCTCACGACCATTAGCATTAGTCCCACCTCTTCTGACGAAGTCCGTAAACCTCCATGAGTTTCTTTTGTTGTCTTTTTGCATACCTTTTTGTCATTTTATCTCCTAGTACATATTTATTCTTCTTAATACTTATTTTTATTGTTTTACTTATTGCATACAATGTAGTACTTGCATATGTTGTTTTACTCCATTATGTGATTTAGTTTCTCTCCTCCTTTCTTTTTTCTTGGTTTAGAGCTAAGTGTTTATTGATTCCGCCTCATTGTACTTTTGCATGATATTTTTATTGTTTTTTATATATTTCTCTATCTTTGATGCAATGCTTCTGTATGTTTTTCATGCTTAGTTTCAATAAACTTGAACTTAAAAAGAAGTAATATCTCAACTTCTTATTTGATCTTTGCTGTTTTGCTCTTGTTTTAATCAGATAAATATTCTCTATTTTACTATGCTAAACCTATGTGAAGTCTTCTTGTGGTGTTTTCATTGAGTTACTGCAATTTAAGTGTTACACAAATACTTTACACATTGCCTCTCATGTTAAGCCTGACTGCTCTGTGCTAAGCTACCAGAGGGGGAACACAGGTTAATGTAGGGTGTGTATCTGACTGCTCCCCCCCACCCCAACGCCTTGAGACCCTCACTGGTGAGTAGCGCGCTTTACAAACCCCTGATTGATTGATTGATTGAAAGTGGTGGTCCATTGTTGGACAGGGTGCAAACCTCTGCCAATTAGAGAGCCCATTTCTAATAGTAACTCATTCACTATTCCTTATTGTGCTACAGTTCAAGAACAGTAAATGTTATACATGTGTTATGACTACCCTTGAACATTCCATGGTTTGTCAGTTTAGAATGTTAAGATGCTTCTGTAAGCTCCTGACAAGAGAGCTTTGAGTTGGATAACTAAAACATTTATTTAAATAACGAAAAATGGATTTTACTATTTGTTTCCAGAGGAAGCATTTCCCCAGAGACCCTAACCTGTTTGTGATATCTTCCAATCGTGAAGATTCAGACTTATAACAATAGTTGGATGTTTTTTCATCAGACAAGGCTGTAACTTTGAGGTAACATGTTCGATCAAATGTTATGTATATAACAAACCCATGCGGCCTATCTTTTAAAAGACTAACCCTACTTGCAACATCTTACTATTTGTATGTGATGTTCATCAATGTGTAGTGTATCTTCAAAATGAAATCTTTTCCCTTCCTTGCTGCAAAACATACGTTCCATCAGATGATGTCGTTATGACTTACCCACAAATTCTCAGATTTTAAATGACCTTAGGTAGTGCTAGGTCATATATACTGGGTGTGTACTGGAAATGTGTATGCTGTAATCTCTGTGCACTGTATTGTGCATGCACGGGCTTCTTAACAGTTATAGCAGTGATGATGGGTTTCAGCTTGAAGGTTATCTATTTATGACTCAACCCCCACTGGTGATTTATGTACAGCCCTATTTTCCTGGTGGAGCAGACTCTGATCAGAACAAATACTTTTTCTTCAAATATGTGAAGGAGTACAGTCTAATCTGTTCATTGGTCCTTTTCACTTTCCACTTTTCTTCCTGTTTTCCTACTTCGTTACTGACCCTTCTTTAAGGACTGGACTTATCCCATGCACCACTTCTGTGGGTGTCTTGGTAAATCGAACGTCCAGAACATCAGAGTAGTATCTCATTACCACAGTGTTGCTTGTCCTGGTCCTAACAGTGTCAGGGTGAGCTGAGGGTTCTAGCGTTTTAAAACAATAAACCAGAACATGTTCCAAACACAGAAGAAGGTCTACAAGTTTGCATCCACCGTAGACATAGCAATGGGGGCCTCACACTCCCCATGTAGAACTTTACTATATAGTGAGCCGACTCTAACATGCAACTGTGTATAACATAAGATAACTGGGAGAAAATAATATTAGAGGATTCTTTGAGGACGAATCCTTCACACTACTCTTCATGTGAGAAGGGAACTGTGACCTGAAAACCTGTATTTGTGACGCCAACTCAAAATTGCCAGGGAAACAGCAATTAAGAGAGTGCTTCAACTGCCTCCTTCTTCAAGGGAACTGGAGATATGGTGGTTTGAGCCCTTCAGGTATATGTCAAGAAATGTGAGTGACATAATGGAGAGAAAGTGGCTGTAACACCTTAGGGATTTTTACCAGGGGGAATTTTTATTACACTCAGCAAAGCTCAGGGAGCTTTTGGGGTAGGACCTACCCAATTTCTCCAGTATTCCAGAGTAGTGGGGACTCACAGAGAAATCTGGACAGGGTCCCCAAATATCCCTGGAGGGTCCGAGACACTGAAGGCGCTATTGAACCTAGGACGAGGACGCAGATGGGTTTCAAGAAACCAGAAACCCTTAAAGATCAATTAAAAGAAGGTATCCCTGAAGGTGAAACCATAGTGGTAGAACAACATAAATGATCCCACCACAGAATCATAATGGAAAACATGAATTAGGCGCAGGCGGAGAACTTCGCTCCGCCAGCGGAGTGTGCAGAGATTTGCCTACTTCGCGTACTCCATGCAACGTGGAGTAGGCAAATCTCTGCACACTCCTCAGCGGGGCAGAGTCGGCCAGCCCCGCCTCCACCTCCCCTATTAAAAATTGATTAGACATTACTTAAAACACAAAAAAATACTTACTTGTACTGCAGCATCTCCGGTCTGCCCTCCTCCTCTTCCTTGTCCTCTCTCTCTTTAAACTTTGGTGATCATTGTGAAAACTGCGCATGCGCGTGTGCACATTTCTTGCAAGAAATGAGAGAGAGAGAGATGGCGAGGAAGAGGAGGAGGACAGCCCGGGGACCCCACAGTTCAGGTAAGTGTTTGTTTTTGTTTTAAGTAATGTCTAATTAATTTTTAACAGGGTGGTGGAGTCATGTGGCAGAGCGGAGTTCTACGGAGTTGGGTCCCAACTCTGTAAACCTCAGTGTAGTCCCGCTCCACCATCTTCGCCCAGGGGGAAGGTCACAAGCAACGCTAGACTTAAATTAATGCGTTTTAAGTTCGTACACCACACTTATTCAGTAATTTGTTAAGAAAATGTACCTAAAAATGTCATCCTCTTGTTTCAGATGTGGAGACAGTGATTCATTATGTGGTCATGCAGAGAGCTAATTAATTACTAGGAAAATATAGTGAAGAGATGGCATACTAAATCTGAAAAACTGGAATTAGTACTGGCAAAACGCCAGCTAACCATACATTGGGTACACTCTAGCGGGCCAACAGAGAAAGCTTGGGAAGAAGACATAACAGAATGTTCCGTGCTGAATAGATATGTATGAAAACTGTAAGAAGGGAAGAAGAGCATCAGAAGACAAAGCTGATCAATGAACTAGTCAGGATGCCTAACGATGAAGTGACTAAAAATAATGTGTAACATGAATGCTTGTGCAAGGGGGATGGCTACGGAGTACCATGCCTCCGTGTAACCTTCCGTGACTCGTGACCTGGGATCCCGCCCCTGGAATGATGGCAGAGAAACGCTAGCCGACAGAATGCTGCTGCGGGCTGGATTCTGCTTCTACGGCGGATTTTTTTTGTCGCGGGTGCCCGCGGGGGCCGTGGCTTCGGCGTCCCTTGATTCGAGCGTGAAGCTGGGGGCACTTGAATTCATCATCGAAGCTGCTGCTGATTTAAGAGACTCAGCTTCCAGGGCTCCGGCGTCCCGTGATTTGAGCGTGAAGCTGGGGGCACTTGAATCCATCCACGAAGCTGCTGCTGATTTAAGAAACTCAGCTTCCAGGGCTTTTTACGGCTTCCTCTGGACTTGATGCTCGTTGCCTTTGACTTGTACACGGTCCCTGAGGATTGATATTCTTGATTCGCAGGACTGCTTGAGGACGCAAAAGAAACGCTCAGAAAATGCTGAATCGGCTGCTGTATGAATTTTTGCCAAGGGTGGAGCTGGAACTGAGGTGGGGGCTCGGAGCTTGCTGCTGCAGTGGAGGGATAAGAAATCCTGGAACATTCTCACGCTGCGAGTAACTCTGTGAGTAACGGCTGGCAGAAGTATTTAATATATGTAGGCGGTTCGGAATGAGGGGCAGACACACCAATGCGTGGTAAGTAGGGCTTTATTTTTATGAAAGTCTTTTTCTTTCGCTGTGTCAACCTTTCTCGGGCTAAAGCAGCTGGGTCCAAGTTGGTAGTCGAGGTACGGGATCTTCAGGGGCTGGTCCGCCTCTGTCTGGAGTCTACGGTGTCCCCTTCGTCTTCCCTCGTCGTGTCCCAATGCCACATGCGGAGAAAAGAGGACTCTTTAGTAAGGCGTTCGGTGTGTCAGTAAACCCAAAGGGAAACCGGGAAGTGAGGGCACCGGTGCTAGTGTATATCACAAACTCTCTCCGGTGTGCTATATGTGAGGGGTTATCGGTGGGGGAAAGGAGGTAAGGGAAGGGTAGGAAAACAAGGGATGGGAAATCTATTTACAATATTCTCACGGCGTCTCCTCGCCTCTCAAACCAGCCTGACACACGCTCACGTTCCTGCCTAAGCCACACTCTCCCGTGAGCGTGGCTGGGCGCTGCGTGGTGTAGTTGGCCTCCAGGCACCGCTTCTGTCTTCCACTCCTTCTCCGATGTTCCTCTCTCCGCTTTGTCCTCCAAGTTCTCCGCTCGTCTTCCCGTTCTCCTCTCTAAATCTTCTGCTCACTCTCTACTCTCCACTCCCGTCTCTGTAGTGTTTCCACACCACGCTCGTTCCTCTACTGGCGCTTTAGCCAATTCGCACAGTAGCTCGGCACAGGTGGGCGTATCCTCCTACTCTGATCCGACCCAGTTAAAAAGGCCTTCCTCGTATTCCCTCAGCTGTGTTGTCCACCGGGCTTCGGACTCGGTATCCCAAGGGTCCTGAAGCGGGGGAAGAGAGGGGTTTGGAGGCAGGTCAGGGTTCCACCAGGCGGTATGTTGGCCATTACCCTCATCTTGACCCGTCCCACGGCTACAATATAATATAAAGAAAAACTGAAAGGAGGGGAAGGGGGGGTTTTCCCTGTCAAATTAAACGCCATAATGGGCAAGCCTCAGAAGGAGGGAGAAGAGTCTATTAAGCCTAGCAAAGTCGAGTTGGCTGCCCGACAGAAAACAAAGACCCGCTTTGCCTTAGCCAGAAAGGCTTCATGAAAAGCAGCCAAGGACAATGACAAAAATAAAGATAAAACTAGGGAAGAGAACTCGGCTGAGGATACGATGCTCGAGTCATCAGAAGATGAATTACCTCTCTCTTCTACCTCTTCTACCTCTCTGCAAGTTACTGAGAAGGCAGTTGTGGATTATGAAGACATTTTAAATATAACTTAAATATAACTGCGCAATCCGAAGTAGAAGCAGAGGTGCCAACTTCTACCTTGGTGTCAGCTTCAGAAACACCACCCCAGGCCGGAGAGGGTAAAAGTAAGAGTGGTATTAGAGGAAAAGAGATAAAGGATTACCCACTCTATGCAAAGAAAACCACCCCAAAGTCTCTCCCCTTATAATCCCCTACAGCCCCAACTCTTGCTGCCTCACCAACTAACTTTGTACTGTCTGAAGACTCTGGCCCGACAAAAACGTCTAAGACTCATTGCCATGACCAGGGACCTGAACCTCTCCTAATATATATACCACAATCTCCCCTAATCCCCACAAAAGAGGTGGTAGATAAGGGGGACTCTGTGCAAGATTCTTCTCCATTTCCGAACATACAAAGCGGAGTATCTGGGATAGCATGAGTAGAGGGAGAAGAGGTGCAGCTGGGTCCTAATGAGAATAATATGAGTACTAACGTAAATCTTCTGGCAGGAAAAGACAGCCTCCCGGGATGAGGTGAGATATCAGCTAGACATCCGCGAAATGCTGAATCTAATTCTTGATGAGATCAGAGAATTAAAAAACAATCAGCAAGTGGAGATAGCTACCTTACATTCAAGAATGGACACATTTGAGGAGTTAATGTTGGCGCTCCCTAATAGACTACAGGAGGCAAAGGCAAGGATCTCTACCCTTGAAGATCAAATGAACCTGGTCTCGGGGGAAGCTAGGGAGGCAGCCAAGAAGAAAAACTTTCTTGAAAACAAGCTAGAGGAGCTTGAAAACCACTCTAGAAGATCAAATCTAAGGATTGTAGAGGTTCCGGGAGGAACAGAAGGCTCCAACACTATTCAGTGGGTTAATTCTTTTATTCAGCATACAGTTCTACCTGAATTTGAGGGGGACTTGACTATAACAAGGGCTCATCGGGTCCCGGCACAGCGCTTTCCAAATTCACCATTTCCAAGAACTATTCTATTGAATTTTCCTGATTATAGGATTAAGGAGAGGATTCTTTCTAGAGCCTATCAACAACCTCAGTTTTCGGTGTCAGAAACAACAAAATGTAGGATCTTTTCTGTCATGACAGCGGTAGCTGCAAAAAGAAGAAAATAATTTGTTAAAATTCTACACCTATTTAAAGCAAATGGCGCCCAAGCCTCGATTGCGCAGCAGTCAAAGTTAAAGGTCCTGGTTAAGGGAAAATTTTACTTGTTTACTGACTTAGAAGAGGTACAATCTCTTCTTAAAGAGATCTCTTCAGGAGCCAGGGGCTGAAAAGGGGGAAGAAAAAAAAAAGGAAAAATCTAACCTTTGGTTTTGTAATTCTTTACTCTTTCTGAGTTGTTTTCTTTCTTTCTCTTCACTTTTATTATCTTTCCCTCTACAAGAGATGTGTTGTCTAGCGTTAATCTTAAATTATAGTAGTATGGGGCGGCCCCAGATCAACGGGTCACTTAGGGTGTAGCAAAAGGACACCCAGAACAGAAGAAGTGGGAGGAATGTGGACAGCGTGGCAGGGAAGGGAGTTTCCATATTCCTGGGTAAGGTGGGGGAGGGGGGGGGTTAAATGCAGTAAAAAGGAATATGTGCAATAGGTATAGCATTTTTTCAATGTCTAATGTTAGGTACTTAACAAAGAAAAGACCTTTTTTAGATGAAATTTAATACATGTAATATCCTGTCAATTAATGCAAATAGTATGTTAAATAAACAGAAGTATGGGGCTCTTGTGAAATGGGTAATATCTCTTAGATCCCAGGTGGTCTATTTTCAGGAGACTCATTTGAAGTCTAATACCCCTAAGCTGTTTATCCCGAGATACTACTCTAAAGCCTTTTTTTCATCAGCAAGGGTGGCCCAGAGAGGGGTTGCTATTTATTTCTCGAGGAATCTGGCCTGGGAGTTTTTACAGGTTCAAAGAGATTCTAAGGGTAGGTGGCTATGGGTGGTAGCAAATTGCAAGGGAAAGTTATACATTTTGTGAACTACTATGGCCCCATCCTTGATGATATTTCTGGGTTGACAGAAATTTATGAAGTTTTAAGGGGCGCCCCAGGACAGATTATTCTAGGAGGGGACTTTAATTATGTTCAAGATTTGTTAAGGGACACTTCTAATAGGAAAAAGAAGCAGTTAAAACCTAAAACAAAATGTTTTTTTGAAGCACTCGTACATGAGTATCAATTAAGGGATCCCTGGCGTTGCAGGAACGTAGAAAAATAATCTTATACATGCTATTCCCACCGGTTTCGGACTGCATCCAGAATAGATTTCTTTTTAATATCTATATCTTTTCAGATCTCAAGAACTTTGATTGGATGCAATCCATTTTCTGACCACGGCAGAATAGAACTAGAGCTAGTACTTGGAGGGGTGGATGGGGAGCGTCCCAGGTGGCAGCTGGATCGCACCCTGTTACAAAATCAGGATTGGGTTTAAGGATTCAGAGAATGGATTACACAATTCTTTGAAATGAATGATAATACAGCTGAACCCTTTTCAGTTTGGGGCGGATTTAAAGCAGCAGCACGCGCCCAGATCATCGCGTATACCAGTGCCCAGGCGAATGAAAGAAAGCTAAAAATATCTAAGCTTCAGTCAGCCGTAGCAAAGGAATATGCTCTACAGTTCCAACAACATTCGAGTCAATTAGAGCAGGCTAAAGCTCTTCTACTGGATGTTTTTATTGTGGAAGAGATAAATAGCTCGAAAGCCTTCCAGCAAAAGGTCTATGAAGACAGCCAGTTGGTGGGAACATTACTGACTAACTCTACGAGAAAGAGGCAGGAGTCATCAGTGATAGTGAAAATCCGCGACCCTCAAAGTGGACTGGAGGAAGTGGATGGTGATAAGATCTCTAGGATCTTCCTGGACCATTTTGAAAAAATGTACTCTACGGAATACCAGGTAGAGGAAGTAATGATCCAGGAATATTTTGCAAATATAGAGATCCCCAGAATCTCTGAAAATCGGGTTAACGAAATCGGGCTTGAAATAAGTACCTCTGAAATACAAGAATGTATAAAGGCAACATCAGGGGAAAAGGCTTCCGGTCAGGATGGGTACCCAATTGAATTTTACAAGTTTTTTTTTAAAGAACTAGTAACTTCCTTGAAAAAGTTATTTAACTATATTAGATTAGGTGGGCATGTCCCCGTGGATTTTAAGGAATCCACAATTATATGTTTTGTTAAAAAAGACAAAAACCAAAACGACGTCAATTCATACAGGCCAATTCGTTTATTAAATTTGGATTATAAAATCCTCATGAAAATATGAGCGGAAAGATTTGTGCTCGCAGAAGTTATCCACCAAGATCAGACTGGGTTTATTGCATGACGTTATATGGCAGCAAACACCGAGTTCCTAATTCAGGCATTGGACTATTTTAATATAAATTTGACTCCAGCCTGTATTTTAATGATTGACGCAGAAAGGGCGTTTGACTTGGTCAACTGGGCAGCATTGTTTTACTCTTTCGGTCAATTTGGATTCCCGGCCTCAATTGTCAAGATGCTACATAATATCTATGAGGGAGCATCGGCTCAAGTAATAATCAATGCAAAAGAGGCTGGGAAGATTAAGGTAAATTGGGGAACAAGGCAGGGCTGCCCGTTGTCCCGGTTGCTCTTTACTTTCTTTATTGAGCCTCTAGTGGTAAAGATCAGGGACAATGTGGCCATTCAGCCCCCTATCATCGGTATGTCTAAACTAAAGGTTTTGCCGATGACATTATCCTTTATTTAATACCTAAAAAAGAAAATATTGAGAACTTAATGAAAGAGCTTAAGGACTATGAAAAGATTGGGGGCTATAAAATAAATGCCAAAAAACTGAGGTCCTTGCTTTAAACACTGATCTACATTTTCTCCCATTTTATTTGCAGGCCCAAGCTGCAAGAAGTGACCCAATTAGATACCTGGGTATTTACGTGACTTGCGAATATGATAAGCTTTTTGTCCTGAATTACACTAGAATGAAGAACAAAATTCGGAACCTTCTAGATCAATGGCTTTTGCTTCCATTATCAGTTATAGGCAGGGTATCGTTGATTAAAATGTCAGTGCTGCCCCTGCTTATATTTCTGTTCAGCAATGTTCCCATTAAAATTAATTTAGGTTTCTTTAAAGAGCTGTAAACAATGCTGAGAGGTTTTATTTGGGGCAACAAAGCTTCGAGAGTCAAGCTGCCAGTGATACAACTTTCAGTTGATCAAGGAGGTTTAGCTCTACCCCATTTAAGGACCTACTATGTAGCTGCATTTTTTGATATATTGGCAGGATTATTGAGGGTTAATCAGACAAGAGATAATTTTTTTCTTACAAAGATGTTACAAGAGGCAGGTTCTCAAATTCCAATTTTTTTGAAAATTGCAAAACTTCCTAAGAGGTCAAGATACAAGACGCTAAGAGAATATGTGCCAAGACTGTCACTCCTTTTAAAAAAAACATTGTACCGATTGCTCCCATTATTTAAGTTTAATTGAATGTACTCAAATAGGTCTCCCAGTAAGTTTGAATCACATAAAAAATTGGGAACTTTGCGGGCTCCGTGAGTTGAGACATTTGGTAGTCCAAAACAGGGTAATTAGTTGGCAGGAGGTGGTTGCTAGAACGAAAAGTCCCAGGCGTCCGACTTTTTTTGAATATATGCAGATTGTCTACTTCATCAGAAATGAGATAAGTGGCCTGCTTTATTCTCCTAATGTCATGTTAACAGCCCTGTACGGAGGAAAAAATAAAGGTATAGGATATGGGTACAAGATGCTTCATTGCTCTTGACAAACCGTACTAGTAGACAGCCATCTGGAGAAAATAAGCCTCTCGACTCAATGTACTTTTTCCTCGAAGGATTGGGAGGCCCTGTGTTGGTTGGGAAATACATTTTTACGCGCAGCCAATTATAAGAGGATGTCCTTTTTATCTCGCTGGTTGGCGTATTATACACCGGAGGCTCTGGAGAAGATGTACCCTGAAGTTGAGAAAAAGTGTTTCAGATGTATGGCTAATGGTCAGGGAGGATGGCACCATATTTTCTTTGCTTGCCCGCAGCTAGAATCTTTTTGGAAGGGGATATTTGCCGATATCGAACAGGCTATTGGGATATCTTTTCTGCTAGTGGTAGAAGCGTCCCTGTTCGGTATATGCAAGGATAGAAGTGGGTTCAATAAAGCTGAAGAAGTATTTATATTTATATCTTGCACTGTTGCTCGTTCTTTAATACTTCAAAACTGGAAATCCAGAGAGATCCCATCACACTTAAAATGGTTTAACAAAATGAGGAGAACCTGTCTTTTTGAAAAGGCTTATGCTGGCAGAGTGGGAGCCATCGGGAGATTTGAAAGGAATTAGAAATATTTTGGGAATCTAGAACAATTGAAGGGAGGATGATTCGAGAAGAAAATCGAGAGTAGATGATATAAGTTTTTTCACTATTAAAAGCCTTTTCATCTATGAATGTAACAGGTTTTTTTAATGACATTTGCACTTTACTAACGCTTTTTGCTTTTTTGCACTAGCTTGCACTAAGCACTCTCAAGATTACACTTTATTGTACCTCTTGCACTTGCAGCACTTTATTGCAGTTTTACAATTTTGCAGATGCACTTTACAAATTGTAAATTTTATACATAATGTCCTGAAAGTTTTAATGATGATTTTGGCTGTTTTTTCTATCTTGATGAATCTCGTTCCCTTTTATCTTTCTATCTCTTGTCTGATATTTTAAGGTTTTTTAGAAATTTATTGAAATGTATTGATATTGAAATTTAAAGTGAAATATGTTTTGTACCTTCGGCTACCTATTGCTCTGTTCAATAAAAAAAAAAGTGACTAAAAATCAGCGCTTGGGAATGGAATAATTGTTTAACACAGTGAGATCTATGCACAATGCACTATGCAATGCAACTAGATGTGGAAAAGTTTTCCTGAATGTGTGACAGAGTGAAAACTTAATTTGATGTCCTGCTTGAAACATGATTTATGGGATGTACAATTATATCTCTTTGAAAATATTCCTGTGACAACATCAAAGTTCATATGTTTCTACTTACTGTTCACAAAACTATAAAGATACTAAGAAAAACATGGATATAAGAAGAATGTCATTGACACTACCAACTACACAGAAGAAGACTGTAGTGGCACCATGCACACAGGAGATATACTAGCTATAAGAATATCAAGACTGTAAGTGTTTTAGAGTTTATGCATTTAGTTTATTTAGGCAACTTTTCATTAGCTCAAAGAAATACAATCTTTCAGGTTAATTTTATAATTTTATTGCAAGACGGGGGACTCCTATTATGCTTCTCTAATCTTGCATTTATTTCAATATCAGCAGTAAAGAGAATGTATTTTGAACCCTTATTGCATGCACATTTCTGTTTTCTTTTGTCCATTTCTAAACTAGTCACAAGTGCTTGCCAATCCCCTCCGTGTTCCGCTCCTGCCTACCTGGCCACGTCTGCCATTTTCTGATAGCGCAGCACAAGAGACACTCATTTCTTTCCATTTCTTCTCTGTTTTATCACCTTGCGGGCCCTTTCACACTCCACTTCCTCCTGCTACCTTTTATAGGACCTTCAGTTGGCTTCTTCAGACTTTCCGACTTCGGAGTTCTGACATGCCTAGTGGTGCGGCTTTCTCCCACCTCTCCTGATATTTCTCTGACTTTTGTCTTCAGCACGTAAACACCCATTAAAAGGAGATGGTGCTCTTTTTCGTACCCATGGTTTATTAACTCTTTCTGGGCTGAATTTGTCTTGCCTTTCCATTTTTCTTCATTAATACTACTACTAAACGTGTTTCCAAGCATGGAACAGGATAGTTCCCCAATATTTAATGACAACGATGAAGATGGGGAAGACTTCAAAAATATTTTAAATTGATTCATCCAGTCCTCTGTATAACAGGCTGTTACTACCTTGATGGACAAAGTCACAAAGAATATTGAAAATTCCGTCATTAATCTGGTGTCTAAGACTAAGACTATTTTTTCCATTCTGTGGGGAAAAGCAGAAAGTGCAAAGCGTTGACGAGTCCCACTTTGGCTAAAAGTATTCAATCAGTCCCCAAATCTAATATTGCACTTGTGACTAGTGAGACTCCCTCACACATGACTGAGGATATGGAACCTCCTAAGGCCTCCTTCTAATGGGGGAGTAATATTAAAGCTGCAAAATGCAAATTTAAGATATAAAATAATGATAACAAAGCATTCAAAATTGTGATTTCTCAAATACTTGACATAGATGATGACATGGGTGATCTGGATACAGATGATGACAAAGATTTGTTGTGGGACATAGACCCTTTCTTTCTCAGTCCCTCCTGCTAAGAAAAGCAAGGTGGCTTCACCCTCTCTTGATTCCTTTACTTCTAAAACTTTTTGGGATTCAGAGGGCATGCCTACATTTGACCCCAAACGTATCCATCGCCCAAATTTTACTGAATGGTTCGAAAGCTATATTGCCTTCAGACTTCGGTTGTACTGGACAAACAAACCAGGGCCACATTAAAATCTGAATGCACTAGACCTACTTTACCATCCAATATCACATATAACCCTACTATTGATCCTAATATGCTTATGTTTTTCTCCAACTTCAGAAAGGATCCTCTTAAAGGAGAGGATAAGGCCTTGTCTACTTGCCAGGATAAGGTACTGGACATTACAGGTCCACTGGCTCGTATCTTTGACTTGGCTGAATCCACCAGGTTGGATAACTCCATCATCGATCCTGAAGAGTTGTCTATGTGGATCCAAAGGGCCTTCTGTTTGTTAGGCAAACTCTGCCATTACTCACGAAAGGAGGAAAAGTCTTTTGCTGACAATCCCAAATTGGCAAACCTTGCTTTTATGGACCCTGGTATTAAAGCAGAAGGTCTCTAATTTGGAGATTCCTTAATTAAGGAACTCAGCAAATATGCCACTACTTTTGTCTCCATAGACAAAGCCCTATAGTCGCTTAAAAAAGTTTTTCCCAATGTGTTTTTCTCCAGGGCCAGTAGAGACAGGAGCCCCTTTGCTGGTCGTAACTTCCAAAACCAGGGATTTAGAGGTTCCTACAATGCAAACTATCAAGATTACAAACCACAATGCTATCCCCAGAGAGGCAGAGGTTTATGTGGATGAGGACAAAGAAGCTACAGATACCCAAACCAAGCAGGCAAGTCTCTTTTCTGGCCACCTTCCTGTAGGATGCCGACTGATTTTTTCTAACAAAATATCAATCTATAACCTCAGATCCCTGGGTCCTAAACACAATGCAAGATTATTATACAGAACTTTACCTAATGTCTTTTCAAACTGTGTTTCCCCTCCCTCCAAAATTCTTGTTCGAAATGTCCGAACTAATATGTCTAGAAATCAAATCGCTCTACACAAAAAAGCAATCCTCGGGTTTTGCCAGTTCTCTGTTCTTAGTACAAAAGAAAAACAAAAAGATGAGATCTGTTATCAATCTCAGACACTTCAACCAGTTTGTGATTTACCGTCATTACACAATGGAGACGATCATTCATCTCAGAGACTCATTATATCAACATGATTGGATCGTATGGTTAGATCTTCAGGATGCATACCTGGCAGTTCCCATCCATCATGACCACAGAAAATTCCTTCAGTTCCAATGGCATGGAAAAACATATCAATTTTTCTCTTTTATCCGGACTTTGTTCAGCACCATGGTGCTTTACAAAGCTAATAAAACGGCTGTGGGTCATCTCAGATCACAAAGTATCGGACTTATTATTTACCTAGACGGTATCCCTTTAATGTGTCAAAACTTACACACTCTCCTCTCACTAGTCCAGCTTACTTGTTCTCTGCTTTCAGATGTAGGTTTTCTCATCAACACAGAAAAATCGACCATAGTGACTTGCACTCAGATGGAATTCTTAGGTTTTCTGATAAAGTACACAACTGCAACGCTTCAGGTACCCTTGGCCAAAGTCAAAGCCATCAAATCAGAGATTCTCCAGACTCTTTGAAGTTCTTCCATTTCTCTCTGATCTCTGGCGAGAATTGTGGGTCTTCTCTCTTCCTTGAGCCAGACCATCTTCTTAGGCCCCCTTCATTGCCAAGAACTTCAAAGGCCAAAGATTTGCCACTTATGCAGGGGCCTTGCTTAATCTGATTCCATCAGTCTCTAGATCCAGAATCGAAGCTAGAACTCCAGTGGTTGAAAGACCATTTAGAGGAATGGAACTGTAGAACCATCTTCGCATCAGCACAGATCTTGTATTAGAATCTGTTGCCAGCCAGAAAGGTTGGGGCATGCAGTGTGGGCCGATCTCGACTGTGGGAACACGGTCATGCGTGGAGTTCATATTGCATATAAATTGATTAGAAATGCTTGCAGGTTCCTTTACAATAAGAAGCCTAGCAAAAACAAGTTGCATTGCTCCATCTTTCTCTGCATGGAAAACAATACCGCATTGCTGTACACCATTCATCTCGGCAGCACCAGATGCAACGCCCTAGCAGAACTGGCAAAGAGCTTTTTGAAGTTTTGCCTTCTACACAATATATCTGTCCTTGAAGAATATCTCCCAGGAGATCTCAATACAGTAGCCAACTGGTATTCTCATTATCTTCATTACTCAAGCAATTGGAGACTTCGCCTTTCCGTATTCAAGTCCCTGTTTCTCAAACGGGTCCTTTTCAAATAGATCTGTTTGCAACCAGAATCAATTCTCACCTTCTCCAATTCTTCAGCTGGTGCCCCAACCCACTAGCTTTAGCTTCAGATGCCTTTTTACAGGACTGGTCCCAAGCGATCAACTATGCTTTGTCTTTTTAAAAAAAATATTATTTAATAGCATTTCAAGTCATAATCATACATTAGCAACATAATACACTGTCAGGAACATATTGTCTACCTTCCTGGACCGTTCGCTTATTCTCCATAAGTAAAAGGCATCTCTACATACATTTCCTTTGTAGTGGTTGTGCCAACAATGAACTGTATAACTGCCCCCAACTCCCTCACCCCCTTTAATTGATGCTAAACAGGTTCATGTCTCCATCTGCCTGAGTTCATCAGGAGCATTTTAGGTGTCCCTAGTATTCCCATTGCTGTTTATAGTCTCATTTCCTGCCATCATAAGTTCAGGTGCATCAACCCCGCACGCTCACTCTCCCACCCATTTGTTTGTCTGAGTTAGGTGATTTCCACAACTCTGATAGCATAGCTGCCCATGCCAGGAGGTCATCCTTGAGTTTCTCGTCCTATTAGACGTGTTTCAAATGCACCATCTCGGCGGTCACCCACTCACACATATCTCTCAGCCACGCTCTCCCAAGTGGAGGCGCAGAAGTCAGCTATGTAATTACAATCCTTCTTTTTGCCAGGACTAGCCCCAGCAGGACGATTGTCCTGCTCAATTTCTTACTCTTAGGAGTAGGGAGTAGGCCCAGATCACTGTTTCGATTTCTCTAGGGATCACCCAGCCCACAGCATTGTTTAAGCGTGTCAGTATGGTATCCCAGTATGGAGCAAGGGGAGGACATGTCCATATCATGAGTAAAAAGTCTACCTCTAGAGCGGCCTGGATAGATCACATGTAGCATCCAAGTTGTAAGCTTTGGTTGATGTATGAAATTGTACTGAATAATTTTAAATCGAGCATTAGAGCTCACCTCCCGGGCGCTCTCATGAACTCAAATCCATTTCCGGTCTGTTAACGGCTCCCCAAGTGTTGCCTCCCTCTTCACGCCACCAGAATAGGTACACCTGCGGCATCATCCCTGATGGCCCTGTACAGATGAGACATTAGTCTCTTGTCCGGCGCTATGTACAGCATCACTTTTTAGCACATTAGTACACGGGGGCTTCTCAGGTAAGAATGGCCAGATCTCCAGAGCCACCCTTGCGATCTTCGCATACTGTTGAAATTGGCCCGCTTCTAATGTAAAAGAGGTCTCAGCTTCCCCCCTCGTGATGAAGTGTACATTCTGGTATAGGTGACCACCAACTGGCACCCACCCTCTTGCCACCTCCGTACCAACATTGATTCCCTCCTTTTCTTATGATCAACAGGATTGTGGCTCAAGTCAGACAACAACAAGCAACCATAGTACTTGTAGTGTCATTCTGGCAATCACAAGTATGGTTCCCTCCTCTCCTAGAACTGACAATAGATTTTCCAGTTCTACTACCTTCCTTCCCCAATCTCCTGCTGGACTCACAGGGACTTCCTCACAACTTTGTACTAGACAACTCCCTCATCTCCCTGTCTGGAAGATAGTGGGAAACCCCAGTCTATCCCTTTTATTTCACCAGAGGCTACAGAGTACATCAATAATTCCTGGGCTTCGGGTACCACTAAGGCTTACAAATCAGCCCTTATGATCAAACTGTTGTTTGGGAAAATCTATCAGTCCATGTCATCAGATATAACTTTCATCGTCGATTTCTTAGCAGCAAAAGCTAGTGGAGGGAAAACCTATCGAATTATAAACCTTTACAGATCAGCCATTTCCACAAACCAGCCTTACATGAATGGAAAACCTGTAGGAGAACATCCACTCGTTTGCTGTCTATTAAGAGTAAAATACTGTAACCCTCCTATTCCAAAATGCTATCAATTGTGGGATGTAAATGTTGTTTTGAAATTGTTTACCTCCTGGCTAGATAATAATGTTCTTTCACTCAAAATGTTATTTGCAAAACTTAAGTGTTATTGTGTTTGATTTTGTTTTTTTTGTAAATATTCTTCATTGGTTTTTTTTAACACAGGAACAGAAAAAGAGGCATTCCTACATAACAAGTCATTAGCAGTGATAGAACAGAGATGTGTACACATAGAGTGGCCTTTGACAGCAGCTGAGGAATAAAGTGTTCAGGTGAAGAGTAGAACTGCTTTGGGTGGTTACTTCGCTCAGCAGCTCAGTGTTGTCCCTAGTGTTCTGGGCCTGGTGAAGTGTAATCCTCTGGGAAGTGGAAGAGCTAGTGGTCTCATGGGGGTAGATCATCATTGCCGGGAGCCTGGCAAAAGTGTAGCAACACAGCTTTCCATTGAGGAGAGATGAGTCGTCGACAAATGCGTTGGACCTCTTCGTATCGGAGGGCATCCTACTCCACAGCACCCATTTGTACATCGCCCCTCTCCATGCTTCCACTGAAGGGGCCATGTTTGAGTGCCAATGCATTGTGACCGCCCACTTGGCAAGAAGCAGTTTAAGGGCAATGAATCATGTCTGTAGCTTGTGTTACTTTCTGCATTTAAATATCCCCAGGGAGCAAGCTACCCATGTCTATGTTCTGCAGTCCTGTGTTCTCCTGCAGCGTGTCGTGTATGGTCCGCCAGTAGGTCTGGAGCTCCAGGCATGTGCAGAGCATGTGTATTAATGTTGCGTCTGGGGTCGTGCATCAAGGGCTGGAGAACTGTACTTCTGGGAAGTAGCACTGAAGCTGAAGTGGGTTAGATAAGTCTTGTGCAGAAGGAAGAACCGTATATTCTTCAAGCGTGAGTTGCAGGAAACCTTCTTCTGGAACTATTGCGCTTGATCCCACTCTTTGTCATGTTGTAGTCTCCTACATTCGTCCTTCCATTTTTGTTGTAGCATGTTGAGGGGGTTGATGGACAGCTCCCGGATGGCTTTGTAAAGCCATGTGATAAGGTGCATCTTTGGTCCCATGGTAAACATGGTCTGGAGCCCTGGATGTGCCACCGGTTCGCCTCCCGACAGATCCCAAAGGGTGCAGGATATGCTTATTATTTCTCTGTACAGGAGAAACTGCCCCAGTAGAAGCTACTCTCCTCTACCAGCTGATCAAGGGGAAGAAGCTCAGCGAATAGGTCATCCACCGTGAGGAGCGAACAGTCTGTCCTGGCTCGCAGTGCCCTGGCGGTGTAGTTTTCCCATCCCGGGGTAGACCGACTAGGGTTACGTTTTGGGTGTAGAGAGTGGTCTACTGGCAAAGGCGATGTATTCGGGTCATGCATGTTCTTGTTCTCGCTAGGTAGAACAGGAACATGCTGGAGGGGCCATGTGTAGGCAGGGTGCGCTCCCAGTAGAAGTAATTGAATGAAGTGCAGATGTGGACGATCATCTTTGCTAAGGCGACCTTGCAAATTGGTGCCAGGGGGTGAGTGCACCAGAATTGTATCTGGGATCGGATGCACGCAAGAACCCTATGGAGATTCCCCTCATTGAGGTCAAGGGGAGTAAGGTACGGGCGTATTCCCAGGTAGCGAGGTGCTTGGTCATGCTAGGTTATGCCGGTGTCGCAAAAGTGCACCTCCTGCAACGGCTGTCCGAGGTAAAGGGGGTAGACTGCTGACTTCATCCAGTATTAACAGAGTCTAACCTCAAAGGGGAATTCGGTCAGTATTTTCCAAATGGGTGTGTGGTCCATGGTTATATCACGGATGTAGAGAAGAACATTGTTCACATACAAAGGATGCTGCATGGGTCCTGTTCACCAACGGAATGCTCACATGCGCAGCCACACCACCAATGACTCCATGGTGAAGATGAATGGGAGGAGGGACAGTGGGCACCCCTGCCACGTCCCACTCTAGACCAGGAAGGCAAGACAAGGTGGTCCAAACGGACCAGTGAGGTCGGGCCTGAGTATAGGAGTTTGGTGTTGGCTAAGAAGTTGGGGCCGATTCCCACATGAGTAAGTACTGTAAATAACTATTGCCAGATTAGAGGATCAAACGCCTTTTCCAGGTTAAGTCTGAGGTAGGCTGTCATGTGGAATTGCCCCATTACTTGATCCTACATGTGGAATAGGCGACATAGGTAGAGGGCCACCCAGGCAAGGTCAGGGACATGTGCGTCATGGTCAGAGCCTATCTGTCCCTGATAGTCGGCAATGTTGTTTGAGGGGTACCGGTGTAGAAGTGCAAGGAAAATGATCCAGCCACACTGACAGGCTGTGGTTATGTTATTGTGTTTGATATAAATAAAATGTCTGTCTGATGTTAAAGCTTTGGGTGTCTCTGCTTGCCATTTTACTCCCACAGGCATTCTTTCCTCCATAAGTAAACGCACAAGACGAAACCTCACTACTATGTTATATCCTTATTTCCCAGATCAACCCAAACTTGTGTTGGAAAATGTCTTAAGGTTTATTAGCAAAACACAGAACCTCCAAAAATACCCAACTTTTCATTTCTTTCAGAAAACCCCACAAACCTGTTTCTTCCACTACTCTCACCCGTTGGGTCAAGTCAGTCATGTCTCTTCCAGGGATTGATACCGCCATTTTTTTGTGCTCACTCTTCCAGGGGAACTATGGAATCTAAAACCTTCGGGGTAGGTTCCCGTGTAGAGGAAATTTTGAGATCTGCTTATTGGTCTAATGATAACGTTTTTTGCACATTTTATTGGAAACCTGTACATATTGCTTCTTATGTTGTAATTAATGTGCTTTAAACAAGCATAATAGGAGCCTTCAGTCTTGCAATAAAATGTAGATTTTCATCGTCATTTATGAAGAAAAGTCTTAATTTTATGAAAGACACGGAGACGAACATTATCCCACCACAAGACTGTATTAATCCAGTGTTTTTTCCACCCTAGCAGTTACTGCTGTTCCATCACCTTCATCCACTTAAGGACAATCCAGCATACCAGACCATCCATCATCGCCTCAAAAATCTTCAGATACGGATCTTCCTGGTGTTTCCTATTCTTCCAAGTTTCAGGCTCTCCCTTTTGGACCCAGCTTTACAGACTTTTTCCAAGAACTGTTTACGTTTACTTTAGTGTCTTCATTGTACTTTCTATTTTTCCTTTATTTAATATTTATTTTTAACTTTTCACTCAAGAAAAGAGGGCTGTTCGCAGCCAAGATAGGTATTATAGGTAATGCTGTCACCTGTTATTGGTACTACATTTTGTTTCCCATTGGCCAGTTGTCTCACAGCCTCATGGGATTTGTAGTTTTTTATACTCTATTGACTGCTGCTTTTGAAATAAATGCAAGATTAGAGACAAATAATACTCTCTTGTGTGTCTTTAATAAAATTAGGACGTTCCTTTGTAAATTAATAGGAAAATCTACATTAATTGACAGGTCTTTCCTAGGACAGAACATTGACTGGGTCACGCCGCCACATTTATTTGACCAAAGTCCACATGATCTGGAGTGGATGGGCACACATTTCCTGGAGTTCTAATGTTTGCTTCTGTAAAGAGAGAATCGCGAAACCCTTGCCTACTTTGTATTCAAGTGTCTCAGATATCAACATCTTAGAAATGACTGAGGTAACACATAATTGTGCTGTATTGTATCATAACATTTGTATAGCGCTTATTACCTCTGTGTGGGCGTGCTGAAACATTTTCCTAAATGATTTCATGCTGCACAATGTAGACTGTGGATGGAAAGGTGTTGTTTTTTTTTTGATTGTATGTATTTTCATGTCATGCCTGAAGACCACCAAGGTGCCGTTAATTGTGTTATGGGACACAGAGCTTAGCAGTATGATGGATGAAGACATGTGAGAGAGGTGTTCAGTTTATGGTTTTCAGTAAGCTGGGCAGCTTTGAAAAGCTAATAACTGAGGTTAACACACAACTCCTCCCTGCATTTCCTGGTACTATTAACTGTTTTTCTCTTGGCTTTAAAACTTACCTTTTTTTTTTTTACATTTTAGTGATTCATTTTAATGCTGAGCGTTGTGGAAGAAACCGTTCCAATTGAAATATGCATAAGTAACTCCACCTCAGACGACCCTAAGTAAACCTGTAACACAACATTTGGAGGAAAGCCATTTAGACTTTTAGAGGCAAAACCATTCACAGAAGTTGTTTCAGATTTCTGAGAGGCAAGCAGTTCTGCATACCTTTGCATCATAGGTTGCCAAGCAACGGGTGTAAACACAGCATCCATTGTAAGGCCCCGAAGCAGTGATTTCCGGCTACATTAATACAAGTTCCGTGCGATCCTTTGAGGAGGGCACCATGACTTTGCTGTTGAAAGGTAATATTTTGGTCTTCTCTCGTTGGTAAAATATTTCACGTTACAGAAGTGATCAGACTTAAAGTTCAGAAAGTGATTATAATCAGGGAGTATTAGAAACGTTAAGATGACTACAAAGGGTGAGATGACACGAGAAACGTCAGAATACCCTAAACAGTTTTAGAATACCGATCCAGAGTTCTAAAAAAGAGCTGCAATGCCGACGTAGATACAAAAATGTACCCGATTTGGGCGCCATGCTGCATTACCAAACAGCTTTAGACTCCTTCCCTATCCTGCGCTACAGGCTGAACATCTAGGTAAAAATGCTTTTTGTCTGTGCTGCCGCTACTTATGAAAGCAGGAGTAAACCGAAGGGGCATTATTTTATTGTATTTTGTTTTATTTGTTTGCTTATTTATTTACAGGTTGTTCAGCACAAACTAAACTCTGCAGTGACGTAGAGCTTTACACAGGGCCAGACCCCAGGGGCCTTATTTATGAAGGACTTGCGCCGCCGGTGCGTCACTTTTAACATGGGAAAAAGTGACGCACCGGCGGCGCAAGTCCTTCATAAATAAGGCCCCAGGACCGTATTAGAACAGAAAGAATAATATATTGCACCATAATGTGTGTTACACAGCGCGTAAATGGGATTTACAAATAATATAGAAACATATGGGGGCATACTGTAGGAAATATAAAGTCAGTGTCGAAAATGTGGGAAAGTATCATTCATAATTACATATTAAGATTTTTCAGAGAGTAAATAAGTTAGTGCAATTATGGGAACGTCCTGGTGTGAGGTGACGCAGAACATTTTTTAATCAAATAAAGAAAGTTTCCTAATGGCTAGATGGATCAAGTTTAAAACCTAGGGGCACTGCTGGAGATGGAGTACTTCAGTGTATTTGTCAATTTGAAAAATGGACTTTCAAAGAGAAAGAGTTGGCTCTTTGAAGTTTTGTTGCCACACATCAAATTGCCGATGTACTGGGCTAGATATGCGGAGAATACAGAGTAAAGGGCCTTGAGCGGGGTGCAGGCTAGCTTGTAGATATTGTTGCCTCATTGAGAAGCCAGTTCAGCTTGATCAGGATTGGAGTTATATCAAGCCTTGTTGTGCCAGTGAGTAACCAGGTGCCTCCTTACAATGCTACTTTAAGAGAGGTTTGCTATGTTTTAGGAATCCCTTCCTGTAGTGAATTTCCATGGTCCAGCCTTAAAAGCTCAGGGACTTGGATAACTTACTTAAAATCATTTACGGCGATGAAGGATTTTATTCCCCAAAGGAGTCAGAGTGTAGATTGTGCCTGTTGAGCCAGACATTTGTATACTTTCATGTTCAAATTCTTATCCAGGAAGAAGCCTAGTGGTTTAGTGTATCCACAAAGAAGTGTGGCTCAATGGTTAGAGTGGCAGACCCTGATGCAGAGGTCCGTCACGGGACCAGGATTCAATTCCCGCCTCGGCGGGTCTTGGGCTCAATTTCCTCGAACCTGATAATTCTCGCCTCGGTGCCTATTCTAATCATGGGTCCCACTCTGCAACTCCGGGAAATAGCTTGCTTAATCTCCACAACGGCCCCAACAGCGCTGAGATGCCTGGCTTCACCTTGGGGGTGCCCAGAAGTGGACACACACAAAAGGGGTGGAGAGACTAAAAAACACTCTTAATAATACAAAACAGAGAAAAATTCATCTGTTTTGAAAAACTGCCCTCACTCACATACCGAAGTATGTGACATGCTTCATCATCGGGTCAGCTTACAATACGCCCTGGTGTAGCCACACTCAGGGCGGAGCATAAGGGAGGGGGTAAAAATAACAAATTAATACAGGATCACAAGATACAACACAAAACGTATTATGACACACACTGTGGTAAAGTGACAATTATCACCCCTGTGACTGGGAATAGTGATACGACAAAAGTGCAGTTAAAGAGAAAGTGCTCTAAAACTGGTTTGAGGATACCAAACAACACCTTTATTCATAGGTTCCACACCAGGATTAAAAGAAAAGTAGGATGGGTCGTGTTTAGAGGAGAAATAAGGTTCTCAAAACATCCCTCCTAATACTGCTTGTGCCAAAATGTTTCGACCGACTTAGTGTGCCTCAAAAGGTCACCCCGGTCATCTTCAGGACGTCTGTCGTTCCCAGTCCTGGACTTGGCCAAGCCGCAATTCGGTCAGTGTACCAAGTATAAATAATTTCTAAGGATCGTAATTTGTGTGGTGGAGAATCCCAACAACACGGGATGCATATACGAGTTTATCAAAATTCACAACCCGAACTGGCACCCGGCAGGGAGGTCTCCCAAGAACACAACTGTTCTGCGGGAGCCACCTCTCATAACTGCCTGCTTCCGAGGTGCCCAGGAGTGCACAATTCACAGGGAAAGCCAGGAAGGGTTCCACAGCGGTATGCGTTACAGTGCCAGGACACCCCAGTTGGGGTATTAGTGCGCTTTACAAGTACAAATTACATTACATTACACAACGACAGGCTACCGATGCAGCACAGAGCATGTGGTAAGCAGGGGCATAGATACCATTGGTGCAGCAGGTGCAGTGCACCGAGGCCCATTGCTCCCTGACAATTGCTGTTTTTTACGATACAATCAACCGTCAAAATGGTAATTTTCCTTGTTTGCGCCCGGGCCCATGGTATCCTTGCTACGCTACCGCTGGTAAATGTTAATGTAAATGTCATGGTATTTATAGAGCGCACTGTCACCAGACAATCACCAGTGGTGTCGCCTATGCGGTTTCCTGGCGCTGATACTCATACTTCTGTGGAACCCCTCCTGGCTTTCCCTGTGAAGTGACCACTCCTGGGCACCCCCAGGGTGAAGCCAGGTATTCTTAGCACTGTTGGGGCCGGTGTGGAGGTTAAGCAAGCTATTGCCCAGAGTTGCAGCGTGGGGCCCATGATTAGAGTAGGGACCGAGGCGAGAATTGACGGTCCGAGGAAATTGAGCCCAAGACCCTGGTCCGAACTCTGCATCAGGGTCTGCCGCTCTAACCATTGAGCCACACTCCTCCACATGGTAATCTAGGCTTGGATTGGGATAGGGCAGATTATGAAAGCAGGAGTAAACCGAAGGGGCGTCATTTTATTGTATTGTATTTTGTTTTATTTGTTTGCTTATTTATTTACAGGTTGTTCAGCACAAACTAAACTCTGCAGTGACGTAGAGCTTTACACAGGGCCAGACCCCAGGACCGTATTAGAACAGAAAGAATAATATATTGCACCATAATGTGTGTTACACAGCGCGTAAATGGGATTTACAAATAATATAGAAACATATGGGGGCATACTGTAGGAAATATAAAGTCAGTGTCGAAAATGTGGGAAAGTATCATTCATAATTACATATTAAGATTTTTCAGAGAGTAAATAAGTTAGTGCAATTATGGGAACCTCCTGGTGTGAGGTGACGCAGAACATTTTTTAATCAAATAAAGAAAGTTTCCTAATGGCTAGATGGATCAAGTTTAAAACCTAGGGGCACTTCTGGAGAGGGAGTACTTCAGTGTATTTGTCAATTTGAAAAATGGACTTTCAAAGAGAAAGAGTTGGCTCTTTGAAGTTTTGTTGCCACACATCAAATTGCCGATGTACTGGGCTAGATATGCGGAGAATACAGAGTAAAGGGCCTTGAGCGGGGTGCAGGCTAGCTTGTAGATATTGTTGCCTCATTGAGAAGCCAGTTCAGCTTGATCAGGATTGGAGTTATATCAAGCCTTGTTGTGCCAGTGAGTAACCAGGTGCCTCCTTACAATGCTACTTTAAGAGAGGTTTGCTATGTTTTAGGAATCCCTTCCTGTAGTGAATTTCCATGGTCCAGCCTTAAAAGCTCAGGGACTTGGATAACTTACTTAAAATCATTTACGGCGATGAAGGATTTTATTCCCCAAAGGAGTCAGAGTGTAGATTGTGCCTGTTGAGCCAGACATTTGTATACTTTCATGTTCAAATTCTTATCCAGGAAGAAGCCTAGTGGTTTAGTGTATCCACAAAGAAGTGTGGCTCAATGGTTAGAGTGGCAGACCCTGATGCAGAGGTCCGTCACGGGACCAGGATTCAATTCCCGCCTCGGCGGGTCTTGGGCTCAATTTCCTCGAACCTGATAATTCTCGCCTCGGTGCCTATTCTAATCATGGGTCCCACTCTGCAACTCCGGGAAATAGCTTGCTTAATCTCCACAACGGCCCCAACAGCGCTGAGATGCCTGGCTTCACCTTGGGGGTGCCCAGAAGTGGACACACACAAAAGGGGTGGAGAGACTAAAAAACACTCTTAATAATACAAACAGAGAAAAATTCATCTGTTTTGAAAAACTGCCCTCACTCACATACCGAAGTATGTGACATGCTTCATCATCGGGTCAGCTTACAATACGCCCTGGTGTAGCCACACTCAGGGCGGAGCATAAGGGAGGGGGTAAAAATAACAAATTAATACAGGATCACAAGATACAACACAAAACGTATTATGACACACACTGTGGTAAAGTGACAATTATCACCCCTGTGACTGGGAATAGTGATACGACAAAAGTGCAGTTAAAGAGAAAGTGCTCTAAAACTGGTTTGAGGATACCAAACAACACCTTTATTCATAGGTTCCACACCAGGATTAAAAGAAAAGTAGGATGGGTCGTGTTTAGAGGAGAAATAAGGTTCTCAAAACATCCCTCCTAATACTGCTTGTGCCAAAATGTTTCGACCGACTTACTGTGCCTCAAAAGGTCACCCCGGTCATCTTCAGGACGTCTGTCGTTCCCAGTCCTGGACTTGGCCAAGCCGCAATTCGGTCAGTGTACCAAGTATAAATAATTTCTAAGGATCGTAATTTGTGTGGTGGAGAATCCCAACAACACGGGATGCATATACGAGTTTATCAAAATTCACAACCCGAACTGGCACCCGGCAGGGAGGTCTCCCAAGAACACAACTGTTCTGCGGGAGCCACCTCTCATAACTGCCTGCTTCCGAGGTGCCCAGGAGTGCACAATTCACAGGGAAAGCCAGGAAGGGTTCCACAGCGGTATGCGTTACAGTGCCAGGACACCCCAGTTGGGGTATTAGTGCGCTTTACAAGTACAAATTACATTACATTACACAACGACAGGCTACCGATGCAGCACAGAGCATGTGGTAAGCAGGGGCATAGATACCATTGGTGCAGCAGGTGCAGTGCACCGAGGCCCATTGCTCCCTGACAATTGCTGTTTTTTACGATACAATCAACCGTCAAAATGGTAATTTTCCTTGTTTGCGCCCGGGCCCATGTTATCCTTGCTACGCTACCGCTGGTAAATGTTAATGTAAATGTCATGGTATTTATAGAGCGCACTGTCACCAGACAATCACCAGTGGTGTCGCCTATGCGGTTTCCTGGCGCTGATACTCATACTTCTGTGGAACCCCTCCTGGCTTTCACTGTGAAGTGACCACTCCTGGGCACCCCCAGGGTGAAGCCAGGTATTCTTAGCACTGTTGGGGCCGGTGTGGAGGTTAAGCAAGCTATTGCCCAGAGTTGCAGCGTGGGGCCCATGATTAGAGTAGGGACCGAGGCGAGAATTGACGGTCCGAGGAAATTGAGCCCAAGACCCTGGTCCGAACTCTGCATCAGGGTCTGCCGCTCTAACCATTGAGCCACACTCCTCCACATGGTAATCTAGGCTTGGATTGGGATAGGGCAGATTATGAAAGCAGGAGTAAACCGAAGGGGCGTCATTTTATTGTATTGTATTTTGTTTTATTTGTTTGCTTATTTATTTACAGGTTGTTCAGCACAAACTAAACTCTGCAGTGACGTAGAGCTTTACACAGGGCCAGACCCCAGGACCGTATTAGAACAGAAAGAATAATATATTGCACCATAATGTGTGTTACACAGCGCGTAAATGGGATTTACAAATAATATAGAAACATATGGGGGCATACTGTAGGAAATATAAAGTCAGTGTCGAAAATGTGGGAAAGTATCATTCATAATTACATATTAAGATTTTTCAGAGAGTAAATAAGTTAGTGCAATTATGGGAACCTCCTGGTGTGAGGTGACGCAGAACATTTTTTAATCAAATAAAGAAAGTTTCCTAATGGCTAGATGGATCAAGTTTAAAACCTAGGGGCACTTCTGGAGAGGGAGTACTTCAGTGTATTTGTCAATTTGAAAAATGGACTTTCAAAGAGAAAGAGTTGGCTCTTTGAAGTTTTGTTGCCACACATCAAATTGCCGATGTACTGGGCTAGATATGCGGAGAATACAGAGTAAAGGGCCTTGAGCTGGGTGCAGGCTAGCTTGTAGATATTGTTGCCTCATTGAGAAGCCAGTTCAGCTTGATCAGGATTGGAGTTATATCAAGCCTTGTTGTGCCAGTGAGTAACCAGGTGCCTCCTTACAATGCTACTTTAAGAGAGGTTTGCTATGTTTTAGGAATCCCTTCCTGTAGTGAATTTCCATGGTCCAGCCTTAAAAGCTCAGGGACTTGGATAACTTACTTAAAATCATTTACGGCGATGAAGGATTTTATTCCCCAAAGGAGTCAGAGTGTAGATTGTGCCTGTTGAGCCAGACATTTGTATACTTTCATGTTCAAATTCTTATCCAGGAAGAAGCCTAGTGGTTTAGTGTATCCACAAAGAAGTGTGGCTCAATGGTTAGAGTGGCAGACCCTGATGCAGAGGTCCGTCACGGGACCAGGATTCAATTCCCGCCTCGGCGGGTCTTGGGCTCAATTTCCTCGAACCTGATAATTCTCGCCTCGGTGCCTATTCTAATCATGGGTCCCACTCTGCAACTCCGGGAAATAGCTTGCTTAATCTCCACAACGGCCCCAACAGCGCTGAGATGCCTGGCTTCACCTTGGGGGTGCCCAGAAGTGGACACACACAAAAGGGGTGGAGAGACTAAAAAACACTCTTAATAATACAAAACAGAGAAAAATTCATCTGTTTTGAAAAACTGCCCTCACTCACATACCGAAGTATGTGACATGCTTCATCATCGGGTCAGCTTACAATACGCCCTGGTGTAGCCACACTCAGGGCGGAGCATAAGGGAGGGGGTAAAAATAACAAATTAATACAGGATCACAAGATACAACACAAAACGTATTATGACACACACTGTGGTAAAGTGACAATTATCACCCCTGTGACTGGGAATAGTGATACGACAAAAGTGCAGTTAAAGAGAAAGTGCTCTAAAACTGGTTTGAGGATACCAAACAACACCTTTATTCATAGGTTCCACACCAGGATTAAAAGAAATGTAGGATGGGTCGTGTTTAGAGGAGAAATAAGGTTCTCAAAACATCCCTCCTAATACTGCTTGTGCCAAAATGTTTCGACCGACTTACTGTGCCTCAAAAGGTCACCCCGGTCATCTTCAGGACGTCTGTCGTTCCCAGTCCTGGACTTGGCCAAGCCGCAATTCGGTCAGTGTACCAAGTATAAATAATTTCTAAGGATCGTAATTTGTGTGGTGGAGAATCCCAACAACACGGGATGCATATACGAGTTTATCAAAATTCACAACCCGAACTGGCACCCGGCAGGGAGGTCTCCCAAGAACACAACTGTTCTGCGGGAGCCACCTCTCATAACTGCCTGCTTCCGAGGTGCCCAGGAGTGCACAATTCACAGGGAAAGCCAGGAAGGGTTCCACAGCGGTATGCGTTACAGTGCCAGGACACCCCAGTTGGGGTATTAGTGCGCTTTACAAGTACAAATTACATTACATTACACAACGACAGGCTACCGATGCAGCACAGAGCATGTGGTAAGCAGGGGCATAGATACCATTGGTGCAGCAGGTGCAGTGCACCGAGGCCCATTGCTCCCTGACAATTGCTGTTTTTTACGATACAATCAACCGTCAAAATGGTAATTTTCCTTGTTTGCGCCCGGGCCCATGGTATCCTTGCTACGCTACCGCTGGTAAATGTTAATGTAAATGTCATGGTATTTATAGAGCGCACTGTCACCAGACAATCACCAGTGGTGTCGCCTATGCGGTTTCCTGGCGCTGATACTCATACTTCTGTGGAACCCCTCCTGGCTTTCCATGTGAAGTGACCACTCCTGGGCACCCCCAGGGTGAAGCCAGGTATTCTTAGCACTGTTGGGGCCGGTGTGGAGGTTAAGCAAGCTATTGCCCAGAGTTGCAGCGTGGGGCCCATGATTAGAGTAGGGACCGAGGCGAGAATTGACGGTCCGAGGAAATTGAGCCCAAGACCCTGGTCCGAACTCTGCATCAGGGTCTGCCGCTCTAACCATTGAGCCACACTCCTCCACATGGTAATCTAGGCTTGGATTGGGATAGGGCAGATTATGAAAGCAGGAGTAAACCGAAGGGGCGTCATTTTATTGTATTGTATTTTGTTTTATTTGTTTGCTTATTTATTTACAGGTTGTTCAGCACAAACTAAACTCTGCAGTGACGTAGAGCTTTACACAGGGCCAGACCCCAGGACCGTATTAGAACAGAAAGAATAATATATTGCACCATAATGTGTGTTACACAGCGCGTAAATGGGATTTACAAATAATATAGAAACATATGGGGGCATACTGTAGGAAATATAAAGTCAGTGTCGAAAATGTGGGAAAGTATCATTCATAATTACATATTAAGATTTTTCAGAGAGTAAATAAGTTAGTGCAATTATGGGAACCTCCTGGTGTGAGGTGACGCAGAACATTTTTTAATCAAATAAAGAAAGTTTCCTAATGGCTAGATGGATCAAGTTTAAAACCTAGGGGCACTTCTGGAGAGGGAGTACTTCAGTGTATTTGTCAATTTGAAAAATGGACTTTCAAAGAGAAAGAGTTGGCTCTTTGAAGTTTTGTTGCCACACATCAAATTGCCGATGTACTGGGCTAGATATGCGGAGAATACAGAGTAAAGGGCCTTGAGCGGGGTGCAGGCTAGCTTGTAGATATTGTTGCCTCATTGAGAAGCCAGTTCAGCTTGATCCGGATTGGAGTTATATCAAGCCTTGTTGTGCCAGTGAGTAACCAGGTGCCTCCTTACAATGCTACTTTAAGAGAGGTTTGCTATGTTTTAGGAATCCCTTCCTGTAGTGAATTTCCATGGTCCAGCCTTAAAAGCTCAGGGACTTGGATAACTTACTTAAAATCATTTACGGCGATGAAGGATTTTATTCCCCAAAGGAGTCAGAGTGTAGATTGTGCCTGTTGAGCCAGACATTTGTATACTTTCATGTTCAAATTCTTATCCAGGAAGAAGCCTAGTGGTTTAGTGTATCCACAAAGAAGTGTGGCTCAATGGTTAGAGTGGCAGACCCTGATGCAGAGGTCCGTCACGGGACCAGGATTCAATTCCCGCCTCGGCGGGTCTTGGGCTCAATTTCCTCGAACCTGATAATTCTCGCCTCGGTGCCTATTCTAATCATGGGTCCCACTCTGCAACTCCGGGAAATAGCTTGCTTAATCTCCACAACGGCCCCAACAGCGCTGAGATGCCTGGCTTCACCTTGGGGGTGCCCAGAAGTGGACACACACAAAAGGGGTGGAGAGACTAAAAAACACTCTTAATAATACAAAACAGAGAAAAATTCATCTGTTTTGAAAAACTGCCCTCACTCACATACCGAAGTATGTGACATGCTTCATCATCGGGTCAGCTTACAATACGCCCTGGTGTAGCCACACTCAGGGCGGAGCATAAGGGAGGGGGTAAAAATAACAAATTAATACAGGATCACAAGATACAACACAAAACGTATTATGACACACACTGTGGTAAAGTGACAATTATCACCCCTGTGACTGGGAATAGTGATACGACAAAAGTGCAGTTAAAGAGAAAGTGCTCTAAAACTGGTTTGAGGATACCAAACAACACCTTTATTCATAGGTTCCACACCAGGATTAAAAGAAAAGTAGGATGGGTCGTGTTTAGAGGAGAAATAAGGTTCTCAAAACATCCCTCCTAATACTGCTTGTGCCAAAATGTTTCGACCGACTTAGTGTGCCTCAAAAGGTCACCCCGGTCATCTTCAGGACGTCTGTCGTTCCCAGTCCTGGACTTGGCCAAGCCGCAATTCGGTCAGTGTACCAAGTATAAATAATTTCTAAGGATCGTAATTTGTGTGGTGGAGAATCCCAACAACACGGGATGCATATACGAGTTTATCAAAATTCACAACCCGAACTGGCACCCGGCAGGGAGGTCTCCCAAGAACACAACTGTTCTGCGGGAGCCACCTCTCATAACTGCCTGCTTCCGAGGTGCCCAGGAGTGCACAATTCACAGGGAAAGCCAGGAAGGGTTCCACAGCGGTATGCGTTACAGTGCCAGGACACCCCAGTTGGGGTATTAGTGCGCTTTACAAGTACAAATTACATTACATTACACAACGACAGGCTACCGATGCAGCACAGAGCATGTGGTAAGCAGGGGCATAGATACCATTGGTGCAGCAGGTGCAGTGCACCGAGGCCCATTGCTCCCTGACAATTGCTGTTTTTTACGATACAATCAACCGTCAAAATGGTAATTTTCCTTGTTTGCGCCCGGGCCCATGGTATCCTTGCTACGCTACCGCTGGTAAATGTTAATGTAAATGTCATGGTATTTATAGAGCGCACTGTCACCAGACAATCACCAGTGGTGTCGCCTATGCGGTTTCCTGGCGCTGATACTCATACTTCTGTGGAACCCCTCCTGGCTTTCCCTGTGAAGTGACCACTCCTGGGCACCCCCAGGGTGAAGCCAGGTATTCTTAGCACTGTTGGGGCCGGTGTGGAGGTTAAGCAAGCTATTGCCCAGAGTTGCAGCGTGGGGCCCATGATTAGAGTAGGGACCGAGGCGAGAATTGACGGTCCGAGGAAATTGAGCCCAAGACCCTGGTCCGAACTCTGCATCAGGGTCTGCCGCTCTAACCATTGAGCCACACTCCTCCACATGGTAATCTAGGCTTGGATTGGGATAGGGCAGATTTGGGGTCAATCAGAACAGAACCTTGTCTAGAGTAAGGTGACTTTGTGCTGGTGTGGTGCCATCCAGGTTTGGATCACAGCAACAACCTGGCAGCATCTTTTACAGCCCGGAAAACATCATTTGAGTGTAGGAATGATTACAAATGTCATAGTGTCCTAAAATAATTACCACATTGTTCAGATTTGCATAGTTGCCATTTTAAAAAATCGATGCTTTTGTTATTTGCAGCGGTGTTGTTAGTTTGCAATGGCTCTTATAGGATGCGAAGAAAGATCCCCCCTCTTTTGGGTGTCAGTCCAAGAGAGAAGCCCCTTAAGGAGTGGCAGCTATTTAAAAAAGAATTTGCAGATTTATATAGCACGAACTCGAACCGAAGGTATTGGATCGCTTTACCAGTTTCATTACACAAGGACACATTCATTTTTTGGTAGGCACGGGGGGAGATTAAGTGATTTGCCCAGAATCACAGGATGTGGACGCGACCCCGAGGCTCGAACCTTGGTTTCCCAGCTCCAAAGTCGGCAATCGAGTCGTAAGACCACATCCTCTATCCCTGGGACTCCTCAACCCCCTCTGATACAGTCCGTACCTGCCACATCAACACCATGCCCACCACACATTGTTGTATTTCTAAAACGTAAAAGGTCAATGTATTTGTAGAGCACGCTGCCACCAAGCAGTTTCCTGGCGCTATTACTCATACCGCTGTGGAACCCTTCCTGGCTTTCCCTGTGAAGTGTCCACTCCTGGGCACCCCCAGGGTGAAGCCAGGCATCCAAGCGCTGTTGGGGCCGGTGTGGAGGTTAAGCAAGCTATTGCCCAGAGTTGCAGCGTGGGGCCCATGATTAGAATAGGCACCGAGGCGAGAATTGTCAGGTCCGAGGAAATTGAGACCAAGACCCGCCAAGGCGGGAATTGAACCCTGGTCCCGGGCCAGAACTCTGCATCAGTTGTGTAAGCTAAATCCACAACTCCAAAAACAGAAGTTCGGTTAAGATCCTACATGTTTCTATTAGCGGTTCTTGGACTGCGGTAAAACACTAATAACTAGCAGTTTGCACACATTTTTTCTTCAGGAGTCAAATTATTTCACTTCTCTCTCAGCAGCATTAGGTAGTGCAAACTCTTTCTGCAGTCACTCATTGTCTCTTCTGCCTATGAACACTTATTCCTAACTACAAATGCAGTCAGAAACAATATTTTGTTGAACTAATACTAAAGATGGACACTAGAAATAAATTGTGATTATGTTGCTAACTATAAAATGAGAGATTATTATGTTTTTCATTATCACATTATTTCTTAACAGTCAATTTTCTGGTCACTTACCTTTCTGATGAATGTGTAATAGGAAACTCACAGCTGTCTAAAAAGCTTGCTTAGTGGCCTTGAGTGTCTGCTGAAAAAATCCTTGTTCAACTTGCAGCACATGGTTAAAACCTAGAAAAGAGTGTACATCCTTCTTAAAAACTATGAAAGTAGCAGTGCTGATCTGACGAATAGGAACACTAGGCACCTGCTGTGCTATGAAGCAACCTGACTATGGCAGCAGGCACAGCATACACACAGATTATTGTTATTGACACCTACCTGGACAGAAGCAGAACAGGAGTACCTCCCACAAGCCATATAAAGCACAGGGCAGTAGGGCAAGCTGCCCTCACACACACTGAACCCATGCAGATCTAGCCAGAAGCAATGCAAGCTTTCCTTACATACATAGAAGAGGGACATCATCTACAGCAGCAGTCAATTCCTATGGGTGCACACATGCACACAATCCCTCTGGGTGCAGCAGTTGGCAGCAGTAAAGGGCTCCCCGACACAGAACAGATACAGGATGGCCAGCAGCAGGGCAAGCCAAGATTCCCTCACATACAGGAATGCAGCTTCTTGGTGGGTGTATTGGGAGGGACACCCCCTAATAGTTTCCTAGTCGGCCATGGCCTTGCAGTGACAGGCGGGTCTGCAGTTTACATGTGAGAATCATAGAATTCAAGAGAAAGCTGTCTTTGGTCTGATAACATGCATTAAAGTAAACTCGTTTTTCACAGAACATGTGGAAATGTTTCTTTAAAAGCATGTTTTTCTAGAAAAATTGTGATTTTTTGTAATGGGGATGGATAGTAATATAAATTAGAAACATGCAAAACACATACAATTAAATCAAGAAAAGTATTGTGAGAGCAACAACAAGTGACCGGGGAACCACAAGCAGCCCTGGCACAAATGCTCAAACCAGCCCAGCTTTTCTCTATCTTTTCTCCACTTGCTATGGAAAACAACCATTACAATGCAGTCATTACAACACACTACCTTTACAATGGAGCCATTACAACGCATGTCACTACAACGCATACCATTACAACGAATACCATTACTACGCATGCCATTACAACCCCTTATAAGGTAAGTAATGGGGATTTTTTAGTTTTAGGGTGGGTATAGGTTTTGGGGTACATGGGGATAATATTTGTACCCCTACACCATCCAACACTTACCCCACTGTTGCACTCACTGGAGTGGAATAGTAATTTGTACCCCTACACTATCCAACACTTACCCTACGGTTGCACTCACTGGTGTGGGAATAGTAATTTTTACCCCTACACTATCTAACACTTACCCTACTCTTGCCCTAAAAGTATTATGCGTTGTAATAGTATGCGTTGTAATGGTATGCATTGTAATGAAATGTGTTGTGAATGTAGTTTTTAAAAATGCATTGTGATGGCATGCGTTGTAATATCATGCATTGTAATGGATGCTGTGATGTAAAAACCGTGTTGTAAAGGCATGCGTTGTAATTGTATGCATTGTAACGTCATATATTCCTTTCTATTTCCCTTTTCTCGCCACTTCTCTCTTTCTCTCTTTTAAAGCTCCAATGTGCCTTATAATATTACCTTGGAAGAACTGGGCAGTGGCATAGCAAGGTCAGGTGGTACCCAGTGTGGAAAATTTCTTGTCACCCATGGCTTGACAAAATTGCAAAAATATGGGTTTAAAATACATATTTTTGCCATTTTGTCACCCCCCTCAGTGATGACACTGGGGGTGGCCCGCATCCACCGCCCCCCCTTCTTCCGCCACTGGAGCTGGAGAAAGTGACAGAGGTGCCAACAACAGGCCAGGCATTTCAAAACCGGTCTCCAATGGCTCCAGCCTCCAGAGGAAATGCCCGAAGGAATCAAAGGCCAGTCCGGTCCAGCTGCAGCTTTAGGCAGGGGGTTTGGAATGGCGGAGACCTATAAAGATATGTGAGATGTTCCATCAGGGCCCAGGCACGGATCTGATTGGGACCCAGCCTGTCACTCACTCCACATCTGTGTGCCACCTGCAGGGCTTTAAGAGACGTGGGTCCTTCCAGGTCTTAGACGTAGCAGTAAAAACTGTCTTTGAGATGGATCTATGTTGGGCTCAAAATTCATAACTTTACAGGCAAAAAATATGCTTGACTGTAGATGACTGTAGAAAGCCTTGCGGTAATCTGAGTACTTGTTTTTAATATATGATGTGCTACTGTAGTTTTTTCATGCATCATATGGCTCTATAATGTGAGATGAGCCGCCTCAGGTGTGTGGTTGAGTTCTGATTGTTGATGGGTTTTCATAACAGGTGAGAGCTCTGAAGATGAGGCTGAAGGTAATGTGAATTTCTCACAGTCTCAGTAGGCCATAAAGGTGCAAGCACATGCAATCCATGGCCTCTCTGCAGAGCTCACAGAGCGATGGTCACGTATATGTCAATTGGAATTGGGATTTATGGGAAAGAGTGTAAAGTGAGTACGCAGCTATCAATATAATGACGATGCCAAAAGAAAAGGAAATGCAGTGCTTAAACCTGAGCTGATGGGTTGTGTATTTGGGGGGATGGTGAAGTGTGTTGAAGTGTGGTCCTGGCTTGATCAGCACCCTCAGCCTGGCCTCAGCCAAGACCTCCGGAGCAGGTAGGGCCGGACTGGTAACCAAAACCGGCCCTGGCAAAGTGCTCGGCCGGCTACCCACCCCACTCGTGCCTGCTCGGGCCCAGGTCAAGTCACAGGAACAACCCTCATAAGTCTGCTGTTCCGTCACAGGCTGAAGTGTGGCAAGGGAGACAGAAAGCAATAGAAGCAGTAGCATCGACGAGTGGGACTGGCACAGGCCCCTTGTTGCCAGTGGAGGATGGGGCTGCTGGAGACTCAGACTTTGATGGCAGCTCCGGTGCCTCCGGGGATTCGAGCATTGAATTGCCTAAACTAACTCAAGGTACATCAGATGAAATCCTCTGAAACAGTATTGATGTTGGTAACTGGTGGAAGGTGGATTATTAATAGAGGTACGTCTGGACCTACCACTAGCAATAAGGCCGCCAATGAAATATAAGGTGCAGACAAGGTCTCAAAAAATGATTTCCTCGCTGAGCCCTTGATAGCTGGCAACGAGCAGGTAGACTTAACTTAGGTGACCAGTATGTAAAGCATTTGAAAACACTAATACATTAAAAAAGCAAGACACAACACAATAAAAACCCCACACCAATTTCTAAAAATAGGAAATACTTTTATCTTTAAAATGGCACCAAAACGACAAAAATCTAACATAACCAGAGAGATGAATTTTTTTAAAGATTAACCACTTTATAATTCTTATAAACATATAGTGCCAACTTGGGACTATTGGTCCCATACCCTGGAATTGCACATTCTGCAAACCTTACAGTTTCCTAAAATGTTTAATTTCCTTTGGTTTCAATGTGAGGTATGAGTGACAGATTCCACAGGTCTTCAAAGGATAAATCATTCTACCTCTAAATGTAATAAACAGTAATTCGGGATTTGCAAACTGAAGACACTCAAAAGAATTCACCTTTCCAACCCTTTTTAGCATAATATGTCTCAATAAACATTCCTAAAATCAGTGGGGTGACAATAGTTGGGGCAGGAGGAGGGAGTGTGATCAAAGGAGTCAAATTGGGAATCCTACCTAGGAAGCATGGCCCATTTAATTAAGGGTGTGGCTTAAAACGTGAACGAAAATTCTGTGCTTCTTCATACAACCTGCCACCATACAGTATTTGTTTGCCTCTCTATGAGCTGTCGGTTAATGAAACATTATTAAGGTGTGAGGAAGGGTAGGGATATTTTGGTGGGGCACTCCCAGGTACTGTGAGAAACTCACACTGCCATCAAATGTTTAGCAGTCTTGCTCCCCCCACCCCTATGGACACCTACCCATAACCTGAACTCACCTGGACACCTAGAGGCGGCTCAGTTCACCCACCCATAACCTGAACTCACCCAGACACCTAGAGGCAGCTCAGTTCACCCACCCATAACCGGAACTCACCCAGACACCAAGAGGAGGCTTAGTTCACACACCCATAACCTGAACTCACCCGGACACCTAGAGGTGGCTCAGTTCACCCACATATAACCTGAACTCACCCAGACACCTCGAGGCGACTCAGTTCACCTACCCATAACCTGAACTCACCCGGACACCCAGAGGTGACTCAGTTCACCTACTCATAACCTGAACTCACCCACACAACAAGAGGCGGCTCAGTTTACCCACCCATAACCTGAACTCACCCTGACACCAAGAGGCGGCTCAGTTCACCCACCCATAACCTGAACTCATCCAGACACCAAGAGGCGGCTCAGTCCACCCCCCTATAACCTGTACTCACCCGGACACCTAAATGTGGCTCAGTTCACCCACCCATAACATGAACCCACCCAGACACCAAGAGGCGGCTCAGTCCACCCCCCTATAACCTGAACTCACCCGGACACCTAAAGGCGGCTCAGTTCACCCACCCATAACCTGCACTCACCCGGATACCTAGAGGCGGCTCAGTTCACCCACCCAAAACCTGAACTCACCTGGACACCTAAAGGCGGCTCAGTTCACCCACCCATAACCTAAACTCACCTGGAAACCTAGAGGCGGGTCAGTTCACCCACCTATAACTTGGACTCACCCAGACACCTAGAGGCGGCTCAGTTCACCCATAACCTGAACTCACCCGGACACTTAGAGGCGGCTCAGTTCACCCACCTATAACCTGAATTCACCGGGACACCAAGAGGTAGCTCAGTTCACCCACCCATAACCTGAACTCACCCTGACACATAGAGGTGGCTCAATTCACCCACCCATAAACTCAACTCACCCGTACAACAAGAGCCGGCTCAGTTCACCCACCCTTAACCGGAACTCACCCGGACACCTAGAGGCTACTCAGTTCACCCACCCATAACCTGAACTCACCCAGACAGCTAGAGGCGGCTCAGTACCCACCCATAACCTGAACTCACCCGGACACTTAGAGGCGGCTCGGTTCACCCACCTATAACCTGAATTCACCCAGACGTCAAGAGGTAGCTCAGTTCACCCACCCATAACCTGAACTCACCCTGACACCTAGAGGCGGCTCAGTTCACCCACCCATAACCTGAACTCACCCGGACACCTAGAGGCAGCTCAGTTCACCCACCCATAACCTGAACTCACCCGGACACCAAGAGGCGGGTCAGTTCACCCACCCATAACCTGAACTCACCCAGACACCTAGAGGTGGCTCAGTTCACCCACCCATAACCTGAACTCACCCGGACACCTAGAGGCGGCTCAGTTCACCCACCTATAACCAGAACTCACCCAGACACCTAGAGGCAGCTCAGTTCACCTACCCATAACCTGAACTCACCTAGACACCAAGAGGCGGCTCAGTTCACCCACCCATAACCTGAACTCACCCGGACACCTAGAGGCGGCTCAGTTCACCCACGTATAACCTGAACTCACCCAGACACCTAGAGGCAGCTCAGTTCACCTACCCATAACCTGAACTCACCTAGACACCAAGAGGCGGCTCAGTTCACCCACCCATAACCTGAACTCACCCGGACACCTAGAGGCGGCTCAGTTCACCCACGTATAACCTGAACTCACCCAGACACCTAGAGGCAGCTCAGTTCACCCACGTATAACCTGAACTCACCCAGACACCTAGAGGCGGCTCAGTTCACCCACCCATAACCTTCTCACCCTGAAACCTAGAGGCGGCTCAGTTCACCCACCTAAAACCTGAACTCACCCATACACCAAGAGGCGACTCAGTTCACCCACCCATAACCTGAACTCTCCCGGACACCTAGAGGCTACTCAGTTCACACACCCATAACCTGAATTCACCCGGATACCTAGAGGCGACTCAGTTGACTCACCCATAACCTGAACACGTCAGACACCTAGAGATGGCTCAGTTCACCCACCGATAACCTGAACTCACCCGGACACCTAGAGGCGGCTCAGTTCACACACCTATCACCCGAACTCATCAAGACACCTGGAGGTGACTCAGTTTACCCACCCATAAACTGAACTCACCTGGACACCTAGAGGCGGCTCAGTTCACCCACCTATAACCTGAACTCACCCAGACACCAAGAGGTGGCTCAGTTCACCCACCCATAACCTGAACTCTCCTGGACACCTAGAAGCGGCTCATTTCACCCACCTATAACCTGAACTCACCCGCACACCTAGAGGCAACTCAATTCACCCACCCATAACCTGAACTCACCCGGACACCTAGAGGCGACTCAGTTCACAGTATAATGCACCACACAAAACCCGTCTGCTGTGGGAGGAAAACAGAACATAATACAAAAGCAAACAGTCTTAGGGAATAAATCAGGTGAAATGTAAATGCTTTGGTGGCAAGGATCAGTTTGAGGATGTTTGCAGTCGTGAACAGGATCAATGTTTTTGTCTGTAAAGTTAAGGACACGGAGATAGGGCCCGTTTCAAAGATAATTTTAATTTCTGGCCGGTCTGTGACACAGTAGGGCTTGTCCCTTAAAGCAATGTGTCAAATACCAACACGCTTGCTAGGGAGTACCACGTAATATTATATTATTACATTTACTGACGTCAAAGTCTGCCTGTCGAATGTCTGCCCGTGAAGATCAACTCAAGGATGGTCATTCTCACCAGGCTAAGAGCAGCGGTGTCCAGTTGTGCTGGAACTAGGGGTTCAGGGGCTATTAAAACACCCCCATAAACCTTGAAAGGGTTTAGATGGCGAATGAAAAATAAAGGGCACCTTTAGTGTAGCAAGGATGCCATGGGCCCTGGGGCAAGCATGGGAAATGGCCCCTGTGTCTGCTGTTGGGGTAGCAGGGATCCTCTGGGATGCACCAATGGAAGCTACGCCCCTGTTTTCTACTGGCAGTTTGTGTTGTGTTTTCAAAGACAGCCTGGCACATACCCGCTATGCCTTTAGTGAGTTGTGGTTACTGCCAGCACCCCCCACTCTAGATGTTGCTCTAGCGCCACTGGTCCTGCCATTGCATATTTACTAATGTCTGCTGGGGGCAGGCAGCCTGGGCATTGGGACACACCCTGCTCTTACAACCACACGCCTGCCCTCTTCTGCAGAGTTGCGTCACTTGGCCCTTGAGCACATGCGAGAATAGAAACGTGTAAACTGCCTTGGACTTTGGACCAGGACTCTGCTGTTCCCAGTCTGACTGACTCCTTTTGGCGGAACTAACATCACCCGAGACTTGCAAAGAGCATTGATGTCTGACTCAGCAGAATGTTATCACATGGACACAAGTGCATTGCCTCCAAGTGAAAGCATTAGTTAGAAACAGAAAGCAAATAATCAGTAACCTCACACCTGGATCTAGATAATTTGTATTAACTTCTAACCCATGCCTAACTATGGCAATGTTATACCCCCCACCCATTGGAGGTGTTTGATGAATTGACAGTAATTTTGACTTTAGGTTTTGTCTATCATCCTTTATTATTCTGCACTGTGGACAGATTTGTGGTATGCTTCAAGTTGTCCTTGACGATCAGACATTGATACATTAACTTTTGCAGGCCATATGCAGTTCTGGAGATCAAGGCTGAATGTTTATATATACATCAATAAGATAATGCCTTTGGAACCTAGCCTTGGACGATCCTACACATTCTCCTTGTTATCTTACATTGATTTGTATAATGCATTAATTACCTGAGAGGGTATTCAGGGCAGTTGTGTAGGTTTGTAGTCCTCAAGGTGCTTGTACAAAGAGCCAGATCTTCAGCTTATTGCGGGAATCGAGAAGTGAGGAGTAGGCTCAGAGATGTTGAGGAAGGTCATTCCATGCCTTGAGTGCATTGTAGGAGAATGAACGACCTATGGTTTTTAGGTTGAGCCTGGGCAGCGCATGCGCTGCTCTGCGAGGCATGCTATATTAGAGTATGCCTTCGAAGCTCCGCCCACTCTCCGCCCATATTTTTCATTGGCTGTGTCTTTGTCCTTTGTAAATGCTGGCTTCTGATTCGGTAATCGGCTTGTTCGTCCTTCCTTAGTACCGTCTCGTATTCATTTGTAACTTCCCATGAGGACTGACCCTTTTACTTTTATTGTTACACCAGCTGTGTTATTTAGTCTGTAAGCACTATTTTCATTAGTGAGTTTTGTCTTACTGCAGGCCCGACGTGCTTCGCTGCAACATTCAGCTCGCCATGCGTGCTTTCGCTTTCCAAGCAGCCGGTACAATGGCGGCTGCTTCTTTGCAATGCTATAAGTCTCGCATTTAGGAGAGTTGCAGCTAACGATATTGTAAATGACAATAGCTTAAACTCTCGCAAATGGTAGCCCTATAGCTGTACACATTTTTTTAGGTTGTTTCCAAGGTTCCCATGCCACATTTGCACTTACTAGAGGCCACGTTCATTTCTTCAGACGCAGCTCGTCTAAAGAAAGGGGCGTGGCCTCTATTAAGTGCAAGCGCAGCATGGGGCGCCTGGAAACAAACAATATTTGCATTTCAATAGGTCTCGCATTTGCAAGAATTTAAGCTATTGACATTTACTGTACCAATAGCTCAAAGTTTCATTAATGCGAGACCTATTGCATTTCAAATGCTTATTCTTTTGAGGATGCTGGGAATGTGGGCGAGTGAGAGTCAAATAGAGCATAGGTGTCTGCTAGGTTGGTGAAAGTGATTGTAGCAGTTCAGGTATTCTGGTCCTGTGTTGTGTAGGGCTTTGTATGTGTGTGCAAGAAGTTTGAATTGGCTGCAATTGTGAATGGGGAGCTAATGAAGCTTACTGATTTGTGTGGTGTGATGTGGGTCCGGCATGGGAGGTTGAATATGAGTCTTGGAGCAGGGTCCTGGATGCTCTGTGGTCTGTGTAGGGGTTGTTTTGAGATTCTAACGTAGAGAATGTTGCCATAATCTAGCCTGCTGGTGATGAGTGATTGTGTGATGGGCCATCTGGTGTTCTAAGGCAACCATTTGAAACTTTTATGTAGCATGCATACGATGTAGCAGCAGAAGCTGCACACCGAGTTGACTTGAGCCATCATGTTGAGTTTTTCTTCAAGGATGATCTCTAGTTTCTTGCATGGTCTTTGGGGGCTGGTGTTGGACCTAGCTCCGACAGCTACCAGGAGGAGTCCCATGGGGCGGTCTTGTTGTCGAAGACAGGTATGTCCGCCTTGTCAGAATTCGTGCTGCAAGCAGTTGGTTTGCCGCCAGTCTGTTACCATGGTCATACAGTTGGTGAAGTTGTTTCTGGCAGTGGTTGCTTTGTCTGTCAGGGAGAGGATGAGTTGGTTGTCATCGGCGTAGTAGATGACAGTGATTTATTGTAATAGGGTGATGTTGGCGAGCGGTGTCATGTATATGTTGAAAAGAGTGGGACTGAAGGATGATACCTGTGGGATTCCACGTATCAATTTATTGGCCTCTGATGTGAAGCGTTGCAGCCTGACCCTTTGGGTTCTTATCATGAGGAAGTAACAGATCCATTTGAGAGTGGATCGTTGTATGCCAATCTTGTGGAGGCTTCTGATGATGGTGTTTTGGGAGAAAGCGCCGAAGGCCGCAGAGAAGTGGAGCAGGATGAGGGATGCACTTTCTCTTCAGTCCAGGATATTTAAAATGTCATTGGTGGCCACAATGTGCTGTTTTGGTGCTCTGGTTCTTTATCAACCCTGATTGAGTGTTGTTTAGAAGATGGTGAAGTTTGAAGTGGGTTTTGAATGGCTTGTTGATGGCCTTCTCATTCACTTTGGTTGGATAAAAAAAGTTACTCAGTTGATTCGGGTCGGCTGTTGGTTTCTTGATGAGGGCGTTGATTTCTGCAAGTCTTCATTCATCCAGGAGAATGGCTGATGTGATGATGGTGTTGATGATGTGGGTCAGGGTGGTGCTGATTGGTGATGCTCCCGGGTTGTAGATGTGGTGGGACATGGGTCTGTTGGGGTCCTTGAGTGAATGGTTGCATTATTACAGTTGCGTCATTTCTGTAATTTCTGTTGAGGGTTGTCCATTAGGTCAGGTGGCCGCCTTAGTTGATGCTGGGTAGGTCAGCAATGAGTACTCTGGGGTTTGGGTGGTGTGCAAAGTTGCTGTAGATGTTTGTGATTTTGCTGTGGAAGAAGTTGGATAGGTTGTCAAAGAGTTGTTGGGAGGAAACTATGTTGATGACAGTGGCTGAGGGCAAGGTGAAATCCTTAACGATCGAGAAGATCTCCTCGCAGCTGTTGGAGCTTTCCTCGATGTGGTTCTCAAGTGCTTTTTTCTTGGTGTCTCTTATTTACTGGTAATAGCATCTGAGTGTAGCTTTGCAGGTAGTTCTGTTGGTGGTGTAGTGGCTGGCTCTCCATTTCATTTCTAGCTGTTTGCAGTGTCATTTGGTATCTCTGAGATCTTCTGTGTACCAGCTGGCCTGCTTGTGCGATCTACTATGCGTGTTGAGTTTGATGAGTGTGAGGGAGTCTGTGTAAACCTTGATCCAGTTTTTGAAAATGTTGATGTCCTTACTGAGGTTGTCTGTGGGGCTAGGTTGATCCGTGCTGAGGGCACTGAGCCAGTCTATGATTTCACCAGTGGTGGCTTGGAATACTGAACCTGTTAAGGGTGTTGACTTGTGGTGTGTTGATTTGGAAGTGGATGATGGAGTGGTCGGTCCATGTGAGCTGTGTGGTAGAGGTGTATTTGATGCTGTTGCTTGTGGTGAAGAAGGGGTCCAGTGTGTGTCCTGAGGTGTGTGTTGGTTCTAGGATGAATTGGCTGAATCCGATGGTGCTCAAGCTTTTGAAGATTGCTGTGGAGCAGAGGTTGTTTCGGCCTTCCAGGGGAAAGTTGATGTCACTGAGGAGAATGTAGGCTCTGAAGTCAATGGTGAGTGGACCAACAAAGATGGTAAAGGTCGGGGCGTGGCCAGCAGCATGGCCGGATAGACGTGCCTTACTGCAGCTCCGGCCGAGCTTCGACAAAATCCGACTTTTCACTTGCCCCTGGAGCCAGAAACGAAACCGGAGGACAGACGGAACACGCTGGCAGCGGGAGGGAGAGCTGCAGTGGCGGTGGTGATCGAAATCGCCAAGGAACACAAGAGTGAAAACTGACCCGGCGACTCCCTGGGAAACCAAGTTGGCGATCGCGATACCGGACGGGCTGCGGCAATCCTAGGAGCCCGCTCACAGCCCCGCAGAGGCGGTTCCAGCCTGCGGAGACGCCAGGACCCACCCGCCGGTCAGGAGGTACTGTGCGGCAACGGCTGGGGCAACGGAGGAGAGATCGGGACATAGCCGGTGTCCGCCCGCCTTTACTAAGATGGCGGCCGGCGGAGCCGGTGGAGAACAGTGACGAGAGGCCGCCTTCTGCGGTCTTTCCCGCATTACTGTGGGACCGGGGGTCGGCAGGAGGAAGTGCGGCGCTGTGTGGAGGCAGTGAAAAGCTGAGCCCGAGTAACGCAGGCAGCCGGGACGTCTGCGGTACCGCGCCGCACTTTACCAATGTGGCGGCGGAAGGCCGGGGACGCCCAGTGAAACTGATGACATCGGACCCGGCCTGAAAAGTGAAACGCTGGGGTCTGGAAAGCAGAGGAACGGCCCGCGGTGGTGTAGACACCTGAGGTGGTAATTACTGGAACGCTCATACCACACTTTGGCAGGGCATCGCCTCACCTGCTGTATAGGGCGCCGGCCCCCCTCTACACAAGGGGGTGACTGAGGAGGCGAGAGCCAGAACCAGGAGGGTGGCGAGGAGCCCTTTCGGAGGAGAACAGGGGAAAACACTACCCAGAGCCTCTACACCCGACTACAGAACACGCTTGCCTGCCCCACCACCACGGAGAACGGTGAGCCTCCAATACAAGGGACAAGCAGCCATGGGGAAAGGGACCCGGTGCCCAGATCTACAAAACAGGGCCCTATGGACAACTTCGCGGCACCGCGACAAGTGGCGGAGCAGCAGTCCATGCCGCCAGGACCAAGGACGGATATGGCCATGCTAATGGAGGCCATCCAGGCGTCCAGGATGGACATACAGGCATCGCGAACAGCCCTAGAGGTGAAAAATGGAGAAGTGGGCTCCGAAGTAACGCTGCTGCGGCAAGATTTTCGGAACCTAGCAGAAAGAGTGACGGCGACGGAGACTAGAATAACCGACAATGAGGAATCGATCTCGTCACTGAAGAAAGACATGGCGGAACTACAAGCATCACACCGGCAGCTGCTCTGGAAGGTAGACGACGCGGAAAATAGATCAAGACGCAACAACCTTCGCTTTGTGGGTTTTAGGGAAGGAATTGAGGGGAAGAACATGTCCGCATTCCTCCTCACCTGGCTGAAAACTACCCTCCCAGCGACGCAGTTCTCCTCGTGCTTCATCATCGAGAGGGCTCACAGGGCCCTTCTGGCCAAACCACCGGAGGGAGCAAGACCGAGACCGGTTATAGCACGCTTCTTAAACTTCGCAGACAGAGACTTGATATTACGAGAAGCCAGGAAAATGGGGGAGATCCGCCTGGAGAATTCCACCATTATGATTTTCCCGGACTACATACCCAGGAAGTATTGAAGCAGCGCCGCTCGTTCGACTCCGTGAAGGCAAAACTGAGGTCCTTGAACATAACGTACATGCTCCTTTTTCCCGCTAAACTCAAGGTGATATATAAGGACAAATCCATCTTCTTCACACACCCCGAGGATGCTTGGCTGTGGCTTGAGGAACGCCCTATCTTAAATAGTAGAGAGGGGGCGGGTCGAGCAGCACTAGACAGGTCAATAAGGGAAAGGCCGCGCTGGGAGTTGCCGGGGAGAGTGAAACAGAAACCCCCGACGACACCATACCGAACCCGAGGCACAGACGACAGGAGAGGAGGCAGATCGGCCTCCCCTGGCACCGATTCAGTTGCAGACACTCGGTTCAGCTGCCTGCGCAATGGAATCCGCTCAGAGGGTGAGGAAGTGGAGGACTCAAAGGGCCGCACGTCCGGAGGAGAGGAGGAGGACGCAATGGGCGATTCGATTCACCCACTGGTCAGGGAAATCCAGCAGTTGGAACAGGACTCCTCGGAGCAGGGGCCGACCAGGGAAACACAGGACTCACACTCCTGAACATTGGTGTACGGGGCTCGGGGAGATTGCAGCTCGGCAACACGGAGCACGCAAGTTGACACACCCCCTACTGTTAATTGAGTTTTTAATACTGGTTGTTGGTTAATGTTGGGAGGGATGTGTGGGAGGGCGACAGGCCTTCTCCCGCGGATAGTTTGGTCCCAGGTTGGGATGCGACTGGAAGGGGAGGGAGGTGGGGAGGGGGGTGCGGGGGGATTGGTTTCTACATTCCCTCAAGTTGGGGTTCAGGAGGGATGCGGGGGGAGGGGGGGGGGTTTGTTGAGAAACAGCAGCGACACGCCATACCACGATTCGAGTCATCCCTACTCCGGGGACCTAAATGGGAAGGAGAGTGTGACACACAATGGCAGGTACACTAGAGAACACACGTGTAGGTGACGCAGGGGTCACTGTACTGACATGGAATGTTAATGGCCTGGGGTCAAAGATTAAGAGGAGCCTAGTTAACGCATACCTCAAGAGATTGGCACCTGATATCATCCTACTCCAGGAAACACACCTTAGAGGAACCCAGTGCGCATTTATAGCGAGAGGACGGCACGTCGTCCTGGCACATGCAAGGTACACAACGGACTCCATGGGGGGTTGCAATTCTCATAAAAAAGACAGCGCCATTCGCGGTCACTCGCACCTGGCTAGAACCACAGGGGACCTATGTGGGAGTTCAGGGGGTATGGAAGAGACGTAGGTACACGATCCTATCAGTGTATGCCCCACCTAAGCTACAGACACGCACACTTCAGGCCATCACCGCCATACTACTAGACACGGCCGACACGGTGCAGATAGTGGGGGGTGATTTTAACGATATTGTGTGCGCCTCGCAGGATCGGTCGGGAGCACAGCATACAATAGGACTCCCTTCGGCCCTATCGCGGCAAATGAACACCATCGGCCTCACCGATGTCTGGAGATGGCTCCACCCTTCCCAGGAGGCCTACTCCTTTTACTCGGGGGCTCACAGGGTCTTCTCTGGGTTAGATTATATTTTCGTGTCCAGGCAGGATGTATCGGCAAGGGATTTCGCAGAATACAGGGCAAGGGGAATTTCAGATCACTCCCCGCTGTATGTACAGTTGGGACGAGACAGGGGAGAGAGGAAGGCGGAGTGGCGACTGGCGGCCTGGGACATCCAAACGCCAGAAATGCTGTGGGGTGTACGAGCGGATATACGGGTATACATGGCTGAAAACGAGGGTTCGGTTGCCTCTGAGGTTACCCTTTGGGAGGCAATGAAACCGGTCCTGAGAGATCTCATACAAAGTAGGGTGGGTGAGGTAAGGCGGAAACGGCAGGACAAGATAGAGGGTGCAGAAGTGGCGATCTTAACCCTAGAGGCGGAATGTCACCAGAAGAAGGGAGAGGCACCCCAGAGGAAACTTTTAGACGCACAGAGACACTACAGGGAATTAGTCACAGACGAGGCACGCACCCAGGCACTTGCAAAACTCCACAGATTATATGATGTAGGCGACAAATCCGGCAAACTCTTGGCATGGTTGAGTAGGAAGGAAAGGGTGGCGCAGTGGGTGGACCAGATCACGTTAGTTGGTGATAGACGTGCGAACACAGACGAGGCCATTGCGGACGCCTTTGCGTCCTATTATGAGAACTTCTACAGGGCCAGGGACTTGGGCGACAGGGAGGATGCCTTACACTACATGGGAGATATGGAGGTGCCGACTCTGTCCCCTGAGGCCAGCAAGACCTTAGAGCCTGAGTTGACACTGGAGGAAATATCGGAAGCCATAGCATCGCTGAAACCGGGGAAAACACCGGGGCCCAACGGCTTCCCGGCGGAATTCTTCAAACGCACGGCGGATTTGCTGCAACGACATATAAAAGCACTATTCACAGCAGCACACCAGAAAGGGAGCCTACCGCCTGATCTGGCCTTGGCAACTATCGTCCCGATTCACAAGGAGGGAAAGCCCAGGGTCGAATGTAACTCTTACCGCCCAATTTCCCTCCTCAATATTGAAACAAAGATTTTGGCCACTGTCCTGGCTAAACGTCTGCGGCAGGTCATCACGGATCTGGTACACATGGACCAGTCCGGTTTCCTTCCAGATAGGGCGACCAAATTAAATCTCCGCCGCACGCACAATTGGCTACAGGGGGTTTGGGGGAGAAGCGAACCCCACTGGTTCCTCTCCCTCGACGCGGAGAAGGCCTTTGACGCTGTTCATTGGCCCTTCCTGATGGGGACCCTCCAGCGGTTTGGGTTTGGCCCCGAGTTTTTGAAATGGGTACAGCTACTGTACTCGGACCCGAGGGCACGAGTGCGGGTTAACGGGAGGCTGTCACGCGAATTTGCAATCGGCAGGGGAACGCGCCAGGGCTGCCCGTTGTCCCCCCTTCTTTTTACACTTACAATAGAAATATTAGCGATACGGATTAGGCAAAATCAGGGGATCAGGGGCTTCACATGGGGAGACTCAGGCGCAACGCAGGAGAAAATATCCTTGTATGCCGATGACGTGCTGTTGTTCATTACCGACCCAGACAAGACAATCCCAGAACTGTTCAAAGACCTAGGCGATTTCGGGGCAAGAGCGGGTCACACTATAAATTGGCACAAATCAGTGATATATGATCCACAAGGCAAGGAACGGAGAGAGTGCCTGCCAGGGCTACTTATCCATACAAAAGAAGGCTTTCAATATCTAGGTGTATATATAACATGGGATAGGGAACGCTCCTTTGACAAAAACGTTGCCCGAGTGATGGTAGGAGCGTCGGCAGAGATGGATAGATGGAGACAGCTCCCACTCACCCTGTTGGGACGCGCAGCACTCTATAAGATGGTCCTGCTGCCGAAGTTTCTTTACGCACTACAAAACGAATACTACCCGCTCCCAACCGGGACTTTGACTATAATCCATGCAGACCTGAGGGCATTCATATGGTTAGGAAAACAACCGAGAGTGGCCCTACCCACACTTCAGCGCCACCAGTACAGTGGAGGGATTTCGCTCCCCAACTTGGAGGCGTACTATTGGGCAGAACACCTTGCCCCGATTAACGAGTGGCTACATGCGGCGGCCGATCACCCTACTTATGCATTAGAAAGGTCCAAGTGGTTGAACAGGAACATTCTGCACTACCTCTATGGTGGGACGGTGGGTAAGCAGTTCCTGCCGGCCACGAAGATTACGCTGACGGCATGGCATAAGGCGACTAAACGAATGGGATGGGACAAGAGACCCACCCGACAGACACCACTATGGTGCTGCACGTGGCTGAGAGAACTTAATAAATTGAGAGGCTTCAGGCGGTGGGATGATATTGGTATCTCAACGGTGGGCGACGTGATAGCGATGGGGGAATTGAAACCCTTTCAGGCGCTAAGGGAAGAATTTGGTTTGCACAACACCCAGTACTACAAGTATGCACAGCTGAGGCACGCATGGAGAGCACAAAACATCGCATTTACAGACCTTCCGGAATACGCACCACTAGAGGGTAGACTACTACAGGAACGAATATTGGGCGGGGCGGTGTCACTCACATATAAAACCTTGACCAACAATATACTAGGAGCTTATCTTTCTGGTGTTGGCTTTCGTTGTAGCAAAAAGAGATATTGCACAGTACTGGGGGCACCCGAAAGACCAGATTTGGAGGCATGGAGGAGGGGACTAGATATGTACATGGCGGCTGAGAGAGTGACCTACAAGGCCAGGGGCTGCCCAAAAAAGTTTCGAAGGGTATGGGCAAAATGGAGACAATACCATGGACTGGAATGAGGCTTCACGGGGTGGGGATGGGAGGGAGGGGGAGCTCCGACCACAGCGGACAGCACGAAGGAGAGCTCTGATAGCCGGGCAAGACCTTCAAGGCGCAGATCATATATGCGAGGTGGGTGGATGTTGCACTGAGTGGGAGGAATGTGTCAGGGAGGGGAAGGGGGTCGGGGTGGGTAGGCACGCGGCTGTTTCGGGGGATTTGATGGATTTTCTTATATTGTTTTTATGTTCCAAGTTCCAGAGCTAAGTGTTCTCATGATGTGTGTGGTATGCGAACGAAAATGTTATTTAAACACAAAAAGTTAATAAAAATTGCATAACTGACGGCCAGGGCGGAATGTTGACACCCGACTGTATGCTAATTTCTACATCTGTGATACTTCTGATGCAACAATAAAAATAATTTAAAAAAAAAAAAAAAAAGTTGGTAAAGGTCATTTGTAGTCTGGGTGATCGGTAGGAGAGGGTTCCACCTAGGGTGAAGTTTTCTGAGATTTGCAGCTTGAAGTGTAGATGTTCCATGAATGTGGTGGCGTTCTCTGTGGATGTTGTGCATTTGATAGATTCCTTGTAGATGATGGCAAGTCCTCCTCCTGGCTTGTGAAGGCACTCCTGTTGAGCGATTTTGTAGGCTACTGGGATTGCAGTGGCGATGTCAGGAGAAGATGAGGGATTGAGCCAGGTCTCTGTGATAAAGAGGGCGTCAGGTGTATCGCTACTCAATAGGTCCCATATTTCGGTTCTGTGTTTGCTGAGTGATCGTGTGTTGAGAAGCATGCATGCATGCGTGTGGTTGTTGATGTGCCGGGCTGCTGTGGTGTGTGGTGTAGGGTGGGGGTTGAGGTGATGTTGGTGCTTGTATGGCGTGTATGTTTGGATGCGGTGTTGAGGGCATTGTTAGTATTTGCATGGGGGGTGTGTAAGTAAGTAAATGCTTTATTGTACAGTTAATAAAAACCATGGGGGGTGTGGGTGTATGGCACTGGAGAACCAGCAGTGGGTGTAGGTGAAAACTCCTATGGTGGTGTGAGGTGCGGCACAGCAGCAGTTAGGGGAACAGCATCTGGGGTTTTGCGACTTAATCAATCAATCAGCATTAAGGAGTGCTCCAGAGTATTGCTGGGTGGTGATAGGACCAGGGATCGTGGCACTTGGCCGGGTCAAGGCACGGACGGGTACAGACGGGCTTGCCTATGGCACACCTTTCCGATGCTATCAGCGCACCCACTCTGCCCGTTTGCTGCACATCTGGTTGCAGATGCCAGTAAGTAGGTCGTATTAGGGGGAGGAGTGCAAGGTGTCGTGATTTCCTTTCCTGTGCTGATGGGTGATAAAAAATGAAGTATTTTTGCTTGGCTTCTTCTTTTAATGACGGTTTGACAGGAAAACCAGTAATTTCACTTCCTATCCAGATGTATGATGGGAAATTCAGTAATGTCATGTCCTGTTTAGGTGGATGATGAGCGGTCCAGTGATGTCACTTCCTGTGCTGATGGGTGATGGGAAATTAAGTCCTCTTGCTTGACTTCTTCTTTTGAAGACAGTATTGGCGGGAAAACCAGTAATATCACTTCCTGTCTAGATGTATGATGGGAAATAATTCAATGGTCATCTCCTGTGTAGGTGCATGATGGGAGATACAGTGATGCCACTTCCTGTGTTGATGGGAAATGAGGTCCTTTTGCTTGGTTTCTTTTTTTAAAAATGGTTTTAGCTGGGGAATCAGTAATGTCACTTCCTGTCCAGATGTATGATGGGAAATTCAGTGCTGTCACTTCCTATTTTGGTGGATTATAGGAGATCCAGGGATGTCACTTCCTGTGCTGATGGGTTTTGGGAACCTCCTCCATTGAACAAAAAGGCAAAACCTGATAGGAGTTGTCCCCCTGCGCACAGCGTAAGTGATACCCAAAAGGGTATAATAAAGTTAGTGGAAGCGATGAGTTTTGTCCATCATTAATTTTAATTCATTAATGGTTTTCAAATATCGAGAATGTATTCATTCCAAATTCGATGCAAAAGGTATATCCAAAATGCTTTATATGCATAGATGCACGTTCACCTGTACGCGAACAGCAGCTTGTGACTGCCTTTTGAAATGCTTTCAAGATTTCCCCTGAAGAAGGGCCTATGGAGGCCCGAAATGCATAGGGATACAGAACAAAGCATTTTGGATATACCTTTTGCATCGAATTTGGAATGAATAAATTCTTGACATTTGAAAACCATTAATGAATTAAAATTAATGATGGACAAACTCATCGCTTCCACTAACTTTATTATACCCTTTTGGGTATCACTTACGCTGTGCGCAGAGGGACAACTCCTATCAGGATTTGCCTTTTTGTTCTACTTCCAAACGCCCTGTGGTTCAGAGAGCGAAGCCCCAGCAGCACGCGACAACCTTACAAACTCTACAACCCCTGTTGGTGCGTGTCTTATCCATTTTTCTCAACCTCCTCCATTGATCAATACAAAGGGTAAAGAGGAAAAGGCCCAGAACGTGGGCCTATCTCACGCCTTTCACGGACGAAAAGACATCTGTCCACCCTCCCTAACACTAATGTATAGAATAACATGCACTTGCTGATTAGATCCAATAAAGTAGGCTCTAGTCCCCTCAGTGCCAGTATGTTCCAAAACGTCTCACCGTTTACACAGCCAATGGCCGTGACCAGGTCCATGAAGGTAAGAGCTATTGTGCCTTTCTGTACAAATGGATGTGTAGAAATTAACATTAGGTGCAAATTTCAAAACTGGTCCTAAACCAGGACTGAATCCATACTAGACTTGAGGCCGAATCTTTATGTCGGTATTCTACTATTGAAGGCCTGACACAAGAGTGCTATGATTTTACTAGAGAGTCTAACAATAGAATACACCCGGTGACATTAAAAATCATTCCTATTGCCCTTTTTGAATAGGATAATGATGATTGATTAATATAGTCCATGAGTCAGTGATAGATTTTCAAACCCTGGCATTCACTATGACAATCATAATCACTGTTTATGAATCTGTAATGCTATTGGAACGTTATCTGGACCTGGTAGTTTGTTAGATGGATTGTTTCTTGAAGAGGTTACGGCCTCACTGTATGTAAAGACCAAAGGGATGACATAGCTTGCCCAGTGTTCAGGATCATGACTTCTAGTTATTTTTGGAATCTCTACAAAGTTTTGACAAAAAATCATACCAGTCACTGACCCAAATATTTGCATGTAGAGCACACTGAGAATCATGTGTTACAAATGATTGTTAACCAACTACCAAAACGTGGTATAATCCTGAGCCTAACTGGCAGATTGCAGATCTGCCCATGCCTTTTCATGAAGCTCTGCCTTTGAAGTGACTAAATGTTTCTTATAGGCTGTGTGACACAGACCTGATTAATGGGATTTCATTTTTAGAACTTTCATGGGACCCTATTTTCCATGCTACGTAAACGATTAAACTATCTATTACAGGGCTTAGAAGGACATCTAAGTGGTGGAGCATCTAAGACAGATCTCGATTGGAGGTAGCAAGGTTGTGTGTAAGTGCTAAGTCCAAGTTATGTCCAAATGAGTGCGTTTGGCTGCTCACTGCCCGTTTGAAGTACACAGCTTGCTTCTTTATGCGGTAATAGTCATATTTTGTTTATTTTGGGAAGAACCCCCATACAATACAATATGACATTAAATACAATTGATTAGACTAAAAGGTTGATAAAGGAGGTTCTATATACAAGTCCATTATTACAAAACATAGACTATCAATACTGGCTTTGCAATGTCTGAGATAAATGCCTGCACAACGTCTATGTTAAAATAGTTATACAACGATGAAAAGATTGTATGTACAAATGCTTTAATGCATAGCATACATCATCAATGTTCATTCACCCACCCTTAGTTCCAGACAAACAACTCAGCTATATGTATACTAAGAGCCAGCAGTATTTAATAATAAATAAATAAAATGTCAGAGCCGTAGACCTAGCCTCTTCCTTCGAAGCCAGACAATGTAAAGAAATTTACTTATACAAAAAATGATAAGATGATTGGTGTCTGTTCAGAATAGTCTGGAAACTTTCGGATCATGCTTGGTGCCTGAGTTCAAGCAAAGAGGTCGAAGCCATGTCCTTATTGCTCTTTTATACAATGGCTAAAAAATAATAGATGGTCTATATCTTCTCTTGTGTCTTTGCAATGTAAGCAAAAGGCATAGTCATCTGTGTATTGATTCCACTTGCAAACAAACCGACCAACAGATAAGAATACAAGTGAGAAAATGAGTTGCTGAATGAGTGTGGAGTTAACCCTTCTTGAACAACAGCCACAATCCATGTCAGGGTAAACAACAAAAGTCACAAAATTAACCTATGTGTTACTATACGGTTCCATAGATCTTCAGCAGTTGACAGGAGATATACTCTTAGCAACTGCTGAAGAGTTATGTAACAGTATAAATGTAATTGAGATTTCCACATGTCGGTATTGTCCCTTGTAATCCCAAGGTAATCAAATCTTTCAACCTTTTTGTAGTGGGGAGCACTTCACCCTAAAACCATAATAAAGAATTTGTAGGTATTAAAAATCAGGGAATTTATTTAGAAGAGGGTTTGTCTGTTTTGAGGGAGTCATGGATGTAGCCATCAAGATGATTTATGACCAGCGGTGGTCAGAACGGGATGGCTCTTTACTGCATGGTGAAATGCCATTACGCAACCCATTTACAAAAGAGGGGGGAGAGATGTCTCTGGTAACTATCAATCTGCATCCTTAAATGTCTGAGGTAAAAGGCTGCTTGGTCGAGTTCTTGGACATATTCTTTACCATGTGTTTTAAGGGCTGCTTGGAAAATTTGGAAACACAGGCAGGCATGAACTATTTAGATGCCAGCTGATATCTATTATGTAAACATGTTATCTTCCCAGATTTTTTTTTTTTGATAATCAACTTTATTAGGTTTTTAGAACAGCAAATAGAATTCATTGGGCGCAGCTCATACAAGTCATGCAGCAGAATATTACCAGCAGTTCGAGTAGGTCGAGTCATCCATCTCCAGTCCATACATAGATTCATAGGAACAAATATAGAGTCATAATGCATACAGTACATCTCCAATCACGGTGGCAATAGATTGAACCACTTCCCCCAAATTTTGTGAAACAGTTCCGTTGCCCCTCTAGCTTCAAAGAGGGCCTCCTCCTGGGCCCTGCACCAATCAACACCCCCTCCTCCATCCCCCCACAGTAGGCGGCGCTGCCCGGGACCAGTGCCTTGCTATATCTCTTTTGGCCACCGCTATCGCAGTCCCCAGCAGGCGTTTGTCCACCCTGGATCCATCCAGATCACTCAAAATCCCCAACAACAATTGCAGTGGCTCGTGTGGAATCTCCCAGCCCAGGTCTTGCATGAGTTCTCGTTCTACTCCCCTCCAAAACTTCTCCAGTCCAGGTCAAAGCCACACCATGTGGTAGAAGTCCGTGGGTGACGATCCGCACCTTGCGCAATCCGGGGAGGGTCGCAGGCAGGCGCGGAAGAGGCGCTCAGGGGAAAGGTAGGCCGCGTGCAGGTAATAGATCTGGACCAGACGTAGTCTGGCAGAGGCAGTCAGGGTTCTGGGCGCCATAAGGGCATCCCTCCAGTCCGCCTCCTCCAGGGGCTAAACGAGCGCGCAGCGTGTCCAGGGATGCGGACCCATTATTAACTAGGGAGCGGTAGATGCGGGGCACCCATCCCCTCCCCAAGTTCCCCATCATCACCTGGGCCTCTAGGGCACTCAATTCTGGGAGGGGGACTGGCAGTGGGAGATGGGTCTGGAGCGTGTGGCGCAGTTGCAGGTACCGAAAGTGCTATGTATGGGAGAGGGCATGGTTCCGCTGTAGGTCCGCGAAAGCCGGATGTGGTCCCCGACCCAAACATCCCCCAGGATCGAAACGCCAACCAGATCCCACCGGCGGAATCCGTCCAAGGCCGCAACTTCCCAGAGCCAGGTACCATGCCACAGCAGCGTCTGCCTAGTGAGTTTGTGGTCCCATCCGTGTAACGCAGAGCTGCCCGCCAGGCCATGAAGATCGTTCTGGTAATGGGGGCCATAGATTGCGGCAACGGGCTGCCATACAGCAAGGCTTGGATACGGGGAAACTCCATCACCTCGAGTTCCACCCGGTACGCCGGGTCGGACCAGCCGCCCGCATACCAGTCATGGACAACCATGAGTTTGAAGGCGAGGTAGTAGAGGAAGAGGTGAGTCACTCCCAGTCCCCCGTCATAAGGGGGGATTCGGGTGCCTGCCAGGGACATACGCGAGCGACCGTTCCCCCACAGAAAGCGGGTCAAGCTCGCAGAACTAGGCATGGGGGAGGGGGATGGAAGTGGTTTGCAGGACATATAGGAAGCGCGGGAGGATCATCATTTTGAAGAGTGAGCTTCTCCCTAGAGGGTTAAGAGGGAGCGCCTGCCACTTTTTAAGATCAGCCTTCGTCCGGGCAACTAAGGGGGCGATATTTAGTGCCCATTCAAGGTCCGACAGAAGAGTTACCCATATCCCTAAATATTTGACGGAGTGGTGCCGTAGGGGGATGTTCGACTGCCAGTCGTAGCATTCCCTCGATGGGTGTAATGGGACCAGCGTGGACTTAGCCGCGTTAAGCCGGAGTCCGGAGACTCGTCCGAAGGCCGCAATGGAGAGCAAGCTCTTGGGACCCGAGGTCGCTGGGTCTGCCAGGTACAGGACCACATCATCCGCGTAGAGGGCTATTTTATCTATATGGCTCGCGTTCCAGGCCCACCCTTGGACAAGGGGGTCCTGGCGAATAATCGCCGCCAGGGGCTCCACGCAAGTGCGAATAGAAGGGGATCTTCCCAGATTTTTATGTTGCTACTTCTTTTTATTAAAAAAGTGAATCTTATGGACTATTATCATAATAGCCAACACTGTGGTGCATGAGGAATCTCCCTAGGTACAGTGTATCCATTGGTGAAGCAAGCCATGACATGGAGCAAAGGGACAGATACCTCAACTACGGCTTGTGTGAGCATGCTCTAAACACAATGGGCCCGATTCACAAAGGTAAACTGGGATGAAAGTTTATCTTTACGACTTTCGGTATTCACAAAGGGCATTTACGAGTGGTAAAGTTAGACTTTTGTCTCAGTTTTGGTCTCAGCTAAACTTAAGACCAAAACTTAAGTTCATCCGAGACAAAAGTCTAACTTTACTACTCGTAAATTACCTTTGTGTATCCTCAAAGTCATAAAGTTAGACTTTCGTCTCAGTTTACCTTTGTGAATCGGGCCCATAGGTTATTGTGATGTGGAAGCTGCCCCCTATAGTAAGTAAAAGGAATAAATGATGGACACAATTTTGAACTGCAAACATTCACCCACAGTCACAAAGATCTAGGTTTAATCCATCATTCTTTAGCTCACTTTGCCACACCAGTTTGTACCCAACCATATGCAAATCAGTCTTGACCCTGTTCCTCATGGGAACAGTCCAGTCTGAACTGCCAAGCCAGGTCCTCCCTGGACCAGAAACAAGCACCCTGGAACCGGTTTCGGGGCATCAACCCTGATCAGCCATGCTCGCTTGAATCCTGTGGTGCAATGAGCACAGGACCCACGTCTAGGCATTCCCTTCCCACTTAAGGTGACAAAAGCAAAAGGAACAAATGATGGATGGAATGCTAAATAATGCAAACGTCACTCCCAGTCACAAAGATCTAGGTTTAATCCATCATTCTTTAGCTCACTTTGCCACACCAGTTTGTACCCAACCATATGCAAATCAGTCTTGACCCTGTTCCTCATGGGAACAGTCCACCCTGAACTGCCAAGCCAGGCCCAGGTCTCTGTACTGGGATGAATGTTTGACATTGTTCAACATTCTGTCCATCAATTGCTCTTTTTGCATTTGTCACCCCGAGTAGGATGGGTATGCTCTCCATGCCACTGGAGTCAAGCTAGCCTGGCTGATGAGGGGTGAAACCACAAAGCTGGTCCCAGGATGCTTGTTTCTGGTCCAGGGAGGATCTGGCCTTGCAGTTGAGGCTGGATTGTTCCCATGGAGAGCAGGGTCAAGATTGATTTGCATATGGCTGGCTTTAAACTAGAATGGCAATGGGAGCAAAAAAACTATGGATTTAGGCCGAGATCTCGGTACTGGGGTGAATGTTTGACATTGTTCAACATTCTGTCCATCAATTGTTCTTTCTGCATTGTCACCCTGAATGGACAGGTAGGCCCATACGTTGGTCCCAAACTCTCCAGGCCACTGGAGTCAAGCCTGTCTGGCTGATGAGGGGTGAAATCCCAAAACAGGCCCCAGAATGCTTGTTTCTGGACCAGGTAGGACCTGGCCTGGCAGTTGGTGCTGGACTGTTCCCATTGGAAGCAGGGCCAAGACTGATTTGCATATGGCTGGGTTTAAACAGGAATGGCGCGGGGAGCAAAATAAACGATAGAGTTAGGCCCAGCTCTCTACACTGGGGTGAATGTTTGACATTGTTTAACATTCTGTCCATCACTTGTTCTTTTTCCGTAAAGTAAGTAGGGAGAATTATAATTATTTTAGTCAACAACAATACATAAGTACTCATTAGCCACAAAGATATTAAGTCAAATGAGTCTTATATAAATCTAAAAATGAATTTCAGCATATTCACATTAAAATGTGTTGGATTCCTCGAACAGAAAAGTTGTATTAAAAAAGTAAGTAAATAAAAAAAAGGAACATAAATTTATGACACTTGTGTATGCTGTTGGTTTCAAAGGAGAGGTTCTAACAAAAATGTCTTTCCCTGTAAATGCCCAACTTTGTAGTAATATTGATAGTTTTCAAAGCTGAAAGTTTATTATATTATATGCGTGCTCTGCAATTCAGATATGGAGCACAGAGGAATGGCGACAGAGAATGCAGACAACATGGACTATTACAGGTCTCTGGGGACTTTTCCTGCCAGTGGGAATTTAATTTGTCCAGGATTGTAAAGCCATACACGCCTTGCAAGAATAAAAAAATTATGTTTTTTTAACAGCAAAAATGTGCATAGCAGTAGTAAAGATAAATGCATATATTATTTTTTAAAATATTGTTTATTCTCAATATTAAGCTGTTTTACTTATTCTTTGCAGTATTTGCCTGGACAGGTTGTATTGTTGGTAACTAGGATGGACGTCGCACTCCGCAGTCCCAAGCATTGCCAATTTCCCTCATCTGGGGTAGTAAAGCTTCCACAGGGAGATGCCCCAGAAGCTATCCCGGTGACACTGAACACTTCCTTGCATCTCTTGCGCAGCAATCTGCCCCACCGCCACTCAGTGCATCTCCAAGCAGAGTACCTCAGAAGTGTAGCTTCAGACCTCAGCTTCTCGAAGGATGTGGTGGTGCAACGTGGACTTGAAAGCCTTCCCTACCAAGAGTGGGATGCCAGCGTTCTATATGATGTTTCAAACATCCTTCCAGACATTAAGAGGAAAGGACATGCTCTGAAAAGGTCAATTAAAACAAATCCACCGAAACACCAACTCTGCCTTTTGAGAGGTGTAGTTCCTAAACCTCAGAAAACCCCTGCCAGACCTCCACTGTCTCTAGGGGAGCCTTTGTTTAAGTCTAAAGTCACTGAGAGCCTGACCACTATAATGGCTGTCCCCCCATCCGCTATTCCTGTTGCTGATAAGGCGACTCCTTCAAGGATATTTGTAACAGAACCAATGGAGGCGGCCTCTGGTCCCACCACAGCTAAGACATACGAAACAACCGACAAAAGCACGGTGGAAACACCATCTGAGAGAGGTTGGGAAGAAGACATACTGAAGAAGCTGACCAAGAACACAGCTCAGTGGATCATGAGCCATCAAGCAGCTCCTGGTGTGGCCCGGGATCGCCTACGTCTGCGGTTCGGCTTCCATAGCTTGCATAATCTCATTACAGAGGAGCCCATGGTTGAGTCTGATTTTGCGACCTTTGAGGAACAGGAAGAAGCTAATAGAAAGCGTGCACCAACCCCTGTGAAGGAAAAGGAACCTGACATACCCCTTCCTGTCTATTATAGGTAAGACACTCTTTGAGAACAAATTCACAGATACCTGAATGTGCTAGATTGCCACGTGGGATCTTGGTGAAAAACCTGACCCATTCCATCCATGTCATTCCTTTTTCCTAATCCCATTCAACCACATTTTTTTTCCATAACCGGAAAAGTGAAGGGTAGAAAAATATCACTTAGCAAAAAACAGAAAAAGAGAAAAACACTGTCCTCCTGATATTTCTGCCTCAACTGTTTGATTTTGGACCTTAAACTCTGTTGGATGTGAAGACATCAATAACAAATGTAGATTTTGAAGCACACAAATCTGAGGAATCCAGTGTCTTTCAAGCTTTCTAATGGGGATTGTTATGGAAAATAAATGAATGAAAAACTTGTAAAGCGCTCTGTTAAACTGCAACGGGTGTCTGGAGCTCCAGCTAAATAGAGGCAGGAGAGAGTGTAAGTTAAACAGCCAAGCGTTGATGTTTTTTCCCAAATTGTTGGTGGGCAGTAGATAGAAAGATATCTAGGTGAAGTAAGTTGCACAGTTTAGCAACCAAGAAGAGGAAAGGTCTACCACCATGCCTGGCTTTCCTGGTTTTTGGGATTGGAGAAAAGAAAATATATGGAAAGTTGTACAGAGAACTTACACACTCAGGGGGAGTTCATAAAACAATCTTAATATGACAACCCCGCCCTGCTAGATAGTCTCCCAGGATGCTTTTCGATCCAATATATAGATTTCAAACTCTTCATTTCTGTTCTAGAATCAAGGTTGCTTCTTCCTCAAAGGGGTAAATGGGGCGCCTCTTTGTGTGCACATCCCAGTATACCGTTTGGTGTTTCTATCGATGTTCATCTGTACAGATTTCATTGGCCTTTACTTTAGTGGAACATGGCTAAATGTATAGGTGGGGTCTCAGCAGAACACTGTACCAAGGCTCGGTTATTCAGTCACATTGGTGAACCGCTGGGACCTGGGAGTCCATTTGTCGCAACATTTTGGTGGTTGGCTAAGTACCGAGCTTTTCTCATTAGATGTGTATTTGGTAGAAGAGTCCGCTTAAAGCCATTCACCAATAAATAAGATATACATAACTTCATATTCAGACAAGACTTTGTAAAAAATAGATAGTAAAACAAAAAATATTAAATGAGTTAAAAGAGGATTAGAATAAAATAGATGGCATTTGAAAAACGAACTTGAAATTTGTGAAATAAAGCAGGACCCAATTACACATGTTTTTAAATGTGAAAAGTGCCTGCCAGTAACCACACAAACCCGTGGCTGACAATCATATCCAGGCCCCCTATAAACTTCAAAGCACAGACTACCTCTCATTCAGAAAGGTGTCCTCCCAGTAGCATTGGTCCCGCCTGAAGGCCTACAGTACTCCTGCGCTTTCACAGCCATGAGGTCTAGTCCTACACAGCTGTATTTGCACCCCTAAGAAAAAGGTTGATAGAGTGGCATCCATGAACATATGTTCACCTGGGCTGCACTGCCATCTTCCACAGCGAATTCAAAGCAAGATTCTCCCTGCAGGCCAATTTTCCCGCATTACTTTGACTACTGTCTTATATTAAATCAATCAGTGAATTGTAAGCGCGCTACTCACCAGTGAGGGGGTGGGGGGGGGTATGCCGCACCGTTCAGCCGTGAGCCACTCGGTACAGCTGAAGAGCCAGGTCTTCAGGGTCTTCCTGAAGGTGTTCTGGGAGGGGGTGCATCTGATGTCTGCCGGTAGCTCGTTCCAGGTCTTGGCTGCGATGTGGGCGAACGATCTTCCGCCTGATCTGACCCTAAGGATGCGCAGGGTTTCAGCCAGTACGAGGTTGGATAAACGCTGGTTCCTTTTGGGTACGTGGAAGTTTATTTTGTGGTTGAGGTATTTGTAGGTGTGAGTGAAAATCTTGAAGGTGACTCTCTTCTCCAAGGGAAGCCAGTGGAGTCCCTGCAGGTGTTGGCTGATGTGTTCGTGCCGGGGGATGCCGAGGACGAGTCTGGCCGCAGTGTTCTGCATTGTTTACAATTTGCAGAGTAGGGACTTGTGGATGCTGCCGTATAGTGCATTACCATAGTCTTGCTTGCTGGTGATGAGTGTGTGGGGGACAGTTTTCCTCGATTCGGGGGGGAATCCATTTGAAGGTCTTTCGGAGGATGCAGAGGGTGTTGAAGCAGCTGGAGGTGACGGTGTTGACCTGTTGGTTCATGGTGAGCGATGGATTAAGTATGATGCCGAGGTTCTTGGCGTGGTCTGAGGGGGTCGGTGGGCTTCCGAGGGTAGTGAGCCAGCAGGTGTTGTCCCAAGCTGAAGGGGTGGTTCCGAGGATGAGGACTTCTGTTTTCTCTCTTCTGGTGAGTTTCAGGCAACTGTTGGTCATCCAGCCTGCCACTTTTTGCATTCCTCTCTGGAAGTTGAGTTTTGCGGTGGTGGGGTCTTTGGTGGATTTTAACAACCACCTCACCTGAAGCCATCTTTAGATAAAAGAAGGACTCAGGTGATGTGACGTCAGCAGCAGACTCAAGGGTGATTTCAGGGGTAGAAGTGGAGAGAGTTCTAACAAGAAGAAGGGTGAAAGGGGAGATAATGATGAGGAGGAATGAGGTAAGGACCAGCAGACAAGGATGAAACGAGTTCAGGAGAGAAACTGACTGCATCAAGCCAGAGAGCACACCAAACAAAAACATACCGGCAAGCGGAATGAATGGAAGTTGACGGTGTCTAATTTGAGCGAGTGGTTGCAGGTGGTGGGCAGCATCTCTTATTTTTGGGGGCTGGGACTTATTGTTCATCATCAGACTTTGATCCAGAGACAGCCATTAAATGGAGAAAGAAGGAGAAAGTGAATATAGGAAAACAGTGACAAAGTCAATAAGCAGGGATGAAAAACTACATGCAGGAGTGAGATAAAGAGGCAGAAGTGTGGGGCGTTTGAGGAAAAAGGCATGAGGTGGAATCAAGGCGAGGCAGAGATGAGGCCCTAAGAAAAACCTAGGGGTCCTGCACTTCCTTTTCTGAGCACTGGAAGTTGGCCTTCTAACCCAGTACACCAGTTGGATTCCCAGCTATGCAGAGCAAGTTCAAAGGTAGGTGCAGACCGACTGTGAATCAAGGCATAAGGGGTATGCAGTGAAAATGCTGCAGAAATGTTGCTGTTGTGATTTCGCTGATCTTTAATAGCAACGTATTCTTTTGTTGACAATGTTTTCTCTCTCTCCATCTCCTTTGAGTGTGAGACCGTGTTTCTTGTTCCAGGGTGCCTTCATATTGCCCCCCAAAGACGATTGATGATGAGCCGGGCAGTCAGAACAGGACGGGGGATGCTTTGCCACTGGTGCACTTTGATCCACCACCTCCGTTGACACTGCAGGATGTGATGAATCCCCTTGCTGGCAAATATGTTTTTTCTACCGAAAACCCCTTTGAGCACGAACTTTACTCTGGTAATGGTCTCAGCCTTGTTTCTTACTGCTTTCTACTGTGCATTTATTCTTTCATGCCGCATGTCTACAAAGGTTTCACGTTTATGCAGTTTAAATCAAGCACACTCACTCTTTCCCCCTAAAAGCTGGAAGATTATTTTTCCAGAGAACTTTAGAATAGTCCTAAACCTGCTCTTCCACAAGGCCACCTCCTCAAGTCATACTCGCAGCTCTTACCTCTTTTTTCGCCTCCTTCCTCATTTAATTATTTTTTCTTGCTATAATGTTTCACAGTGTTATCTGTAAAGCACTCGGTTTTCCCTCTGTGTCCTATAAATGCTGAATTAATTAAAATAAATATGCATGAGCACTGAAACGGTTGAACCAAAACAAACCAAGTGTCAGGATTTCTAAAAGTATGTTTTAATATGTTGCATAGCAGTATCAAAACTCTGCAAATGCTGATATACTCGAAATGTCTCTTTGATTTACGTTTAACTGCAAAGTCATGTTTTTTTATGTGGAGGCGTAAACCATAGCATGCTCTTGTGGCGCCTTAGCGAGGAGTTACACCGCAATGTTGCCAAATCCATTCAGCAACATCATGTTCCAATCCAGCACAGTTTTCCATTTATAAACCACTGACGGTTAAATTTTAGCCCTGTTAACTCAACTTGCAGAGTGCACAGTCCAAGTAAATAAATGACCCGGGTCGGAACATGGGGCCTCATTTATGAGGCTGTGCGTCACTTTTACTCCACCGGTGCGTCACTTTTTATGACGCACCAGTGGCGTAAAAATATGCGCCTTGTTGCTCCATATTTACAAAGTGATGCATCTAGGTAGATGCGTCACTTTGTAAACCCCTGCGCCACATTATACCTGCGCCAGGTATAATGTATGCAAGCAGGGCGTTTTGACGCAAGAAAAGGTCATGGAAGTGACGCAGTGAAATCTATAAGATTTCACTGCGCCATTTCTTGGCTGCTAATGCATCAAAATCTTACGCCTGCTTCATGGCAGGCGTACGACTGACGCAGGCACTAACAACATGGGACTTGCCCATGTAAAAGTACACATTGCTGGAGTTGCGTCACTTTTGTGACACACTCCAGCAATGCGTCACTTTTGCGCCTACAGATACGTCAGAAATACTGACGTAAATATGACGCATCAATCATGTCGCAAGGAGTGCGCACTGAGAAGAGACGCATCGCTGCTTTCACACAGCGATGCGTCATTTCTCATAAATGAGGCCCCTGGTGTCCTCGATGGCACGGAGCCATTCGTTAACCAGACCTGAGATCAGTAAATTGGCCCATTTTCAAGGCACATTCCCCTCATGCAAATGTAAGGGAAGATGTAGGAGTTGTTTACAATTCTCACTTTTCTCTTGTTCCTGTGTCCTATTCACCTCACTATGAAGCTCTACAGAGAACTAAGGGTGTGAATGCATGGAAATAAATAAGCCTCATCCTGTGCCCCATGCCCTGCAGTCAGTGAGTCACACAGCTGTAGTGTTGGAAGGGATCCTATCCGCTCCACTAACGTACATTGGCACATAAGCCATTCTCGCAATATTTATTATCCGTACGTTATCAATCTTGTAGCAGAAACCATGTTGCGACAATCTTTCCGGCTATCCCACGTGGAGTGCTATTGTGTAAGTTAATGCTCTGTTAGGTAATATCTAAATTTGTGTTTCCCTCAATTTCTTCAATTTGATTGGAATTCTTTTATAGACAATATCATAATAATGAATTCCATTTAAATAGCCATTCCTGTCTTGCTGGTTACCTGAAATGTCCATGGATGGATTGAGGAACTTCACTAAAGGGTATCTAGGTGCGGGGATATCTGCCCATGTAAATTTCTACCCTTGACTGTGTGTTGGAGAATACAAAGTCCAAATAATAGTCTAGAAGCCTTTAAGCCTAATCTTCAACTAGAAGTCAAACGTAGCACTGAAAAGTAAATTCATTCCCCCAACCCAAATGTTGTTTTTGAGTTGCTGTTCTGAAGCTGCCATCACAACTCTTGTGAATTTACTCGAGAATCAAATACACCACACATTCCAGCCCTTAACCCTGAAATATCCAATGCCCACTGTCCAGTATCTGATGGTTGACCTGCTAATGACACTGTTTTAATAACAAGGAGACTGGGAAAAGGTACCCCAGAGACACATGTGGTTATAAGATTGTAATAACTTTGGCAACTAGTAGAAAGGTGGGTACATGAACACAAAAAGCACAAATGAATATGATGAAGGTTAAACAGGTGTTCATATGGGGTCTTTGGTAAAAGGATATTGGGGAGTATTAACCTGATAAAAGAATAGTGCAGGGTGCGAAACTACCCCATAACAGTGTCACGTTACGCACAATTTAAACTATTGCAATGCAACATAGTACCTCGTACATATTCGGCAGCTAGCAGGCTATACATCATGTTCTCAGCATCATCAGGCAGATGCCCACGCTGTTGGGTTACAGGCGCTTTTCACATATGTTCTGGCTTGTCCCACACTGTCGTCCTACTGGACCAATTATTGTTTTTATGGCACACTAAACAAAAATAACAAAATAACAGACCATGAGATTGAAAGGAGGCCTAGAGCATGTCTGCTGTGACTAATTCGAAGACCCAAGCAGTGCAAAATATAGACTCACAGGTTTAGCATTGCCTCTTGCCAAAGACAAATAGCAAAGCTGTAGAAAAGATCTCCGCTGGTCCAATGGAGGAAAGAACTAACTACCTGGGTTGAACTTAAAGCTACCACACTTACTTAACTGTAAGGGAGGGGTGAGCCACAATAGTCAGTCAAAATACTTTATTTCGATAAATCAATATCAACAAAAGGCGCGGTAAAATAAATATACAATATCAATAATTCATACAAAACAAAACACACATCATTCACGATTTAAAATATACTTCAGTTTTTTTTTTTTTTAAAAGACAATCATATTAAAAACAAGAAAAGGAATAAACTTTAAAAATACATCACTAGATTCATAAAATCGACATTTATCACAATATAAAATTAATCTCTCCTCCGTTGTCTTTACTCCCAATACACGGTATCCTTTGTAAAACAAGATGCAAACTTCATGAGGATATGGTCAATCTCGCATTTCTCATAAGCCTGTTCTTTGAACGCACAGCACCCACCAAATAACTGGCTACGTGAAAGATGACACTAGGGTTATTTAGTAGCTGCAGGTAGAGGAGTGCTGGCCTAACTTGCAAAAACCCTGCCTTTTTGAGGACAGGCACAAGAAACTTTCTCCTCTCCTCTATAAAATGACTACAAAACATCATGAAATGCATGGTGTCCTGCGAAGAAAAATTATCGCAGGAACAAGGTAATGATTGTTCAGGCTTACACCATGTTGGATATTGACCTAATATCAGATGTATCATGTTTAGACGGAAGCGAGTTAAAAGGAATCTATGAAATGGGCGGTTAACCAAGGTAAGATAAAATTCAGGACCAGGGATATTGGCAACCAAAAGGTTTGCGCTTACAGTTGGTTTTATGAGCTCCTTTTCCTCTCTTACTGAGGCCAACCTCGTATGCACATCCCTTTTGGTTATGGCAATGTCTTTATGTGTAATTATTTCCGGTGAGGAAAAGAGCTCAGATCTCCCCAGAATGTTGAACCCATTTTTTACATAAGCCAGCCACTTAATTTTATGTACATTATCAAGTGAAAGACAATCTTTGAAGATAGACCGATTAAGGGACAGTTCATCGTTCAGCCAAGTCTTAAGCCACATGATTAAAGGAGCCACTCTGATTGTGTCTATTATAAAACCTGCCCCCAACTCCGAATGGATAGAGTAAGATGGCGTAGAATGGGGTACAGACAAGACTGATCTAAAAAATGTATTCTCTGTCACTTGAAGAGAGTCTGTTGGACCATAGCCCCATAGTGAACAGCCATATGTGGCAACAGACAGGCACTTAGATTTATAAATGTTCATGAGGGCTGAAATTGGCCTTGCCCCCAATCTTCTGCTAAAGCCCATAATGGCCGACAATGTTCTTACAAGGGCGCTGTTTCTACTTTTTATTTGTGGACCCCAGCTTCCTTTATCCTAAAAAATGATCCCCACAATAATTTCTTACTGAGTGGGGGGCGTTTCTGACACAAATGGGAAGTAAACACAATAACAGACCCTCTAGAGCAGTGACCTTCAACCTCTGTAATGCTGCGCCTCCCGTGTGCAAATAAAAATATCATTGCCCCCCCCTCAAACATTTTCACACTTATTATTCTATTTGACTGTCAATGTTTAAATATGTCTAGACCTATTTAAACATTGCAGATAAGTTTTATTACAGTTTTAAAAATGCAATAAAATACATGATTGCCAAACATACTATTCTGGTCAAGCAGGCCTTACTAACGTGCAAAAGTATCCACAGTGTGATTATTAGAAATGAGGGTGGGGGGTTTGAAGAATATTTGGAGTCCCTTCCCTTTTGACACCTTCTCCCAGCTACAATATAAATAACAAAAGATGTTACTGATGGCCCATTATAAAACGGCTTGCTGCAGCTCCTTTTGTTCACTGAAAACAAAGCAATGTTATCAGCAAAATGCTTCTTTTGGCTAGAGCTTGGTCCCCCTCCTGGGATCACTTGAGGCCCCCCTAGGTGGCCCGCCCCACAGTTTGAAGACCCCTGCTCTAGAGGATATATAAGAACAGTAGCGGCAAGTCCCCCTGCCAAAGTGGGAGGCGGGCCGGGCAGGGTCAGAGGAGGGAAGTGGGGAGTGAAGGAGGGTTCGGGGACAAAATAAATAAAAAAATACAAATACAAATAAACTTACCTTAACACCCCCTCCACCATCGCCCACCACATTGCGCTCCTCCTGCTTCTGGGCCAGTCTCCCAGAATGGACTGCAGCCAATTATTAGGCTGCATGAAAGCAGTGTCGGGATTGACCTGAGCACCGGCAACTTGCGCTCCCAGGCAGACTTGGAGGCTGGGCCTGCTCTCTCCAGCTCCATCAACACAGCTGGGACTGGAGAAGCTTCACTGTGCATGAGGGTTTGGCCGGCCTGACACGGCTGGCCAAACCCTCATGCGCAGTGAAGGGAGTGCCCACCACTCCCCCACCAGTAGTGCCATACCCTGGACCCGCCCCAAGACTTGTCAGAGTCCTGGGGGCAGGTCCAAGGGATTAAAATAAAACAATAATAAAAAAGGTTTAAAACTCGTTTTATGATAGTTTTATTGGCAGGGGGTGGCAGGGGGTGGCGCTCCACTGCTCTAATGGAGCGGCTGCAGCTGTATTAGAGGCGGAAATGATGCAACAACTATGTAAACATAAGCCATGGATAGACGCTGCTTTGGAGCTTCATTCATCCCCTCCTCATTACCCCTCTTTCCCTCTACTCCCAGTGAGGACTGAGGCTCACCAAGAGATACGAGTTAGAAGATGTATCAACACACTGTGGAGAACAATTAAAACATAGGGATCAAACCCACACATTCAACACTTCGAACACGACAACTAGGGGAGTTACACTGGTGAACTACTTAACAACAACTATATTGAGATATCTATAAACACACTGTTGATATGAATACATTTCCTTTACTCTGTGCTGCCACAAGAAATGTCTCGTACAAAGGAATATATAGGCGATAAAGTCATATGTTAGTGTTGATTTTGATTTTCTAAAAACATAATGAAACACATGTAAAGAATACTGCAACAGCTCCACTGTACAATCCCGACACCCGAATAGCAGCTTGAGGATCAAAAAGTGTGTTCAATGATGTTTCCTGTACGTATGACCTGTTGTACCTTCATTGAGACGGTGTGGTTTGAGGTCAGAAAGTGGTGAGAAGATGGGGAGAAGGTCATACCTGACATCACCCACAACAAAGGCGTGACTTAAAAAGAAATGTAGGTTGATTGTAAAAGCTAAACACATTCTATACATGCATGCATGCATGCAATGGTAACATTAGAGGTATGTATATTGATAGGGAGAGGCTAAGAGTGGCTCTGTTTGGGATGTCATTCCCTAGATTTACATGCAACACCGGTTTGAGTTATTTTACCTACCTCTTAGCCACATACCACCAAAATCCTCTGCACTAACTGACGTGCAAGAAGTGACTGTCAGAAGCTGTAGCTATTGTGTGTGCTCCCAGAAAGGCAGCGGAGACATCAGATAACTGTCCCTGGCAACGCAAACACCTCACAGGTTGATTGAGTCCCAATGGTATCTGTTGTGGAAATGGTGTATATTGCGTTGGGTTAGTTGAAGTGCCAGTCATTGGCACCTAACACCCAAGAGAAGTGGAAAAAAATCATTCTTTTGACTTTCGATCAGTGACAGTGGCTTGGTGATATATTGGTGCGCTAGGTTGGTGTTTTATCCTAGTACATGTCACAAGCATCATGGATGGCTTGCCTGTTCATGCCCAATTTGCTTTCAATGGAAGTTCCAGGGCCAGGAAATGGAGTGCAGCCAGCATTTTGACATGTGCAGGTATGGCTTGAGAGAGAGCTGTAGGTGAATCGAGCTTCTGTCCACAGTGTAGAACCATGTCAAGGATCACATCTGGAGAAACGTGATGTCAAGTAATGGCGGCTTACCTGGAAATGCCTAAACTGCTGATATTCTGTCAGTAAATCCTATCTTTCCTTCTCTAATAATGAGTCCTCAAAATTAGGAGTAAAGCAACAAAGATATTCACCATTATGAGAAAACTATACTATTCTGATAGATTACTTCCTTGTTTTGTGGCCAGTCTATATGTGATTGTTTGATTTTGTAGTGAATTTCATCTGTTGATTGGAGTGGCAGAATTCTGAATGTTCACTCTGTGCTCCATTTGCAGGGCAAGAGGGCTGCATATTTTTTAAGTCTTGTTGGAATTTGTCATTTATATGTTTTGTACTTAAACATTGTGTTGTATATTTACAATTATATTAATTTTAAAATATATAACATTACAATTTTTTTTAACATGTATTGCCATAGTTTCACCTAGAGGGGTGAAAGTTTTATTCCCTGTTTCATCTGATTGCGATGAGAGTTTGTTCCGGGGGCAAGTATCTTTCTTCAAGGCTTTTTTGTAGTACATTTGAATCTGTTTTGTTGGTGGTAATCGAAGTAGATTTAGTTGTAAATTCTGTGAATAGCAATTGACTTACGCGTTTTTTCATGTGTATTATCATTTGCATGTCCTTCCCTAAACTCTTCCTTACATTTCCATAAATCTCACTCTTTTTGCAGTAATTTGCACCATCTTCCAGTCCATCTTCCTTGCCCATCCCACAATTACAATAAAAATGTATACCTTTGTCTGTGGGGATGTTGGTACTTGTGGCAGATATCTCCACACATTAGAGACGGGACAGGCAAAAGCCGAGATCTCCGCTCAGCAATTAGGGAATAGCTTTTATGAGTACAGAAAGTAGTACTTCTGGAGTACTAGTTCCTGTACTCAAAAATGCCTTTATGAACACAGCCCATATGTGTAGCAGGTTTATGAAGTTCAACATGGCTCTTCATTCACACCACTTTTCCTCAACATTTTCATGCAGCCTCAGGTACATGGGAAATCATAACACCAGTTGTAATTCTAAACATATGCTGATGACATGCATCCCAGAACAGCTCTTCAAGATCACTGAATACCTAAGGCACGTCTAAGTCTGCAGGAAGGACAATTGTCTATGCCTCAGGGAATCTAAGAACTAGGGGCCAGATGTATGAAGCTCAAATGGGTTTGCAAACACCGAAATTTGGCATCTGCGAACTCATTTGAGCAAAATGGTATGTATGTAGCAAATTTCAGTACAAAATAAGGAATTGCAAATTTGCTATTCCGTATTTTGCGATTGCATTTAAGGAATCACAAAATTTGCGATTCCTTAAATGCAATGTATGATGCCGAAAAAAATTGCTAATTGTCCTAAAGGAATCGCAAATTACCACCAACTTCAAGTTGGTGGTAACTTGCGAATTTCTTAAAAAATGCCCATTTTTGATTTTTACAAAGTGCCATGTGCTGCACATACATGCCCTTAGGGCATATATGTGCACCACATGTGCACCCATGCTTATTTCAGGGGTGCAACAGGGTGTCCTTTGGAAACCCTTGCACCCTTGAAATTATTCTCAATTTGCGATCAACAAATTGCGAATCGCAAATTGAGAATAATTTCACATTCATTCTATGGGCCCCCTGGCCCATAGAAATGAATGGGAAATTATTCCTTAATTGTGATTAGCAATTTGCTAATCGCAATTAAGGAATTTTAAGAAATCAATAAAAAATAGCGAATTTCTACATACATACCATTTTGCAATTCTAAAATAGGGATTCCTTAAAAATCGCTATTTGAGAATCGCAAAAGTGTATCTTGATACATCTGGCCCTAGGTCGTGCTAATGGACCATATAATTCAGACCACCTTCTTGTTCGATTGGCCAAGGAACTGGGAGCAGCTCTGCACTAGTGCAAGTTTTTTTTTAAACTGTTTTTATTGTTTTATACAGCAAAAGGGCAACAATGGTATTGTACCAAGAAACATACATTTCGAGTTGATGGTATACATTCGCAATCATAGCACAATAAAATAAAGATTTTTGCATTTCCGTATTTACTTTCTTCCATGATGACACCCCTTCTAATTCTACTCCCAGTGTGTCCTTATTCCTCCTCTGAGCTCTCTTCCTCTGACTCCGGTAAAGGTTCACAAATATCTCCCCTATATATATTCCAAGTTGTCCAGATTTTTGTCCATTTCTTGGGGCACCCACGGTTGACATATACTGTTCGTTCCGTTATCATCAGTAGATCCACATCTCTACACCATGCCTCCAGAGTGGGAGTAGCACCTGCTCCCCATTTCTGTGCAATATTACGTTTTGCCACCATGATTCCCAGTGTCACCCATATCTGCCCATACCTTGTAAGATCGTTTGGTTCCCAAATATTAAGCAAGCATCTGTGTGGGTTAGGGAGCAGCGACACTCCCATCATCTGCGACACTGTGCGCATAACTTGTCTCCAGTATTCTACTACTACTGTGCATTCCCATATTGTGTGAAAGAATGTTCCTTCCTCCCCTCACCCTCTAAGACAATATGGATGCTGTGCTCTGTGTATTTTGTGGAGCATAGACCTGGTGTAATACACCCGATGTAGAATCTTAAGTTGTATTAGCCGGAATCTTACAGATATCCCCACCTATCTAGGAGAGGCCAGTGCCTCTTGCCACTCCGAGTACTATTGCAAGTTTTAAAAATAACTTGCCACCTGTGGGATTCAGATCTCTCCTTCAATCAGTAAATCACAACAGTGGTGAAAAGTACCAACTTTCAGCTCATCTTGCTTCGAACGGTTATATCATTTTGGAAGTGAAATTATAAAAGTAGTTATATTGCTACACCTAGATGCAGCATTATTTTCTGTATGGACACATGAAAGAAATACATAGTAAAACTTAAAAGAATCCAAAAGCAGATAACAAGACCATGTCTCAGCTGAAGTATCACTAGCACTGAAGGAGCTCAACTGACTCCTGGCAGAGGAAAGTATAGAAATCAAGGTCCCTTGCATCATGAACAAATGTTTCAGACCAAAGGTCAAGAATCCATGCACCAATTGCATCGAATTTCACAACTGAGCTTGGTTAACAAAACAATGGATCCAATAAATGTGAAGCTCTACAAGAAAGAGCATTATTAAGTTTCACACCATAAAGGTTTATTCAGGTTAAAGGTTTACAAAAGGCAAAAATCACGTTAGTATCATTTATTGATCAAAATGTGTGTGCTTCAATTACTATGAAATTCAAAATGAAATCAACATCTTATATATCAGAGAATAAATCAGCTTGGATTCACCTCAAAGGGAAAGACAAAGGAAATTCATTTCTCTCACTTCGGAGATCCCTCTAAAATCTCCTGCTCAGCTCTAATCTAAGTCTGCATCTGAATCTACTCAAATAGCTCTGCACTGTATTGAAACAGGCGATTCTGACACTCTACACATCTACATGTAGTCCTCATGAGGCTATCCAAACAAGGTTAAAGCAAGATCATATAATTATCTGCTCATTAGGTTCTCAGGACTCCTCACAATAAGAGCTTCTCTCAGCATACTTTAAATGTACTGTAAGAACATAAGGTACACAGACTAGCCTGGACTCTGCAGATGTCCTTGTGAATGTGCTTCTTATTAAAACATTCCATGATTATCAGAAGGAGAAAAAAAATATTTTTCACATGGGAAAGAAGTCAAAAACACATTGTATTTGTATGTGGCGCCAGAGAGCAGAGCATCGAGCGGATTCACGGGCAACCCACGAGCGGAGCATAGAGCTGCTGCTGCTGTGTGTGTGCTGGAAGCAGAGATACGGTGAGGATACGGCGTGGAGTGCAGCACCCAGGCCAAGCCGAGCCGGGTCAGGCGGCGTGGTGTGGCGTGGCGCGGTGAACGGGAGTGCGCCCGGCTGCAGAACCCCCCTGATCTCCGGGACCGGCAGACCGGCAAATCGGCTGACTGATTGGCTGCCGATCGCGGTAGAGACTGCTCCGACCTGCTCCTACCTCAGCCGCAGCCGCACTGAACCCAGGAAGCAGGTGCTGTGTACCGCTGCGTACTGAAGGATCAAACTGCAGCAATTCGGCTCGAAACTCCTCCACCTGCCCACAGCATCCGGTGAGTGAGTGAGGATATGGGGGGTGGACTGCCCGATCGCGCTTGAGTAGCTGTTCTGCTCGTGACCTGTGGGCAACACGTCATGTTGCCAGTGGCAGTGCAAGAGGCAGCCCATCCCTGCTACCCTGCATCCTTGGGTTTTCAGTAGAAAATAGAAAGAAAAAACACGCCCAAAGACTAACTGACACTGCTGACAAGATTCTATTCCATCCATCTAATCCATCGGTAGCAGCCCCTGTAAGCACCACCCAGCACCCCCCAGGAGCAAGACGAGGGGGAGGGGAGGAGGTCAAGGCAGCAAAAGACAGCGGCAAAACGGGCAGGGGGGGCGGAGCGGAGCGCCAGCAAGACAACAAACAGTCATTAACAGTTATTAACTGCCAACTGAGGCCAGAGGCTGAAGATTGAAGGACAGTTTAAGGCATTCAAGCCGGTCGTGATAAGTGTAGTCCAGCCTAGCGTAGACCAACAAAGCCTGTCTCATCGCACATTGGTGATCCCACCCCTCGTTGGTTGACAATCCACAACCAACAATTAACAGTCAACTACAGAAATAAAAGCAATGAACTAACAAGCGGATACCAACCTGACCAAGGCTGGCTTGATAAATAGGCAGTGGCCTACCTCCAAGTTAAAGGCACCGTTTATTACCGTGTATTACCCGGATCCGGTCTAAGCAGTCCTACATACTTGCTAAAAAATAGGCAAGCAAAGCCGTATCACCACGCACCTTCCTCTGACACCGCCCCCGCCCTCTCCCTGATGGCAGCTGTCCCTCTTGGGGCAGACGGGCTTGGGAGCGCGAGCGCGAGTGAGAGGGTGAGCGCAAGCAGAGCAAAACTGCGGGGCCATCACTAAGGGGGCACAACCTTCCAGCGTAATCTAGACCCTTGGAACAAATCCCGCGTCCGGATAGCCGGTGGGTGCCGGTGGAAGAGCACAAGCCCAGACAAGCCGAAACAAGACAGGAACACTGACGGCCGGCTGCACGTAGGCTGCACGTAGGTCTTACGCCAGCGTGATCACAAAGATCTGATCCACACTGAGAAACCAACGCCACACAGGCAACTCCGGGGCAGCAAGTGCACAGCACTGTGCAGTAGGAGGTTAAGCACCACATAGGTTGCATGACAGCGTGAACGCGGCGACAGCGATAACAACGCTGCTGTAACCCAAAGCCAGCAAGCCCAAACAATGAGGTCCGGCAAAATAAGAAAAGCACCTAGCGAGAAACCGACAGCACGGAAGACCTCAGCCAAACGGAGAGACTTGATAAATCATCTGCAAATAAGGCCAATAGCACCCTGAAAAATCCTTTAATATCACCAATTGCAACTCTCTTTGAGAAATCAATAGCAAACAAGAACTCTTTAAAGGACCTACGATTCAACTTTTTGAAAGATCCAGGCGAGGTACTGTTCTCTTCCACGACCGACGTAGTGGGCCTACAAACCCCATTGGATCCTGAGATAGAACCAGAAGACAGCTTCCAGTCAACAAAAGATGCACGTACACACTCAACCTCGCCTGTAAAAGTAGCTGTTCAACTTACTGAAGACAGTCCTGTTAATAAAAGTCAAGATCACCTAACAAGCAGTGAGAACAATACAAATCCGCCAAACGGACGAACAAGTGTAACCACATTTGCAATAATTCACTCTGTTGACAACTCAAGTCTGAATAATCCGTCACAACAAAGGCCCACCACCAATCAACTACCTTACAAAATTAAAGTGAGAGAGCTATCAGCCAGAAAAGGCCCCTACGACCTGTCGAACCAGGAAATAGGAAATATAGAGCCTGAAAAACTCCAGTCAGACGAAGCCCCATACCCACACATCCCGAAAAGCAATACAGCACACGGTTCAAAGGCCCCCGCTGGGCAACAAGTCCCACTCAATAACATGAAGGATCTTAACAACTCGCTAAGACACGACGACAAAACAAATTCACCTACAGGCGACGAGTCTCTGACCCTCGTGGCACCTCTCCTGCAAGCACTAAAAACAGCTACGGCGACGCTAACAATGCAATCCGACAAGTTGGACATCCAAATAGATTTGATGAACATAATTGCATCCTACATAGCAGGAATAAATACAAAACTGGATAACCTTAATAACTTAATTAAAAGGGCGCAATCCATCTCGACCGAACAGCATCAAATTTGCCCTTGTGGCCCAATTCTGGATAAATTGAGCACCCTACCAACGGTCCTTGACCAGATCATTAGTTTAAACAAGCAAGCAATAAGCTGCGACAGAGTGACCGAAAGCTTAAAGAGCGTCAAACTTGAAGATCAACAACCTGGCAGCAACAGACCTCGAGAAGAAAAAATACCTGAATTACAGACATCACGGCATGAGATCAATATAATCAGTAATAACACACCAGAAAAACCAGCGACGGAATCTACCACGGCCAAGCAAAAGACACAAAATTTAACGAAAAGACAAAAGAAAAAAGAAAGGAAAGCAAGAAACAAAAAAATGGAAGATGACGTGCTCCGACGCCATAGCAGCTATCCTATATTTCTAAAACACCATACACAAAACACACCAGAGTTAGGCACAACGAACACCTCTAAGAAGGCTGAAGCAGGAACCATCGGACAACATATATACACAACCTCGCTAAACGCGAAACCCAACCCTCAAAGCTCACTGGAATCTCGGGAAAACCCCCAGTTGACGCAAATACTCGATCAAAATCCCGCCTCAAAACAGACTAGTCTGACTACAAAAGGGCCGGAGCACAAAATATCCCCGGCACCTGAAAACAACAAAACTATTGTTCAAGTACACAACGAGCAGTCAAAAAATTTACTAAACAGGAGTTCATCCAATGATCCGATGCCACTTATGGAATCAATAAAATCGGTTTGGCGGAAGCACCCGCCCAACACAACACCATCATTAAACCCTCAAAATGCTCAACTTCGATCACTTCACGATGGAAATAAAATTGCCCAAGAACGCACTAGCAACCAACAACAGCAGGAGAGAAAGAGCGAAGCTGACAAACACTGCCTTAAAGCAAATAACACAGATCCAGCACACCGAGACAAATTGCATAGCACCATCCAACACCCCGGGCTAAGCCCCCACACCTTAACATCAGGCAGCCAGTGCAATTTGACTCAGACAAAGCTGAGCTTCGTTGTCACCAACAACAAAATGACACGACCAAGAGATGCGGCAGCGACAAACCAGAAATTAGATACCATCAATTTATCACCTGATATCCAGCACAATCAGCTCCAAACGCCACGGCTAAGCAAAGAGGCAGTAATAAAACCAATAATAGACACGACCAATGCGGATAATGTCAGCTGCCAAATTATCTTTACCCCCGAGTACGTGACCCAAGGCAGACACGATATCCTAAATAGGAATAATATCCTAAAACTGACTAAAGAAATTAAGGAACTGAGCGCTATCAAATCATCCGACTTAGACCGGGTAGAATTTCTAAGTAGCTCTAATACAACAACGCATGAACAAACAAGGACAACATGGACCTCCGCTGCTATAGCCCAAGCTATTCTAGGGCATACGGAGATTTTCCAAGCATGGGGCATTCAATTATCACAGCCAACTGCCCCAAGATACCCGCTTCCTTTACAGACAAATAGTGGCACGCAACTTATAAGAAGACTGGCAGACCTTGCCCCAAAAAAAACAGTCTACTCTATATTACATAACTCCAAAGGCAGAAGCGAAGCAGAACTTACACGCAAAGAGTCGAATGCAGTTACAGTGGGAGAACAGCTAAACATAACTGATTCTTGGAATTGGCTCCCTAACATACTAAACAATAACGGCCTAACTGACCGATCGGCCAAGAAAGAAAGAAAGTAGTACATAATAAAATACATATTATCTCATGGAACATAGCAGGCGCAAAAAGACTGCTGGACCACGGTCTCGCCTTGGATGAATGGGACAACGCCGGCATAATTGCCCTGCAAGAAACATGGCTGCAGGAAGAAATTGCATTGGCGGGCTACATCCACTACATGGTGCTAGCTAAAAAATGTAAAACCTACGGAAGAGCAATCGGAGGCCTAATGGTATACGTGTCTACTGCTCTTAAAATTAAGTCAGAACAACTTCAATCACCAGATCCAAGTTTACAGTTAATCAAATTGTCAGGCCAAAAAAAGTACAGCCATAAAACGACAATATTGATTAATTACTACACCCAACCGAATCATCAGGTAAAAAAGACTAAATTCAACTTATTATGCAAGGAAATACTAAAATGTCGGAGCTCTGAACCAACTTGGAACATCATTTTAACAGGAGATTTTAACTCCAATCTAATTTATACACCAGAGGAAGATGAGATACTAACCTCAGATAACATACACTGGAACGTCCCCCAGCAAGCAACAGGTGCAACAAAGAGCCGAAAGGATAGCCTAGCCACTCACTTAGTAACTGACCTAGAGTACCTAGGTATGCGAGTACTGAATGGCAGAACAGAGAAAGACAACCCACCAAAGAAAACGTTCTAAGGTCCTTGTAGTCAATCCACATTGGACTTTACGATAATAAGTCTTCCACTGATTCCTTCAGTACTCAGTTTTTATATCGAATATACAACAATGAGTGATCACAGTATGCAACATCTGAAACTCAACTATTTTTCAGATACATTGCAACCGGTGTATTCCCTGGAAGGCTATTTAGGAACAACCAACCAGAAACGAATACACTGGAACAGTTCGACTAAACTGAATTGGACCTTAATAATAAAGGACGCTCTCCAAGAGGCAAACAGAGCTACAACAGATAAGATACAAGCCTGGTCTCTCTTTCTTGCAAAATTAAAGTTAAGAATGAAACCAACAAAACTCCTGCTACCAACCCAAGGTGTATCAAGTGGCTATACAGTTAACAAGTTGCAGGGGGGAAGGGGGGGGGGAGTTGGGGGGTTTTCAGTGGGAATCAATCCCACACTATAAAAGCAGATGTGTACAGTGATATGGACCACCTCCACCGGCGGCACTGGTGTGCCTTTAACATACATTTTACAAGCGCCGCCCAACCTCAGGGGTGTGGGCTGAATGGCCGTGTGATGAAGTATCTTCTGAACATATTGCCTCTCCCGTACAGGGGGAGGTGGAGTGATTGCATAACATGCTCGTCTTTTTCTGCAATAAAAATTATTTTGGAAAAAAAGAATGAAACCAACAAAAACATCGGTAAAAACTAAGCATTCGACTAAGAAACTGCCCGGGGCACTAAATGAACAAAGAAGGGCCTTACGTAGAAGCCAAAAAAATCTGCAATTAAAAGTGAATGACCCGAGCTGCTTGAATACGTTTCTTGTCCACAGAAAATTATATAAAAAAGGAATCTGGGAGCTGCAAAAGAAGGCGAACGATGACTTTTGGATTAACTTACTGGCCAGCTCTAAGTTACAGGACTCAAATAAATTCTGGACCATAATAAACCAGCTGACAAGGCCACGAAATGTTCCGTCCTCGAATATTCAAGAAGCGGTATGGTCAACTTTCCTGTCGACAAAATTTGAAGAAAACCGACGGAAAGCTCCAGAACAGACATTGGGAACTGCGGAGCCACATTTAAACAGTTGCGAAGAACATCATCACACTAACCGCACGACAACAGCACAAAGGACACATACGTGCACTGAAGCCACAGAAGGTTGGTATACTGCTGACGAGATCATAGCCATCATCGGAAAGGGAAAAAGAAATGGAGCGCCTGGCCCGAATGGCATCCCACAAATTGCCTTTAAGGATTCACCAGACCTTTGGGCACAACATCTTGAAGAGCTCTTTACAGACGTTCAAAGGTATAATCGCATCCCAGAAAGCTGGAAAGGCTCTATCATCACCCCAATACACAAAGGAGGAGACAGGGCAAACCCTTTAAATTACCGCCTAATAACACTCCAGGACATCGAAGCCAAATACTTTGCCTCTCTCCTTTTAAAAGACCTGGTAAATTGGGCAGACGATAAAGCAATAATTCCAATAAATCAAACTGGCTTTAGAGCGGGCATCAGAACTACGTCTAATATACTAACAATAACAATGATAGCGGAAAAATGCCAGCGTTCGAAGCAGGACCTGAATCTCTGTTTTATCGACCTGAAGGCGGCCTTCGATAGCGTTGACCGCAAGCTATTATGGACGAAGCTGAAAGCCTGGGCCATTCCCGAGAATGTACAGAGGGGTCTACTCCTATTCTACACAGATACTTGGACACAAATCAAGTTAGGGGATGGATCACATCTATCAAGAAAAGTATACACATCGATTGGCTTAAAACAGAGCTGCGTCTTAGCACCACAGCTTTTTAATCTATTCATATCAGACCTCTCAGGAACTTTAAACATCTGTAATGCGCATGCACCAAAACTTGGCAACCGTCATCTTACCCATTTGGCTTACGCTGATGACATCGTTCTTTTGAGCCAAACTAAAGTGGGCCTGTCCAGGTTACTGGCAGTAACATCACAATTTCTGAAGGCAAAAAACCTTACTCTGAATTTATCTAAGACAAAAACTATGTCAATAACCAACCATCGTACTGTGCAACTTAACATATCATTTGAGGGAAAATCGCTTGAAAGAGTAACAGACTATAAATACTTAGGATACTTCCTCGATGACAAGCTCACTCTGAACGCCCAAAAAAACTATATGAAGCAGAGAGCCGGAGCACTAATTTTCGCACTTAGCTCACTGGCAAAAAAGCTTCAAGGCCCCTCGTTGAAACCTCTACTAACAGTAATGGCAACCAAGTACTTCCAACACTATCCTATGCAAGCATAGCTATGCAGGGCAAGGATGATATTACTTTAAACAGCCTTACTGCAAAAATCTACAAGAAGGTCTTGCAACTTCCACGCTCATCTTCTCCTGCCCAGACGCGTTTAGAATTTGGCCTGATGAACGAGACACTCGGAAGACTCTACACAAGCATTAGAGTATGGTATAGAATTAAATTGAACTCTACAAATAACACCTTGGACAGCTTGTTATGGCAGGAATGAGAAAATCACCAAAATTCTGCTGCAAACAAATATCTGACAGGCGCTTTGGAGCAAACATGCATGGTAACCTTGTGGGAAAAAAACCTACCATTCACGTCCTTTAAACAGGTCCTAAAAAAAGCGGCCAAATTCCATTCATTAATCACGGATAAAGACATCTTTGCTGCCCGCTCCCACGCTTGGACCGTGATTAACAGCTATAACAATCTCATCCCGGCTACCTACCTTGCATCAACATACTCTGTAAAAAAAAGGCTGATGGCAGTGAGATTCGGTAAACTACCAACTGTGGCTGATGAACCTGTCTGGAAACGCTCAGAAGCAAATACCTGCCGACTATGTGGCACTATAAAAGAAGATATAATCCACATTATATGCCACTGCAAATCACTGACCCAGGAGCGAACACTTTTTCTAAAGAACATTTTTAAGGCCAAAGGTCTATGCACCTGTAGATCTGCCATTATTGGTGCCTTAGACTCAACTGACCCAATAATTAATTGCAAATTTATAAAATTCTTGATAGCCTTTGAAAAGCGGCTGAAAGTTCTTGATATTTTAAAATAAGATGCTCAGTTTTATTAACTATTTTAATGACAAACAATTGGATATAGCTCCTACCAGCATCATTTTTAATTTTGCAATTTAAACTGTACGATGCAGAAATTTTATTGATTTCACTGTAATGTTAAAATTTCTTCCATGTTCATTTTTGTTATGGTTTTAATTAACTAAACAATAAAGTTTTACCTTTCATTGTATTTGATAACTAGAACTTTAGGCTCACCTAGAAGTAAAATGTTCATGTTTCACGAGCACGTTGGTGGTCAATCTTAGCCATTTTAAAATGCAGGCCTGCATTAGCTATATTCAAATTAAACGTATGTGAACACGTTTTCTCTACAAATAACATTTGCATGTCTATATGTGAATGTGGTGTTAAGGCAAAACATTTAATATGAAAAAGGTGTCACCAATCATATGATGGTTGTTGTAGACAGCGAATAACTCTTCTCTATAGTGTATTGTTGTTCCGCATCATGAGAACGACAGAAAGTCACTCGGAAGATAAACCTACATTAGTAAAATGTTGGGTCCAAAATGGTATCACTCAAACATAGTGAAGACAAGTGCATAATGGCATGGATGGTACATGGGGTTGGCACATCAGGACATGTGTAACATATGAGAGAACAAGGCACATGCATGACAACATTGGCATATGAGGAAGCAGGTGGCACATCATGTAATGACTGGCAGATGGGCATATATGTACATCATGGCTTGACTAGCATATAGGGATACAGACCGTCCTTGGCATGGAGGGTACATAGAAAAAAAATACACATCACGCAGAAATTAATGGATGGGTGAGTACTGTTTTGTGGGCTAAAACAGAATTTACTTTAAGGGACTGCTAAACTCTCTTTCAAGGGAATACATAAAAAGGCTAGTTCTCCCACATAGGGAATAACCTGTTGAGTAGACAGTAGTTACCACCCACTAGTGATGAGGTTATGCTTTGTGTCCCCCTAATTGAGCCCTTTATTGAACTTTGATTGTTGCACCTTTGTAGAATTACAGATATTGAACCCACTTGGAAAATATGCAGGGGGACTCTAGAAAAGTGAAGAGGCCATTGTGTCATAGTGGTTTACGCATTGCGAGGAATTTTATTCTCACATTCAAGACTCTACAGGTCCTCTGCCTTTCCATGTGAGTCTCCTTATCTTATTGGGAAAACTTGCTTGAAAGTCCATCTGCATTGTCATGTGCTGTCCCTCGTGTATGATCCACATTGAAATCCAATGGGAAGTAGAATGCAAAAGCCTGGGATAACAATCCTTCAAAGTCAAAACTACTTGACTGGTTTGGGGTCCATTGGGATGGTAAAATGACCCCCAAGCGTGTTTGGCCTGAGCCTCTAATGCCCATTAAAATGGGAAGGCACTCTCTCCCTGTCTTAGCCCATCTCTGCTCTTTGGGCAAAGACCGATGTAGTCTGGTGTTGTGTTACTATGCCATCTAACCATCTCACGACATCACCTTCATTAATTTGTCTACCAATACATCACCTGCCCAGGCTTTTAATATACGTCATCATCAATTTTACTTTGGTTTTCCTCCTTCTGTGAACATAATTTAAACAATAGTTGAAATATTGTACTTTGAATATAATTTACAGTTGTTTAGAAAAGATGGAAAAACATGTCAACTGCCCTAAAGTGGCATCCTCCAAGGTCAATCACCATTAGAACTGTCATTAAATTTAAAAATGAAAATAAAATCATGACTTCTGTAGTAAAAAAATCCTCACTACACAAAAACAAACAAAAACAAGCACTGGCGTTGCCAATAGGTCTCGCAGTAGGAAAGTTTGAGCTATTGGTTTTCTAAATGACATTTTATTTTTTTGTTTTGTGATTTACAATGCCCATACTTTTAACTTTTTGCATTAGGAAAGTTTGAACGATTGGTATTGTAAAGGACACTTTTTTAATTTATGTGTTGGTTTTGAAAATAGCAAAATTAATAGCTTTGTCAGTTACAATGTCAATAGTTTTAACTTTCGCAAATGTGACACCTATAGCATTTGTAATGCAATGTGTGTTGTATTTACGTGACTTAGATGTATTGATATTACAAATAACAATGGCTTTTAATTTTGTAAATAATTAATTCTTAAATAAAAGTTATTGTAATTTATAATGGCAATAGCTTAAACGTTTGTAAATAAATGTTGTGACGATTATGTTCAGTGTATTTTATTGTGACGAAAATCCAAGAACATTGCATTTGCACCTACACACACATATGTGTTGTAGCACTGAGTGGTGTGAGGGTGTGAGGGTGAGGGGGTGTGAGGGTGAGGGTGAGTGGGTGTGTGAGTGTGTGAAGGTGAGTGAGGGGGTGTGAGGGTGAGAGTGTGTGAGGGTGAGGGTGTCAGGCTGAGTGATGGTGAGAGGGTTGTGAGGGGGGTGAGGATGAGGGGGTGAGTGAGGGTGTGAGGGTGAGGGGGTAAAGTTTGGAAAACAGGTTCTGGGTTGGAGGGGAGATTGTACCAATCAATTGCACCACCCTCTACCCAAGCAGGAGCGTGCTAACCCACTCCTCCAGACATGCCCCTGTGTAGGCTCACAGCGCTCCATAGAATAAACCGGGAGATTGCATTACAGCAGACAAGGTAGAGATGGCCATTCAAGACTTGAACACAGATAGGACCCCGAGATCAATGGCTTCCCAATGGAATGCTATTGGTGTTTCCAATCCCTGCTTATGCCCCATGTGAGGAACCTCTACTCCAAAGCAGAACAACAGGGTTCTTTTCCTCCTGAGTTGGATGTTGGAGAAGCCGCAGACCGCACGCTGGGAGAAGCCCTTTGATGTGGTGGCGGCCGTGAAAAAATGCAATTAGGAGGGAGGGAGGGAGGCTGATGCTCGTGCTTGTTTGGTCACGTGATTCACGTGAACTCAAAGAAAACCGCACCAAAAAGCCCTTGGTTTGACGAGCATTTTGAGCACTTGAATTCTCGCTCCGCTCAATGCGCATGCGCATTGATAGGTCGCGAGACCTAAAAAAATTACTGTCCTTCATCAGTGAAGCTCGCTCCTGAAGAGAGTGTGGCGCACATGCGAACTGTCTCTGCTGCACCTTTGAACACAACATTGTCCCCTACATTTTTTTCAAAATGGTAAGACAGCTTCTTTTAGTCACAACAAGTTTAAAAATAAAAAGTATATTTCCCCACAGGAATACTGGTTTGCAATCAATACAGCCGCAGAAAAAAAGACAACTACATACAGAGCAAAACACAACAGGTAGAAAAAATTAAACAATAACATTTAATAAACATTTCTTAATTTGTGTTTTTACAAAGCTGCTCAGGAATTCAAAAATATCAAGCTTTGCCCCTTCACAGTGAGGGAGTTTGCCCTTTACTACAAGAGTAAGGTGTATGCATATGCATAGTTTTGCATATTCCTAAGGAGAAATGTAAAAATTTAAATTCACAATGGGAATGCGTAAATTACTATTCCCTTGTATGTACGAGGTGTGCTACCAGAGAGCTTGGCAACAGAGAAAAAACTAATGACCATTGCTATGCAGAACCTGCTTCTGACATAAAACACAGACCTACAGTAGAAGAAAGAAAAAATAAGCTTAATACATCTTGTGACCGAACTAGGGACATTCTGAAACACGCTAGAGCATCCTGCTGGCTAGCTGCTAGATAGTCAGAATGTAAAAGTCCCCTAAACAGAAAAAGACATTTGGAACTTGAAGTCCCAACTTTCCCAACAACATATTCCAATAAAAATATAAAAAAATTATTACCAACAAAAAAGAAATCTCCTTAAATTACAATAATGATCAACATTATTGTGAGTGTAGCTACTGAAAGCAAGTTAAATACATTACAGAACAACCCTATCTGGATTATTGTAACATAACCTCTACCATTTAAACAAATTTGCATAATCCATTGCAAGTATCAGAACAATAATAACTACTTTGCGTCCAACTGCCCAAAAAAGTGACCCAACATATTCAGAATTGACAATGATATTTAAGCAAAAAAACAAATACCAACTTACTAACATATAAATAGATGTTATTTTACCCATGCTACATACAATTCAGAAACTTACCTGACTTCCATAATTCAAAGTTATTTTCTCATGTTTCCCAAACAATGTGGCAGAAAACTCTAAAACCTTCCTTGATAGAAGGCTATTATTGATAGGAGACTTCAACATGAAATAAAAATCAACTGACCAGAGGTGTGGCGTGAGAAGCGAAGATGGCGGACGCATTTTAGTAACGCTCTGGACCCACTGCCCCATCTGGACGCCCCAGGCTCCCGTCCTTGTCATCCATGGCCGCTGGCTGGTCCTACCATCATCTGGACCCTTGGGAGGTCACTTCGGTTGAGGCAGCTTCCATTGAGTGTGGACAGAAACAGCAGTCCTTCGCTAAGCCAAAAGAACCCACTCTGCAGTCCTGATGCTGCAAGAGACCCCCCTGTTTGGGCACTCATTGTTCACTCTTGTGCAAATTCAACTACTACGAGACTATCACGCAGCATATGCCAGGGACTTCAGTGGGGTGGTTATACTCCTGGCTACTGGTGGCCAGGAGTATCCTTTTGGTTCCTTTTGGTGGTGACCAAGAGGAGAGCAAACCCACAGGGCCACCATGTTGCAGTTGAGGGAACATTGGAGTGCAGACATATCAGCCGCCTGGGTTTCTACGTACTGCCTCACCTCCTGACACAGACCCCTGCGGCGCTTAAAGAGGTCACATCTGGGCTACCCCATGGGACCACCATACTTGGGGGAGGGGGGACTTCAACGTTAAAGCTTGACCTAAATTGGACTGGACTCCTCCAGCCCCCCCAACATACCATTTGCAGCATAGGTTTTGACAACTGGGGTCCTGGATAGATTCCCTGGGCTTGTGCGATGCTTGGAGGGATTGGAACACCAGAGACAAGAAATACACACGCTCTCGGCCGCTGACATGTTAGACACAATGGCAACACACATACTTTCTAGAGGAATTTATGACCACTCTACAGTGACTGTCACTTTTGGGGTCTCAGTTTTGTCTAGGCGTGTGGTGTGGCAGCTCACTGCCTCATGTCTCAAAAGTGAGCAGCTTCGGAAAAACCTTCAGATGGAACTTGAAATGTATTTTGCGATCAACTAAGAATCAGTGGCCTCCCTTCGGGAAGCATTGGGTGGCTGGCAAAGCCACTGTTAGGGGGATTGCTAAATCCTATCTCTGCAGGGTGGATAGGCGCAAACGCGAGGAGCTGGTCCAACTGGAAACCCAAATATGGGAGCTAGGGAAACATTGCTCTGCGAGTGCCTCTGAGGGGGTTCATGCCAACTCAAAATTGACAAAGCCTTTCTGCGCCTGCTGGTGCTTGAAGAGGCCCACCCATGTTGGAAAGCGGCCACCCAGAGAGTGTATGAAGACGGCGATGAAAATGGAAAACTGTAGCTATTGGTAGGGGTGAGATCAAGGATAATTCCCTGCATCAGAAGTGCGACAGGACATTATGCCACCAGTGCGGAGGGTAAAGAGGAGGCATTTGCTGTTGTTATCAGGCACTGTACGCCCACCACCCTCTACCCAAGCAGGAGCGTGCTAACCCACTCCTCCAGGACATGCCCCTGTGTAGGCTCACAGCGCTCCATAGAATCAACCGGAGATTGCCATTACAGCAGAAAAGGTAGAGATGGCCATTCAAGACTTGAACACCGATAGGACCCCGAGATCAATGGCTTCCCAATGGAATGCTATTGTTGTTTCCAATCCCTGCTTATGCCCCATGTGGGGAACCTCTACTCCGAAGCAGAACAACGGGGTTATTTTCCTCCTGAGTTGGATGTGGCTACTATATTCCTTGTATGCTTCCTTAACCAGGGTAGACAACCAACACCTACTCCTCCTACCAGCTCATCTTACTGATTAATGTGGAACTTAAGATTTGTGTGAAAATGTTGCTTCTACTCATACTGACCCATCTCATTCATGCCACCCAATGCAGCCTCATGCTCAATCAAGGCACCCACCGCTGCATTCAACGTGTCAATGCGGCGCTCGCTCAGGTGACTGATGTCTGTGCGCTCCTATTGGTTGATTTCTAGAACGCACTTGACATGGTGGATGGGCCCTATTTGGAACTATCCTCCATTACATGAGGTTTGGCCCGAGATATTGCAGACCTTTTCAACTTCTTTACAAAGAGCCCTCTGCTCAAGTTCTCATTGAGGGAGCTCTCCCCGTCCCCTTTCTGATATTCAGGGACATACGGCAGGGATGCCCGCACTCTCCCCTTCTCTTTGCCCTGGCGATATAACCCTTGGCCCAAATTATCCAGCACAGTGGTCAGGTGTGGGTCCGGAGGGGGAGGGAGGGTACTGAGGACAAGATTGCCCTGTATAGCGGCAATGTGCTCCTCTTTCTGACTCATCTACAGTTGTCAGGTCCTCATGTCCTTCATGTTTTGGGGGTCACAGAGAAGAATCTAATCTCTGTGTGAATAGGCAAAAGTCTAGTCCCACTGAAGGGTGACATGGAAGTCGTGTGCTGGCTGGGCACTCTCCCAGTCCAGCGTCTCGTCTGAGTTTTAAATAGTTGGGGGCCTACATATCGGTCCTGCGAGAACTTACACACAAACTCAAGTTGTGTCCCTACTTGCAGACATAAAAAAAGCACTACAGTCCTCATCCAGTCTCCTGCTGAACACTCTGGGCAGGGTGGCCCTCTATACGATGTTGCTTCCCAAACATCTCTATGTCTTGCAAAACTTTCCACTCCCAATCCCCTATTCTTGGTTCAAACAACTCAATGTACTACTCCCGATTTTCCTCTGCCAAGATGATCACTCCGTATCGCTTTGAACAATTGCCGATGAGTGACATTTGATAGGGAGATGGGGCTGGCCAACGTCAAACTCTACTACTGGTCATTAATGAAAGGATGATTTGAGGCTGGAGTGACCCAGCATACAGTGCAAAACTGTACGTAATGGGTCTAGCCAGGGTCTTAGGGTACCTGTGTGGCAGCCCCATTCCTGCCCACAAGCTGGAGCCCATGAAAACAGTGCTATTCTGATGGCAGGCAGTGCTCCACTTAACAAGTTGGGACCACAAACCTACGCAACAGACCTCCCTGTGGAGCAGATGCTGGTTGCACCACACAGCCCAGCTGGAGGTATTCTGTCATTTGCACAAGACTGGTATTCTGTACCTGAGAGACATATGGAGCGGATCCCAGATGAAGTCCTTTGCTGAATTGCAGACACATTTTCAGATTCAACATACACAATTTCACAAGTACCTGCAGGTTCTGGTACCCGTTGGCCACTCACTGCTCGGGCCACTCAGATCTACCTGAGTATAACCCACAGGAGGCTCGCTTGCTGATGGGCAGCATTGGCTGTGGCCGCAGGTCTAAAACATACTGCTCCCTTATAAACATCGACCCAGACACGTTTAGGTCCCTGAAGCAGAAATGGGAAGCCTTGGTGGGGGAAGTTGACGATGCAGACTGGATGGATGCACGTATGGCTCCCCGTAAGATTGCAATATCATCTAGACTGTGACTTATTCAACGGAACAGTCTTCATGTGACATACCTCACCCCCGCTGCCTCTGGCGGGCTGAAAGACTCCCCATACTCAAATGCTTTTGATGCACCCATCCTGAGGCGATCTTTATTCAGGTGGTCTGGCATTGCCCTAATACTGTACCATCCTGGGGACGCATTAGGAGAAAGTGCTGGGGAGATGCATTGAACTCACATCCAGAATGGGTCTGTTGGTGATCCTGGAAATGTGGGAGGAAATAGGGTTGAGTGGTTTTTGGTGGGTGTCACATCGGTCCTGGCTATGCAGGATATCATGTGCAAATGGAGCTCCACAATCCCTCCTACAATTTCATAGTGGTGGAATGCAATGGACTGGTGTTCCAAACTGGAGGATACCATCTACAGGGCATGTAGGTACCTTTTTCCTCTACAGACATCCATAACAACATCCACTTGGCGTCTAGTGGCACCTGTACCCTCGTCACTTCTATTATCACTGCCAGTCTTTTGGTCCAATTATTCTGTATGGCTGGACAGGACCATAGTGTTTGAAAAAATGTACCCAGCTCCCTGCATCCCCTGGGGCAGCTGGCCGAACCTATCCGCCCCATTTTAAACACTCTTTTCCTGGACAAATATGACCTGTGAAGTATTTGTAGCTGTACTATTTGAAACCTAGCCCTCATTGCTATTTCCCATGAACTCTGGAGCGCTTCGTTCCACTCTTCATCATCTATGCAGCCTATATACGCTGACCTGGCCTCTCGCAACCTACCAAGATTGTCAGGCATATTGTTCATAACTTTTTTTACATGCCAGGGAAACTGCATTACTGGGTATTGGGTCCAAAAGTATTCGGTCTTCCAAGGGAGAGTAATCTGGGATCTGCTCTCCCGCGGGTAGGTGGTGTTTCAAGGCGTGCTGTAGTTGCCTGTATTGAAATATTTCTGACGATGCCATGTCGAACTCTTTGGCCATTGTTTCGAAAGAAACCAGTGCTCCTGACCTCCATATATCTCCAAGTTTTTCAATACCTATTTTGTGCCATTTCGGATAGACTCTCAGACTTCCGACTTCTCTCAACAGGTCACTATCCCATAATGAGGTTTCCGCATTGGGCTTTCCTTCCTATCCCAGACTACTGTTTGCTGTCCTCCATGCGCAGCACTGCAGATGTGTGCGGTGGGGGCCGACCCTGGTCACTCTTACCATAAAGAAGTGTTGGGTAGTCTCTGCTTCCCATGGCCAGGTAGTCTACTCTGTATACTGGTGCTTGTCTCCCCTCCAAATAACCACTCATTGACCACCGCCAATTGGGCTGCCCAGTAATATGCCTTGAGGTTCGGCAATGCCCCTGCTGAAGTTTTGCTAATGAGATTCCTGCCGCTCCTCCATCCCACAGCAGGGTTCTCAGAAAACTGTCAAGTCTCTGCATGTGTGATTCAGGAATTTTGAAAGGTGTATGTTGGAAAACATTAAGGAGTCTCGGGAGGGTCATCATTTTGAAAAGGGCAGCCCTTCCCATCAGTGAGAGAAGGAGTGCACGTCTATCGGGAAACTATCTATTTGAGGGACGATATTGCTCGCCAGGAATTGATCTTCTTGTCTTGTTACCTCAATGCCTAAGTATTTAAATCCGTCCATTGCCACTGTGACAGGACAGCTCATCGGCAAGAACAGGGGGCCCTGGGCCAGCGGAAAAATCAGGGACGTGTCCCAATTAATTTGATAGCCTGCATAACTGCCAAATAGATCCAAAATATGCAAGATTTGTGGAATAGACATACAGGGCTTACTCACATATAGCGGGATATTATCTACATGCAGCAATATTTTTTACTCCCAGTTGTCCTCAACTACTATTCCCCGGATTAAGGTCACCAGCGGCTCCAGGGCCAAAGCAAAAATCATGGGGACAGCCCTGTCTCATATCTCTCCACAGTTCTATAGCTCGCGACATACAGCTGTTCATTATTACCATGGCTCTTGGACCCTGGTATAGCAGGCGCACCCGATTACAGAAATCTGGGCCAAAGCCCAGTCGCAGGAGCAAGTCAAAAAGGTAATTCCATTCCACACTATCAAAGGCCATCCGGGAGTCCAACAATAGCACCACCACTTCCTCAGCCCCATACACCTTGGTGAGGTGTAATACCCCATACAATCTTCTCAAGTTTAGACATGTACTCCGTTTCAGAACAAAACCGGATTGGTCTGGATGAATCAATGTAGATAGCACACCTGCTAATCTATTCGCAAGTACCTTGGCTAAAATGTTGGGTTCTACATTGAGTAGCGAGATTGGTCTACATGATGTACACTCCCTTTTGGGCTTCCCTTTTGTGGGGATCACTACTATAGTGGCGGTTCTCTGATCTTCAGGTAAGTGTCCCACCTCTTTAGCCTCTAAAAACATATTCAGCAACTATGGTGCCAGAATTTGGGCCGTTTTCCTAAATAACTCTATGGGCAGTACGTTTGGACCCGAGGCCGGATGTACGTTGTTACCACGCGATGTAGTACATCACGGTACTTTACAACGCGTCTTTTACAACGCAAGTCGTTACCACGACTTGCGCTGTAGGGGTGCTGGACTTAGGAATAGTTAAATATACTATTCCAATACCAGCCTACGTACAGTAGGGAAGGTGTTGGAATAGTAAATCTACTATTCCTTAGCCTAGAGCGCCCTCCAGCGTAAGTCGTGGTTACGACTTGCGTTGTAAAAGTCGCGTCGTAACTGCACTGCGGGGTAACATCCTCATTGTAAAGGATGTTCCCCCCCGAGGCCTTTCCTGACTGAAGATCGCCTAGTGCTCCTGCTATTTCTTCTGCTGTGATGTCGCTATCCAGCATCTCTGAGTCCTCTTTTGATAGTGTATTCAACTGCATGGTTGCAAGAAGTTCTGCACTTGCGAGAAGTTCTGCACAATCCTCCGTGGACCTGTTGGACCTAGCAGTGTATAAGCTCTCATAAAATTCCGCAAATACTGCTGCTATTGCCTCGTCCCCTGTATGCTCCACCCTGTCTTGATCCAGGATTGTCGTCACCCAATTCTTTTTGCCATCCCTCTTCTCCAGCCAGGTGAGAAGCTTTGTGGGCTTGTCACCTACTTCATAGACCCTTTGCTGCACGGATAGTGCATGGACCCTGGCTGCCCATCCCCCCCCTCGCAATTCCTGTTGCACCAGCCTTAGACGGTGCGTCAGTGTCCCGTCCTGATCTGCCTTTCTAGTCAGGTCGGCTTTATTTTATACGCAGACGATACGCAGCTGATTATCACTCTGTCTCAAAATAGTAACAATGCTGCTTCCAAGCTAAGTCTGTGCCTTTTTGTAAGTAGCGAACTGAATGGACATTTACTTCTTAAAGTTAAATGGCAAGACATTCAAGGTACTGATTTTAGGCAATCAGACTGATATTTGATCCACTACATGGTGGCCTGTCAGTCTAGGTCTTTTACCATCGCCAAAACAAAAAGTAAAAAATCTTGGTATCTTGCTAGATCATAAGTTTTCACTTGATCACCAAGTAAACCATCTAGCTGGAAAATGTTTAGGGATATTGAAAGCCCTTAAGAAAATTCTGGGATTTATACCTTTGTCAGCCCAGAAAACCATAATTCACTCCATGGCAATTTCCAGGCTGAACTACTGTAACTCCCTTTACCTCGGGCTTTCACAAACAAGACTTAATAGACTACAGTGCATCCAAAAATCTGTTTTGCATCTGTTGTTGAAAATCCCCAGACTTGACTCTACTGAGGCCCATTTGAGAAAACTTCCCTGGCTCCCTATTGAGAAGCGAATGGCCTTTAAAGCTCTTTGCTATTGCTAAAAGGTGCTGTTAAATGTTGAGTCTCCATACCTTTAGACGCTTATCAAATGTTATGTCCCGGTTAGGAATTTAAGATCCTCTGATGCCAGGTTAGCTCTGGTCCCAAGATTCCAAAAAGGCAGAATGGGATGCAGTTCTTTTACCTATGTGGCTCCCCATATCTGCGCTCTATAAATCTGCTATATTAGTATTATTATGAATACATTACCCATTTTCCTAAATTACGCCAGTGGAATAGAGGCACCTCACAAGCATAATGCAACAACAAGCTCCAGTGGTAGCAGGGACCATCACCTCTCTTGCTATCACCAGGCATAAGCTCAGAATCCAAGGGTTTAGTCCATCTTCCCATGTAACCGTAAAATGTCTAGCAGCCTCCCCACCAGACTGTGCCTTCTCAAACTAAGGTCAGAGTTTAACACTATTCTGTTTTGCAGAACTCAGTTTCCCAGGCTTCCAATGGGCAACAACTGTTGTAGCTGTGGCAGAATCCATGACTCCAGCACCTGGTCATCTGCAGTGTGCTTAGTCACCCCTCCCTTACAAGTGGGCTTCTCTAAACACCAGGTTCCTGCATCTGCACATGTAGACCAACACATTTCTGTTATCTGTGGAAGATCTGTCTGAGGGGTAACCTACCCCTCAGATTCTAACTGGATATAGCCCAAAAGTGAGTCAGAACAAGAGTCCACCAGCCACAGCTTGATTGTGTTGTTCCCCAGCATCCTCTTCTCCCACCGTGGGCATCTGAGCTCTGGTTCCAATCTGCAACTACACCATTTGAATGTGGTACTGGAAATTCATTGTGCCTCAGTAAAGTTGCCAAGTAAAGGTTTAAAGAGCTGAGTTTGCAATAAAAAAATTATAAATAAAAATATTAGTTATGAGCCAAGTTTATTCCATAAGGATGGATCTAATACTGAAACTTCTTCTGAGACAGTAAATGTAAATGTAATGTATTTATATAGCGCAAATCACCGACCCGGTATCTAAGCGCTTGCTTAGGGGACCCGTCCTGGTATTCCCCTGTGAGATAACCCCAGCAGGGTATCCACAAGGTGAAAGCCAGGCATCCCACCGCGAGGGGCCATTGTGTAGATTAAGCAAGCTATTGCCCAGAGTCGCAGAGTGTGAACCTGTGAATCGAGTAGGCACCGGAGTGAGAATTGTCGAGTCCGTGGACATTTTAGGACTCAAGACACCGCCGAGCCGGGAATTGAACCCTGGTCCCAGGCTGACCTCTGCTTCCAGCTCTGCCTCCTCTAACCAGTGAGCCACACTTCTCCACTAAACATTAAATCTCCATATGGTGGCCTCTGAAGGTGGAAGTTTAGTATTTTCAAGCCTTTCACCTTCTTAAGAATGTGTTTTATGACTGATAATGCTATATGGTATCGAATGTCACTCACATATTCTGTGTTACGATAGCACAACCATAGCCACGGAGCCCTAGGACTGAGCAACGCCTATACCAGCTAACAGCCTCCCAACTATGTTGGGCACTACCGAACTTACAATTAAAACATATTCACACAGGTACATTCTTCATGGCTCTCTCATTGTTTATAAACCTTTCAGTAATGTTATTTACATTGAGTACTCTGGTTGTCAATTAAGTGTAGCTGGAGGTAGCATTTACTTCACCTGACTTTCTTCTGGTAAACCAGACATTGTCATTGTTGGGATGTGGACCTGTAGTCAACTTTGCAATGTCATTCATGGCCAAATGCTGCTTATGTCACTTGTCATGCTACTCTTCTGGTATTTTGTCAAATGTACTTCTATGCAAAACCGCTTTGTGGAAAGGGCAAAGTAATTTTTGGGCTTCTCTAGCACCCTCTTTTGACTGCCAGACGACATACAGTTCAGACTGAAGTCCTCTGAATTTTTATTGTTTATTTTCACCCTGAGATTTTGGCTGCTTCTGGGGAATCTGATCTGAAATTACTTATTCCTTTGGTAATTGCTCATTTCTTAGGGGAACCTCGGGTTTCTACCTGTCATCCCACCAACTCTCCCCCTTAGAATTACCAGGTATCAGTAACTCCATGAGGCAGGCCTACTAGGTCAAACGCTGTGGACCACTTAATAAGGTCCAATGAGGGGTATTAAAAAGTTCAATACCAAATAAGGAGAGTAAGTTGAGCTGAGCTTAAATATTTTTCATAAGACCAAATATTGTATTACATTTGCTTCCTTTCATTCTCATGTTAGGCTTTCCACATATGCTTTCATTGGAGTAACAACTTTTATCATCGAAAATAATCCTTAGGTTTTATGATCTAATAGTTGAATACTAAATATGTTTGTCACAGAAAAACTGTTTTACCTTCCTTAATCTTAACCTTTAATCTTGTATAGTAATATAGCCCAGAAAAATCTTAGCTTCATATTCTTCACTTTTAAACACCTTCACAGATACTATCATCATGATCATATTTTTAGCCCTCAATCTATGTAGCTTGACTCTTAAGCGAAGGATTAGCCCCATAGTGTTGTTTCAATGGAATTTTGTGCACAATTAGAAAACTTGGAAAGCCCAATTCATCTTCCAATGAATAAGGTTCTTCATAAACATAATCAAACATAACAGCTTCAAGAGTTCATAAATAAAAGAAATAATGATATAATTGAAAATCGAACTATGGAATTCAGCATATTATCTTATAAATGTTTAAACAGGAGTTTAAAAAGCTTTGAGTGCAAAATTGCTTTTAATCTTAAGCGTTTGCTTTCGAACATCAAATCTGGGCCTAGATGTATCAACATTACCTTTTGCGATTTCTTAATAGTGATTTTTAACGAATCGCTATTAAGAAATCTCAAAACGTGATGTTTTTAGGAAATCGCTATTTTTTTATCGATTTCTTATTATTCCTTATTTGCGAAATCGCAATTTGCAAATTCGCAAATAAGGAATGATTGCGAAATAATTTCCAAATTGCGATTCGCAATTTGAGAATTATTTCAAGGGTGCAGGGGTGTCTCATGGACACCCTGCTGCACTCCTGAAACTTACATGTGTGTGCATATGGTGCACATACATGCCCTATGGGCATGTATGTGTGTCACATGCCACCTTCAAAATTGCCAAATTGTGAATTTTGAAAGGATTTCGCAAATTAACACCAACCTCAAGTTGGTGTTAATTTGCGATTTCTTAACCTGAATTCGCAATTTTAAAAAGCTTCATACATGGCATTTAAGGAATCGCAAAATTGCGATTCCTTAAATGTTTAAGCAAAATAAGGAATCGCAATTTTTTGCGATTCCTTATTTTGCTAATTTTACATACATGCCAAAAGATGCAAAATGTCCGTTTGCCATTCGTTAAGGCCGAAATTCGCAGAACGAATCGCAAAAGGCTTGAAACATCTAGGCCCAAGTTACCAGCCATCATGCAAAAATGGTGTTAATGAAAACACTAGCGGTTGTGAAGAATTAATTAAATGTTAATAATGGTAGGGCTGACCTCAATGTCCAACCAACCACTTTCTTCAATAGAGGCATGAGCCGTTATAGCTGAGGACTGCCATAACATGGGAAAAAGAAGAGAAAATGCATTTCGTTCTTAGTATTGATCATACAAACGGGGCACTGTTGAGCAGATAATTCAGGGGGAGAGTTTCATATCCGAATTTTAGATACAAAATTCAGAATGTTATTATTAAAAATACATCCTACTACTTTTGGTATTCACAGAAGGCATTTAGTAGTAGTAAAGTAAGGACTCCTAATTTTACTACTACTAAATGCCTTCTGTGAATACCAAAAGTAGTAATTTAACCAAACGTAGTAAGTTTAGCCAAAAGTAGTAAGTGCCTTCTGTGAATACCAAAAGTAGTAAGTGCCTTCTGTGAATACCAAAATTAGTAAGTTTAGGATTTTGTCTCAGATTAGTTCTGTGAATCGGGCCCTGTGTGTCTGTTTTTGTCCCTTACAGACACTCTTTCGCATATGGTGCTTCTTCTCATAATGGTGGCCATAATTTCTACCCTCGAGTGCAAACTCCCATGGAACCTTTTTCCTAAGGAATATCCTTGCTTTCCATTTGTTATTTTGGATACTCTTCTCATTCAGCACCTAATGTTGCAAACATTCATAAATCTATATCTTACCTAAATAGAACATTTGACATACATGATGCATAGTTCCAACAGCACGTAATAAGCACATATGAGATCTCACATGAAGTTTGGGTTTGTCCCCTGTTTCTTTTCACTTTTGGACCCGATGCGGTCTGAGCCCTGCCGACCATGCCTGAAATTCATGTATTTCTATGCAACATGGCATTCACCGCTGTCCTCTCCCTGTTCAGCTGCTACTATGATGGGACTGTCTGACATTGTTGAGGTCACCAGAATGACACAGAGAGATGTTTTATTGTTATTTCTGAGACACTATGAGCAAGATCTTATATGGTTGTGGCATAAGATATTTTTCACCCAACCAAGTATGAAACATGTGGCTCCTATGTGTGACACAGGCGGCTGACAGATTGTCTGCAGCTGGATCCCTGGTAGAGAAATACAATTTTTGCTTTCACTTTAGGGTTAATTCTCTTCTTAAGTCTGTGACATTAACTAGGCTCATAATTTGAAGGTGTATGCAATTTGGATTACAAGATCAAATTATGAAACCAGGATTCAATTCTCTCTTGTCATTTTACAATATAATATTTTAATCTCATAGCTTTAGACTTAGAAGAGAGTCCAATTATCCAATGCAGTTCAGCTCTGCAGAAACATTTTTGCACTGTAGATTTAACTGCTTTTTGGATAAATTTAAGGGTTGGAGAAGTTGTTCTGCACGTCTTTACCTCTGGTAAGGCAGTGCTAACAACTCCCATCTTGAGTAATGCTTTCAGGGTTACTCATTTCAGCAACCCCCCTCCTTGTCTTTGGGAGGCCATATCATCCTATACAAAATAATGCTTCTTGGCCCTTGGTTACAACTTAGGGCTCGATCTAGAGTTTGGCAGGCAGGTTACTCCATCACAATGTGACGGACATCCCCTCCACCTTATTACAAGTGCACTATCCCCTAATACACATGTAATAAGGCAGATAGGATACCCGTCATGTGTGACAGAGTAACCTGTCTGCCAAAACTTTGAATTAGGCAAATAGTTTCTTCATCTTTCCTTAATTGTCTAGCATACATGATGGTATCTTTCATACGATATAAATAGAGGCCACCAACATAAGTCCCCTTGAACAGCAGAAGTGGAAGTATTCCTGCACAGGGGCAAAACAGAGTGCCAGTTGGCACTTAAGTTATGAGTTTACTTCAACACCCCAACACCAACTAGAATTTTTTGCTGAATAAATGTGTGCCCATATGCCAACTTCAAAGATCATAAAGAAAAACCTCTCTACTTCTTGTTACCACACCGAGGTGCACTCATCACAGAGCATTACTGGCAACTTTCTTAACATTAATAAACTAAGTTAGAGAAAGTAAGATAAAGTATGCTGAGTAGTTCAAAGATCACGCTTATTACCTCTGAATTAACAGAGAATGGTAGATCCTATGTGAAGAAACTAAACATGAGACAGGGTCAGGGCATACCACTGCTTCAAAGTCACTTGATTAGAATTCATGGGGTTTCATCCCCACCTAAGATATCCCCAAGCCAAGTATCACAGTGGAACATATGAATTTATTTTAAGAATCAGAAGGGGGATATTTAACTACCCCAATTTATGCTGCAACTGAGTGAGACTGCCAAAGGCATTCTAGAAGGTTTTCCGCAGCGTACCCCTCTTAATTATTTTATATTGGATGACCAAGTGCTGTTAAACTCCAACCCAATTATGTATAGGAAGTACTTTTATAAAACTTGTTTGGATTGTTTCATACTATTAAACAAAGTTTGTAGTTTATGCAAACTCACTTTGGTAAATACTTTATCAAGTCATCCTTTATAACAATATCAAGTGATATTTTCGTGGCTGACCGTAGACGGCAAATGGAAACCACAGAACTCTTAAACCATGCATCAAGTAACTTACAAACAGTTAAAAACGTATAAATAAGTATATAAAACTCTTTTGGCACGATTTAGGTATGAGCATAGGCACATAATTTAGAAACACACCTGGATGAAATTGTAAACCTGTGGGTCTATTCACTTTAATGCAAAAGGCATTGAGCCCATCCATACAAATTCACAATGCCAGAATGGTAAAGGGTAACCCATAGAATGACAACTTTAGGGAAACAATCATTACAACGCGGTCATAACACCGCAGTACTATTACAACGCGGATTTTAGAATGCAAGTCGTTACCACGACTTGCGCTGGAGGGCGCTCTAGACTAAGGAATAGTGTGATTTACTATTGCCACACCTTCCCTACTGTACATAGGCTGGAGTTGGAATAGTAAATCATACTATTCCTAAGTCCAGCACCCTACAGCGCAAGTCCCGGTAACAACTTGCGTTGTAAAAGCTGCATTGTGATGGTACTGCAGTGTTATGTACCGCGTTGTACCATCATACATTCACAATTTTATGCACTTGGATCAGGGGCAAACTACCGGAGAGATGAAGAAGATCAACAGGGCACCACAGATGGGGTCAAATATAGAACATCACTCACAGTAGGATTTAAAAGCGCACAAGCACCAGGAACTAGGAGCAGCCATAGACCACCAAATGAATGAGGAAGAGCACTAGACATCATTCCTGATTTCAAACATGTAGACCACCCCTTGTAGGAGGGAGGCTAGTGCAAGCAAGCGCTCTGCATGCGCGGCACTGCCAGGATGTGGTAAACCAATGTGTGCTTCTCAGAGTATAAGACGCAAGCAGAAAACTCCTGGCATGGGTAAGGGCTGTGCAAACATCATGCATGACTCAGGCCGACTACCTGCAGCAAGGGTAAGGAGAAATGTAGCCACGTTGCATAAGCAGCAAAAACAGAGCAGGTAATAATACAGGTGAGCATCAAACTAAGTAAGCAGGTAGGAAAGTCCTTGCAGATTAAACACCACAATGGGTTTAAAAACAGACTAACCATCCACTGAAGATGAATATATGCATTTTGGGTACAACTACACAATCTGTTGCAGCAGGGCTGATGGATAGGAAGAGCGGACAGGACATCCCTTGCAGGTGAACACAAGCATTGGAAGCATAGAGAAGCTATCCCCAACAGCAAACACATGCCCTGGGAGCATGGACAAGCCATCCCTTTGAAGGACCGGGTTTTTAGAACCCAGCGGCATCAGGGAGAACGCCTGAAACCTTTGAGTTCACCTGTCTTGGCAAACAGAGACACGGGATACTTCTTGATGACGTCAAAGACCAAAGTTTATTGGCTGCAACCAGGAACAGAGATCTACGAAGCACACACGGGTGGTTCGCTAGAGACTGCACAAATTCAATAAGCGGAGCATGGTCTTTTATGCCAAAAATCAAGCCTCAGGCAACATTTCAAATCAGCATTCGGTGCATACAAACTGACCAATGACAGTGCAACATTTCAAAAGTAGCGAATGACGATAATCAAAGACAATCCCATTTTCCCTTGTCCAGCCCACCAGAAATGACCAAGCAAATTCCAGGTTTTCCTGTTCGATCAGGCCGGACAAACCCATCTTAAAGCCTTCAACCCACTCAATGATTATGTCGTAAAGGAAAGGCAGAAACAGATTGGAAAGGAGATAGAAAGGTGGGAGAAGTGTACCATAAACTCGGGCACGTCCTGCTCTTTGATCTTTATCAGACCAGCTGCTGAACAAGGAACTGGCTCAGCGAGGTCAGCCTCGGGCAAGGAGTCAGTTCGGCCAGGTCACCCAGGAGTCAGCTAAGGCGTACGTGTCTCAAAGACTCGTTCGGCCGCAGTCATCGGGCCTATGTTAGGGCAACCACACAAAATGGCTGCTGTATACAAAATGGAACCCGGAGGTTCAAACTAAATCCTTGAATACAGAGTGTTCTCCTATATTGATTCATACGAAAACACTCAGACATGCTACACTCGCCATTTGCGGTCTGCCGACACCAAAATCCGACGATCTTTAGTGAACGGGTTCGGAACCATCGACCCCAGTTCGAAAACCACGGAACCACAGACCCTCCTTTTGCCCTTACATAGGCAACAGACCCAAGCCCATGTTAATCTGAATCCGGATCTATATTCATCAGATCATCGATATGTTGCTGTAGCATCATCCTATTACTTAGTACCTCTCTCTGGACAGGTCTCCTTGCACACGAAGTAGCGCAAAGGCCAAAAATAGCAGGAGCACACTGTACACAGAGACAGAACATGAAAAGGATTGCTAAGACCCTCCCAATGACCATCAAAATCTTCCAACCCCAAGTGGATATCAATCCCCATAACCATCCCATCAAAGACCAATCTCCTTTGTCCAAATGGACAGAATCGGAGATTTAATGCAATTTGGAAATGGCCTGGAAGACTGATGGAGTGTTGTCTGGAATGAAAACACAGCAGCTCAATTGAATCAGCTTGCAAACTCCACCTCGATCTGCTAGAATAACATCAAGGGCAACTCTGTTTTGAAGTGTCATGAGTCTATCCGACTGGAGCTCAGCAGTCAGATTACCAAGGGCACCAGCAGTTTCGACTATGGTGGACTCAACCACTCTCGTCAGCTGACGAATATTCCTACTGTTTGCCATAGGTCCCCAGAACGGCAGAAAACCCTTGAAGAAATCTCCCAGTTCTTGTCCTGCAGTGTCTTCTTGGCTAAAGACACCTCTAGCAACTCTCGTCTTATGGTAATCTGCCGCAGCTGTAAAAGTGGGAGGCAACAGAAAGGAAACGAAACATGTGCTCGAGAAGTCGGAGGGCAACCATGTATAAGCTTTGTCGTAGCAAACAAAATAGGTACCCTTAGCAGCTAGAAACGCTGGGGAAGACTGAGACGCAAATACATAAGTCTCAGCGCAAACACTCTTCCATAACTGAGCCTTCGGATTCTTGCCGTTGCCCTGCAGACAATAGTGGCCCTGATGAGGTACTATCCAAATCGGTGGAGAACTTTTCGCTCGCTGGTTAACACTCAGACTAACCCAATATCCAGTAACGTTCCAACCAATGTAAGCTAATGTCTCATCTCTCGGAATAGTCTCATACGAGCTGATCCCTCTAATCATGTCAACAATGCCTTTAACTATAGCACTGCTCTTTGGGTTGTCTTTCAGTGAACGTTGGGGGTAAACACTATGGGCATAGATAAACATCGTTCTATAAGCCCAAATCGAACCATTTAAACTAAAGGGCAAAACTAAATAAGGAATACCCTTGTCAGTTGTATGAGGCATCAAACCACAAATCCAACAATTTGTCATATTCATCACTAACTGGTGTTGGTGCAGAAGTTGGATGAAGGAATTGTTAGAAAATTCCAATCGTCTAACTACCTCATGCTCAGGCAAAGGATGGAAAGAATGAGAGGAAATAGTAGGTGAAGGTGTAGGTTGTACAGTGGGATTAAACGTCATTTTGAAAACAAATGTTACATAACCAGCTATAAATATCACGAAGCTCAATAGTAAAAATAAACCTTGTATCAAAAAACTTTTCTTCGATATTATTTTACATATTCGTTTTCTAAAAGTCAATGTCTGTACAGGTCTCTCCAACTCAAAGAAATCCATCCTGAACTAAATGTGCTGCCCGCGGTGGTAGGTTGTTTCTGCTCCGGAATGCCTCTGCTAACCCAGGAAGGCTGCCTTGGGCCAACAGAACCCTCGACCTAGTGTCTCAGGCTTGCACCCCGAAGACTGGTGGCAACCGCGACCCTAGCAGCAAGAACCGGATGGTGGTTCAAGAAAAACAAAAATGAGTAGATCCTTGGTGGAGAGTTAACCTGCAAACAGGAAAAAAAAATCATCAAACTTTATTAGTCTTTATTTATTTGTCCGTAACTCTCGGTCTCAGATTAAAGCGATTCTTTCCAGCTAATTCTTGATCGGCGAACAAAAGGTGAGGTTCTGTAGTGTCCAATCGATCTGCAGGATGTACTGATTCTTGCAAAATTCTATCGCTCTCTTTCTCTGAGTTTGCTCCAATCAGTCGAGCATCGCTGAACGGTATAAACCGTGGGACAACTTCTGTTTCAGAGTCTGCAAGTCCCTCCTGGACCCACTTATCGTATGGCAAGGGCAGAGGTGCCCTTTTAGTATGAGATCCGTGGATCCAGTTACGCTTGCCTCGCACTCGGACCGCAGATCTTGTTGACAGGAGTACTTGGTAGGGCCCCGTCCAACGGGGCTGTTCGTTCTTGGTCCGCTGGAAGTTACGTACAAAAATCCACGATCCAGGTTCAATAGAGTGACCCGGATCCTCTTCAGCTTGTGGAAGGCTGTCATGCACCTGTTGGCGTAAAACACTCATTTTAGTTGTCAGTTCACGCAAGTAGTCAAGCAACACAGGATACTCGAGGTCACTGAACCTCGTTGGTCTTGGTACGCCCCAAATATTTGCCGGGCGACCAAACACAACCTCATACGGACTCAAACCCATTCGCGAATGCACAGTCATTCTTGTGGACAAAAGTGCTAATGGCAAGGCATCTGGCCATTGTAAACCAGTGCTCTCTTGAATTTTGGCCAATTTTAACTTAAGAGTGCCATTGTAGCACTCGACTAAACCAGCTGATTGGGTGTGATTTGCAGCGTGGAATTTCTGCCTAATCCCGAGACCCTCACACACTCTCTTCATAGCTTGACCCACAAATTCACTCCCATTATCACTCCAAATAATTCTCGGCATTCCAAACCTCGGGAAAAACTCTTTTATCAAGGCCTTCGCTGTGGACAAAGCAGTATTGTCCTTAAGGGGATAAGCTTCTACCCATCTAGAAAAGGAGCAAACAACCACTAACACATATTTCAAGTTGTTGCATCTCTCCATATGGATAAAATCTAGCTGCAAAGCCACGAACGGATAGGTAGGAGGAGCAAAATGAGCAGCTGGTGTTGGAGTTCCCTTACCAGGATTATGCATCAAACACACCATACAGTTCTTGACCAAATTCTCTGCACATCTGGGGATTCCCACATTCTGCCAAACAGGGGCCAACAGTTTGCAAATCCCTTTCACACTAATATGTGCCATTCCATGAGCCATTGTAACAACTGGAAGCACATACGCGTTAGGCAACAACCATCTCTGATGCTATGACAAATCAGTCCAACAACCATTCGAATCCAATCTACCCTTGCTTTCTCTCCATTCATTCAACTCTTTCTCTGTGGCCTCACCCTGAATGGATTTCACGCTCTCAATAGTGTCTTCACACATACTCTTCTCTGGAACCCATCTCGCTGGACCCGCAACATACATTCGACTCATCATGTTTCTAGCAGTTTCTTTCGCAACTTCATCCGCAAACGCATTACCACGACCAACATCATCCGTAACCTTTTTATGGGCACTGCATTTCACAATCGCTACTTGTAGTGTTAACGTAAGAGATTCAAGAAGTTCATTCACCAGTTGCCCATGTTGGATCTTCGTCTCATGCGATGTCAGAAATCCACGTTCACGCCACAAACGTCCAAAGCTATGACCCACACCAAATGCATACTGACTATCCGTATACACATTCACACGTTTTCCTTTTGCCAACACACACGCTCTCGTAAGTGCGATCAATTCAGCCGCTTGTGCTGAGTTATGTGGGATACGTGCAGCTTCAACAACCGTATGCAAAGTCGTCACAGCATAGGCTGCAGTCGTATCACCATTCGGCAACTTAAAGCATGAACCATCAACCCACAAAGCATCATAACAGTCAGGAAGAGGAGTATCCCGGAGATCCACTCTCCCTTTCGTCTCTTCTTCGGTTCTCAGAAAACAATCATGCTGTTCTTTACTATCATCATCTGTCTCAAGCGAAATTGGCAACAATGTAGCTGGGTTTAAGGTATTACACCTTTTGATGTGCACATGACTCGCTAACAGTGTAAGCTCATACCCTGACAACCGAGCACTAGTTAAGTGCTGTGTCTTGGTACGATTCAACAAAGTATCCACTGCATGTGGAACCATAACCACTAACGTGTTATCCATAACCAAACCAGCTGATTGTCGAATTGACACAGCCGCTGCCGCTGTGGCTCTCAAACAACTTTGCAACGCTCTAGCTACAGGATCCAAAGTCGACGAAAAGTACGCACATGGGCGTTGCTTATCGCCAAACTGCTGAGTCAAAACCGATAATGCACAACCCTCTCTCTCGTGGACATACAATGGGAAAGGCTTACTGTAGTCGGGAGTACCCAACACAGGAGCCAAACACAACGCATTGCGTAATTCAGAAAAGCTCTTCTGACATTCATCGGTCCAAGGAATAGGATGTGGGGTATCCTTAACAGTAAGAGCTATCAAAGGCTTCGCTAGCAAAGAAAAATTAGGAATCCACTGCCTACAGTACGATGTGATACCCAAAAACGCACGTACTTCTCTCTGTGTCGTAGGAACACTCATTTTCACAATAGCCTGAATTCTTTCTGGGGTCAATTTCCTTCCCTCCTTCGATAAGAGGTGACCTAGGTAGGTAACTTCTTGTCGACAGAATTGCAGTTTTGAGAGAGAAACTTTGTGATGACAATCAGATAAATGACGCAATAATACCAAAGTAGCATCCTTACAAATCTCCTCAGTATCGGCAGCAACTAACAAATCATAAACATACTGAATAAGAGCTGCACCTTCAGGTAAAACCAACAGATCAAGTTGTGTTTTTAAAGCTTGACTGTAAATCGATGGACTCTCGCAATAGCCTTGAGGAGCGCGCTTAAAGCAGAAACTTCGTCCTTTTTAGGAGAATCCAAAGATATCTCTACTTTCCATGGCAATCGGGATGCTGAAGAAAGCATTCTTCAAGTCGATCACCGAAAACCAGGTGGCAGAAGCCGGAATCAAAGTCAATAATGCACTAATGTCAGGCACAACAGGAAATTGCGGAACAACAATCTTGTTCACTACACGAAGATCGATGACAAATCTATATACAGGAGGCTGTGAAGGATCAGTTCTCTTTAGAACAGGCAAAACAGGACTATTGCACACATTACCTCGCGTCTCTTCAATAACACCCTTGTCGATCAGATCATAAATGATCGCTAAAAGTGCACGCTCACCATCACTCGAGATACGATATTGTGGAATGCGCAGTAACTTAGCATTCGCCTTCAGTGTCACAACATACGGGGGAATATCCAACAGGCCCACATCATTTGGACCTGTAGCCCACAATGAATCCGGTAACAAAGACAACTCCGATGGAAGACAATCTTTCAATACATACATCGGAGAGATCACACTCTCACCCAAAGTAAGCTGTACTCCTGCCGGAGAACAATACAAAGTCGCATACAATCTCTTCAACAAGTCCAATCCCAACAAATTCTCATTACAACCTGTAGTCAAAAGAAGGGGTGCTTCAAACGTACAAGGACCAACAGAAAGGGGTAATGGAGCAGAAATCGGATTCGTAACGGGGGCGCCAGAAAAACCTACAGAAACATTATTAAAGCCAGACAAAGGTGCGCCAGGGAGTTTAGAATGCATAATAGAACTCTTCGTAGCACCAGTGTCTAGCAGTAAAGGTTCTGACACACCTGATGCAATCACTTCAACATAAGGTCCACTCTGATCTACTGGAACTGAAACAACTCCCTCCCTTTGTCCATGGCTGTCCTAACAATTACTACCATTTGCTTCGTCGCCTTCAACGTAATAATCATCTACATAGTACTGTGCTGTTCTACCAGACGAATTCTGCTGTTGGTCAAAACTATTCATTGAATTCTGTGGAGGCAAAGAACGTACGTTCTGTCCGCGACCTCTACATCTAGGCGCTTGTTGAGCACCTCTACCTCTCACACCAGGAGCACTATTCGCTCGTTGTAACAAGACCGGACAACTATTCTTATAATGACCCTCTTCTTTACAATACGCACACTGATTAGGGCCATATGGAAAACGCTGTTGAGAAGTCTCGTCTCTTTGCGAGTTTCTCGAATACTGTTGAGGTTGCTGATAATCAAGCTGATTATTGACACGGGGTGGATAAGCTTTTTGTAGAAGAACTTTAGTCTTCAATTCCTTAGTCTTCTTATCCGCTTTCTCTAACTCATCCTTGCGTCTATTCCCATAGTACTGAGCCGTAGCTAAAATCTGCGCTGATGTAGAAACAGGCCAAGCACTCTCAGAATCCTTCAACTTAGTGCATAACTCAGGAAGAAGATTGTGTACAAATTTGTCGACGAACAATCTCTGGCCACCCTCGGTAGCCATTTCCTGCCCACTATGATCGACAAAAGTTTCTTCGAAACGTGTGAAAAAATCTGACAGTCTCATCTTTCTTCTGCTTACATGCAGACAACTTGTCCCAATTAACACGCACTTCGGGCATCAAAGTCTTCATAAGATTAATGATCCTACCAAGGAGCTCTGTAATAATATTTTCAGGCTTAGCACCTCCAACTTGTCTATCGTTTGCAGCAACAAGATTAACCCACGAATCACCCAATTCATTATCATGATCCGTATGTCGAATGACATTCCAGATTGGCTGTGGAACAACATTCCCAAATAACATAGCTATGTCCGCCAAATTCATGATGCACGAACTCACAGTTTGCGCAAGCTCTTTATAATATCCCGCTGGATTTTTCCGCGGATCGGGCAAAGTCTGCTTAAGCGCTAGAACTTCAGCATGCTTCCATGGAACATGTACCCACACTCGCTGAAAGTGCGCAACAACAGGCGGAACAGCATTGGCATCAGCAGGTCTCCAAACCGGAGGAACCTCTCGCATCGGATATTGACGCGCTTTTCTCCCAACTAACGAATCGGGCTCAAACAGCCGTTCAGAAGAAGCATTACTTCGAAATGACAATAACGTCGACACCGCTCTCTAGATGTCGAGGAAACTCACAATCATTCCTTTTGCAAATTCGGAACGCAATCGGAACAACTCTTCAGGAGGTTTACCCACTTCGTCCATCCATTGGTCATGGAGGAACGCACACTCAAAAACATATCGTTGCTTAGGTGCTTCCCATTGCCAAAAGACATCCATGATACCCTCAAGGTCGTACTGAGACGTGTACGTAACCCATCTACGTGCCATGTGATCCAAAACCATTCGTTCATCCGTGTCAGGCAACTGACTACGTGACTGTCTACGCTCACTCACTGGAGACATACCCAATTGTCCCAACCAAGGAGTCAGAAAACCAGAAAAGGCAGCAGTCATCCGCTGTCTAGGAGAAGGAGTAGTGGGAAGAATAAGGGAAGACGAAACAGTAGTAGAAGAATCCAAAGTCGGAGCTGAAGTAACATTAGGGACAGACATAGGAGTAGCAGTAGAAGAAGAAGGCAAAGTTGGCGGCCCCTGAGGAGGCTGCGCCAAAGGAACAGTAGCCAACGGAAGAGCTGGCTGTGGAGGAATTACAGGAGGCACAATAACCGGCAATTGGACAGCCACCACTGGTGGCGGTGGTGCCGTAGCATTCTGTGCATAAGGTGGCGGTGAATTTAACAGATGCGACATTAAAGGATCTTTCGTAAGATCTTTCTCGTCTTTCTGCTCTTTAAGCGGCAAGATTGGATAGCATCTATCTACCGCTAACTTCCTCACTCTGAGCATCTGTTCACTTTCCTGTTCTTCTTCGTTATCTTTATACGCAATGGCAGCTTGCACCATTGACATACCTCTGTCTCGCTTATTCTTTTTCGCTAATTTCATTTCTTTCTGTTTGGCTTCTTTGCGCCATATGCGGAAAGAGTCAAACATCGCCGGCCGGGCTTTCTTCTTGAACAACTTCACCTCGAGGTTATCTAGAATTTCAGTTTCAAAACTACCATAACGGGGCCACTGTAGGACACCGTCACTCTTCGTATATTTTACCCAGATCTCATTATAACTAATAGGGCCCACACCATGTTTCACATACAACTCGTATGTAGGAGTTCCGATCGGAGGAACCGGACATCAATCCTCTAACCGGGAGTCCCTTATTGAACCACAACTAAACAAGTTTCTAAAACTGCTAAAACCAGGCATCTTGCTCACTAGTCTAGCTTCAAACAACAAGGGGAATCTTAAAACGATAATCTTGTGAATACATGAATTCCTTGGCTTTGGGGCCTGCAGGTACCAAATCAAAGCGATCCACTAAAGGATACCAAACAAACTAAGGACTAGGAGACGCTCCGCTTATACTTAACTGAAATGTCGATGGCGTCACCAGATGACCCGTCAATCGTCTCGCTCTACAAACGTCTAAGGCTCCAAAACAGGGCGACAGTCAGGGCAGCAGTCCTTCGTAGCCGTCGGAAAGCGGGAAACCTCGCAGCAAAGACTTTCGGACCACGACGACATACAGGGGTCGAGGAAGTGGCTGGCCTTCCTCCAGAATTTTCACACGAAGCTTCTCACTAACCTCTGGCTTGGACCGGTACCGCTGAAGTCGCCCCACATTGGGCGCCAACTGAAGGACCGGGTTTGTAGAACCCAGCGGCGTCAGGGAGAACGCCTGAAACCTTCGAGTTCACCTGTCTTAGCAAACAGAGACATGGGATACTTCTTGATAACGTCAAAGACCAAAGTTTATTGGCTGCAACCAGGAACAGAGATCTACGAAGCACACACGGGTGGTTCGCTAGAGACTGCACAAATTCAATAAGCGGAGCATGGTCTTTTATTCCAAAAATCAAGCCTCAGGCAACATTTCAAATCAGCATTCGGTGCATACAAACTGACCAATGACAGTGCAACATTTCAAAAGTAGCGAATTACGATAATCAAAGACAATCCCATTTTCCGTTGTCCAGCCCACCAGAAATGACCAAGCAAATTCCAGGTTTTCCTGTTCGATCAGGCCGGACAAACCCATCTAAAGCCTTCAACCCAAATCAATGATTATGTCGTAAAGGAAAGGCAGAAACAGATTGGAAAGGAGATAGAAAGGTGGGAGCAGTGTACCATAAACTCGGGCACGTCCTGGTCTTTGATCTTTATCAGACCAGCTGCTGAACAAGGAACTGGCTCAACGAGGTCAGCCTCGGGCAAGGAGTCAGTTCGGCCAGGTCACCCAGGAGTCAGCTAAGGCGTACGTGTCTCAAGGACTCGTTCGGCCGCAGTCATCGGGCCTATGTTAGGGCAACCACACAAAATGGCTGCCGTATACAAAATGGAACCCGGAGGTTCAAACTAAATCCTTGAATACAGAGTGTTCTCCTATATCGATTCATACGAAAACACTCAGACACGCTACACTCGCCATTTGCGGTCTGCCGACACCAAAATCGTCCATTTCCGACGATCTTTAGTGAACGGGTTCGGAACCATCGACCCCAGTTCGAAAACCACGGAACCACACCTTCCAGACAAGTATCATGACAGATCAACCTGAGTGATATACACAGAGGATGTGCATTTAGGGGCGAGGGAAAGACTGCTGTGAAAACCCATGGAACATCTAGCATGGATGGCTGCAGTACATTTCAGACTGAAACACGTTAGTTGATCTGATGTGCATAGAGACTTTGTTTGGGCTAATTACAGAGGGGCAACCCCGGTTAGAACACACCAGCACGAGCACCATACAAAGAGGATGTTTGTATGTGTGATGAAAGTGGCACAGACATCACCCCCTCACACGAGATAAATGAGCACAGTGTGTTTGTGGTACAGAGAGACCATGTTAATGTTAATGGAGGGTTTGTGATTCATGTGTGGAGGGTGTGTGAGTATGAACAGACAGCAGGCCACCGATGGGTGAAAGTGAGAATGCTCACGAGGATGGAGATCAGAGCAAGCACAATGTATATATGCGCTGTAACACATCACCCAGCATGTGCACAATTACCAAATACAGACATGTGGCATGGGAAAAAGCATGAACATGTAGGAGGTCAACCTAGAAGAGCATGTGATAGTGCTGCAGTTAAAAAAAAAAGGGGAAAGAGGCAAAGTCTCTGCTGTTTGATAACTTACTTGTCATTCATGTGACCTTAGCATCCCAACCTGCATAATTACTTCTGACTTACTGAAGTGGTATCTGGTGTGAGGTAAGGAAAGATGAATCATGAGAAGAAGGTCCAAAAGTTCCCCTTTCTTTGCCAAACGTCTAGGATGGTTTACAAAAGTGGTCGTCTTGATGATAGTAGACATAGAAGTGGCCGATATAGTGCAATATTCTGTAAATAATGAGAAACAAAAAAAATTGCCATTATAGTGCTCTCTTCTTTAAATAATGGGAAACAAAAAATAGAACAAGTGCTGTGCATGCAAAACTTAAAAAATGTGTTCCACAAAAGCGGATGGAAATTGTACTTGGATGTTGGGAAACTGATAAGAGAAGGACACGAGAAAAACTCCAGGAACACCAGGAAACACTATGCTACAGCCAATAGAAGCAGTTGCAAAGTAAGTGACAAGCACATGAACCAATGAAAAGCAAGGAGGTGGGATGTAAGCCCTTTTCAGATTTATATTAAATACAATAGATTTCACGCAAGCCTTGTGCAAGCGAAACCTAAAAAAAGAGGGTGGATTGGGACGGGATGAGAGGGATATTTGCAAAGCGGGAAAAATAGGTGGGGGGATATTTTTTGCATACAGGGATTTCACCACACTGGAGTCAATACCACAGGAATAGCATTTGTTTGGGAAAAAAAATGAAGAAACAGGCTTGTAACGGATGTTTCTTCATAACAGGTTTCCTTAAGTATGATTTGCTCTAAAGTCACAGGGCAGAGACAAGTCAAAGCTACTCTCTGCGAGTGGTAAAGTTGTTTCTCACCATGAAACCAAACGACCTCCAGTCCACAGAAAGACTGTCCACTCTTTGTAAGGGAGTTAACCCTAGCAAATTATAACTGCCTCTTCCATGTCCCTTAAAGGTTTGGCCCACTACTTGGAATAGACCACCAGTGAGGAGCACTTAGGAATTTTGTTTACAGATATACTGTCCGTGTTTGACTGCTTTATCTCTTGCGCAATTGGCATTCACTTCACACTAGTGGTAGCTAGCGCTCAGTTTGTAAAAAAAAAAAAAGTACGTTTAGGAGTTCAAACTTTTTCTTAGAAACCCACTGCTGGTGCCAAGGCTTCTTAGTCTTTATTCCATCTCATGCTTCTTTCTACTCCCACCCCACACTTCCTGTCTCTTCATAGCACTCTTTTTTTAAGCATTTGTCATTTTTGAAAATTACAATGTAAACAATGCAACAACGCATCAGCAGTTACATTGTTGAAGCAAATGTCATTGTCACAACATACATTTCAATACTTGGTTCAGTCCATGCAGCTCGCCATTGTACAACCCAGGACAGGCATAAAAAAGTAAATCAGTACCAACATTACGCATGTCACAACCCAATAATTCACAACTAGATGGATTACAGATGCAGTATAATATCTTCATCGTGTGTCACCTATGTCGCTTTGTTTATGCTGGCCAGGTAAGTTTTCAGTGAGGGCTTTATGCCTCTAGGTCAGGAGGCGCTAGGTAGCATTAAACTATACATCTCTGCATGCTCCTAGCAAGTGGAGCATGCAGTCACCCTTAGATAGAGGCCTTCTCACACCCCAGGTCATAACAATTCTTCACTTTCCGAGCCAATGCTACATATTTCTGGCTCTGCTTCGGAACCTCCTTCACATATCTCAACAAGGCTATTAGTCAGATCACATTTAATTAACAGTTAATCATTTCTTTCAATATATTTATAATAGCTTGCCAAAATGAATGTACCTGTGGGCCAAGCCATGCTAAGTGTTACATATCTGCATCCTGTTCACCACAACACCAGCAATCAGCAGAAGCAACTATCCCAAATCTCATCGTACAAACCGTAGTATATTACAGGCGGTGTTTATAATTTAGATGGATACGCCAGAATTTACCATTCAGTGAAACCTCTTTCATCTACTGACAGCAGTACACCCATTGTGCATCTGTTATCTCAATGTTTAGTTCCATTTCCCATTTGCTTTTAATATAGACATTTTCCTTTGGAATTGGACAAACTACGTCATTATATATTCTGGTGAGGATCTTGGGAGGGGAGGGATTAGATAAAATCATCCTGAGTAACAGAAAGACTACCAAATTGTCTCACTATGGAAGATTTAAGTCCTGCCCAGTTTGACATCCATCAGAGTCACCTGATCCCCATCCAAATGTTCTTCAAACAATTTAAATGCATGGTTAACAAAGAGGTCTCCCATTGACATTTAGGGCCCGATGTAGGTAATAGTAAAATACCGAATTCTAAATACCGAATTTTACCGATTTGGTATTTAGAATTCGGTATTTCAGATGTAGGTAAGAATTCGGTAAAAAATACAGAATTCTTAATATTCGTTATTACCGAATCGGTAATTGAGATTCAGTAATAATGAATACCTCCCCATTCATTTCTACGGGCTTGGAGGCCCATAGGAATGATTGTGAAGACATTTGGTATTACCGATTCGGTATTACCAAATCGGTAATACCGGGCGGTATTTGAAGGGTGCCAGGGTGTCCAAAGGACACCCTGTTTCACCCCTGAAATGTGCATGTGTGCACATGTGGCACACATGCATGCCCTAAGGTCATGGATGTGTTCCATATGACACATAAAAAAAAGCTACAAAGTGCTTTTTTTAAGGAATTCAGTAATTACCACCAACTTGAAGTTGGTGGTAATTACCGATTCATTAAGCCCCAAAAGCACTCTTTTATGTGCTTTCTACATTGCATTTAAGGAGTCAGTATGACCGATTCCTTAAATACAAGGCCAATTCGGAATTGGTATTAAGGAATCGGTATTTAGCGATTCCTTAATACTGAATCCTTCCCTACATCACAAATGCCTAAATACAGGTCAGTAACGGTGAAATTTACCGAATTTCACTGTTCCCGATCGGTATTTGAGCCACCTACATCGAGCCCTAAGTTTCTACATTGCGGATGTTGATTTGTTACCTTTCCGCTTGAGATAGTAGTGTTGGGGCTAGCTACCAATAAAATGAGCAGCGAGTAAGCCCTTACAATACCCACCATTTTAGCAAGTTTGTCCCAGGCCCAAGTGGAACACTGTAATGTGTGTATTTCCTTGACAGGTCTACTAGGGGTCTGAAAGAGTACCTTGTAAAGGGGGCCTCACGGTGACAAACCAGCCTCAAGTTTGCAATTTGGCTCTTGTTTTGTACTATGCAGCAGAAAAAGGAAACTGCACCTGTGCCACCTGGTAATATGCCTCAAAGTTTGGTGTGGCAAACTGTCCTTGTTTATAGGGGAGCTGCAGTTTGTGCCATGCTACTTATGGCTATCTACCCACCAATGCCAATTTTACTGTTAAGGTTTCAATTGCCCAAAAAAACACCTTAGAGGACTAGGTTTACCCTGGAAACAATAGAAAAGCTTGGGCAAGATAACCATTTTCATTAACCCCTTCGCTGCTTGCTCGTTTCCGCCGCTGTGCGGTAAACAAACGAACAGGGCGGGGCCGTGACGAACCCCAGCCGTCATCAGCACACGAGCACCGCGGAGCGTGACGGTTGGGGTTCGTCACCAGCATACAAGGGGTTAATTGTATCCTTCCAGCCACCAACAGTGGGAGTTTTATCCTTCTCATCACTAAGGGCCCAGTTACGACTTTGGCGGTGCAGTGCAGGGGCCGTCCTTCTGCTGCACCACCAAAGCTGTAGTCAGACCACCCGCCAGATTAGGAGGAGTTTCCTCCTGTCTGGCGGGCTGGTTGTTGGCATTCCCACAGAGGTGCCTCTAAAAATGTGCACCGCAATGGGTAGGCCAAACACCTGAAAAGTCCATGCTGGGCTGGGCTTTCTACTGCCTGCATTGTTGATGATTGTAATTTCTGTGCATCATCTGTTTTTTTCAAATTTCCACCAGCAGCAGTAGAGAGAGCGACCCAACCCTATCACCCAACAGGTCGCTCCCCTCACCGCCACACAGCCCCCCTGTGTGACCTGAGCCCGCTGCTGCCGCTGATCGTATTATTTTGGTGTCCCGCTTTCTACTGCCTGCATTGTTGATTATTGTAATCCCTGTGCAACATCTGTTTTTTTCAAATTTCCACCCTTGTGCCCCCATTTCTTCTTGTGTTCCCATTTTGTCTTCTGTGACCCTGATCCCCTCTTCATGCCCCAGCCGCTGCATCCCCTGTGGCCCGCCCCCCCAGCATTCCCATTTGCCACCCTGCTCCCGTCTCCCAGCTCCTCCTCCCTCCCAAATCCCCTCATATGGAGGCCGCGCCTGGACCTCGCCAGCGCCAGGACCTCTGGACCCCGCGAACGCCACAACGCCCACCTCCGCTACGACCCCAGCACCCTCCACGCACTCAGTGCCGGACGATCACGCACCTGCTGCCTTGCCGCCCGAAGCGCACCCAAGACCCTTCTCCTATCAGAACTGCAACTTCACCAGCATTCGACTTGCCAACCCACCCACCGAAAGACCCAACTTCCTCAGATGCATCCTGCTCAACACCCGCTCCGCACGCAAACACGCCGCCGAACTCTGGGTCCTACTCGACACCAACGCCCCAGACGTCGCCTTCCTGATGGAGACCTGGCTGACCCCATCCTCGGCACCCGACATCGCCATACCCATCCCGGAAGGCTACAAGATCACCCTCAAGGACCACACCAATGGAGGAGGAGGAATTGCCATCGTCCACAGAAACACTCTCGAAATCTCGACAGATGCCGACGACACCCTAAGCACCGCCGAACACCTGCACCTCCAGATCCACGCCGACCTCAACACCACCTTCAGAGGCACCCTCATCTACAGACCCCCCGGACCCCGACCACATCAGCACACACGCCCTCGCCTCCACGGTCTACATCCTCCTCGGGGACCTAAACTTTCACCTCGAGAACAACAACGATTCCAACTCCTGATCGACAACCTCGGCAGCCTCGGACTCAGACAACTCGTCACAACACCCACCCACTCTGCCGGCCACACGCTTGATCCCATCTTCTCAGAAAGCATCCACGTCTTCTTCGACCGCACCGCCGAACTCCACTGGACCGATCACCACTGCATCCACTTCACCTTCTGGAAACCCACCACACACCACCGCACTCAGCAGATGCCTCGCCGCAGCTGGAACAAGATCACCGAGGACCAGCTAACCACCGCCCTCGCTCAGATCCCACCCGCAGACCCGACCGACCCTGACCCGCAGCCTCAGACAATGGATCGACGACTGCGCCAACACCCTCGCCCCGCTCAAGAAGCCCCCCATCACACACACCAGCAAGAGAGCCAGCTGGTTCACCGAAGGCCTCCAGGCCTCCAAGCGTACCTGCCGAAAACTAGAAAAAAAACTGGACCCACGAAAGAACATCGGAAAGCTACACAGCCCACAGGAACGCCACCCGCAGACACCACCACCTCATCAGATCCGCCAAAAGGACCGCCTTCAGAGACCGCCTAGACAACAACGCACACAACAGCAAAGAGCTCTTCAGCATTGGGAAGGAACTCTCCAACCCCAGCTCCAACAGCAACGACATCCCACCGTCACAAGACCTGTGCGACTCGCTGGCCACCTTCTTTCATCGCAAAATCGCAGTTATCCATGACAGCTTCAACGCCGTCACCACCCCGGCAGCCGCCGATCCCCCCGCTCCCACGACCACCACCCACACCGACCGCCTGCTCACCTGGACCAACATCAACGACGACCACACCATCAAGATCCTGAACACCGTCCACTCCGGATCCCCGGAAGACCCCTGCCCACACCACATCTTCAACAAAGCCAGCAGCTCCATCGCACCACACCTCTGGAAAACCATCAACATCTCCTTCGAGACAGCGACCTTCCTAGAGAGCTGGAAGCACGCAGAGATCAGCGCCTTACTCAAGAAACCCAAGGCGGACCCCAAGGACCTCAAGAACTTCCACCCCACCTCCCTGCTCCTGTTCCCGGTGAAGATCATCGAAAAGGCCATCAACAAACAACTGACCAGCTTCCTAGAAGAGAACAACATCCTGGACCCGTCCCAGTCCGGGTTCTGCAGCAACCACAGCACTGAAACCGCCCTCGTCGCCGCCACCGGTAGAACTCAGAGCGTCTGCCTCCCCCTCTTCCGCTCCGAAGCGACCGAGATCATCTGCGGCCTACCCCAAGTCTCATCCCTCAGCCCAACGCTGTTCAACGTCTACATGGCACCGCTCGCCCACGTCGCCCTACAGCATGGCCTCAACATCATCCCCTACGCCGACGACACCCAGCTGATCCTCTCCCTCACCAATGACCCCCACACCACCAAAACCAACCTCCACAAAGGAATGAAGTCCGTCGCCGACTGGATAAGAAACAGCTGACTGAAGCTGAACTCGGACAAGACGGAGGTCCTCATCCTCTCTTCTATCCCCTCGGCCTGGGGCGACTCCTGGTGGCCGACCGCACTGGGTACAGCTCCAACACCCACCGACCACGCACGCAACCTAGGGGTCATACTCGACTCCACCCTCTCCATGACGAAGCAGGTCAACGCAGTCTCCTCCTCCTGCTTCAACACCCTCTGCATGCTTCGCAGGATCTTCAAGTGGATCCCCACCGAAACTAGGAGGATGGTCACCCAGGCCCTCGTCAGCAGTAGATTAGACTACGGCAACGCACTGAAAGCATGAGCCCCGGCCAGACTCCTGAGACGGCTCCAACGCATCCAGAACGCTCCGCACGCCAGATCCTCGACATCCCCCGCCACAGCCACATCACATCCCACCTGAGAGACCTGCACTGGCTCCCCATCAACAAGAGGATAACCTTCAACGCATCCAGAACGCTCCGCACGCCAGATCCTCGACATCCCCCGCCACAGCCACATCACATCCCACCTGAGAGACCTGCACTGGCTCCCCATCAACAAGAGGATAACCTTCAAGCTCCTCATCCACGCCCACAGGGCACTCCAGGAAACCGGACCAACGTACCTCAACAGCCGACTCAGCCTCTACGCCCCCACTAGCCATCTCCGCTCCACGGACTGCACCCTCACCACCGCCCCCGCATCCAAAGAGTGAATGCCTGCGGAAGAACATTCTCCCAACTCGCCACCAAGACGTGGAACACCCTCCCCATCCGCCTACAGCAGACCGAACACCTCCTAACCTTCAGGAGACTCCTCAAGACCTGACTCTTCGAAAGGTAGCAGGGCCCCCCCCCCAGCGCCTTAAGACCCTAACAGGTATGAAGTGCGCATTACAAATGCTATGATTGATTAATTAATTGATTGGGCACGATCTGGAATGCATGCACATAGGAGGGCACATGTTGTGCCCCAACATGTGTGCATTCCCATGTGAGGTGGCACTGAGGGCCGTGCAGGGCCCCTTTTGTTTCCTCTCCGCTGCAGTGTTCATGAAAGAGGAACCTCCATGACAAGGCCGGCAAAGACGAAACTTGTAATAGGCTTGGCAGGACCGCGGCAGTCCGGTCAAGCATAATATAGCCTCTTGACCGTCACAACCCTGCCAGGAAATGGCTGTTCCCTGGAAGCTGCGGCGATGCTGTGGCAGTCTGACCGCCCAAATCCTAATAGGCCAGTTGGGAGACCTCCATCGCCTTGCCCCGCAAGTATGGCGGTCCTTGGACGGCCAGATTCGTTATCGGGCCCTCAGGTATTAAGTGTGGTTATTTATTTACCAAAGGTTTCACTTATTATTTTTTCCATGTCCCAATGATAATGAATACCCAGCTAGCAGAACGGCTCTGTCTGCCATGTAAGTGTGTATTCTTAATGAAACGATTTGTTTTCCTGGTAAAGGGCATTACTACAGTTTTGTCCTATTTATTAATAACCCCAACCATCTGCTACAGGCAATGATTTCATGGATAATGGACGTCAGATTACATTCCAGATATAGCACCAGTAGCAGAATATCATCTGCAAAAAATGAGATTAATATTTTGCACAGGCCAAAATGTATACCTTTTTCGATAATTATGTTCTTTAAGCATACAAATTAACGGCTCAGCAGCCAATGCAAACAGGATAGGCGACAAGGGGCATTACTGCCCCATTACTGCTTATGGGGATTGGTGCCATCATTTGTCCATTTTGTCCATTTACTTTAATTCTGGTTGACAATTCAGCATACTAAAGTTTTGCCCACTTTAGCAAAAGCATGCCCATACGCTTTATTACAGTCAATAAGAAGAGCCATTTGATTGAATCAAACAACATAGTAACGTCCTGGACGGCCCCAGTCGCGGCCGGCTTGACTCGTGGGTGGGGGAGCGGGTGTGAGGGGAGGGTTACAGGGGGAGGGGAAGGGGGTTAAGTTAATAAAAAATACAAATAAATAACCGTACCTTTGCCTACGGTCCCTCGTCGCGTCTCCTCCCTCTTCTCACAGGAAGTAGAAGCAGGCAGCCTCCCTCTCCTCCCCCTAAGCCAATCATAATGCTGCAATGTCAGTGTTGAAATTGGCTAGGACGCGGACCCCACAGGTGTCTATGAGGAGGCAGCCTACATAGAGAAAATGCAGAGTGTGTATGACTGGTTTGGTCGGCCCTGGTGCCGACCAAACAGTCTGCTCACTCAGAATGGGCAAGCCACTCCTCCCCTGGACTCCTGCAGGACCGCCCACCTGCCTGCCCCAACCAGGCATACCCTTATGTTTTTTTGCAATGCGAGAAGCAGAAACATAAAATGGTATTTAAAATACCATTTTATATTTCTGCTTCTTGCAAGAAAGAAGTGGGGCGACCCTCCGCCCACGTGGAAGAGTTGCCCCTGGAAGGCCACCACCGCTGGAAATTCAGGAACAACTTGGTGTGTGTCTGCAAATAAAGAGCACAGAATATTAACAGCTGATCTGCCAGGAATGAACCCAGACTGGTGCAGGCATTCCAGGCCATTTACAGGATAATTCAATTTGCCAACAGCTTTGTCAGTATTTTAGTATCTGTGTTCATTAGTGAAAGCGGTCTATAAGAACCACATTACGTGGGAGATTTGTTGGGTTTAGGTAGAGTGACCATGATTACCTATCTCGGAATGCGGCTAATACAGCCAATTAGGTGGTATCATTATATACTCCTAGCAAATAGGAGAACAGCTCCAAATCATATTCCTCTTCATGTCACTCATGCAGGCTTGTCCTCGTCCCACCTTTCTCCCACCTTTCTCTCTTTGTCACTGTTTTCCTATCTTTCTCTTCCCTCTTCCATCTGACTTCCGTCTCTCTGTTGCACTGGGTGAAAGTCAGTAGTGAAAAAAAAGCCCCAGTTCAGATACATGAGTGCAACCACCGGTACAAACTGAGCATTGTTGCTAGCCTCTTAATAAGTACCTTTATATAGTGTTACAATTCTTTAACACACATGGTTCCATGAGTTTGTTTTTATAAGCCCAGGGATAACCTGCAACTGCTGCCCCATCTTTGGCACAGTTGAGGATGAAAGGATTAATACGCTTTTGAACCATTATGGGAACGTTTTTGAGAACAGAAATGCAATTAGGTTCATAAATGTGTTATGTAAAGTGCTGATTTCAAAGCGTGTTATAAGCTATTGTTTTTAAGGTATAAACAGTAATATGAATTCATATTTAAAATATAGTTTTTCTGTCGACCTGCACTTAGGTGAGTTCCACACATAGACTGCCAAGGTTCGTGGATATGGAGGTCAGAATAGTAAATCCATACCTCCCTGTGCATGCTTACTTGGCCATATGTTGATAGTGGATATTCTAGAGTCTATATAAGTGCAGATCGATAGTAATGGCTTCGATATTTTGGAATCAACGCTTCTACTTCCTAGCAGCATCCATGCTAAGCAGGCATCCTGCAGTGACTGCTGCACACCTCCATCCCTGGCTTGTGTGTGAGCCTCTTGTGTTTACCTCCACAGGGTCCTCCAGAATTGTACATCAGAGGGATGGAAGCAAGAAGGACCGGATCATGATGGAAAGCCTCAACGAATACAATAAGCACCTGCAGGAGGTGTTTCCCAGGGCACCAGAGCATTGGAGTTATGTAGAGCCAGAGAAAGGTAACTAACTCTGCTTCTGTATTTTCGTTCTTCTGAAAAACAAATGTTGATATTTTGTACCCATATTTCCTAACTTATTGAAGCTACCCTTTTGTTTGAATACACGTTCATGATAGGGATAGTATGACATAGTGGGAGCATTTTCAAGACTTTCAAGAAAAATGAAAGATGCACTCGTTGCGGAGTCAATCAAGCAAGCAAAATTCGTTCCAAAGTTACTCCTTTTATTTAATCAATCTTTAAAAATGGCACACAGCCAACGCGTTTCCTTCCCAATTTGGGAACTTCGTCTGGGCTTGCACGCAAGAAATGGAGAGTTCCAAGTATACGAATTTTGCTTGCTTGATTGACTCCGCAACGAGTGCACCTTCCATTTTTCTTGAAAATTTGGCAACTCTTGGCATCTCCGGACAGCGGGTGCAGGAAGTGATTGCACCTTGGTCTGCCGCTTGTTCTTTTTCTGTTAACGTTTTCAAGACATTTATAGGACATTTTACAAGTTGGGCATGCTTGAAATGAAATGAAATAACTGTATCGGGAAAGCGCACAGATACCTCCGGAGAGGTGTCCTGGCACTGGGGGCCGTCAGGAAGATTGCCCAGATTAACATAGTGCTGGGACAACCTGCCGCTGCCGCTGGGTATCGAACCATGAACCCCGTGGTCTAGAGTCAGGCACCATGGCCGCTGCGCCACACCTCTTCTACCTACTTCAAAAGTGTTTTGCATTTGCACAGCTGACACCGTTGATTTTGCAAATGAAAAAATACAAATTTGCAATGCACAGATGTGCACTGCAATTTACAGTTGGTGTTGTGAAGTACACACTCTGCAAGCTTTAGGGCCTGAATAGAATCTGATTGTAGAATTCCGGTCCTTGTGTCAATATACGTTTCTGCAGGGATCTGAATTCTGAGTTGTGTGGTAAGCATCACTCCCCCTGCGGTTCCCGCAGCCGGATTTCCATAGGGGAAACCTCCTGAAATAGATTGGAGGGTTGAGGCATAAAAAAAGGCAGGCCATGCAGAATTTGGTAGGTTAAATCCCAACTCCCAAGTCCAAAAATCGTGAACAGAGCCTTTTTTTATGTTTGAAAAGCTTTATTAAGGATAAGGATGATAACAATTGACATCAGCAAAAAGGGAATATGAAGCGTATAAATCAAATAAAAGTCACAACATTGCTAATGCCAAAATAAGTAACCAAAAGCATTTTTAAGGTATTTTTTTTTAAAAGGAAAGGGAAGGGGGAGGAGGGGAAGGGAAGGGGGTAAGGAAAAGAAACAATAATCAGACAGTATCATAAAACAGTATTATAAAAAAATAACGGCAAAGAAGAAAATAGCACAGGCAAAAATCAAAATTCATAAAAAGTAGTACAAACCATTGCAGTAAAGAAAGAATGTAAAACAGCATTTAAATACAAAAGGAGGAGAGAGTAAAGTCATTCAAGGAGGTTTAACATTTTCAGAATTGGTAATGGCTGGTTTCTTTTGAGCTAAACGATCTAGGTATATGGTACGAGGTAACCAGTACAGGTCAACATTACGAGGAGGTTTACTGGAAGAGGCAAAGGAGACATCAAGTCTATGAAAATGACATAAAGAGTTCCACCAATGTTGTATGGAGGCATTTGTAAGGGTTTTCCAATTGGAAGATATATGTTGAAATGCAAGTGCAAGCATAAGATCAAGGAGGCCATGTGAATGTGATGAAAGAGTCAGAGAGTCTGAGAGACTAACGAGAAAAAGAAGAGGGAGTGAGTAAGGAATGGAAAGTGAGAAAAGTTGGGAAATACAAGCCCAAACTTGGTCCCAAAAAGTAGTAACTGTGGGACAGAAAAAGAATATATGTAACAGATCAGCATTAGGTGATTTACAAGTCCAGCAGCTAGAGTCAGAAGAAGATGTAAAACGGGAAAGAGAAAGATGAGAAAGATAAAGCCTATGATATGAGAAGAAGAGTGATTGAGTGAGAGATGAAGAACGAGAAATCTTTAAGGACCTAGACCAAAGTTTGTCCCAAAGGGAAGTGGGTCAATTGCATTCCAAATCTGTTTCCCAGGAAAGCTCCAATTTGGATTTGAGACGGTTCGGATTAGGAGAAGAAAATAATTTATAAATAAGGGACGCTTTAGGAAGAGTAGAGAGTAATTCAAGAATATGAGAAGGAGTGGTAGGAGAAGCTGGGAAAGGAAGAGAGTAATAACGATCAAGAATGATTTCCATAAGAAGGGTGTACTTCTGCAAAAAGGAACGAGGACAAGGAAATTTCATTTGAAATTGAGGAAAGGTGCAAGGTGATACACCATCAAAGAGCTGATGGATCCAGACGATACCCTTACAACTCCACATGCCCAACAAATAGGTATATTATGGAAAAGAATAAGAGAATTATACCATATGGGTAACTGTAAAAAGGATTTGCGAGAAATAAGCGACGAGGAGAATAAAGGTTTAAGAAGGGAGGAAGTGTGCTTAAACAAAGGAAGCAAATCATCTGGGGATTTAGAGGAAAAACGCAGTACCTCTTCAAAAGAAAAGGGCGATAAAAAGCCAAAGAGGAGAGAGGGGGGAAGGTTCCAATGAGAGCCAGCGGGAAGCTTGACGGAAAGAAAAGGATTTGTGATATAAACGAAAGTCCAGGAAATTAACACCACTATTTAATTTAGGTCTGCGAAGAGATAGAAGAGAAATTCTAGATTTATTTTCCATTTTCCAAAGAAATTTTGAGATAGAGGAGTCAATGCGTTTAAAAGATATAGCAGGGATATGGACAGGTAGCATGGAGAAAATATAAATAAGAATAGGATCGATCATCATCTTAATGGCGTCAAGTCGACCCCACCAAGAGAGAAATTTCAAGAAGAGAATAATCGATCAATTTGAGAAAGAACTGCAGACTCATTTAATTTAATGGAGGAAGAGATAGAATTAGAGAACAAAATCCCAAGATATTTAAGTTTAGTGCTACTCCAGGCAAAACCAGTGGAAGAAAAGGAATGAGGGAGACAAAACTTAGTTAACGGGAGAATTTCTGTTTTATCAGAATTAATCTTATAGTCAGAAACACAGGAAAATGCTTCAAATTCAGATAATAGAGGAGAGATAGTTGAATCTGGGTCTGAGATGAGATAAACAGACTGAACAGACTTTTCTAGAGCAGAGATACGTTGAGAATTGGTTTGAATTTCCGATACTTGTTGCTCTACAGAGGTAAGTCTGCTGTCCATAGAGGACCATTTTTCCTTCAGGATTTGCATATCATTGCTAGTCTCCTCTATAAAAGGGCGTAAAGCGCGAATTCCCTCCAAAACTAACTCCATGGAGATGGTGGAGGAAGCTTTATCCAGAGACGGAAGATCCTGCTTCAATGTAGTAGGAGAAGAAATGTTAGTAGAAGTGGAATGTTGCGAAGACGAACGATTAGGTGTTACACCAGCCATTTGTGTCTCTGCAATAGGAGAACCTGGGACTGAAGAGGGTGATGTGCAGTTCGTGGTAGAAGAGACAAAAACAAATTTGGGTTTTCGTAATTTGCCCATAGACTTGAAGAACAGCAAATGTGGCAGGTGTGGGCTGAAGGACAGAGTGATGCAACTCAGTAATCTAGGGTGCAGCACTCAAAAGGAGGAAGATATAGAGGCCAATAGCTGCGTCAAGAAAAGATATATGTGACTCTTGAGTTAATAACAATGAGAAACAGCGAATGTATTGAAAATTACACTGGCAGAATTGTTGAAGAAGAGGTGAAGATATATTCAAAAAGCAAAACAATGCCTTCCATAAAATGTAAAGGACAACACTTGCAGCGTTATTTCCGAAGGGCATTAAATTGTGGAGAACCGTCATAAACAGTCACGTCTTGGCAAGCTTGAATGATGGATGTTAATGCCAAAGAGGGTACGGATGGGGTGAACTTGCATGAAATGTCAGAGTAGCCTCCCTCTTATAACACAAACAAGGCTCTAACAATGCCCAGCAATCAATAGTTCCACGATAATGAGGGAGAGGTCGAGGTGACTAAGCAACACCCTTCACCAGCGAACATACACAACTCCGAAGGTACCTCACAAACAGCGTTTTCCAAGGTAAAATAAGAGTGCCACAAAGACAATGAGGAGTGCACTGTTAAAGACAGCTGTGGTGAATGTGTAGATTGTCAGGCTGCATCACATGAGAGTATATAAATAATAATGTAGCTGGATTGAGCCGGTTTGGGTGTTACTGAATTGCCCTCTCTTTAAGAAAGAATCATCATTGTATTGCCGATGAAAACATTGCTATTGGTACAATAATGCAAGAACAGTCACTGGTAGGAGAAGCAGGAGAAAAAATAACTGAGCGGCATATTGCACCAACTCAGCAAACCTTGCGGGCGAAATCCGGCGTTCCCCGACATAGGAAAACACGCGCTGAGGAGAAGCGTAAAATGGCGGCCAGTGGCGCGGAAAGAGGCGCTGGCGAAATACCCTGAAGCGCGATGCGCTGGAGCCTTCGAAACAGCGTCACATCGTTCCTTAAGCACTCCGCTGCTGGAGCATGATGTCAGGAGCCCACAAACACGGTGATGAGCAGAGGAAACAGCTGAAGAGAGTGCCGGTGCGGCGGAGTTAATTCCTCAGGTAGCCATCTTGACCGGCGCCGAAACCTCGCTTCTCCGTGAACAGAGCCTTGATGAGTCACAAAGTAAAAGGAACTGCAGTGAACATTCCATGCTCCTAGAACTACTGTTCTAAATCAAAGAACATTGCTGCAGTTGCATATTATTACATCACACTTACTGCACTTCTAACTTTCTATAAACTTAAAAAATATGTTACTAATGAATCACAGAAACATCCGGAACACAGTCACCTATAAAATAAATAGCATTGTTGTATTAAAAATTCAAATGCAGTATCCAAATTATAAATACATCCAAAAGGATAATATCTAGGTAGTTTGAAAATTAAAATGTATCAAACAAGGTATATTGATAGTTCAAATGTTGAGTACAACAAACGAAAGTTCAAATTCACGGATGGAGCATACAAAACCCGCTGCTGATTCCTTCACCAGGAGAATACTCATAATAGTACAATTGCAGAACCGGTTATAACAAAGCTATTTTGACCAAGAGTAGCAGAGTTTAAAAAATGGCATATCGCTCAATAATTCAATCAGGGTCTTATAAAGTGCGACTACTCACCCGTGAGTGCCCACACCCAAAATACCAAGGTATTATATCTGTAGTTTAAGAAAATCGAACTGGGTAAATCAGCCGCGGCCCGTGCAGGTGAGAGCGGTGATGCGATAGGGCCGGGTGAGGGGGATTTCGACCGACAATGACGATGGAAAATTAAATAAAAAATGAGTTTCTCCTCATCATCGTCCGTCAAAATCCCTGCTCTTACCTACACTGGCCGTAGCTGAGAATCTCATTCTGAGTCCACACATCAAGCTATTAAATGGTGATCAAATATAAGTGACATCTGACCCAACCCTTAAAGTCTTACAAAGGACCAAAGGGCTTTAGACTAGTTCACAAGATCTGAGATGAAAAAATATATGTTTTGTTTCCAAAATTGGGTAAATGTTTTTAATAAATAATAACTGATTATCTTTTTTCTGAATTCCGTTTTTCAAAGTCAAGTGGAAGCATTTCAGAAGTAATTACATATTTTAAATACTATAGATGCAAAATTAATGAAAATTGGGCATGCAGTGATGTTTATAACATCTGGAAATGGAATGTCAGTTAACAAAAAAAACAACTAAAGGTCTAGTATTCTAGGAGTCTTTAATTATGTTTACCCAAACTAACATTATAAGCTAATGAAAGGAGAAAAACAAGGGAAAGGAGAATTTTTTTTCATTCCCAAGTCAATCAACATTTAAAGAACTTAACAAACTCACTAACATTAGAATCTGAAGTGATAATTGCAATATAAGACATGCAGAGAGAGAATACACATCACCTAAAGATATCTGCAGGGAAGCTAGAAAGGTGGGGAAGCAGTAGTTAGCACTGCATGAGGCTCTCCTCGATAAAATGTCCAAACCAGATAAAGATCCCAAGAATTTAGGGCGCACTGAGTCCTATCAATGTTAAAGAAAACATCAAACTGCTCAGCAGAGCACTAGATTGATGAGGGTCCCATCAACCTTGTTCACCCTGATGAATATGTTTTTCCCAGGTCAGAACTTGATTACAAATGTCAGACAGTTCTTGCATTTAATTAACCAACCTTCCCAAGATGTAAAGGAATACATAGTAGTGTTATTAGATATCAAAAAAGCTTTTGATGCAGTTAAATGGCCATTTATACCAAGGGGTCTAAGCCACCTACGTTTTGGACCCAAGGTAATGTTATGGGTAAATGTACTCTTCTGACTTCTGTGTGCCAGATGTGAGGTGGGGCTGTAATTTAATTTCCAAACGCTAGAAGCTGGGAAATTGCACATGCCAATGTTGTCCCCTCCCGCCATTGCTTTTGCTTTAGCTTTCGATCCATTTCCTGGCAAACTCAGAAATAACTTAGGAAAGTGGAGAACAGAAATACAAGGTTTAAATCATACTGTCTTCAAGGAAGATGACGTGTCTTGCTGAAGCATCCCAGTGAGTCTTACCCATTACTTAATTTTTTTATTTAATGTAGTTGGACTACATACCAACTGGTGAAATCAGACCAGTTTTGTATTTGGAGGTTTAGTGGGTAACTACATTTAATGTGGGTACTATCTTCTCTCACAATGTCTTAATTTACACGCATTACATTGGTTTAGTTGGACTGCCTATTTTGTAGATGATGTTTGGCTAGACAGGTCAACCATTTTTAGCCTACAGATGTGGAGTTACAGTAACACTGCTAAACACCATAGGTACCTACTCTTTGTCATCACATTGTAACATAACACTGCAAGAGCACAAACAAGATGGCATCCGATCTATTAACCTGTAAGTAGCCTAGTGAGATATGAATGGCCAGCTAATATTCTCTGGATGATATAAAGTAACAAGGACATACACAAAATAACCATGCACGTCTTCTCTGGAGTGAAACTTATGTTCATTCACATTGTCTTTCTTAAACCAACTCATATTTTTTTAATATTTTATTGATTTTCTAAGAATCCAGTAGGACCACCCATGTGGCAAACAGTAGTTATAATCAAATGAAGATTACAACTCCATACGTGGGCAAGATTGTGATTTCCAATGCTATATGACATTATTATTTCTGATTGAAAACAGATTGTCAATTTTCCCTTGGCTCAGGGTGCTAGTGCTCTGTGTAAGCATTGCAATTCGAAACAGGCTCCCATTTTTATTATAGCACACCCCGACTTCCTGTGTGTTTTTGCACTGACACCCACCAACCACGCACGCAAACAGGGGTTCATCCTCAATTCAACACTCTCCATGACCAAGCAAATCAATGCCATCTCATCTCATCCTCCTGCTTGAACACCCTCTGCATGCTCCGCAAGATCTACAGGTGGATCCCCACCGACACAAGAAGAACAGTCACCCAGGCCCTCGTCAGCAGCAGGCTAGACTACGGAAACGCCCTCTACACGGGAGCCCCGGCCAAACTGCTGAAACGACTGCAACGCATACAGAACGCCTCTGCCCGCATGATCCTCGACATCCCTCGACACAGCCACATCACACCCCACCTGAAAGACCTGCACTGGCTGCCCATCAACAAGAGGATCACTTTCAATCTCCTCACCCACGCACACAAGGCACTCCACAACACCGGACCATCATACCTCAACAGACGACTCACCTTCTACACCCCAAACTGCCAGCTGCTCTCCGCCGACTGCGCCACAGCTACCGTCCCTCGCATCTGAAGAGCGACCTCCGGCGGCATATCGTTCTCCTACCTCGCTGCCAAGACCTGGAACACCCTCCTCATCCTCCTACGGCAGACCCAAGACCGACTAACCTTCAGGAGACTACTCAAGACCTGGCTATTCGAGCAGTAGCAGCACACCCCTTCCCACCCCCCCCTTCCCCAATGCCTTGAGACCCTTACGGGTGAGTAGTGCACTCTACACATTTCCTGATTGTGGAGTGGTGTGACTCACTGGTTAGAGGCGGCAGACCCGGAAGTAGAGAACGGCCCGGGACCAGGGTTCAATTCCCGATGCGGCAGGGTCGTGTACAAGGGTCAGCGGACTCGATAATTCTCACCTCGGTGCCTACTCTAACCAGGGATCACACTCGGCAACTCTGGGCATTAGCTTACCTCATCTCTACAACAGCCCCCCACATTCGCCGGGAATGCCTGGTTTCACCTTGGAGATACCCAGAAGGGATCATCTCACAGGGATAGCCAGGACGGGTTCCCCAGCGGTCTACAGCGCCACGACGCCTCAGGGCAGCAGTGCGCTTTACAAGACACATACTGATTGAGTGCGTCTGTTACCAAATTTTCTATCCAGTGCCCACCAACCCTCCCAGATTTATTTAAACTTCTTGGGGCAATTACTGCTCTCATATACCACCTCTTACCCACTATCCTCAGCTCATTTTAATGTGCAATATAGTGGCATAGCTAGAACTTTTGCCACCCATGGCGGTCCCTGCATTTGCCACCCCGCGACGGACGCAAGAAAGAGCTGGGTGGGGAGGACACAACTTACAAAACTCATGCCGCATGAGGCGGACTTGCCCTCCCTGCTACCCCACTGTGCAATTTTAATGTTGACATTTCACGTTACACTGCATGTTTCTGTTCCTTCTCCTTCAAGACAGCCATAGTAAACAGCATATTTTTTGTAGAAGAATTCTAGTTCTTAAAGACCTACTATTGAGTTAAATCATTTATGACTTTGCCATTTGCTACAGTGAATGAGAGGCTTGTCAAGTGGCATCCATCCTGTACATTAGATTAGATAAAACGATATTGAAGTAACGATACATGCTTTTCACAGTATTAGTTCAAATGACCTAACCGTCCATTAAGATAATCACTTTACATTTAATGATAGTACTCAGGGATTACATTTCAGGGCAGTTGGATTACATTTGTAAATATTTATTGTAATTATTTTTCTTGTCATCCAGCGCAATATTTGGCTTTCACCTTTATATACTGTAGACGCTTTACATTGAAAGTGCCTTGGAGTCTCTAGAGTGATGTCTTCCGTTACGCAAGAACAGTCTGGCTTCTAATATGCTCCTCATTGATTTTCATGAACCTAGATGTACACAAATACACTACCTTTTCATGGTTTTTAGATATGAGAATTCCTCACGCTTCACCTCCCCTAGCCATTAACTTTTACTCACCTCTACACCCTAGTCCCTAAATTGGTGGCCACGCACTATATTAAATACAATATGTAATATATGTTTAATATTATATATGTGTACTGCCTTATCTATTGTCTTGACTCCCCAGGTGCCAAGCCACAAATTTGTATGTGTTACTACGTACGCTGTTTCATGTGAAAATGTTTTAACTCCTCAATAATTAAGAAAAATATAAAATAACACTGGAAACAACATACTCAAACCCAATTTACGTCTGTTATTATGCGTAGCAGTAGGCGAAGTTGCCACCTCTCCATTCTTCCAAATTTGAAAATTGTTTTTTTTTACTTAGTAAGCTTCCCATTTCTCAAAAAAAAGTTTTAAAATGGGAAAACTTCAGTGGCTGCTATGGAAAAACATTTCCAAAGCAGCAGCAGTCCTGTTCCTGATTCAGATACTGCTGTCTGCGGTAAAGTCCTGAGTCCCAACCCATCCCTTCTGCAGCTACCTCCACCCCATGCCATCACCACTTGAGCGGAACCATGACCCGCACCCTATCTACTTGCCCCTGCATGCACCACTGACCTCTCTGGACAAAGGAGGCAGTAGCTGCCTCTTGCTTTTCTCTGTGCAGGATGTCAGGAGCAGGATGCCCTGACTCACAGGCATTCTGCACTAGCAATTCCATTGCTGATGGAGGGCTAGAAGGGTTTGACTAGAAACAAAGCTTCTTAAAGAAACCCCACCCCTGGGAGTGCCCAACATTTTTTGCTTCTGTTATCTTCACAGACAATACCAATAATGTCCACTTCAAGTGTTCCTCTATTCCTTAATTGCCCTACTGACAGTTAAAGATATCTGCAGTAGAAGGAAGAAAAGTTTTTCTTTTAAAATAGTGATTTTTATTCGGTTGACAGGATGACTTTCTATTCCTTCCCTGTTTTTACCAGCTAAAAAGCCTGCAAGGAAAGCTCTGCGTTGGACGGCGTTACCCTGCCCCGTGGACACTCAGGCAGAAATGAATCCTACACCCAGGCCCACCAAGGAGAAGTTGAAGGAAAGGGAGAAGGTCAGCTTGCCTCAGGAGCTGCAGCTCCTCAAGAACATGCTGGATAAATGGAAAGAGGCCTGGTTACTGAGTAAGTACACACAATTGTGACACCTGTTATTCCAACCCCATGACAAAAACGGAAAGTCCCTCCAATAATCCATTTCCGTTGCACCCCGTCACAACATTTTCACCCAAAAGATTGTGAGGTGCAAGTTATCTGTCATGTCAATCGGTCTTTAAATGTAATAACTCAGGGAGTCATTTAGAATTTGATGGATGCAAAATATACACCAAGTTTTGGAAGATGTCCCACATCCACCAAACTATAAATATCCTCCTCACTGACTGAATATACAATTTGATGCTTAATTATTTCTTAGAGGCTCAACAACTTTAGAATGCACATGATTTCATTAGTTCAGTCTCTTCTGAACATATAATGCTATTGCAAATTAAATACTTTATATTTTAGATGTACAGCCATTTCCAGTCGTGCACTTTTTGGCTGCATTCTTTTTCTAAATATTTTGAGAAAAAGTTGACTGAATTTTCAGTTGCCTGTCAAGTGGCCATCGTAAAATAACATAGACAGACATGGATTTCTGCACAAGAAAGTCAATAAGGCTGGTGGCATAAGGTGGCATAGAAAAGAATGGTTGGAGAGGCTGGGTTGGATTAACCACAGAAAGGGTGAGCAATAGAGGCACCAGTACTGTAGAAGGTAAACCCAGAAATTATCAGAAGAAGATGGAAATACTTTAAATAAATGCACATTAACAGAAGGAAAAATTCTCAGGAAATAGTTTGACAAAACACTTCTTATGTCACCTTCCCAGAGGCGCCTGGGTACATAGAATTCCAGTTTGTCCTAAAGGACAAACTGGAACGTCTCTTTCGACCACATCACCGAACTCCACTGGACCAACCACCGCTGCGTCCATTTCACCTACAAGAAGCACACCATGCACCACCGCACCCAACAGCTGCCCCGCTGCTGCTGGAGCAAAATCACTGAAGACCAGCTAGCCACTACCCTCGCCCAGAAACCACCCACCGACCCCACCGACCCAGACACCGCCGCCCGCAACTTCAGACAATGGATAGACAAATGCGCCAACACCCTCGCCCCGCTCAAGAAACCCTCCAACAGTCGCACCAACAGTCGCACCAGCAAGAAAACCGAAGAGCTCCAGACCTCCAAAAGCACATGCCGGAAACTGGAGAAGAAATGGCTCCACGAACGAACACCGGACAGCCACGCAGCCCACAAGAACACCACTCGCAGACATCACCACAGCTTCAACATCTCGACCACCCCGACATCACCAGACTCCACCCCACCTGCGAACTCCACCCACACCAACCGTCTGACCTCCTGGACCAACGTCAACGACAACGAAACACGCAAGATCATGAACTCCATCCACCCTGGTGCACCGTCAGACCCCTGCCCACACCACATATTCAACAAAGCAGACTCAGCCATCGCACCCCAACTACGGAAAGTAATCAACTTCGCCCTCGAGACAGCCACATTTCCGGAAAGCTGGAAGCACGCCGAGATCAACGCCCTTCTCAAGAAACCCAAGGCGGACCCCAAGGACCTCAAGAATTTCCAGCCCATCACCCTGCTCCCGTTCCCGGCGAAGGTCATTGTGTAAGTCATCAACACGCAATTGACCCGCTAATTCGAGGACAACAACATCCTAGACCCATCCCAGTCCGGATTCCGAAGAAAGCACAGCACCGAGACAGCCCTCATCGCCGCCACAGAAGCATCAGGATCCAACTTGACAATGGCGAAACATCAGCCCTCATCCTCCTGGACCTGTCAGCCGCCTTCGACACTGTCTGCCACCTAACACTAAAGACATGCCTCCAAGAAGCCGGAATCCAATAGAAGGCCCTGGGCTGGACCACATCCTTCCTCTCCGGCAGAACCCAGAGCGTCCTCCTTCCACCCTTCTGCTCTGAAGCCACCGACATCATCTGCGGCGTACCCCAGGGATCGTCCTTCAGCCCGACGCTGTTCAATGTCTACATGGCCCCCCTCGCACACTTCGCCCGGCAGCATGACCTCAACATCATCTCCTACTCCGACGACACCCAGCTGATTATCTCCCTCACCAAAGACCCGCACACCGTCAAAACCAACCTCCACGAGGGAATGAAGGCCGTCGCCGAATGAATGAGGAACAGCCGACTGAAGCTGAACTCGGACACGATGGAGGTCCTCATCCTCGGTACCACCCTCTCAGCCTGGGACGACTCCTGGTGGCCGACCACACTGGGAACAGCACTGACACCCACCAACCAACCACGCACGCATCCTGGGATTCATCCTCGACTCCTCCCTCTCCATGTCGAAGCAGGTCAACGCCGTCTCCTCCTCCTGCTACAACACCCTCCGCATGTTTTGCAGGATCTACAAGTGGATCCCTACCGAAACAAGGAGAACAGTGACCCAGGCCCTCGTCAGCAGCAGACTGGACTACGGCAACGCAGTCTATGCAGGCATCCCGGCCAAGCACCTACGACGACTGCAACACATTCAAAACGCCTCCGCCCGACTGATCCTCAACGTCCCTCGCCACAGCCACATCACCCCTCACCTGAGAGACCTACACTGGCTTCCTGTTGAAAAGAGGATCACCTTCAAGCTACTCATCCATGCACACAAAGCCCTCCACAACACCGGACCAGCCTACCTCAACGGCCGACTCAGCTTCTACACCCCAACCCGCCAGCTCCGTTCCGCCAGCCTCGCCCTCGCCGCGGTCTCACGCATCCAACGGACTACAACAGGTGGCAGATCCTTCTCCTTCCTCGCAGCCAAGACCTGAAACACCCTCCCTACCCACCTACGGCAGACCCAAGACCTACTCACCCTCAGAAGACTCCTCAAGACCTGGCTCTTCGAGCAGTAGCGGCACACCTTTCCCCTCAGCGCCTTGAGACCCTCACGGGTAAGTAGTGCGCTTTATAAATACTTTGCTTGATTGATTGATTTATTGTAGGTCCAAGTTTATATATTGCTCTAGCATAGTATTTTGAACTTGGCTCTTTGTCTCATAGGTCACAAACAGTATCCCCCGACCAAGCAGGAAAAATGGTATACCTTACATCTTAGGAAAGAAAAACAGAAATGTAGGCGACTGGAAAAAGCATGGAGGAAATCCAAAATTGGAAAGGATAGGGAAATTTTTCTAGAAGCTCAGTCGAACTATTATAAACAAATAAAACTGGCTAGAAAAAACGATCTCTCCCTTCAACTTGCCGAGGCTGGTAACAATCCAAGGGAATTATTTAAAATTTTGCAAAGTTTTGTGAAACCCATAGCCAGTGAAAGCCCGGACGATGCCTCACAAACTCTTTGTGATGAGATCTCCAGGTTTTTCGAAGATAAAATTAATCTTATCTACAACAAAATTGTGGCCTCGCAAAATGCAGGAGGAACTTCGTCACCTTTACCTGATCCACCAATGCCAAACAAAAATTCCTTCCTTACAATCCCACCAGTTAGTGATTTAGACCTCCCACTCCTCATTAACCACATGAAAACCGGCTCTCCCAATGATCTCCTCCCTGCAAAAATGGTGCCCCCTTTGATTTCCATCTTGGGACCCTCTATTCAGTCTGTAATGAATACTTCACTGGCAAAGGGTCAAGTCCCTAGGGAGTGGAAGATTGCGGTGGTAAACTCCATCAGGAAGAAGGCTGCTTCCCCCTGGACGGATCTTTCCAACCTCTGCCCCATCTCCCTCCTACCATACATCGGTAAGATGACAGAGAAGCACGTAAACACCCACTTATCTAACTATATCGAGGCAGCGGATGGCCTGGACCCGTCACAATCTGGGTTCAGGCCAAATCACAGCACCGAATCGGCCCTACTTGCAGTGTCCAATAACATCAGGATGACACTGGATGACGGGGGGTCCATGATTCTGGTGTTGTTGGATTTATCCGCTGCCTTCGACACGGTGTCTCATGAAGTGCTTCTCGGCCGTCTGAGGGATGTAGGGTTGGGAGGAGTGGCGCTGTCCTAGATGGAAAGCTTTCTTTCCTGCCGATCCCAAGAAGTCAGGCTGGGCTCCCATAAATCCATCTCCAGGGAGCTCACCAGTGTGCCACAGGGCTCATGCCTAAGCCCCACATTATTTAATGTGTATGTGGCCCCCCTGGCCGACTTGGTGAGGTCTTTTGGGTTTACCCCGGTGTCCTACGCCGATGACACCCAACTTCTGTTCCCTTTTAAAACCTTCACCCCTGCACTGCAAAAGTCTTTTTCAGAAGGAATGAAGGCAGTATCAAGATGGATGGCGGAGAATTGCTTACAGTGCAATGTGGGCAAAACAGAGGTCCTACTGTTTGGGGAGGCGGTGACATTGTGGTCTGATGAATGGTGGCCCGCAGAACTAGGACCAGTACCTATCCCAAAGCAGATTGTTAAAAATGTAGGAGTACTGTTTGATCAAGACCTGACCTTCAAACATCATGTCGATCAAGTCGCTGGCACATGTTTCAGGATCATTGGTCTACTGAAAAGGGTGTTCCCTTACTTACCTGATAATCACAGGAAGACTCTAGTCCAGGCACTAGTTACCAGTAGATTGGACTACTGCAATGGCCTTCTTTTTTCAACTAATGAAGGCCAAATGAACAAAATGCAAGTAGTCCAAAATACGGCGGCGAGGTTAGTCCTCAATGCTCCACCCAGGACCCCCTCCCAACCTCTACTGGCGAAACTTCACTGGTTGCCTGTGCGGCAACGCACTAAATTTAAAATTTTGTGTACGATTCACAAATGCTTGATAGGGAAGGGCCCCAAATATCTCTCTAAAGCATTTCAACCCTACATCCCTGGCCGCTCCTTACGATCCAGCAGCCTTCACCTATTACAGGTCCCTAAAATAAGAAAGTCTCGTCAGGGAGGCCGGGCCCTGGCACACGCTGGACCAGTGCTCTGGAATTCCCTACCCCCTACATTAAAAACCATTACCAATCACCTTCTTTTCCGTAAAACCCTCAAAACTCATCTTTTTAGTAATAGTCACTTTTCTCAGTCACTGAAACGATCGTGCACAGGACAGTTTCCCCCACTGGCAAAAGCGCAGAGATACCCCTTCGGGGTTTTATTCAGGCGCTATAAAAGCACATAAAATAAATAAATAAAATAAATAAATAGGCAACCAGTGAGGCTCTTTCAGGCAAGTTGAAGCAGAACTATACTTGTTACAGTTACGAACCAATCTGGCAGCTGCATGCCAACATAAAGTGCATTTCCATAGTCTAAATTACTGGTCAGTTAAGCCTGAATGATTATTTTTCTCCAATTCAAGGGGATACACATACAAAGTCTCCTTAGTAAATTTTGCATGGCAAACCTTTGGCCACACAATACTCGAACTTGATCTTGCATGCTTAACGTATTATCTACCAGGAATACAAGATTTTTTACCATACGGTTGGGCTCGGGAGCAGTGCCTAATGGATGGGGCCACCAGGTTGTGTCCCAAACTAGGTGTGCACCGACGAAAAGCAGTATCTCATATTTCTCTGCGTTTAATCTCAAGCAGTGGTCTAACATCCAACCTGCGGTTTCTGAAAGGCAGTTAGTTAAGTTACTCTTAGTGTTCTCATATTTTTCCTCAAATGCTATTAGCATTATCATCAGCGTAGGACCGGGTATTAAAACCCATTTTCAACCAATCGTGGCCAAAGGAGAGACATAAGTGTTAAAAAGAGGTGGGCTGAGGGAAGCTCCCTGCAGAACACCGTACTTAATTATTTTGGATTTGGAAGAAAAAGAGCCCATTTGTACTGCTTGAGTTCTATCAAGCAAGAATGACTTAAACCAATGAAGAGTTTTGGAGTGAAGCCCTTTTTCATATAAGGTTCTCAATAGTAGATTGTGTGATACGGGTCAAAAGCCGACCACAAGTCCAAAAGGATCAGGGCGGCAGCTTTTTCATGGTCCAAGGAAAGTCTAATGTTGTCTAAAACAGCTAACAGGGTAGCCTCAGTACTGTTAGAGGCCCTAAAGCCTGTCTGTGAGGGGTCTAGAAGATCATTCATCCCAATATATTCCTATACTTGCCTATTAATCAATCTCTTCAAAACTTTGGACCGGTAAGGAAGTTGGGAGATTGGTCAATAATTTGATTAATTGGTCACATTAAAGCCAACTTTTTATACCAGAGGGGGATACAATTGCTTGTTTACAAGACTTTGGGAACACAGCTGTATCTAGCAAGCGATTGAAAATTGGTGTAACGTAAGGCCAAAGAACTGTTGTAAGTTGATAAAAAATGAAGTGTGGGCAAAGGTCGAGCGTAGATCCTGATTTGACCTCTGGCATTGACTTAGCAACTTTTTCTTCTGATGTAGGGACAAAATTACCTAGGTGGGATTGAGCACCAGGGTAAGGTTCCAGGGCTTCCCAGTCAGTGCCCTCTAGGGTACGCTGTTTCTTAAAAGTAGAGTAGATTTGGGTTATTTTATCAAATAAAAAATTACTGACTTTCTCGTAATTGTCTGCTGACGCAGCCAAGGTTTGTGACACACCCGCTGGTCTGCACAGTTCCTTCACTATTTTGAATAGTTCTTTATTTGAATTACTATTTGCTTCAATTCTTTTGACAAAGTATGCCTTCTAAGTATGTTTAATAGTTGTGTGATAATTCATTAACTTTACTTTATAAGCTAATTTATCGTCCTTATTCTTGGTCGTTCTCCATTTATGTTCTAAGGATTTAAATTTTCTTTTTTGGAGTCTTAGGTCATAAGAATCCCACTTTTCTGAGGGTGATTTCCATGTAGATTTGTTTACTATCTTAGGAGCACATAAGTTCAGTGTAAAATGTATTGCTGAATTTAATATATCACCCATTGTCTGGACTGGGAATGTCTTTAAGGTAGTTTGACCTCTTAAGGGAGAGTGAGAGGCAAACAGTTCAGGAGTTATGAGGTTCAAGTGACTTTTTATCCCGATCGAGGGTGTGCTCAAGCTGATTTTTTTTGGCAGTAAGGTGAAAGAAAAGTCAATTAGAGAATGGTCAGTCCAAGTAAGGGGCTCCGGTTCCGCGACCTCTATAGACTCAATATTGAAAAATAAGAGGTCAAGTGAATGCCCAGCAACATGAGTGGGTCCGTTAGCCCATTGTTTGAGTTGTAGAATCTGCATATCCACCTTATTGTGATTTGCCCTAAGGTCATCCCTGTCTTTGTAATGGATATGAAAATCACATATAACTAAGAAATGACTATGTTTCAGACAAAAGGGAAACAATTGAGCAAGCAATTTAGCACTAGATTCGGGCTTATAGCCAGGGTGTTAATAAATAACTGCACCTCCCAACATTTTTTTGTTCCCACTGGAGACCTGGAATGATAACATTTCGTGATCTCCTGGTAGTGTTACTGGTTCAAGAAGGCAGGTAAAACAATCTTTAAAAATAATGGCTATTTCCCCTCCATTCCGCCCCTTTCTATCACATTTTAGTAATTTATAGTCCTCTGGAAGAACAGCGGCGATATCGGGGGAATTATTATTATCTAACCAAGTTTCAGGAATAAAATCTAAGTCTGTTTTTTCCACTAGGATATCCCAGATCTCCACACAATGTTTGGGTAGAGAGCTGGAGTTTAAGTAAACACAATTCTGTTCTATGCCAATTGGAGATAAATTTAGAGCAAGCCATTGCTATTACTTGGACACTGCCAAGGTGGTTTAAAGGCAACATTCATACACCAATTACTTTGGGATGAAGTCTTTCATGTGAAGAAATGTATTGGTATGCATTTTATATGTGTAATATATTTTAAAGATCACTCACTTGTATAATGTTGTCTTCTTTATGAATACCTTCAAATGTAAACTGCAAAATGCTGTCATTCATGTTACCTTATTTTTGGCTAAACATTAGAAATTAAAACAAATGTTTAATTCGATCAAACAGATTCGATTTTATTTTCTTTTCTTTTAGTTTCGTTCATTTATTCATTTTTTTGCTTGGAAAATTAAATTTGAACCAAATTTATCTTTTAAGACCTTATGTACAAAACACATGAAATCACATACATTTGAATATCTATTTACAATCAAAAAATCAGAAAATGCATATCAACGTAATCTCACTCAAACAGTCAATCACACTACTTTCACACCACAATATATACAGGATATATATCAGAACAGACAACAACAGAAAACATATAAATTATTTCCAAATTGTAATCATATGAATTACAATTAAGCCATGAGTGATTCTTATATTTTACAAGAAACCATTGATATTTTAACGATTTTTAGTTCTTTTAAGGCTTATAGAGTCTACGCGTTTTGAACTCATATGATTATTGAGTTCTCGTCAGGACCATCGTCTGTAAAAAGAAAAAGAGAATTTTTGGTGTTTTTTTAAGTTCTCTCTAATCCTGCTGCGCCCTTTCCTACTACAAGCGACTGTATCTTACCTCTCAGTTAATTTCGAAACCAGAAGGGGTGCGGATGTCTCCGTCGATGACAACAACCATCTATTGTAGGAACATATATAGCCGTCAATAAACTGCCATGTTTGATAAACAACAAACGCCATTCAATCATACACTCTGTTACAAGCTTACTTGATGTAGGGGAACACGGACCCGAATTGTGTGAAGGCGGTCCTAATGTCAGTTGAATTTGTGCTCTGCAAGGGAACATACGTGGGGCGTCAGTATTCCATTACTCTGTGACCCATGCGAGGCACTGGAGAGCAACAAGACAGCGTTTACCTGATTGCGGGAGGCTGACGTGTCTAACCTGCACCGGCGAATCTAAAAGGGAATTATGATAATCCCGTTAGGAAAAGACTACGGGGAGGGTCTGGCGAGTAACTCTGTGGGGTGAAACGGTGTGATTCGAGCGGCTCTTACCTTTGTTTTCACGTGTGGACGAGCAGCGGTCTCTTCCGTGGGTAGTAGTTCGCGTCCTCTTTCGACGTTGCTTCCGGGTCCGCAAAGGATCCTGAGGCATGTAGTTTGGTCTATTGTTGTGGTCTTAAATACCATGTTGTGATGGAATTGCTTTCCAGGAGTTGATGTTATAAATTGACCTATTGTATTTACGATGACATGTGCATAATTAATTTAACGCAATCTTCAGTTGGCCACTAATTACGCGATTCAAATGCTTGTTTACAAGTGAAATTGTCACGAAGTTTCTTCTGTTGACTGCCGGTACTTGCAGTATGTATGGTGCAAAGCAAGTTGGTTTATGCGGATGGGAGCAATAAGATAGCTCCACAGTCATATCTGTCCCGGATACCGTATGGTGGTAATTTGGTGGTTCTTGGCGTGCAAAGAATCTGTTCCTAGAAGATGCCAATAGGCATTGGGATGTCATACGGGCACCAATGTGAATATTTGTGCTAGTGTAAAGCTGTGGCAGATATCAGCTATCAGTTCTGGCGGATGAATCTATTGGTGGAGTTGGCATCTCTCTTTTGGCAATCGGCATGCTATGTTATGAATAGGTGGTTCAGAGTTTGAACAATTCTGACATCTCATTCAATCCTGATAGTGCTGTATTGAATTTGACAATTAACATCGCTTCCATCCTTGTTAGTTTTGCGTCAAGATCACCACCTCTGGCATCCTTTTCCACTTTTGCAATAACTGTCCAAATTAGGTCGCTCTCTTTATGTTGTTTTTCTCTCCAATGATTGACTAGGGGTGCTGTTGCCACATTATTGCGGATTCTTGATTTGTGTTGTTGTATACGTAAACGTACTTCTTGATTTGTTTTTCTGATATATGCCAAATTGCAAGGGCATACTATTCCATAGACCACGTAGCGTGATTTGCAATTTGAGAAGCTATCATGTTTCCAACTGATTCGATTGTGTGTGAACACTGCTCCTTCTTTGAGTGAGATTACGTTGATATGCATTTTCTGATTTTTTGATTGTAAATAGATATTCAAATATATGTGATTTCATGTGTTTTGTACATAAGGTCTTAAAAGATAAATTTGGTTCAAATTTAATTTTCCAAACAAAAAAATGAATAAATGAACGAAACTAAAAGAAAAGAAAATAAAATCGAATCTGTTTGATCGAATTAAACATTTGTTTTAATTTCTAATGTTTAGCCAAAAATAAGGTGATCAATCACAGAACAGCACGGGCATCTTCTTTTGTTTATTACTAGCTTGTGGCAAGCTGTGCTGTTGGGAGCCCAAACCCTGTAGTGTCGTTTTAGGTTGTAATAGCAGGCGGCTGCCTGTGTGGTCCTTTATCTTCTCAAGAAGAGAAGAATAAGTAAGATTGGATTTTTCGTCATCCTCCACTGAGCGGAACTGTAGGTCCTGCGTCGGTGGTTGTCTATGTGGTAGATTGACCTTGTGTGTGAAAGTTGTAGTGAGTATGAGTGATAATGAAACATTTGCGTATAGTGAGGAACATATAAAAAACTTACTTGCTGCCCCACCCCTATTCGCTTCTGCATCTTTGAGCGTCTCAGCTCAAAATCAGAATGAAATAGACAAGTTAACACGCTTAAAGAAAAAACAAATTCGCACTGACCTGCATGGTCATTTTTTGCTCCAACATCTGAGAGGTGGAACGATCCCAGGAGGACTACAGATCAAAAACGCCCCTGTAATTTTTACAGAAGACCCTATATATAAAAAGGGATATAGTTACATCGAGACGAAATGTAGTCACTATCTAATGGTGCTAACAATCGAAACAGCCCAAAGACTCACGAAGACACAATTGGAAGAAATTGAGGCTCTGGAAACGGCGATTTCTACAAATCAGTTAATCACGGATGCAAAATCATTGTTGGAAAAAGTTCAGAAAGACATTAGTGAATTTAAGGATTATACAATAAATCAAAAGACAGTACAATTTGAGAAAGATAGAAAAAACTTCAACCTAGAAAAAGTCTACCCTTTTCTTCAATCAGACTTTTACACGAAACCTGACTCTAGGAAACGCTTACAAGAGTACCAAGGAAGGTCCTTCAACAAATTTATAACCTTTTCTGATACATCATCATCAGGAAGTGGGAGCGACGGAGACAATTTGACACCCAGAAGAAATAATAGAAGAGGAGGATTCCAACAAAACCAAGGATTCCAACAGCAACACCAGAGGTCTTTTTTAGTCAGGGGCCAAACAAAGCCACGCGGAAAAACACGATTCGCCCCCCAACCATGGGAGATGTCGACAAGACGACACAATTACAAGAACTAGTTCCTTCACCAATATTTAATCTGTCAAATAAAACTCTGACACTTGAAGAAGAAAGGATCTTAAGAAAAGGATTAACATTTGTCCCAACTATACACACTAATTTTGTCAAACTCAAAACGGAGGTCATTGAATTTTGTAGAAAAATAAGACTCAAAACGTACTTTGCTGAACAGACCTACCAACCCACTCTGGAAACAACAGGACTACGGAATAAATCATCTTTCTGCCCACCAACAAGTAAAGTACCAAAGGAAGTGGTCACATTCGAACGGACTATACTTTCAGCTGTGACAGAAATGGAGACTAAGAAAAAACGCATCAAATATAATCTATCAAAAGAAGAGTCACAGGCCTTAAATAACCTCAAATCAGACACCTCGGTAATTATAAAGCAGGCCGACAAAGGTGGATCTATTGTCATTTGGGACAAAGAGTTATACATAAATGAAGTGAGAAGACAACTCAATGAAGAATCCTGCTATCGGAAAATCAACAAAGATCCTACATTGGAACTAAAAAATGAACTACATAAAATTATTGATGAAGGTTTCGAAAAAGGATTCCTAGGTAAAAAGGAGAGCGAATACTTAAAAATAAAACATCCCAGGACACCCTTATTTTATGTACTGCCTAAAATACATAAAAACGAAAAAACACCCCCAGGACGCCCAATAGTGTCCGGTTGTGATTCCCTATTGGAACCGGTTTCTAAGTTTGTAGATTTCTTTTTGAAGCCTTTTCTGCCTGAAGTAAAATCCTATATACAAGACACCACGGATTTTATTAACAAGCTTATGACAATCAAATTTGACAAAAATTCTCAGTTAATGGTTACAATGGACATAACCTCACTATACACCCAAATCCCGCAAGATGAGGGCATTTATGTTTTGGAAGCATTCCTTGAAGAGAGACAGAGACCGCACAAAATACCAACTGAATTCATCCTCAAACTCGTGGAATTCTCCCTGAAAAAGAATTATTTCAACTTTGATGGGGAATTTTTCTTCCAAGTAGGGGGTGTGGCGATTGGATGCCCATTTGCCCCTGAACTAGCTGTGTTGTTCATGGCAAAATATGAGGAGGCATTTGTCTATAACAACAACCCTTTTGTACAATGGATATCCCATTGGTGTCGTTATATAGACGATATTTTTTTCATTTGGTCTGGACCAGAGGAAAAATTAAAGAGATTCCATGATTGGATCAATAACAGAGCACCAACAATAAAATTCAGTATGGAACATTCAATGGACAAAATTTCATTTCTAGATGTAGAAGTCTACCCCTCTGAAGGTGGTTTGATAACAACACTTCACAAAAAAACTACGGATCGAAACAGGGCGTTGCACTTTCGAAGTAATCATCCACGAAGCCTAAAAGACAACCTCCCATATGGACAATATCTAAGGATTAGACACAATTGCCAATGCAAAGAGGAATATTGGAGACATGCAAATATGCTCACAGCTAATTTATTACAACGTGGGTACCCAAATAAATTACTAAAACAGTCATCAAAACGAGCATGGTGGACCCCTCGTGACACTCTCTTAGAAAGAAGAGCAAAAAAGAACACAGACAGGATGGTTTTTGTTTCTACTTTTTGTCCTAATTCAAACGCCTTGAATAAAGTAGTGAAACAAAACTGGCATTTGTTACGCAATTTGGATGAGACCTTCAAAAATGAACCACTTTTTGCTTTCAGAAAGAACTACAGTGTTGCCAATCAATTGGTTAGAGCTGCATTACCACAAAGTAAAAATCTAGATTTGCGGACCATGTTATGTTTACCACCAATCCAGGGACACCATAGATGTGGGACATGTACATGTTGTGATACCACGAAAGAAGGAGCAGTGTTCACACACAATCGAATCAGTTGGAAACATGATAGCTTCTCAAATTGCAAATCACGCTACGTGGTCTATGGAATAGTATGCCCCTGCAATTTGGCATATATCGGAAAAACAAATCAAGAAGTACGTTTACGTATACAACAACACAAATCAAGAATCCGCAATAATGTGGCAACAGCACCCCATGTCAATCATTGGAGAGAAAAACAACATAAAGAGAGCAACCTAATTTGGACAGTTATTGCAAAAGTGGAAAAGGATGCCAGAGGTGGTGATCTTGACGCAAAACTAACAAGGATGGAAGCGATGTTAATTGTCAAATTCAATACAGCACTATCAGGATTGAATGAGATGTCAAAATTGTTCAAACTCTGAACCACCTATTCATAACATAGCATGCCGATTGCCAAAAGAGAGATGCCAACTCCACCAATAGATTCATCCGCCAGAACTGATAGCTGATATCTGCCACAGCTTTACACTAGCACACATATTCACATTGGTGCCCGTATGACATCCCAATGCCTATTGGCATCTTCTAGGAACAGATTCTTTGCACGCCAAGAACCACCAAATTACCACCATACGGTATGCGGGACAGATATGACTGTGGAGCTATCTTATTGCTCCCATCCGCATAAACCAACTTGCTTTGCACCATACATACTGCAAGTACCGGCAGTCAACAGAAGAAACTGCGTGACAATTTCACTTGTAAACAAGCATTTGAATCGCGTAATTAGTGGCCAACTGAAGATTGCGTTAAATTAATTATGCACATGTCATCGTAAATACAATAGGTCAATTTATAACATCAACTCCTGGAAAGCAATTCCATCACGACATGGTATTTAAGACCACAACAATAGACCAAACTACATGCCTCAGGATCCTTTGCGGACCCGGAAGCATCGTCGAAAGAGGACGCGACCTACTACCCACGGAAGAGACCGCTGCTCGTCCACACGTGAAAACAAAGGTAAGAGCCGCTCGAATCACACCGTTTCACCCCACAGAATTACTCGCCAGACCCTCCCCGTAGTCTTTTCCTAACGGGATTATCATAATTCCCTTTTAGATTCGCCGGTGCAGGTTAGACACGTCAGCCTCCCGCAATCAGGTAAACGCTGTCTTGTTGCTCTCCAGTGCCTCGCATGGGTCACAGAGTAATGGAATACTGACGCCCCGCGTATGTTCCCTTGCAGAGCACAAATTCAACTGACATTAGGACCGCCTTCACACAAGCCGGGTCCGTGTTCCCCTACATCAAGTAAGCTTGTAACAGAGTGTATGATTGAATGGCGTTTGTTGTTTATCAAACATGGCAGTTTATTGACGGCTATATATGTTCCTACAATAGATGTTTGTTGTCATCGACGGAGACATCCGCACCACTTCTGGTTTCGAAATTAACTGAGAGGTAAGATACAGTCGCTTGTAGTAGGAAAGGGCGCAGCAGGATTAGAGAGAACTTAAAAAACCACCAAAAATTCTCTTTTTCTTTTTACAGACGATGGTCCTGACGAGAACTCAATAATCATATGAGTTCGAAACGCAGACTCTATAAGCCTTAAAAGAACTAAAAATCGTTAAAATATCAATGGTTTCTTGTAAAATATAAGAATCACTCATGGCTTAATTGTAATTCATATGATTACAATTTGGAAATAATTTATATGTTTTCTCTTGTTGTCTGTTCTGATATATATCCTGTATATATTGTGGTGTGAAAGTAGTGTGATTGACTGTTTGAGTGAGATTACGTTGATATGCATTTTCTGATTTTTTGATTGTAAATAGATATTCAAATATATGTGATTTCATGTGTTTTGTACATAAGGTCTTAAAAGATAAATTTGGTTCAAATTTAATTTTCCAAACAAAAGAATGAATAAATGAACGAAACTAAAAGAAAAGAAAAGAAAATCGAACCTGTTTGATCGAATTAAACATTTGTTTTAATTTCTAATGTTTAGCCAAAAATAAGGTGATCAATCACATAACAGCACGGGCATCTTCTTTTGTTTATTACTAGCTTGTGGCAAGCTGTGCTGTTGGGAGCCCAAACCCAGTAGTGTCGTTTTAGGTCATTCATGTTACATCAAAACTAAATTCATAATATCCACTGGATTACTGTAAATCACTAAACGCAGAATACAAGGCACGCTGTGTCTTTGAAATAACTTAAAAACCACAATGAGTACCCTTACTGCCAAGTGAGTAGCCAGAAAATTAAAATGCTACCATTTAAACCAAATCTATAGTGACAAAGAAGAATTAAGCCCGTCCTAGAATAATTCAATTAACCATTGCATCCCCTATCTATCCATTTATCCTCCGACCCGTTCCTCCCCCATTCCTTCATCCATCCTATCCTCCTTTTGATCATCCTTTTACCATTCAATTCATGCATGTTATACTATGTTACGTTATGTTATGTTACAGTTATTTATATTGCGCATGACTCACCCCGGAAGAGGTACCTCAGTGCAGGAGGGTACCAACAACAGGCAGCGGTCACAGAATATTCTATGAAAAACAATTTAGGTTTAAGTAACTTCCTGAATTTGAGATGATCAAGGCACAGATGTATGTGAACCAGAAGGGAAAGCCAATAAAGGGGCCAGATTATAAGAGAACGCTCTACCCCTGACTGACACTTTTTCATCTGGGGGACTGTAAGCAACATTTTATCTCATGATCCTAAAGCTTTTCCAGGACTGTAGAGTGTGAGCTCCGAAGCAAGATAACGAGGCCCTTTCCCTATCATAGCTTTGTGGAAAAATACAAGAAATTTTAAAAATAACGCTCTTGGGAACAGGTAGCCAGTGTTAGAAGCGTAGAAGGGAAGCAGATGAAGACCTCGCAGGAGCATTACTAATAAGGCACGCTGCCATAATTTGCACCACCTGTGGTCTCGTTAAGAAGGACTCATTTATAGAGGCAAATAGAGCATTGCTGTAATCCAAGCAACTCACAACTAAGGCTTGGGCCAATGTTTTCCTTGTTGAAAGAGGAAGAAGCAGAAAAACCCATCTTAACAGGCATAACAGATGGAAACGAAGCCCTGAGGAGTTACAGACCTGTTCTTTTATAGAAAGAGATTGGTCTAGATCGTGGGTTCTCACAAACGTTCTGTCGGGGGCCAAAATTACAGTGTGGTTTGTGGCCGAGGGCCGCACCGGTAGGGGTGGGCTCAGTGGGGGGGGGACTAGACTTTAAAAAATCAAACTCATTTCAAAACATTGGATAATACTGTATTTCAAAAGTAGATGTTACTACCAAGATCATATTTTCTAATACTTTTTATTAGCAGACAACAGCAATCTTAAGAGGCACTGCATAGCTTCATACACACTTTGGCCCCAGTTCCATCACAGTCTCTCCCTCTCTCTGTCAGTCAGTCTCTCTCTCACTCTCTCTCTCTCTCTGCCAGTCAGTCTCTCTGCCAGTCAGTCTCTCTTTCTGTCAGTTAGTCAGTCTCTCTCTCAGTCAGTCTCTCTCTCTCTCTCTGTCTCTCTCTCTCTCTCTCTCTCTCTCTCTCTCTGTCTCCCTTTCAGTCAGTCTCCCTCTCTGTCAGTCAGTTTCTCTCTCTGTCAGTCAGTCTCACTCTCTCTCTGTCAGTCTCTTTCTCTATCAGTCAGTCTTTCTGTCGGTCAGTCTCTCAGCCAGTCAGTTTCTCAGTCAGTCAGTTTCTCAATCAGTCTCTCTCTCTCTCTGTCAGTCAGTCTTTCTCTCTGTCAGTCAGTCAGTCTCTATCTGTCAGTCAGTCCCTCTCTGTCAGTCTCCCTCTCAGTCAGCCTCTCTCTCTGTCAGTCAGACTCTCTCTATGTCAGTCAGTCCCTCTCTGTCAGTCAGTCGCTCTCTTCCTCAGTCAGTCAGTCTCTCTCCATCTCCCTCTCTCTCTCTGCCTGTCAGTCAGTCTCCCTGTCAGTCGGTCTTTCTGTCAGTCACTATCTCTCTGTCAGTCTCTCCCCTAGTCAGTCTCTCACTCCCTCAGTCTCTCTCTCTCCCTTTCAGTCAGTCTCTCTCTCTGTCAGTCAGTCTCTATCTCGGTCAGTCAGTCTCTCTCTCTTTCTTTCTCTCTCAATCAGTCAGTCTCTCAGTCAGTCATTCTCTTAGTCAGTATGTCTCAGTCAGTCAGTCTCTCTATCTGTCAGTCAGCCTCTCTCTGTCAGTCTCTCAGTCAGTCTCGCTCTACTTTCTCCACTCTCTCTCCACTCACTCTTTCTCCACTGTCTCTCTCACTCTCTCTCTCTCTCTCTCTCTCTCTCTCTCTCTCCACTCACTCTCTCTCCACTCACTCTCTCTCCACACTCTCTCTCTCCCACCACATTCTCTCTGCTCTCTCTCTTTCCCCACGGGGCCATGGGTACATTACCGGCAAGGTCCGCAGGCTGCCAAGGAAGGCCAGCCAGACCGCTGGAGGCCTGCGGCCCGTACTAAGAGTAACACGGGTCTAGATACACTCCAAGATTCTTAACAACCATTTTTGGAGTTGGAAATGTGCCAATTTCAGCGGGCCACCAACCAGGAGAATATAAGTTAGGGACCTTTCCGAATAGCATAATCTTGGTTTTACCTGTATTATGCTGGAGACAATTCTCTGTCACCCAGGCAACTGTAGCTCTGACACCAGCTACAAAACGCTCTTTTACTATGTTAGATTCACAGTCAAAGGAAAGCAGAAGCTGTGTGTCGTCCACATAAGATTACAATTCCAGCCCATAGGATTTCACTATCTTGGCCAGGGGTGTCACTCAGATATTAAATAACGTAGGGCTCAAAGACAAGCCCTGAGGGACACACTTGTCCAATAGTACAATGCGAGATCTAAAAGAACCCAAAGTAATGGTCTGCATTCTATTAGTAAGAAAGTCCTTGACCCATCACAGAGCTAGACCACACATGCCACACTCCCTTATGTTATGTTGTGTTTTCTTACTTGCCTTTCTCCTTCCCACATTCTAGTCCCTCTTGCTTAGAATAGGAATGTTTCTATGTTCTTAGAATAGGAATGTACGTGTGATTCCAGGTCAGTTACGACCTGAAGCTGTTGATGGATGAGGCGAATAAACTGGACTCCTGACCTACACCTTGTTTCCTCTTTAATTCATTCTTGGGAAACACCACATTATTATTGGCGACGATCCTACCTCACATCGCCTCAACACCCAGCTGTCCTCTGCGTGAAGTACCTCCCCAGCGGCTGTATTCTATTCGAAGGAAGCGAAGTCTTTCCAGCGGCTGAATCGACGGTTTAAAACGAAGGAAGAAAACTCCTTAATCTGGTGAGGAGTACGGAGGGAGGTTAAAAAAATAATAAGGGGACGTAAAAGAACGAACATAAACAACGCGCGTTGTTTGTTTGTGGAGCCGTTAAAGGCGCTCGCGATACTCGTTTCTATATGCGCGAGAGATTTCAGTGCGTACAGAAGGAAGGCGTCATGCGGTTCAGTGACGCAGCACGCAGCGTGTGAAGGAAGTCACCGTGCGTTTCAAGCCTCATTGCGCGCAGTGTGTAACGCGCGTTTAAAGAAAGAAGAATTCTGATTGTTGAACTTTATGTGCTCACAGTTAAAAGAACGTAGAGTGAAGGAACGTTCGTTTTACATAGGAAAAAACACAGATATTGAGAAAAGAACCCTGATTGTCTTTGTGAACAGTGTAAAGGAACGTTTCTGAAGGAAAATAGAATGTGTCTTTATTAAAAAAAAAAGAGGATGATCTCACAAAGCCTGCTCCACTGAGAATAAAAAAAATAGACAAAGAGAAGCTCAATTTTTTTTTAACACAACTAAATCTTTATTAATGACATTTCTTTATAGAAGAAAATAAAGAAAAGCTTATTAAGGGCACAATAAAGGATAAAGAGAAGAAAGACTATATACTATACATAAAATAAAAAGAAAGAAGTTAAATATGCAGAATGTCACACAACCAGCATTTTTTTTGATAAGTCCAGGTGAACCTAGTGTGAAATGGCAGAAATGGAAGAAGATTTTTGCGAATTATGCGAGAGTGTGTGGTACAAACCTGAGTGCAGAAAGGAAACTTTCTTTACTGTTACACTGTCTAGGTGGTGAAGGACAGGATGTACTAGAACACTTGCCGGAGCTCACAGCAGCGGAACAGAGAAATCTAAACGAGTATGAAATAGCAATAGAGCAATTAGATCGTCACTATCTTCCAAGATTGAGCACAATAATGGAGAGATACCATTTTGGCTTGAGGGGTCAGAAGAGAGATGAATCGGTAGAAGACTACGTGTCCGCTCTAAGAAAATTGGCGTCTTCATGTAAGTTTGGACAGACATTAGAAGAAAGGATAAGAGATCAGTTCGTCTTAAAATGTGCTCATGACAGCATTCGTAAAGAGTTATGGCTAAAGGATGAACCACCCCTAGAGGAAGTACTTGTGATAGCAAAACAAGTCGAACACATGACCAAATGCGTAGATGAACTGAAAGGAGAAAAAGAGAAAACAGTAGAACCTGAGAAGAAAACCGAATCCAAAGTAGAAGAAGTAGTTTGTCAGGTTCAGAAAGAGGGAAAAGAAGACAGTGGGAGGAATGACAATATGACGAACAGATATAATCCGAATTTTAATATGTCTAACAAATTTTCTTGTTTCAGGTGTGCTAATCCCGGACATTTAGCTGACTCACCAAATTGTCCTGCCTTGAAAGTTATTTGCAATGAATGTGGGAGAAGAGGTCATTTTTCAAAATGTTGTAGGACAAAAGGTAATAAAAGGGATAATACGTACAAGAAATGGGCACAACCACAGGTGAAAACGGTTACGTTTCAAGTTAGTGATGGAGTATTAGAACACCCCACACATTTAGTTAAAGTAGATGATGCCATGATTGAATTTAAATTTGATTCTTGTTCCCAGATCACTATGATTGATGAGGAGCTTCTGCACAAAACCTTTGGGAAAAATGTAAAACTGTTCAAAAGTGACATCTTACCGCTAGGGTATGGCAGTAAACCCATTAAGATTTTAGGTTATTTTACTGCCACCATGGAATTAGGATGTAAAATCATTCCTGGAAAAATTTATGTTACCAATTTTGGGGATGCACTAATTAGTTGGCGTGACCAACGTGATCTTGGAGTCACACTTGATCCTAATGCCACACCTCAGGTGAGAATTCAGGAGGTGGAAAATCTTGCTGACATGTTTTCTGGAAAATTTCCATCTGTCTTTGAGGACAAGTTGGGATGTTTAACTGGCTATAAGCATTGTATCAGGCTTAAGAAAAATGCTATCCCTGTAGTAGCGAAGGTTAGAAGGATTCCACTAGCAGAACAGGTAAAGGTACAAGAAGAGTTAGAAAAGTTAGTTTCAAATAACATTATAGAGCCTGTAGAAGCCACGGAATGGTTGTCTCCCATTGTGGTTGCGAAGAAGCCTACTGGCGAGATTCGTTTGTGTATTGACCTAAGAGCGTTAAACAAAGAGGTGGTGGTGGACAGATTTCCGTTACCCAACATAGATGAAATTGTAGGCACATTAGAGGGTGCGAAATACTTCACTACCCTGGATCTGGCATCTGCCTACCACCAGGTAGAACTAGACACTTCTTGTCAGGACTTAACTGCATTTGTAACACCGATGGGGACTTTTAAGTTCAAAAGGATGCCCTTTGGATTGATATCGGCTGCCTCCGTTTTCCAGCGGATTATGACACACATACTTAAAGGTCTTCTTGGGGTAAAATGTTACCAGGATGATCTTCTAGTGTATGGGTCGGACTTGCAGGAACACAATGAGCGTGTGTGTGAAGTGTTGAGAAGACTGGCTGATTCTGGTTTGACTCTTAAGAAAGAGAAGTGTAAATTTGGCTTAGAAGAGGTAAATTACCTAGGGCATTGTATCAAGAGTCAAGGTGTTTTTCCTAAATCGGATTTGGTTACTTCCATCAGTAATGTTGCAGAACCTATCAATAGAGAAGAGTTATTGTCCTTTTTAGGGATGGTAGAATTTTATGGGAAGTTTATTGTACATTTTGCGGACAAGACGAAGAACATGAGGAGACTCACTGGAAAAAGTGTCATTTTTGTCTGGTCAGATGAGTGTAAGAAGGAATTTGAGGGAATAAAAGAGGAATTAAAGAAAGCTCCGTCCTTGCAGGCATTTGTTCCTGGTTTACCTACGTTCATTTTTACTGATGCAAGTGAAAAGGGATTAGGGGCGGTGTTGGTACAAAATAAACAAGGCCATGAGTCTTTAATTGCATGTGCATCCAGGTGCCTTCGTGGTCCGGAGTTAAACTACTCCGTAATCGAAAAGGAGTCATTAGCGATATATTGGGCACTTAAAAAGTTCAAGAATTTAGTTTGGGGGACTAAATTTATTGTTAAATCTGACCATAAGCCTTTGAAGGAAGTATTTTGTAAAAAAGGACTAGATTCCATTTCTTCTCGGATAAGAAGATGGATCATATCTTTACAGGAATTTGACTTTGAAGTCCAGTATTTACCCGGTGTGTCTAACAAGGCAGCTGATTGTTTTTCTAGATTGGTTAAAAATGATGATACGGGGTACGAAGATGACTATGTTGATGTGGATGAATATTTAGATGTTTGTGAGGTCACAGAGGGTGTTGTAAGTAAAGAAGAGTGGAAAGAGGAATTGTCAAAGGATGAGGAGTTGGTTAAAGTAATGTCCTTATTAAAAGATAACAAGCGTCTGGACAAACCTTGGTCTCTTGTTTCTCAGGAACTTTCAATTTCAGATGACCTGCTAACTCGTGGGTTGAGACTTATACCTCCTTTCGCTTTAAGGAAAAAATTACTCTCTCATGCACACTCTGGTCATTTGGGGATAGTAAAAACCAAGGAGATGGTTCGTACTCAGTTTTGGTGGCCAGGAATGGACTTAGAAATAGAACGTTTAGTGAGGGAGTGTGTGGAATGCTGTGCAAGTGATAAGATCCTAAAAGTCAGGCAAATGCCCATGGTGTGTAGGGAGTTACCCGATCATCCCTGGGACGAATTGGCAATTGACATTTTAGGGCCTCTAACGGGTGTTTCTGACACTCCCTATCTGATAGTCCTAATTGATTTGTATTCACGGTGGATTGAGGTTCGTGCAGTCTGTGAAATTACTTCTAATTCTGTCATAAAGTTTTTATCGGACATATTCTTGAGAGAGAGTTTCCCTAATAGTGTACTGTCAGATAACGGTCCTCAATTCTGTTCTAGTGTCTTTGAAGATTATCTTAAAAAATGTGGAATAGTACACAAGAGAACATCGTTATATCACCCTGAAACAAATGGTGCGGTTGAGAGGGTCAATCGTACATTGAAAGAGTGCATTCAGCTCGCAAGAGCTAGTGGCTTGAATTGGAAGGATGCATTAAGAGAAAGAATAGACGCTTATCGTTACTCCCCTCACTCGACCACTGGAAAATCTCCCTTTGAGCTATTTAAAGGTAGAGTTCCGAACACGATGTGGTGTCCAGGTTGGATGAACATGAAGAAGGGATTTGTGGATAATCATGTGGGAGCTTGGAGGGAGAGAGAAATTGAGAAACAAACTTGTAGGAAGGCATATTTTGACAAAGTCAAACGTGTTAAATTTCATGATGTAAAGGTAGGTGACCTTATAAAAATAAAGGCACCGGTAGGGAGACGGCCGTGGTCCAGGTATACCAATGTTAGGCCGGTCATTAAAGTGTTTGGTAATGCCGTAAAGACACAGGATGGGAGGATTTGGAACAAGAGTCGAGTTGTAGTTGTTAAGTCTAAGAACCTTTCTCAGTCTGACTCTGATATCACATCTAATCTGTTTGGCATAAGCAATTCTTCTCGCTCTTGTCACAACTCTCCATCCAGTTCGCACATGAGGAGTCAAAGGTTACGCAGTGCTCCAATGTACATGAAAGATTATGTGTAGGTTATGGTCATTGATTTCCGTCTGCTCATCAGTTTCTTTTACCTTCTTTGCCTCCTTGTTTTCTGTTCACTATGTTTTGGTAAAGATGGGAGATGTGTTATGTTGTGTTTTCTTACTTGCCTTTCTCCTTCCCACATTCTAGTCCCTCTTGCTTAGAATAGGAATGTTTCTATGTTCTTAGAATAGGAATGTACGTGTGATTCCAGGTCAGTTACGACCTGAAGCTGTTGATGGATGAGGAGAATAAACTGGACTCCTGACCTACACCTTGTTTCCTCTTTAATTCATTCTTGGGAAACACCACACCTTAGTCTCAGCAGAAGGCAAGGGTGTGACACTGAGTCAAAAGCTGCAGATAAATCGAGTAATTCTAACTTAATGGGACTGTTAGTATCTAAAGAACATCTAATATGATCAGTAATAGCCACTAAAGTCGTTTTGGTGCTATGACATGGTCAAAACCCTGATTGTAAAGAATCTAAAAAGTAAATTATAAATGTCCTGTTCTTCTGGCCATCTAGAAACTTTCCCAATAGGGGAAGCTGCGAAATAGGGCAATAGCTAAATCATTAAGCCCCACATTAACTTTCTTTTATATGGATAACCTCAGCAGCTTCCCATGCTCAGGGAATTTTTCCACTAGTTGTAGATAAATTAAGCAAAGTGCAAACTACAGGTACAAGCATTTTTTAGAGAGATGCTGATATCCGAGGTGGACAAATATCTAGAGGAGACCCAGATTTTACCAAAGGAAAAGCCGTCTGGATGGAGTCTATTGTAAAAATAGTAAAATGCTCAAGACTGTAAATACATCTGCATGTGAGTTATCATAATCCGGTTCTTCAGTTGTCTGAAGCTTTACCTCAGAAAAGTTCTCACAAATCATTATAGTTTTCTCATCAAAATAGTTGGTTAGAGGGGGCGTTGCTTGGAGGCCGATGGAGCTGGCATCGTGAGCACCGAGCTCCAAGGTGATCCTAATGAAATCCTGAATGAATTAACTCGGCCCTTCAGACCACCCGGTGGCACCGAGAGTAGCAGGCGGGGGGCGACCCTGCCCTGGAGCCTGCCCGGTGACACTCGGGGCATGGGATAGGAGCTCTGGCCAGTTTCCCCGACCCGGGACTGGAGGTGGTGGAGAGGCACAAAATGGCGGTGGCGCTGGTGCAGAATGACCGGGCCTCTGACTGAGGCGATGCAGAGCTGTCGGATGTGAGGGCAGGAGACAATCGGGGCTGGAGTGAAGCCGCACAGCGGGGCCGAAAGATTGACGGAGCGGGGCTGTGCCCTCTACAGGAGGGTGGCCTGCAGAAGGCATGAAGGCAGACTCAGAGTGAGCGCACCCTGCGACCTGGATTTCCTGATACAGCGTCCCGTGGATAGGAGGCTGTACGGCGGAGAGAAACTGCAGGGCGTCGAGTGGCGGAGCGCTGATGCCTTCCTGTGGCCTGGGTGAGGGGGGTGCGGCCTGACCTGCAGCCCTTGGCTGCGGAGGCGGTCGAAGGGTCGTGGGGACGGCTGCGGCCCACGAGCCACGGCAGGGACGGAGGTAGGCGCGGAAGGATAGCTGAGACCCTGCTGGAAGAGACCGCTGTGGGCCCGCTTGGCGGCTGACGAGGGGGAGCTCACGTTTGCATGAGGAGACCGCCAGGGTGAGACAGCCCCGCGAACCGGGACACAACAGGCAGAGGTGCGCAGCACATTGTGGAGGGGAGTTGGTGGCAGTGCCCCGGGCTTGGGGAGCGGCGGAACGAGGAGCAGAGGAGGCCGTGCGTGCTGCGGCGCCGCTAGGGGTGAGAGAACCAAGTTGCCGGCATTTACCACATGGCCGTGCACAGGCCTTAGAGGACTGAGCTTGGCCTAGCACCGTAGGAGGAACATGAGCTGAGTGGTGCTGCGGACGGCGACTCGCCAACGTGTTGATTTTCAGGGAGGACTGGGTTGTGGCTCCTTTGCCGACGCTGCGCCTGCCGGGTGCAAGGATACACTATAGCGGATTGGGCACTGGGGAAACCCGGATTTGGTCGACACCACTTGATCAAAGGTTGCGGAAGGGAGCAGATGGACTGCATGCACAGGCACCGGGGCTGCTAGGGGAAGTCCTCCCTGACAAGTGGGGCACCTGAACTCCTTTGGAGAAGAAGCGGGCGCTGGTGTCACTCTGGGAGCCCGGGGTACCGCGGCGAGCACACTAACACCTGACTGATGGCAGAAGGCCCGAACCATGGGGAAACAGAGAGGAAAGCAAGGGGGAGCGGCCCAGCCACCAGACGGCGAATTGCACTCCCAGGCCGAGTCAGATAGAGCGGAGGAGCCCAGGACCCCCATTTGCAAAAACTGTTTGACCACATACTAGCGGCGATTGCTGAGTCGCGCACAGCCCTACAACAGGACATTGCACAAGTAGCGACGGGGCTGGGTCTACTGAGGGCAGACCACTCTAAACTGGTGGATACAATGAAGCAGGTAGAAGTAACACTACAGGAGGTGACGCCGGCCCAAAAGGTATTGGAGAGCAAGATGATCGATGTGCTGGATCGCGTACAAGTGTTGGAGAAGCACGCGGAGGACGCGGAAAACCGGAATAGGCGAAACAAAATTTGTATGGTGGGCCTACCTGAAAAGTGGAGGGGTCGGATATGGTGCAGTATCTGGAGCACTGGTTGAGGACAGTGGTGGCGGCGGACGGTCTGTCTTCCTTCTTCGCATTGGAACGCACACACAGAGTGCCTGCTAGGCCACCGCAGCCGGGGCGCCGCCCACGCCCAATGGTTGCTAGGCTCTTGCATTATAAGGACAGGGACCTCCTGCTCCAGAAGGCACGGACGGATGGGCCGTATCAAGTCAACAATGGTAGAGTGACTATATTCCCGGATTATACACTGGAGATCCAGCGCCGTCGCACATCATTCCTGGCAGTTAAAAGAGGATTGAGATCAGAAGGCCTTCAGTACTCGTGGCTATTCCCAGCAAAATTGAAAATAATGCTGGATGGTGGCACTCATTTCCATGACACACCAGAAGACGCATGGGCGTGGCTGGAAACGTACAGGGCTGGAACAGATCGACAGGGGCGTCACTTGCAGGGGACCTTTGAGGGGCTGCTCCAGCGCCAATCGCAGCACCTTCGACGCAGGCGACAAGGTGTGCAGAAACCGTCACAGTCCCAAACTGAGGTGGAAAGACAGGACGCGTTGGAGGTAGTAACGGCGTTGTCTAGCAGCCAGATGTTGCAGTCGCCAGGGAGCACGGACACGGAGAAGGACAAAACACAGTCGGACACTGAGACCTCGGACGTCAGGAGTGTTTGGATACCGCAGGTCACCCCGGCCACGGCTGATGGACTCATGGATGAGTGATGGGTCGCACTTCTGAAGGTTGGAGTTGAAAGGCTGCCGAGAGAGCTGTGCCTATGCCATGTACAAACAACAACAGTTGTTGGACAGAATGCAGAAAAATGTCATACATTCACCCCAGTACAGAGATCTGGGCCTAAATCCATCGTTTTTTTGCACTCCACACCACCCCAGTTCAGACATGGCCATATGCAAATCAGCCTTGACCCTGTGCCTCATGGGAACATTCCAGCCCGAACTGCCAAGCCATGTCTTTCCTGGACCGGAATCAAGCATCCTAGGACCGGTTTCTGGCTATCAGCCGTCGTCAGCCAGGATAGCTTGACTCCAGTGGTGTTGAGAGCATGGGACTCACGTCTGAGCATACCAATCCCACTCGGGGTGACAAATGCAAAAACAACAGTTGATGGACAGAATGCAGAACAATGTCATACATTCACCCCAGTACAGAGATCTGGCCTAAATCCGTCGTTTTTTTGCACTCCACACCACACCAGTTCAGACATGGCCATATGGAAATCAGCCTTGACCCTGTGCCTCATGGGAACAGTCCAGCCCGAACTGCCAAGCCATGTCTTTTCTGGACCGGAATCAAGCATCCTAGGACCGGTTTCTGGCTATCAGCCGTCTTCAACCAGGATAGCTTGACTCCAGTGGTGTGGAGAGCATGGGACTCACGTCTGAGCATACCCATCCCACTCGGGGTGACAAATGCAAAAACAACAGTTGATGGACAGAATGCAGAACAATGTCATACATTCACCCCAGTACAGAGATCTGGGCCTAAATCCATCGTTTTTTTGCACTCCACACCACCCCAGTTCAGACATGGCCATATGCAAATCAGCCTTGACCCTGTGCCTCATGGGAACAGTCCAGCCCGAACTGCCAAGCCATGTCTTTCCTGGACCGGAATCAAGCATCCTAGGACCGGTTTCTGGCTATCAGCCGTCTTCAACCAGGATAGCTTGACTCCAGTGGTGTGGAGAGCATGGGTCTCACGTCTGAGCATACCCATCTCACTCGGGGTGACAAATGCAAAAATAGTTGATGGACAGAATGCAGAACCATGTCATACATTCACCCCAGTACAGAGATCTGGACCTAAATCCATCATTTTTTTGCACTCCACACCACCCCAGTTCATACATTGCCATAAGCAAATTAGCCTTGACCCTGTGCCTCATGGGAACAGTCCAGCCCGAACTGCCAAGCCATGTCTTTCCTGGACCGGAATCAAGCATCCTAGGACTGGTTTCTGGCTATCAGCCGTCTTCAGCCAGGATAGCTTGACTCCAGTGGTGTGGAGAGCATGGGACTCACGTCTGAGCATACCCATCCCACTCGGGTTGACAAATGCAAAAACAATTGATAGACAGAATGTAGAACAATTCGCAAAAAAACGATGGATTTAGACCCAGATCTCTGTACTGGGGTGAATGTATGACATTGTTCTGCATTCTGTCCATCAATTGTTGTTTTTGCCCATGCCATGTACTACACTGTAGTTGAGCGCTTTTGGCGCAAGGTGGATTGAGAGGGTATTTTGGGAGGCTGCTCCGGGGCGGGGCAGCACCTCAATACACAGTGATTTGTTGAAATATTGACCGGTGCACGGGTGGGAGTAGTTAGCTGTGTTTTCTTGGGGGATTGCAGCGGGGTTACTATAAGAGTGAGGGCGGTCACCCGTTGGCGCTAAGCCCCCCCATTGCCCTTGAGGCATGCCTGCACTGGTTAATGCTGGGCTTAGGTGTGTGGTATGTGTTGGAATGGTTTGGATGGAGATTACCAGTGTTGTTTTAGGGCCTGTTCTTGGTAGGGTGGAGGGGTGGGGGAGTTGGGGGACTGTTTGGGATATGGGGTTCACCGGTGTGTTCATTTCTGTACAAGGAGGGGAGAAATGGTTGAACTGTGACGATGGGGGCAGTACCTGATTTGCGATGTATCACTTGGAATGTACGGGGGCTACGCGATGGCAACGCGCCACAAAGTTCATGCATATCTGGTCAGGAGAGGGGTACATATAGCACTGCTCCAAGAAACGCACCTCACTAAGTCGGAGGGTCTAGCACTGCAGCGTAGATGGAGGGGACAGGTTTTTAGTACATCTTATTCGGTGTTTGCGAGGGGGGCTTTGATTTGGGTCAGGGCTGGGGTCCCCTTTCAGGTAACTAAACAAACAATAGATGTTAAAGGCAGATTTGTTGCGGTTGAAGGGCGCTTGTATGGCAGGGAGGTAACATTATGAAGTATCTATGCCCCGAATGTGGATCAGGCGTGATTTCTGGACTGGCTGTCCGGTACTTTGGCACATTATCTGGCGGGCCCGATAATATTGGGAGAGGATTTTAATTCAATAACGGAAACGGTCATGGACAGGTCTCACCCCCCTTGCCAGATTCTCCAGTTTGTAGACTGTCCAAGTATAGACTTGATTGGCAAACTAGATGGAATTTGGTGGATGTGTGGAGGATGCATCACCCACAAGTTAGGTATTATTCTTATTTCTCAGCACTGCATGAGCTTCATGTTTGGCTAGATGCTATACTGTGCTCCACGTTGGTGGTGCCTTCCATAACCTATTCTGAGTTCTTCACTAGGTCTCTGTCCGACCACAGCCCGCTGCTGGTTACCTTACATTGGACAAGGAAAAAGGCCGAAATCCCTACATGGAGATTGCGCCCCAAGACGTTGGATGACCCAGTGTTCCATAGGGAGGTGGGAGAGGGGATAACGCACTACTTTAATGAGAACGCAGGGACTGCTTCTAGTAGGGCAGTGGAATGGGACGCCTTTAAGGTGGTGGTAAGAGGGCTATGTATAATTAAGTACGCTGGAGTAAGGAAGGCCCTGTTGCAGGACGTTGAAAAGGCAGAACAACGATTGAGGTGGGTGGAAAAGGCGAGGCTGGAGCACCCGGAGAATCAAAAGGAAGTAATAGAGGCTAAGGAGACACTGGCCACAGAGTTAGAGAGGTTGCGCTGTTTCGATTACAAGAAGTATGTTGAGAAGGCTCATGCAGGAGGAGATAAGGCTGGAACGCTGTTGGCATGGCTGGCTAATCCTATACCACGGGGCTCCCCAATCTTGGCACTAGGGGCGCGTGCGGGTACTACGATCTACACTCAAAGTGGGATCTTGAATAGGTTCCGGGAGTATTATGAGAAGCTTTATGAGAGTACGTTAGTGGCAGGTGAAGCAGATACTGAGTCCTTCTTAGAGAGTGTGACACTTACGCAGCTGGACGAAGAGCAGGCGAAACAGCTGGGCCGGGACATTACACTCGAAGAGATTAGGTGTGCAATTAAACAGATTGCGCGGAATAAGACCCCGGGAGTAGATGGTTTGCCTGTCAAATTTTATATGCAATACATAGACTTGTTGGAACCAAGGCTGCTAGAGGTCTATAGTGAGGCGCGGGAATTGTGACAGCTCCCGATGACAATCCGAAAAGCCTTTATTGTCCCATTGCTAAAGCTGGGTCGAGATAGTACGGACACGGCGGCGTACCGTCCATTGTCAATGCTGTCCACAGATTATAACATCCTAAGCCGGATCCTGGCGTCGCGCCTGCTGCAGCATATGACTAGCCTGATGCATGAGGATCAGGCGGGGTTTATCCCAACCAGGAATATGCTACCAATGTGAAGAGATTGGTGAGGGTTTTGGGAGAACCATGCGATGGCTCCCCCATAACTGCAATCCTCTCAGTGGACATAGAAAAGGCCTTTGATAGCCTAGAATGGCCGTATTTGTATAAGACAATGGGGTACTTTGGACTGGGTGAGGCATTTGTGGGGTGGACGACGGTGTTGTATACCTCGGCAGTGGCTAGTGTAAAAGTAGGGCAGATGATTTCCCCCGTTATATGGTAGTCCGCGAGACGTGGCAGGGTTGCCCACTCTCCCTACTATTATTTGCTTTGGCAATAGAACCTCTGGCAGCGCAGGCTCAGTTGGGACACTGGTACGAGGGCTTAGCGTTTAGAGGGGAACAGCAATACATCTTGTTATATGCGGATGATTTGTTGATGTTTTTGGCGAATACGGAAGATGCACTGGTGGGGGCAGCACAATTGTTATCTGACTTTTGCAAGGTTTCAGGACTTCAGATTAATTGGTCTAAAACATGTTTATTCCCAGTACGGCCAGGGAGGAGGGCGCCTATGATGCTGAAGACCGTGCGGTGGGAGCCGTCTTGTTTAGCGTACCTCGGGGTACATATCTACCATGAAGCCAGTGATATACTAGAAGGCAATATAGGGAGGTGCGTGCGAGCCCTAAAGGGGAGCATGGCATTTTGGGGTACCCTTCTGTTATCAGTGATGGGAAGGATAGCCTTGCTGAAGATGGTGGCACTCCCTCGGCTACTGTACTTTTTCAGGACCCTACCTATATGGGTACCATGCTCCGTGTTTACCCACTTGAAATCCATGGTCGTGGGGTTCATTTGGGGGTCTGGGAGGCGCAGAGTTGCTCAAAAAACGCTGATGAGGCCAAAGGCGGAGGGCAGACTGGCGGTTCCTGACCTGGAACTGTATTATATAGCGGCGCAACTATAGTTTCTTACACAGGCGGGGCCCTGAATCCTTGAGAGGCAGTGGAATCCAGAGACATGTCCTGTCTTTAATAGTATTGCAGCAGCGATTGGACCTTAAAGATCTCTCCTTGGAAGAGAAGACTCCAAGGTTGTGCTGGAATAGAAGTCAGCGGTGATCGGGTGTGCTGCACCCTTATGCGCCTGAGATATCGCTGGGGATGCTGACAGCATTAACCCATGGAGGAGACTGGACGTCGTTATGGGAGTGGGAGCAAGCAGGGATCCAAGTGCTAGGGCACTTATATGAGGATGGAGAGTTGCTACCTTATAAGGTATTACAGGAGAGGTATGATCTCCCTAGGGGAGGTTTTCTGGTACATGCTGCCCTGGTGCGTGCAATTCAGAAGCATTGGAAGGGGGGATTGGTAGAGCCTAAAACAACAATGGTGTGTCAATATGTGGTGATGGCAGCCGGTACGTTTAAAGCAGTTACATGCCTATATTCGAGAATGCTGAATGAGGGATTGGCTCCGCTAGATACGCTACGACTAAAATGGGAAGCGAGCATTGGGAAGTCCATACAGTTATCATTTGTTCATTAGATTAGGAATAGTATGTAAGTGTTGGTTGATTTGCAGCAACGCATGAGGATTGGCGGTACAGTGCAGTTTTCATAATGTACTGTTAAGTGCATGCAGGGCATGTCTGTTACCTAGCAGAAAGTTGATATTTATTGGGGCCCACTGATAATGGTAGAATAGGTGGGGTGGGTGGTTGTGGATGGTTGTTAAATGCGATGATGATTATTTGATTGACGAGATGAAAATAATAAAATATGTTTTAAAAAAAATCTAAATAGTTGGTTTGCGAATTGCTTAAGGATTGAGATGCCTGTACGCTTTGAGTGCAAGCTAGATGATTAATAGAGAATTTAGGGGCATATCAGCAACAGACGGCGATAAATATCGCAAAGCGTGCTTAGCAGTTTAATATTTATTGCCGTCTGTCTCTCGAAATGTTTGCCCGGTTAGCGCGCTATCATCAACGCGTATCGCCGAGGCGATCAAAAATCCAGCAAAAGCGGCGATATGCAGGAATATCACTGAAAATCCAGCTGTATATTCCAGCAGCGAGAGGGGAAAGCTTGATGATAGGGAGATGTGGATTCAGCCATACAATCCAACGTCCATGATATGTATAGCTAAGTCTGTTTATTTGCAGAAGTTATCTTACGGCGGTAATCGCGGTTAGCGCTACTTTTCCGGACGCAACGTGGGCATTGATAATAGTGGGAACTTGTCTTTGCGACTGTTTCCCTTTACTGTTACTGAGGGACGCCTACTTTGCATTTCATTAACGATAAATATCGCTGACATGCAAAACGGCAAGAAAACGTGAGCTATTGCCAGTGAACTGTCGCTAACAGCTGTTAGTGACAGCTTGCTAATAGGGCGATAAAAATATTGCCGCTTTAGCAGCAAAAAGTGCTGCTAAAGCGGCGACATTGCCCTTGATAATATGCCCTTTAGAACTTTAAACAGATCTTTGGAGGAATTGCCAGCTGTAGTGATTTGATTAGATATATAAAGCATTCTCGCTCTTTTAGGATTGCGATGACGTCAAGTCAAAGCTGTCCGATAAGATTCTTTGGAAGTTGAGTTCTTTATATGTCACCATTGTCTTTCCAGCTGTTTACATAAGGTTTTTTCAGTTTGCAATTCAGAAGTAACCCTCGGCCAGGTGTTAATTTGTCAAACGCAAGCATTAACAAGTTTTGATATTCTAACAACCCTGCATCTACGTTAGTCATCTTGGAAAGTAAGGTGGGTGGTTATACACTGCTGCAAAAGAGTCCGGCAAAATCTTCCTCCATTGTCTGGTCATCTTAGACTCAGTACAAATTACAGTCATTTGGCCTATTTAAGTGTTGAATCTGAAAATGGATGATGGCATGATCCGACCAAACAAGCCGTTTAGGGCTATCACAAGTCAGGAAAATTGAATTTGTAAAAATCAAATCCAAATTATGTCCAGCAACATGAGTGTGGCCTATAACTTTTTGAGTTAAGCCAATTGCAGCTAAATCGGTCATAAGCTGCAAGACATCTAAGCCTTGACGGTTTATCCCATGATAGTTGAAATCTCCCAACAATAAATGCTAGGAGGACAAGACATGAGCTGCAATAAATTCCATAACCTAATGACTTTTGGGACCAGGCGGCCAATAGATTAAGGCCCCACTCCCTCAATCATTAGGGGAGAGCTCAAATTGAAAAACACAGATTTCTGCCCATTTTAACAGTATCTTTAAAAAGAACTGCAATCCCGCCCCCCTCTATCATGCCTCAAACATGCAATAGTTGACAGGTTGGGCTGTTGCGATGGCAGTTACCACGTTTCAGTTAAAGTTCCTATTTAAGGCGCAGAGGAGTACAGCAAGTCGCAAAGTTCTACTGTGTGTTTAGGCAGTGACCTAACATTTAATAAGAAACAATTGAAACAAGCTGACGCAGAGGACTTATAAAAGGACAGATAAAAAGATCTTCTCAGGACAAGTCGTCAATTGAACTTCAACAGATATTATCTTAGAAGCAAGATCCAAAGCCTTGCCATTATAGCACAAAAAAGCAACTGTCCCTTCTAGGTACTAAGGAAGGCTTTGCAACAATTGGCCACATCGGAATGCTTTAGCTTATGCAATCTATACATCCATCCATTCAGAGATTCATCTATTCATCCTTTCACCTGCTCAACAACCTTTCCACCAATCCATTCAGTGACCATTCCTTTCACACATCCATCCATCATCCATCCATCTATTCCTTCCAGCATCCTTTCACACTTCCTTCAATCCATCGTCTCACCAATTCACCCTTACAAACATCTATCCTTTCATCCTTTATCCATTCATCCTTGCACGCTCTCTTCTTTTGTTCTTTTCACCCTCCCTTTCTTCTTCCTTCCTTGTTTCCTTCCACCATTTGCTCCTACCCTCCTTCCTTCTTCAATATTGCTTTCCATTTTCTATCTACCATTGCTCTTTGATTATCACGTTTTTTTTGTTTCTTACTATTCTCTCTCTAACTCGCTTCATTTACTGCTCCTTAGCCCTTTTTCAGTATTTTCCCCATTTCTTTCTGTGTCTCCTTCACTTAACTTAGTTCACATATTCTCAGTCATTGACTTCCACCCCTCTGCCCTACCCCAGCATTGTATGAGCTTCTGTCTGCATTACTGCAGAAAGAAGAAACCAACACCATGGAGTCCAGTGGCAACCCTTAGCATTGAAAGCTAAGTACTATAATGTGAAATCATTTGTAACATAAAAATGATACTGACTGCAGCTACTTCAACCCTTTAAATGTGCCACTGCAATATTTTATGCTCTTCCTCAGGTGGACGGTGGCATGATGCCACATTGGAGCAGCTGAAGAGGGACCTTACTGGCATTCATGATGATTATAAGGTTTTGGCGATAGCTACTTGTGCGTCAGCAACACTGGAACGACCGCGAACGGATGAAGCCATCAGGGACCTAGGTAAGGAGATAAGAGCAATAATCGCTAAGACCTGGATGTTAGTAATTGGCTGGTAACATTGTCATTGTAATTGCATTTATATAGTGCTTCCTACCCCTGACGCGGCGTCAAAGTGATTTTTCGGCAAGTAGCATGCTACTCTGGAACCCAAAAAGGATTAGTGGTGAATAAGTATAGAGAAACATGAACATGATTTGAGAGGTGGACATATTAGTTTGTTATTTGGATTGTAAAGGCTAGTGGAGGGATAGAAGAGGGATGGGTTTGCATTTATATAGTGCTTGCTATTAGTGTTGAGGTGCTTTCCGGCAGGGAGCATGCTACTCTGGAACCCAAAACAAGATCATTGGGGAAATTCGTTTAGGGTAATATGAAATTAATTTGAGCAGTGGACATGCAAGTTTGTTATTTGTATTGAAAAAGGTCAGTGGAGGGATAGAAGAGGGAAGGGTTTGCATTTACATAACGTTTGCTACCCCTGATGAGGTGTTGAAGCATTTTCGGCGGGTAGCAAACTATTCCGGAACCCAAAAAGGATTAGTGGTGAATTAGTATAAGGAAATATGAAATTAATTTGAGCGGTGGAAATGTTAGACTTTTATTTTTATTGAAAAAGAATAGTGGATAGATAGAAGAGGGAAGGGTTTGCCTTTTATAGCGCTTGCTACCCCTGATGAGGTGCCAAAGCACCTTTCGGAGGGTAGCACACTACTCAAGGAACCAATACAGGATTAGTGGGGAATTAATATACAGAAATATGAAATTAATTTGAATAGTGGACACGTTAGTCTGTTATTTGGATTGAAAAGGATAGTGGAGGAATAGAATAGGAAGGATTTAGGAACAAGCATTTACAATGCAATGGTCTCGGCAATAGCAAAGGTAGAGCTATTGGCATAGCTTTTTATTTTTTTTGTTTTCATTAAGGAATGGCCTTGTTATTTACATATGCAATAGCTTAATCCTTAAATAAATGGCATTGTCATTTACAATGTTAATAGAATTTTAGTTTGCAAATGCAGGACCTATTGCATTTACACCTACACAGAGCCACCCACACAAAGTTAGTCACACAAAGTTATTTACACAGTCATTGTAAAAGAGCTACCTGCACAGACTCGCTCTTACAGAGATAGAGCGCCGCCAAACACAGACCTGCTAACGCGTTCAGCATACGCTGCACAACCTGAAAATGAGCACCAGTGCCGAGCCTGCTAAATATAGCAGTTTCGAGAACCTTTTGCGCTATCACCTATGGGCAGAGTGACTATAGCTAAAATGTTAGTATTGCCTAGATTGCTTAATCACTTCTCAGCACTATCCATCCTATTACCCAGAAGTTTCTTCAAAGACCTGAACACTAATACTCTCTGACCTCCTCTGAGGGTCGGAAAGGAAAAGCATAGTGCCCCATCAATTGTACGCCTTTGAACAGGGAGGAGGGGAGTGCGTAGGGAGCCCCTGATTAGGAGCCCTCTAATATGCAGCAGCACAACTGCAATGGGCGTCAGAGTGGCGGACACATTGATGTCCTCTTTCTATGATTAAGGCTACCAAGCGGACAGATGGACCCACTCCACTGTCAGACTCAAGCACTTTGACTTTCTTGGTGACTGCAACAGATAGAGACTTGACAAGGTGCTGTTGCTGCATGTAGTAATGTGCCCCCCTCTATCCTTTCAGTAATGAATCATCTTTTTCGACCTGAAACTTTGGACAATGAACAGAAGCTCTCATTGTGGTCCCTAAGCAGACAGTGGTTACAGACACAATTCTGTTCCAAACATATAAATACACAGCTGCATGAAGGCAAAGTTTAAATGGTGTTTTCACCATACCCTCCACCACATACGAGTCATTCATGTATATATCCTGGGCACAGGATCATCAGGGAGTTAGGCTGTGAAAGTATGATATTATAGGGATCTCATTTCACAAGTTTGATATTTTGTATCTGTCGGTGGCAAGAGCTTTTATCCGTAGCGCAGCGGTCACACAGCTGAAGATGCACATCCCAACATGAAACAAAAATTCTTTCTTCGAAGAAAAACAACTTCCAGCATCCAATCCCAATGTTGAGTGTGCACAGAATGTGATAAACAGCGGCACATGCTCCGAACATACGATTCAAATCAAACAGAAATTCCCGTTTCCTATATTATGAAAAGGAGATAGGCAAGTCTTTGTATTGTCCCTTCTGAAAAAATGGGGAATTCAGTGACAGATAAAAGGGCTTTCGATTTCTGAATAAAACAATAGGGTTGGGCAAGACAGCAATTAAAGCAATGTACACAAGCCAGAATGACTAGTAAAGCCAAACAATGGCGTAGGACTACACATACAATCATGTCCTGCGCACAGAACAACAAGCTCAGTTATGCACTGTGGCAGGGCTACAAGTAAAGCCATGCAAGGGATGCAACAAATAAAACCATACACAGGGACTACAGGAGTAGTCACACATTGGGCAGACTTTAAAGTAATGCCACGTCAAGAAGCAGTACTACCAGTAAAGTGGTAGACTTGGGTAGGAGTATAATTCAAGCAATGCACCTGGACTGACTGACTGACATAAGAAAAAACAAGCATTGTCAAAGCCACTAGATCTGGCTTAAGAGAGCTACTGGCTTTGGAAATGTTTGTTAACCATGCTTTATAGCAGTGAAGCTACAGTGCAACATGTCTAAAAGTAATAAAAATAAAAGCGCTATGATGCAGCCAGTACCAATGCTTTTTCCCCCAAATGTGCTTTAGCACTGGCCATGCCATAGCACTTTTTATTTTTAGGTGTGTGCTCCTGAAGCAACATGGGGGACGGAGGACGTCAGAGAAGGATGCAGAGAGCAAGTAGAATAGGCGAGAGGGGATGGGTGAGCACACGGACAACGTATGGTGGGCAAGAAGGGCTGGGGGCAAGCACATGGACAACGGAGGGTGAGCTGGTGGGGCTAGGGCCAAGCACATGGACAAATTAAATTTTTTGGCAGGGGCAAAGCACACAGACAACGGAGTGTGGGCAGGAGGACCGGGGGGGGGCAAACACAAAGTCAATACGATACAATTTTGCGAGGGAGGGGCAGGGACAACAAGATGAGGGGAGGAGGTGGGTTCAGCTGGGACGAGAGCATGGTGGGTCGCAGCGGGGTGGGCGTCGCGCTTCTTGTTGGGCCGTCAGGCTGACCCTTTGTGCAGGGGCAGCTCCAACCAGAGTGAGTTGATCGGCAGGGCCAAGCTATTTTTCCGATCCTTTGGAAAAGTGTCCATGTCTTTTCATATCTGACTGAGTTCCCAAAAAAATTACATTTAATATATCACTCTGAAGGACTGGAAAATCTGAATTATAACGCCTTACCCAGAACCGCGTGAACCTATCATTTTATCTCTCACACTAACACACTGGAAAACCTGACTCTTAGCAGGGTCTGACTCTTAACACCTCAATTTGAACAACTAAAGTATCCCTTGTTTTACATCTGACACCAAACACCTGATAAAGCTGCCATTGACGCATTAAAACTCTGAAAATCTGTATTTTAATATCTCACCGTGACCACTGGCGAAGCTGACAATCTATTTTAATTGTGAACCGCTGGGAAGGAGAGCTGCGGGCGGAGAGAAGGGGGGTGCGAGATGAAGGAGAGCTGCGGGCGGAGGGAAGGGGGGGCGAGAGCGGGACGGAGGAGGGCTGCGGGCAGGATAGGGTACAGAGGCTGCAAAGACAGCGCTATGTGGAACACTGCTCCTACCCTGTGCCAAGATAAGACAAGAACATTAATCTTTCAACAAAGCAGCTTACACCGAATACCACAAACGTGGTCTGCCAGCTCCCGGCGGCGGCTCTCTCCCAGGCGGCGGCTCCAGCGGGGGGGTCCTCTCCTCCTCTCGGGGACTCCTGCTCCCCGCTGGACCACCGGGGCTCCCAGCAGCTCACGGGAGCCCCGGGCAGCATCCGGCCATCTTCTCTGCCGGCTCCTCTCCTCAGGCGGCGCCTCGCAATCTCCTCGGGCCGGCAGCCAATCCCAGCGCGGCCCGGGGAGTGACGTCACTAGGGAATCCCGGGCCGGCAGCCAATGAGAGCGCGGCCCAGGAAATGAGTTCACGGGGGGTCCCGCAGTCCCGCCCCCGGCCTGCCTGACTTCCTGGTCGCGGCCGGGCGGCAGCGGGGACAATTTTGCGCACTTTGCGGGGCAAATGCCGGGTGGGCACCAGCTTCAATTAAACTGTAAAGCGAGGTGGCCACTCGCTCGGGAGCCACAACCACTGTAACAATGCCGCTATCTGCCGCCATTGACCTCGGGGAGGCAGGATGAGACGACCGATGTCGGGAAGCGAGCTGCAAAATGGCGGATAAAAGCTCCACGTTTTTTTCGGATTTGGGGGCGTGTTCTTGCTGTTCAAGCAGGCGTGGAAAAAAGTGGAAAGAACAGCAAGGAACACACCCCCAAATCCGAAAAAGACGGAGCCTATTCTGAGAGACAGCTCTCTCCTCCAATGGCTGGCCTCCATTTAGGAAGCCAGCCAATGGAGAAAGAGCAAAAAGAGGGAGGGATAAATGCAGCACTCTAAGAATCATTAAATCTCCGACTTCCGGTTTCTGCCTTACGGCAGAACCGATAGTCCTCGACCTAAAAATGTAAAGGAGCGCATAGCAGTAGGAGGAGGTTTGGGATGAGTAATGGGGAGGTGGAGGGGTAAGAGTCAGAGGAAAGGGTTTAGAAAGGCCTGTTTGGAAGATCTGAATAGTAAAAGAGAACACACAATGACTGTTTACCCGTGTACATCATTGTGTGTTTACTTGTGCCTGTCTCCAGCACAGAAAAAACTACCATACCATTCTTACCATCTACTGTATTTGGGTAATATAGGTTCACTTTTATAAGGTTAAAACAAATGTTGATCTTTCCATAGGAATTGTACAATGATACAGGCCCATTTAACCCCAACAGATCGCCGTTTTAAATTTCTTGCTTTGATTCAAGAGCCAGTAGTAAACACTTCAGTTCATTGCCTTGCTAAAACAATGTATTTTTCTAATGTGATTATTTTTATGCATTTTATATAAATATGCACTCTTTACAAACCTCTTGTTTGCTCCGATTGCATGTGACAATTGAGAACTTAGTCCCCTACTTAAGCAACGCCTGTGGGAAGCGGTAGACTTCCTCTGCCAAGCAACCTTCTCTGGCTTCTGAACGGTCTAATATAACGTTGTGTGAGGACACAGTCATTCAGAACAGTGTCATCTTAAGAGTTTTTTGGGGCCCCAGGGAAGAAATATTTTGGGGGGCACTGTTTGGAGCATCTTTAAATTTGACTACCCATTTTTTGCTCATTCAAGCCCATTGTTGGCTAACAATATTGAATTCTATGTTAACGGCTAAGATACATAAATACACAAAAGTGAGCTAGAGAAATACTCCACTTTCCCAGGGGGCTCCTAGAAAACCGGGCCACCTGTGCAATTGCCTATCTCTTAAAACGTCTCTGATTTAGAAGGTGGTATCCGCTCCTCTGCCTTTTCAGCAGCTAGCCGAATACTAACATGCGAGGATCGATTGAGAAGTCACCTTATTTTCATATGGAAGATTGTGTAGCCTATCACCTGTGACCTGGTGGTAGTTTCCAATCTTCCCCTTTGCAGGACTAATGGAATTCCTGTGAATTCCAGCCATCCTTCTATGCAATGCGCAGCTGGTCGGGAGAAACTCTTGGGCAGATTTACTAATATGTGGCACAACGCAGCAAGACAACCTGCTTCGCTGTATCAAATGGAGTGGGCATAAATGCACCATATCTACTAAGATATGGCACATTCCTGCTCTTCCTCTGTGCTGGCATGCTTGTGACTGCCTTGTACCATGGTGCAAGTGGGCCTGCGTTACAGGCAGGAGTATGTTTGTGCAGGAAGGGACACCTAAGTGGAAGCCAGGACAGTCCTATACTAGCAGTACCTGTTGGATCTCCTTTTTGTTGTAGGTGCTAATACAGCCATAAAAACATTCCTAAGGATCACAATGTTACCTTGGGACCACCGGGACCGGAACATTCTGAGGATTCTCTAGAACCCTGGGTTCTCTGGAAAAGGATGGTCTCTGACTACAGTGCTGCCCGGTGGAAAAGGGGTATCAGCGCAGTGCTGTCCCACCATTGTCCCACCACTACCCGACAAATCAGTAATTAGGGCCAATTACCAATGGCAGCTGTGGCGGGAGAATGGTATGGTGTTGGCACTGATTAGACCTCGACGGAGACAGTGATTTGTTTTCTTTTAATTAATGTTATCAAGATTTTCAAAATAATTAGCATCAATGAGGTTAATCCAATAATGAGAAATTAACACTAATATGAAAAAAGATGGTATTTCTGGAATTTGACATTCTTGAAAAGGAAACCTTTATAACAAAAATAACTCGCACAGCGTTTATAAACAAATTAATTAAAATATGCAATATGAAATATTTACCTAGTTAATAGAAAAATATGCTGTGGAAGAAAGAGAATAAAAGATAGAGGAAACGTATAGAGAAGAGTGAGAGAGAATGAGAGACTGGGTCAAATATAAAGAGTTCCCTTCTTTTAGAGAGCAGCGTTAGCCCAGCAGTGATTTCTGTACCTTAAAAGGAACTGCCTTGATAGTCGTTCCTATCAAGGTATATTAAGTTAGGTGGACAGCTGTCGTTATTTTGGAGGACCATCCACCAAAATGCAACCAAGTTTTTATTTTTCAAAAACAAGCTCTCGAAGTGGGAGTTTGTTTTTGAGAAAAAAAAGAAAAACGAATGACCCCCCCACACCTAGGGATGTTTTTCCTGCATGCGGGAGTCATTGCTTTTTCCTGTCCCTCAGCACCAGGTTTTACATACCGAGGACGAACAGAAAGATACAGACCACTCCTTACCAGCTAGGGTGGGCGGTGTAATGAACTTCCTCCTACCACCCTCTAATCCTTTAGGACGGTGGAAGAAGTTTTCCATCCTCTGAGACAGCGGGGGCTCCATCAACAGAAAAGCTGACAGTCCTCCCAACTCTAAAGAGAATGGGCAGAACCTCCGTTTGGCGGACAAGGTACTCCATCACGTTTGTGGATGAGTACCCTGTCCGTCAAACACTAAATAAACTCCTACATCTTTTCTTTTGCTTTAATTTGTAAAAGTGGTGTGAGTTCTCACAGACAACACAGCAACCATGTTCTATTTATTTGAGCTTCCATAGAGTAAAATAATGTAATTCCTTGGTTCAGCTTCCTCTTTCAACAGGAATCTGGGTGATTTAAATGTTTTTTTACTGTGTAACATTGAGATCTTTGACTTTTGAAGTGTTTTATTGTAATTTTTCTTCACCGTTTGCAAATCTTAAACATAGGTACTATCCCTTGATGTAACTGGAGTATCTTTCAGGTTCTGCGATCTTTTTTTCAGAACTTGATACATTACATTATATTTCATATTAATATTAGACGTAATGGAAAACATATCAATGTAGGTTTTTACAATATCGCAGATGATTTCAAATTGTGTGTCACTTACAACATTCCCTAACAGTTTTATCTCTGCTTTCAAGAATCATCTGTTTTCCAGTATTTATTCTCAATCTCACATTGGTCAGTTTGTGATCTAATGTATTTAGTTAACAAGGAAATAAAAGAGTGATAGCAACGGATTTACTTTAGGACTTTGAACCACAGATTACATGCCTTTGGAAATAAAAAAATATATTATTTGAGCTAAAAAATATAACCTCTGGGAGTCAAACAATTTACTGATTTGAATAGAACTTGCAAAGATGTGTGCCTGTGCATATGTTGCGACCTAATAATAGACCAATTCCAAAAGCAGAATGCCCGATTCACAGAATGAACTTAAGACTCAATCCTAAACTTACTACTATTTTGGTATTCACAGAATACACTTACTACTTTTGGCATTCACAGAATGAATTTACTACTTTTGGTTTTCACAGAAGTTAGGCTTTTGTCTTAAGTTTGTCTTAAGACAGACTTAAGACAGACTTAAGACAAAGTCCTAACTTCTGTGAATGCCAAAAGTAGTAAGTGCATTCTGTGAATACTAAAATAGTAGTAAGTTTAGGATTGAGTCTTAAGTTCATTCTGTGAATCAGGCCCAGAGTGTTTATTTGCCGAAAAACACTTCTGTAAAAATACGTCTGTCTTGAAAACAGACCCTTATGTAGCTGTGTGGCAATACAATGTTTTAAAAAAAAAAATGTATTTCCTAGTATATTTGCATGAACAGGGATATTCCTACTGGTATGGCTTGAAAATTAATTAGGTATTTCAGTTGAAAGGAGGGACAAAATGCAATACATGTCTCTTTCGCACAGCTAGCAAAAGCACAATTTTATCAACCAATACATTTTCGGGGTTAAGATATCATTAACATGTTTCTTGCAGAAATCACAGACTATTTTAACCTCTGCATATAGTTAAAGTTCCCAGTTTAGTTTTTTTACAGATTTTTACAAATACAATTCTGTCCACTGTCTTTAATTTACTTGAAAGAATTGGAAAATAGGACTTCTCCTCAGTGAACCAGTGCCGTAAATTGGTAGTTGGGCCAAGAGCTGTGCATTTTGAGAGACAGGGGCGTTTCCTCATGAATCTTAAATAGCTGTAGATTCTGACATTTTCGTACAGTACCAATGTATTAAGATGAGTATGTTGTAGTAAACATATGTCTGCTTACTATGCTAAAGCTCGTCATGCATCTAGGTGTCAGTGTACAATTATTAGTTCAATTAATGTAGAAATGTACCAGTTGAAGCTTCATGTTTTAAAAAAATGCAATATAAATATGAATAAAAACATACAAAATGAGCAGAAAATAAATGTGGCTAAATGTAAAAAACAAAAAAGTAAGTGACTCAAAACTAGGAACCATATTCAGAAAGAGCTATTTTTTCTCATTTTAACACGAGGCTTAAGCCTTTTATGGGTTAATAATATTTAAGTTTAGGACAAAATATTAATTGTTTAACTGACTTTTTGATATAGAATGTACCTCGTTGATTAAGCCATATTATTGATTATTTGTTATCTTCATACATCACAGAGCAACATATATACATAAGAAATTTTTCTATTAAATCAAGTTGATTTTATAAAGTAGCTCTGTTTCAGAGGCATTGTTTCTATTACGAAAATCTCTTATTTCAGCAGAGTTAGTAAAGAAATTTGAAACATCAGTATTAGAAATAAGTAAAACAACAACCTCATAAGAGCCGTATTTCTAATTGAATATCTTTAATCTAGTCTTCATGGTCAAAAAATGATTTTCCTATGAAAACTGCGATTGTAGCATAACCCTACTGCAACAGATTTGTATACTATTGACAATAATATTCGAGATTGTTTTTGCCGCTCTAAGAATCTGTATAACATCCTGGTAACTTGGAAGGCCATTTAGACTTTAGTGGGCCACCTGCCCGGTCAACGAAAGCGTGCCCGCTGTATTTTGACTTCCCCCACTACCTACAAAGCACCTAATGGTGCAGCAGATGTATCTTAACTATTATAGAAAAAACTAAAAATCAATGCCCCTGATGCACGGGTACTTTTTCTCTGTGGGCGTGCAGACTATAAATTGATTCCCTCTGCCCAGCACTGCTATGCCCATCAAGGCGGTCCCAAGTAGTGAAATCTAGTGACCATCCCCCTGGTCTAAATAGGGTGGGGTGACATTCAGATATATAGTACAATAGATCTTTAGTGGAAGATTGGGGCGGCCTAGTCCCTTTAGGCTACACTTATTAACGCGTGTATTCCACATATATGTATTGCTATAGGTAACTTTGCTGTGCTCATTTAGAAATCACACTGTAGTGTATTTGAGGAAATTTATAACATATGAATTTACATGTATTGAATGTTCAGGTTTTAATGAGGATAGCTTGCTTTTGTAGGGTTAATAACGTTGTAGTTTGCTTCCATTTTGTTTCTCGAGTAAACTTAGCTTGACATTAGGCCTTAGCCAAATGTTATACATCTCGAAACTGTCAGTATGCTGCTTGTTCATGTCTTTACAGGTGCGTTATCACGTTTCTCATTAGTTAGAGAAAGTTTAATCGTTCTGTAATAGATTGATAGGAATGCATGAAGATGAGAAGTTGGCAGCAAGTTTGGAGAAATGACGATTACAGGAGCCTTCTGTACCCGGTGTACCGGGAGGATACAACACTCAAGGAAGAGCAGATGGCTGCTTAATTGTATTGGGATGGGAATGTAGTAGGTTGCTGGCTCCCAGCGAATGCCGCCACGGGATTGGTTCTGAATTGTGGGAGTGAGATATGGATGTTCTGGGACGTCCGACTGTGCTTTTAATTGGTTTCCATAGCAGTTAATTAGAGACCTAATTTCTCGCACTAAGGGGGTTGTTTGTGCCATTTCTATCTGGCTTACTTTGGTCACTGAATACACATCCAATGGCCAGCGTTAATACTAATGGTGCTTTCTCAGGGAGTGAGGGCTTCACCAAAGGCCTCAAAGCCATTACCTCCAGTTCCTGTTGCTGTTTTTGATGACAGTTGCTCAGCTTTCTTAAATACTTAGGTAAACATTATTGAGCAATGAGAAACATCATTGGGAAATCTCACGTGGTATCCCAGTATGCCAGTGACATCCTGTTTCATGGTAGGAGACTGGTTGAGGAAGCCCATCTATTTTTATTATCAGGACTACTATATAGACAGAGGGCCTGATTGCGATTTTGGCGGACAGGGTTACTTGCTCACAAACGTGACAGATATCCCGTACGTCAAATTACAATTCCAGTGGAACTTGTAATACAGCAGACGGAATATCCGTCACGTTTGTGACGGCGTATCCCATCCGCCAAGATTGTAATCAGGCTCAGAGTTCAGAACTCTCTTTACTGTCACATTGTGTTAGTACAAGCTGTGCAGTGGGCTGACAAATAGGCTAGGAGTATCTTGTTAAGGTGACTTGTAAAGGAAATACTACCCTCTTTAATAGACATTAATCTGAGCCTTTTTATTATATGAGACTATTTTGCCAGGGTTTTGTGAATGCATTTCTTAACCTGTGTTGAATTCAGAACCTCAGATTACGTGGTATTGTTATGAATTAAGTCGCATAGTTTTATCCATCAGTTAATGTCACATCAAGTAAACATCTGTAGGTGTATGCTGTTGAGTCCCTTCCCAGTCTGTTGAACAAGTGAAGTGAAAAAAGAAATTCCAAGAAATTCAATACTTCCAAGAAATTGCAATAAATGCATAACACAAGACATGCTTACAAAGACCCATTTTGTCACCACATTTCCCCAATTGGCAACCTCTAACTGTAGTGATAGAAGATGGAATATTCCACGGTTTTGTAGTGGTACTCATAAAAATCAGAAATGTTTGTTCTGGGTTACTCTAAGTGAAATAATAATGAGAGTAAGTGCCACTAAGAACATCTATGTGAGACTGCTTTGTGTGTATTTGTTACACTGATTGTATTTGTTACACTGATTTCCTGTGATTGTAGGAATCTGCACTTATAAGAAAGATGTGCCAATCTCTATTGTTCCGGAAGACCTGATGCCACTGATTACAGCAGCTTTGAAAGACCACAATCCTCGTGTGAGAATGGTAGCGGCCGTGTTTCACTATGTAATTCAAACGGAAAGCGAGGAAGCCAGAGGAATCATGCAAGAGGCGCTAGACCATGGTAAATAAACTAGCTTTCCCACTTGTAGTTTTTTCACCACTCCACAAGCACAAATGTATATCATGGGTGAAACCACAAGTCACTCTAGTATTGCTGTCTTTTAGTTCTTTATTGTCATTGCTAATTGTGAATAATATTTGTTTGAAAAGCACAAACGTTCAGAAGAATCTGAAATTCACAAAATGCAATAGAGACCAAGGACTGGAAAATAACGTTTACAAGCTTCTTCAACATTGTAGAGAGACACATTTGTTTCATGGTACTTAGATACATTGTATGAGAATCCAAAATAGGAAATAGGGCAAGTGTCAGAGATGGTGCTGAAAGAAGTCAGCTCTGTGTTGCTATCTTTTTCACTCTTAATGCTGTACCCCGACGTCCACTTGTCCCAAAAATATATAGTGGCATTTTAAATGGAACTTAACACTTTAAGTGGCCTAATTTTGTGGACATTTCGTCATACTTGACCCCTGCGCTGATTCCATACTGGAAATATGTATTGCACTGAGTCTTACACTTTCTCAATAAAGAAAGATAGAGATCCTCCCTCTTGCCACACAACATAAATAGTTTACCTTTTCACTAGCAATTTCTGTTTGTATTGAGGTTTCCTTGCTGCCAGAACTCTTTGCCTTTTACTGCAGGAGCAGACCACTTGCCTACCTGCGCCTTCCTGGAACCAAGCCGACGACGTGAGGAGCAGCGCGTGAGCGAGGCCGCAGCGGAGGTGAGAGGTACGGCCCCGGGACTGCGAGGACCAGCAAGCAACACCAACAGCTGGTCCTCTTCCCGAGGGAGCCGCGCCCCCTCCCAGTGCCACGCCCCCTGCCGCGTCCATAACATCTCACGGCCCCCGCTTCGCGGGTGCCACTCGTATTGAGGTTTCCTTGCTGCCAGAACTCTTTGCCTTTCACTGCAGGAGCAGACCACTTGCCTACCTGCGCCTTCCTGGAACCAAGCCGACGACGTGAGGAGCAGCGCGTGAGCGAGGCCGCAGCGGAGGTGAGAGGTACGGCCCCGGGACTGCGAGGACCAGCAAGCAACACCAACAGCTGGTCCTCTTCCCGAGGGAGCCGCGCCGCCTCCCAGTGCCACGCCCCCTCTGTACCTCATAGCCATAAAAGAATGACCACTTCACGCAACGCGGGACGCGCGCAGGTCGCAGCCCGGGCGAAGCCCGGGCCAAGGGCGGGCCCGTTGTTGCCCGTTAGTGCCCGGTAGAGACCGGACCGGGCCATCTCCCTTTCATCACTGAAACTGCAGCCAGCAGATAACACCATGCCACCAAAAACCAGGAGTACCTCAAAGACCAAATCGAAACATGCACAGGAGGTAGTTCAAATAACGGGTCCCATCGACCTATTCATCTCACGGACCCATGAGGTAATAAACCAGAGTATAGCCCTAATGGAAAAGAGAGTGTCACTAGACCTCATGAATGCGAACGCAAAACGATCCTCTTTAGGCGCTATAGCAAACGCCACTTCTCCTATTCATCTCAACTCACAAAACTGTTCCCTTCCCGTGACTCTGTCAGCACCAGACATAAATACAGTGCCATCCATAGTAAACCTTTCTGTAACACAGTCCGAGTCTGACCTCTCACTAACTTCGGACGATCTGGAAGCAACCCCTGACCTGGCGATCTGTCAAACCCAGGACGACGCCCAGATAAACGTCAACCCGCTCCATCAAGGCGAAAGGGAAGGAGCTATCCCAAAACAAAACACACTAACTGCTGAAAATGCAGTAATCAAAGCTCCCTGTTCAGATCATATTACAACTCATTCAAACTCCAAAACGCAACAAAACACACTATTTCCCTCTGTAACCAACCTACCTCACCTGGCAATCTCAAATGAGGCCTCCGATAATCTGCAGAACATGCAAAGTCACCTCGCAAGTTCTGACTACAACAAAAGACCTCTTATTTCAATATCTGAAACCCATTCAACTTAGTATTAGAAACATAGAAGCTCAGCTAACCATAATTTCTGCAACCCTCCTCGACACCAACACGCGCATAGAAATAAAAGGCCAGCGAAATCCACCGCAGCCACCCAAAAAGCAACCCCAAGCGCAATCAGAGAAATTAGCAAAACACTCAAATCCAACCATTCTAGCTCAAAAAAGTCACAAACAAAACACCATAAATCAAAACCTACCATCCATAACGCCCCAACCACAGCGAAAAACCTCCGCTGTACCCAATCAACAAACAGAAAACACAGACTCAGTCATTGCAGATACCCCAGGACCAGCGACAAATAACAACACCAGCAAAGCTCTTTCGGCAAAAAAGCCAGCATCTCTCCCACTGAAACCAGTGGCCTCCCAGCCGTCTCCCAAGAACATCATTAAAAAAACACCAGCAACCAGACGCCCTGCCCATTTGCCCCCGGAAGCCACTCCCTACACGATAGTCCTCACAGGTGTACCTGAATTAACCGATGACACACCTGAAACTGCATGGTCACTTAAAAATAAGGTCATGCAGTGGTTAAGCATTAACAGACCTCTAGAATCCCATCTTTCTGGAGGGATCACTACAGTCCTCAGGGTAGTCTGGGTAGGAAAAACAATAAAATCAACCCGCGGAGACTGTATTATAGTAACATGCAGAGATCCCTCCGCAGTGGACTACATTTGCGCCTGGCCCTCGCTGGAAAAAAAGGGGGGGATCGATGCTCGGCATCTTTCTTTCTTCTATCCCCCAGCGAGACAGCATCGCAATACTCCGCCCTGGTCTTGGCATCAGATCCCCAAAGAACCATGGAACCAAGAGCCATGGAATCAGATGGAGTACACATATGATCATGCAGGCAGAAATGGGCCGAGAGAACGGCCGAGGCAATACTGGCAAGAAAGACCCTGTCAAACCTATGAAGGCTGGCAGGGCCTCTCAACGCAAAACCGTTTTGACTGTCTAGAGATGGTCGACTGACCACTCAGGGAGGAATCTAGACACGCAAAACCCGCTACCACACCACAACCAGCCAACTCTATACAACACCTAGCACACCCAGAGTCCCTTCCTGACAATCATAACAACCCATCCCAGGAACTGCAAATTGCTCCCTCAAATATTCCAAAAAAAGACATTTATATCACCTTTTCACTAGAAGACGGGACCACCTTTGACTTGTCTCATCAGCCAACTGTAGCTTCTAAAGTTTTAGTCGAACCCCCTCGGGTCAAACCACGACAATTACCAGTAACCCAGGCTGCAAACAACTCGATAACCCCACCACACGTCTTGATGGACCCCGCAAACCTGAGCTTCTCCATCGCATACTGGAACATTGCAGGCCTGACTTCTAAAATAACATCGACTTTGTGGCTCGACACAGCAAAGCAACATCAGATTCTGTGTCTGCAAGAAACCTGGTGTACAATCCCATTGCATCTTGCGGGTTACAAAACTCTTTTTACCCAAGAGGTACCTGGAAACATGGGCAGACCAAAGGGGGGGCTTACGAACTATATTGCTAACACCCTCCCTTTCTGAGTGAAACTATTAAAGGAGTCACCAACTTTTCAAATCATACAAATCACGCAGTCAACAGTACCTAAAGGAAATAACCACATACTCATAAACTATTACAATAACTCAGGCACTCTGGAATGCTGGTCATACCTAGAAGAAATAGCCGCATTCCTAACCCCATTTCAAAATGACAATACCAAATCTCCAACTCATCTTATCTGGGGTGGCGATTTTAACTCCCCATTGTGCCCAAAACACAAAAACGGGAACTGTGGTCTCCAAAATGAACTTGGGAATCCTACCCCTCACTTCGCACATTCGCCATGCGGCAACAAACTTAATGAAATCCTTTTCTCCCTAGATCTGGATTTTGTCAACGAACTAGTTGATCCGCAGCAGGATTATTTTCCCACCTTCCACGGGCGAGGCTGCTCTACAATCATTGACTATATAATAGCCTCAAACTCGTTCAAAGGGCAACTAACTAACTACGAAATTGGGTCGAACCCAATAAGCGACCACTATCCGCTCAGCGTGGCAATCCATATGAAACAACCAGGAGCACACCCCGTAAAGCTAAGTTCCCTTGATCAACACTTGGTGTCCATGAACAAACTGAACGGGTACACAATCAAATGGGCAAAGATTGACCCAGAAGAGATGACACAGAGGATCCTCGAAAAAACACACCATTGGCTGTCCAAATGCATGACCCTGGAGACACCACCTGAAATAATTGTCACCTGCTTCCAAAGTATCCAGGAAACAATAAGGGACGAGCTATTTGTCAACTTAAAAAATAAGCCCAAGCCCCCGACCACGAGATGGTTTGACACCGCCTGCCGGAAGGCGCTCACATCCCTCAAAGAAGCTCTACGCAAGCACACGAGAGACCCTCAGGAAATCTCCCAACTGAGGAAAAACTATAACTCTGCCCGGCAAGACCGTAAAAAACAGATCAAACGAGATCTTTGGCTACGTCTACATGACAGTGCCCAAAGGAAAGATAGCACTGCATTCTGGCAGACCATAAGATCACCTTTCTTGGCCAACAGCTCTGACCCTGATCATCTTGACGTGGCAATAACTGAGGATGATTGGGTCTCCCATTTTTCAAAAATCTTTGGAACACCATCAGACGCCGTACCAAATAACCTAACAAAAGAAGCCCAACCGGAGAAAAGTAACATCTACCCGATTAAGCTGCGTTTCTCCCTTAACAAAATCACAAAAGCAATCAAGGCCTCAAAAACTGGTAAGGCCCCTGGGCCCGATGGGGTTCCAATGGACTTGTTCCTTCATGATGTAGACTCTTGGTCAAAAATAATTACACGGGTCATGTCAGCAGTAGTTTCAACTGGTCTCTTCCATTCATGGTCAACCTCAACATTACTACCCATCTTTAAAAAAGGTGACCGCAACGATCCCGCTTGCTATAGACCAATCTCCCTTCTGGACTCCACGGGCAAGATTGCAGGTCGATTACTCCTGGACCGACTAAAATCTTGGGCCCGGGAGAACAACATCATAACTGACCTGCAATACGGATTCCAGAAGGGGCTCGGGACCGTGGAGCAGGCCCTCAACCTTGTCCTCCTGGCTGGAAAATATGCTCGCGCCAAAGGAGGTAACATCTTCCTCGTTTATGTAGATCTAAGCGCGGCATTCGACTGCGTTCAGCACGCGAAGCTTTGGCAAATACTAGCCGACCTTGGTGTGGATCCCCCGATATTAACCTTCCTAAGAGAACTCTATACAAACGCAGAAGGTCGAGTACGATTTGGTACCAGAGGCGAACTGTCACGACCTTTCCAAATAACGAAGGGAGTAAGACAGGGGTGCGTACTGGCTCCCTTCCTGTTCGACCTTTATACAAATGGACTTGAACAGGCGATGCTGGAAGGGAGCCAGGATTTGCCCCAGATAAACCATCGCCCGATACCTACCCTTCTGTACGCTGACGATTCAGTAATCCTAGCACGGACCTTAAACCAACTTCAGCTGCAGCTCAACAAATACGTAACATTCATGGACTCACTTGGCCTTAAAATTAACATCAAAAAAACGTTTACAATGAATATCGGCCCCAGGACAAAAATTTCCAAACCCATATTGGTCAATAACAATAGTCTAGAAAAGACCCCGGTGTATCCATATCTGGGCATCCTAGTGGATGACGCAATGAACTGGCATAAGGCAGTCGAAGCTAGAAACCTCCATTTCCACCGTGCAACCTCAGCACTAACCTCCTTCTCGAGGAAATTGGGAAAACCGCCCCCCCCTGAACTTTTAACCATATACTATGCAAAATGCCACAGTGTGGCAACTTATGGAGCTGGAATCTGGGGACATGGTCGTATTGACCAGCTTCAGGTCACTGAAAATGCCTTTATAAAATACATCCTAGCCCTCCCCCAAAGTTCCCCGATATTAGCCTCGCACCGGGAGCTTGGCATGGAATACATCATCGACACCATCCGATGTGAGCCCATCTTACTGTGGCACCGAATATGGTGTAATCCTGAAAGTCACCTAACCCGCTCCCTTATTACTGACTGTTTAGGCTTGACAAACTGGCGGAAAATCCTGTGGCTAAATTATATACATAACTTCCTCAAAGACCTGGACTGTGAACATTACTTTGACGTACCTCCTTCAGTCGAAGATGTTTCCAGGAAGCAACTAAAGCAAATGTGTATGGGTCACCTGAGAGACCTCCGAAACCAGGCAGAGATTACCAAACCACAAAACGAAAAAATCCGTTTACTGCAGCCAGGAAAAGTTATCCAGCCCTACCTGACATATTTTTTATTCAACCATGAAAAGTTTTTACTTACAAGGTTACGCTTCGATGTTTTCTACCGTTTGGTCTCATTCCCGGAAATGCAGAACTGGTCCCGTAACTTGATGAGATGCCCCTGTGACGGAGTCTCTTCACAATCTACGATTCATGTCGTCCTTTTTTGCAAATTTTACAAACCAGCAAGGAAAAGATGGATCATCCCTATTCTCCGATCCAGTGGACTCAGACAATCCTACCCAGCACTTTCTTACTTGCAATCCCTAAAATCCCCACATGAAGCCAAACTCATAGCGACTTTTCTCAAAGTAGTTATAACAACACGTCGCAACATCTCTAGCTAAATTATTACAAACTGTAAAAACTATTCCACTGTTTTAAAAAATGCTTTTTTCTATCATGATTTAATCTCTTTGTGATCTTATTATTTTCTTTTTAACTTTCTGTGCTTAAAACTTTTTCAAAATGTACTTTTTATGATTATTGAAATTGATAATCGAATAAAAGTTGATGAAACTGAAACTGAAACTGTTTGTAATAGAATACCACAGTGGTAGAAGATAATAAAATATCATTATAATTACAGCGCCAAAGAAGTATTGATTGTAATCACCATAACCTGGTTAAAAATAGGCAAGAAATAATCCATCTTCGTAAAATTTACCATTCAGCAATCCGATCGAGGAAAACTGAATTAAAACAGGAATTATGGGCTGAACTCCACAAGAGCTGTTTAATGAACGACATCACCGCCTTCTGGAAAGTAATTAACGCCCCGTTTCTTGCAGAAATCAGAGATTCTGACAAAATAGAAATGGCAATCGACGAAACATCCTGGGTGGAACATTTTTCCCAGATTTTTGGACTAAATGTTACTGAACTGACCGCCCATAAGCCAGTAGAAACATGGTTTGAGTACCAAATCACCATTTGTTCCTCTTGTTTTAGATTTTACTCAGGCAGAAGTCGAATCAGCCCTAATGGCTAGTAGTGGGGGAAAGGCGCCAGGCCCCGACGGGGTCCCGGTTGACCTCTACAAATTTGGCAAGGACCTTTGAGTGCCGATCCTGCTTGGAGATCTGGAGGCAACGTGTAAAGTCGGAATGTTAGACTCATGGTCACTCTCCATCCTTGCCCCCATATTCAAAAAGGGAGATCGACAGAGTCTATCTTGTTACCGCCCAATCTCCTTATTAGATTCTCTGGGAAAGGTTGTTGGGCGTATTATATTAGAACAGCTTCAACACTGGGCGGATGACAATAAAATTATATCGGACCTCCAATATGGGTTCAGAGATGGTATGGGTACCATTGAGCAACTTTTAAATCTAACTCTAATTATGGTCAAATACGTAAACGTAAAAGGTGGGAAACTCCATATGGCATACGTAGATTTAACATCTGCTTTCGATTGCGTAAGCCATCAAAAATTGTGGGGTATTTTAACAGAAATGGGTGTTGACCTTTCTTTAGTCAATTTTCTTCGTGAAATGTATTCTAATGCAACGGCTAGAGTGAGATATGGCATAAGAGGGGAGCTGACAGCGCCGTTTAGGGTCGAGCGGGGTGTGAGGCAGGGTTGTGTCCTGGCCCCCTTTCTTTTCACTCTTTATACCCACGGTTTAGAAAATGACATGTTGAAGGGGTGCCAGGACCTACCCCTACTCCATAATCGCCCGATACCAGCTCTTCTCTGCGCGGACGATGCCGTGATTATTGTTCGCACCCCTATAGAACTCCAACGCTCACTTAATAGATACTCTGCCTTTATGTCTGATCTCGATTTAAAAATTAATATCAAAAAAACTTTTATTATGAGTTCAGGAGCTAAACACAAAAAAAGGAGAGACATCTTTATTAATAATTCCAGGGTGGAGAACACCACGACATACCCCTATCTTGGGATTTTAATAGATGAAAAAGGCTCATGGAGAAAAGCAATAGAAGCGAGAAAGCTCCTGTTTTTAAGGTCAACCATGGCGTTAGTATGTTTTACTCAGAGATTAGTAAAAAGACCCCCGGTTGAGATGACTCGCATCAACCAGGCAAAATGCATTAGTACTGCCATATACGGAGCAGGTGTGTGGGGCTACGCACAGATGGAAGTCCTTCAAAAGGTGGAAAACAATTCTTTGAGGATTTTGCTCGCTGTTCCACAAGGTACCACAAGTTTCGGTTGCCATATAGAATTAGGATTACTTTATATTTCTGACACTATCAAGATGCAGCCAATTCTGCTATGGCACCGAATTTAAAGGACTGCCTCTCACTCGAAAATTCTGTCAAGATTCCCTGGATTCACTATGTTAAGAACTTTTTGTTTGATTTGGGTTTGAAAAATTATTTTCATAATCCTCCTCTAATAGCAGAAGTGTCAAGAAAAGCTCTAAAAAACCTATGCTTAAGCCACCTAGCGGATCTGCGTTTGGCTTCAGAAGCCAATAAAATCTCGGCTGAACACTCTCTGCTGATCCAGTCGACAGTGGCCATCCAGCCATATCTAACCTGGAATTTATCTGGTTATGACAGGTTTTTGTTGACCCGTTTTAGGTTCAACCTTTTTTATCGACTGGTTACTTTCCCAAAAATAAATGGCTGGTCGAACCTGTTATCTTTGTGCCCCTGCGACGATATCTCAACCCAATCCCTAATACACCTAACCCTTTTCTGTAAATTTAATGCTGAACCTAGAAAACGTTGGTTAGTTCCAATTCTAAAAAGTTTACGTTTGCGTCAATGCCATCCTGCCTTAATAGTCCTCCAACTCATGGAATTTGACTGTATGGCACTGAATATTGCTAATTTTTTTAAATTTTGTATTCGACACAGGAGAAATCTCTAATTGACATACTTCAAACTCTGATCTGTTACACACTCCTCTAGGTTTTTAGAACAAATTGAGTATTTTATGCTATTTAAATATTTTCAGAATTAAATAATTTTAAAATATGTATCGAATGTTATTATTGTAATCAATTTTTTTATGTATGTACTTTCATGGTTTTCTCCTAACTGAAACCGAATAAAGTAATTTTGATTTGATTTGATTGTAATCATAGTATTATACATAAGTGATAATTTTTTTCAGATTGGCGTTGGTACGCACCAGCACTCATTATTTGGTATACTGGGACTTATTTTTTTACTCTCAGACTTTGATTCTAAGCAAGAGAGAGAGAAAGGGAACAAAGGATGAAAGCAAGAGAAAGAGAAAGATAAACAGCAGTGGCAGAGAGAGAAATGGATAAAAAAGAAGCTTCAAGAGGGAGCTAAAGAGACAGGGACTCTAGTGTTTTGGAACAAAGAGGCATGAGATCAAGTCAAGACAAGGAAGCCATTATTTTACCTCATATTATAAAAAATATAACATCACGGAGACAATGCAACACAACATTCAAGCCTCCTCTTCAATCAGTAGTTAATAGCAAATGCAACTACAAATATCTTACAAATAACAAATGAAACATTAGAACACAAGTACAACTTAAACATATATACACCCATATGGCATGCGCAAATTTATATATGTAACCGTTTTAAGTAATAAAGTAGTCCTTGAGAGAAGTTTTTCTTTCAGTCTGGTTTTTTACAAGTACTTTATTGCATTCTAAATGGTTCTTCGCAATAGCCAACACGTGTTTCGTCGTAATCACAACCTCATCAGGGCTACAGATGCAGAGATAACAGAAAAATTGTTTAATCTCAAACAAACTGTAAAGCGTTGTATACCACCACGTGTGACTTCAGGTTGCAACATTTCTTGAATGCCCACTGTCAGGGACTGTCCGGGACTGTCTGGGACACAGTCAAGGACTTGGGCAAAGACTGGTGACTTGGTAGAAAATTAGACAGAAAAAAGAGTATACAGCACTGCCCAGGATCACACAGGAAGTCGGAGGAGAAAAGGTATCCAAAGGGGAAGCCTGCAGAAAGGAACAAGATAGTTAAGACTCAGAAAGGACAGGCCCTCATGAGGCAGTTCAGCATTCAGAATCACTAATATAAAACAACATTAACAATAAAGGGAGTGTGGGGTAAAGCACTCAGGACCGCCACACGCTAAGACTGAAGCTCAGTAGGTTCCCCACCCACAATTGCTGTTATAGATACTGACTGCAAATATCCACAAATAGGATATGCATGCAAAGGCAGGGTCTGTGGAGCTGATACCTATGGTGATGTTTTAAATGTAACTCAAAGACAATACTCACAGTGAACAAGAAACACCACCTAGGTAGTCAGCTGTGCTTACGGATCCTGGCGATAAAACAGGAACACACAAGGCAGTAACAGCAAGGGTGTAGAACTAAACACAAGCACAGTAGACATGGAGCTAGCAAGGAGGAGTGCTTAACAGGAAAGGAGGAAATAACAGGGCACAATTGGCAGAAATCAAGTAACAAACATACAAGGTTATAGAAGCAAGACAGCAGGAATAGAAAGACAGTAAACCAGAAACTGGGACCAAGGAAATTGGAAGAAAAGCAAAGACTGGAAAAGGATATGCAGAAGGGAAGGCTACAAGGATATAATAGAATAGTATTTAATCAGGAGTCAGGAAAACAAAAGAGCACTGAAGGCTGTGCTGGAGCAGGAACAAGAATTGAGCAAAATCCAAGGCAGCACTGCAGGCAGTGCTAATTCAGGAACAAGAAAAACAGCAGCAGCTCAGGAACAAGGAATAACTAAAGCTCAGGAAAGACAGGAAACAAGGATATCAAAAGCTCAGGAAACACTGGAAACAAGGGTATCAAAAGCTCAGGAAACACTGGAAACAAGGGTATCAAAAGCTCAGAAAATGCTGGAAGCAAGAGTATCAAAAGCTCAGAAAACGCTGGAAGCAAGGGTATCAAAAGCTCAGAAAATGCTGGAAGCAAGGGTATCAAAAGCTCAGGAAACACTGGAAACAAGGGTATCAAAAGCTCAGAAAATGCTGGAAGCAAGGGTATCAAAAGCTCAGGAAACACTGGAAACAAGGGTATCAAAAGCTCAGAAAATGCTGGAAGCAAGGGTATCAAAAGCTCAGGAAACACTGGAAACAAGGGCTGCTCTCAACGGTATACAGCTACAATGACCAACCTTGGCCTGAAGGGAGATGGGGCTTAACACCTTCCATGCTCATGACGAGCTCAGCTCGTCATGAGCCACGGTGCTCGTGTGCTCATGACGAGCTCAGCTCGTCATGACCATTGGAACGCTGGCACGCTGGGCAAATTCCCCTGCTGTGCGAGCGTGTGTGGAGCTCAGCTCGTCATGAGCACACAACCACTGTGGTTCATGATGGGCTGAGCTCGTCATGAGCACCGGGGCGCTGCGCGCGCCCCCCTCCCCCCAGCACAGCGGGGGAATATGCCCCGCAGGGAAGGGGTTAAAAGAGCTCACATTAATCACATTCATCAGGTGTGAGCAAGCTAGCAGCAGCCAGCCACAGGTGAGCTGAGTTCCTCCACCCATCCTTGGCCTGCAGGGGTGGAGATAAAGCAGTAAGCAGGGAATTCTAGGTAACAGAGTGTCAAACATTAGCAGGCTAGCTTAAAGCATGAGCAGGCTGGCTTTCACAAAATCCGGAATGTATTGGGAATGGATGTCAATTCCCAAATAGTGTCCAAATGGATGGAAGTCAGGATATGCATGCAGGGGAGTATCTGGAAGCTTATTAGACTACAGGAAAGTCACACTATGCACCCTGCTGGTGGTGGACATGAGAGTGCAGGGAGCAAATCATGACACGCACACAGTGAGCAAAGTGTGGGCAAGTCATATCATCGTTCTGTATTCACATATGAATGATGCACTAGATATCATACTCAACCAGAAGAGACTGGCAAATAATAATATTCATGAGACCACATTCTGAAATTGACATTAGTGAATGGAGTCAGATAAGTATTAAAGTAAAGGAATCATGTACACCTCCCTAAAAATGTCCTAGACCTTAATCAATGTTATCTAAATATCACAAGGTCAGGGTGAATGAAGGCCACCAAGAACCCACATGCAGGTGAAATGCAAGAAGGCCATGCAGACATTTTACCAATGTATCACAATTCCCAATATGAGCACAACTGTGCTCTTAATCAACACAAGCCACAAGTACACATAAAGAAATATTATGTGCCAATAAAAATGATGCCAGCACTTATCACAACAGTGTAATTGTGTGCTGAGTTTTCAAATACCCACTCATCCTCTTCAAAGGTAGAATGAATTCAACAGTGGAAATGTTTAAGTTCCAATGTTTGTGGGTCCAATTAAAACCTGTAACAGGTCAACATATGAATGGTCACTGTAAATACCAAGGATATTACACCATCCACTATGTGCACTTAGTAAAACATTATGGGTACATTTGACTCACCACTTATTTGGGAAGTCCACCCGTAGCGAATATGCGGCAGGTTGCTGTTCTGAAAATATAATGATCTGGGTCAGAGTAAAACCCTACAATGTTCAAAACATATGAAAGATTCCTATATAACTACCCCAATATCTCCACGGTATTCATAAAGCCAAAAGACACCAAGCAGGGATCTAACTCAAATCTTTTTTGGGGGATATAAGAATTTCCGATGTTTACTAAGAGCTATGACTTGTCCAACAATGCGAGTATGTGGGGAGTTATGGCCTTTGTAACGGCCACCATATTGGATTTCTGTGTGAAGGCAGAGATTAGATAACGGACTACCAAATCTGTGTAGGGCTACCTAATTCCGGGGCAAAAAGTGTTGCTGTATTAAGTTATTTCCAAAACACACAGGTACTGTCAGAATCCCTTTAAGTTTTACAGTGTATCTTAATATGGATGCAAAAATAAAGGATCTAAATGTAATACTAAGTACCGCTCGGAAATGTGTTAATGATCCAACCTTCTAATTAAATTGGAAGGAAATATAATTTAGGGATAACACATATGGGAATTTTTTTATAAGGCTAAAAGTAATTAAGCAGGGCTGTTTCTATGTGTTTTGCCGACCTAGGCGAGAATTGAAAAATGCCGCCCCTCCCTTTTACTTTATTTGCAATTTGGACCAGTGTGTCTGTAGTGTGTCATTGTGTGTGCGCGTGTGTGCATGTGGGCTTCGGTGTCTGGAAAAGAGTTCATGAATGTGTGGGGGTGTGCTCACGTTTGTGGGTGTGTCTGCGTGAATGTGTGCTTAGGTGTCTACAGAAAGGTTGTGTGCGTCTGTTTTGCTTAGGTGTCTCTCTGGGGAATCGTGTGTGTGTTTGGATGTCTATAGGGATATTGTGTGTGTGTGTGTTTGGGTGTCTATATAGGGCCTCCGAACCCCGTCGCCAATGCTCCAGCTGCACTAATGGAGGCTACGGCTCTGGTCGGTGCATCCGATTAACGAAGGAACTGAGATTAGAGAAGGTTTAAACCTGGATCATGGCTCTGGTCCCACAGCAATGGAGTACTGTTGCTGCAGCACCTGTACTCGCGCAGGCTACATTAGGGACAAGCGTACATTTTCCGGTTTAAGGTGCATGAATGTGCAGAAATGGAAGCGAGTGACCACAAACCTCTGCTGCATCTCTGTCTGCCACAATCAGATCCGGAGATGCTTATCCATTTTTATGTACTACACCATGCACTCAATACTCCTCACAGGAAAGCACAGGGAGCACATTTCCGTAAACAATGTAAGTGCAGAAAGGTATTCCATCATCACACCTGCACCATTAAAGGCCCTTCCACGATGTTAGCGTTTCTGAAACCCCTTGCTCCTATACCCCTGCGTCACATCCTGTTCGGTGGTATTTATTACTCTCCACAGGAAACTCTAGCCAAACACTCCTAAATCTGAATTTGTATCATTCACACTTATGAACTGTTTATAAACAATGGGCAGCACCATCATCCTGCATGTATATGCTATTCAAATGTTACATTACATCAAGTCTTGCTGGACAGAGATAACTTATCCGCTGAGTTCTTATGCACCAACGTTTCGCACAGCCACTAGTTTTTCATGAGCTGCACTTCCTCTATGTAATTTGTTAGTCATCGCCTTCCCGCGGAGCATGCTATGCACGTAACATCCCTCGCGTCCCCATGGGTGCCGTTCATGAGCTGGGTGCCACAGAAGTTGGTGAGCTTATTTTCCCGGGCGGAGAGAGAACAAGACAGGCAGCAGTTTCCAAATACAGAGTCCCCACTCTAACCTCCACCCAGCGCTATATCACGTCTCTCGCCTCACACCCCCACCACCTCCATGCGAGCCGCTTACCTTGTGATACCCCTCCGCTGGTCAGCACCGCGATTGCTTTACCAGAGCCCGAAAGATTCTCAAAACACTCCTTGTCTGTGCGCCATGATCGTTCCGGGTCTTCCCTTAACAAGGGTAGTTAGTTAAAAAATACATTTATAAACTACCTGGCTCTTGGCCGACCCGGATCCCAATCATGCCTCCCCGGTACCTGCTGGGCCTTAGATGGAAACTCTCTGCCTCCGCCGGCCGCGCGTGCGTGGCCCCCACCCGTGGCGCCGAACTTAACGTCACATCGAATTGTAGAAGGCGCAAGGCGCTACCCAATGCGCTTTTGAGGTCCAAGGCCATTCGGATTCCGCAACTCATGTTTTTTGCCACCATCCCCCTTTTGCTGCCCTAGGCGGCCAGCCGGATACCTAGTCTTGCCTAATGGTAGAAACGGCCCTGAAAGTAGCAACTTGCATCCACTATGTATATGTACAAAACCCAAACATGACGGCAACCATTGAAAATTATTGTTATTATTCTTTACTTACCTCTTCTAGTTGAGTATGACACCTAGTGCATCGCCCTTATTTGAAAACAAAATGGTGATATGACTTGCCCACACTTTGCTCACTGTGTGCACACGCAAGACATGTTGCACCTTGAAGTCACTGGTGGCGGTATATCGGTGTTTCACAGTTTTTTTTAGATTAGACAATTTTTCTGTTATCTTATTGTTATCTGTAACCCTGATGAAGTCATGATTATGACTAAACACGTGTCGGTTATTGTGAAGAACCATTTGGAGTGCAATAAACTACTTATAAAGAACAAGACTGAAAGAAAAACATCTATTGAAGACTACAATATTACTAAAAACAGATGCATATGCCATATAAACTTACACAGAACCTAGAGAGGGGCTCTAATTTGTGAATGTGAGAGGGGCTCTAATTTGTGAATGTTGGGTGAACATTCTTCCTTGTGTGCACCGTATTTACTTGGTGGTATACAGTCAAAATATCGAGTTTTTAATATCGAGTTACATTAATATCGAGCTAAAAATATAGAATGGACACAATATCGAATGGACAGAATATAGACTACAAAAATATCGAATAGAATAGCATAAATATCGAATCAAAAATATAGAATGGACAAAATATCCAATGGACAGAATATAGACATCAAAAATATAGAATGACAGAATATAGACAACAAAAATATAGAATGGACATGCATATAGACAACAAAAATATCGAGTTTGAGGTAAGTAAGTTAATAATATTAATTTTTTAAAGTATTTTTTATGTTAGTATATGTGTGAAAGTGTATATTTATTTTATAATTTATTTTAAATAATTAATTTTATGGTATTCAATTTTTGCGTACTATAATTCTGTAGCGGGTATAAGGGAATAGGGTGGGAAGTAATTTAATTATAATTAATTAAATATGTAAATGTATTTATTGGTATTTATTTTTAATGAATTGTTAATTAATAATTAATTGGTAATTAATTAAAATATAATTGTTAATTATTTTAATTAATTGATTAATTGATAATTATGTTAATTTTATTAATGTATTTTCTGTAGCGGGTTGTGGGTTTATAGGGGAATAGGGTGGGAAGTGATTTAAATATAATTATTTAAATGTTTAAATGTATTTATTGGTATTTATTTTGAATTAATTGATATTTAAATTTTTAATTGGTAATTATTTAAAATATAATTGGTAATTAATTTTAATTCATAGTTTAATTGTTAATTATGTTAATTGTATTAATTTATTTTCTGTAGCGGGTTGTGGGTTTATAGGGGAATAGGGTGGGAAGTAATTTAATTGTAAATAAATAAATATTGTTATTTATTTATTGGTTTTGTTTTGTTTAATTGTTAATTAATTAATTGTTAATTGGTAAATAATTTGTATTAATAGGTAATTATTTGTAATAATTTTTTGGGGGTATTTTTAATTGATTAATTATTATATTATATAAAATTGTTAATTACTTTTAATTAATTTGTATTTGGCATTAATATTTAATTTATTTGTATTCATATATGAAGTATTTACTTTCCCTACTGTTGCACTCTCTGGAGTGTGAATAGTAATTTTCACCCCTATGCTATCCAACGCTTTCCCTACTGTTGCACTCACTGGATTGGGAATAGTAATTTTTACCCCTACGCTATCAAACACTTTCCCTACTGTTGCACTCTCTGGAGTGGGAATAGTAATTTTAACCCTCCCGCTATCCAACGCTTTCCCTACTGTTGCACTGTTTGAAGTGGGAATAGTAATTTTTAACCCTACGCTATCGAATGCTTTCCCTACTGTTGCACTCTTTGGAGTGGGAATAGTAATTTTTACCCCTACGCTATCCAACGCTTTCCCTACTGTTGCACTCTGTGGAGTGGGAATAGTAATTTTTACCCCTACGCTATCCAACACTTTCCCTACTGTTGCACTCTGTGGAGTGGGAATAGTAATTTTTACCCCTACGCTATCCAACGCTTTCTCTACTGTTGCACTCTCTGGAGTGGGGATAGTAATTTTTACCCCTACGCTATCCAAAGCTTTCCCTACTGTTGCACTCTCTGGAGTGGGAATAGTAATTTTAACCCTCCCGCTATCCAACGCTTTCCCTACTGTTGCACTTTCTGGAGTGGGAATAGTAATTTTTACCCCTACGCTATCCAATGCTTTCCCTACTATTGCACTCTTTGGAGTGGGAATAGTAATTTTTACCCCTACGCTATCCAACGTTTTCCCTACTTTTGCACTCTCTGGAGTGGGAATAGTAATTTTTACCCCTACGCTATCCAACGCTTTCTCTACTGTTGCACTCTCTGGAGTGGGAATAGTAATTTTTACCCCTACGCTATCCAACGCTTTCTCTACTGTTGCACTCTCTGGAGTGGGAATAGTAATTTTTACCCCTACGCTATCCGACGCTTTCTCTACTGTTGAATTCTCTGGAGAGGGAATAGTAATTTTTACCTCTACGCTATCCAACGCTTTCCCTACTGTTGCACTCTGTGGAGTGGGAATAGTAATTTTTACCCCTACGCTATCCAACGCTTTCCCTACCGTTGCACTCCCTGGAGTGGGAATAATAATTTTACCCCTACGCTATCCAACACTTTCCCTACTGTTGCACTCTCTGGAGTGGGAATAGTAATTTTAACCCTCCCGCTATCCAACGCTTTTCCTACTGTTGCACTTTCTGGAGTGGGAATAGTAATTTTACCCCTACGCTATCCAATGCTTTCCCTACTGTTGCACTCTTTGGATTGGGAATAGTAATTTTCACCCCTACGCTATCCAACGCTTTCCCTACTGTTGCACTCTGTGGTGTGGGAATAGTAATTTTTACCCCTACGCTATCCAACGCGTTCTCTACTGTTGCACTCTCTGGAGTGGGAATAGTAATTTTTACCCCTACGCTATCCAACGATTTCCCTACTGTTGCACTCTGTGGAGTGGGAATAGTAATTTTTACCCCTACGCTATCCAACATTTTCCCTACTGTTGCACTCTCTGGAGTGGAAATAGTCATTTTTAACCCTACGCTATCCAACGCTTTCTCTACTGTTGCACTCTCTGGAGTGGGAATAGTAATTTTTATCCCTACACTATCCAACGCGTTCTCTACTGTTGCACTCTCTGGAGTGGGAATAGTAATTTTTACCCCTACACTATCCAACGCTTTCCCTACTGTTGCACTTACTGGAGTGGTTATAGTAAATTTTACACTTTCCGCTATTCTATGGTAAAAATATTGTAATTATTTTATTAATAGTACGTTTATATATATATATATATATATATATATATATATATTTGTATTAACAAATTAATTTGTATTTTTTTTACTTACATTAATTATTTAATCATTTTAAGGTTATTTAAGTATGTTTAAGTTAATTATATTTATTATTTCATTAATTTGTAATTAATTTAAAGCATTTTAAAAAATTCGATATTTTGACTATATTTTTTACATCGATATTTTTGATTCGATAATTCTGTACTTACCTGTTTGGAGATAGGAGGTCGATATTTTGGCATTCTATTTTTTTACCTCGATATTTTTGTAACTCGCTATTCTTGACCTCGATATTGTTTCAGTGATCCTTACTTGATCTGTGTTTAAATAATCAGTGGTATTTCTCAAGCGAGCACTGGAAAACCATTTTTCACCTCTCTTTTCTACAACTTAAGCGTAGTTCAGTTTTTTGACTGACTGTTCATAAAGGACAAAAATGTTTTAATGATCTACAAAAGTAAATATTTTTTTATCTTGATTTTGGCTACTAAGGGGTCCATTAGGATGGCGGGCGGACTTTGTCCGCCCGCCACCCTACCGGAGATCGGGACCGCCCGCCCTAAGGGCGGGGGTCCCGTTGTGGGTATTAGGATGTGCCCGCCACAGTGGCGGGCACATCCTACATGTTTATCATTGTAGCGGGCGGTGCACTCAGCACCGCCCGCCACAATGATAAACACTTCAGCAAGCATTTGCATATGCAAAGCAGCACGCACCGCGCGGTGCCTGCCGCTTTGCATATGCAAATGTGGGGGGTACCATAGGTACCCCCATGTGCACCCCCAACACTGGCATCATCTGGGGGCCCCGCGGGGGAGGGGACCTGCAGCAATCCCCGCCTGCCTTTCCGTGACGGCATTGCCACCACGGAAAGGCCCCTGAATTTAGCCATCGTAATATGGCTGGCGGTGTCCATTGGACACCGCCACCATATTAATCTATTACCGCCGCGGTCGCAAGGCGACCGCAGCGGTAAAGCGGCGGACGGTCTTTCCGTCCGCCGCTGTCCCCTCCGCTATCCTAATCTGGCGGAGGGGAAAACGAGAGTGGTTGTCAGGCGGATTGCCTCCGCAGGGTGGCGGTGGCCACCGCCACCCTGGCGGAGGCAATCCGCCCAATATCCTAATGGACCCCTAAGTATCACAAAAACATCCAAGACTGTCTGCACTCTTTATTTTACACCACGTCAGTTATTTTATGCAATTTATTAGCCTACGGTACTGCACTGAGTTACTCATTGAACACAATCACATCAAAAGTGTGCCTTCATTAAAAGTGTGTGTGGACTTCCCTATTCCAGTGAACAGAACTTCATTGTAATGTCATGGTTTGCAATAACAGTTCTTCCCTGCTTTGTTCAACCAAAAATATATCTTTCCTGTAAACATTATTTCTCAATCAATTTCAAACATGGTCCTTCTTTAGAAGCATCAAAACTTTGTGAACCAAAACAAATTCACAGGAATTAGTAAGAGTAAGATGAAGTAGGTAGGCCATTAAACAAAATATATTGGTATAGAAATTCATCATATCTTGCAGATAATAGCAGTCTGCAACAGCGTATCATGTGGATGCCAACTCTCAAGGAATTTCTGCCATTGTCTGCATGTTAGTTCCACCTTTTTCTAGGAACATGTAGGTATACTGTTAGTTCCTATGCTTCATGGCTATTTCCAAGTCTGTTATAGACCTAAGATGACTGATAAAGTCTACAATTCATCTCTTTCTATTGCAGTTTTTACAATAAGACTGATTTGTCCAGTCTGTCAGTCAAGCATTTGGAGCTGCTATACAAAAGCTCATAGTCCAATAGTCTTCCTTTTACAATGAAGCAGCATTCCTATTGAAAACCATAAAATGATCATTAATTTCATGACTGATATGTATTTTCTTTTGATGAATGTTGTGGTGGTCTTCATTATAGTGTCAGGCTAATGGTGATGACATATTTCATGCTCAAATATTGCTTCTGCTTTAGCCATCAAAATTAGGTTATATGACAACATGCACCGCTTCACAGAGGCATATAACCATGTTAAATAAATTCATTGTATACTCATGGACTAACATTTGATTTATTCAGGTTGCCAGAATATAGATAATAAATTATGTATGATTTATTCACATATGCAGTTGAGGCTGGGAAGTGTGCCAGTTCTTGTCACTGTTATTTCTGACTGAGAGAGTGTTGCTGATCTTAGATGTATCCAGTGGTGTGATTAGTGTTTAACATTGGGAGATCTGGAATAGAAAAGCATAGGTTTCTCTTTGAATAACATATTTATATATTCATCTTGTTCAACTAGCTGTCAGCGTTTCAAAATGGCTTCTTTAATTGCCAGGGATGGCGTCACATATGTCAAAAACAAAAACAATTCATCTTGTACTTTTTTTGTCTTTTTTTGCAGATTTGTTTGTCTTTTTATTTTTATTTTTACAGTCAATCCAATCAACTCTATTGATGGCTTGAGTGAAGATCTCATTTGGGTGTCCTTCTTTAAAGATACAGTAGATCTTTTAGTAAAGATAAATATTCGAATGGCATAACAGATTTGTTGCTCTGGTAAGCTATGTTTTCCTGGTGCCATTCATGATGTCAATTTGAACATCCAGGTGGCAGAAGAAACCATTTGCTCACGTAGTCAGGGTGTTGATTAGTCAATTGTATTAGGAAGGTGTGAATCTCAAATTTCCCAACTAATAAAACGGTGAGCTGCAGGGTGCAGGGGTAAGATATTTGGGATTGCATGTTCCCATGAGGAACAGGGCCAGTATTGATCTGCATTAGGTGGGCCTCTCTCTAGATTGGCAGAGTGGTGGAAAAAACAATGAGTTGAATTACTAATATTTGACATCGGTTAGGCTCTTTGCAAGCATTCATCTCATCACCTGTTGGGTGTTTGATTGGCAGTAGTATGCCTGGAAACTTGAGACTGGCGCAGATTTCCAAGCCTACTAATGACAATGTTTGTGAATTCCAAGATGTAGCAAATTTGCACCCATTCAAGGAGTACTTCTATGGATGCATATTTACTACTTTTTGGTAAAGCGGTCACTATATATATTTAATACCCTTATCCAAAAAATGAACAAGCTAAAACTTCTTAGTGAAATGAGAACAATCTGAAAAACCGAAAGAAACGTAGCAGACTCAACTCAGGATCCCAAGACCCAACTATCAAAGCACGAATGTATTTGAGGGTGTCACTCCCCGAACACCCCTGCTAAACCTACGCTTCTGCCCAACAAAGCCTGGACCTAGTAGTTCTCCTTGGGAACTCATGACTACAGTCATGTATAACAACATTCTGGAGTCCCTGCCCTGGGATCACTTATTTTAAATCTATGTTCACAGCACATACTCTTCTTCGTCTCTGCTACAAGAAGTCTTGATGGTCGAGCTGCCAAATACTCCACATTAGCCATACCTCTCTCCAGGGACCAACGGTGTTAAACTTCACATTTTGCAAAGGCAACATCTCCAGACTTTCCCGGCCCACTGAACTTGATCAGTCACAATTACCTTGGGTATCTCTCTAATACTGATATTTATTTATTTATTTATTTATTTATTTATGAATAGGAGGTTTCTTCTGCCCATTATATCGTCCCGTTCTTGGCAAGATTTCTCTTATCAGGCCTCATTAACTCTAATACCATCATCATCCTTAAAAAACTTTATTACGATCACCAGGATCCAAAACAGTACACACAGCACAGATATAAAAACAGTATATAACATTTAAGAAACATAAGAAAAAAAATTAAGAAGAGTTCATTTAGATAAATGTGCAAAATGAGAGGTACGACAATTATTTGCAAAGGAAAACTGCAACATATTGGTTTCTTCCCTATAAATATTTAAAAGCAATTTCATTTGGGAAATGTGCAAAAAGGCAAAGTATAGTAATTCTTAACAGGAAAAGTGCTTCTAACAGGTATCTTCCCACACCTGATCCACAGTGCAAATCAAAATCTAGAAAGACCAAAAACTATTGGTCTTCAGGTATCAGTGCACAATATTCTCAATACATCGATATAGTGGCCCGGACCAACACGTCTACACAAAGGGAGTATCCATTTTTGCTCAGTGATAAATAATGTGGACAGAAGAAAAGTAAATGGACAATCGATTCTGGACAGGCCTTACATGCAGGGCACAGGTCATCCTGTGAAGCACTACAACGCCACTTAGAGCTGAAAAATCTTGTGGGCAAGGTCTTGTAGCGGAACTGGAGGAACAGTTTAAGTGCCAACGGTGGGGTAATTTCATCAATAGTTGGCTCAAACAGTGGAACAGATTTAAAAGTCAAAAAGTCTTTCGTCAAACCTATCAAGGATTTTGCCAAGTCCATAGCAAGCATTTTTACCCAATATAGTTCTTTCAGCTTCATCCTCGATATTTACAACATGTTTTCAGGGTTGGACCAGAAGGACTCCATCCGCAATCTCCCCAATAGTTTGCGTAGACAGATAAACCACTCTAATACACAATACTCCTTTATCTAGCTATGAAATCACGAAAAAGTACCTGCAAAGGAAAAGAGCATAGAGAGTAAGGAAAAGTACATTTCATATCAAGAAATAAAGGCCTAGAGAAGCTAACTTAACTTAAGCAGTTTCAATGTGCACTTGAATATATGACTACAGATGCAAGTATAACTTCAAAATAACTGCCAAATTAATAATGTGTTCATAGTTACATATGCAATATGCTTCAAATATATGCAATAAGTCTTGAGACATAAGTAGAAATATACATGAGAACTACATGTTATCATGATTACGCTAAACATTAATACGCACATGTTTATGAGTGTCTAATTTTCTACAGTGAATACACTTCGGTGGTACCTCTGAATGCTTCACTCCATGTTAATAAAGTTAGGCACACAGAGTATATGGTCGAGTATATGTAAAAACAACGTCTCTGTGACGTGTAAGGGTGTAGCAAAAATGACGCGGCTCCAGAAGTCTGCATCAAATTCCACCAACCAATAGCTTGCATATCTATAGCTTTGTGCCAATCACTTGGCCTGTGGCCCAGTGTGAGACACCCAAAGTGGATTTCAAGCCTCTCCTCATGTTACCACCATGGATGCCGCTAATGGGTTGATACAAATAAATAAAAAAAAGAAACACAGCCAAGATCTTTACCAATGAAAGCTGCAGCAGTCTCTGTGATGATGTATAGACACATCAAAGACCCTTCACAGACTCCTGCAACATTTCACATCTAGAATACATGCTTCCGTGGTGTTCTGTACACCCAGGCTCCTGGCCTATTGCATCACTGAAATTCTAACGTGGTGGTAAAATATGGTGCTTCTGCTAAACATGCAAATGAAAAAGAATGATAATTCTGAGAAACTGAAAACTATTCCTCTTTAACTGGGCCTCTTTTCACTGCCTTTACAAATTTAAGTATGTGATTACTCAATCAACTTCCCTTCTTCTCATACTCAACTGGATCATTTCATTCACCTTTTTATGAGGTAATGGCTTTGCTGTGGCTAAAACAGTGGTATAAAAAAAACTGGGTTTCCCCTATAAAGGATTTTGGCATCAACAATGCACTATTTTCATTTTCTAGGCTATCGGTTATTGTGTCGACAAATGTCATTTCATCTATTGTCAATGATTTATAAATCTGATTAAATAATAAGAGGTGTGCTGGCCATACCCAGCAAAGGCACTCAGTGTTCTTTTTATTTTCCATAGGCAATGATGCAGACAGCTGGGCAGCGGCACAGTGTCTTGCTTCAGGGGGCAATAACACATTCCCGGTGGTCAACAGACTCCTTACCCAACTCTTTGAGGTGGGAGATATGGATACAGAGGAGCAAGTCTGCCAGCTGTTGACCCAGCTAAATGATGGCACTGTGAGTATAAACACTAAAATGTACATTCAGATCTTAGCACCAGGTGGTTTTCGATATTTGTGCTTATTTCATAAATCCCCCCACGTATTGGATAACATACTGCGCGTGCCTGATCATGGTGACACCAGCCTTCTAGTCTTGTTCGATCTGTTGCCTGCCTTTTGTACTCCTTAAAATCTGATCTGTAGGACTGAAATGGAAGCAAATGGTTTGCATCCTTCCTGTCATCCTGACCACAAAGTGTTCATCTGTCAGTATACTGACTGTACCCTTTAAAACTTGGAGTGCCTCATGTATCAGTCCTATCACCCTTTCTGTTTAATCTATGCATGCAACTTATGCAGCTAGAAAAAGAATACATCCATCTACCTAAATCCAAATGACACCCAACTATATGTGAGAGCTGCAAATCCTTCAGACACTTTCCCCCACATGCATCAATGTAAGGTTTTGCGATTCCTTATTTGCGAAAATTAGGGAATCGCAAATAAGGAATCGCAAAACGGGATGCATGATTAAAATCGCATAAAATTTGCGATTCGGTAAAAATTGCAATTTTTACCGAATCGCAAATATTATGCGAATTCCAAAAGGCCCATAGGAATCAATGGGATTTATGAATTCGCAAATTAGAATTCGCAAAATGTTAATGCATTCCATGGGTGCAGGGGGGGGTCCAAAGGACCCCTCCCTGCACCCCTGAAATGTATTTTGAAGTGCATGTTTCACACACACATGTCCTAAGGACATGTGTGTCTGTAGCATGACAGTGTGTGAAAATGCAATTTTGAGCATTTTAACACATTTTCGCAAATTACCACGAGGTTCAACCTCGTGGTAATTTGCACCCCCTAATTGCGAATTCGCAATTTTAAAAGTAATCATGCATTGCTTTTAAGGAATCGCAAATTTGCCATTCCTTAAAAGCAATCGCATTTTTGGAATTCGCTAAATATAGCGATTTTTCTTAAAATGTTTGATGCATACCAAAAAGATATTTAGAAATTGCAAACGGCCGATTTTACCGAATCGCACCGTTTGCGATTCCTAAATACCTTGATGCATGTGGCTGTGCGATCCTGAAAACATCCTTAAAAATACAATTTCTGCTAAAACATAACGCTGCAAAAACCAAACTCATTCTCCTGAGTGTTAAAGAATGTCCACCTCTGGTCCAAACAGGTATAGGTTCTCTTTCATACACTAATCACCTTTACCAATTTACTACACCTCATCATTGATCAAAGTTTTACAATGTTGCCACACATATCAAAACAATGGAACCTACACCCCTCAAACTGGTACTTCTAAGAGTACTTAAACCTCTATTACGGTCGACAGACGTCAGACTAGTTGTTAAAGTTGCAAATAAAACTACACTGTTTTCCTCTTCAAGTCAGACTTAAATTCAGAACTTCATGCATCACAGAGAGGGCTACATCGGCTAGCTTACCCTGTTACATGAAGAACAAACTTTGCACTGTAAGAGGCACTAGGAGCAAAACCCTGACCCCCTACTCAAAAGTTTGGAAGCTAAAATATCAAAAATCTAAAACCAAGCCTTACTGTTCAATGCACCAACAAATTGCATATTGTTCCTGAAGACTCACGCCCTCATTATTATACCTATGTATTAATAGATTGGTTCACAAAATACAGAATCGTAGTGGGTTGCAATTCGATCATGATATTATGGAGGCAACTCGCAAATTCTGATCCAGTACAACTGGCTACAATTAAAGTCATTGTCACCTACTGGGTCAGCACCCCACCATGTCTCTGATTGCTTTTCATTAAAGCAAACCCTTTTTTTTAATGCGCAGTGTTTTCTTAACCCCTCCCCTGCTGATGACGGAACCGCTCCGTCATCAGCTGCGGTGGCGCTGTGCAGATGATGGAGCGGTTCCGTCATGGCCCGGCCGCCGCGCCTGCGCGGCGCGTTCTATTGAGCGGGGCGGGCCATGACGGAACCGCTTCGTCACGAGCACAGCTCAACCGCGGCTGGTGACGGAGCAGTTCTGTCACCAGCATGCGGCCGCCGCGCGGCCGCCCCGCCCTGTTAGCGCTGCGGCGGAATAGCCGCTGCAGCGAAAGGGTTAAAGGGAAAGCAGGACACATTTAAAAAGAAAGACATGTTTTGAAACTTGTTTTGTTGGTAGGCAGTGGTCCTAAAAATGCTTTTTAATTATTCACAGTTACAGAAGGAGCCCTACTCATATGCGAATGGCTTACTTTCTTCTTGGAGATGGTGGTAAAATATTAATGTTTTGTGAGCGGATTTCGGTCCTATAACATTAATACATACAGAAGAAATCGGTATTTAAAATGGAAGCCCTTAAGACGCCCCTTCCAAATACCGATTAGTATTAGTTTTCCTAACCCATTTAACAATTCAGAAACATCAAACCTTTTCCAAATCTTTAAATGGGCTTCCTACATTTTAAAGAGGGTTTTAGTGTTCCCAAACCCTCTGATTTACTGACTCGGAGGGTTTGTGAACGCTAAAACTGTTAGTGCATGTGGCCCACGATGTAAATGTTATTAGTGACAAGAGTTTTTTAGCCTGGTTTTTGCATCTGTCTGTAAATGACCTGTTAAGGAGGTCTGTGTAGGTGAACAGAGGTCGAAGAGGATTAGCAAACACTTTGCAGAACATTAAACACTGAAACAGCTAATCTGTTTAGAAGCAAAATCTGTTTGTACATGCTCAGTGTTGCTGTGGCATGCACAATTATATTCATCTTTTAAAGTTGCTGGACGTTATTCCTTGGAGAGCAGCTGGCAAATCATGTGTGGTTCATAAGTGATGAAATGACAGATGAGAAAGAAGTTAGAGAAAAAAAGATACGTATAATTTATTTTTGCTGGTCATGAGCTAGATAGTTTAAGCATGTTTTTATTTAAAAGTACAACACTTTTTGAACTTGTTAATAAGCAACTCCACAATTTTTGTAATGTTGAAATAATCAGTGGCGGCTCCTTCGCAGTGGCGGAGGAGCGTCACCCTGCTGCCTGGCGCAGAGCCAGCAAACTAAAGATAAAATGATGCTCTAGCATTATTTTATTTTTCTTTTGCCATCTCTGAGCCGGCTTGTGCAGTGAGGGGCAGGGCATGGGAGGGTGGAGGAGGAGTGCTGGTGCACTACCTAAGTGCCCTTGTGTGCCAGCCGACCAAAACACACATGTGCACTTAGGTTTCTCCAGGGCTGGAGAAACCACGCAGACTCCCTGACCTGAGCAGGGCGTCTTTCCTGCCCACTCCGGCCTATCCCCTAGCTGCTCTGTCTGTGGTCTGAATGGGTGTGGAGGAGAAACCTTGCTTATTGCCTAAGCGATGCATTGAGCCTGTGTTCCATTCTGGAGTTTTTACACTCATGATGGTTGTAACCTTCATCCATTTTGGTTAGTTGTACAAGATATGATACATGTTGTGTTTATATGTCCACAGAATATTTTAGAAACATTTTAAAGTATAAATTGAGGGAAGTGAAGATCTATTTCTCTAATGTAAGGACCAATCAAATGATATTTGCTTTCAAATAAAAACATTTTAAATAGATTTCTGATGCCAATAAGTTCTAACATGATATGTGCTCTTTTCAATGTGTGTATGGTGTTCAGTGATATCATCAGGTTTATTATCTTCTGTGAATCCCTGACAGCTGTTAAATTAGATGTTGTTGTAACCTGTGTGTAGTGTCTTGAGCTCGTGTGCATTGGGACCCTCATGGCCCTGTGCGGACTCCTTACCAGAATTACGTCAATGGTTTGAGTGTTTCTGTCTATGTTCAATAAAGTTATGATGCAATGCGCGCAGATTACAGTTGTATGCTAAGGAATAAAGAAGTGTGTTAAAAAGCCCCGTGTGTGGTGTAGTCATTTGCATGCTCCCGGGCTAGGGAGGATGCTACAACTGGCGACGAGTGTGGGATCTGTGCCCCGAAGAAACAAGACTGCTCTCCCTGGAAATTTGCAAAGCTACAGCAAACTCCTTGTCTGTGCCACGTGCGCCTATTTCAATGAGAAGTAGTTCAAAGCTGGCATGTCTGTAATTGAAGCCCTTCTCCAGCCCACAAATGGCTGTCAACACAGGCAAAGGCCCTGCAGAGAAACACTTTAGAAAGCTCACCAGAAACCCACTGATAGGACCAAAATAAGAGATACTGCACCACAGCCTAACACAAAGCCATCCTCTATACAAAGCAAATAATAAAAGGCAACAACAACCAGGTGCAAAGAAAACACTACAAGAGGCAACAGCCAAGTGCGTGAAAACGATGATGACAGTACTAACCAGGCATGGAAGTACAAACGTACTTACCAGAGTGAACAAAGGAAGCACCATACGACCTTGTGTCGACGTGACAACCCCAGGCCCTGGTGAAAGATTGGTGTGCAAAGTAGCCAGTGGCATCCATTTTGTCAGGCGTCCATCAGAATGGAGACATTTTTTAATGGCAGCGGAAGGAAACACTGGATATTCTGAAACAACCCCCTCCATTCAACACAGCAAAAAAGCAGAACATTTGCCTCAGACGGACTATCTGGATTGAGATGTTTGATGACTTCATTGATGCACTAGAAGAAGTAGATGACAAAAAGATCATCATATACTTAAAGAACCTTGCTAGTAATGAAGTGAAAGAAGTAATAAAAAAAGATATTACAAACTGATGAAACCTATTACAGTCAGATAAAAGAAGCATTCAAAGCAAAGTTCAACCCAGTACCAAATGTTGACTATGAAAGGTACATTTTAAATCAAGCACAACAACAAATTCGGGAACTGATGGATGAGTTTGTTGATAGACTTGACACACTCATTAAGTATTGTAAAGCTCAGTGAATTCAATGATGAAGAAGACATACACCTGAGAGTTATCAATGGTTGTCTCTCAGATTCCTTCAGAAGACGCATGCTAAGAGAGACCCTTTGCTTGGAGGAAGTACTCATGGCTGCAAGAGTAGAGAAATATGCAGATTGACACGCTGCTGATATGGAACCTGGAAGAGCACAGAATGTATCAGCGTTGATAATGAAAGCAAACACAAGCATAAGGTAACGGCCAGGAGATCAACATCTCCGAAGAAGAAGAAATTGTGTTTTCGATGTGGATTTTTGTTTCCCCATTAAGGCAAATGTCTCGCCATTGGACAGAAATGCAAATGATGTGGGAAAGAAAACATTTCATAATGGTTTGCAAAGCAAAAGAGAAACTGTGTCACAGCGAGAAGAGAAAATGGATGCTCAAAAGTTCCAGAACATTCTCACCACGCCCACGAGGCTAAACAGCACCATCGACTACGACAGGTATAAGCTAAACAAAGTTGATCGGCTTCAAATCCATCTTGTTCAGGCTCATTAGCGTCGCTATCAGGCGACAGTGAGGAAGATGAGTGTGCAATGACGTTGTAGGGTTGGGTGCTTGCAAACTAAAGAAAAAACGCCAACCTAAGCAACAAAACTCATTTTGGACGGTGTCCTAAAATTAAACGTAAGGAGAATGAATGTCCCATAAATTTCATCTTAAACAGTGGTGCGCCGACCAACATCATGCCTGCAGAGAAGTTCAACAAATTGTCTCCTGTGCCACTCCTCACTTCATCGACTAGGAAGATGTACACATAGCCTAGCCTGCGTCCGCACCATTGCGAAGTCAAGGATCATTCTTGGCAACCACGAGGCATAAGAAGACGGTAGTACAATCGCTAATACATGTTTTTCAAGGAACTTCGTTCAGTGCATGTCACTATTGCTTCTAACATGGGACTAATATATTTTAATGACAACCTAAGTGCACAGTCTGAAATTGTGAATCAGTTCCCATCGTTGTTTCATGGCCTAGGGAAACTCAAAACAGTGAAAGTGCAGCTTCTTAATAATGAAGACATTCGCAGAATTGCTTTCCATCTACAGGAAGCTCTTGCAAAAAAACTAGAAATCTTGTTAAAGGATGACATCATTCAGCGCTCCACTGGTCCTACACCATGGGTTTAGCCAATAGTGGTTGAGCCAAAAAAGGACAGTGAGGGTACAGTGTGTATTTGTGTTGACATGTGTCAAGCCAGCCAGCAAAGCAATTAAGAGAGAAAGAGATCCAGGTCCTCACATAGCTGACATGATCACACAGCTGTACGGCGGCAAAGTCTTTTCTCGTCTCGTCTGAACAAAGGTTTCCATCAACTTGAACTGGAAGAAAACTGCAGGTATATAGCTACTTTTTCAACTCATGTTGGTTTGTTATGATACAAAAGACTAAGTTTTGGAGTGTTGTCAGCTGCAAAACTGTTTCAACATGTCATTCGTCGAATAATTCAACCAATCACACAGGCTTTCATTTATAGTGATGATATTCTGGTGATTGGGGCAAGGAAAAAAGGGCATGATAAAGCTGTTGTACAAAAATGCAAACTACTTGCTGATGCAGGTCTCACACTGAACGCTGAAAAATTTGAGATGCACAAAGACAAGCTCAAATTCTTTGGACCTATCTTTTCTGAAAGGGGGATGACTCCTGCTCTAGATAAAGTATGAGCATTGTCCTCTATCTGTCCCCACACAATGTAACCATGCTGGGATCCTTCGTACGCGTGGTCAGCTATTGCTCCAGATACATTCGAGACTTTGCCATATTAAGTGACCCGTTGAGGAAGCTAACAAAATGGAATGTTCCATTTTACTGATCTTCTTAATGTAACCAAAGTTTCAAAAAGATAAAATATGCAATTCAAAATGCAAGTGAAATGGCTTATTTTAATCCAAAGTTACATACTGAGATTGTGGTGGATGCAAGCACAGTGGGGCTAAGTGCCATTCTTGCTCAACATAACGGACATCCGAATCCACAGAAACATATCATGGCTTATGCCAGTTGGAGTCTGTCTCAGACAGAATGTGCCTATTTACAGCTGGGAAAAAGAGCCTGGCTATGGGGTGGGCCTGTTAGCACTTTCATGTGTTTCTCCATGGAAAACATTTCACTCTTGTTACTGATCATCAGGCACTGCTCACTATCTGTGGAAATCCAAAAGCCAAGATGTCACTTCAAATTGCAAGGTGGGGGTTGCGTTTGCAAGAAAACTATTACACTACTGTGCACAAACCGGAAAGGATCAAAACCCTGCAGATTACTTTTCATGAGTGCCTGTTGTATAATCACATTTCAATATCCAAAGGAGCTGAAGACTACATCAATTTCATTGTGAAGTCAAGTACACCTGCCACTCTTTCCATTGAACAGATCATCACTGCTGCTAACGTTGTCAAAGGCTTGCTCACTATCAAAGCTATAACTACAAAGCAATTATGGGAGGAAGCCGTGTGACCTCTGGCAGATGAAGTTGAATATCAAAAGTTTAGAAATGTGAAAGAGGAACTCTCTGTCACTCTAGAGGGTGTCCTATTACGAGGTGCAAAAATTGTGATATTTGAAAAGCTGAGGCAGCAATTCTTTAAATTGGCACATGAAGGACATAGTGGCATTGTACCCACAGAGGGAGCTCTCAGAGATTGGGTGTGGTTCCCCTGCCTAGATGAACGAGTGGAGAAAGAATTAAAAGCATATCATCTTTGCAATTGTCTGTCTCCAAAACAACGCAACAATCAATCAATCATTTGTAAAGCGCACTACATACCCACGAGGGTCTCAAGGCGCTGGGGGGGGGGGGAGGGGGGGGGTACTGATCGAACAGCCAGGTCTTGAGTATCCTCCTGAAGGTCAGCAGGTCTTGGGTCTGTCGTAGGCTCAGTGGGAGGGTGTTCCATGTCTTGGAGGCGAGGTGGGGGAAGGATCTCCCACCGGTGGTTGTTCTACACTCAATATGCCTGACCTTCCTACCCAGTTATGGGAAAGGATTGCAATTGATTTCTTTGGATTATTAAACAATGGACATAACATCATGGTCGTCATCGGTGAGTACTCTCGTTTTCCCCTAGTGGAAGACATTGTCAACCACTCACGACTAGGTTATCAGTAGGCTGGATGACATTTTCGCAGCGTGGGGCCTTCCTGCTGTTCTCAAATCGGACAATGATCCACCTTTTAATAGCAAAGAATTTAAGGGGTTCCTTACCCTGCTGAGTGTCAAGCATCAGAAAACCACGCCTCTCTGGCCGCAGGCTAATGGCATTGTTAAACAATTCATGAGCACTCTAAAGAAAGTAGTTCAACGGGCCGCAATGGAGGTCATTGGTCTCAAGTCATCATTATGCCGAGCCCTTCGTGTTTATCGCTCAACTCCCCACTCCACCACGAGTGAACGTCCTGCCAACTTTTGAGAGAACTATGGGAACAATTATACCACAATGGACCTCGAATCGTTCACCGGATGCAGACAAGATTAGCAACAATTTAATTTAATTTAATTTAATTGCGGGTTTATATAGTGCTAGGAATCGACTCCCGGAGGAGTATTCCGCGCTTCGACTGCTGGGGAACCCGTCCTGGCTCACCCTGAGAGATGGTCCCTAATGGGTATCTCTAAGGTGCGACCAAGCATCCCGGCGGTCTGGGGGGGCCGTTGTGAAGATGAGGCAAGCTAATGCCCAGAGTTGCCAAGTGTGGTCCCTGACTGGAGCAGGCACAGAGGCGAGAATTATCGAGCCGGCTGACCCTGGTCCACGACCCTGCCGCGTCGGGAATCAAACCCTGGTCCCAGGCCGTCCTCTGCTTACGGGTCTGCCACCTCTAACCAGTGAGCCACACCACTCCACAATGACACTTCTCAAAAGCGCAAAATGAAAACCCATGCTGACGAATGCAGATGCGCTAAGGCACGATCTTCAACAAAGGAGGCTGGTTTCTAGAGAATCAAATACAAAAGCGCAAGACTGATGCCCCATTTGAAGTTGACCCATTAAGAGCTCTGATCTGTACAGGGCATATGGTGACTGTTCAACTTCCTGTAAAACACATTCCAAGGGACTTGTCACACTTTAAGCCCTTGCCTTGATGCTCGTAGGCTCCTGATGTCATGAGTGAAATCATTCCACCTGAATGCCCAAATCAAGAGTCTGATACCACATCTATGACACTCGACTAAGGTGCACGTCATCTCCCTCATTCCCCTCGATCTAGCAGACTTGTGTGAGCCCTCAATGACTCATCGAAGAGCTATGATGTTTATGTTGTCCGTATTTTTTATTTAAGGAAGGGGCAGATGTAGTATCTTGAGCTCATGTGTATTGGGACCTTTTTGGTCCTATGCGCCCTCCTTGCCAGAAATACTTAATTGGTTTGGGTGTGTCTGGGTGTGATAAATAAAGTTATTTGCGTTTGTATGCTGAGGAAAAAAGACGTGCTAAAGAGCTTTGTGTGTGGCGTGGTCTATCGCATGCTCCCAAGATGGGAAGGACGAGACACAGTGTGTAAAGATAATCCTTCCGAAGTGCATCATTATGAGTAAGAACTGTCTGATTTTATAGTGAGCTCTTTAGCTGGCTTTTCTGTGGGAACTAAAGCTTCAAAGGCCAACAAATGAGGTAGAAATGCTTCATTCAGCACTTCTTAACCCCTGAGAATATGCCTAGATCGGATTTCCCATCATTTTGCAGCTTGTCTGTACCATAACAAACAGGGACCAACCTCATAGATATCAGTTCATGCACACCTCAAAAGGAGGAGCCTAGCCTGAGCAGCTAGCCAACTGCACGAGACAACAAGCAGCCCTCTGGACATTTCTTCTTAGTTGAGCTTTGGAAAGGATGTGTAGCTTGAGTCTCGAGGCACAGCTAAAAATGTGTCACACCAGGACCTACCCACTCAAACTAGGGAGGACTCAGTGGAGTACCACAAAATCAATGGAGCTCTTAAAGCCAACAGCTAGCTACTGGGAAAGCCTCTGGCATCAGATTCCATCATTGTTTGCATGTTTGTTCTGTATAAAATCTTTAAAGACTACTATTGCCTATGGTTTTCACCACTTTCGGTTGCAAATCTCAAAATGCAGCCTTTGATGGATAGGCAGAGACAATATTGAGTGGGACTTCAAAACACCCATCCCGCTTACCAAACTGTGTAAGGACAAGACCAGTTCTGATCCTCACACCTTCTGTTAACAGCCCTCTTTGTTTGTTAGTTATAGACAAGGCACTGGAAAAATATGATTGTGCCGCCGCAGCACACTCCTCTTTATTTATTTATTCACTTATAAAGCGCAGGCGAATCATCCCCAGGGGGATCTCTCGGCGCTTTGAGACACCAGGTACTTGGTACATCTAAAATAGCCATGTCTTTAGAAGTTTCTTGAAACTGGTTAGTTCACCACAGGCCAAATAATAGGTAGGTGCTCAAATGTTTGTTGGAGGCCACACCCATTTTCCCTGGCCCCACCCACTTCCTCCATTGGCGCCACCCAGCTACTCTATGGGCCCAACCCACATCGTCAAATGGCCCTGCTGAAAGTCAAATGTAATACCCGATCTGAATTTCAGCAGGAAAAACTTCCTCCAAGTAAGGTTTTGATAGGAATTAAATAACGTAATAAGCTGCCACTGGTCAGTGAAATGCCAAACAAATACTAGAAATTGGGATGTTTTGCTCTTTCTTGCCACATCACGAACCCTGCCCACTGACCAATCCTCAGGTTAGTCCTGCCCTCTGATTCTCTTTCCACTGTTCTCCTACTTTTTTCCCCACTTTGACCACTGGTTAGGCTTTAGCATGAAACATATTTAATGTGTCATTAGAATATCTGTTTTTACGCCAGGTTTTCTGACAACCATCGGCTGTTACCTCAAGTGAGATTTGAGAATCTGAGCTGGAGAGGGTGACATTCAACAGGTCAATTAAATGCAGGAGTCAGTGTTACGTCGCCGTGGCACAAAGAGGTTGCAAACCTGTCTTACCTCACATCTACTACCTACCATACCGAACATGCACACAGATCTGCAGGGAGTATATCTTACATATGTCCTGGGTGGCAGTTTTGTGTCAATGGAGCCCATTAGGGTTATGGGAGCTCTAGAAAGCACGTAAGATACTACAGCCTGTATGGGAGAGTGATCAAACACAGCTTTTGAAAGGCTTGAAATGCATAGTACCTTCTTTCTTTAAAAATACAGAGGCCTGTGTTGGTTTTGTTAATTTTCATTTTGGCTAAGTTTGCTTCCTTTTCTTCAAACCAGAAGCCATGGGTCTGGTGTGGCTGCAAGGCTTGGAAGAGTTCTTTTAAAACCAATTAACAGATAAAATACTCTCAAAGTGTCGTTTGCATGTGTATTCCTGTTATGTACATGTAGTTGTGTCGTGTAGCCTAGAGAGCCAGGCACAATGGATACTACTTCAATGATGTCACAGTCCCGGTATAAGTTTGTAACCAGCCTTAATATGTTCCTACATCTCTTAGAGTACAGACGCATGCTTCGAGAGGGAGCTGCATGAGAAGCAGCAATGCAGAGGCAACATTCTATCCCATGTGATTCCCATGATGACAACACACTGCCCCGCTGTCTGCCCACAGCGGCAGATGGCACGTGTGCAGTGTACTGAAACCATCAGCTGCATTTATAAGGACTCAGTCACTCCACAGACCAGTCTGCAGTGTTGCTGGCACAACTAGTCTTTTGACCTGCATGCATGAATATATATTAAGTACCACAGATCGGAGAAATTATAGAGGTGCCTGTGGCTGTGCATTTGGTTGCGCTCTCACTTCAGAGGTGACGATGGGCTGAATCAATGTCGAGCATCGCTGCTCCCCTATCAGCAGTTGGGGTGTCACAAAGGTGAAGGCTGCACCGATCCGTGTACCCCAGAACAAGAACCACTCACTGCATAAATAACCTGAGCCCTGAGGCTTGATGTTGGAAATGAATACACGTAAGTTACATTTCAATTTACAACACGTCACACACTGACACACATCATCTGAATACACAACCGAAACACTCCGCTATATTACACACCGGGGACAACGTTGTCAGACTCAGTTTACAAGTGTTACACACAATGGTGACGAAGCTCAAGAAAAAAAGCACCGTTGGTTGATTACTTACTGAATCACTCAGGTGGCAGGCTCTGCCTTTATGGAAGAACGAGGCCTGCTTAAAAAATAGTGCTCTCGTTGAGGCGCTGAACTTCCAGGGTGTGACTCATGCACTGCATGTGGCATGGAATTTTGAAAAAACGTTACGCACACGCACGCACGCTAGCGCGGCTGCCTCATTCCTTACAGAAACAAATCCAGCCCAAACGGTGCCCGCCCACTGGCAACAGTGAGCAGTCAGAAAATTGAGGCATGCGTTTATTATCAGCTGCAGGCTCAGCAGCACCAGCACTCTTCACCGGGGCTCAGGAGACAGTTTGAAAAGTAAATTCTACTAATTGTGACACATGAAGTGTAGACGAGTTGTTAATGCGAGGTGGGAGTGGGGCTGAGGTGTAGACCTGGCCCTTATAATTACTTGCCAATGCTAAGCACCGGAAAGCACTGGCACAAATTAAGCACTGCTCACAACTGATGAACTCCTAAATGAATTATAGATGTTAGGGGTCAATGCACTCATAGAACATCACACTGTTTTTATCCCAGCTAAAGGACCTTATAAATAATCACTTATTAGGATCCTGAAGGCTTTTTAACCTTGCACTTAGGTTTTAGTAAGAGCTCCGCTTACAAACAGCGTTGAGCCCACCTACTCACACTAGGTGCAATGGTTTAGGTTCCGATGATGAAGCATGTCACTGGTGGTACCAGTGGGTGAGGATCCTACTAACATATCCATTTGATGCAAGGGTTGCACCGATTCACCTGGGAGCAGATTCCTTTCCACTTTGATGTATATTGAGACTAGTTAATTTGACCTCTTAAAATGTTAGGAGTTCATCAGTTGTGAAGCTTTCCTTCACTTGTGTACTGACTGATGCATGTTTTACGCCATCCAAGACAAGTTTGTACTGAATTTGGAAAGTTGCAATATGTTACGGTTCTCGGATTTACGTGTATGTAAAACTCTTGTTTTTCAGAATCTGGTGAACTCCTTGCTGGCAGAAAGACTGAACAGTTCCAATTGGAAGGACAGGAGTGTGGCCTGTGGCACGCTTGCGCGCTTAAAGGGACATGCCACACAGGTGAGTCTTACCCCATATGGAACTGTATCGCGTTCTGAAAACCAGCCTCTGTTTATGAAGTTAAATATCTATGAAGCTCACAGCGAGACAGGAGTGCAAGTTCCAAATTCACTGATTTGACCTCACATCAGTGGGAAAGAAACATTGTTTATCACTGATGCTACGTCATAAAGAAAGTCCAGGCCAGGATGACAGCTTCGTGGGTGGGAGAAAGGCACAGACGGTGGTGGGGCTGAAACCAGATTTGTTTTTAAAAATCATTGGGGAGGGAAGGATAAATGCAGAGGGTGGTGACGGTGGGTAGCAGGGCACCTTGTATAGTTTTTAAAAAAATCTGAGGAGAGAATCTAATAATGAGGGTGTAGTGGGATGGTGGCATGGTGGCAGGATGGCAGGTATTCTTTTTGGATGAGGAGGGATGATCAGATGGTGGTGGGGAGGGAGGCAGCAGACCAGGTGTAACCAGGGACAGGGGATTGTGGCACGTGAGGCCATGTTGTGCCTGGCGCCACAAATCATTTACAGTTGAAAGCAAGGTCAGATGATTTGAGGGGTTATACATACGATAAACATTTAGCTATGTTATAGTATATGACGGGATTCTTTTTCGCCCTCGATCTGCTTGTCCATGTGATGCATCCCTCTTGTTCACTGTTATCCAGCTACAATTATATGCATTGGCGGCTGGCAGGGAACAAGGGTTCCAGTTGGACATTACTCAGTTTCTGACCCTACTTCGGTCAATTAAATCAGGCTTACGGCTCAATCCGCCCCCTCCATCAAAGTTTAACTTACCGGGCCAGATCTACTTCAAATGGTAGTCGTACTGCTTAACTACTCACTATGACAGGGATTCATCCCACTGACCTGGAAACATGCCATGGCCTTACTGCTTCTAAAAAACTCCAACCTTGACCCAAGCAAATAGTCTAATTCTAGATCAATTTCAATGCTGCCCATCTTCTCCAAGCTTTTGGAGAAGCATGTAAATTCACAGCTTACCACCTTTCTGGACGTTCAAAACTTCCAGCACCTATCGCAGTAGGGCTTTATGGCGGAACACAGAACCAAATCCATCCTCCTAGGAGTCACTGAACATCTGAGATGACTCCTTGATGAGAGCAATACAGCCGCACTGATTTTATTAGATCTCGACGGGGCTTTTGACATGGTTTTCCATTCCATGCTTCTAGAAAGGCTAACAACATTGGGACTTCAGGGCACAGCTTTAGCCTGTATGACATCACCCCTGAAAGGCAGTTCATTTCAAGTCTTCTCAGCCAGCGCTAGATCAGAGCCACATGCTGTGACCTCGGTTGTCCCCCATGGCTCTGCCCTAAGCACAATGCTCTTCATCATATATATTTGCCTTCTAGCAGACGTGGTGGAGAGTTGCGGACTTACCCTGTTCTCGTATGCAGATGACACACACCTTATTTTCTCTCTGTCCTATGCTTAGGGACACAGCACTGAATCTTAAAATCTGTGCTTGAGTGAGATCTCCACCTGGATGGTAAAACCCCTTAGTTATGGGGCCCCCTGCACTGGCTGGAAGCTCTTGGAGTCCTTCCAGAATTGTCCTCCAAGCTTAGGAACCGTAGCTTATGGTTAGATGAGAGGCTATCTATGAAGGTAACTAAGGTGACCTCCACATGCTTCGCAGAGCTGAGGTGGGTCAAAAAGATCATTAACATGATTCCACCGCCAGCCCATGGAAGAGTGTTCAATCTTTGATTCTTTCAAAATCGATTATGGGAACATCGTGTATCTGGGAGCAGATAAAGCCAGCATTTGACACTTACGAGTTGTCCAGAATGCCGCGGCAAGGCTACTTCATCGCCTCCCAAAGTGTGCTTTGGTGCCAAATCGTCTCCTTGAGCTCCACTGGTTGACTGTGATAAGTGGATATTATTGAAAGCCTTGTGTTATATACATAAGGCTAGATCTAAGACAAGCCCACAATATATTCAAGATCTGGGCATATGCTTTGATAATGCAACCTGTCTCTTTGTAAAGAGATCGGTCCTTTGCGTACCTAGGCCCAAAGTTATGCAATGATCTTCCAGAATTTTTTCGAAGTTGTACCTCCCTCACGGTGTTTAGCAAAAATGGGAAGACCTGGCAATTTTAAACATGATGGCTGATTCATCCTACCTTGATCCAGTGCTGGGAAACCCTTTGGGGTAGCTGAGCGCGTTACAAGACAAAATAATAAATAAATTAATAATAAATAGAAGTCCGGTCATGTGGTCATGTTTTACATGTACAGGTTTAAACTTGATATCTTATCTTGGACGTTTACACTCAACACACCTTTTGCCTGCATGCTTGTATGGATTAATGTTCCATGAAATCACTTTGCTTACATTTACACATTTTTGTAGGCACTTTATCAGAGCTTTAAACATTCTGTACGAAAGCTAAAGTTCTCTGAGCAAAATGTTGCGACAGCTTTGCAGGGTAGAATCAATAATGGCAGCCTGATCGGGACTTCGGCATGGCTACATGGGTGATGTTTATTATATAAATGGCAGCACTCCTTTTTTTAGTTAAAGGAGCATTTCACTGGCACTGTGAGGCCACCCCAGGCGGAATTGCAGCCCAGCTGATTCCTGTTTACCTCTTGTGAGGGATGATGCCCAGGCTCCCTTGATGACACTTACCCACAGGTAATGGGGAAGTTAGATCACCCTACAGGGGTTCTGGCAGATTCACCCACCCTAGGGACGCTAATAAGTAGCGCTAGGTAGGTATGCAAAATATTACAGTAATTATGTACAAGCATATATTCTCTGTAACAGCACAATGGTTGAATTATTTATCTTCTTCACCATTCTCGTAATGCTGTTCACACAATTCTGTTTCCTTCTATTGATTATTGCAGCACATGTATTTTACACAATAATCATAATGCTCTAATAAATATTGGAACACCATGCTGTGTCTTTCTTGTGTATCTCTTTGGGTATGCATGAGTTACCAAAAAAAATCTTTCTAGATCCATGATTTCCTTGGGGACTAAGAGCTGTCATGTTTTGAGGTTGCACATTCCACCTGTTACCTTGCAAGATTAGGGGCACAGATGGGGCATTATGAGCTAGCAGGACTAAGGCCAACGTATCCTGATGGTGTGTGTAAAATCAGTCTTTCACAGTTGTGATGTTTATGTTGTCTAACAAACGCACAGTTTTACTGAGAAAGCATAATCTGTATGACCGTTTCCTAAATCATACAGGGGTCAGGATTATGGATAAGGCAGGACTGGTCTATATGGCAATCAGGCAGGGGCTGAAGGGCTGCTCTGACAGAACAGTCTGTGGGCTATTTTGTAGCTGTTTGTGGGTCTGTTTTGTGGTCTGCTTAGCCCCAGTGTTTACTGTTGATTTCTCTGATATTAATATAAACATTGCCTTAAGCAAGGTCAAATCCATGACATTTTCCCTAAACACTTATACATCGTGTCTTTGCAAGTTCAAAACTGCCCCATTGTGCAAACATGGGCCACTTTTTAGATAGCTAATTTACTAATGGGGGGTCCCATTTATTTTGGTTCATGGGCCTAATTTCTGTATTGGTCTGACTCTGATTATGTGTTACGTGGCTTCATTTGGCCAACCTCTAGTTGGCTGTTTGTATGGGTGTGTAGCAGTAAAGCAACCCTTGTTTATTAAGGCGTGCAGTCCTCAGGGACAATCACTTTTAAGTACTCGGGTGCAAATTTCAACTTTTGGACGTTTCTTGATATGGTTCTCTAAGAGTTTACAAAAGGCTGTGCAAACTTGAAGGCATTTACAGAAATGGCCACTGAATCCCTTGAAAATGGCAGCACCTAACTTTTATTTGTGGATCCGTATCATTGACGTTTGATTTGATTATTTTAGGTTTTTGATTGAAAGAGTTGAAAGCGTACTCACGGTGTTTCAGGTTTAGTTTATGAAATGTAAAGGATGTGCAGAAACAATGATGACTGCCAATTTTAACAGTGTGTTTTAACTCCTTTTGCAGGATGTGAAAAACAAGCTTGTTCACCTTCTCTGGAACGACTGGAGCGGAGCGGTGCGTCAAGCAGCTGCCCATGCACTTGGTCACCTTGGGCTCGGAATTGCAGTCCATAATCAACTGAGGTGAGGAGTGCTTACAGCGGGCTCAGTTTGGCTTTCATTATATTCTGGCCAAAAAAATACAGTGTTTCACAATTGATTGTGCCTAATACAGGAAGAGCCAAGTTTTCATTTTGTTCCTAAATGTTGGGTGTAATGGACAAACCCAGGTTTTCAAAGGACAGCCACTTTAAGGAGGCTGAAATAATGAAGACTTCAGGCCTAAACGAAAGTAAGTCTGATTTTATTACAAGACACGGAGGCTCCTATTATGCAGTCTTTTGTTGCTTTTATCAAACAGTAGCCAAGCAGGAACTACGTTTCCCAAAATATGAAGAACAGAAAACTACAGAATGACATCATAAAGTCCAGACCAATGAGATGTCAAGTATACCCATAATTATGTTAACTGCAAACAACAAGACCTCTTTTCTTGCTCCTTGCAGTCAAGATAAGTACCTGAGTTCATTCGTCTATAATTACTCTCTAGCCTCTTAGCAGCTATGGAACGTCCAGCTCCAGTGCTGAACGTTCCATTGCGCAGGTGAGGTTCGAACGGCCGACGGCAGCACTCCTGAGGTAGTGGTGCCGTCGGCCGTTGGAATAGGCGCAGCACCTAAGAGGTTATTCATGGTTTTTCTGTGTATTTAATTGTATTGATCTGTTTTAAGTAATTTCCTCTGTGCGCGTGTAGCACGCCCACACATTGCCTTTTCAGCGGTCTTCCGTTTTCCTTTAACAGTCTTACTGTCCATCCCACATGTCTGTCAGCTGTTTCTTCAGCTGTTGGTGCACCACGTTCTGACGCCTGTCAGATGTTGTTCCCAGCCATTCGTGTTCTGCGCTTTGATGCGCTTGTTTTTTTCTTCAGCAGTGCCTTCAATCTCGCTTCCCCGGCTGCCTTTGAATATCAGCTGGCTATTCCTTCTTCGTTGGGGACTTTCATTTGCTCTGTCCTCCTGGTGTGTGTTTCTTGTTGTCGCCGCCTTTTGCCTGTAAGTTTAATTGCGGTTACTCCTGTCCTCCACACGCCCCCTCTTTTTCTCTGCTAGTAGTAACCATTTTTTTCCAGAAATTATTTTCTGTTTCTCTTCTAGACACTGTTTTTCCTTTGTCTTATGTCTGAAGAAGAGGATTAATAAGACCACAAGTAGGACCCAAAGGAGAGTAACTTAGAACATTTCCCTACCTATCTAATCTTGAGACTCACTAAAGATATGTTCTACCCCTACAAAAAACTACATGGTGCGATTAGGAACTAGTGTCAGTGGGAACTCAACAACTGGAAGTTCTCGTATTCCTCATCGACACCTCCCGCTCGATTCTCCAACTTCCTCCTCACATGGTATCATTCCCTCTTGCTTTCGACTCTCACCCTTGGATCTCTCCCTCGGTTAGTATTCCTTTTGACTTCTTCTATTGAAGCCATTTTTCAGGGCCCTCTTCATTATCGGGCCTTTTAGTGATTAAAATGTTGTCACCTTCGCAGGACTCAGACTCCATTTTTCTCGATCAAGAGTCCAAAGAAGAACTTCTTTGGTGGCTTCAACATCTAGACGCCTGCAATGGGAGAACAATTTTCTCTGCCGCCCCCGATCTTGTATTAGAATCCGATGCAAGTCGACCAGGTTGGGGCGCAAGATGTGGACAGTTCTCGACTGGAGGCGTTTGGTCTCGGAAGGAGTCCTTCTTGCATATCAACAGTTTAGAGATGCTTGCAGGTTCCTTTGCAATCCAGTCCTTTCCCAAAAACAGAGTAAGTTGCACCATTCTTCTTCACATGGACAATCTGCGGTCAGATATATCAGCCATCTCGGAGGTACAAGATCAAAGATTCACGCAGATCTTTCCAGACACCTCTGGGATGATCGCCTGGAGGATTTCGGACCTTTCTGGAGAACCCCAGGGATTTCAGAAGAAGCTATCCAATTCATTCAACAATCATGGGCGCCTCATACCTCGAAGGTTTATAAATCAGCCTGGCTCATCTGGTGTAGCTGGTGTATGGACAGGAATTCAGATCCCGTTTCAGCTGATGTCACACTAGTGGTCAATTACCATTAATACATATTGATCCGCTATTTCTGCAGAACATCTCCATGTGGGTGGGAGACTTGATGGTGAACATCCTTTGGTCGGTCGCCTGTTGAAAGGGGTACGGCACACAAAACCTCCTGTTCCCAGATACAATTCCATGTGGGATGTCAACCTGGTTCTTCAGTTCTTGATTGCATGGCCACATAATGTCTTACTCTCGCTAAAACAACTTTCTGCTAAACTTACTATACTTCTTTGCTTAATCTATTTGAAGCTTGTTTCTGACGTGAAAGCTCTGGAGGGGTCTTCTTTCCATATTTCCTCTCTGGGTGTCACTTTTCAAGTTTACAGACATACTAAAATTAATTTAGCCTCTGTTCTCTACCCCGTTATTCCTTCTCAACCTAAATTGTGTGTTGCTAATTGTTTGAAGACTTATGTGTCTCGAACTGCAGATCTAAGATCTTCGTCTTCTCACCAGTTACTCATCTCCTTTCAAAAACTCATAAGCTTGCACCTTCTCCAACCTTGTCTCATTGGATCAAATGGATTATGTCTCTCACTGGGATTGACATTTCTTCTTTTAGTGCCCATTTGGCCAGAGGAGTCATTGCATAATAGGAGCCTCCATGTCTGGTAATAAAATTCAGATTTTCCAAGCCTTGGTGTCAAAAAGGCTAGATTTTATTCGGAAGCGAGTATTATCCCTCCTCAATATGTTTTAACCCTCCCTTTTCTTTCACGTTTCGTACTCCTTCCTCTGGTACTTCCACTTGATCGGTATGGAACTTCTGCTCATTTCAGGGCCAGGATTCTCTCCCTGGATATCTCTCTACGTGTGACCACCTATCTACTCCTAATTTTTTTAGACTGTTTTTTGGACATTACTGTTATGTCATTTATTATATTGTCAGGGTTTTCCTCCTCTGTTCCACCTGTTTAACTTATCGCACCAAGAAAAGACTTGTTGTTCGCAGTCAACATAATTATGGGTTCACTCAACATCTCTTTGGGCTGCCCTTTATGATGTCCTTCTGTAGTATTCTTTTCTTCATGTTTTGGGAAACGTAGTTCTTGCCTGACGGCTGTTTAATAAAAACAAGAAAAGGCTGCATAATACCCACCTCTGTGTCTTTAATAAAATCGAGCCTTTTTGACACCAAGGATAAGAAAATCTAATTCTAATTTAACGTTTGTTAATATTTAAACCGCATACTACGTGGACAGGCCAAAAGGGCTAGTTCTATGAAAGGAATATACTTTTCTTGAAATGGAAAGCTTATCATGTACATCGTCACACTTTTTGAATGTATTTATTGTATGTTTAAAGGTAGAGGGCCCCACAACGGCGTACTGCTACTGGGCCACACAATTGCGCAGCAGTGCATGCGCACCATGTTTTTTTCTTTTAGTTTGGTAAAATACCCATTTGCCTTCTCAGAACAGTAACACTTTTTTTTAAATGCCAAATTGGTTGCCAGGGCATCACTAAGCACGCAGACTCACTGCTTTCCATCTTGAAATCAAAATAGCCAGCTAGGCATGCACATGCGTGCATATGTGGCGTCACTGGACGGCAAGTTGGACCGGATTATTGCATAAAAAAAGATAAATCATTCCAAAATAGCTGCCCATGCATGCATTTTGAAGCACCAGCAGCCATTTTGGATGTATTTGTGGCTTTTTTTTTAATGCCAATGCAAATAAGCATTAGCACAGCTAGTAGAGGCAAATTGCCTTTTAAATGTATTTATCTAATGCTTGTATGCAAAGTAGTTGAGTAGTAAAAGTGGTGCAGTACCTGCCAAATTGAATTCCAGGGCGTCACTAAGCATGAAGATGCACAGACTGCCATCTTGAAATCTAAGTGTCTACTTAGGCATGCGCATGCGTTCAAATGATTATGACGCACTGGAGGGCATGTTGGAACAGATTTTTTCATCAAAAAAAGAAAAGTAATTTCAAGCTGGCTCCCCATGCATGTATCTTGAAGCACGAGCAGCTGTTTTGAAATTTCCTTAGCTTTTTCCCAAGGCCAGTGCAAATGAGCATTAGCTCAGCCAGTAGCTCGCAAATTGCCTTTTAATTTTACCATATTGTGCAGAGCTACCTACTATGGGAGTACGTCCTTGTGTCATATTTGCTCCTTAAGTGCAGTGTGCATGCAGACACCTCCAGTCTGGTAAGCTCAAAACCTGGGTTGCCCCCAGACTCTGAAACTAATAGAATAACTGCGAAGTCCGCATAAATTGCACTTGCTGATTGTAAGATTGCACATATTGGAAAATGTGGTCTGTTTGAGCTATGTAACATTTTCCCACAAATGTTTCTCGCCAAGGTATTGTCCTACAAGCAGAACACCTGCCTTCAACGATACCTTCATATGTAGTCAAGTACTGTTGGCATACTGGTTAAGAGAGATCCTTTGGTTGCATCTACACATGTCTACTATTTAAGTCTTCAACAGGAATAAGGGGAACCTCTATTTTGACCTATATATCATTACATCTGAGCATTTAAGTCTGATCGAAATTACATGTAGGATGCAGCAAGAAACATGAAATCATTCACTTAGACTTTATATTTTTTCTTTCATTTATTTTCTATCAACTTCATATCAATTTTATTTTTCTCATTTTTCAGTAATATATTTTATCAAAATTGTGATATAATGACATGGTGACATATGTACAAGGAATTTAAAATACAGGATTAAGTCATTTCTTAGCAGGAACCCCTACACAATACATGTATATAAACTGTCACTCAAACCTTCTTTCATGCAAACTCACTTTAGCATTCTAACTATACTAACAACACTAACACAACATACACAGTGAGATAAGTGGAAAACATATAAAGTGTCCTTTCATAGACTTCTCAGAGTAAAAATGAACCAGTGGTTTAAATTTTCCTCCTTTCGTTTCTTTCTTCAGGGATTGATTTTATTTTGTATGAGGGTCTCTGGTGCGAACTGCCTACGTACGTTTCGGTGGTATCATTGCTTTACTTCACCTTCCTCAGGGCCAACATGAAACTGGACAACAGACAGGTACATGCATACTATGAAAACCAGGGGTTTCTCATAATCTGTGTCTTTAAAGTTTCTTTCCAGACACTAATGGCGATGTACTTTTCTGGGCGCCTATATGTTGACTCAGTAGGCAGGTTTATGGTCCCCAGCTCTTGTGGTCCACGGTTTGCACCTATGCTTTAATGTTTGTATAAAGTGCTTTTTGGAGCCTGCACCAGGTTAGTCGGTGCTGCTATGTGGACCTGTGGCCATCCAATGATTCGTCTCCAGGGGGGCGCCTCCGGCCGATGTCACTGCCACTGACTGTCAGTGGCACTGACTCCTGCCGATGTCACTGCCACTGACTGTCAGTGGCAGTGACATCGGCCGGAGGCGCCCCCCCGGAGACGAATCATTGGATGGCCACAGGTCCACATAGAAGCACCGACTAACCTGGTGCAGGCTCCAAAAAGCACTTTATACAAACATTAAAGCATAGGTGCAAACCGTGGACCACAAGAGCTGGGGACCATAAACCTGCCTACTGAGTCAACATAAAGGCGCCCAGAAAAGTACATCGCCATTAGTGTCTGGAAAGAAACTTTAAACACACAGATTATGAGAAACCCCTGGTTTTAATAGTATCGATGTACCTGTCTGTTGTCCAGTTTCATGTTGGCCCTGAGGAAGGTGAAGTAAAGCAATGATACCACCGAAACGTACGTAGGCAGTTCGCACCAGAGACCCTCATACAAAATAAAATCAATCCCTGAAGAAAGAAACGAAAGGAGGAAAATTTAAACCACTGGTTCATTTTTACTCTGAGAAGTCTATGAAAGGACACTTTATATGTTTTCCACTTATCTCACTGTGTATGTTGTGTTAGTGTTGTTAGTATAGTTAGAATGTTAAAGTGAGTTTGCATGAATGAAGGTTTGAGTGACAGTTTATATACATGTATTGTGTAGGGGTTCCTGCTAAGAAATGACTTAACCCTGTATTTTAAATTCCTTGTACATATGTCACCATGTCATTATATCACTATTTTGATAAAATATATTACTAAAAAATGAGAAAAATAAAATTGATATGAAGTTGATAGAAAATAAATGAAAGAAAAAATATAAAGTCTAAGTGAATGATTTCATGTTTCTTGCTGCATCCTACATGTAATTTCGATCAGACTTAAATGCTCAGATGTAATGATATATAGGTCAGAATAGAGGTTCCCCTTATTCTTGTTGTTGGTTTGCCACTCCCTCCTCTAGACCTTAAAGTACCATAGGGAGTACCCTTGCTACCCTTACTATTTAAGTCTTGCCACTCTGCATTAATGCTTGCGCTGTTGGTTCCTAGAGATATTGTTTTCTACAAGGGGCCTGTAGCCCATCCACTGCTTACCATTCATAGGCTACATTATCACTCTTGATGCTGTGTTATTGGACAGTGCATGACGGCTTCACTTCCTCTTCTTTCGTGTGGATCATGGACAAAGCTCTGATTGCTTCATCTTGATTAGTGTCCTTCTGCTGTACGCACTATGATTGAGATATTATTTTTCTTTCTTTCTCCTATTGTGTTCTACCTCTCATCTGTCTAGGTCTTCTGTCCTTGAGGGTTTCCCTTATTTTGGTTTTCCCAAGGGTGATGCGGTTCTGGAGAGTGGTGCCGTCTTTAAGTCACCCTTTCATCAAAGATCAAGTACCGTGGATGTACCTTGTTTCGTCTCCCAGCCCGCCACTGTGCTCAGACATGCATGCGTGAAAAGGCAGGGGTGTATTCAAAAAGCACAGACGAAAGTCCCAGACCTGAACGGGCTCATAGCACTGGCCAAAACATGTTGGCAGGAATATAAGAGGTTTAATTGGAAAAGTACATTCAATAAGAAACCCTCCAAATATTTTTGTATCCATGCCCCAGGTACCTTATGAATAAAGGAATCCTCTGGGTATACCTGTAGGTATTTTTAATACTATATCTTTCTTCTGGATCCCTGCTTATCCAGTTTGATTTAATCTAAGAACTCCTATCTATCTTTCGTTTAGTCCGCCCATGTGGAACCAACATGCCAGGGTGTACCATCTAATTCAATATCTTTGGATCCCCAAGAGGCATAAGAAAGGACCTTCTCATTATAGGATTCGCTTTCTTCCTTCTCCTTTTTCTTCAAATAATCCAGTTGCTTTCATGTGTGATGATTAACAGCTCTAAGATATCATATCAGTGGTAGATAAAATATCAGCCCTACCTCGCTTGACATGGTAAATGCTCTTTGCAAAGATGTGAATGCCCTTACTCAATGCTTCCAAACACTTGGTAGTGAGTTAGGTGCCCGTCCCTGAATTTTATTTACTATGGTAACTGCGATGTGGCTGACTCTGGTGATGCTCTTTGAAAAGGAGTAGATAATGAATAACATCTTTCAGAAACATTGACTCATGGCAACACATAGCTGAACTCAAAGAACTCCACTTTAGGAATGATTTTCTGGTTCAACCCACCACTCGTCTGGCTAAAAAATTCCAATCAATTAGTGACTAGGGGACTGATTTAGATCTTGGTGGAACTGGGCCTGTCGTCACTTTTTCGACTCTTTCACCACCCGCCTAGTTGGTGGTCTGTCCACTCTACTTAGATGTTGGCGGGTCTGTGGACGAAAGGCCATCCGAGTCCTGCCGAATCCACCAGGAATCAACACCCAGGTCAACGACAACATAGGCAGAAGCGTCTGTTGGCTGAAATCCAGCCAAGATTACCGCTGCACAAAGCACGATGTACCTTTCTGTTGAGGAAACTGTGGCGAGAATACCTCCTACTTTGAGTTGGTGGAATCGAAGAAACTGAGGTACATACTTTTTTTGCATTTTTCTTATTTCTGTTTTTGTCCTGAACCCCTATTGTCCAGGTCCTTCCTTTACTGAATCTTCTTCATCACTCTGTTGTCACCAGGATCTAAGGTGAGCATCTTTTACACTTGTCTTACTATGAATTGTGTGTTGACAATTGTCTTGGGCTTGTGTATTTTAACATTGCTTTTACATGCATTGTATTTATGTGTAATTCATTAGTGTTCACTTTACAACTTATCATGAAAAAATGAACACACCTATAGTGACACTTACAAAATATATATGTATGCTGTTGGGGTGGTTGTGGGTGTTGTGCTTGTGGTGCATATGGGTGTGCATTCAAAGTGCATGTGTGTGGTTAGTGTGCAATGCCATATGTAAAATAAAAGGGGCATTACACGTTACCTACATCTGTTTTAGAAATAAACACAACATATATTGTAGTGTGGGCTGGGATTTGTTTGCGCACATTGCTATGTTAGCATAGGCTTATGGGGGCGTGGCTTGGATGCCGAGGAGGTAGGCAGCGTGAGCTCGGTGCTCCGCGCCCGATCCTGAAAAATATCCTGAATATTTGGTCGGACCCCGACGAAACTGATATAATCCGATACTGGAAGGTGCCAGGGAGGGTCCGGCGCCGACGGCGGACGACTCGAGACCGATCCCAGCCCGGTATCTGAATCTGAAAGCCGGACTCAGGCGTGAAGTTATCGAGCTAAGATGGCGGCGGTGGCATGAGGCACGGAGACGACGGAGTCGCAGGGCCGGAGCCACTTTAAGGGCTGCTACTTTTCTCCGATAAGAGGTGTTGGCGGCTGCATCGGACCTCTCTCGGGGTGTTGGAGTGGACCATTCGAGGGCCACCGGCTGTGGATGGGACCGGAACCCTTGATAGTGGCGGCGACAACGTGGCGACAACCCAGTGACGATGACCCCGGATCTCTGAGCACGACTGGCGCCAGCTGGATTAGCGGTCGGTCGAAAACCCTGATTCCGAGAGGCAGCCTTGGCCCCGGAGACTAGAGTGGTGCCCAAGGCGTGGAACGCGGCGGGCCTTTCCACTACTGTTACGGGGGGACCTTCCTAGGGGCGAGGCCCAGCGAAGTGCGGAGCGGGAGCAGAAGCAGCTTTGGAGGCCACCACTCTTTCCAGCCCAGATGGGGAAGCCGAAAGGGAAGGGGGATGGTGCGACCGACACCGAAGCCAGGGAAGGAGCGGATCGTGACCTGTCGGCGCTGCAGCGTATGCAGGACCGTATCCTGGAGGCCATCGCCACCACCAAGGACGCCTTGCAGCAGGACATAGCCCAGGTGGCGACAGGCTTGGGACTCCTGAAAGCTGACCACGATAAGCTCAAGGACAGGGTGAAGTCCGTGGAAATCACGGTTCAGGAATTAGCCCCGAGCCATGCAGCGGTGAAGGCGCAGGTGGCGGATGTGATGGATCGTCTGAGGGTGCTGGAACGGAGGGCCGAGGACGCGGAAAACCGGAATAGGCGCAATAACGTACGCCTTGTAGGCCTGCCGGAAAAAATCGAAGGAGACGATATGGTGGGCTATCTTGACAACTGGTTACGAACTGAGGTGGCACCAGAGGGATTGTCCCCCTTCTTCTCCCTTGAGCGGGCACATAGGGTCCCGGCGCGTCCGCCGGCCCCGGGCCTCCCGCCTCGCCCAGTGGTGTTCAAATTGCTCCATTACAGGGACAGGGACTGGTTATTACAGAGGGCGAGGGAGGCAGGACCCTTTCAAGTGGACAACAACAGGGTCACTATGTTCCCAGACTATACGTTTGAGACGCAGAGGCTCAGGGCCAATTTCCTGTCTCTTAAGCGGGAGCTCCGTGATGAGGGCATCCAGTACTCCCTGCTATTCCCGGCGAAGCTGAGAGTGGTGGTAGATGAACAGACACTCTTCTTCACATCCTCGGCGGACGCTTGGGCCTGGTGGGACACTTATAAAGCGGGAACAGATGGCGCCAAGGCCAGAGAGGAGGAGGCTAAGGTGGCACAACCGATCAGGAAATCTCAACGGATCAGGAAGAACCGTAGGAGGACCGGCAGGCCTTCGGTGTCGCAGACGGAGACGGAGAGGCAGGCGGCCTTACAGGCAGTGGCGGACTTATCCAAAAATACCAGAAGCCAGTCCGGGAAGGGCACGGACTCGGAGGGCCCGGGCACGGGCTCAGAGACGGGACTTTCGGAATTTGGTGGAGCCCGTGGCCCCATCGTGACGCCGCAGACTTCGGAGGAGATACTTGAGGCGTGTTAATCTGGACTAGTGGAGCGGACTCGTTGGTTGGACACCGGGGCGCTGGGCCCATGGCTGCGGTACACTGTTACTTGAGGTTTCGGGGCGCTATGATGTGGGGGTTGTGGGGTGGGGTGTGCGGGAATGATTTGCTTTCACGAACCTTTCGCATCGGACCGCGCCCTACTGGCCCTTAAGGTCATCGCAGTGGAGACTGCGAATATTACTGCCTTTCTTTGAGGGGTGGTTGGGAGTGTTGGTTTGGATGGGGGTACTTCCAGTTGCGGGGGGGCCTGTCCTGGGGGGTGGGAGTTGAGAGCAGTTGGGGTTGCTCTGGGTGTTGTTGTGGGAGGGGGGGTTTGGCTTCCTGTTTGGAGAGGGTGGGTGGGTTGGTCCGTGGTCGCGCAGCGAATAAGGTCAATGATCTTTATTGTTCGGTCTGGTTGTGCGAAGGGGAATGGCTAGTACCGGGGCATTGAAATGTGTGTCCTGGAATGTGCGGGGTATGCAGTCCATGACCCGCAGGCATAAAGTTCAGGCATACCTCAAGCGTAGGGGGGTTCACATAGCGTTCCTGCAAGAAACACATCTTAATAAGCAAGAAGGGATAGCGCTACAGAGGCGTTGGAGGGGGCAGCTGTTCAACACGACGTTCTCGGCCTTTGCAAGGGGGGCGCTGATTTGGATACGAGCGGGGGTTCCCTTCCAGGTTACTAAAACATTGGTGGACCCTGAGGGCAGATATGTGGCGGTGGAGGGGAGGCTAAGGGGCAGGGTAGTGTCTCTCTGCAGTGTGTACGCTCCCAACGTGGATTTGCCCGCATTTTTGTCCCTACTCTCGGGTAAACTTTCGGGTTATTTGGCGGGGCCGGTGCTCCTGGGGGGGATTTCAATTCGGTTGAGGATGTGGTTTTGGATAGGTCCCATCCCCCGCTGCGCGCGTCCCCAGCGCATAGGGTGGCCAAGCGCAGGCTGGAGTGGCAGGAGAGTTGGGCCCTCACGGATGCATGGAGGGCGTTACACCCCACTACTAGGGACTACTCCTTTCACTCGCAATTGCATGATCTACATGTTAGGCTGGACGCATTTCTGTGTTCCTCATGTGTACTTTCTGCGGTGGGAGGGGCGGAATATTTGGCCCGGACGATGTCGGACCACAACCTTTTGTTGTTGTCCCTGAACTGGATGGTGGCCGTTAACTGCGTACCAACATGGCGCCTGCAACCTGACACCCTGGATGACTTGTTGTTCAGGGAGGCCCTTGGAGAATGCATGGAGTGTTATTTTGAGGAGAACAGTGGCTCGGCCTCCACGAGGGCGGTGGAGTGGGATGCGTTTAAGGTGGTGGTGCGAGGACACTGTATTGGACACGCGGCTGGGGCTCGCAAGACTTTGTTGGATGATTTGGATAAGGCTGAGACGCGGTTGAGGGATCTGGAGAAGGGACGCCCGAATCACCCTGAGTTGCAGGAGGGGCTTAGTGGGGCCAGGGAGGGGCTGGCAGTGGAACTGGAACGGCTGCGCAGCTTTGATCATAAAGCGTACATGACGAGGGCGCATGCGGAGGGCGATAAGGCGGGGTCTATGCTGGCGTGGCTCGCTAACCCAGTCAGGAGGGGTATGCCGATCATGATGATCCAAGAGACGGGGGAGGAACCCTGCCATACTCAACCCGGGATACTGAATAAGTTTCGGGCGTATTATGAGGGTCTCTATGAGAGTGGTGAAACAGGGGGGATGGATGAGCTGTGCGAGTTCTCGGACGGCCTACAACTGCTGAGGGTGGAAGACTCGGAGGCGGAGGAGCTGGGTCGGCCCATTACGCTCGGGGAGATAGGGTGCGCAGTGAAACAGATGGCTAGGAATAAGACCCCGGGTCTCGACGGACTCCCGATCGAGTTTTACAGTAAATATCTGGAGTACCTTGCTCCCCGGCTGCGAGAAGTCTATAATGAGGCACAATCGAGGGGTCGGCTCCCGGGCTCCATGTGTGAAGCCATCATGATCCCGCTCTTAAAACCGGGCAGAGAGGGGGCGGCCTTATCATCTTACCGTCCGTTGTCCATGCTGACGACGGACTACAAGATCCTGAGTAAAATTCTTGCCAACAGACTGCTGGTGCACATGACTGGCCTTGTTCATAAGGACCAGTGCGGTTTTATCCCGACGCGCAACACCGCCCACAATATCCGCAGGCTTACAAGACTGATGGGGGAAGACTGGCCAGGCGCCGTCTCTCCATTTGTTCTCTCTATTGACATAGAGAAGGCCTTCGACAGTCTTGAATGGGGGTACTTGTATGAGGTGATGCGGCGCTTCGGGCTGGGGGACGGATACATAAACTGGACCAAGGTCCTGTACACTGACGCGGTAGCAAGAGTCCGGGTGGGCGCTCTGATCTCGAGGCAATACCCTGTCCGGCGGGGCACTAGACAGGGGTGCTCCCTATCTCCTCTGCTGTTTGCCCTGGCGATGGAACCCTTCGCTGTGGAGGCCAGGTTGGGCCGCCACTATGCCGGATTATCGTATAGGGGCAAGCCACATTTCATTTCTTTGTATGCGGATGATCTGCTGATGTTTTTGGCTAACGCGGGCCCCGAGCTAGAGGGGGCAAGGCGGTTATTGGAGCGATTCGGCCGGTTATCAGGCCTGAGGGTTAACTGGCCTAAGTCCTGCTTATTCCCCCTGAGATCGGGAGAACCGTGCCCACTCACCGCGCAAGAACTCCGATGGAAACCGCGCTGTCTGCATTATCTGGGAGTCTATATCTATCACACCCCGGCAGATCTGCTGGAGGGTAACATCACCCGTTGTATTAACGCTCTGCGGGGGAGCATGGATTTCTGGTCTACACTGCCGCTATCCCTGGCTGGTAGGATCTCCCTGCTCAAGATGGTGGCCCTGCCCAGGTTGTTGTATTATTTTAGGACGCTCCCGGTGTGGGTCCCGAGTCCTATTTTTCGGCGCCTGAGGTCTCTGGTCATAGCGTTCTTATGGGGTACGGGCAGGAGGCGCATAGCGCTGGATACTCTGCTACGTCCCAAGGATGAAGGAGGTTTGGCGGTGCCTGATTTTGAAGGGTATTATCTGGCTGCGCAGCTGCAGATTTTTACTCAGGAGGTCGCGAGAGTCTATAGAGGCCCTGAGGACGCGAGAGTTGAAGGTACCCCACGACACGTGCTGGTGTACATCACACTGCACCAGAGGCTCCTGGTGAGAGACCTGACGGTTGAGGAGCAGACTTTCCGACTCTGCTGGAACCGCGCACGTAAGCGAGCGGGGGTCCGCCTTATGTATGCTCCTGAAATCCCGTTGGGGATGGTCACGGCCCTTCCTCATGGAGGGGACTGGTCGCGCTTGCTGGGATGGGAGGAGGCGGGGATACACATGCTGGGCGACTTGTATGAGGATGGGGTACTGCTGCCGTTTCAGGAATTGCAGGAGCGGTTCGACCTACCGAGGGGCGACTACTTGTTGCACGCAGCGGTCACCGGCGCCATGCAGGCTCACTGGGGGGAAGGATTGCAGGAACCGGGCACCTCTATGGCATGCCAATACACGATGATGGCAGCGGGGACCTTTAAGGCCGTCACCTGCTTGTACTCCAGGATGCTGAGGGAGGCCCTACAGCCTCTGGCGGTTCTGAAGGCCAAATGGGAGCTGGACCTCCAATTGGAGATCCCTGATACGACCTGGGGCCAGCTGCTGAGGTGCGCACGGAAGAGCTCGAGAAACGCCAGGTTTCAGTTAATCCATTTCTACATCATTCACAGGGCGTACCTCACGCCGGGGAAAATACGACAATATTTTGGGGTGGAACACGCTGCTTGCCCCAGGTGCAATACAGTCGGGGCGGACCTGGGTCACATGTTGTGGGATTGCCCCTCTCTGGGTGACTACTGGCAGGAAATTGGGAGGGCCCTCAACAGTGCAACAGACAGGGACATCCAGTACACGAAAGCAGTGGGGGTCCTCCATTGGTTTCCACATACGCCTAGGAATAAGACTACCAGCAAATTTATAGACTTGGGGCTCATCCTGGCTAAGCGGGAGATAACGAGACATTGGAAATCGAGAGTGGGGCCCACGTATAAAAGATGGTTTGGGGAATGCCTGCGGTGGGCGGCATGTGAGAGCACCTTGAGATACCAGATGGCCTGGAGAACGAATGATGAGAAGGCTCTGGAGAGGGCGACTGCGTGGGAAATGATGGTGCAGGCGCTCCGAGACACAGCTGACGAGGAGCAGGAGGGCGAGGAGGGGCTGGATATAGCTAACCCTGTCACCTTACCGGGGGACACACCTTAGCAAATGTATGTACTTCCTACACCACAACAGACGCTCTTACGGCAGTGATTTAGCATAGCGCGACCATGGGGGGGGGGGGGAGGAAGCTGGAATTGGCGGGCTGTTGGGGATCGAAATTATGGGGCGGGGGAGGGGCGAAAATCACAAAAGCAACCCAGCATTACCTTGGTAATACTAGTGTCGGACGATGTAAGGTATTACAAGGACTACTAATGAACGGAGGTCGAGCTGCGCCCAAGGACGGGGCGAACCTCCCGAACAGGAGTGCAAAGGACAATGCCATGTCTTGTTTTCGGAGAACTTATACAGTTGGTTATACTGTCTGTACAATTATATTGGTGATGCAATAAAAATGATGTTAAAAAAAAAAAAAAAATGTTAGCATATGCTTATTAGAAGTTTAAATGCCATGTTACCTTTTGCTGCTTTATGCACACAACACTGCACATAGCTGTTATTGTAAGTTAGGCTGCGTGAATTATTTCACATGAGAAAGTCTTGTTTTTGGCATCCCTAGACTTACATCGTGACCCTAGTCTGCACAGTGAGTGCTAAAGCCTCTAAGGTTATCATACCAAGGTAGCTGTTGTTCGGGCTTATTGGCTCACGTTTTAGACAAAACACCCATGCAGCTGCGAGCCAGTGGAGATTCCGGCGCCCTTAATATTACACTGTAAGCATGATTTCAGACACTTGGAAGAATCCCGTTTTTCAAGAGAGACAGAAGCTTTTGCAGATCCTGATGTGATTTACTCCTGCTGACATTGGAGGTATGGGGTCCCCTATTCAAGCCTAAGAGAGCTTCTATATTTTATAAAACATAGTTTCTACCTAGGGAGGGTGATACACTAGGCACTATAAGACCTGTTTTCACCATCATTGTAATATGATTTCTCCTTTTGTGTTTTATTGAATTGTAACAATGCTGATCATATTATTTCTAATCATATGTCTGCTTATGTTAGCAAAGATAATGCATCTAAGAGCACGTCGTTAAAATAAATATTTTACCCTCTCCTGTGTCTCTTTTTACTCCTGTTGTGGACTGGTATGAGAATAACCAACAAAAGAGTGTTCTTGATTCCCACCATTCCTGAGTATAATCTAAGTCGCATGTTCTGGCTTGTCTATTCATTGGTTCCTTTGCTATAGGACGAAGAGCTAATGTGACACTAATGCTAGTCGGTTAGGGTTTCTAGGTACTGAGGTGAGTTTTTTAGTTCACCACAAATCACTGAGGTCCTGGGTCTCCGTGCACAGTTCTGTGTAGGAGCAGAATCCCTGCAATATGGCACACCCAACTTAGTGGTCTTATTTTGAGACTCTCGAGTAGTGCTTATATCAGTCCAACACTCCCTCACTATTGTTTCCGGTTGAAAGTGGTGCCGGATAAACCTACCTATAGTTAAATAGGTATTTTCAAGCTTGAATATTTTTAAACGGTTTTTATTGAGTTTCTACCCAGTTGTGCTACAATACTTAGTATTGTCTTTTATCTCTGCTGTGTCGTTATGGGTGAAGTTGAAATACCCAAGCATAGCCGGATGGCGGTCCGCTATGATTTGCAGGCTTATGCCATCCCCTTGGAGGGCATGGCAGTTGTTTTTGTGGTGAGTGCTGACGCAGCATACCAATTTGAGATGTTCTACTCTTGGGTTACATTTCCTGCGGTGAATGCACATTCTAATACATTTCATATTTACACTCCCACTGCCGTGCCTTAGGAGTACGCTCCTTATAGGACACAGGAGAATCCAATTTCAGCTTGGCAGCACCAAATGTGGTTTAATGGCGCCCTCCCCCACTCTTTCACGACGGTTCGATTAGGTCCTTTGTCCATCCCAGGCGCTTCTTGGCCTGTCTTGGCTGGATTTACCCCACACCCCTGTGCCGGGGTGGTTGCCGTTGGAGAATTGAGGCCACTTTATACCTCTGCTGTGGGGGTTATACGGGCCTTGGTTCAATACATAGCCCGCAACGTCCAGGGCGAGGCACCTGGTATTGCGGCGCATCCAGTTGGACCGGGCGGGATGAAGCTTAGTCCTGTCATGGTTAATGCGGTTATGGGCAAGCGCCCCCAGGTTAAGGATGATATGCTTATTGGCTTGCTGAGAAATTTGACCAACTGGAGGCAGTATTTCCTAACATGACTCCTTTGGAGAAACACAGGATTCTTACAATTAGTTTGCAGAAAGACTTAGTACCGGTAGTGACTGACTGTACCACATGGGGTATGATTTTTGCGGCAGTCTATGCTAAGTGCTTCGGCACTCCGTCCATGGCTGTCCTGCCCTCTGTCATTAAGCGTGTTCAAGATGAGCATGGACCTGAGGCGGCTGATGAGTTGGGAATGAGACTCGTTGGAGTGTTTGACGTAGTTTCCGATCTCGTCCTTTCTAATGTTAAGGGAGATGCGGTAAGCTTCCAGGTGTCTAATGCTTTGCGCGATGTCCCCGATGCCGAGAAACCCCGTCAGTTACCATAAATTATTACGGCGGCTTATAAGACCATTGGTCGTAATAGTTTGGGTGTTAAGCCTTTTGCCAAGGCAGCGCAGAAGCAAACTCAGGCGGCAAAGTCTGACAAAGACGATCGCCCCAATGTTTCAAAGCAGACTTGGAATAAGAATAAAAAATTGGGGAAACAGCAAAAGAAACAAGGGTCCCGTCCCGCTTTCCCAATACCTGCCTCTACTGAGCGTACATATGAATTGCTCGACCGCACAACTATTAAGTCACCTGATCGTTTTCAGGTTCCTGATCAACGTTCTCCTCGCTCTTTGCAGGACTCATCAGTCTCACCCACCAGTGGAGGACACGGTGGCAGAGGACGGGGTGCAAAACAAGAGCAACCCAGCAAGACAGACGGTAAAGGCAAACAGGTCAACTCTACACGTCAAAGACCCCAGTTTCAGACAAAAAAGTTGCTGCTTTAACAGCGAGATATGCCACGGATAGTGAGAACACAGCTTCGGAACCTGACATGAGCGCTGACGCTACGCTACTAGACAGCGCAGCGGAATTTACCATTGTGCGGGAAGCATTGCGTCCACTTCTGAAGGTGACAGCAACTGGCACGTTCCTTGTTGTTGAGACAGCTGACACTAGAGTTGCTCCCCCTGAAAGTCTTTATGAAATAGTCCTTTTAATTGAAGGGGACATACAACGTACTGTAAAAGGGGTCTTTTGGGAGAATCTAACTACTACCTATGACATTTTGTTGGCGGAGGCCGATTGACCCCCACCTTTTGTTTTAGCTGCTCCGCAAGGGGAGGAGGTAATCCTCCCCAGTTTCACGCACACAGTGCTGAAGGAGCAGGCTCTGCAGTTTGCAGAAGAGTGGGCTAAGGTGCTTGCACTGGATTTGTACCGTACTCACTGTGGCTGGGACAATTTTCCCCCCCGACATGAAGCGTGAAGCGAAAGCATCCGTGGCAGAAATCCTTGAACAATTGGAGTATCAAGGTGTGATTGAAACGTGTGTGTCTCTGATGAATAACCCTCTTTTTACTGTGACAAAGCCTGATGGCTCGTACTGTTTTGTATTGGATTACAGGCACTTGAATTCTCATTGCCGGACCTGCACAGTACAAAACCCTCACAGTTCTGCCCTTGTGTATAGTCTTGTGCGTGAACGGTTTAAAACCACACTGGACATATCCAATGGCTTCTTTGGCCATAACCAGTCTATTAGTAGTCAATGGACAGCTGTCACCAGTGGTGGCAAACGACGCCAGTTCCGAAGATTGGCTATGGGCTATAAGAACAGTCCAGGCGTCTTTGCCACCCGCATAGTCTCTCTTTTGGAGAGACTCGACCCAGATGCATGTTCGTATGTGGATGACATTTATCTCACAGACAACGAATTATGGCCGCATCTGTGTCACATTGACCGCATAATTTGTCAGTTTGCGTACTTCAGTTACAAATTTAATTTTGCGAAATCTCACATTGCTGAGTACACATTGTTGTTCCTGGGCTATGAGCTCAACAATGAAGGTCGAGGTTTAGCACCCCTCTTCCTGGAGAAATGCGCACAGCTGCGCGCTCCTACTACACTGAAGAAACTACAGTCTTTACTGAGCTTTTTAAATTTCAGGCGTAATTACATTCCCGAATATGCCCAGCTTATCAAACCTCTTTACGCTTCGGTACAACCTACTTTCTTCAAATATTGCTGGCTGCCTGCTCATTTAGCCATCTTGCAATCTTTGCAGGCTGATCTTCTAGAATCTAAATTCTTATTGACTTGTGATAACCCCACCAAGTTGGTAATAAGAATTGTACCTGGGGCAGTGGGTTTCACGTACCTGACTTTTAAGAAAGGTGACACAGTCCCTATTGCTTACAAGTCACACTTGTACACTTCGGCTGAGCTGCGGTTTTCCACTGTAGAAAAAGTTTTGACAGAAGTGCAAATGGTGATTCTGAAGAAACTTGCACTGACACAGGGAAAACGCATTTTGGTTGTTACTCCCTATCCTGCCCTGGAGGCAGTGACGAAAGCCAGTGTACCAAATTCAAAAGCTTTGCATCCAAGGTGGATACAATGGGCCACGTCCTTGACATCTCTGGATGTCATGTTCATTTTCGAGTATTTGCGGTATGAATTAGTTCATCCAGCTGCTCTGACCATTATGATTATGCACCATGTTTGCATCACAAAAGTGACACAAATCGACGCAAATCTTTGAATCTCTATTTCCTTTGCATTACTCAGCTCTGCGAGGGTGTTCAATGGGTGGTGCATGGGCGTTCCCATACAACTACCCAAGATTTTTGTCACAAGACATGTCTACTTTTTGTTGTTGTAAATTTGTGTAAAAAAAAAGCACTCATTTCAAATAGGCGCTATCACGGAGAAATGCTTTTATTTCTCCTTTCTTTTTCGACTTTGCATGTGTGCTGAACTTTACAGCACACATACACAGTGGGAAATGTTTAAAAGTTAGTCTAAGAATGGTATTTTGTACTGGAACAATATCCTTCCATGAGAAACCTATGCTAGACTCACGCAGACATCCTTTCAATATGGTGAACAGGTGTGTGCATGACGCACAGTTGCCTGATTTAGCGCCAGATCTAGAGAGAGGGAAGGAGAGCGCCATATTTCTGTAAATATGGCGCTCTCCTCACGCAACGCAGTGTCCCATTTTTGGCCGCTGTGCTGGATGAAAATTTAGTAAATCTGGTCCAAAGGGTCAGGTACACACACCATTTTCACCGTCCCACCTGACATATATTATGAAAATGGTGAAGTCAATGTCCATAGTAGTTTAAATGATCTATTCTAGAATACCTAAAGCCATCATAAAGCCTTGTAGTATATTATTTCAAATGTCTATTTGAATAATATAGATTTCAGAGGTGCATGTTCTCTGTCTGGACCATAACGAGGCTGATTCTGGAGGCACTAAACAGACACAGAGGTCCCCCAAAGCTCATGCATCAGCAGTTTGTGGAACCCCTCATGGCTGCCCACAGGTATTCTCACAGGGGAGTGTGCTTCCTTTTGACTTCACGAGTAAAATCAAGAATATCATTTATAGTGTTTTGAACGGTTTTGGTGATCCAGTGGCCAAACTCTACACCAAGGGTCACCAACCTTTTTTGAAAAAAGAGATAGTTCTGTTCTAGGAAAATCATAACGAGCTACTACATATTATTAGTTTGATATTAGTGATCACGTCAGACAAGATCACATTACTGGCCACACCATCCAAATTATCAGCAGTGATTACCTCCGTGCATCAGGCAAGATTATAAACATTGATTACCTCCGTGCATCAGGCAAGATTACCAGCAGTGATTACCTCCGTGCATCAGGCAAGATTATAAACATTGATTACCTCCGTGCATCAGGCAAGATTATAAACATTGATTACCTCCGTGCATCAGGCAAGATTACCAGCAGTGATTACCTCCGTGCATCAGGCAAGATTATCAGCAGTGATTACCTCAGTGCATCAGGCAAGATTACCAGCAGTGATTACCTCAGTGCATCAGGCAAGTTTACCAGAAGTGATTTCCTCAGTGCATCAGGCAAGATTACCAGAAGTGATTTCCTTGGTGCATCAGGCAAGATTACCAGAAGTGATTTCCTCGGTGCATCGGGCAAGATTACCAGCAGTGATTTCCTCGGTGCATCAGGCAAGATTACCAGAAGTGATTTCCTCAGTGCATCAGGCAAGATTACCAGAAGTGATTTCCTCGGTGCATCAGGCAAGATTACCAGAAGTGATTTCCTCGGTGCATCAGGCAAGATTACCAGCAGTGATTTCCTCGGTGCATCAGGCAAGATTACCAGAAGTGATTCCCTCAGTGCATCAGGCAAGATTACCAGCAGTGATTTCCTCAGTGCATCAGGCAAGATTACCAGAAGTGATTTCCTCGGTGCATCAGGCAAGATTACCAGAAGTGATTTCCTCGGTGCATCAGGCAAGATTACCAGAAGTGATTTCCTTGGTGCGTCAGGCAAGATTACCAGAAGTGATTTCCTCAGTGCATCAGGCAAGATTACCAGAAGTGATTTCCTCAGTGCATCAGGCAAGATTACCAGCAGTGGTTACCTCTGTGCCTCCGTCTCCAGGGCTCCCTACCTCCCTCCCCAGGGCTCCATACCTCCCTCCCCACTGCTCCACTCCTCCCTCCCCAGAGTGCCTTACCTCCCTCCCCAGGGCTCCTTACCTCTCGCCCTAGGGCTCCTCACCTTTCTCCCCAGGGCTCCTTGCCTCCTAACCTCCGTCCCCACTGCTACACTCCTCCCTCTCCAGGGCTCCTTAACTCCCTCCCCAGAGCTCCTTAACTCCCTCCCCAGAGCTCCTTACCTTCCTCCCCATTGCTCCACTCCTCCCTCCCCACTGCTCCATCTCTTCCTCCTTAGGTCTCCATACATCCATCTCCATGGCTCCTTACCTCCCTCCCTGCTGCCCCACTCCTCCCTCCCCAGGGCTCCATAACCTCCCAACCCAGGGCTCCTTAGCTTCCTCCCCAGGGCTCCTCACATCCCTTCCCATTGCTCCACTCCTCCCTCCCCACTGCTCCATTTCTCCCTCCTTAGGTCTCCTTACCTCCCTCCTTAGGTCTCCTTACCTCCCTCCGCAGGGCTCCTTATCTCTCTCCACACTGCTCTATACATCCCTCCCCAGGGCTCCTTACCTCCCTCCCCTGTGTTTCTTAGCTCCCTCCAAAGGGCTCCTTACCTCCCTCCCCACTGCTCTGTAAAGTACCTCCCTCCCTAGTGCTCCAGATAGTGTCTCCAAGACCCAACTACATCATCAGTGATTGGCTCTTCGGCATAGTATGCTTATGTTTTAGCAATAATGCTGTGCTTGCTTTACCCCTTAACAAATTTTTGAGGGGGCAGAACCATTTTGAGTTACTCCAATTTGGGCTGCTCCGGGTCCACGAAGGGGACCCTCCTAAGAGGGTGCCCCCCTTAGTGCCACAGGATGCCCGCGTCACTTCCGGGCAGGAGTGGGCGGGGCGAGGTACATATACCTCTCCCGCCCACTGTGCGCCCTCTTTTCCCGTTGCCCTGAAGCCGTTTCAAATAAACCTGCAGCAATTTTCTCCACAAAAAAGGTGTATTGTCTGTTTATTTCTCCAGGATATTGCTGTGGGGGATGAGGAGTCTTGCCGATATTGGCACTATGCAAGCTGCCCCGGGTCCATGAAGGGGACCCTCTTAAGATAGCGGCCCCCCTTAGTGCCACAGGATGGCACACGAGGCAGCCGCCCAGTGTTTGCGACCCCCTAAGGGTCTGCATGCCCGCGTCACTTCCGGGCAGGTGTGGGCGGGGCGAGGTACATGTATCTCTCCCACCCACTGGGCACCCTCTTTTCCCGCCGCCCTGATGCTGTTTCCCTCCCTACGGCTTGCCCGGCATTCAGGCAGGGGGTGACGGGGTGGTTTGTCTAACTTATTATTTTGTGTTGCAGGCGGAGTTACAGGGCGATCCAGAGGCTGTAAGGTACAGAAGGGTACCCTCTGCAGGAGCACAGTAAGGGTGCTAAAGCCAAATATCCCCAGGAGGTCCTCGCGTTGGACCCTAGAGGAGCGACGGTGCCCCCTTAGTCCTACGGGCGGTTGTGGACCTGAGCCACCAGGGGTTGCCTGAAACGTTCTGCCCCCCCCCCCCTTCTGGGGGGGGTGAGTAATGGGGTGGACTGGCTGTCCACTGGTGGGAAGGGTTAGCCCCTCCCCCAAATCTGACAAACACCGATTGGATTGGCCACGGTGTAATTTGGCTCATCAGGTGGCAAGCGGCGAGGGGCTCTCTGCTCTGGGATCGCCCGTAAGATAGCCCAACATGTTGGCATATTTGTTATGCAAATAAACCTGCAGCAATTTCCTCCACACAAAAAAGTGTCTTGTCTGTTTATTTCTCCAGGATATTGCTGTGGGGTGATGGGGAGTGTTGCCGATATTGAAATTGGCACTATGTCTCTAAATAAATATTCACTTATCATTTAACATTAGCCGCTGTAAATCACACTATAAAAATGTTGTTATGAATAAAAATAGAAGTTCACAAACCTGTTAAGTCCTTCTGACCTTTTACAATAACAATCCATTTGCCCCATCCAGGGAGAAGCTGGAGAAAGGAGACTCCCGGACCAGGGTGGAAGCCCTCTGTCTGATTGGCTGGCTGAAGCTAATGACGGCGAAGCTGTTGCCTGGCTTCCTCCAGTGCTTCTCTGATGACATTGTTTCTGTGAGGCGCGGAGCGTGTAATGCGGCCGGAGCACTCCAGATCAAAGATGAGATGGTGAGTGACGTCGGAAATAGCAAAAAATGCAGAAACCACTTCAGCAGTGCCGTACCCTCTTGATGTTGGGAACTAAGATATAAGAATATTATTGATCTATCTACCTCTTGGATTTTACTGGTAAAACACCTTTTGCAAAGCTGCTTGTTAGGTTACAAGAGTGGACTGGACTAGGGATAAGGGACTCTTTCTAAAGCTTCAATTTAGATTTTGTGAGTGGTCGGGTACTGTAAGACAATGTCCTAATCTGTATCTCTTGTGGTCCATAGAGGACAATTAGACAAGCATGAATACATGCACCAAGACCAGGTGACTGCATTAATCCTGCTAAGCTTTGGAACATCTAGTAATTGATACACCACTAAGATTTCATGTGGGGAGAAACCTTGTCAGGTACCAAAGGATAGCTGTTGCTTCTTCAGCTCTAGCATTGTACTGAAGATGAATCCTGTAATTTGCTAGCATGTTTTTTTTTGGTTTATATAGCACAAACTCAACCCGAAGGGATCAGGGCACTTGACATGAGCATCAGTTCCGTGTTACGGACGAACAAATTCATTTTGTTGGGCACGGGCAGAATAAGTAATTTGCCCACAATCACAGGATGTTGAGCGTCCTTGCAGAGACTAAAACCGTTTCCACAGCTTCGAGGTCAACCACTCTTGAAAGAGGTCCAGATTGTGGCAGTGAAGACGACTGCGTCAGTGATACCATGTGCCAGTGTAGAGGGGAACCCGAAGAAACCTGGCAAAGACGGGCCCCTTCCCCATGCTTTGGGATGTGTACTACTAGAGCGGCACTGTGCCAACCCCAGAATCTGGGGTCCTCTCCTCCGCTGCCAGGGCTGTTGTCACAGAGTCAAGCTGGGTTCCGGGCGAGGTTGCCTGGGATATTGGTGTCCTATAGTGATGCAGCCTCGCAGTCTGGGAGAGGTGGACCCCACCTAGAGACTGTGGCCTACTCAGTGGTAGCTGAACCTGTAGATCTGGGAAGGCTATGACATCTGATGCTCACATGGAGGCCACAGAAACTTAAGAGGAATTGGTGCCCTATCATCCATCTTTGTGTGTGCCCCCCACACATATTGAATTTGGGGCTGCACAGTTTGCAGTGCTGAACCTGAATTGTGACGCAGACTTGCGTCTTGGGCAGAGGCATGTGAGCATCCATAGTGTGGTTCGCAGCAGTGATTAGTATTTGGGGATATGGCAACAGGTAATATGGAGGCTGCAGGCTGTGTGCTACTGACTGATGCCCCAACAGTATTTCTAGTCTTCTGGGTGAGCACCCCTTTCGACTTCACTGTCCCAAAATTTCTCTGGAGTGGGGTCGAAACCTCTCTGCTGGCCTACTGGGTCCACCTGGAGTATGCTGCTAGGGTGAGTGGATTGGAACACTTGACCACATAGCTTGAAGGCCGAGTGGTTTACGTGTGTCCGGCATCTCAGTGGGCACTCCCACAATGTCAAAGCATGTATCTATCTATGTATCTCTTGTATTTTAAAGCGCAATCATTGCCCCAGGGCAGTCTGGCACTAGCTTAAAGGACAAGACAGTATCAGAACGTTAAATCTAAAAAGGCCAGGCTTCACTGCCCTCCGAAACCTCGAGTTTCAGGAGATGGCATGAGTCTGTGGTGGGAGATCATGCCAGTCAAAAGCCACCCTAAAAGAGAAGGTAATGCCCTCTTGCTGAGCTCGTTTGATTTTGCGAACGTAAAGCAAGGATTCATTGGCAGAATGGAGGGAGCTTGTTGTTACATAACACCTCAACAAATTTTTAAGAGCCACAGGGCCCAAGTTGTTAAATACTTTAAAACATGGGGGCATATGTACAAGCCCCTATCGTCACGAGAACGTCACTTTTTGTGATGTTTCCGTGGAGATAGGGGCTTTGCCTTACTTACAAGGCAGCGTTAAGCCACTTAAAGTGGCTTAACGCTGCCATGTAAATAAGGCCCCCTTTCATGCAATGCTTAGCGTGAAAGGGGTGGGCGTGGGTGTTGCAGTGAGCGTTCCACCGCAACACCCATTGATTTTGAGGCCGCCCCCTATTTACATGGGCAGCGTGAATAAGAGGCAGCACCAAAATTAAGACCAGGAAAAACCTGGTCTTAAATTGGCGAAACAAGGAGAATGCTTTATTTCTCCTCGTTTTTGCTTTTTCCATGTGTGCTGCCTTGTTGGATTGTTTATGTGTAGGAAGGTGGCCGTTCCTGCACATAAACATTGTGCTGCATTAAGCAGCACACATAGAAGTGACAAAATGGCATTTCAGGATTGTTTACAACAATCCTAACCTGCACGCAGACATCCTTGCACTATAGGCCTTCACCAGTCTCCAATGGGCAGAGTGGCCATCGCTAAAATGCTTCTTCTCCACAGGCTTCTCTACTTTTTTACTGCACACCCTCATAGGCTGCCTCAGAACAGATGTAAGGACCTGGAAGTACTCCTAGTTGCACTGCTATGGGACGCTCAAGGTCCAGAGTAGCACTCCGTAAACTGTACCTGCTACTTACAGACGGAGGATTGGGGCTCCAAATTATGAATATTATTATGCTGCTGCGCCGCTCCAAGGGCCAATGAGATGGCTAGCGAGTGCCCAGGTGACAGAGATGTCCAGCTGGGCAATACTCTTAAGACGTACAGCCATAATAGAATGGCTATCGGGCTCCACCACTCTGATGCAAAAGAAGCAGGGTAATCTGCTAATGACAGCAGCTAGATGTAGCTGGCTACGGTACATGATGCCTAAAAGCCAAGCAACACCATATGCACCCATGCTACCACTTGAGATTTTACCGGGTACGTTCGCTTGCCACGACCGTCCGGAACTTGAGTCCTTGTCGGCGGTGGGATTGGATACCTGGGGCAACTTATTTGTGGTTGCACAGTTCCAGAGCCTAGAAGAGTTGATAGGGGACTTCGGAATCACGCAGGTTACATTCATGTTTTATGCGTTACTAGCGCAGCAATTCAGCCAAACATGGGGAGCGTCAAGATAGAACCAGACACATCGCAGGTGCTGCAGACCTTGCTTACACATCGGAAGCTCAGACATGCGGTAACAGCAATACATAGCTCCCTTAGGCCTGGTCCTAGCCCCCTACTGGCAACACTTCGTGCATATTGGGATTCCGAGCTGTCGGCTTCCATGAGTGGGCTCAGTGTATAGGGTACCCCAAAATTATATCCACAAACGCTAGGCTGAAATACACACAGTTTAATTATTTACATCATACCTATTTATCACCACACAGGCTGGCCCGTATGTACCCTACATTTGTCGATATATGCCCTCGCTGCTTGGGGTCAGACACAAAGTTTCTCCACATGGTCTGGGCATGCCCTTGCCTTAGTGCCTACTGGAATGAGATCACAGCGGCACTAGGGCAAGCAACTAACACTACAGTACCTGTGCAAGGCTTACACTTTCTACTTGGCATCACAAAGCGCACTGCAGCATAGCAAAACCTTAAAAAATTCCGTGACCTAGCTTTGGCATTAGCAAAGCGGAGAATAGCTGTCCTGGAAATCTAGTGCTGCTCCCAATACACGCATTTGGCTGTTGGATCTTTGCAAGGCGCTGGTGGCTGAGCACATGATACAAATACTGGAGGCACCCAGTGACCCCTCACAAACTAACCCCATGCAAAGGCAGGAATACTTGTCGTTTGTGGAAGGCAAATTGAAAACACCTATGGCCATATTATCAAGAAAGGGCGATACATTATCGCCGCTTTTATCGGCAGGAAACTGCCGCTAAAGCGGCAATAATGGCCTTGATAATATGCCCTTGTGAATTCCCATTGAAGCCCAGGTTCTGGTGTTAACCTGGGCTTCTATTGGAATTCTCAATGGCATATTATCAAGCCCATTATCGCCGCTTTAGGGGCAGTTTCTTGCCGATAAAAGTGGCGATAATGTATCGCCCTTTGTTGATAATATGGCCCCTATTTCTTCACAGGGATAAGATGGTTTTCTGCTGTAGGCATGAGTAACAACACGCTAATATATAGATGCATCAAAGCTGGGCCCCTCCCCAGGTATGACTTGGCCTAACTAGGCAATACCTCTGGCTTTTGCGAACACACAATGGTGTGGTGCGCGCTGCATCCGTCCCCCCCTCCCTTCTCGCCGCACCCGCTGGCCTGAAAGAGTACCCACATAAGCAGTCACCCTAGCCCACATATGACCCGAATCACATAGTACATGTGAATAAGTTGAGATCCTATAGTTCTGTGTTCACTGAATTGGTTGGTGTAAAAATATTGAGACTAAGAAAGTCTGTTGCTTTATTTGATGATTACAAAGTGGATAACATACATAGACATATACAAAATGTTAGATACGGTTCTCTTTTCTTTTTTGCCACCAGCATGTAACGCAACCTGGTTCCCCACCAAGTGTCAAGTATGTGAATGTCACTGTACTATTCTGTATAATAAAGCTGGCAGATTGCACTACGCATAACCTGTAAAAAAACAATAAAGACGTTTTTTTAAAAACTGGCTATTCCTCACCATTAATAGATATGCACTCTGCCATCTTGGTAAGGAGTACGGTTCTTCACCTTAAATGGGAGAAAACTCTCCACCATTCTGGCAAACATAATAAACATGGCCTGTATTCCCGTACTCTGGTGGACCTTGAATGTGCTACTGAATGCCATTTTCTTGGGCAACTCACAAACTGACAACGAGTCCTGTGGCTGAGTGGGCCATGCAGTCTGTACTGGGGCATGATGCATGGTAAGTGAGGAGTTTCTAAGGCCTTGTGTACCTAGAGTAGAGATACCACCAAGTTCTACTTCCCTAGTGTGGAATCTGTACCCAAGTTGTAAATGTTGATCCCTAGATTTGTGTGTGTCAGGCCATACCGTGCATGAGTGGTTTGAGCATGTAGTGTGAGGAAACTTAACAAAATGTGCAGGTCTATTAAGATGCAATCAGAAATACTTCAGATATTGCCCACAATTCTTCACATCGGCTATTGGAGAATCAACCCTGTGCCTCGGTAGGGTAGAGGTTGGCCTTCTTACCTACCCAGGAAGAAAATTTAATGCTAATGTTTTTCATAAAACTCAGCTAGTGCAATCCTTTATTCCCTTATGGCGGAGAGACCTGCTTCTCTGATTTACCACAGTTAGCCGTCAATGGCTCAAGAAAACCAGAAAACCTTGGTATCCATACACCAAGAGACAAAACAAACAGTGATGAAGACTGCTGTTATCTTTTATTTGAAAAAATATATATTAGAACATTAGATTGAGAGACATGTGTTCGGAATCTTTCCTTTTGGATTGGGTTATAATTAAGTAAGCGACTAAGCAGGTTGGTCTAGTATACTCAGGAGATATCAAGAACAGTAACTTTGTCAGATGAGATGGTTCATTTACCATTATCAGAATGTTAATTAATTACATTTGGTCCTAAAGAACGAGAATCCTGATGAGAAAAAGCCCTGAAACTATCTATCTATCTATATATATATATATATGTATATATAGATACACACATATTTCAGTCCTAAGGCATTCCTTATAGATATTCTTATTCGGTTGATTCTTTGTACGTTAGCCGGCATTTAGGCTCCCTAATGACAAATTTAAGCTCACTGTCATTGTTTGTAATTGTTAGATTTTTTATGTTTCGTAAAAAAGAACTTATATTTTTACTATTACTGTATGTTGGATGTATTAATAGCTTGTTGGTACCAAAAATATTTTACTATGCCACCAATTACCTCCCCTACCATAATTCATTGTCAGAGAGTGTAAAAGAAAAGAAAAAATGTAAACCTATCTGTTTCTAGAGACCATATGCACCGTACTTGAGTTTTCATGATGGTGTCTGATGATGGAGTGCGGAGATGCCCGTCTGGGTTCCCATGGTGGTTTTCAGGCCACCTCTGGTTCACCCAAATGATTCATAGTTCTTTCAGGGGCTCTGAAGTGACATAAGTGGCACCATAAAAAATGCTAAATAAACAAATAAATAAAGTACCCGTTGATCATCTCGGGAAACAGACTTTCCAACTTAGGGCCTCATCCTTGCGGTAGTAGGGACCGCCCGCCATAAGGGCGGGGGTCCCTTCGGCAGCATTAGGATGTGCACCCCCCCCCCCCCCCGGAGTCCCTGGGGGCCCGCAACGTGCTCCCGCAGGGATTCTCTGCATGCCTTTCTGTGGCGGCATTGCCGCCACGGAAAGGCATCCACAATTGCCCATCATAATATGGCTGGCAGTTTCTGATAGACACCGCCACCATATTATTCCTTTTCCGCCCTGGCCACAAGCCGACCGGGGCGGAAAAGCGGTGGACAGTCTTTCCGTCCGCTGAGGTCCCCCCCGCCATACTAATATGGCGAGGAGGAAAACAAATGCGGATGTCGGGCGGATTGCCTCTGCCAGGCTGGCGGTAGCCACCGCCAGCCTGGCGGGGGCAATCCGCCCGACATCCTAATGGGCCCCTTAGTGTGAAGATTAGCAGAGCCTGAAAGGAGAGGTACTCAAACAGGGCTCTGCTAAATTGAAGAAAAGCACTGCCACACAGATGAAGGTAAAATATATAAAAATGAAACCAGGACACTTAACAATCAATAGTTTCACTTTCAATATGTTGTAGTTTACTTGTAACAGGTTTACATATGTTTGATTTATGATAGGTACTCTGGTTATATAAAACGGATGTTCCCTGTTCTGTGAAAATGATTCAGGCTTTTGTAATTTGAGTTATAGATAAGCAGATTTTGGTAAATACATGGCCTTGAATGACAATTATAAATAAAGCCACACTCCTCACTCTCCTGATAGGAGATTGTTATCATCATAGCTGCCGCATGGAGAAGAGAACTAAAGACAGATGAAGATAGGAAATACCTGTCTGCTACAACCTTCCTTTTGTGTCTGGACTGAAGTTTATGAATGCCTATCTTAATCTCATTCCAGGTGCACCAGTGCCTCTGCAAACTGATACACAGTGACCCTGTCTGGAAAATCAAGGTGTTTGCACTTAGAGGTAAAAGACATAGATTCTATTGTAATAATATTTTAGTTACATGATTTGACATTGTGGTCAAATGAATGCTATTAGAAATGGGATCCCTGGCTGGCCAGGCCTTGCGCCAAAGTCAGTCAGAGACCACCACTCCTAAGTCAGGGCAAGAGAGTTACACGCCAAGATAACCCCTGCTCACCCTCTAGGTAACGTGGCGCGAGCAGCAAGGCTAAACTTGGAGGCTATGTGAGTTAAGTATTTGCGCACGCACCCCAGCAACAACACCCAAGGCCCACCACAAAGGAAACTCCACACAAGGTTATATATAAAAATAGCCTTTGTATTACACCAAAACACATTAGATAAAAACACACACTTTACAATGTGCCAAAAGGCACGGGCAGAATTTACAGGGGATATGTACAAGACAGGGCCACATGGACCACTGTCAGGAATCAGCAATTTTAGAACTTAGAATACAATACTTTTAGGCCTAGAACTTAGAACATAGAGCCTATCGGACAGTACCTTCCGTCCTGGTTGCGCGGGATAATGAGAGTGATCTCCTTAGTAGACTTGAGCGGGCGGCCGGCTAGCTACAAGCGTCTGTCTGGGGCGACCAATGTGTGCGGCTCAGAGGAGGAGGGGGAGGCAGGATGCGGGTGGCCCAGCGAAGCGGCACGGCTCAGGGGAGAGCGGCACGGCTCGAGGCTTGCACGGGCGGCCGGTCACGAGCTGCCGAGGGGAGTGAGCGAGGCACACTTCAGTGAGGTGCCAGGGGCCCAGGGAGATCAGACAAGTCCCAGCAATTTGTCAGGGAAGGCACAGTAGAGTCCACTGGTCCTGGGACTCTGGTCAGGGAGCGAGCTCAGTACCAAGCCCTTGGAGATAGTTAAACACCAAATAATCATGTAGCACACAACCATAAATTACTGGTACCAGGTATGTACCACCTACGCAACCTTAACCACCTTAGGAGAGGACACGCAGGGAACCAGGACCTCACTAGCAACACCTGTACTAGGAGAAAACAACCACCTAAGTATCACAATACCTGTAGGGGTATAGGCACATTACACATGATGCATCACAACACATTCAGAGATGTAGGGAAGGAAAACACATGATGCAGAACCTACATTCAGAGGTGTGAGAACAAGGCACATGACGCATAAAAACACATTCAGAGGTGCAAGGAACAAGTGACATGATGCATCTACAACACATTCAGAGGTGCAGCACAGGAGAACACATGATGCATAATCAACACATTCAGAGGTGTAAGAAACAAGGCACATGATGCATCTACAACACATTCAGAGGTGCAGCACAGGAGAACACATGATGCATAATCAACACATTCAGAGGTGTAAGGAACAAGGCACATGATGCATTTACAACACATTCAGAGGTGCAGAAAGAACAATTGCGCCAAACTCACATAAGTCACCACCTGTGACTGTCGCTAGGCCCTCTGGCCTTGTTGGGGCTAGGACGCCCTGTGTCCCAATGTCAGGGTCCTAAACGGAGCAGCTGCCCACGAAGTGCTGGGCAGCTGTGAAGACAATTGGGCCAATGCTGGAGCCTCGTGGGCTCAAGAACACAATGGGGCAAAAACAGAGCGTGGGAGCCTTGGGGCTCTGACCAACTATTCTCGTGTCCGCCAAGAGCCTCGTTGGGCTCTAAACAAGCAGACTGGCACTCTGAGCCTCTCAGGCTCGTAAAACAAATATAACAAATATGCCCCCTTGAGCCTCTCTGGGGCTCTAAAAAACTGTGCTCCTCGTGGGAGTCCCGCTCGGGGGACTCTCGGACAACTGGGGAGGCTCTTCAAGGCTTGTCACAAATATGCCCCACGAGCCTCGTGGGCTCTAAACAAATTGCCCCGCAACGTAGGAGCAGCCCGCTGCCTTTGGGGCTGCTCTAGGGATGTGCCTGGGCCCCCACGGGGCCTTCAATGAGCAAGGGTGTCTCCGGGGCTCTCCCTCAGTCCAGGGAGCCCTGTGAAGGCAGGCGCCGCTCTCCCTCTTCACCGGACTTCTCTTGCAGCACTTCCTTGTACCGGAGCGCGGGGTGGGCTCCCGTCGACTTCCGGTTGTCCCGCCCGTTCCGCCTGACTTCCGGTTTCGGTGCTCTCCGGCCAATAGGCCTCGGCGGTGAATGCGGGAAGACACGAGGGGTAGGCTCCCTCTAATTAAATAAATAATTATGCCGACAATGTCCCTGGTGGCATGGGCACCCGTCAGGGGTCAACAAAGGAGCACGAACACGGCAATTTTACGGCGTGGGCAGCCACTGGGATCCGCTCAACAACCACAGCGGCAAGGTCCCTGGCAGCTGGAAGATGCAGGGTGGGCACCTGCCTGGAACACAAAGCGCTCCCAAGCGCTAGTAGGACGATATAAAGCGCTCCCAAGTGCTATGAAAAGATAAAGCGCTTCCAGGCACTTCAGGGGTGAATATAGCGCCCCCAAGCGCTATCACGACAAATTGAGCACTCCCCAGCGCTAGTTGCAAGGTCCAGACCCAACAAAGTTCTTCAGTAATCCAGGAAACCAGCAGTCCAGGGGCTGGGCAGGGCCCAGGGAGGCAAGCCTTCCCCCGGGCCCCAGCAGCAGCATGCCCCTGGTAAGATTCAAGTTGGGAACAAGAACCTTTTAGAAGAGGTCACAGCCTCTTTTTATACATGAAATTCCTTTGTCTTAGGGTGCAGGGTGGGGAAGAAACCAGTCGCAGCTGGTTTTGGAGCACCCTTGATGTGCTCAGCCCCTCACTCTATTCACTAGGGAGGCTAGGGTCATTAGACGCACCAAAGGGGCGGAGCCAGCATTGTGTGGAGAAAGCCCAGCCCTATTCAGGACCCAGGTGCAGCCCCTCCCTCACATCAGCATGCTAATCTCTCCATTCACCACCGGGGCAGACCCACACAGACTCATGGAGCCTGGCATCCCAGCCAGCTCCAGCCAATCACACGCCGGGCACCTTCACAGCACACACACAGCATTGTCTAGAAGTGGCACTTCCACACTAGACACATACATGTCGCATACATCATCTTGCAGCATTCAATCACACGAGTTCGCACATACCAAACTCGAGCATGCACACCTCAGGAACTGACAGGGACACAGACATTCCCCATGCATTCCTATGGGTGGGCAGGCCAACCTTACTCCACGCACTCAGGGTGCGCATGCACTTTCCACTGGGACACAGTGAAAGTGCGCAGAAACCAAGACATCACTATAATTATTTATTAACGCCAGGCAAAAAGTTCAGAGGTGAACCTGCCAGAAGGGCCAAGTCCAACAAATACACTATAATGTTTAAACCAATGTCTCTCAAACCATTGGCCGATGGATTGGGTCGAAATCTTTTATTAAACTATTATTGTGGATATTTGCAGAAAGCCCTCAGAAGTGAGAATGGGATAGGAGAAAAACAGAGACAATATATATCCTCACATGCCTCGTGCACAGCTGTGATTAATCTCACTACAGCAGCATTGGTATCTGCTGTATTTCTATTTCCACTCTCTATTATACTCTCTAATATAGGCAAGGTGCTGCACTGCATTGAATGAATGGGAGAGAGCTGAAGAGTGCCATATTTACAAAGATATGGCACTGTCCAGCTCTCTCCAGCTCTGGTGCACATGTGGCTGCCTAGCTCCAATGCATACACCCTTGCGCCCATGCTGCAAAGGTGCCTGTGTTACGAGCATCATTGTTTGTTTGCAGGAAGGGTACCTACCCGCACAAAAACAACCCTAAAAGGCATTTTTCTCTTTCTATGCGTGATTCAGAATGCATTCTACATAAACAAAGAGGAAGTAACGAAGAGAAATACACATATTTCTGCTTGCTACACCTCTCTGTAGTAGACGTACCGATTTCACGCAATTCCAGCTTTATCTGCATTGCGCGAAATCCATGGGTGGGTGCGTGGGAATGCCAGAGCTCCACCACTGGAATGCCTACCACTAAGATATGTTAAGTAATACAGTGCAAGCCATTGCATTGCCTTACATTTCTTTGGAAAGCCACACAAGGCCACTCAAATCAGGCCTCGCAAATCCCAAATAAGTCTTTGTGTTGCCCTGCATTGCCTTAAGAGACGCAAAGGCTTAGTAACTCTAGCCTTTATTTTCTATGCTTTCAAATGGCTACCACCAATGGCAAGTCTCTTGAGAGTCCTGTGGTTCCATGGAACTTGTAATCCTTATCATGGACCTCAATTCACGGAAATGCCAGATGCTGCGCAAGTGACATCCACTTTCACACATGCATACTTACACATACGCTTACACATACACACACATTCACACATATACAATCTCTCTCACATAAACATCTGTAAGCATGCACACACCATACATTTGAAAGCATTTTTTTGCTGAACTCAGCTGCCATGGAAGGGCATATTCCAATGTATTGTACTCCATTTTTATTACACTGTTACGCCCACATGCATCAACGTCAATTGCATTCGTAAACGGTGCGAATCGCAATTTTCGTCCGTTTGCGAATGCAATTGACTAAATTGGAATGCATCATGTATTTCGCAATTTTAGGAATCGCAACCATGTTGCAATTTCTAAAATAGCGATTGCATTTAAGAAATCGCATTTTCAGATTTCTTAAATGCAATGCATGATTATTTTTGAATTGCGAATTCGCACTTTGGAAGGGGTAAATTAGCATGAATTTGAACTTCATGCTAATTTACCAAAAACTTTCAAATATGCACAAATTGCATTTTTGAAACTTTTAATTTACACACACACATTCCCTTGGGGCATGTGTGTGTGTAAATTGCATTCAAAGTTAAATTTCAGGGGTGCAGGGAGGGGTTCTTTGCACCCTTGAAATTGCATTTTCAATTTGCGATTCGCAAATTGAAAATCGCAAATTGTAAATACCTTCCCATTGATTCCTATGGGCCTCTTGGCCCATAGGAATCAATGGGAATGGGATTCCTTAATTGCGATTCGCAACTTGAGAATCGCAATTAAGGAAAAATAAGAAATCGCAAAAACATTTGTGAAATTTTGATGCATTGCTGTTTGCGAATTCTTAATTGCGATTCCTTAATTTTCGCAATTAAGGATTCGCAAAGGGCAACATTGATGCATGTGGCAGTTAGTGAATAATATATTTTATTTATTCACTATTAGTGTAATATCAAATTACCGGAAAATAAAGAGAGTGGAGCCCAAGTGCCCCTGTGTTGCTAGCACTGAATTTGCCACCTCTATGGTCAAGGGTTGCAAAGGCAGTGCTAGGGGTAGCAAAGAGCAAGCCAGGGGTCGCAGCTGGAACCTCTAGTGACCCCTAAATGACGCCCATGATCCTTTTTATCTTTACTTAGTTGTTTCCCAAAATCCATCCTTCTGAGACGCGAGACTTCTGTCCAAGCAGCACCCGAACCCTTCTATCCTTGTCTGCTCCTGAAGTCTTGCACACCTAAGAGCCTCAGAGTAGCATCCTCTATGGCACTAGCACATAATCGTAAGCGCATCACATTTACAGCCCATGGTATTTTCTCTAATCTGTTATTGGAATGACCATGGACTCCAGGCTATCAATGAATGCCCAAGTGGGCAAACTAGCAAAATCGAGCGTAGTTATTATAAAAACTGTGAATAATCTATCCCCTATCTGGGATTTCCACATAAGGTGAAGGCTACCATTTATCTTGTTCTGTCTAAACCTGATTACGCCAATAACCTCTGCCAAGGTTCACCTTTAACGACTATGAAAAGACTACAACGTATCGGAATTCAGCTGCTAGACTACTCTTACATATAAAGCCGCAAGCCCACATCTCCCCTGCCTTGAATGCCCTGCATTGATTACCGGTTACTATAAGATCCACATTCAAGGCGCTTTATATCAATCACAAAGCGATACATGGAACAGGACCGCTCTTCTTCAGGAATAAAATTACAAAATACATTCAACAAAGGAACCGCCACTCTAGAGTGGCACCTCGTCTCAAAATCCCCCATTACAGGATAAATCCATGGATGGCACATCCTTCTCTGTTTAAGCAGCCAAACTATGGAACTCTTTACCCCCCAACATAAGATCCACAGATTACAACCTTATATTCAGAAAACCACTCAAGAATTGGCTCTGCCCCAAAAAACCACCGTACGAAAACGTTAGATATACAGCATATCCCTCTGTATATAATAAGCATTTATCCGGACTATAGATATGTACCTACATATATGTATTGCTTTGTATAAATGTGTTTAATAATTATGTTTGAAAAATATAGATATTCGTTAGTTCTGCTAACAAAATGTACATATTACTTATAGTTAGATTAGTCTATGTTTTGAACTCGCGTATATAAGGGACTGCATAAATAAGTGATTATTTAATCATAACTATGTATCTACAATTGGGGGGCGGAGCTAGCTGGCGTCGATGGCGGACGCGTAAGAGCGGAGCTCCTCGCAATCACCCAACAAAATCCTTAAATAATCCTACTTAAGACGTGGCCTCCGAGACGAAACTAGTGGGAATCTTCCCCCATACCTCGACACAGCCCTGGTGAGAATTTCAGCGAGGAGCGCGCCTGTTATCCGAGCTTTGTGTACTCCCGCCGCGGGCGTGTGGCTGGGCCCAAAAGCATCGGACTTTCCTACCTGGAGATCCGCACTGCGTCATCCGACGTGCGGCTGGAGAGGGGCCCGGCACCCGGAGCTCTCCGGAACCCAAGACTTGATCACCCCGCTACTGCCCCCGGACACAGGAAAGGCCGAGGGGAGGTCGGTGCTGGTCTGGACCGCGTGGAAGGCTTGAAGTGGCGACGACCACGCGGGGACGCTGAGGAGACCACGTGGCGGCGCGGCCATTAAGCGCCAGACGAGACTTGGACCCGGAGTCTACCCGGGTGCATTTCGAGCGAGACAGCGCACAGTGACCCACACAAAAGACTGCCTGCGGGGAGCCCCCGCATCGGGGCCTTGCATCCGACCGGATCTGTAATGCCAAGAGGAGCGGCCGACTGGGCGACTAGTTGATCCACCACGCCCGGTAACGTGCAGGGCCTGCACCGCCAGCTACACGGACACTTGGGGAGAGCCGCCCCACCCGGCAGACCACTCGTGCACTTATCGCACAGATCGACGGACTGCGCATCTGGAGGAAGATCTCGGGGGCACTCCGGACTGGAACGGCTAAGGCCCCCACATCGGCAGTTATGGGAAAGGGGGACAGAACGCAGCCAAAGCTTTCCTTCGACCAGCGGTGGCAGAAGGAGCAGGAACCTAAAACACCGCTCTCAACGCCCACCGGAGGGAGCCAGGGGCCTCTCTCTGCGCAGAAATCAAGGAGATGCTAACAACGATGGAAAAGGGCCTCCAGGAGGGTATGTCGGCCATCGGCAGAGGGTGGTCAAGCACGCAGAGAGACTAGACATGGCGGAGCGCCGTCTGACTGAAGCTGAGGAGGCGCAAACGGAGTGGGACGGAGACCGAAAGCAATTTGGCAGATTACTGCAGGTCATCCAGGACAAATCCGAAGATTTGGAGGCCCACAATAGGCGCTCCAACATACGCATTACAGGAGTGGCAGAGACGACCCAAACGGGTAAAATGGAACTGTTTGTCGAAAAACTCCTGGTGACACTTTTGGGGGAGAGCACCTTCTCGCCAATGTTCATCGTTGAACGTGCTCACCGAACTCTTGGTCCGCATCCCCCCCCGGGCGCCAACCCCAGACCAATCATAGCGAAATTACTTAATTACAGGGACAGGATGCGGCCCTGAAAACGGCCCGCGAAAAAGGGAAACTACAGTATGAGGGGATGGATATTTCGCTATACCCAGATTTCACCGCCAAAGTTCAGGAGGAGAGACGGCGCTTTTCCCCGTACAAACAGTAGCTACGTGAACTTGGCTTGAACTACGCCATGCTGTACCCAGCACGACTCCGCATCAACAGGCAAGGCCATTCTCACTTTTTCACTGACCCTAAGGAACTACAAAAATCCCTGAAGGTGTGGCCTAGGGAGCGACGTGGGAGTCCGGGGCCCCAGTCGACGGCGACGGGAGGTAACAACGACCTGGAGGAGCAGGACTGATCCGGAGCAGGAATCTACAGGCTGGACCGATGCACTGGTGAGACTAATACCGTGGCGAGCCCCTGGAGGAGCGGGTGACTCCCCTGGCACCTTGTTTGCGCCCAGTTGGAGGGTCCCGCCACGTTACCCCGGGGTGAGACTTGTACAAGAGGGGCTGAACATGCTGGAGGGTGCCCTGGCTAGACATTTGAACATAGACAACTAAGAGAGAACTGATTTGCTGGGGTATACTCTTCGGGGCGGGGAGGCCCACTGCCGCTTTGCTGCTTAGGCGATCAATGGCCACTGTCACCATTTGCATGGGGGGTGATGGCGAAGGGGCAATTACAGATAGCTGCCTATTGGTGGCCGCAAGAGACGACCAGTAGAGAGACTTCATAGGCTACCTCTGCCCTAGCGCTGTCAGCAGATACGACCCACAGTGGGTCTAGGTTGGGGATTTCAATGAGTTGCAGTTTGGAGGGGGGGAGGGGGAGGAAACAGGGAGCTCGGTCGGACCAGGTTGGGGTCGGTTGGCTGTGGGAGGGGGGGGACGGGGGAGTTCAGGAACGGGGGGCTTGGGTAGGGGGGGGCACGGTTGTACTCCAAACAATTACGTTGCTGGTGGGTGGTATACTGTTACCACGTGTTCTGGGTGTCCACGATGTGACGCAATGCATTGACTATGGCTAATGCACGTCTGAGGAACTCGACTGCAAACACTGAGTCCCTCAGAGCACTGACATGGAACGTCAGGGGCCTTAATGATTATCGCAAGTTGCGCAGGGTCCTACACTATCTACAAAGACACCACATAGACCTGGCTCTGCTGCAAGAGACACACCTTCCCAACAGCAGTCGGATGCTCTCTTACAAGGGGCTCCAAGGCAACACTTCACACGCAGGCTTCACCACACATGCTAGGGGGCTCCCCACATGGGTCAACCCGAGAACAGGGCTTCACCTTACGTCACTGTGCGCAGACCGGGAGGGAAGATTTGTCCTGAGCAGATGTGTGGGTAAGGGGCACAACTTTGTGGTAATGAATGTGTACGGCCCTAACTATGACTCGCCTGATTTCTATGCTGCAGTTGCAGGATGTTGTGTAGAACTGAATTCCACCAAGATGTTATGGGGGGGAGACTTCAACTTGATATTTGATACTGAATTGGACAGATCAGCGGGTCCACCTAGACGTCCTGCGGCAGCGGCGTTGCAAATGCGGGCATAGATGGTGCGACTGGGGTTGGTGGACGTCTGGAGGGAGAGGCACATAGACAAGGGGGGTTACACCCACTACTCCGCTTACCACAATATCCACACCAGGATAGACTATTGGATGACCACACATGCCCTATTAGACATGGTCCGTGGCTGTGAGGTGCTACCACGCTGTCCGACCACTCCCCACTACTATTGACACTTAGCTCCCCCAAACTAAGGATCCCGCCATTCACGTGGCGTTTCCCCCCGTATTCATTGCTAGACGAGACATTCTGGGGTGACCTGGGTGAGGAAATTGACAATTACTTTGCAACAAATATTGGATCAGTTGAAAGCTATCGCACGGTGTGGGAGGCATTCAAAGTTTTCATTCGGGGGGTAGCTAAGTCCAAGCACTCTGGTGTTCTAAAAACCATTAGACAACGACTGACACACTTAGAGAGGCAAATTGCTGAAATAGAGAGACAACAAGTAGCGGGCATACTAACAGAGGGAGCTTGGAACCTGCAGGAGCTACTGAAGGAATTTCAGGAAGAGGCAGACAGAGAGGTCCGTCACCTGGGCAAGTACGCAACAGCAAGAGTGTACGGGGAGGGGGAGCGACCCGGCTCCATACTAGCCAAACTCATGAAAGGGGCCAGGAGACGACCACTGGTCACAGAGTTGCAAACGGGCGCAGGTGACACACTCACTGAAGAGGGGGAGATACTCACAGAGTTCAGGGACTTCTACAAGGACTTGTACACCACCAAAATCTCTGGGGTAGAAGACCAAATCGATCACTACTTAAGCTACATTAAAATGCCGTTCCTTGAGGACTGGCAGAGAGACTTCCTTAGATCCCCAATACAACAGGACGAAATATCGGACGCGCTGGATAGTATGAGATCTGACAGTGCACCCGGGGCAGACGGCCTGACAGTGGGTTTTTATAAAGCATTTAAAGACAAGCTACTACCGCAACTATCGTCGCTATTCGATGATATTTACGAAGAAGGTACCATGCCACCCTCCATGAGAGAGGCTATCATTGTAACGATACTAAAACCGGGTAAGCCACACACCCAGGCGAGTTCTTACCGCCCACTGTCCCTCCTGAATGTGGATGCCAAGCTGTATGCAAAGGTGTTGGCAGCCCGTCTGGCTATGGTCGCCCCAGAACTGGTAGCGCCGGAACAGGCCGGCTTCATTCCGTCACGTAACCTCACATATAATATTCGGACGGTGGTGGGGGCCATTCAGCACACCCGGCAGGACTCCAAGGCCATTGCGGTATTCCTCGACATGGAGAAGGCGTTTGACTCTGTGGAGTGGCCGTTCCTTAGCAGGGTCCTGAAGAAACTAGGACTGGGCGATCTCTTCCTACAGCTTCTGGGGGCGCTTTATTATAGGCCTACGGCCCGAGTCCGCTTGGGCGACACTGTCTCCGAACCGTTTGAGATTAGCAGGGGCACAAGGCAGGGCTGTCCGCTCTCCCCACTACTCTACGCCCTGGTGGCGGAACCCCTGGCCTGTGCAATCAGAGAGTACCACTCTTATGAGGCTATTAATTACCCTACTTACAAGATAGGGATATTCACTTACGCGGACGACACCTTACTGTATGTGCGGGACCCGGCCAACAACCTCTCCTCAGTCCTGAGGGAAGTGGTCCGCTTCAGAGCCTTATCTGGGTTACGAGTGAACTGGCCCAAATCAGTGGCGTTCCCCCTCACCCCTGTTATCACTCCGTTTGACATGGACTACCCGCTCCAGTGGTCGACGGGCCCAATACGCTACTTGGGAATCATGCTTCACACTGACCCGGACGTCATGATTAGGGAGAATTATGGCGTAGCGTATAGCAGGCTGTCCGACGACGTTGAGGTTTGGTGCAGGCTGCCACTGCCCCTGATGGGGCGCATAGCCATAATCAAGATGGTGGTTCTCCCCCGGTTCCTGTTCCTCTTCAATAACATCCCAGTCGTGTTATCTAAGTCCTTTTTTGCCACCTTGACTAAACTCCTCATTCGCCTTGCCTGGGGGGGGGAGCAACCTAGAGTGAAACGGGAGACCCTCATGTTGCCGTATGAGCAGGGGGGACTAGCAGCGCCAAATTTGGAACGGTACTATAGGGTCGCGCAAGCTGCCCATCTACACACGTGGATCCACGGCAGTCCGGACATTCCACACGTGATACTGGAAAGACTGTTCGTGGACCCGGTACCCCTTCCTGCGACTGTATGTGGCCCCATGGACCGCAGAGTGGGGACGTTAGACTCCCTGCTCACCACCAACCACGCATGGCACTCACTGCTGCGGAAACAGGACAAAGAACTGCTATATGCGCAGAACCTGCCTATTCCATGGGCGCTATGGCTACCAACGTTGGCGGAAGCGGGGGTCTGCAAGGCCCTCCAGGACCTCGGTGCTCACAAAATGGGAGATCTATTTGAGCACGGGACAGTCAAGACGTGGAAGCAGCTCACAAGGGGAGGAGCACATCCTTCGCTGCTTCAGCGCTTCCAATTCCATAGAGTGCGAAGCGCCTTCCAGGAATTACTGGGACCTGACCTTCAGGAGCCCCCAGAAGTTCCGGAGCTGGCATATGTCTTTGCTACGGAGGCACCCCAGAAGCTTATCACCAAACTCTACAAAATAGGACATGAACACACTGCGCCACACTACACCAAAGCGCGCTTGGCCTGGCAGGCCGACCTCGGTATGCAGATCCAAGACGATATGTGGGCTTACTGCTGTGCGGCCACCAGAAAAATCTCCTTAAACGGACGACATCGCCTGGTCCACTTTAAATACCTTCAGCGTGTGTACTACACGCCGGAGAGGCTGCATAGGTATGGACCCCGCGACACCCCGGAATGCGAGAGATGCCACGCTCCTGTGGCAGACTTCTTACACGTGGCCTGGGCGTGCCCGGGTGTGCAGCGTTTCTGGCACAGAGTCTTTGCCGAAATGAGCACAATAGTGGAGCTGGAGCTGACCGCTGACCCTGCCCTAGCTCTTCTTGGATACACGAGGACAGTACCGGTGGCGGTGAGGAAACTGTTGGGCATGGACATGCTCCTAGCAAAGAGAGTAGTGGCAATGTGTTGGATGAGGGGCCCGCTCCCCACGCTGAAGAGATGGTCCAACGACATGATGTATTGGAACACACAATCTGAACTGTATGGCGAACTACTCCCTCCCAGGAGTAGGCCCAAAAACTTCTGGGCCTTATACCAAACCTACTTGAACGCCCAAGACACTGATGTAGAACCCGCAGTACCAGAGGGGGAGGGACACTCAGATATACCCGACGGGGACCTACAGCTAGAATAGCGTTGTAGCTGATGGGACACAACACTACAGATGCCCGATTTCGGGTGGCAACAGTACAGATGCCCGAGGATTCGGGTGGGTAGAGCGTAGGGCGCGATACAAGCACTAGCACACAACAACAGACATTAGGAGTATCACTGGGGAAGTTGGGGGGGTGGAGTGGGTGTTCGGGGGGAGGTTGGGGGGGCGAAAAAAGTTTAAAAAGTATTGTTTTTGTCAAGTCTGTGCAAAGAGCAGAGCTAAGTACGCCAGACGCGAGACCTGCAAAAGAGACTCCATGTATGCTTTTACTTTTTCTGTTACTAACTATTCATTTTGCAGGACATGTGTTATTTAGGATACGGTGAAGCCGGCCCAGGATGGGTTGTAGGCGTTTAGCTCTGTATGTATGGCATTCTGTGATCAAAAATAAAATAAAAAACTATGTATCTACAATTGCTTCACTATTCAATTACAAAAAATAAAAACAAATTAATTTAATGTACAACAACACTTGAAAGCTGGAGTTTATTAAATGCATCTTCAATCTACATATATTACCTTCCTTTTGTATGTATATACCTTCCATGTACTTATGTATCTATATATTTATTACTTTTCTTGTAATTCAACATATCCAATGCACTACCCTATTTCCCACCCTATACCACTCTCAATATTTTCTCTGCCTCAACTCTCCGACCCATCTCAAACCTCATTCAACTACTCTTTCCAATGCACTACCCTATTTCTCACCCTATACCTCTATCAATATATCTTCTACCTCCACTCTCTCATTCATCCCAAACCCCATACCACTACATAACCCTTTCTAGACTCTTCTCTTCTCTACCCCTCCTTATATCATCTCATACCTCTTTTACTATTCAGATATCCTGAACAGACATTTCTAAACCCTTCCCTCTGACTCTTCCCCCACCTCCCTTTAACTCATCCAAAACCACCTCCTACTGCTATGAAAATTGACCCTTCCTTCTATCCCTTCACTATTCCTTTTCAGTCCAAATAATAGTCTAACATGTCTACCACTCAAATTAATAGCATATTTCCCTATACTAATTCCCACAAATCCTGTTTGGGTTCTGGAGAAGCGTGCTCTTCACCAAAAAGTGATTCACCACCTTATATGGGGTAGCAAGCGCTATATAAATGCAAACCTTTTCCCTCTTCTATGCCTCCACTATCCTTCTCAATCCTAATAACTGACTAACCTATCCACCGCTCAAATTACTTTCAAAATTCACTGTACTAGTTCACCACTAATCCTGTATGAGTTCCAGATTAGCATGCTACTTGCCGAAAAAGCGCTTCAACGCTGCATCAGGGGTAGCAAGCGCTATGAAAATGCAAACCTTTTCCCTCTTCCATCCCTCCACTATCCTTCTCAATCCAAATAACTGACTAACATAGCCACCACTTAAATTACTTTCATATTTCACTATACTAATTCACCACTAATACATAATGGGTTCTGGGGTAGCGTGTTACTTGCCGAAAAAGCACTTTGACGCCTTGTAAGGGGTAGTAAGCGCTATATACATGCAATTACAATACAAAAAAATACAATTTTATTTATCACGTCATACTAGACCTTATTTCTAACTCATCAGTTTTTAGGCATGTGTGTAATGAAGTGGCATGTCAGAGCCCCAGTCATTTTTAAGTAGGTTGAAATATTATCTAATCGATTCATAACCTCTTCAACATAATTCGTACTATGGTTAATGACCATGTTGCCTAGTTTGGCAGAATTAATAACATCTGAAGTGTTTTGGTTCTAAAATATTTATCAATTTTCAATTGGTTGTAGTTGTACTGGGTTGGTTTAACCAAGAGTGTCTATAAATATATATTTAAATCTGACTGTGGGAATGTATCAAGGTCACTCTAGACATTTTATATATTACATGAATAAATATTATAGCATATTATAGCAAATCTGACAACATGAATAATAATCTCATGTCCTTTGCATGTTTAATAATGTACTTTTAATCAAAATTGAATGTGCTTGCTCATGCTTATCAGTGAAGAAAGCTAAATCATTCTGTAAGCGAAGTCTCTAAGAACTATTTAAATCAATTTGTAGATATACAAAGTCATACTCAAGAGTGTGTAACTGGTAAATCTCAAGAAAGGAAGTTCTGCTCTTGGTGAGTTAATTTTCTTTTGGAAAGCTGTGCCAGCAGTGCCCAAAACTTCAAGGTTGTCTCCTTAGCTGATCTAATGAGAACTCTAAGACCTTTTACCCTGATACTGGGTGTACAGGTAATTCCGGGAGTAGGTAAAATCGGGCCCATTATGAGTTAAATCCTCTGGGTGTTCGAAGAAACAAGGAACTATCAGGGGAATGGGTAATTCTAGGTCTGATTTCCTGATACTTTCATGTGGATATTTTGCCTTCTTTTATCAGCCAAAATCACTGTGAAAACAAAGAGAACTGCAGTGTTTCTTCAGACCTCATAATTCCAATGGAGCTGGTTGTTGCTGTTACCAGCTCTATCGGAGCAAAGAGGCCGCTCACAATAATGGCACTAGTGACATCTCTCCTTACTCTCTTTATTCTTTGGGTTGTCTTTCTTCTGTGATCTCCTGATCCCTCCAGTCCTTTTCTGCTAGGTTATTTTTTCTTGCAAAACAAATCATGTCTATTGAACATTTCTATAAAGACTTTCCATGATTACTGGAACTGTACAATTATTTTCTGGCTGAATCAATATCATACACTGTCAATGAGTGATTTTATTTAAAAGATATTTGAAACAAGGAGATATGCGCCTGACCTATTAAACAGGTTGCCTTAACCACAGATACAGGTTTATTGTTGAACTGTGAAATACCTACCTAATAAGGAGTTACACAAATCACTATGTTTGCAATGTTATTGTTAGACTTGGCCCCTTGGCGTGAGTCTCCGTTCCACTCTTTGCTGATGTGCCTCATGTGTTTTGCTGGTGTTAGCTGCTCAGGGCACTGTGCCACTGCCAATCAGTGCCACAGTGCAAGTGCTCCCTATGAAAAGTGTATATGTGATTGACTTCCATGATTGGCTTATTTGGTTTACTGTCAGACCCCAGTAAAGTGCACCAGGAGTGCCAGGGCTTGTAAATCCAAATGCCGCTAGTGGGCTTGCAGCACTGGTTGTGCCACCCACAGAAGCAGCCTTGTAAAATGTGTCTAGGGTCTGCTATTGCAGAACCTGCCGACAGTCTGCTACTGTCATGGTGGCTGGGCAAGTGCACACACTTGCCAGCCCCTAAAACTCCCCTTTACTCCATGTGAGCCACCCCTATAGTAGGCCCAAGGGCAGGGTGCATTGTAAGCATAAGGTAGGACAAGCCCTGATGTGTGTGGCTTGTCCTAATAGTGAATTACAGCCATTTTTGTTTTTCACTATTGGAAGGCTACCTGTTCTCAAAGGCCAGAATGGGCTGCTGGAATTGTTACACTGTATAATCCCAGCAGGCTCAGGGAACATGGTAGAAAGTCAAGTTTAGTATGCCTGAACTCAGCATAATAAAATGCATCTTTTAGAAAAGTTTATTTTAATATCCTGTGTTTGCAAACACCACTTTTTGAAAGCTGGTGTTTGCTTTCCTGACCATTTCAGCCCGCCTCTGCTCTTATGTGCATCTGCTGTCTGGTGTGTGTGAATGACAGGGCTCGGGAATTCCAGGAGACAGTCTGGGCTGCCAGGTGGTGAATAGAGAGATTACACCAGGATGGGTAGGAGGCGTGCCCCTTGACTCTGAATAGGGCTGTGTTCTGCCACCTCAATGCTGGCTCCACCCCCTGGGTAGCGTCTGATGTCTCTGCCCTGCACACTGAAAGAAAAGCCAGAGTCACCAAAACATAGTACTCAGGAGCTGGACTGGATTAAGCAAAGGCCCCCCTGGCCTGAAAGAACGAAGGATTTTGGGTATAAGAGTAGGAGCTCTGCTCCTAAGAAATCAGATCCTGGTTTGAACCAAAAAGAAACCTCTGCCTGAGGAGAAGGAACCCGGAAAGCTGAAGGAGGAAGACTGTCCCTATCCTGGGGGATTGGCCTGCAGTGGTTGCCTTGCTGTCAAAGGAGAGGAAGAACCTAGAAAGACTTGCTATTTTCTAAAAAACTATCTCCAAGGGCATGGAAGCGAGCTGGCCTCCTGACCTGAATCCCAGGAACATAGGACTCTGCCTGCCTGTACCCGAGCCGCTGGAAATTGCCCAATCTTCCCCTGCTGCTGGAGCCGCCAGCCAAGTGCGTCCCATACCCCTGGACAGCCGTGAAGCTGTACCTGTGACCGCCCGCCCCGTGTGAACCGCTCCGCTTGCGAGCCGCACTCACAACGTCACGCTGAGCCGCCCACACCCGCTTCACCCTCCTCTGAAAACACGCACTGCTCGCAGCGTCCCCGCTGTAGGAAGAACCTTGAAGGGAGCGCATCGCAAGTTCGGCCCGTACAAAGCGTACCGGCCTCCTTTTCAACGCGCACCCGAGAACAGCAGCCCTGCACGAAAGGAGACGGCTCGTACGCCGAAGCATACCAGCTCCCAGACGTCACGCTGCTGACAACAAGGAAAGGCATACCCCGCTCGGAAGGCACCACACGAACAAACGTCGCGTACGCCGAAGGCTCCACACCTAGGATCACCCGCTTCACTCCCCGAGGGCATCCCGCTCGTACGTCTCAGTCGGAGACGCCTGCACGAGCGGGACACGCACCATTGGGAGAGGGGACGCCAGATTGCCCCTAGGACGCCTCGCCTACGCACGCCTCATCCGCGTCCACAATTGTACACAACAAAGGTAGTGTGAGAATCGTATTCTGACTCGTGTGCACCGGACCCGAGAGTCCGCCTGTTGCTTAACCCTTTGTGTTTATGTTACGATCGATCCCGCAACGTCCCGAACAGTCAGCACGACGCGCATGAGCCTAAAAGAGATGCTTTTCTTTTAAATAATCATATCCTTGCATAAAAAGTATTGTGGCCTCATTAGAAACGTTATTTGAGTCGTGTCTTAAGTCCGCTTGATCTATACATATAGAACAAGCTATTTTTTATACAAGCACTAGACTGGTGTCTATTTGTGGTGGGTCATCTGATTACTGTATACTGTCATAAATGCTTAACCTATAACGCTCGCGCCACGCAACCTAGAGGATGAGCAGGGGTTATTTTCTAGAGTAAGTCCCTTGCCCTGACTAGAGGAGAGGGTCCCTGCTTGTCACAAGTACTTACCTGTGCCAACCAGAGATCCCCAAATCTAACATTGGAGGCAGCGGTGAGGATTTTGAATTTGCATTTATGATTGATGTACAGTGATCGGTGAACACCACGTAGTGAGTTCAGACCAATAACACAGCCACATACTTTTGAGTTTTTTGTTTGCTAAGAAGATCTCCATTTTTGAAAAGTCATGCCTGGCCCAAAGTCCGTAGAGAAGGCAGCATCCATAGTCTCTGGTGGAAGTGAAATAGAAGAAGTAGATTGGGATGAAGAGAGACTTGAGATCTACACCTGGGAGCAGCTAAGAGGCTTCTGCAGAAAGTTTGGAGTTTCCCAGTCAGGATGTAGAACCAAGGCTCACTACCAAAAGGCACTGAGGGCCTGGATTGAGTCAAGGGCTCCTGAAAATATGGTGGAAAATGAACAGGCAGAAGTCACCAATGGGTTTGGCAGAGTCCTGTGGCCAGAGGAGCTGGCAGACAGGAAGGAAACCCGTGCACATAAAATGGAGATGGCACAACTTAATGGACAGATGGCAATGGAAAAACAAAGATTGGCAATGCAAGAAGAAAAAATTCAATTGGAGCATGAAATGAAGTTGAGGGAGTTGGAGCTGAAAGCTAAAAGTATGGAAACTACTCCCTCTGGTGGTAGCGCATTGCCAGTACAGGTAGAGTCCGGGGCGTACATGCCAAATGATGTGGTGAAAGAATTTTTTAAGAATGATGATATAGGGCAGTGGTTCAAAGCCTGTGAGGTAGCCATGTCTTCCCACCAGGTCCCTGAGAGAGATTGGGGAGCGGGGTTGTGGGGGCGGTTCCTTAGCGAGGGGCGGGACACACTGCTAGATTTGCCCTCTGAAGATTATAATTCTTACCCACGCATAAAGAGGTTCAGGGGGTGTACAAAGATTCCTGGGAGTACCTATGTTGAATATGTGACATTTTTCTGCAGAGCACTGGATGGTTGGGGGAAGGGTAGCAAAGTTGATGATTTTCAAGGTCTCTTTGATTTAATTGCATGGGAGCACTTGTCTAGTAATTGTTTTCCTGAGCTACGCCAGCACCTGATTGATAGCAAGCTGACTAACCCTAGGAAGCTTGCTGAGGAGGCGGACCACTGGGTCAGCACCAGGGTCCACAAGGGTCAAGTGGGAGACTTCGCCAAAGGTGGGCAGGGTCTCCAGCAGAAGAGTGGGGGGACAAGGGCTAACAGAGGGAATTTCAGAAGAGGCCCCAAAGTAATCCCCAAGGGAACCCAGAAACCCTCTGGGGCCCCGACAGGTACCCCTGTTCAAAGAGGGCCCCCTAAGTGTTACAACTGTGGTGAACTGACCTTAAGTGTCGCCTGTTTGGTAAACCAGCACCCACTGGTGCTCCGCCCCGACAAATAGCTAGTGTAGCCTTTGGGGAGGAAGTAGAAGTCCCAGGTGGGTGGGATCCCGTTCATATGACCCTGGTCTCTTTAGGAGACAGTGAGATGGTCCCTGAGGACCAACTGCCCTCTAACACTAAGAAATATGGGCAGGTGGTGACCATCAATGGAAAAAGGGTGGAGGCTCTTAGAGATACAGGAGCCAGTGTGACTGCAGTCCGTCAGCACCTGGTGTCTGAAGAGCAGGTTGTATCCCATGCATACTGCCGTGTTGTCAATGCTGATACCACTGAGAGTCAGTGTCCAATGGCTCAGGTTCCCTTTGAGTGGGGGGGTCTCTGGTACCCTGTAGGTTGCTGTGAGAACTGCCAGGGAATGACTTGGAGAGCTCCCCTTGGGAAAAGGTGGAGAAGACAACTCACCTGAAGATGGTGGGTTTGCCTGACTGGGCGTGCGTGACCACCCACTCCATGACAGCCAGTAGGGGTGTTCAAGAGGTCCTGGAGCCTGAGGGAGAGGCCCAGGAACCGGCCTTAGAGAGAAGGCACAGGAGGTGCGGAAACTGGCCCCTGAAGTTCCCACGGCCCAGGAGGAAGCAGACCTTGAGGGGGTTGCACTGGAGCCTACCGGAGAACAGATAGCTGAACTGGGGGACCTGCCTGAGCTGACCCATTGGCCGCAGGAAGGAGGCCCTCCAGGGAGGAATTCTGCTGGGAGCAGAAAGAATGTTCTTCTCTCCTGGGTATGCGGCAGCAGGCTGCAGACCAGGCCAATGGTGATCAGTCTTGAACACATTTAATTTATTGGAAGAATGACCTCCTGTATTCAGAGCCTGAGGTTGCTGAACCTGGGTCAGCCCGTGCACTGGTAGTACCCCAGAAGTTCAGAGCCTTCCTACTGGGGCTGGCTCATGATGTGCCATTGGCAGGGCATTTGGGGCAGGACAAGACCTGTGAAAGGCTTGTCACCCACTTTTACTGGCCTCAAATGCACAGAAACTCAGATGCTCACTGTAGGACCTGCCAGACTTGCCAGGCAAGTGGAAAGAGTGGGAGGAAGCAGAAGTCTCCTCTCCAGCCATTCCCTGTAGTCAGTACCCCATTCAAGGGAGTGGGAATCAACATTGTGGAGCCACTGGACCCCAGGACAGCCATGGGCAACAGGTTAATCCTGGTCCTGGTGGATCATGCCACCCGGTACCTGGAAGCCATCCCTCTGAGGACAGTGACGGCCCCCGTGGTGGGACAGGCACTGATGGGAATTTTCTCCAGAGTGGGATTACCTCTAGAGGTGGTGTCTGACCGAGGTACCAATTTCATATCCAAGTATATGAAATCCCTTTGGCAAGAGTGTGGTGTAACCTACAAGTTTACCACCCCTTACCACCCCCAAGGAAATGGATTGGTTGAGAGATTCAACCAAACCCTAAAAGGCATGATTATGGGTCTGGAAGAACCCATGAGGTGTAAGTGGGACGTCCTCTTGCCATGCCTGCTCTTTGCTTACCGTGAGGAGCCACAGAAGTCTCTAGAGTTCAGCCTCTTTGAGCTCCTGTATGGCCACCCAGTGAGAGGACCTCTAAGTCTAGTCAAAGAAGGGTGGGAGCAATCTCCCAGGAAACATCCCCAGAATGTATATAGCTACATGCTGGCCTTTAGGAACCAGACTAGGCGTTTCCAGAAACTTGCTGAGGCAAATCTGGAAGCCAGCCAGGAGGAAATGAAGCGGTGGTACGACCAGAATGCCACTCTGGTTGAGCTTCAGCCTGGTCAGAAGGTGTGGGTCTTGGCCCCCATGGAGCCTTGTGCACTCGAGGCTAAGTGGACAGGCCCCTTTGAGGTTATGGAGCGCAAGAGTCCTGTTACCTACCTGGTGGACTTGCAGTCTCCCAGGAACCCCTTGAGGGTCCTGCATGTCAACCGCCTTAAGCCCCACTTGGAGAGTTCCGAAGTGGGCATGCTCATGGCCACAGATGATGGAATGGAGGAGGAGACTGAGCCTCTTCCTGACTTCCTGGTAGCCAGAGAGCAAGATGGGTCAGTGGATGAAGTTAACCTCTCACCCACCCTGACCCCGGACAACAGAATGACTGCCGCCAGTTGCTGGGACAGTTCTCTGACCTGTTTTCCCTGGTCCCTAGTATCACTGATTGGTGCATCCATGATGTGGATACAGGGGGCAGTTCAGCTGTGAAGCACAAGGCTTACAGGGTGACTGACAGGGTCAGAGCCTGCATCAAAGAGGAGGTCTCAAAGATGATTGCTCTTGGTGTGATTAAGTCCTCCAGCAGTCCTTGGGCCAGCCCAGTGGACTTGGTCCCGAAGGCTGCAGCGCCGGGTGCCACACCAGAACTCCGGTTCTGCGTGGACTACAGAGGACTCAATTCAGTCACCAAGACTGACGCGCACCCCATTCCCAGAGCTGATGAGCTCATTGATCGGTTAGGGGCTGCACGGTAACTCATCACGTTTAATTTACGTCTGGGTACTGGCAGATCGCCTTGACTGATGGGGCCAAAGAGAGGTCAGTATTCTCCACACCAGATGGGCATTTCCAGTTCCGGGTTATGCCATTTGGGATGAAGAATGCCCCTGCCACCTTCCAGAGGTTGGTCAACCAGGTGTTGGTTGGGCTGGAGGAATTCAGTGCCGCCTACCTGGATGACATAGCAGTGTTCAGTGTCACATGTGAAGAACATCTGCGCCACCTCTGGGAAGTGTTGTTGGCACTGCGCAAGGCAGGCCTCACGATCAAAGTGAGTAATTGCCAGATCGTGCAGGGTTCTGTGGTATACTTGGGACACCAAGTTGGGAGTGGCCAGGTGGCACCCCTACAACCCAAGATTGAAACCACCCTGGCTTGGGAACCCCCCAAAACCCAGACAGAGACAGAGCTGACTTCCAAGAAGCAGCCCAAGAAAGTGATTTAGACTGACACCTGTCAGAAAGCCTTTGACACCCTAAAAACTGCCATGTGCATGGCACCCGTGCTCCTGGCACCCGACTTCTCCAAAGAGTTCCTTGTGCAGACAGATGCTTCAGAGCATGGTGTATGGGCTGTTCTCTCACAGATGACTGTGGAGGGCTGGGACCAACCGGTAGCATTCATCAGTAGAAGGTTACTTCCCCGGGAACAAAGGTGGAGTGCAATTGAGCGTGAGGCATTTGCTGTGGTCTGGGCATTGAAGAAGCTAAGACCCTACTTGTTTGGGTCTCACTTATGGGTTCAAACAGACCACAGGCCCCTCAGATGGTTAATGCAAATGAGGGGTGAGAATCCTAAGTTGTTGAGGTGGTCCATTACCCTACAGGGGATGGATTTCACGGTGGAACATCCCCCTGGCACAGATCCCGCCAATGCTGACGGTCTGTCCAGATTTTTCCCCCTTAGTGATGAGGAACTCCCTGGGGTAGGGTAGTTCTCCCCACATTTCAACTGGAGGGGCACGTGTTAGACCTGGCACCTTGGCGTGAGTCTCCCTTCCACTTTTTGCTGATGTGCCTCATGTGTTTTGCTGGTGTTAGCTTCTCAGGGCACTGCGCCACTGCCAATCAGTTCCACAGTGCAAGTGTTCCCTATGAAAAGTGTATACGTGATTGGCTTCCATGATTGGCTTATTTGGTTAACTGTCAGACCCCAGTAAAGTGCACCAGGAGTGCCAGGGCTTCTAAATCCAAATGCTGCTAGTGGGCCTGCAGCACTGGTTGTGCCACCCACAGAAGCAGCCTTGTAAAATATGTCTAGGGTCTGCCATTGCAGAACCTGCGTACAGTCTGCTACTGTCATGCTGGCTGGGCAAGTGCACACACTTGGCAGCCCCTAAAACTCCCCTTTACTTCATGTGAGTCACCCCTATGGTAGGCCCAAGGGCAGGGTGCATTGTAAGCATAAGGTAGGACAAGCCCTGATGTGTGTGGCTTGTCCTAATAGTCAATTACAGCCGTTTTCGTTTTTCACTATTGGAAGGCTACTTGTTCTCATAGGCCAGATGGGCTGCTGGAATTGTTACAGTCTATAATCCCAGCAGGCTCAGGGAACATGGTAGAAAGTCAAGTTTGGTATGCCTGAACTCAGCATAATAAAATACATCTTTTAGTAAAGTTTATTTTTAATATCCAGTGTTTGCAAACACCACTTTTAGAAAGCTGGTGTTTGCTTGCCTAACCATTTCAGCCTGCCTATGTTCTTATGTGTATCTGCTGTCTGGTTTGTGTCACAGGGCTGGGGAATTCCAGGAGGCAGTCTGGGCTGCCAGGTGGTGAATAGAGAGATTACACCAGGATGGGTGGGAGGAGTGCCCCTTGACTCTGAATAGGGCTGTGCTCTGCCACCTCAATGCTGGCTCCACCCCCTGGGGAGCGTCTGATGTCTCTGCCCTGCACACTGAAAGAAAAGCCAGAGTCACCAAAACAAAGTTCTCAGGAGCTGGACTGGATTAAGTAAAGGCCCCCTCTGGCCTGAAAGAACAAAGGACTTTGGGTATAAGAGTAGGAGCCCTGCTCCTAAGAAATCAGATCCTGCTTTGAACCAAGAAGAAACCTCTGCCTGAGGAGAAGGAACCGGGAAAGCTGAAGGAGGAAGACTGTCCCTATCCTGGGGGATTGGACTGCCGTGGTTGCCTTGCTGCCAAAGGAGAGGAAAAACCTAAAAAGACTTGCTATTTTCTAAAAAGATTTGTGCTTCAAAACGATCTCCAAGGGCCTGGAAGCAAGCTGGCCCCCTGACCTGAGTCCCAGGAACATTGGACTCTGCCTGCCTGTACCCGAGCCACTGTAAATTGCCCAATCTTCCCCTGCTGCTGGAGCCACCAGGTAAGTGCATCCCGTACCCCTGGACAGCCGTGAAGCCGTACCTGTGACCGCCCGCCCCGTGTGAACCGCTCCGCCTGCGAGCCGCACTCACACCGTCCCGCTTGGCCGCCCACACCTGCTTCACCCTCCTCTGAAAAGACGCACTGCTCGCAGCGTCCCCGCTGTAGGAAGAACCTTGAAGGGAGCACATCGCAAGTTCGGCCCGTACGAAGCGTACCGGTCCCCTTTTCAACGCGCACCAGAGAACAGCAGCCCTGCACGAAAGGAGACGACTCGTACGCCGTAGCGTACCAGCTGCCAGATGTCACGCTGCTGACAACAAGGAAATGCATCCCCCACTCGGAAGGCACCACACGAACAAACGTTGCCTACGCCAAAGTCTCCACGCCTAGGATCACCCGCTTCATTCCCCGGCGGCATCCCACTTGTACGTCTCAGTCGGAGATGCCTGCACGAGCGGGAAACGCACCATTGGGAGAGGGGCCGCCAGATTGCCCCTAGGACGCCTCGCGTACGCACGCCTCATCCGCGTGCACAACTCTTTTCTTTTTAAAAAAAAATGTTTTTATTGACAACATGAGGAAGAATACAATATACAGTCATATACATATAATCAAATAATCAAATAATAGTTAATTGAAGATAGTTAGCAATATAAAAAAATTACATATAAAGAGTATGGGAAGGAAAAAGAAAAAATAATGTATACAATTGATCCCCAGATTTTTTCCATTTTCCACATAGAGTGAATCCCCCTTGTTTTAGCCAGGGCATGTTCCATATCATGTGTATTCTTGACCAATCTCCACCATTCCAAGACTGTCGGGGGGCATTGCTGTATCCAAACCCGTGCTATTGTTAGTCTAGCACAAGTAATTAAAAAAGTCATTAAATCAGTCTGACACCTGTTCCCATTGTACCCGCCAACCAACACTTCTAAAGTTGTAAGTGTAATTGGTTGTGCAAGTTTCTGAGAGAGAACTTTAATAACTCCTTCCCAGAATTCAGTTAACTCCGGGCATGTAAAGAACATATGCTTCAGGTCTGCAGCCTTTTGGTCACATTTTGGACATTTGGTACGATCATTATTGCTATAATTAGATGACCACTTCGATATTCTTTCTGGCGTGTAATATAACTGACATATAGTTTTATGTTGTTGTAGCCTAAGACTAGAAGAGTGCACAGATCGACTCATACGATTAAGTGCTATAGATATTGTGGTTGGCAGCATATCAGTATCTAATTTCCCACTCCACTTCTCTGCTAATTTCAAGCAGTCGTCATTCCTTAAACCATTAAGATTTTATACCCTATACTGATCAATGATTTATCTTTTTCTGCGTATATACAGTTCAAAATATCAGAATCGGAGATAGTTGTAAGATTTAGCCTACGTATAAAATAGTCACGGATCTGGTAGTATTTAAAACAAGCCCCTTCAGTGAGATTATGACCATCCTTCAATTTTTGAAATGTTATAAAGCCATTATGGTCATACAAATCTCCTAAGTTTTTTATACCGAAGCTAAATAGATGTTGACCGGCTTTATCATGAAAAATTTCTGGGAAGCCAGGATTGCCCCACAGGGGTGCTCTACAGTGGTACAGAGAAGTCTTACATTTAGTAAGGAATGCACGCCAAATAGTTACAATATCCCGCGCAGTCTTGAATTTTACAATCTTAAAGTAATTTGGGTCATTAAGTCTATAGAAAAACATGTTGGAATCTTCCCCCAGCATAAATTTATGAAAAAAAAACTATTGATAGGATTTAGCAAACTGCAGAAACGGCTAAGAAAAGTTGACCAAAAGTATAACTTAAAGTCGAGACCACCCTGGTTAAATGGAAGTTTTAATAGAGCAATAGCTCGGCGAGCTTTTTTCTACCCCCAAATAAAGCTACTAAGGATCACATCTAAACGCTTAAAATAAAGATTATCCACCCGTAAAGGGATAGAGCGAAATAAATAAAGATATTTGGGTAAAATCTTCATTTTTACCAAATTTATTCGACCAATAATGCTTAAAGGCACCTTGTGCCATTTTTTAAGTGAAGTAGCAGTTTCTTTTAAAAATGTCTCTTAGTTTAAGGCAGGTATTTTGTTTATTTTAGCAGAAATTTTAACCCCCAAATAAGTGGCAGCCTCACATACGCCTTGTATAGGGGTCAGATACTCATAGTTCATTATGATTTGGGTCTTATTGGTATTAAGCCTGTATCCGGAAACAGCTCCAAATCTTTTTGCTTCCAGTATAATACCCTTCATAGCTTCAGACACATCTGTAGAATATATTGCGATGTCCGCATAGGCAGTAATTTTAACTGAATTTGAGCAGAATACAAAAGGGGCTATCTGGAATTGGTTCAATAAAGCTAATATGAAAGGTTCCATTATTAAAGCAAATAGCAAGGGTGAAAGGGGGCACCCTTGTCTTGTACCTCGGCGTATCGGAAAAGTAGAAGAGTGCATCCCCGAATAGCTGGTTTTAGCAGTCGGGTTGTCATATAAGGCCTGAATCCAGTTCAAAAAGTGGCCTTTAATGCCAAATGCAGACAGGGTAGCCCAGAGAAAGTCCCACCCCACTCGGTCGAATGCTTCCTCTGCATCTAATAATATCATACCGAGCGGGGTTGACTCGGTCTGAGCTACGTCAAACGCCGTCACCGCCATATTAATGTGAGATGTAGTGTCCCTCTTTTGGATAAACCCATGTTGCTGGGGTGATACCAAGCTCAACATTATCGGTGCCAGACGGGTTGCTAAAATGTTGGCAAATATTTTGGCATCGTTGTTTATGAGCGAGATGGGTCGATAAGACCCAAATTCATCGGCTGGCTTATTTAAAAAAAAAAAATAATAATAATTTGTGTAGAGTTCCAAGATTTGGGTGCTTTTTTCCCTACCCCAATAAAACGAATAACCTGGGAGAGTAATGGGACCCGTTCTTCTATACATGCTTTCTATAATTCCAAAGGTATCAAGTCTTCTCCTGTCGCTTTGCCGGATGGTAAGGCATTGATGGCGAGTCTAATTTCTGCTCCTGTAATATCATCAATTAGTGAATCAGAGTATTCATCCCCATGCTTTTAATTTTACTTATATCAATGTATCTTTGTATCTCGTCTTTGGCTATCTAATTTTCCGGAGTATAAAGTTCTTGGTAATAGTTGGCAAATTGTTGCAGGATCAACTTAGAATTATTATATGTCTGATTGTTAGCGCCCTTAATTTCTTTTATAGTTGTTTTAGCCCTATCCTCTGTGACAATGGGTATTTTTTTAGCTTAGCAAAACTTTTTTCCCTAAGAGTATTTTTAGGAGCACATTTTAAGTCAATCAAACTATGACCCAATTCTGCTATTTTTCCAGACCCCGAAATTAATGCATCAGCTACTTGATTCTCAGTGGATGTTATATCAGCAATGATTTTCTCATTTTCACTCTTACGCTCTTTATTGATCTGGATGGTTGGGGGAAGGGTAGCAAAGTTGATGATTTTCAAGGTCTCTTTGATTTAATTGCATGGGAGCACTTGTCTAGTAATTGTTTTCCTGAGCTACGCCAGCACCTGATTGATAGCAAGCTGACTAACCCTAGGAAGCTTGCTGAGGAGGCGGACCACTGGGTCAGCACCAGGGTCCACAAGGGTCAAGTGGGAGACTTCGCCAAAGGTGGGCAGGGTCTCCAGCAGAAGAGTGGGGGGACAAGGGCTAACAGAGGGAATTTCAGAAGAGGCCCCAAAGTAATCCCCAAGGGAACCCAGAAACCCTCTGGGGCCCCGACAGGTACCCCTGTTCAAAGAGGGCCCCCTAAGTGTTACAACTGTGGTGAACTGACCTTAAGTGTCGCCTGTTTGGTAAACCAGCACCCACTGGTGCTCCGCCCCGACAAATAGCTAGTGTAGCCTTTGGGGAGGAAGTAGAAGTCCCAGGTGGGTGGGATCCCGTTCATATGACCCTGGTCTCTTTAGGAGACAGTGAGATGGTCCCTGAGGACCAACTGCCCTCTAACACTAAGAAATATGGGCAGGTGGTGACCATCAATGGAAAAAGGGTGGAGGCTCTTAGAGATACAGGAGCCAGTGTGACTGCAGTCCGTCAGCACCTGGTGTCTGAAGAGCAGGTTGTATCCCATGCATACTGCCGTGTTGTCAATGCTGATACCACTGAGAGTCAGTGTCCAATGGCTCAGGTTCCCTTTGAGTGGGGGGGTCTCTGGTACCCTGTAGGTTGCTGTGAGAACTGCCAGGGAATGACTTGGAGAGCTCCCCTTGGGAAAAGGTGGAGAAGACAACTCACCTGAAGATGGTGGGTTTGCCTGACTGGGCGTGCGTGACCACCCACTCCATGACAGCCAGTAGGGGTGTTCAAGAGGTCCTGGAGCCTGAGGGAGAGGCCCAGGAACCGGCCTTAGAGAGAAGGCACAGGAGGTGCGGAAACTGGCCCCTGAAGTTCCCACGGCCCAGGAGGAAGCAGACCTTGAGGGGGTTGCACTGGAGCCTACCGGAGAACAGATAGCTGAACTGGGGGACCTGCCTGAGCTGACCCATTGGCCGCAGGAAGGAGGCCCTCCAGGGAGGAATTCTGCTGGGAGCAGAAAGAATGTTCTTCTCTCCTGGGTATGCGGCAGCAGGCTGCAGACCAGGCCAATGGTGATCAGTCTTGAACACATTTAATTTATTGGAAGAATGACCTCCTGTATTCAGAGCCTGAGGTTGCTGAACCTGGGTCAGCCCGTGCACTGGTAGTACCCCAGAAGTTCAGAGCCTTCCTACTGGGGCTGGCTCATGATGTGCCATTGGCAGGGCATTTGGGGCAGGACAAGACCTGTGAAAGGCTTGTCACCCACTTTTACTGGCCTCAAATGCACAGAAACTCAGATGCTCACTGTAGGACCTGCCAGACTTGCCAGGCAAGTGGAAAGAGTGGGAGGAAGCAGAAGTCTCCTCTCCAGCCATTCCCTGTAGTCAGTACCCCATTCAAGGGAGTGGGAATCAACATTGTGGAGCCACTGGACCCCAGGACAGCCATGGGCAACAGGTTAATCCTGGTCCTGGTGGATCATGCCACCCGGTACCTGGAAGCCATCCCTCTGAGGACAGTGACGGCCCCCGTGGTGGGACAGGCACTGATGGGAATTTTCTCCAGAGTGGGATTACCTCTAGAGGTGGTGTCTGACCGAGATACCAATTTCATATCCAAGTATATGAAATCCCTTTGGCAAGAGTGTGGTGTAACCTACAAGTTTACCACCCCTTACCACCCCCAAGGAAATGGATTGGTTGAGAGATTCAACCGAACCCTAAAAGGCATGATTATGGGTCTGGAAGAACCCATGAGGTGTAAGTGGGACGTCCTCTTGCCATGCCTGCTCTTTGCTTACCGTGAGGAGCCACAGAAGTCTCTAGAGTTCAGCCTCTTTGAGCTCCTGTATGGCCACCCAGTGAGAGGACCTCTAAGTCTAGTCAAAGAAGGGTGGGAGCAATCTCCCAGGAAACATCCCCAGAATGTATATAGCTACATGCTGGCCTTTAGGAACCAGACTAGGCGTTTCCAGAAACTTGCTGAGGCAAATCTGGAAGCCAGCCAGGAGGAAATGAAGCGGTGGTACGACCAGAATGCCACTCTGGTTGAGCTTCAGCCTGGTCAGAAGGTGTGGGTCTTGTCCCCCATGGAGCCTTGTGCACTCGAGGCTAAGTGGACAGGCCCCTTTGAGGTTATGGAGCGCAAGAGTCCTGTTACCTACCTGGTGGACTTGCAGTCTCCCAGGAACCCCTTGAGGGTCCTGCATGTCAACCGCCTTAAGCCCCACTTGGAGAGTTCCGAAGTGGGCATGCTCATGGCCACAGATGATGGAATGGAGGAGGAGACTGAGCCTCTTCCTGACTTCCTGGTAGCCAGAGAGCAAGATGGGTCAGTGGATGAAGTTAACCTCTCACCCATCCTGACCCCGGACAACAGAATGACTGCCGCCAGTTGCTGGGACAGTTCTCTGACCTGTTTTCCCTGGTCCCTAGTATCACTGATTGGTGCATCCATGATGTGGATACAGGGGGCAGTTCAGCTGTGAAGCACAAGGCTTACAGGGTGACTGACAGGGTCAGAGCCTGCATCAAAGAGGAGGTCTCAAAGATGATTGCTCTTGGTGTGATTAAGTGCTCCAGCAGTCCTTGGGCCAGCCCAGTGGACTTGGTCCCGAAGGCTGCAGCGCCGGGTGCCACACCAGAACTCCGGTTCTGCGTGGACTACAGAGGACTCAATTCAGTCACCAAGACTGACGCGCACCCCATTCCCAGAGCTGATGAGCTCATTGATCGGTTAGGGGCTGCACGGTAACTCATCACGTTTAATTTAACGTCTGGGTACTGGCAGATCGCCTTGACTGATGGGGCCAAAGAGAGGTCAGTATTCTCCACACCAGATGGGCATTTCCAGTTCCGGGTTATGCCATTTGGGATGAAGAATGCCCCTGCCACCTTCCAGAGGTTGGTCAACCAGGTGTTGGTTGGGCTGGAGGAATTCAGTGCCGCCTACCTGGATGACATAGCAGTGTTCAGTGTCACATGTGAAGAACATCTGCGCCACCTCTGGGAAGTGTTGTTGGCACTGCGCAAGGCAGGCCTCACGATCAAAGTGAGTAATTGCCAGATCGTGCAGGGTTCTGTGGTATACTTGGGACACCAAGTTGGGAGTGGCCAGGTGGCACCCCTACAACCCAAGATTGAAACCACCCTGGCTTGGGAACCCCCCAAAACCCAGACAGAGACAGAGCTGACTTCCAAGAAGCAGCCCAAGAAAGTGATTTAGACTGACACCTGTCAGAAAGCCTTTGACACCCTAAAAACTGCCATGTGCATGGCACCCGTGCTCCTGGCACCCGACTTCTCCAAAGAGTTCCTTGTGCAGACAGATGCTTCAGAGCATGGTGTATGGGCTGTTCTCTCACAGATGACTGTGGAGGGCTGGGACCAACCGGTAGCATTCATCAGTAGAAGGTTACTTCCCCGGGAACAAAGGTGGAGTGCAATTGAGCGTGAGGCATTTGCTGTGGTCTGGGCATTGAAGAAGCTAAGACCCTACTTGTTTGGGTCTCACTTATGGGTTCAAACAGACCACAGGCCCCTCAGATGGTTAATGCAAATGAGGGGTGAGAATCCTAAGTTGTTGAGGTGGTCCATTACCCTACAGGGGATGGATTTCACGGTGGAACATCCCCCTGGCACAGATCCCGCCAATGCTGACGGTCTGTCCAGATTTTTCCCCCTTAGTGATGAGGAACTCCCTGGGGTAGGGTAGTTCTCCCCACATTTCAACTGGAGGGGCACGTGTTAGACCTGGCACCTTGGCGTGAGTCTCCCTTCCACTTTTTGCTGATGTGCCTCATGTGTTTTGCTGGTGTTAGCTTCTCAGGGCACTGCGCCACTGCCAATCAGTTCCACAGTGCAAGTGTTCCCTATGAAAAGTGTATACGTGATTGGCTTCCATGATTGGCTTATTTGGTTAACTGTCAGACCCCAGTAAAGTGCACCAGGAGTGCCAGGGCTTCTAAATCCAAATGCTGCTAGTGGGCCTGCAGCACTGGTTGTGCCACCCACAGAAGCAGCCTTGTAAAATATGTCTAGGGTCTGCCATTGCAGAACCTGCGTACAGTCTGCTACTGTCATGCTGGCTGGGCAAGTGCACACACTTGGCAGCCCCTAAAACTCCCCTTTACTTCATGTGAGTCACCCCTATGGTAGGCCCAAGGGCAGGGTGCATTGTAAGCATAAGGTAGGACAAGCCCTGATGTGTGTGGCTTGTCCTAATAGTCAATTACAGCCGTTTTCGTTTTTCACTATTGGAAGGCTACTTGTTCTCATAGGCCAGATGGGCTGCTGGAATTGTTACAGTCTATAATCCCAGCAGGCTCAGGGAACATGGTAGAAAGTCAAGTTTGGTATGCCTGAACTCAGCATAATAAAATACATCTTTTAGTAAAGTTTATTTTTAATATCCAGTGTTTGCAAACACCACTTTTAGAAAGCTGGTGTTTGCTTGCCTAACCATTTCAGCCCGCCTATGTTCTTATGTGTATCTGCTGTCTGGTTTGTGTCACAGGGCTGGGGAATTCCAGGAGGCAGTCTGGGCTGCCAGGTGGTGAATAGAGAGATTACACCAGGATGGGTGGGAGGAGTGCCCCTTGACTCTGAATAGGGCTGTGCTCTGCCACCTCAATGCTGGCTCCACCCCCTGGGGAGCGTCTGATGTCTCTGCCCTGCACACTGAAAGAAAAGCCAGAGTCACCAAAACAAAGTTCTCAGGAGCTGGACTGGATTAAGTAAAGGCCCCCTCTGGCCTGAAAGAACAAAGGACTTTGGGTATAAGAGTAGGAGCCCTGCTCCTAAGAAATCAGATCCTGCTTTGAACCAAGAAGAAACCTCTGCCTGAGGAGAAGGAACCGGGAAAGCTGAAGGAGGAAGACTGTCCCTATCCTGGGGGATTGGACTGCCGTGGTTGCCTTGCTGCCAAAGGAGAGGAAAAACCTAAAAAGACTTGCTATTTTCTAAAAAGATTTGTGCTTCAAAACGATCTCCAAGGGCCTGGAAGCAAGCTGGCCCCCTGACCTGAGTCCCAGGAACATTGGACTCTGCCTGCCTGTACCCGAGCCACTGTAAATTGCCCAATCTTCCCCTGCTGCTGGAGCCACCAGGTAAGTGCATCCCGTACCCCTGGACAGCCGTGAAGCCGTACCTGTGACCGCCCGCCCCGTGTGAACCGCTCCGCCTGCGAGCCGCGCTCACACCGTCCCGCTTGGCCGCCCACACCTGCTTCACCCTCCTCTGAAAAGACGCACTGCTCGCAGCGTCCCTGCTGTAGGAAGAACCTTGAAGGGAGCACATCGCAAGTTCGGCCCGTACGAAGCGTACCGGCCCCCTTTTCAACGCGCACCAGAGAACAGCAGCCCTGCACGAAAGGAGACGACTCGTACGCCGTAGCGTACCAGCTGCCAGATGTCACGCTGCTGACAACAAGGAAATGCATCCCCCACTCGGAAGGCACCACACGAACAAACGTTGCCTACGCCAAAGTCTCCACGCCTAGGATCACCCGCTTCATTCCCCGGCGGCATCCCACTTGTACGTCTCAGTCGGAGATGCCTGCACGAGCGGGACACGCACCATTGGGAGAGGGGCCGCCAGATTGCCCCTAGGACGCCTCGCGTACGCACGCCTCATCCGCGTGCACAACTCTTTTCTTTTTTAAAAAAAAATGTTTTTATTGACAACATGAGGAAGAATACAATATACAGTCATATACATATAATCAAATAATCAAATAATAGTTAATTGAAGATAGTTAGCAATATAAAAAAATTACATATAAAGAGTATGGGAAGGAAAAAGAAAAAATAATGTATACAATTGATCCCCAGATTTTTTCCATTTTCCACATAGAGTGAATCCCCCTTGTTTTAGCCAGGGCATGTTCCATATCATGTGTATTCTTGACCAATCTCCACCATTCCAAGACTGTCGGGGGGCATTGCTGTATCCAAACCCGTGCTATTGTTAGTCTAGCACAAGTAATTAAAATAGTCATTAAATCAGTCTGACACCTGTTCCCATTGTACCCGCCAACCAACACTTCTAAAGTTGTAAGTGTAATTGGTTGTGCAAGTTTCTGAGAGAGAACTTTAATAACTCCTTCCCAGAATTCAGTTAACTCCGGGCATGTAAAGAACATATGCTTCAGGTCTGCAGCCTTTTGGTCACATTTTGGACATTTGGTACGATCATTATTGCTATAATTAGATGACCACTTCGATATTCTTTCTGGCGTGTAATATAACTGACATATAGTTTTATGTTGTTGTAGCCTAAGACTAGAAGAGTGCACAGATCGACTCATACGATTAAGTGCTATAGATATTGTGGTTGGCAGCACATCAGTATCTAATTTCCCACTCCACTTCTCTGCTAATTTCAAGCAGTCGTCATTCCTTAAACCATTAAGATTTTATACCCTATACTGATCAATGATTTATCTTTTTCTGCGTATATACAGTTCAAAATATCAGAATCGGAGATAGTTGTAAGATTTAGCCTACGTATAAAATAGTCACGGATCTGGTAGTATTTAAAACAAGCCCCTTCAGTGAGATTATGACCATCCTTCAATTTTTGAAATGTTATAAAGCCATTATGGTCATACAAATCTCCTAAGTTTTTTATACCGAAGCTAAATAGATGTTGACCGGCTTTATCATGAAAAATTTCTGGGAAGCCAGGATTGCCCCACAGGGGTGCTCTACAGTGGTACAGAGAAGTCTTACATTTAGTAAGGAATGCACGCCAAATAGTTACAATATCCCGCGCAGTCTTGAATTTTACAATCTTAAAGTAATTTGGGTCATTAAGTCTATAGAAAAACATGTTGGAATCTTCCCCCAGCATAAATTTATGAAAAAAAAACTATTGATAGGATTTAGCAAACTGCAGAAACGGCTAAGAAAAGTTGACCAAAAGTATAACTTAAAGTCGAGACCACCCTGGTTAAATGGAAGTTTTAATAGAGCAATAGCTCGGCGAGCTTTTTTCTACCCCCAAATAAAGCTACTAAGGATCACATCTAAACGCTTAAAATAAAGATTATCCACCCGTAAAGGGATAGAGCGAAATAAATAAAGATATTTGGGTAAAATCTTCATTTTTACCAAATTTATTCGACCAATAATGCTTAAAGGCACCTTGTGCCATTTTTTAAGTGAAGTAGCAGTTTCTTTTAAAAATGTCTCTTAGTTTAAGGCAGGTATTTTGTTTATTTTAGCAGAAATTTTAACCCCCAAATAAGTGGCAGCCTCACATACGCCTTGTATAGGGGTCAGATACTCATAGTTCATTATGATTTGGGTCTTATTGGTATTAAGCCTGTATCCGGAAACAGCTCCAAATCTTTTTGCTTCCAGTATAATACCCTTCATAGCTTCAGACACATCTGTAGAATATATTGCGATGTCCGCATAGGCAGTAATTTTAACTGAATTTGAGCAGAATACAAAAGGGGCTATCTGGAATTGGTTCAATAAAGCTAATATGAAAGGTTCCATTATTAAAGCAAATAGCAAGGGTGAAAGGGGGCACCCTTGTCTTGTACCTCGGCGTATCGGAAAAGTAGAAGAGTGCATCCCCGAATAGCTGGTTTTAGCAGTCGGGTTGTCATATAAGGCCTGAATCCAGTTCAAAAAGTGGCCTTTAATGCCAAATGCAGACAGGGTAGCCCAGAGAAAGTCCCACCCCACTCGGTCGAATGCTTCCTCTGCATCTAATAATATCATACCGAGCGGGGTTGACTCGGTCTGAGCTACGTCAAACGCCGTCACCGCCATATTAATGTGAGATGTAGTGTCCCTCTTTTGGATAAACCCATGTTGCTGGGGTGATACCAAGCTCAACATTATCGGTGCCAGACGGGTTGCTAAAATGTTGGCAAATATTTTGGCATCGTTGTTTATGAGCGAGATGGGTCGATAAGACCCAAATTCATCGGCTGGCTTATTTAAAAAAATAATAATAATAATAATTTGTGTAGAGTTCCAAGATTTGGGTGCTTTTTTCCCTACCCCAATAAAACGAATAACCTGGGAGAGTAATGGGACCCGTTCTTCTATACATGCTTTCTATAATTCCAAAGGTATCAAGTCTTCTCCTGTCGCTTTGCCGGATGGTAAGGCATTGATGGCGAGTCTAATTTCTGCTCCTGTAATATCATCAATTAGTGAATCAGAGTATTCATCCCCATGCTTTTAATTTTACTTATATCAATGTATCTTTGTATCTCGTCTTTGGCTATCTAATTTTCCGGAGTATAAAGTTCTTGGTAATAGTTGGCAAATTGTTGCAGGATCAACTTAGAATTATTATATGTCTGATTGTTAGCGCCCTTAATTTCTTTTATAGTTGTTTTAGCCCTATCCTCTGTGACAATGGGTATTTTTTTAGCTTAGCAAAACTTTTTTCCCTAAGAGTATTTTTAGGAGCACATTTTAAGTCAATCAAACTATGACCCAATTCTGCTATTTTTCCAGACCCCGAAATTAATGCATCAGCTACTTGATTCTCAGTGGATGTTATATCAGCAATGATTTTCTCATTTTCACTCTTACGCTCTTTATTCTGTCTCCATATAAATTGCTGTGTAAACTCCCGTATGCTGGCTTTACAGGCGTCCCATACTATTAGCGGTGAAGTTGAATCAGTATTTATATTGATAAATTCTTTCAAGTGAACTTTTAGTTGTCTTAAGAAATCTGAATTTTAAAATAAGTATCTAGGGAACGAAAAAGACCTAGGACCTTGTTTCTCCGCTGCCACATTAAAGGATAAAACAATCGGATTATGATCAGAGGAAACTCTCGGGCAAATTACCACAGTGCTTGATTCTAAAATCCTATCCAATACCCAAGCCATGTCTATGCGTGAGCATAATTTATGTGCAGTAGAATAATAAGTATAGCCAGCTACATTTGGGTGTAAATGCTGCCAAGCATCTTTTATGGCATGGATACGGGCCAGATCTATAATAGCGGCACGTGTCTTTCGCATTCGCTGGAACGCCCCCCGTCTGGTAGTATCGATGCCATAATTCTTAATGCAATTAAAATCCCCCATTACTATATGCTCCCCCTCCCAGCCCAGCAACTCCATATTAATTTGATCAACAATTATTGGCTCATCTATATTGGAACCATATATGCCACAAAACGTATATTTGCGGTTTTCGAGTGTCAACTGTACTATAGCCCATCTATTCGCTTTATCGACAGGAGTTTTACCAATTTCTACTCTAAATTTCCTTTGTTTTAAAATGGCTACCCCTCGTATTGAAGTATTTAAATCAGTGCACACAAGAACATCATACCCCAATTGTTTAAGCAGATTTCGGTCTTTATATGCAATATGGGTCTCCGAAATTAATGCTATTTGTGGGTTATACATCTTTAATTCTTCCAATACTAATCTTCTTTTATTCCTACTGTTCAAGCCCGCCACATTCCATGCCAGACATCTCAACTGATACATCTTATATGGTTTGACTTCCCATCCTTACAAAATTCAAACAAAAAAACCTTGCTAAATAATTTCTCTGAACTAATTATCCTCATGCTGCGTTTTTCACCCCGGTTACTTCCCCCCCTTCCCAAAACCCACCCTCTACCCTCACTTTAGCCACCCCCCAAAAAACCTACCTTAACCCTCAGAGGAGACCTCCCCATTTGACCCAGCTGCCGCTGTTTTGGGCAGCCATGCAGAGTCATAGCTTTGGGATCCAGCCTGTGCTTATGCTATACCCATATTAGCAATATTACCATACCTAAACAAAGATATACACAATTCAATCTTCTATTTTTTTTTTATCTAAGTCCGAGACCGGAACCTAGTTTTAAAGTCGGCATATCTGCCCTTAACAGGTTAAATGGGCCACTCGTCCTGTTTATTAGTAAACTGTGCTATTACTTAAAATCTTTACAGTGTAAAATACAGTGAACTACAATAAAATGCAATAAAATAAAATACCCCCCCTTCTCGACCAAAACCAAGTAAAACTATTAGTGCAACTATATAGTTACAAGACTGACTGTGTTAACTACTATTGTCCAATCAGGGTTCTATTAAAAGAATAAGAGTTATAGTTTCACCATGAGACCACGCCTACTAAAGTCTGAGAGACGTGTAGAAGTTCGACATCCACACTCACGCTGCGGAGCCAGATGACAACTGTTGGGATCTGCATCAGATCCTTAGCCGACCCAGAATTAGTACCTAAGTCCGATGGTTCCAATTTCTTTTCGACAACTCCCTGGGTTAACTATAGGCTGACAACTCTGGGGCGACGGGGGAAGCGCTAAGCCCACTGTCGGGGCACATCGGATCTGTAGCCTTTAGTTGGGAATCGAGTGCCATTTTAACTTGGTGGATGAACTTGCCGACCCTAGCTAATAAGCAGGTTGTGGTTTCTGAGAAACACCAGTCCGAGGCCTCTCTGCATATTCTATGACGCAGATTCCGTAATGCTGGGCGCATCAGTCGCTGTCGGTCGCTGGCCAACTTTGTGCAGCAACATAGCAGATGTAGCCAGGATTCTCTGCGATAGTTGCAAAGACGGCAAGCAATGGCACCGTCCGTACGTGCCCAGGTTGGGTTGAAGTCCGCGATCCTGAGGGCCAAGAGGCACATAAACAGAATTTTCTGTCTTGCCTGGGTTGTTAATGAGTCATGCAGGTATGGTTGGGGTTTGCCGGAGATATAGGACTTGTCCTGGGCCAGAATTAGTGGGTTATGCCGAAGCGAAGAAAGATCAAGCTCAAAAGAAATAGACTGGACTTGGCGCTTAACGGCTTGAGCCCAGGCGGGATATGGAATTTCGTGAAGATACAGGCTGCTTCCCTCGATTTTCAGAACTTTAATGTCTAGTTCCACCTTGGAATGCCATGGGGAGCCTGCGTAAGATGATTTTTAGGGAGTGCTTTAAGGTGTTTTCGAGCGATTTCAGTACTCTAATGTAGTATTTAACCTGTGGGCAGGCGGCTCAAGGGATAATGTATTTTTCTCCCTCAGCCAAGCCTGCATGGACATCAAGATGGAACAGCTGGTGAACGCCACCACGCATCGTAAAGGTCATATCCTGGACTTAATATTCGCGGATCCATTATGGGTTTCAATAGAGGATATTAAGTGCCAGTACTGGACAGACCACTTCCTGATCATGTTTTCTCTCTGGCTGGAGGACCACACCTCACGGGAGGCTGGACTACCCCAAGCCAAATTAGAGAGACCTTGGTCCCGAATTCTTAAAACCTCCCCTCTGCCGAACATCTTAGATAAGGACTTTAAGCTTGGCAATACAGCCGAGGAGAGCTACGCTTGCTTCTGCCAATCTATCTCGAGCTCACTGGATAAGCTGGCACCCCTTCGGAAGTCACGGGGTAGGGTGAACCGAGCTAGCCCTTGGTATACGAGCGAACTTCGTCAGCTCAAACTCGACTGCAAACGTGCAGAAAGGGCGTGGAGGAAACAATACTTAGATTCGGAGAAAATTGTGTTCCGGTCTGCCATACAAAATTACAAGGCTCAGATCAAGATGGCTAAAGCGTCCTATCTTGAATCCACCTTGAATCATGCCCCTAACAAGGCACAGGCTCTTTTTAAAATTGTCAGAGACCTCGCCCACCCCACGTGTGTGGCCAGTTCTGTCCCCTCATCGCAAGCTCTCTGTGACTCTATTGCCGAGGCCTTTGAGGAGAAAATCCGCAGAATCCTGGAGGGTCTGCAGGACCCAGTCAAGTCTTCTACTGGTATGGGAGCTCCGGATGCGATGGCCAGTCGACCCCTGCAGGGGGTTTCTCACCCCTGTTTGGAAGCTCCGGCCTCACCTGCCAGTCGACCCCGACCAGAGGATCAGGCTCTCAACTTGGGAGCTCCGGCGACTGAGGCCAGTCGACCCCAGTTGAGTAGCTCTCCCCCCTCCCCCGTGGATCAGGCCCTCAGTTTGGGAGCTCCGGCGATGGAGGCCAGCCGACCCCAGCTGTGTAGCTTCTCCTTGCCCTTCTCGGACCAGGCCCTCAGCCTGGGAGCTCCGGCAAGTGAGGCCAGTCGACCCCAGCTGAGTAGCTCTCCCCCGCCCTCCTTGGTCCGGGCCCTCAGTCTGGGAGCTCCGGCGACTGAGGCCAGTCGACCCCAGCTGAGTAGTTCCTTTCTGCCCCCTGCGGACCAGGTTCTCAGTCTGGGAGCTCCGGCAAGTGAGGCCAGTCGACCCCAGCTGAGTAGCTCTCCCCCGTCTTCCTTGGTTCGGGCCCTCAGTCTGGGAGCTCCGGCGTCTGAGGCCAGTTGACCCCGGCTGAGTAGTTTTCCCCTGCCCTCCTTGGACCAGGCTCTCAGTCTGGGAGCTCCGGCGACTGAGGCCAGTCGACCCCAACTGAGTAGTTTTCCTCTGCCTTCCTTGGAGGAGTTTAGCAGCCTAGCCCTTACGATCTCATCTGGCTCGCCTCTTGACCCTCTTCCGCCAAAACTCTGGAGGCTGTTTCAGGAGGAACTTTTCCAGCCTTTACATTCCATCTGCTGTCAGTCACTCGAAACAGGTATTGTACCGGGTTGTTGGAAGAAGGCAGTGGTATCCCCGCTTCTAAAAAAACCTACGCTTGACCCTGCCTGTCTCTCCAATTACCGGCCAATTTCCCTGCTTCCTTTTCCAGTCAAAATCTTGGAAAAGTGGGTTACCCGCACTCTATCCGGCTTCTTGGAAGGAAACACTTGGCTGGATGAGACGCAATTTGGCTTCCGCCCTGCTCATGGGACGGAATCCGCGTTAGTGACCGTGCTAGACAATCTGCGGGTGCGAGTCGACAGTGGTCGGGCAGCCTTTTTGGTGCTGCTCGACATGTCGGCCGCGTTCGACACGGTCAGCCATCCAACCTTGATAGCGAGGCTGGAAGAGTGTGGAGTTAAAGACAAGGCTAGGGACTGGTTAATTTCCTACTTGGATAATCGTCAACAACGTGTGTCGCTCCCTCCCTTCAGCTCAGAGGAGCGGAGAGTAGGACAAGGAGTACCTCAGGGCTCAGCCATCAGCCCTATACTCTTTAATATTTACCTCCGCCCTCTAGTCCAGCTTATTAAATCATTTGGGATCTCTGCATTTAACTATGCAGATGATATCCAGCTGGTCTTTTCTCTGGAGGGACAGGATGCGGTCCCACTGGAGACTTTCCACCGGTGCATGCAGGCCACAGCGGACTGGCTCCGCTTGAACTCGTTACAGTTCAACGGTACTAAAACTGAGGTGCTGCATTGTTCCGGCGACCGAGTCCCCAGGGACCTCCCAGATGACTTCTGGCCCCCGTCTTTTTCTGAGACGGTGTCAGCCACACATTCGGCGCGTAATCTGGGGGTCACTTTTGGGCCTAATTTACAGCTGGATCTGCACGTGAATAAGACCACGTCAACGTGCATGATGCTCATCCGGATGCTGCGTAAGGTCCTACCTCTCCTTCCTGAGCAAGCCAGATCCGAAGTAGTGCGGAGTACCATCCTAAGTCGACTCGACTACTACAACGCACTACTTTTGGATGCCCCTGTAACACTACTGGGCAAGCTTCAAAGGGTACAGAATCTGGCTGCCAAACTCGCTCTTTCCCGCCCCTACTACAGTTCGTCTACAGCAGCACTACAGGAACTCCATTGGCTGCCGATTCACCTTCGCGTCCGATACAAAGCAGCATGCATAGTGTTCAGAGCTATTCATGGCTTGGGACCAATCCCGTTGCGGAAAATGTTTGCTTGGTATCTCCCATCTCGAGCCTTACGCTCCTCGTCATCCAAGCTGTTAGTAGTCCCGCGTTTCCAGAGAGTGAGGATGGGTGGCCGATCGTTCAGAGTAGCGGCGGCCAAACTCTGGAACTCCCTGCCACTATCCCTCAGGAGCCTTGAGGCTCTTCCAGCCTTTAGAAAGGCGTTGAAAACCTACCTCTTCCCGAGGATAGGCTAGCTGCTGAAGCTGTTGTTGGATCAGGGTTCAAAGCGCCAGGATGCCCTTGGTGGTGACAGGCTGCGCTCTATAAGTATACCACAATACAATACCAATAGTATTTTAGCAAGTCCCCCAGTAGTACCAGCTCTGGTCATTTCAGGCCTATTTCTAGTCTAAGCCTGTTGTTCCGTGCCTGTCTAGGGGCCCGTAGCACCATCTTGTATGCTTTCACCTGGACCGCCTAAACCACTTTCTCAAAGGCCCCTGGGTAGGCTATATGACCGTATGTGATGGTGGGGATCAGTTTAGCCCTGAGTACTGTCAACATCGGATCTGCAGAAGGACTGGCCAGGCCATGGCTTAAGCGTCTTAAAGACGATATTATTTTGTTTATTTTTGGTTTGAGCTCCTTCAGGTGTTTAACTGCAGTGGCCCTCTCAGATACCCATGTGCCCAGATAGTTGTAGGATGGGGTTGTGGTGATTCAATGCTCCCCCAGGGACCATGAAGCTTTTGTTTTGTGATGGTATTTGCCAAAGATTACTATCTTGGTCTTGCTCAGGTTGATACATAGCTCATTCTCCTTGTTGTAGGTGGCAAGACTATTGAAGGCTCTGTGAAGCCCTATCCTGGTGTGGTCCATGATTACTGTATCGTCTGCGTACTGCAGCGTTCCCAGGGCCAGCTTCCCTAGTCTGGCGGGTGCTAGGTTGGCATCTTTCAGGGCTTGCCCCATGTCTGCTGTGTACAGATTAAAAAGTAGGGGCGCCAAGACGCACCCCTGCTTTAAACCAGAGTTGGTGGCAATTCTTGTAGTTGTGGTTGTAGGGTTTAGTTTCACCTGGACCCAGGTCCCCTCATAAAGTGCTTGTATGGCTTTTAGCAGGACTTTGGGGATCCCCCAGGTCTCTAGTTTTGCCCATAGCCGGCTTCTATTCACTCGGTTGAAGGCCGTTGAATAGTGTATAAAGCAACAGAACAGAGGCAACTTGTTCCTCGTGTTAGCCTTCTTCGCAAGGTACGTGAGCTCTATGATGTTATCCAGCGTGGAACTGTTAGCCCTAATTCAATCTTCTAGTTTTACCTTCTTGGCTAGAAGAGAAGTAAGTAAAGAAAAATAAAAGGATGCAAGAAAAGAAGAGAGAAAGAAAAAAAAGTAGTGAAGAAGAAGATTTCTGAAAAGTGGGAGCTCGAATACCCCCATTCATTTTTAACAATTAACTCATCAAGATCGATTGTCCAAGCATCTTTCTGGCCAGTTCCAAAAATCTACGTAGTAAATATTATTGATTATATCATAACAATTAGCTCATCAGGATTGATTGTCCAGGCATCTTTCTGGCCAGTTCCAAAAATTACATAATAGATGTTATTGATTATGTCATACTTTTATCAGCTGCTTCAATTTGCCATTTAGTTACAGCTTCTTTAACTTCTTTTTTGTCCGAAAAAAATAAGTACGGCCATTCTTAAAAATTTGTAGTCTTGCAAGTTCCTGTAACAAGACTTGTCCGCCGAGGGCCTTTATCGGATCAATAAATTGACGTAGTTTCCACCGTCTCTCCCTAGTGGCTTTACACAAGTCTGATCTCACAAAAAAAGTGACAGAATCTATTGAGACTGGAGTGTTAGGTCGTGCTTTTAGTGAGATAGCCTGTCGCAGTAAGAAATTTCCTATATTGATCAAAAGTGGTCTAGGGTATTGACCCCCCCTTGTTTCTTTGTATCAGCGGCAGTCTGTGGGCCCGTTGAGTCTGTGAGTCTCAATCCCAATCGGAAAGATCAGGAAATGCCGTCTGAAGTAATTGTACCACATATGCCCTTGGATCGGCTCCTTCGGCCCCTTTCGCAATCCCAAAAAGTCTGAGGTTCTTTCGACGTTGCCGATTTTCCATATCCTCAAGTTTGATCTGCATAATCCCTATCTGAGCCTCATGCCTATCCACAATAGCTTCTGTGTGAACAGATTTTTCTTCAGTATCCACAACTCTTTGCTGTAGCTCTTCAACCTCACGGGAGATACAGCCCAGTTTGCCTGCCATCTCCTGTAATGAAAACTGCGTTTTACTGTTGTCTTCTCGCATCGGATGATAGTGTTCTTGGGCCTCTTGCCTTTGCTCGTTTAGCAGTTGAAGTATCAGACTAAGTGATGATGATGATTCCTCTTGACTGCACGCCACCAAAGTCATGCTGGATTGTGAAGTGACTAAAGGTGAATTAGGTAAGCTAGTAATTTCGTTATCGAGGGCTTTGGTAAGCGCCGGAGATGTACTTAAAGCTATTGTCTCTAGTGAGGTCGATATTGATGTTATCTTTGGAACAGGTGCTGGGGCAGAGGCTGTGGCAAAGGTTGAGATAGAGGCTGGGGCTGAGGTAGAGGTAAACGTAAGAGCTAATGTTACGGGTTGACCCTCCTCTGATATCTTTGTGTTGGGTTTAGAGGTAATTTTGTCTGATTGATCAATTTTATCCATTTTAACAGATGTTAAAGTACCTTCAGTAGGACTATTTCCAGACAGTCATAAAGCCATGGATTTAACATCGCCTTTCGCCTGTACCCATTTCCGCAAAGGTCTATTTTCTGCAATAACTCTTTCCATTGAGGCTGAAACTTTCAATTTGCTAGTTATCTTTTTCACCTTGTTTTTAAGCTTGCCCCTTCCTTTCTTAATGCCGGCGGATTTAATTGTACCCAGGGGTGTGCGATTTGTAGAATCCACATAGTCCACATATTCTTCCTCCGTATCTACCCCCTCCATTGCATCCGTCTCCACAACCTCTTCTGTAATTTCATCTACAGCCAGAGTCAGCTTAGTGCCAGGGTCTTTTGGGGTCAGTACCGTAGTAATATTAGAAAACGGTGACAAGGTCTCCATTGTTAAAACATTTGAGCTCTCCCCTGGAGCCTTCTCCTTTTGTGTCTGTATTTTTCGGGTTCTCGATATGTGAAATAGCTAGTACATCAATGATTGTCTGGCCCCCTCGGTTCAAAGCTGACACCAAACTTTCATCCAATCCCTCTCTCACTACCTCAGCCTCTGTCCCCTGTACCCTCCTCTAGAAACGGTAGCAACAGCGTTTTCATTTCTCTTTGTAGTAGTTACGATGTTGCAGGATTTATCTACCGCTGACCCTGAAACACCTTTGTCTCCAGCAGCACACCCCACATTTCGTGTGCTGCTTGCAAAGGACTAAGTTACTTTGCCAAGCAATGGTAGGCGTAAAAGAGGCTTACAGGTGATCAGTCCCATTTTCTCGGTTAATCTCCCCGAGGCTTTTTCACACACAGGCTCCGCCGGTTCAAAACCCTTGATGACATTTGCTTCAATTGTACCATTCGTGCCGGCTGTTCTCCCTGCTCGGGTACTCCTTACACTTTTCTGCGCCATCTCCAACGCTGCCACTGCAGGGACAGACCCAGAAGTCCCAGAAGCAGCCTTCAAACTCGACCAGCCGAACGCGAACCAGCCGCTCGGACCCGACGAGGGTAGCCGCACAGAGTGAAGCAAACGCCTGAATCGGCTCTTCAGCGGCCGCCACATCCGTTTTTAAACCCCGAATTGTGCCTTCAACTGCAAACCTCGGCGAAAACTGTACACGCAAAGTACTCGGCAGGTAATTTCTCGTATCATTAGCATTTGGCACGGCTTAGATCCACCATCAGCTATGCTCCGGACTGGCGGTCTCAGTCCGCCATCTTGCTCCCCCCTCCTAAAAACCTACTATATATTTTGTGTGCACAATTCTACACAACAAAGGTACCGTGAGAATCGTATTCTGACTCCTAAGCACCGGACCCGAGAGTCCGCTCGTTGCTTACCCCTTTCTATTTATGGTACGATCGATCCCGCAATGCCCGCACAGTCAACACGACGCGCATGAGCCTAAAAGAGACGCTTTCTTTTAAATAATCATATCCTTGCATAAAAAGTATTGTGGCCTTATTAGAAACGTTGTTTGTTGTTTGAGTCTTGTCTTAAGTCCTCTTGATCTATACATATAAAACAAGCTATTTTTTTATACAAGCACTAGACATGTGTCCATTTGTGGTGGGTCATCTGATTACTGTATACTGTCATAAATGCTTAACCTATAACGCTTGGGGATTAGCCTTGTCTGCTCGCGCCACGCAACCTAGAGGGTGAGCAGGGGTTATTTTCTAGAGTAAGTCCCTTGCCCTGACTAGAGGAAAGGGTCCCAACTTGTCACAAGTACTTGCCTGTGCCAACCAGTCTAACAGTTATATAGCAAAATAGGGCTTGATTTAGAGGTTGGCAGGTGGCCTGCCTTCCGTCATGTGGCAGAGATTGTTACCTCAGCAACCCTGACTGGACTACCATCCCCAATATTGAGAGATCTCCTCTGGCCCTGCTGAGATCTGTATTCCTCATAGGAGCCACAGCAGCTCCCCTGAAGGCACTGAAAGTTTGCTGAGCACCTGCTAAATTCATCCTGCCTCTTAACAAACTTTTTTGTTTTTCATAAATTCCCAAAGCCGGAGTTTGCTTTTGAAATACAAAATACTAATAACCCTAAAACCCTAGGATTTTGTTTTTCTGTTTTTGACCATCAGGTTTTTCCTGGTGGTCCCAAACATTAAAATGTACATCAGACCATCTCCTCTAAATATGGTGATGTAGTTACTCTGATAGCCCACAAGCCCTTCATGTCTTCAGTGTAGGGCTTCTACCAGGTAAGTCAGCCGGGGTGCCTCTGTCAGAAACGTGACGGTCAGTCTGACTAAACAGAGTGGACGGACCGTCAGCTTGGCAAAGAGGATGCTGCGCTACATTTTTAGTGCAGTACCCTCTCCGCTAGGCTCTAAATTAGGACCATAGTTTGATATGAAAAGCTTCAAGCAGGCATTGGTATGTTCTTTGTCTTAATTTTAAGTTAATGATAGGCAGCTATCTGGAGATCATGTCTAATTACTGAATGTAGCTGGCATTCTGTGCAGAAGACATTTTCAAACTATAGCTGGAGAAAGTTGGTCCCTCTTTGCCAAAACCTTACTGTAATGATGACCACTGTAAATTATATGTGTTTACTGTGCACAAGGGTTGTATGAAGGAACTCTGCATGCATTTACCAATCATGCCTTCACAACGCAGCCACTGCCCTGACTGCAACGTTACCACACGTTCCTTTACCAGGTAATTCGGTACAGCGACTTGTATTAGGGGGCGATGGACTTTGTATAATTTACTATTCCAACTCCAGTCTATGCATCAGTAGGGAAGGTTTTGGACTTAAAATCCAACACTAGTCCAACAACACACCCCCTAAAGAAAGTCGTTGAATTTTTATACCACTCATTTTAAGAATTGTTTAATTATTCAGTTTGTTTAAGTGATTATCGCTTTTTGGCAGGAAACTGTAGGGATGTGCTAGGATTCAACTGAAGATCTGGATTTTTTTTAACATTTACAAGTAAAACTGAAGCATCATTCACAATATTCTGGTATGAGTGTAAAGATCAATTTGTTTAAAATCTTTGGTCGACTTGTTTTGCATTGTTCTGAGCTATATATTTCTGGGTGATGACAAAATGGCTGTAGCTTGGTTTGAAGTAGATCTTCAGATGTGATGTTAAATGTATTAATTTCAAATCTTATGTTCGAACCCCTCACATATTTGGGTGCTGGATGTCTGAACTTGAATTATCCTAAATGTGTGCACTCTAAAGTTGTGTAAAATTACTTTTTGTACTTCTAAATATTGTGTTTATACTTCAACATAGCAGTGAATTTATTGACAGTTGCTAACTACCCAAAACAGTGTTGGTCATACTGGCTGTAGGTGACCGAAGGATTATACATATGACCCAGTAATGTGTCATGAAGAAGGGACTTGTGTCAAATAGGCAAGTGGATACATTTCTATGATAGACAATTTGCTTTGGATTAGAATACAAGGACCTTTGTAAGGCTCTGCAGGTTATGAGGCTATATTATTATGTGAATGTATTCCTCATTTGCAAACATATTAAGGTTGAATGGGTATCTTGACACTAATGTAAAAATTATATTGTGCATGGCAAGAAAGGTGCTAGATTAATGTTTCTAATCTTGTACACTTTCCAAACAACTATATTGAATCAGTATAACCTCTCTCTCTCTCTACAGCCCCGATTATGTATCTTATACAAAAAGGCCATACCAGTGGAATGAATTACCCTGGACAATTGTTACACGTGTGATGACCCTGGTTTTTCTTAGGCCCGATCATTGGTACTTACACCCTGTAACCTAACATTCAGTGCTTCCCAAATGTTTCAATGTTACACGTTTGGAAATGAATAATTGATAGGTACTTGTCCTGTGGCTGTGTCACATAAGGATTATAAGGGAGAGTCTCAAGTGGAGGTCCTCTCAGATCTCTAATGTTCCTTGGCAGCATCACTAGGGTTGCCGTATTTCTGCAGGATTTAAAGTTCTATATTTAGGGACATAAATATCACTTCCCTGTGGATGTCTATGCTGCATAGATCCACCATGATGACAAAATCAACAATGCCAAAAAACAACAGCTATACATAAGTGACCTTTCAAAGTCACACTCCTTAATTTAGCGCTACCTTCTGAACTTTTTAAGAGATTATCCATATGGATCTCATTTAATGCTTCTCAAGCTCTTCCAGGTGGGTCATTCCCACTGTACTTATACATATTAGGGTAATGTAAGGTGAACTATTCGGCTTTAACTAAATTACTTTGCAGTACGGGTCATCAATGTCTATAGTCGAGTTAACAGAGGTTAGTGGCTGTTCAGCGATCTTACTACTGACTGAGAGAGCATCTAGTTAGTGGTAAAAGCAGCATGTTGGGGTCAAACATTTCAGTTACCAAGATAAGCTGTGTCTATATAAAGCAGTGATGAAGGAATGATCCTTATGGGAAAACTATATTTCTTAATCCTGACGCCTGGAGAATGTACAAAGAGCATCATTATTACATAGGCCTCAAGGTAGAAGATTTCTTAATAAAGAAGGGAGACTGTGATAATCTGTTTTCCAAAATAGTAACATCAATTTACAAAGAAAATGGAACCTATTTGAGGTAATGCTACGTTTTAAGAAAAAAATGTTACTGGAGTTGGGGTATTGGTATTAAAGTACTTGCATAAACAAAGAGCAAAGAAATGTTAGAGGAGTAGTAAAAGATAGTTTATGGTGTTCAATGTTTTGTTGTAAATTAAACTGAGAAGGTTATTGTATATCTGTTTGATTAAATAGCGGTTGGCCAAATAGGTCTGGCGAGTGCAGAATTGAAGAATATTCTCCTGTGGGCCGTTCATTATGAGGAAGAGCCGGAAGTGCGCGTGGAGGCTTGTCGCTGCATTGTGGCGCTACAGCTGCGGGAACCAGATGTCCAAGTCATCTTGCAGGACAGGCGGATTCTAGATTCAGAGAAGGTGGTGAGAAAGTAAGTGCATGCTTCCGAATCCACCATTCTGCGGCACTGGCAATGATTCTTCTTGGTATACACCCGTTACAACGCATCTTTTACTCCGCACTACCATTACAACGCGACTTTTACAACGCATACCATTACAACGCATTGCGCTGGGGGGCGCTCTAGGATAGGGAATAAGTATAATTTACTATCCAACACCTTCCCTAGGGTCCACGGGGACTGGAGTTAGAATAGTAAATTATACTTACCACTATCCAGCACCTCAAAGCGCTATGCGTTGTAATGGTATGCGTTGTAATGGTCGCGTTGTAACGGTAGGTAGTTGTAACAGTATGCGTTGTAACATGGTACATCCATTCTTCTTCTCCACTCCACGCTAGCCTCAGGGATCTGGCTTGCCAGCCCAAAACCCAGCTATCTTAAGCAATATCATTACTGGGCAAACATTCTAACTGCACACAAAATGCAGTTGCAGCATTGTATAGCAAACAGGAGCAGGGATAGCATGTTTATTGCATTTTATGTTCCTTCTTGAAGGGCAAGGTGACTGGACATACGCATAAGGAATCAGGTTGCATGCAATTATCTGATTTAAGATGATCATAGTGCCCTTTATGCATGACTCCTTTTGGCCCCATAGATGTCAGTGCAGTGACACAGAATGAAAGGGGATGGATAACTGCAGCTTTCACCTACCAACAGGAGGTGGAGGAGAGACTCTATAGATTTGCCTTGCTGCAGTTCTGGGCGAGGCGGTACGAAAGAGGGCTGTGGTGATGGACGGAGCATCTGAACCACCTCACACCCAGTCAACAGATCTGGGTTTAATCCATCACCGTTCTTTAGCCCACTCTGCCACCCCAGTTCAGACATGGCCATATGCAAAACAGTCTGACCCTGTGCCTCATGGGAACAGTCCAGCCCGAACTGCCAAGCCATGCCTTCCCTGGACCGGAAACATGCTTCCTAGGACTGGTTTCTGGCCTTCCAGCCGTCTTCAGCCCGGCCTGCTTGAATCCAGTGGCAAAGTCAGCAAGGGACTCACGTCTAAGCATACCCTGCCAACTTATGGCGAACAAAGCGGTACAAAAGGGGGTGGTGATGGACGGAGCATCTGGCGAGGCCAGCTCTTGCTGCTGCACCTCCAGGGTGTGTTGTTTTATCTGCCCCTGCCTAGGCGCCCTCCTCCCGCTGGGGCTGGGAGGGACTTTAAGGTAGTCCAACAGAGTGCACATGAGGGCACTAGATCCTTTTGGGCTCCTGACTGATCATTTCTTTGGGAGTGTTTTGTCCCCCACTTCTCCAGTATGATTTGTGGGGCCTCACACTGGTTGGCAGCAGGATGCAACAGATAAGAAAAGGAAAACAGTATGACATGTTTGTTCGCCATATGATGCTTTCAATCCTCTGGGTAAAGTACTTCGCTGCTCCTCAAAGCTGTGTGCAGCTCCTCATGTTTGAGATGCCCATCCTCATGTTTGAGATGCCCATCTAACCCAAATACCCAGGATCAAGAAAGCACGCTCCGGAGGCCGGCGTTTTTCCCATCACGCGTCCAAGTTGTGGAACGCCCTCCCGCTTGACCTCCGTGCCCAACACAACCTTCTGCCTTTCCGAACGCTTCTAAAGACTTGGCTGTTCCCGTAACCATCTTTTCCGCACTGGATCATCTGTTACCCGAGGACGCTCACGGGCAGCCATGCGCTTTAGAAATCCCATTAAAATTACAATTACAATGCTCCAGCCCCAATTATGTTCTGTGTAAAGTACATTGCTGCTCCTCAAAGCTGTGTGTACAACTCCTTGTGTCTGAAATGCTCAAGCCCCAGTAATGTTCTGTGTAAAGTACTTCTCTGCTCCTTAAAGCTCTGTATACAGCTCCTTGTGTTTGAAATGGTCCAGCCCCAGTGATGTTCTGTGTAAAGTACTTTGCTGCATCTCAAACCTAGGCCGTTGAATATTAAATATATAAATTAATAAAAACGATCATTGTGATGATGTTGACAGTCTAGTAGTTGGGATGGGAGGAGTTATGGGGTTGGAGGAAGAGGAGGTGCCAAGACAGGAAAGAGGGCAGTTAGAGTAGGGACAGGGACCTAACCAGAAGCACAGAATAAAGCTCCTTGGTAACTATAATCATTGTTTGTCGTTATTACGTCAAGGACACGACAACTGGCGACGAGGGTGGGATGGTGCAGTTTGCCACCCGCAGAACCCAGAGAAAAAGCGTCCCTGTTACCTGCAGCGTGAAAGAAGAAAGCGCTGTCGAGCCACGTCTGGCTGAAGTAAGTCCGCCACCCAGAACAAGAGGCCAGCAGTAGCTATCCCTGATCCGCGATCTGGCGGTCGCGTAGACCCTAGAGGGACAGAGGGAGAAAATGCCATCGAGCGCTGGGGTGTTTGAAAGCGGTGCACAGGTTAGTGCCAAAACCGCGGCTCACCCCCGATGCGTGCAAATCGGCACGCGCTTCGTGAGAAGAAGTCTGGTGCCCACCCCGATTCGGCCTACCGCTCCGGGGTCCAAGGAGCGTCTGAGGTGCTGCCTAGGACTCGAGGAAGTGTCCCGATGAAGAGCGCCGTGACGCGCGAAAACAGACAGCTCACCCCCGATGCGTGAGGAATGGCATGTCTGACGCTAGGAGCTTCTTTGATAGTACCTGGGGGTCGTAAAGGTCCAGGAGCATAAAGACACTGATGAAGCAATGCAGCATGCAGACATCAGCGGCCGGTGAGTCCTGGAGAATGAGTATGCCCTGAAGGAGTGAATGAAAGCAAGCCTCGTGTGAACCGAAAGCACATGAACGACGGCCATCCTAGGATCAGGCAACCCTCAGGACAATCTATATGTGTGAATCACAAGCGGACATTTTGAAGTCAGACAGCACAAGGCCAAAGCAAAACAAGCATTGATAATTGCTAAACAAGCATTAACAAGTGCAAAACAGGCATTGACAATTGCAAAACAAACATTGACAACTGCAAACAAAGCATTGGTAATTGTGAAAGCAAGCACTGGCAAGTGTATAAACGTGACACTAATATATCAGTCCAGCCATGTCAAACTCACCGAACCGGAATGGAGGCGGTGCAGCGGTGGCTGCCCCTGTCACGCCTGTAGTCTCACATCTGCGCCCCCTGGAATCACTGACCCTGGTGGCTGGAGGATTTTGAGGATTATCTTGAAGGATCAAAAGTCACAGGAGACAGAGACAAGTTAATTGCACTCCGCAATCTGGTCGGCAAAGAGATTTGCAAAGTGATCGAAGAATTGCCAACGGATGATAAAGGAACTTATGACAAGGTGCGAGATGCGCTAAACAGAAAGTTTGTGCACAAAAGAGATGTGGACTACGAGAGATATGTGTTCCATCAGGCCCGTCAAGACAAGAATGAAATGATGAGCACATTCATATCCAGACTACGCCGACTGTCTCAGTATTGCAACTTTGACGCGTTCTCGACAGGGGATGCCATCCGATTGAGAGTCATTGAAGGCTGTCATTCAGAGACACTACAAAGGCGGCTGCTAAGGAAGAGTCATGATCTCAACGAAATAGAGGAAATGACTAGGGTGTATGACCAGGCGGAAGAGCATGCCAAGAACATGGAGACAGGGCGTAGTGAGAGAAGAGATCAAGCATATTGAACTCAAAACACTAACACTCAGAGAAGATCAAACGATGGACAGAGAAGGTCTCGTCCAGCGTCCCGGCACCAACACAGAAGTTATCGACACCATGAATCTGGAAGGAGAGACAAGAAATCAAATTACGCCAAGAAGCCAGAGCGCCCACGGAAATGCTATCGATGTTGGTATGATTTCCCTCATATAGATGTATGTCCAGCAATGGGCCAACAGTGCCGAAAATGTGGACGAAAGAAACATTTTGAAGTGATGCGCGGAGTGTATAGCAAGGAGAGAAGGAGTGAGACAACCAGGTCGTCTCGCCCAGATGATAAGCGACACCATGCAAAAGCTGTCCAAGACAGAGCAATATCATCCTCTGGTTCGTCACATTCCAGCAGGGAGTCTCGCAGATCCCAATGGAACAGAAGGTCGCCGAGAAGGTCACCGTCGAGGGAATCGAGGTCGACTTCTCAGGAGACAGTATATACGGACGAATATATATGCATGGTGGCCGACCCGGACTAGCTGAAGAAGTATCCTCCACTAGACATCAAAGTGGGGACACATGCAACCAAATTTGTGTTAGATAGAGGGGCGTCATTGAACTACATGCCTGTGACCGAATATAACAAAATGAAACCACCACCCATCCTGAGTCCAACACATGTCAGGGTGTTCACCTGGATGGCGAGAAAACCACTTCCATGCCTGGGCAAATTCGCAACGACGCTCAAGCATGAATCCACCTCAGTGTCGGCGTACATTCACGTCATCGAAGGTCCGGAGGCTGATTGTCTCCTCAGTCTGCCTACAGCGGAGCGCCTCCGACTGGTGGAGATCTTGTACCAAGTCAACGACAATCCAGACATTGTCCGTAAGTTTCCCAAGTTATTCACTGGGCTCGGAAAAATGAACAAGAGTCTGATTCGCCTGCACATCAATGATCAAGTGCGCCCTGTTGCTCTGCATCCAAGGAGAGTGCCTTTCCATCATCAGCAGGCCGTAGAGGACGAAATCCATGAAATGTTACAGGCTGACATTATTGAGAAAACGGATGGTCCCACACCATGGGTGTCACCAGTTGTCATAGTTCCGAAGAAGGGCACCCCTGAGAAGGTACGACTATGTGTGGACATGAGGCTTCCCAATACAGCCATAGAACGACAGCATCACCCAGGGCCTCACCTGAGTGATATGATATCAGCATTGAATGGAGCCCGGGTATTTTCCAAACTTGATCTCAACAAGGGATACCATCAGCTGGAATTACATGAAAAATCAAGGTGCATAACGACATTTGCCACCCATCTGGGTTTGTTTCGATATAAACGGCTGAGTTTCGGTATCTCCTCTGCAGTGGAAATATTCCAAGAGGTCATCCGTCAAACCATCAGACACATACCAAATTCACTGAACTATAGTGATGATATTCTGCTGTATGGGTCGAACACACAGGAACATGACAAAGCTTTGGTTCGAGTGTGCCATGCTCCCCTAGAAGCTAATCTAACTCTTAACAAGGACAAGTGTGAATTCCATCAGTCCACCCTTAAGTTTTTCGGACATGTATTCTCGGGGGCTGGAATGAAGCCCGACCCTGAGAAAGTAACGGCGCTCAACACCACCAAGAGCCCTCAAGATGTGAGCGACATTAGATCATTTCTGGGCATGGCAAGCTATTGCTCCAGATATATCAAGGACTACGCCACAATCAGTCACCCACTCCGTGCCCTCACCAAGCAAGGACAACCGTTTGTGTGGAGCCCTCAGTGTGAGCGGGCGTTCCAAGAAATTAAACAGGCGGCGGAGTCGGCTGACAATCTAGCCTATTTTAACCCCAAGAGGAAGACGGAGATAACGGTGGATGCCAGTCCAGTGGGGTTGGGTGCAATCCTGGCTCAGTATGATAGTGACACTGATCGACAACACATTGTGGCGTACGCCAGTCGCAGCCTATCCGACACCGAGAAGGCTTACTCTCAGCCAGAGAAAGAGAGCCTAGCGGTCGTCTGGGCTTGCGAGCATTTCCATGTGTTCATCTATGGCAAACACTTCACTATGATTACTGATCACCAATCACTTTTCACCATCTTCGGTAATCCCAAGGCCAAGATGCCACCTCGCATTGAAAGGTGGGGCTTACGCCTGCAAGAATACACCTACACAATCATTCATAAACCCGGAAAGGCCGAGAATCCTGCGGACTACATGTCCAGACACCCTCAAGCATCTCAGGCCTCACGTCCGTCGATAGCTGAAGAATACATACACTTTTAGATATGAGTGGCCCGACCACCCGCAGTACCTTTGGAAGCGATACAGGAAGCGACTGCACTAGACAACATTCTGCAGAAAGTAGTGCGCCGACTGCACACACACCGCTGGAGACATGACAGTGAGGAGGAAAAGAGTGACCCGCAAATCAGTCAAGAAATGCAAGTCTTCCGACACGTCAGTGAAGAGTTGTCTGCTACCTCAGAGGGGCTCCTGCTGAGAGACCATCGGATTGTCATCCCGAGGCAGTTACATCAAGGCGTCTTTAATCTCGCCCATGAAGGTCATCGGGGAGTTGTTGCAACTAAGAGAGCTCTTCGGGAGCGGGTATGGTTCCCACAACTTGACCAAATGGTGGAGCTCACCTTAAAGGACTGTCCCCAGTGTCAACTAGTGAAGCCTGGAGATCCCCCAGCTCCTCTTCAAATGAATAAACTACCCAGTGGGGTATGGCAGGAGCTTGCCATGGACTTCTATGGACCACTTCAGTCAGGCAGGTACGTAGTGCCTATCATGGATGAATATTCGAGATTCCCGATAGCCCAGTTTGTGTCTTCTACCAGCGCGTCCAGCACAATTGCCGTACTCGACAAAGTATTTGCCGCATGGGGTGTTCCCAGGGAACTCAAGAAGGACAATGGTCCTCCCTTTAACGGACATGAATTTAGTGAATTCGTAAAACATCTCAACTTTCGACATCGGAAGGTCACGCCTCTGTGGCCACAAGCCAACAGCACCATTGAACGATTCATGGCCACTTTGAAAAAGACTTTTCAACAAGCCACCTTGGAGAAGAAAGACTTACAAGTGGCTCTCAATGAGGTCTTGAGAGCCTATCGAACGACACCACATGCTACCACCGGAAAATGTCCTGCCACTCTCATGCTGGGGCGACCCATCAGAAAAGGATCCCGACATGGGAAGAAGCTCTGAGACCGGTGTCGCCGACACGCGTCTATCGAGAAACGTCGGTGGCTGATCAGGCTGGCAAGACCAAAATTAAAGCATATGCAGACACCAGACGGAGAGCCAGGTCTCCATCTCTTCATACAGGAGATTGTGTGGTGGTCAAACAAGAACAGTCGAAGAAGACGGATTGTAGATTCAAGCATGAACCATTGACTATCACTCAGCAAAAAGGTACCATGATCACTGCAGAATCTGAGGGCAGACGGATCACTCGAAATGTGTCCTGTTTTCAGAAATGTACCCCGGCCATAAGAGAGATACTTGAAGGCGATCCGGTTCAACGGGATGCCGAAGGACTTAGTCAACTGGGGCCAACCCAGAGACCTGATCGACAAACAGAAGTGGCGCCTGCAGTCATTGGAATGAGTCTCCGACCTCAAAGAGACATACACAAGCCCAAGAGACTGATTGAAGAACTATAATCAAGTTGGTTATTTCTTTTTGTTAACAAAGGGGGAGATGAGATGATGTTGACAGTCTAGTAGTTGGGATGAGAGGAGTTATGGGGTTGGAGGAAGAGGAGGTGCCAAGACAGGAAAGAGGGCAGTTAGAGTAGGGACAGGGACCTAACCAGAAGCACAGAATAAAGCTCCTTGGTAACTATAATCATTGTTTGTCGTTATTACGTCAAGGACACGACAATCACCAGCCAAGTTGCTGTATCAAAAAGAGTTTTTTATAAAGTGTATTCACTCACTGACTTTTTGATGACAGTACAATCATTGACACACATTTTTTTGTTGGCCACCCGTGTGAATGTGCAAATAAAATCATTTTTAATTTTTGGAAAAGTGGTGTACTGGCGTTGTAATCACATTCCAAATATCTTTTTGAACAGTTTGTTTTTGCTTAAAGCATTCCTGCTACATGTGTGCTTGCAGATTGTGTTGTTACACATCTCCCGTTCCCGAGTACACCCTGTCAGTCGTTAGCTTGTTCTAGGTCTGTTTGAAATGTTTTAGTATAGAGTTGCTTTGCACCTAACACGTTCTTTTGTTTAGGGAGGTGAAGCGAGGCCTGATGGCGCTGAACATTACTCCTGATGGGAAGCATAAGCCAATTACGAAAATGCAAAATGAGGTAAAGTGAAATATTGTAATGCATGCTAGAAGTAAACATTTTTAAAATTATGCTGCGCAAATCATAAAAGAGGCTAGTAATAGACTCAAGCCAATTCGATTTAAGCAGATGTGTAACAGAGACCCCTTCAGCCTAGGCCCAGCTACAGGAATTTATTGTTGGGTGGGCCAAGGGTGCATTTGGGTAGGCCGCTGCGAGCCCAATTTGTCACTACTTGTGGTAGCCTAAAAGCCCTAGATTACATCATATCTACTTGCAAACAGTCACCATGATACAACTGATCGATTCTGTGTGTATAGCGAGCATGTGGAGAGTTATTTGAAAGTAAGAGCAATGTCTGCAAGTGCAAACCCTCAAATTCCAACAGGCCAGGCTTCAAAACAAGTACTTTTGGGCCTGATTATCCACTTTTCTACCATGCCTCTCCTGTGCACCTTCTCTCACAGCTGACCTTAGGCCCTAGCCCCACATCAGCCACCATCTAGCACCACTTTCATTATTCCGGTAAAAAACATTAGTAAAATCACCTTCAAACTTAAAACATTGAATATAGCAGTAAATTTAATTAGCACACACTTTAATATGTTCCACAGTTGCCCTAATGACCTGACAGGTAATTAAATAAAAACAGAAAGGCCATGACAGGGCTGGCTTTAGCATTAGTGGGAAAGTCTATTTTGGCGCCCCACCAATGACCTCTTTCTCCACAGATACCATTCCTACCACCCTCCAACAGTGCCCTTCGTCTCTCCGTAGCCACTCTCTCATATACATTTTATTTGTTGTATAGCCCTACTCATATCAGTGTAGGGTATCACAACGCACACAGTATACAGAGACAATGGATCATACAAGTATGTAAATCGGGCTATAGGGAATGCCGCAAAAGCCAATGAGGATTACAAGGTGTAGGAATCACGTCATCCATACTGGTGGGCAGTATATTTTAAGAGGGTTTGGGCTGGGGAAGCACAAACTCTGGATTTAAAGCATGTCCCAGTGGTTGGGGGTTGGCTTTACTAATTAAAATGTATATCGGCCCAAACTCTTTTTTGCAACATTAAAATAATGAAAGGCTGGTGAAGTTCTAAGTATATAGTAACACAAAAAAAGTGAAGGCCTAACTATACCATTCCTGTTTGTAGGCAGCTCCTTGATGCCAGTTCATAGGTCACTGTCCTATGTTAGGATTGTAACTTCGGTACTGCAAGTAACACAAGAATCTATGTGACACAGGCAGTAACCCACTGAGATATCCACATAAAATACAGCTTATCTGCATTTCAAAACAACCAACAGGCAAAGGATTGCTCTCCAGCAGGATCATTAATCACCAGTTATCTGGACATTTTTATTGTTGCATCCATGGCCATGATAATGATAAAAAACAATTTAAACAATTTACACAAAGTATGTCCTTGCTGGGCCTGTGCAGATTTTAAAAAAAACACGATAGTAACACATCCTCTTATCTACTCCATTTGTTAAACTTTGTGTCACAGCCTGATCTGATATGCAGTTGCAAGGATCAGGAAGGGTGAATAGGAATAAACAAACTTATTTTCTCCAGCGCTGAACAGAAAAGGAAATACCCACACAGCAAGAAGGTACAAAAGTTACTGAGTGCCAAATAAACACGGTAGGCAAAAGTTACTGAGTGCCAAATAAACAATTTCTCCACTTTGCCATGACCCTATTGTACCTGCACAACACAGCCCACCTTTCTAAAAGGAGTTGGGTGAATGGGGATGGCTGTGACAAAGAGCCCAGGCCAAATCACTCAACTCCCAGAACAGGAAGGAAAACAACATGAGGAGCAGGGCACGAGTCCTATAAAAAGAAGTGGGGGGACTGACAATATGCAAATGACCTCATGATGTCACGTGCTCAACGTGTCCCGGTGTCTCAAAATTACACGGGGACACGTTCAGCTTATTTCTGTGGGGCCCAGCTTCTTGGCAGGGTGGACGTCGTCCACCCTGTGAAAAGAGTGGGGGGACTCCATCCACACGCGTTTACCCCCGACTCGAGCCCTGGCTAGGAGTAACCTTTGAAATTACATTTTGTATCGGCCTTCGCTCCATCACTTCGAGGGCCGAAGCTCATATTTGGGTGGGCCCCCCCCCCCCCCAGACCAGGCCTGCTTCAGCCCCAGTGGCGCAGGGAGCCCAACCCTTCAGATGGCCCGGCCTCAACCCATCAGGGGGGCACACTTCAGCCCAAAGCTAATGGATATCTGTGAGATCTATGAGATACAGGGGTCGCTCATCACATTCTGCAGACTGCAGGGGAGATGGGGCGCTATTTTGCGTTCCACCCCTGGATTTAAGTTAGAAGTGCTGGTTGGTGCTCTGCCCAGGATGCCTTCTTGAATTTCATGATTAAATGCATTAGTCAAGCATTCGATAAGGATGCAGTATTAGATGCATTATTAATGCATTCTGGAAGAGGCCATGACATTTAGCAGAGCAGGTTTGGCACAGTGACACTGTGCAAGGCCTTGCCACGCCCCAGTCAAGGAGCGTGGACTCCCATTGGCTGAAAGAAGGCCGGTGATGGGTGGAACCTGTCAGCTTTGTAGTTTTGTGGGGCTGGCCTGGCCTTAAGTGTAAATTGGTGCAAGTGGTTGAATTCACGGAGAGAGTCCAGAAAGATCCGGAGAAATCCGAGAGTTTCGCATGGGCCTCAGAGCCAAAAAGTGACCCAAAAGGGCTCATAAATATGCACCTGGGTGTGGGTAAATAAGGTAAGGCAGAAAGCCTTTGCATTCAAGCAGTGGAGATCTGCAGGGGTGAGAAGGGTCTTCTCAGTCAAAGTAAGCTAGCGTCTCTCCTTAGCGAACAAGAGCGTGAATGAGAGAGAGAGAGAGAGTGTGTGAAATGATAAGTGTGTCTGAACTAGTCTAAGGAAGACACAATTATATGTTAAAAAAATACTAATTGCAACATTCCAGGATGCTCCCACTCTCTGGAACCAATCAGTTCTCTCCAGACTCTGGGGGCAGATATGCTCTCCATCTTCGCATGTCTAAACAATAATGCATGCATGGCTATATCCTTGAATTATCACACCGGACAAACGGTAGGCTACATTAATCTGCTCTCACAAGTCTCTCTCCCACACTGACTTCTTCTTCTTTAATGAGAACCTCAGTATCCGTCGATTCACTCGCTAACAAAAGGCCTCTGGAAAAACACAGCGTCGGCAATGGAATTAGATTATTCTTTTAACACCGGGATTGGTATTTACTTTTCTTCTCTGACTGCAAAGTGAGAGGAGTTTTTAAAGCGAATTATATGACAATTTCTAGTATAGGGAGTGTGAAAGGAAAGGCTGCAGGATGTTGTTTTTTTGCAACACACAACAAAATGTAAATATCTGTAAATTAACTGTATGCATTAGCAGTTAGGAAAGCAAAAAAAAAGCAATTTGTAATTGTGAAGTGTACTGGAAACTGATTTTAATAGAATCAAGACACTTTACGTGGTGATGCACACATGATAAATATTCTGAGGAACCCCAATTACCACACATTATAATTTGTGTGCTTTAAAGTTGTATCAATTGAACTGAAAGACTGTTCAATATTTAGAGGGCATTTCAATGGGAAATATGCTGTCTGTAAGTGACAAGGTGCTCCCACACCATGCTTTAGCAACATTAACAAATCGCCCGCCTCATGTCCGTTAGAGGTAGGTGGGTCGTGAACATCTGTTGTTCTAAAAATTGGGTTGTGGTTCTAAAAAGTTAAGGAAGAATTAAAACAATGATTCTTTTACCCTTTTGCTGGCGCTCTGCAAGACTGCCATGAACCACACACACACACACACGGATGTGGAAGATGTCTAAGCATTGTATGTTGTACTGGCAGGTAACCCTTCAAATACAAAATACTATACTTAGACATGGTTTAAAGATGTTCCCTCATTGCATGTGTGCTGTAAGGCAAAACACACTTAGTAGAATTGAAAGCATTTGTCCTTTTTAATGCCTGCCTCAAAGAGGCATTATTTTGTGGTGCACAGCCATGCTACCATGTTTTAGTAGATTGGGTTTGCTTCAGAACCCCTGAGGGGCTGCATGGCAGCGCCCATGTATCACCCATGGGACTTTTTTGACACAAAAAGCACTGGTGCTACGTTGCATTATTTTAAGACTTCTTTCCAGTGCAAATAATGTTTTGCTTTGGAAAGTAAATTCCAAATCCACAGTTTGCACCAGGGCCCATGCTTTAGTGATGCAAATCCACCTCAAATTATTCGTAAAACTGCCCCGTAATGTCTGTTCCCAACCTGTCTGGAGGAGGGCCTTGCTGTCTCCATTCTAATCCCTGCTGCTCACCTTTCGAATGAGCCTATCATAGACTATCCTTTATGGCCCTTACTGCACAGCTGAATGCTACCTACGAAATCAAAGGCCCAGATTTACTAACTCTTGGCACCAGATTTGTGTTACTTTTGTGCGCTACTTTGCGTTAGGGGGTGATCCGTAGGCGATGCATGGATGTTCCCATGCAACCACTTGTGGGTTTAACACAAACCACTATCTTCTAACAATTGTGGACAGGGATTTCCACTAAGACCTTATTCCTCCTTTAGGCGGGATCAATCAAGGAGGCATGTTTTAATTTCTTCACACTTTCCAAACTTTACATGTGTGCTGCATTGTACAGTACACATGCAAGAGGTATTAAACATGGTTTTTGTCCTGGTAGAGTCCCCTTCCAGTGCAAAACCTATGCTTGACAGACTCCACACACTCTTGCACTATGGTGGGCATGTTAGTGAATTGCAGCATTAAGTGCGCCAGAGCAGAGAAAGCGGAAAACAGCACCATATTTTTGTAGATATGGCACCGTTTTTCTGTCTCCGTTTGATGCAACACACTGCAGATGCATTTATTTCTGTGCCGCATTGCGTCACATTTTAGTAAATGTCCCCCAGAGTGTTTCAAAGCAGGCTGAGACATTAACCAGAGTCAGCCAAAGGCGTGAAAGCCAAAGCCATGATTCATTTCAGCACTCGGTCACTGACACAATCTGGGGCAATGGAGCCAAGCCTACACCTGCAGCAAGTCGACTGAGCAGCATACGTAAAAAAGAGGTAGAGTGTGCGGAGGATGCAGAGAGACAGGAGGAGGCGGAGCATAGACAGGAAGGGTATGCATTGCCCCGGGCCTGATTTGGGGGGAGATTTACTAAGATTTTGTACCGTATTTCGGCACAAAATCTTTTTTTTCCTATTTACTTTCCAGCGCTAAACTTGTTTTGCGCTGGAAATAACGGAAAAGTAATGTGCCATGCGGGCATACCAACGGTGGAGCATGGGCGTTCCAATGCATCCACCCATGGTTTCTCGCGCTAAACCCAATTTACTAAATAAAGTAGATTGGGTTTAGCATGGGAAATCGCGCCCTTTTCAGGTAAGCGCAAGGAAGGAGAAATGCCTTTGTTTCTCCTTTTTCCGACTTTGCATGCGTGCTGCACTGTGCAGCAGACATAGAAAGTGGGGAAAAACTTTGCATCATGTTTGGGCATCATATTTTGTAAGGGTACCCTTCCTGTACAAAACTTATGCTAGACTAATGCACACACCCTAGTGGTATGGCGCTAGTCAGTAGAGGAGAGAGCCATATCGCTGAAGACATGGCACTCGCAGCACAGCCTTGCGGGGGGCTGCATTGCGCTGTGTGAATTTTTTGTTAATCTTCCCCTTAATGCCATAATCCAGTGCACATGAGTGATTAGGGGAAAGCTGGCACAAGAAGCTATAAAATGCTTCTCAAAGGCAGTCAAGGATAACGTTGTCAAAATAACGTGTAAAAATATATCCTGCCGATCACAGCTCCTCTTTCAAGGGTATCATTACTAAGCATGAGCGAATTTTGCGAATCTGGCGTTCGTGAATTTGCGAACTCGCAATCCGCAAAATCCGCAAATTTTTTTTGTGTTCGCAAGGATTTCTGCCAGTTCGCAAGGGTTTTGTACCAGTTCGCAATTGCGAACTTACATGTCGGCTCGCAACGGTCGCGATTATGTTGTTTCCTACGTCTGGTTCATCATCACAGGTTCCCAGCACCCTCTGTTTCACCCCTGCCACCCTCTGTTTCACCCATGCCACCCTCTGGTACATCAATGCCACCCTCTGGTTCATCATCACTGTAGATTATGGGGGGGAAAAGCAAGCACACCAGCCCTGCTTCAACTGACATGAATTAATTTGGGGTTGATTAATTAATGTGTCACTGTTTTAAAATTCCAGTCTGGCACCTGCTTCCTTATCTGTAATTTGCTTTCTGTTGCAGTGCAATTTTTTTTTCCAGGACCTTTTATGGCCTACTTGTAGCTATTCTATGAGCCTGCTGTGAGGGTCAGAGCAGGGTCATACAATTGTTGCAACTAGCAACTGAACTCTGGAGGGGCCCCAGTCAGGAAGCACGACAGGGAATGGTTACTAATGATGAGTTTGAACTTTTGAACCTGCTGAATGCTTTTGCAAAACTCGTTTTTCTGCAGAACAGCATTACAGCAACTGTAATGCCCCAAACAAGCTTACTTGTGAAAGTTGATTTCTAATCCAAAAGTGATCCAAAGAAAGTCAAAAGGCCTCAAATCCAAAAAAGTGCAGGCAAATGTCAACCTGAGGAGTTATTCTGATAAAAATCATCATTTTCAGAAGGTCTACGCTGCTTGCTAGTGGATTTCTTGTGCAGAATTGCAATTTTTGTAATTTCGTGAGAGCGAGATTCTTGCTGCCTACATGTCCGCACGCCGCAAAATTGTATCACCAAGAAAAAAAAATCCGCTGCGTGCGAATTTGCGGATTTTCAGTAAATTTGCGAGCGTTCGCGGATTGCGAATTTACCGAAAATCCGCAAAATTCGCGAGCGGAACGTATTTTCCGCCCATGCTTAATCATTACCCTCAGGAAAAAAATCACAGTGCCACACATTTTGGGGCAGACTACTAGCATTAGAATAGATGAATCTACAATAGATCGCTTACAATATGCTTCAGGTTTCTGACGATACAAGGAGATTGCTGAATCTGAACCCCACAAAGGTAGCGTGGCTGAAATGCAAGCAGGACGAGTTTTGAGATTTTAGTTGTGATGTCTGCATCTTTTGCTACTGCTTTTAGTTTGTGTATGCTTATATTCAAAAGGCAGAACCCATGCAGAGGTGCAGTTGGGAAACTGTGAGATTTACTGAGAGGCTCATTTCTCTGAAATGGGTTAGGCAGTGTCAGTCTTAAGTCAGATAGAATATCTCATCTAACTGGCTTTGTCCCAGCCTGACCTATGTTTGACCACCACCACATGTTCAGGGATGTCCTTTCTTTTGCCGTAGACGAGCGCAAGCGTCTGCACGCCAACCGAACTGCCAGATGGGGTGGATTGAAGACTCCTAATAGGCAAAACTCTGGAACGTTATATTGCTTTATTGCATCCCTAGCCTCTCTGCTGAGACTGTAGGCAAGGGGACACATTAATGTGCCAGTTGAATTGTTGCACCTTATTTTATATAAGCCACTCGTCCAAATAGTAGTTGTTACTATGTTAACACTACTTGGAAGCGAATGAACCGTTCACCAACCACTGACAGGTAACAATCTTCATGCGAACTGCAGAAACATTTGGTCTTTATTGTGTAGGTGCACAGATGTACAGATGCTGAGTCATCTTCCTGTGCTCTATGGACAGCAGACCACTCCTCTTCAGGGAGTCTGCAGACTCCCTGAAGAGGAGTGATCTCCCAGAAAGAAAGCGGTGCCTGAGCTGTCTGCCTGCTGCAAAAGGATCCGATGCCTTTCGAGGGTGGACCCACATAGCTGTGGCAGTCACTGCGCCACCACCTAACTGGTTATAGTAATGGTACTCTAAGATGGAAAGGGCTGTGGCACCCTAAACTCAGAAGTTGCCCTGATACAGGCATGAATCATGTCACTGGAAGAAATCAGTGGATGCACCTGGTGGAGGACTCCTGTAAATGGAACACTGGATGCTGGCCCTTAATCTCATTTCTGAACTAACATTTTAAAGGAAATGAGAATGCAATGCTGAACTGACCACACTGGTGCATGTCATTAAATATTCCTCGAGTATCTAATCCGACCTAATTGTTGTGGATGACCACAGTGGAAATAAATTCTGGAGGGCTTTTGATGGTACACAAGAGTGCTCCAGACCATGTTTTGGACAAACTTTCTGGTGAAATGTGCCATCCAGTCTGTGAGTCAGCGGCCAATGATACAGTGGCCTTGAAAACAACCTCCTCTTTCACAAAGGACAATCTGATGATTGCCTTGCTGAATTGAAATCTAAAATCAGTAAATCACTGCCACTAATCCTGCACAACTAAAAAACAACTGAGGCAAAGATATTTCTGACATGAAAGCTGGTATGCATTCCATAACAATGAGGCTTAATTTTGCTTGGGCCCAACTCCAATCAACAGCTCATATGGTTCAAGTGCTTTCCACAGCTATTGCAATACTGAAGACACAGATCAAACAAGTATTTGACAAGTGTGAAGATCATGAGAAACATTCCAGATGAGGGAATATCCGAGTGTGCAACCCAAGGAAAGGGAAGAAGATGATTTTTTGAGATACCTCCAGGAATCCATCCTAGAGGAATGCCAGGACAGAGGAATGCCTCATTCACAGTGGTGATAGAAAAGGCAGATACAGTGGCGGGGGAGAATGTGACCACAAAAGAGGCTGAGGGACATGGTGGTGAAATGTCCTTCTTAACTCTAAATGCATGGCAAGAGAAGGCGAATCACAGAACGTCTGTGACAGTAAAGTTACTATTCTCCAGAAAATTGAACCAGGTACTTTTAAAAAGCACAAGCCATATCACATAGTAGCAGAGTAACTCAACTCTAAGAGAATCAAGTTCTGGTGGTTGTTCCCAGAGGCCTACTGTACATAGTAACCAACAACGAGCGTTCAGTATACTCTCCAAAGGAAGGAAAGAGTCTTCTGAACATCCAAGATGAAGACAATATTAACACTAGGGATGCCTTGAGTCGGATATTGGGTCAAGTGCATGAGTGACAGTAGGCAAAAGACTGAGGTCTTCCTGGAGGAATCCATCCAAGTCACAGAGAGAAAAAACGACATGCCCAGAAGATGGATGATGTGCCGCAGAGGTAAGGTTGCTGGAAGCTGATAGTGAGTGGAGAGACAGGACCAGGCCATACATGGCTTATATAGCAGACATAACGGTTGGAACAGCAATAGGTGTAATCTTCCTGTTGGTAGAAACGCTAGCTTTGTCAAAAAAGCAATTCCCTTTGGCCACACTTATCAACACAACATAAAAAACAACTGACAATGCAGACAAACTAAAGAGCAGTGCAGTAAAAACCCAAATTCTGAAACAACAAATAAATTACCAAATGTACAAGTTTATTAAAATATCATTAAAAACCAAGTAAAAATAGGTATAGTCAAAATCAAGGGAAAACAGACAATAAAAGGAACATACAATCTCCACAGTTCATCATATAAGTTCCTACAGTTCCAAAGGAGGGAGGAATTCAATAAGGTTATATTCAGTAACAATCAGAATAATCCTTAGCTAGTCATATGAATTCTCTCCCCCAATCCTCAACGCGTTTCGACGGGCAGGTAGAATTGCAGCCGTCTTCTTCAGGAGAGTTATTAGCTGTATTCCCCAGAAATACTATGGTCAAAAAGAGAAATAGGTCTCATCATCAGTTTCTAAACTTTTTAAACAAAAATTATACATGAGGATACAATCCATCTGCTAACCAGAATTTGAAAGTTATAACCACCGCTCAATACAATATAACACCTTTCAACAACATTTACATAGTAAACATTACAACACATTTACAAATCATATTATTACTCTTCTTCAGTTGTTTACAGTTCATCACATTTTTCTTAATATACAGTTCATCACATTTTTCTTAATATACAGTTCATCACGTGATCCATAAAAAACTGTGATCACGACATAGTGTATGTTTTAAACCACCTTCGTGTCTGATCCTAAGCCACACATGAGTGGCCAAAGAGCACATTTATATATATAATTCATTCGTAATACTCTCTGTTGCCACATCAGGCACAATTGTTAAGAATGGTGATTGCGATTCCAATTTGGCTTAGGTTGTTTATCTCCTGGATTTTATAGTTGACCAGGCTAACCCCCAGATAATCGGTTAGTACTGACCTTTAGAGTGGACGAAGAAAAACAGCTTCCGCTTGGTCTAAAACGGGCAATTTTCTTTTTTGAGCCAAGTATACGTATAGACTGAAAAAAATGTATAGAAAATACATCTTAGAGGCCCTCCTTGTATTCAGTAGGCTGTTGACTAGAGACGAGCTAGAGTCTTCACTCGCTCGGTAAGTGGTCGTCTCACACGGACCTGACATACCAGGTAAAGTAGCCAGTTACGGCCGCCTATAGAGTTCTTTTTAACTATAGAAGTTACACACATCCGATACTTACAACTAGTATTTCTAATATGTTCCTCTCATTGGTCGGTGCACTTAATTCTCTAGGCTTGAACCAAAGAACAGTTCTTCGTAGGGTTATACCTCCTAGAATAAAGCAAATATCTCACTATACATTTTCTTACGTAGCTGGACAATCATAATATAAGAGATGGGCCGACTATGCTACTTACGAATAAGATCTTGCAGTATTATGTGCATGCGGTAATTAGGATATATCGATTAAAACATCCCGCAATTGGGAACACTGTCGAGAAAATGAATGGGATATATTTAGTTCCCATGTTGCATACACATAGGGCGACATAGACTTACACTAAGCCTACACTTACTTTAAAAAAATGTTAGCACCAGCTAATAAGTGATGTGGGGCTGCATTCGTCCTCCCATTCAATCCTAGAATAGAACAAATGTCTCACTATATATATTCGTTTAAAAGACATATTTTAAGTATGAAAAAACTGACTGTTCTACTTACACAATGATTCATATAGTCTAGTGGGCACGCGGTAGTTCCGATGTATAGATAAAAACGTCCCGAAAATAGAAGCACTATGGAAAGAGTAAGATCAAATCTCTTCAGTGCCCATGCTGCGTACACGTAGCACAAAACCAAATAAGGCCGAGCTATTACTCACATAAGATAGACTTTTCGCCAACTCTTAAATGATATGGGGCTGCTTACGTCTTCCCATTCAGTGGTGGCTGCTATTCCTACAAAAGTTACAAAGCGTAAACGTGCCTTAGTATCAGAGTATTTACACCAAGGAGTTGGTTACACAGCAGGTACGTACCCTACGAGCCAACACATACCTCTTCATTGAATCCGGTAGGCTTTCCGCGTGCCTTCACCATGGAGTGCTTTCCCTACGAAAACGCCGTTTAAGTACTTTATCTCGGCGTCCGAATGCGGAAGTAGAGGAAAGATCGCCGATGAAGATCATGGACATAGAAAGAGGCCTGCCGATAGGAGGTCGAAATAGATTGCCATAGCAGATCTTTTTTTGGGTATCTAAATTGCTCACGATTATTCTATTCAGGCGCAATGGGCCTTTCAGATTTCCCTTCTTTCCGTTAGTATTTTTGGACGGTCGAATTTAAAAGAAATTAGCATGGTTCGAGTAAATAGACCGCGCATGCGCATACCAACGTTGTTTTTCCCTAAGTAACATATCTATGTATATCTATACGCAAATGCTCACAGAGCCTTGCAGTAGATTGTTATGGGCATTATTGCGGAATTCAGTATATGAAGTACTGCAGTAAATCAAGTAAATGGAACATATCTGTACCAGACCAGGAACTACAGTGGCAATACCATTAGTGATAAGAAACCACCAATCACCACCCAATCAGCCTATCCCACTCTTCCCGGGAATTAAGTCCATTTCTTACCGTGTCAAAGTAAGAGATGTACCATTGTTCTCTTTGTTTGCGTTTATTAATAATATTCCCTCCTCTCTTACCTATTTTAACTCTTTCCAATATAAACCACTTGAAGTCGCATTCACCATGATTTTTCTCTAAAAAATGTGAAACAATTGGTGCAGTCAACTTTTTGGTCCTAATGGCAGATCTGTGTTCCTGCAGTCTAATCCTAGCTTCTCTACCAGTTTCTTCCACATAAAAAAGCTCACAGGGACATTTTAGTATGTATATTATGTTTTTGCTTTTGCAGTTATTGTGAGTTTTGCATCTGATAGTTTTATTGTTGCATGTGATTTCAGTGGCTGTCATACATTGATCACAGATATTGCAACTGCCACACCTAGAGGTGCCAACAACAGTGGTGTTGTCAAGAGTTCTTTGGTTTTCTCTTCCCTCATCTTTGTATGTGTGGACTAGCAGGTCTCGCAAGTTTTTATTCTTCTTGAAAGCAAAAAGAGGTTTGGCCAATGTTGTATCTTCCTCGTGATTAAGAATGTGCCAATGTTTATTGACCACATTCTTAATCTGGTTGCTGATGTGGGAAAATTTTGTCGCAAAAACAATTCTGTTTAGAGGGCTTTTCTGGGTGTCAGATTTGTTGATTAAGGCTTCACGATCATAAAATCTGGCCCTCTTCAGAGAGTTAGATAAAAGTTTTTTAGGATAGCCTCGATCCCTAAACTTTTTCTTTAAAACTGCAGCATGTTTGTAGTAGTCGTTGACATCTGAACAATTCCTCCTGAGTCGGAGGAATTGACTAAAGGGAATACTTTCCCTCTGTGATTTAGGGTGGAAGCTGGTAAAGTGAAGGAGCGTGTTTTTAGCCATAGGCTTTGTAAACAGCTCCACAGCTAGTGAACCATCCACATTCTTAATAGAGATGTCTAAGAAATCAACCTTAGTCGTACTGTGGGTAGAGGTGAACCTCAGATTGGGGTCACCCAGGTTAATCCATAGGAGAAATTCTTCCAGAACCGCAATGGTACCTTCCCAAATAAAAAAGATGTCGTCGATGTAGCGGTACCAGCCCGCTACATTCTCGAAAAAAGGTGCCAGTTCATTGTAAATGTGTTTACTTTCAAAATTGCCCACATACAGACAGGCCAGACTAGGGGCACAGGTGGCCCCCATGCTGGTCCCCTTCAACTGTTTAAAATATTCATTTTTAAACAGAAAAACATTGTTGGTTAGGATTAGGCGGACACAGTCCACTAGGAATTCTTTGCTGGCCCCATTTAGATCCTGATGGGACAGAAGTTCTTCGATGACATTAATTGTGTCATCTTGAGGGATGTTGGTATAAAGAGACTCAATGTCCAGGGTAACTAGACACTGAGTCTCTTCACAAAAGGGCAATCCCTCAACTAAGGAGATAATATGTGCGGAATCTCGCACATATGATCTCAGTTCGCATACTAATGGCCTCAGGAAGTGATCCACATATTTACTAATAGGTTCAAGAAGAGAGTTTATACTACTAACGATAGGCCGCATAGGCGGGTCCAATTTATGCTTATGAACCTTGGGTAGGCCATATATAGCTGGGGTTTTGGGATCAGTATTGTTTAAAAACTTGAATTCCTCCTCACTAATATGGCCCTCATCTCTAGCATTCGTCAGTAACTGTAGACAAGCCCTGGAGATTCCCAGAAGGCAGGAAGCATTAGTAGGAGCATAGTGTTCCTTCACTTCAAGCATCTTTCTGATTCTCTTTTCGTAGTCAGTGGTATCAAAGATAACAACTCCACCGCCTTTATCGGCAGGTTTAACCGTTATCGAGTTGTCATTTTTAAGCTTATCTAGTGCCTCCTTCTCTGCCTTTGATATGTTGTATGAGGGTACTTTCTTTTCTTTATCAAGAATTTTGAAGACTCCACTCTCTACTGCTATCTCGAAGGCTTCAACATTCTTTCCTATCATCCCTACGGTAGGAGTAAAAGTGGATTTAGGTTTAAATCCCGTGATGTTCTCAGTGATTCTACTCTCTCTGTTCTCAAAAAAGCGCTTCAGTCTTATTTTTCTAAAGAAGGCCTTAAGGTCTTTCTCCAATTGAAATCTATCTATGGTGGTTGTGGGGACAAAGCTAAAGCCTTTGCTTAGAATGTTGAGTTCAATGTTACTTAATTCTCTACTAGATAAATTTATTACTGGTAGTTTGCAGGTCTCCAGTACTGCTTGCTCCGTGTGCTCATGTATTCCTGCTGTTGAGGTGCACGGTTGTATTGGGAGTTGCCCCGGTTGAATTGTCCTCGTCCTTGTCCTTGGTTCCCATTGAACCGTCCTCGCCCTCGGTTCCCGTTGAATCTCTGGGGTCTCCTTGGGCGGGACTCTAAAAAATCTTCCTGTTCTCGGACATTCATACCGGTTTCGTTAGTATTACACTCCTCCTCCTCACTGCCGGAGCCTGAGGTTTCTGAAAATGTGACACGTCTATTACCTCCTCTGGAGTAAGTTTGATAGGTATATGGTCTATCCCAATTACCCTCGTTCTTGGTTTGGTAGTAGTTTTCTCTGAGAAAGGGATATACATTCTCAACAGAGAAGCGTTCAATGTCTTTCTTCAGTTTATTTGTTTTTTTATTTATCAGGTATTCACTATATCCCTCAACATCTTGGTTTATCTCAGCTAATTTCTTTTTTGCTTCCTCTAGAGCAGGGCACCCTTTTAGTTCTGTTTCTAATTTGTCTATTTCTTCCTGCTCGAGTATAATGAGTCCTTGCGCAGTTTCTATTATGAGGAGCATCCAGTCTCTACTGCACCTGTTAGAGATCAGTGTCCAGTGTCCATGTTTCTAGAAACTTTTTATTGGCGAAAGCAAAAACATAATATACATACTAAAATGTCCCTGTGAGCTTTTTTATGTGGGAGAAACTGGTAGAGAAGCTAGGATTAGACTGCAGGAACACAGATCTGCCATTAGGACCAAAAAGTTGACTGCACCAATTGTTTCACATTTTTTAGAGAAAAATCATGGTGAATGCGACTTCAAGTGGTTTATATTGGAAAGAGTTAAAATAGGTAAGAGAGGAGGGAATATTATTAATAAACGCAAACAAAGAGAACAATGGTACATCTCTTACTTTGACACGGTAAGAAATGGACTTAATTCCCGGGAAGAGTGGGATAGGCTGATTGGGTGATGATTGGTGGTTTCTTATCACTAATGGTATTGCCACTGTAGTTCCTGGTCTGGTACAGATATGTTCCATTTACTTGATTTACTGTAGTACTTCATATACTGAATTCCGCAATAATGCCCATAACAATCTACTGCAAGGCTCTGTGAGCATTTGCGTATAGATATACATAGATATGTTACTTAGGGAAAAACAACGTTGGTATGCGCATGCGCGGTCTATTTACTCGAACCATGCTAATTTCTTTTAAATTCGACCGTCCAAAAATACTAACGGAAAGAAGGGAAATCTGAAAGGCCCATTGCGCCTGAATAGAATAATCGTGAGCAATTTAGATACCCAAAAAAAGATCTGCTATGGCAATCTATTTCGACCTCCTATCGGCAGGCCTCTTTCTATGTCCATGATCTTCATCGGCGATCTTTCCTCTACTTCCGCATTCGGACGCCGAGATAAAGTACTTAAACGGCGTTTTCGTAGGGATAGCACTCCATGGTGAAGGCACGCGGAAAGCCTACCGGATTCAATGAAGAGGTATGTGTTGGCTCGTAGGGTACGTACCTGCTGTGTAACCAACTCCTTGGTGTAAATACTGTGCAACGGGGGTTTTTAGAAAATTAGGACTAGAAGGGCGCGCTGCCTAGGTTAATACGTTACAAAGTGTGTGAGAGGCAAGATAGTCGTTATGTAGTGCGTGAAGAGCAGACGGCAAAACACCCTTAACCGTCCAAACAAGTCAAAAGACAAGGCAATTTAAACAAAACTAATCTCTCGCAACTACAAGTGTGTTCATCAAAACAAGGTACAATGACCAAAAGTTAAAAAAGAAGCGCAGAAGCAGGTTCTTTGATGTAAGTCTTCTTGTCACAGCAAGATGTTTAATTTTCTCCAGACTTGAGAATAATACAGTCGCCGACACGTGTTTCGTCGTGTGCGGTTGAGTCACACGACTCTTCAGGGCTTCCACTCCAATTCCAATGTATGGATGGAGTAAGTCTGGGTCTTTGAAAGCTCAGTATCAAGCAATGGGTTTTCTGTGGGTATATGACAAAGTCGATGCTGTATAACACAATATTCAGTTGCAGTGTAAGGACAGAAAATGTCGTATCCCACTGGTAGTTTTCATTTGAAGGTATAGCACTGTGTATCACTATGTTGTAAGGCGGGGAGCCGGGAGGGGATTCTTTATGGCGCCAAAAAGAGGAAACGGGTACGTAACCTCCGCGGTGGTGTGCCGCTGCAGGCAATCCCTCCTCTGTTAGTTCCCGGCGGTCGTCTCTCGTGTACGAGAGTGCTATACCTTCAAATGAAAACTACCAGTGGGATACGACATTTTCTGTCCTTACACTGCAACTGAATATTGTGTTATACAGCATCGACTTTGTCATATACCCACAGAAAACCCATTGCTTGATACTGAGCTTTCAAAGACCCAGACTTACTCCATCCATACATTGGAATTGGAGTGGAAGCCCTGAAGAGTCGTGTGACTCAACCGCACACGACGAAACACGTGTCGGCGACTGTATTATTCTCAAGTCTGGAGAAAATTAAACATCTTGCTGTGACAAGAAGACTTACATCAAAGAACCTGCTTCTGCGCTTCTTTTTTAACTTTTGGTCATTGTACCTTGTTTTGATGAACACACTTGTAGTTGCGAGAGCTTAGTTTTGTTTAAATTTCCTTGGTGTAAATACTCTGATACTAAGGCGCGTTTACGCTTTGTAACTTTTGTAGGAATAGCAGCCACCACTGAATGGGAAGACGTAAGCAGCCCCATATCATTTAAGAGTTGGCGAAAAGTCTATCTTATGTGAGTAATAGCTCGGCCTTATTTGGTTTTGTGCTACGTATACGCAGCATGGGCACTGAAGAGATTTGATCTTACTCTTTCCATAGTGCTTCTATTTTCGGGACGTTTTTATCTATACATCGGAACTACCGCGTGCACACTAGACTAAATGAATCATTGTGTAAGTAGAACAGTCAGTTTTTTCATACTTAAAATATGTCTTTTAAACGAATATATATAGTGAGACATTTGTTCTATTCTAGGATTGAATGGGAGGACGAATGCAGCCCCACATCACTTATTAGCTGGTGCTAACATTTTTTTAAAGTAAGTGTAGGCTTAGTGTAAGTCTATGTCGCCCTATGTGTATGCAACATGGGAACTAAATATATCCCATTCATTTTCTCGACAGTGTTCCCAATTGCGGGATGTTTTAATCGATATATCCTAATTACCGCATGCACATAATACTGCAAGATCTTATTCGTAAGTAGCATAGTCGGCCCATCTCTTATATTATGATTGTCCAGCTACGTAAGAAAATGTATAGTGAGATATTTGCTTTATTCTAGGAGGTATAACCCTACGAAGAACTGTTCTTTGGTTCAAGCCTAGAGAATTAAGTGCACCGACCAATGAGAGGAACATATTAGAAATACTAGTTGTAAGTATCGGATGTGTGTAACTTCTATAGTTAAAAAGAACTCTATAGGCGGCCGTAACTGGCTACTTTACCTGGTATGTCAGGTCCGTGTGAGACGACCACTTACCGAGCGAGTGAAGACTCTAGCTCGTCTCTAGTCAACAGCCTACTGAATACAAGGAGGGCCTCTAAGATGTATTTTCTATACATTTTTTTCAGTCTATACGTATACTTGGCTCAAAAAAGAAAATTGCCCGTTTTAGACCAAGCGGAAGCTGTTTTTCTTCGTCCACTCTAAAGGTCAGTACTAACCGATTATCTGGGGGTTAGCCTGGTCAACTATAAAATCCAGGAGATAAACAACCTAAGCCAAATTGGAATCGCAATCACCATTCTTAACAATTGTGCCTGATGTGGCAACAGAGAGTATTACGAATGAATTATATATATAAATGTGCTCTTTGGCCACTCATGTGTGGCTTAGGATCAGACACGAAGGTGGTTTAAAACATACACTATGTCGTGATCACAGTTTTTTATGGATCACGTGATGAACTGTATATTAAGAAAAATGTGATGAACTGTATATTAAGAAAAATGTGATGAACTGTAAACAACTGAAGAAGAGTAATAATATGATTTGTAAATGTGTTGTAATGTTTACTATGTAAATGTTGTTGAAAGGTGTTATATTGTATTGAGCGGTGGTTATAACTTTCAAATTCTGGTTAGCAGATGGATTGTATCCTCATGTATAATTTTTGTTTAAAAAGTTTAGAAACTGATGATGAGACCTATTTCTCTTTTTGACCATAGTATTTCTGGGGAATACAGCTAATAACTCTCCTGAAGAAGACGGCTGCAATTCTACCTGCCCGTCGAAACGCGTTGAGGATTGGGGGAGAGAATTCATATGACTAGCTAAGGATTATTCTGATTGTTACTGAATATAACCTTATTGAATTCCTCCCTCCTTTGGAACTGTAGGAACTTATATGATGAACTGTGGAGATTGTATGTTCCTTTTATTGTCTGTTTTCCCTTGATTTTGACTATACCTATTTTTACTTGGTTTTTAATGATATTTTAATAAACTTGTACATTTGGTAATTTATTTGTTGTTTCAGAATTTGGGTTTTTACTGCACTGCTCTTTAGTTTGTCTGCATTGTCAGTTGTTTTTTATGTTGTGTTGATAAGTGTGGCCAAAGGGAATTGCTTTTTTGACAAAGTCAACAGTTGGTACCCCATCCCTTTGGTAGAGGGTCCCTCTCTCTTTTATTAGAGAGGTAGAAACGCTAGACCAGTGCACCTGTTGAAGTCTTCAATGGAAGGATGTATAAAGTAAAACCGGAGAGGCGTTTATTACGACTATAAGGGAGTTGCTCTAATTTATCTTATTACTCGTCAAGAGCAAGGAGGAGTTAGAATACTCCATTCGTAGAAGCCTTGTGGTGCTCTAATTAATAGATGTCTTGTTATCCATGTTATCCATGCAGCTCCTGCTACCTTTCCAAGTGACACCAAATTGCTCACCCAAGCACCTCCATGCTCGAAATAATCCATATCATCTGTGGAGTCCCCCTGGGTTCTATAGTGTCCCTATCATATTCAGTCTATACATGGAGCCACACTGCTCTACTTGACTTTCTCCTCTCCTTCAGACACCCAACGCCTCAAACACTACCTGCACATCATCCAGACCTCAACGTCCAGTGCCTACCTGAAACTCAAGCTGAATTCCTGTTATTTGCCAGGAACTATCAAGAAACAGGACACACCCGGCTTAATGACATGAATGTTCATGGCTTTAAACCCTAAGGGCACACAAAGACTATTCAAGGAGTCTAAATCCCACCTTAGTAAGAGACGCATCACATAGTAGTGAAATTCTAATATTTATCAAAGACACTCAGACACTCCCAACACATCTATGGCAACAAACTATAACACCTTCAATGCGACCAGCAGGAGGAATCTGATATGAAGTGTAGAGATGCAGAGGTTGCAGGCAGGCTGCTGCTGGACCTTGTGTGGTGCTATTTAAGACTTTACGACCTAAAAATGCATATGTAAGCCGGGACACATGCATTGTACTCAGCATCTGATATAGGGCAACCTCAGAATTGGGAATAACTACACTCCCATCACCCTTGACCCTCATACATTTTAAAGGCCAATAATTGGAGAATGTAGAACTCTGAAAGGCATGTTTGTATTAAGGTGCATTAAGCCCATTTCACAGTGCAAACAATACTTTGCACTTGCTGAATATGACAGGGTACCCTACCTCCAATTAAAGCATTGAGTGCGCCACCCACCACATGAAGAAGAGGCTATAAGACTTCCTTTGAGAAATGTATATGTGACAATACAATCATGATGGGATTTATCTTGCCTGTCTTTAGTATCTTGGAAAGGGCATGGATCACCAACCAAGGGGCATATCGAAAGACCTGGGAAAAGAAATTAAGGAAGTCAGTAAAATCTGGGGAGTGGGAGCAACAATGGATATTGCAGTGGGATTTCAGCGATCTTCACGATGCATCATTTTTCAAGAATCCAGATACCTGTTAATCTTTAGATGGTACCTCAAAGCCCAGCAACCGAAAATTAAGCACCTGGGTTAGATGGAACTTGCTGGAGATGTGGCTAAAAAGCAGAATCTCTATTCCATATAAGTTGGTCATGTAAAGCAGTTACCCCCTTCTGGAAAGAGGTTCATCCATATTAAGGAGGACATGGGGTTTCCTATTCACGAAAATCAAGTAGAGATAATACTGCGTCTTCGATCATTGCACATGGTAGACATCAAAGCTTATAGATATGTCCTACCATAGCACATGTGGGTGGCCTGTATGTTGAGGCCTGCTTTAAGATATACCAAATATAGCCCTGTAGTCTCTCAGACTGTGGAATAACATGAGTTTAAAAAAACTTTCCTAAGTTATTGCCAACCAAAATTTAAATAGGGTGTGGTGACCTAACTAGGAACAAGAACCTTAGGACATGCCCACATAAACCAAGAGCCATACAGCTCTTCGATTTGTGGTTTAGGATTTCAGGTGGCAGGCACTGGACTCTGTGAATGGGAGATCATTTGGGCTTTTTTCACCGATTTATAGAGGGACGTCCGGTGTGAGAAAACCAGAGAGGTGAAGGTGGGAAGTATACGGTCATTGCTTTAGTTGAGAAATTGTTCTTTCATTCCTACTTAATCGGGGATGACGTGATAATGACTGCGGTATATCCATTTATATAAGATTCAATGTACACATGATTGCAAAAAAAAAAACAAAGTCAGAACTGATTGAACTACTCATTCTTGGCAAGGGGCAATGTATAAGATTTGCACTAAACACAGGAGAATTTCACGCGATTGGAAGTTAGATACTTGGAGGTGAGAGTATGCATGAGGAGAAAAGGGAGTGTTAGCTAACAGAAGGTTTAACAGAGGAAAGAGTAGACGTCGTGCTAGGGATACGAGAAGCATTAGGGAGACTTTTTCAAGAGCACTTGAAATCCTATTCGGGCTGGCCATATTGATGGTGGGTTGGGAGGACTATGATGTTCTAAAGCCTGTGCACTACTCACAACCTATTTGTGCATGGTGGAAATTGACACATACCTACTTAACAATTTTTAAGGCTATTGCTGAAAACTCACAGGAACATGTGTAAAGGTACTCACCTTTCACCCCAAGACATCCACCACCATCCACTAATGGGAACATGCCAAAGCACTAAACTAATTTTCTCTCTAGCTGCATAGACTATGCCAGAAGGATGTCGTCATCGAGAAACTAAGGAAGCTGGACGAGATTGTAGAGAATGGACGTCAGATGGCACAGAAACTTCTTCTTGACCATTATGAAGAGGGTTTTGAGGACATGGCAGCACTCCTAGAAGCAGCTTGCTCAGGTAACAAGTTCTTGTATTAAATTCAGAGCCTGATACACCAGGGGGTGTCTGAGTACAACTAGACCTCAACCATCATCAATATAGGTGTACGCCCTGCCAAATTTTGGAGTAGAGGACGGCTGATGCCCAGTCTGGCAGTGGAAGAGCAGCAGAGCAGTGCAGCGACACACTGCGCATGCAAAGTTGGTGACTTCACCATTGTGCAGCCTGGGTCAGTGTAACTTTAATCAAGGCAGGCCTGGGAGAGAGCCCCTGGCATAGAGCTTCCTTTGCATCTCCTCACTCCTGTAGTCCTTCTGTCCCTATCCACTGAGCCACAGACTGCTCTATGTTAGTGCAGGGTCTCAGCAGGATTTAGGGGGCACAAGACACTAAACTGCAGGAGGCAAATTTATCAAGGTTTTGTGCTGCTCTTGTGCCATGTAGGGGGGCGCAAGGGCAAAACAAAACCTAAGTGAGATTTACCAAGCCACACAAGGCCACCTTGTCTGGCTTTGCATGGCTTGATGAATCTAGAGTAACACAAGACGGTGCAAACATCTTCCTTGTGTTAGTCTGATGCAGGAAGGAGTGCCATGGGTCAAGCATGGGTGTTCCCATTCATCCACTCATGGATTTTGGTGCATTCACAGATTTGCCATTAGTGGTAGATCTGTGAATGCATCATAATCCTACTCCTCTCCTGCTGAGGCATAGCGAGGCGAAATATCTTTATTTCTCCTTGTTTTTTCTTTCTGCATGTATTGTATTCTGCCTCCCAGGACCGTTTTTGTGCAGGAAGCTGTCCCTTCCTGCACAAAAACAATCCTGCATACAATGCAGGTTCCCCTGCAAAGGTGCCGATGTTGGCGCGAGGCAGCTAAAAGTATGCCAGCATTAATAAAAGACCGAAATGTGCAGTATAATGTTCAATATGGTGCATTCCTGCCTTTCCCTTTCACGCAGCGCAGCAAGATGGCTTGCTGTATTGCATGACAGATTGTTAAATATGCCCCCAGCTGTCTATCTCCTGAATCCTGCTGATGTATAGCACCATGTGGCTGTTCTCACCAGGGATGCAGCCACCTCATTTCATCACCTACACTATAGATTGACGTGGGACAGGAGGGAGGGAATGGACTGGGAGATGAGGAAGCCTGAGGAGGTAAGCGAGATACTTTTGGGCATAGCTTTGACATATGGGCTTGCAAACTGGAGGTTATTCTCAATTTCCTCTCATGTGTCACGCTGAGTGGCTGCACTGTTTGGGCTCGAGGTCAGAAGACAACTAGGGGACCCTACTAAACGCTTTGACACTTTTCCCAATAACAACTGCACTACACTTGTCTGGCTATCCTAGCACCCTCAACCAGGGACCATGCAAATACCCTATTGACTTTTTATCTGGAGATGTGTGGGAATGCTGAATGCTAAGAATTTTGAAAATCTCCACAGATCCCTGAACTTTCCCTGGCAGAAATGTGTTGAAAATGTAGGATTTTAGCTAATGTTGAGGTTTGCAAGCCATTCTGGTCAAGTAAACATAGTGGGTATCGGTGCATGTTGAACCACCCTTTACTCCCATGCAGTTGGGTCTGGTATCCTAAATATTTGGTGGGCCAACCATCCAACCACTGACCAGCATGCGGTGAATGCTAAAGCTGACAGTCATGGCTCATTATAAACAGAGTTTATAATGAAGCACGACTGAGAGTTCTGGTGTTTGAGGCTGAAGGCAGTGCTTGTCAGAGGGAAAGCGATAAAAAAAGAAAATGTTAAATAAAACTGTACTTACGGACTCACCTCCTCAGGTCATCCCTGTGCTTCAGCCCCATGGCACTGGTGGTCTCTGTAGCAATTGAAGTCTCCAGTCCAATCCAGACGCTGCTCTCATGCTGCTGATAATGTTGAGCAGCATGAAAGCAGTGCCAGGATTGGCTGGAGCAGGCTGCCTCGATGCTCCTACTGGCACTGGGGCCTGTGCCTGCTCTCCACCCAGCTGTCTAAGACAGCTGGGTAGAGTGGTTTACAGTATGCATGTCAGGCTGGCTGTCACGAGACAGCTGGCCAAAATGACATGCACACTCTAAACTGGTGGAATGAACACCACTCCTGGCCTGCCAGTCAGCAGCAGTGGCCCCACCCCCAAACAAGGCTGACTGGGAAAAGGAAAAAATAAAATGGTAACGAATTCTTTTTATTACCATTTTATTTTTCTGCTTTGCAGCGCTGGCCGCAGGTAGGTGCAGCTCCTCCGCTCTTTTGGAGGGGTCGCCGCTGCTCCCCTGGATGCCTAGAAAAGTCTGGGTTTAAATGGTTTCCCCAGGTGGCAGCCAAGCCATGGCCCAAATACTGCTACTACCACATCAACAAAGTGGGCTGATTTAGTTGGGGAATATTTGATGCCTCCACTTTGCATTTGGGGACCCAGCCACACAAGTGGGGTACTCTTTCTGTCACGAGGGCGGAAATGCTGGGTGGCAGGAATTTTTGGGGATCCCCATAGATTTCTGAACTTTCTCTCACCGAAAAGTGAGAAACGTATTTTTAGCCAAAGTTTGGGATTTGCAGGGCATTGTGATTAAGAAACGTAATGGTATCCACACAAGTCACGCTACCCTAGACTCTCTTGGGTGTTAAGATTCAGAAATGTCTGAATTTAATAGGTTTCCCTGAGTGTCAGCCAAGCCTTGGCTTAAACTAATCAGCAAGCCACATCACTAAAAATTTGAATTCTCTATACCAAATGTTGATGTCTTCATGTTGAATTTTGTTGCATCTCATGTAGTGGGTGTAGGCCCACCCAAACCAGTGGGGTAATGATTTTATCAGGAATATAGGATATTATAGAATGTGTTATTATCACTTTGATTTCTCTCTATTTTTGGCTTCCAAATGTATGCCAATGTGAAAGAAAGAACAAGTTTATTAAAATACCATCTGACTCATGAGAGTGTGGATAAATTCAGAGGTGCACATTGCAAAAATACATGTGTTTCCTTCACACCAATTTTTCATCCATGTGTTTTTGCCATTGAATTGATGCCTGACACAATGAAAAATCATTATAAGCTGCAGCTCAGTTGTTGGCCCTGGGTATCTCTTTGTTCTGGCCATATCCCTGTAACTAGAACAGTCTGCTGGATGTAATAGTATGTTATTATGTAAATTGGCCATGGGAGCAAACAATTACAGATAAAAACTTGATCACAAATTCCTATTGTTTCTTACTTTTTTCATTATTTTTTTAATTTATTTTAACAATTAGTTGCTTTGGGAAAAACATGGGCCATCTACATAAATGACCCCTTACTGAATTTGGAATTCTGTCCAGTTTTCAGAAATGTATTGTTTTCCACGGTCACCCTTGGCTTTCACACCTCTTTCCACCACAGACTACAAGAAGGTTGAAACCACAAAAAATGGGACAAATAGATGACGCTTAAAATTTTTTTTAACCGGTAGTTAAAACTTTCCTTCAACCACGTCACCACTTGGTAACTCAGATGTTATCTGGTTGGTCGTGATTAGCACCAGGAGTGATTGTAAACAACATATCACCACCATTGTCAAGCAGGCACACATTTAAGTGGTGGGATAATTTGTGCCTCTATCGTCTTGAATAATATCCGGACTCTCCTTTACCAACTAGCTGGGAGAACTGGAATTTTATTACAAGACAAGAAGCGCATATTATACAAGTTCAAAGAGTATTAGCAACTGTCATTGCCGCATGCTGAATTGGCTTAAAACAAAAATTCTTAAAAGTTGACACTCTAGACCAGGGGTGGAGGAGCATGGCCCCATAGGAAAAGTAAAATGCTAATAACAATGTTATTATCATTTTTTTTTCACAATTCTCTGGCGCTGTAAATGTGCGGGCGGGCGGGCTGTGTGCTGGCTGCAGAGCAGGAGGAGATGTGCTTTGCGCACTCCAAAGTGAGCATGACTGCTTGGCCGGCTGTCTTGGCCCGGCCAAACAGTCATGCGCACTTTGCATGTTCCCCACCAGGCTGCATTACACAGCCTGGTGAGGAACATGCCCAGGCCCCCTGTCCCTATATGAGTGCCGATCCACGGTACTCAGACCAAGCACAACGCTGCATTGCTATGAGGAGCCTGGGTGCTTTCTGTTCCTGCGTGACTCGTGGACGAAGAGGACGAAGGAGAGCCGGCTACTGGGAAGGTAAGTTTGTTTTTCTTTCTTTCTTTTTTCTCTCCCCCTCTTCTTTGTTTAACACCCCCCTACCTGCCCCACCACTACTCCCCAGTAGCATCTGCTACTGCTCTAGACCAATCTACTGTTTTAAGAATATTCTCTAACCTAGCCCATATCCTCTAACCTACCCCCGGGTTAGCACCCCGGGCTGAGTGAGCCCCAAATCACCCTGCATCAACCCCTCAAGGGCCATCACCCCTTAAACCCATCTACTTAGAGACTGCAGATACCAGAGAGAAAGGTTTGAATAATGACATCAATAACTGCATGATAGAGGTTCTAAGGGTCTCAGTCACTTTCACATAATGCTTAAGGCACCTCACATTGCACAACTTAGAGTACTAGTGGAATTAAGTAAACTTTATAGAGGTAGATGTGTTCTTGGTGCAACTTATAATGGTAAAGAGGACCCCTTTTGCGAGATATGCATTGTAGAAATGTCCAAAGATCTAACATATTAGACCCTCCTAAATGATATTAGACATAGTATCATAACCAGCTTGCCAGAAAATAGCGTCAAAGAAAGATTGTCATTATCCTCTCATGACTGAAATATTTGCAATGCCAAATTCACATTCCCTAAAACAAAATACCTGGGTTTAAGAGGATTTCCATATCTAATCCCCTCCATCAACCTACAAATCAAGGGGCATTCCCCAACTGTGTCATTAACGTTTTGATGTCCTGTTGATATCTCTGACTTGTACCCCTTCTTAGTCCCATTGGCCTTCTGCCCAGCTGCCAAAGAAGCCACTCAAACAGTATTTGTATAGTGCAGCACTGTTACACCTAGGGGTATCTGGGTGCTGTATCTCCGCCAAAGAGCCAAGTCTTGAGTCTCTTTCTGAAGTCTACCTGTGGTGGAGCAGTACGAAGCTGGAGGGAAAGGTCATTCCAGGTCTTGGCTGCGATGTAGGGGAAGGAGCGGCCACCACGGTGGCTATGACTGATGCAGGGGTGAGAGGGTGAATGAAGAGGAGCTCAGGTGTCTGGACTGGTGGAAGTTCAGTTGATGGTTGATGTAGGCAGGTTCTAAATTGTGGAGGGCTTTGTAGGTGTGTGTGAGGATCTTGAACTTGCTTCCAGCTGGATGGGGAGCCAGTGGAGGTCTTCCAGGTGGGGGGCGATGTGAGTTTGTTTGGCTGAATGAGTCTGGTAGGATGAGTCTGGCTGCAGCATTTTGTATGGACTTGAGTCTTCTGAGGAGCTGGGTGGAGATGCTGGCATAGAGGGTGTTGCCATAGCCAAGGCGGCTGGTGATGAGGGCCTGAGTGGCGGTTTTGCTGGTGTTGATTGGGATCCATCTGACGATTCTGCGGAGTGTGTGGAAGCAGGAGGAGGTGACTGCGTCAACTTGTTGTTTCATGGTCAGTTGGCTGTCGAGGATGATGCTGAGGTTGCGTGCATGGTCGGTGGGTGTGGGTGTAAGTCCAAGTTCTGCAGGATACCAGCTGTGGCCCCTTGTGGAGGGGGTCTTCCCGAAGATCAGTACTTCAATTTTGTGCGAGTTAGTTGGAGGCAAATGTCTCTCATCCAATTGGCAATGTTGCATTGCAAAACTTGGTTTTGGCGTTGGATAGGTCCTCGGTGAGGTTGGGGATCAGTTGAGTGTTATCTGCATATGAGAAAATGTTGTCTAAGCAACGACCTCACTTGGTCGACAGTATCTGTTAGCGGCATTTCTGGCACTGATGAAGGCATTTAATCTCAATGATGGGTGCGCCATGAACATTGCGATTGGCAAGAAACAACGGAAATGAAGGCGCCCCATTGCGGGCCGTTCATTGGCCAAGGATACACCCATTAAATGGCAGGACTGTTCAAAAGACTGTGGCTAATCATCGACGACTTTTCCGCACTGATGAAGGCAGAAGCCAGAAATGCGTCTGCGGATATGACAAAGCCCCTAATGCCCCGAGTGTTTTTTCGGTTAATTTGGGCTGCCAGAAACGCCGCTAACAGATACTGTCGACCGAGTGAGGTCGTTGCTTAGACAAAGCAGGAGTGTCTCTCTAATGCGTGGGGCACTCACAGGTGTGGAGTGGCAGGCGAGGGGACACAGGGTCACTGCAGATGCAGCTGTCATTCAATCTCAACGATGGGTGCGCCATGAACATTGCGATTGGCAAGAAACAACGGAAATGAAGATGCCCCATCGCGGGCCGTTCATTGGCCAAGGATACACCTATTAAATGGCAGGACTGTTCAAAAGACTGTGGCTAATCATCGACGGCTTTTCCGCACTGATGAAGGCAGAAGCCAGAAACACGTCTGTGGATATGACAAAGCCCCCTAATGCCCCGAGTGTGCAACGAAGTTGCCGTGTGTTTGTTGATCTTTTAAGCGGTTCCACCTCCACTTTCGGTTGCACCCGCCGTGAGTTCGGCTGGCCCTGGGTGGAATGGTGTTTTTTCGATTAATTTGGGCTGCCAGAAACGCCGCTAACAGGTACTGTCGACCGAGTGAGGTCGTTGCTTATACAAAGCAGGAGTGTCTCTCTAATGCGTGGGGCACTCACAGGTGTGGAGCGGCAGGCGAGGGGACACAGGGTCACAGCAGATGCAGCTGTCATTTAATCTCAACGATGGGTGCGCCATGAACATTGCGATTGGCAAGAAACAACGGAAATGAAGACGCCCCATCGCGGGCCGTTCATTTGCCAAGGATACACCTATTAAATGGGAGGACTGTTCAAAAGACTGTGGCTAATCATCGACGGCTTTTCCGCACTGATGAAGGCAGAAGCCAGAAACGCGTCTGCGGATATGACAAACGCGTCTGGCATTTGTAATGGACTTTGAAGCATGCTGACCTGCTGAAATAAAGGACCCTTATAAAATTGAACGGAGCCCGACCTGTTACTGAGTGCATTCTAAGCAGCTGGCACATTTTTCTTTGAAATATATATATGTGTATATTAAAAATATATATATATATATATATATATATATATATATATATATATATATATATATATATATATATTCCATTCTAAAATAGAGAAAATACTATCCTCCTTACCCACTATCCCTCAAATCCATGAACCGGTTACTAGTCCAATAAGTCGCCCGATTGAGCTAGCATCCTTTGGCCCCTTCTCGGAAGAGGAGGTTATAAAAGTCCTGTTAGAGATGAAGGAGTGGTTCTCCGAGTGACCCAGTCCCCATAAAACATCTTAAGCTCGTGGCTAACACCTTGTCAACCCCTCTGACTGACCTCATGAACCTTTCACTCGCTCAGGGCACAGTGCCCCAGAGATGGAAAAAGGCTGTGGTAAAAGCCTTATTGAAAAAACCAGGATTGGATCCATCCAACTTGACCAACTTCAGGCCAATTTCACTTCTGCCTGGATTTTCAAAAATTGCTGAGAAGCTGGTCAACCGTCAGCTCTCTCACCATCTAGAGTCTAACCACCTGCTAGGAGACTCCCAGACTGGTTTCCGCCCCGGCCATGGAACAGACACGGCCTTGCTGGCAGTAGTGGAGGAGGCAAGGAGCACTCTAGATACAGGAGGGTCAGTGGCAGTGATCCTCCTGGACTTGAGTGCTGCCTTTGACACCGTGAGTCATCAGGTGCTCCTCCAACGTCTGTCAGAGGTAGGTGTCTCAGGGACGGCTCTGAAATGGTTGGGATCTTTTCTCTCTAACCGTTTCTACCAAGTCTGGGAAGGATCAGAGCAATCTGCCCTAATCCCTCTTCAATGTGGAGTCCCGCAGGGCTCATCGCTGAGCCCTACCTTATTTAATATATATATGACTCCACTTGAAAGAGTGGTCGCCCCTTCAGGGGTGAAGATCATCAGCTACGCTGATGATACTCAGCTGGTGGTGGGCCTCACTCAGTTGGCGGAACAACCTGAGGTGTTACACGACTGCCTTGCCAATGTTTATCGTTGGATGTCTATCTCCGCCCTAAAGCTTAATGGAGGTAAAACCGAGCTGATGCTCCTGGGCAATTCCAGTCTCTCCATTATTGCAAGCTGTTGGCCCTGGTCTCTTGGCGACCCACCATCCCCCAAGAAGGAGATCAAGTCCTTGGGAGTATGGTTGGAAGAAGATCTGTCCTTCAGGACCCATGCCAGGAAAACCGCAGGGGTTTGCTTTGGTCTGCTGAGATCAGCCCGAAAGGTGCTACCTCTGCTTCCTGATCCAGCAAGGAAGCTGTTGATACGTGGCCTAATTCTATCGAGGCTCGATTATGGGAATGCGTTGTTTCTCGGTGCTCCCGAAGCGACCTTTAAAACCCTCCAACAGGTGCAAAACGCAGCTGCGAGAGTCCTTATGGATGTTCCCAGAAGGCAGTCTGCTGCTCCGGCCCTCATAGCGCTTCACTGGCTCCCCGTGAAGGAGCGGGTGAAATTTAAAGCGCTATGTACAGCCCACAAAATTCTGCATGGCAAAGGTCCCCCCATCCTTGCTAACATGGCCCGTCCTTACAAACCCCCACGTCTGCTGCGCTCGGACCAAAAACATCTTTTGCAGTCAGCGAGAGTAAGGAGAGCCCGTTCTGGGGGCAGGCATTTCTCTGTGCAGGTGGCGTCTCTTTGGAACTCTTTGCCCCTCAAGATTCGCTCAGAGCCCAAGATCCTACCATTTAGGAAACTTCTTAAGACCTACCTGTTTCCACAGTAGTGATTAGCTGAGTCTCTCCTTCTGGTTTGTTGCGCCGGGATGCCCCCGGGTAAGCTGAGCGCATTACAAATTTCATATTATTATTATTATATATATATATATATATATATATATATATATATATATATATATATATATATTCTCCCAATCCTGGCTTTCAGCATTCAAGAAGAACAGGCACCGACTCTGTGGATGTAATCAAAGGTTTCTTTATTCACCAATAACAGCGATCAGACGTGTTTCGGCGGATGGAACCGCCTTGCTCACTACATCTGTTTGACACCTTGCTTGCTAGCTGTTTTTATACTAGTGCACATTGATTAATTAGTGAAATAACCATGTGACAAAAATAACACGTGATCGTGGACATAGAAGAGTTAAAAGCGCCTCTATATTTTCAAGTCATCATGACACAGCATAAAAAGCATAGAAAATCAATTGTTGTAAATAATTTGTAAATCCGTCTTTACATGTAGTTATTCTAGTCAAAGTGTGACAATTGTTTAAAACATACAACAAGGCTTTTGACGCTGTTAAAACAAACCAAAAAAATTGTAAAAGCATAGTCTGTGTTCTCACACGTGTCAGCTGAGGAATGAAAGAGTTCCTAACGCGGCATGTTTTAAAAGAGTCTGCATGCCCTCACTCTGTAACATCGTGTGCCTATGCTCCACAGCCTACTGGTATGGTGTGTCTCTGAAATGAGCCTGAATCAAGGTAGGGCGATAGAGTGAAAGCTAATTGTACAGATGTCCTACTGTCACCTATTCCTAAAAGGGGTTAAGTCAAGGGCAAGGGGCCGCACGATGTGCGGAAATAATCGCACGATAGAGGCCGTCAGAGGAAATGTATATTTTAGCGGTCCCAGACACAGGCTTGGGAGTGAAGGAAGGCAATGATGTCCGAGTTAATTATGTATATTTATAAAATATAATCGCAAGTGCGAGGATGCAAGGGCGGGATGCGCATTCTGCGCTGGGGTTTTAAATAGTTCTCTGCAGTGTTAAAGGAAAGGAAAGTGAATACAAAATTTAAATAAGAGTTTAATTAAAATTTAGGCCGAAAGAATTGACGGAGTCCAGCCCAAGTGGGCTTAATTGACTTATGTCCATGTTCTCCTCCATGTAACCATTCTAAATGCCCTGCATCAAATTGTATAGATGTGGTTATGAAAAAACAGGTGGGGGGTTGTATTGGGTGTATGCTATCTCTCAGATTTGTTAAGGAACTAAGGTTTGCCTAGCAAATCGGGTAAAGTTGGAGGCGCTTTACTTTTCCAATGGACTTAGGATCATGTGAAAATTGATTAAATTAAGTCATTTATTCAGTTAAAAGTGCACTGTGTGGTGGTTTAAAAAGGATTCATCCTAGATGGTGAAACTAGATGTTTATCTGCAGAAATGGGAAACTTTATAAGACGGTGAAGAGAGTGTTAAAGTTTTATTAGTGGGTTTCTAGGTCAGAGATGTACACTGAGTGCTTCATCAGCGTTAAGCCCATTAGGGATCTTGCTGTTGAGCTCGATAATGTATTTGGATTCGAGCCGTCTTAATTTCAGCTGTCTGTTCCCTCCCCTGGGGTTTGGTGCTACACTGTCTAGTACAAAGTACCTTAGATTTTCTGTCTTGCCACTGTGGTATGCATTGATATGGCAGGCCACAGGTTACGCGGGATCATCGTTGGTTATTGCTCGGAGGTGTTGCAGAATCCTCACATGAGCTGGATGAATGGTACTCCCCACGTATATCAAATTGCAGGAGCACTTGAGGACGTATACTGCAAAATCTGTTTTGCATGTGTAGTGCTGTCTGATTCTGAATGGGGACTTTCTGAAGGGGAACTTGACGGTTTTTGTGTTTACCCCATGTTGGCTTGCTTTGCACTTGGTGCATTTATAGAAACCCGGTTGGGAATGTAACCAGATTTTTTTGGTTGGGGCTGATGGCGCATAATTGACCAATTCCTGACTCATTAAGGTTGCTCTTCTGAATGTTAGTTGGGGTAGTTTAGCACAGTTTTGTCCTATGACAGTGTCATTTTTAATCAGATGCCAATGCCTATACAGGATTTTTCTGATGTTTTTGTGATGTATGTTGAACCCTGTGATTAGTCTAGGCGTGGCATTGGTGGTAGTTGATTTCTTGTTATTAGTTGTTACTGACTTTTTTTGGAGCAGGATGACCTAACTAGGCATTCGTTTTTTTGTCTTGCTTTGTTGAGGGTGGTAAGGCTATATCCTCTTTCCTTGAGTCTGGTGCAGAGACTGTCTGTACTCTTATGGAGGTCTGCAGCAAGACTACAATTTCGTTTCATTCTTATGCATTCAGTATAAGGTATGCTCTCTTTTAGGCTTAGAGGATGGGAGCTTGTTGAGTGCAAAATGGTGTTCCCTGCCATTTCTTTTCTGTGGGTGCGAGTATGTATTTTGCCTCCCTCATGGGAAACCTCTAAGTCTAATAAGGTAATGCTGTTTCTACTGACTGTACATGTAAATTTCAGATTCAGATCGTTGCAATTGATATCTCTGGAGAATTGCAGTGCACTTTCTTCAGTACCACGCCATATAATGAATATATCGTCTATGTAACGTCTGTACAAGACAATGTTATTGTTGTTGGTGTCAAGGTGTTGGGTCCCCCCTTCACTGCTTGTTAGCCTTAGTCCCCAAGCCCAGGAAGTGTAATTTGTCCTACAAGATGTTGCAACTGCTTTTAGTACTGGCAAGGAGGAGGGTGGCCATCACATGGATGGGACAGAGGGCCCCAGAGATGTCACAGTGGCTTAGAGATGTGGGGGAATGGACCCTGGCGGAGGAAACCTTTATGCAAACAGTGCGTAGGGATGAGAAGCTGCAGGACGACCTGCTTGCGTGGAGAATGATGCGAGAGGTGGGGGAGGCAGCCGAGGACTCGGATGGAACAAGTGCGGAGTTGTTCACCTCCGGGGACACAGGGTCTGAAGATGAGGGTGGTGGGGAGGGTGAGGATGGGCAGTGAGTCAGGGGAGTGTCTGACCGCACACGTACATGTAGGATACACCTGAGAGGAATTGTGTCTTGGTATCTGCAAGTTTCATGCCTAATATACGTAATGATCGCTGCTTTTTCTGCCGATAGGAGTGCCATAATGAGGTGAACGACCTGTGTACACATGTTTTAGTCACGAATGCCGAAGTTTTGGGGGGAGGGCTCCATTGGGGAGTTGGGGGGTAATCTGTATAAAAGAAAAAATAAAAGCGGATTAGAATATCCTGCCGCGCAGTTACATGGCTAGGTCCAAGACCTGGCTTCCTTGTTACCACCTATCGCCGCCCGGCCTTCGGGTTGTGGGCTGAAGGGCCGTGTACACAGCAGTATGTTATTGGCCATAATGTCGTTGATTTTTTGTAACTGTCGGCGCAACTGTTATATACTATCATTGTCTGCGACAAAAATAAAGTTAAAAAAAAAAAAAAATGTGTTGGGTCATGAGTACTTGCTCCTCCCACCAGCCCAAATGCAAATTAGCATAGCTGGGGGCGAAGCAAGTACCCATGGCAGTCCCCTGTATCTGCTTGTACAGTAACTTGTAGTAAGTGAAGGTATTGTTCTCCAGGCACCACTCTGCCATATGTACCAGCATTAACGTGTGTTGGAAAAAACTAATGTCTCTATATATCCGCCAAAGGGTGCCTGTAAAGGAAGGGCCCACAGCAGGTGAGTGTTGCTGAATATCTTTATTGAGAGTTGCCGTGTTAACAGGGAAGCGGCTGTCACTCAGTTCCGACGCGTTTCATGCTGTGCGCATTTCTTCAGGAACTTAGGCTTTTAACTGCAGAAAGGCACACCGTTGATTAAAGTACCTGTATTAAGTTCGAGGCACCGCCTCAGTGGGCGTGGCTACAACTGTAGCATTCTGGAACTAGTAGTGCTATTATGTTGCCCCAGTGGGTTGTGAGCCATTTGCAGCATTTTAAAATTTAAATTAAAATCCAAGTGGATTGTGGCATGCAAACTCCTCATGGAACCGGCATCGTAACTCCCTCAATCGCGCTCCTGCTCCCCACGCCGTCATGCTGGTTAGCACATCAGCAGGTCTGTAAACACAGAAGGGCACCTTCCGCGGCTCAGGCAGGCCGCCAACATTCATCCGCCAAAGGGTGCCTGTAAAGGAAGGGCCCACAGCAGGTGAGTGTAGCTGAATATCTTTATTGAGAGTTGCCGTGTTAACAGGGAATCGGCTGTCACTCAGTTAGCCCCACAGTCCGACGCGTTTCATGCTGTGTGCATATCTTCAGGAACTTAGGCTTTTAACTGCAGAAAGGCACCCCGTTGATTAAAGCACCTGTATTAAGTTCGAGGCACCACCTCAGTGGGCATAGCTACAACTGTAGCATTCTGGAACTAGTAGTGCTATTATGTTGCCCCAGTGGGTCGTGAGCCATTTGCAGCAGTTTAAAATCGAAATTAAAATCCAAGTGGATTGTGGCATGCAAACTCCTCATGGAACCAGCATCGTAACTCCCTCAATCACGCACCTGCTCCCAACGCCGTCATGCTGGTTAGCACATCAGTAGGTCTGTATATGTATATATGTTTATATCTCTGACGAAGGCCCCAGAAACGCGTTTGTCTTTGTCCCCATTTTGCATATGCACTTTGTTGAAATCTAAAAACTTTAAAAAGAATAAAAACGTTTCCACATGATCTACGGAACTGTTTTGCTTCAGTGACCTGCTCGTTGCTTCAGTGCTGTCTTCCTGTGCCCTCAATGAATGGCGTGTGATGGGAAGTACGGTTGATGCGGGACATGAGTATCATATATATATGTATATATGCATATACATATATATATCTATATATGTGTGTGTGTGTGTTTGTGTGTGTGTGAAATTGGGATTTTAACCACTGTTTATATATTACATATGTGATTTACAGTGTGTTGCTTAAAAGACAAATTGTGTAAATAAACAAGTTTCGACTGCCTGGCATTCAAATGAATTCATTCATATTGAACATGTGCAATCTTTGTAAATAAATCAGACTTTACAACCAATGTAATACCAATTGTGGAACCCAGAGATAAATCCTTTATCCTCAGAGTGAGACTCTACGTGCTGGCCATCATGGCATTCTCACTGCCCGAGCAAGCGTTTTTCACCCAAGTGGAAAAGTAAACACACGTTTTGAATAAAATTAACCAGACCTTCAAACAGCCATCCAGAGCAATAAATCAACAAACTCTCGATACACTACTACCACAGTAAAGAGAAACAATATTCCAAACAGTGGTCAAGTGAAACAACGTTACAAGCAGTGGTCAAGTGAAACGATGGTTTAAGCAGAGGTCACGTGAAACAACGTTTCAAGCAGTGGTCATGTGAAACAATCTTTGACACAGCGGTCAAGTGAAACAATCTTTCACACACTGGTCAAGTGAAACAATCTTTCACACACTGGTCAAATGAAACAATCTTTCACACAGCGGTCAAGTGAAACAATCTTTCACAAACTGGTCAAATGAAACAATCTTTCACACAGCGGTCAAGTGAAATAATCGTTCACACACTGGTCAAGTGAAACAATCTTTCACACACTGGTCAAGTGCAACAATAGTTCACACACTGGTCAAGTGAAACAATCTTTCACACAGCAGTCAAGTGAAACAATCTTTCACACACTGGTCAAGTGAAACAATCTTTCACACACTGGTCAAGTGAAAGAATCTTTCGCACAGCGGTCAAGTGAAACAACCTTTCACACACTGGTCAAGTGAAAGAATCTTTCACACAGCGGTCAAGTGAAACAATCGTTCACACACTGGTCAAGTGAAACAATCTTTTACACAGCAGTCAAGTGAAACAATCTTTCACACAGTGGTCAAGTGAAACAATCTTTCACACAGCGGTCAAGTGAAACAATCGTTCACACACTGGTCAAGTGAAACAATCTTTCACACACTGGTCAAGTGAAACAATCTTTCACACAGCGGTCAAGTGAAACAATCGTTCACACACTGGTCAAGAGAAACAATCTTTCACACAGCAGTCAAGTGAAACAATCTTTCACACACTGGTCAAGTGTAACAATCTTTCATACAGCGGTCAAGTGAAACAATGTTAACACTGCGGGGTTATGGCTCATCAGGTGGGCAGGTCGCGAGAGGCGGCCTGCTCTGGATCACCCGTAAGATAACCCAGCATGTTGGCATAATGTTTATGCTAATAAAACTGCAACAACTTTCTCCAACAAAATTGTGTTGTGTCGGTTATTGGTGGAGGGGTGTGTTGTATGAAGAAAGGTCTGGGTTTGGGCCGATATTGGCACTATGATAGGCTGCCCCGGGACACCAAAGGTGGCCACCTATGAGGGTGGCCACCCTTAGTGCCATAGGATGGCACAGACCCTGAGCGGTCTAGTGGTTGGGGGGACCAGTGGTCCCCCGTGATGTCACTTCCTGTCCTTGGGGGGGGGGGGGGGAGAGGGTGAATGGCTATATAGCCTAGGGGGCGAGGGTCAAGCACCATCTTTGTTCCTGATGCAGCGGCGAGTTGACCCTCGCCCCCTCCCCCAGGCTGATCCTGCATCGCGGGACTAGAAGACTGCCCAGCGTTTTCCCTCCCATCCGCTTACCCTGCTCTTGGGCAGATCGATGGGGGGGTTTGTTGATACTAATGACTTGTCTTTGTGTTGCAGGCGGAGTTACAGGGTGATCCAATACAGGAAGGTACAGAAGGGTACCCTCTACATGAGCACCGGAAGGGTGCGTGAGCGAATTATCCCCCAGGGAGATCCATGATGGATCCTGGAGGACCGACGGCACCCCGTTAGTCCTTCGGGCGGTTGTGTACCTGAGCAACCGGGGTTGCCAACGCTCCCCCCCCCCACCCGAGGGGGGAGGGGCGTGAGTAATTGGCGGACGAGAGGTTCTCCGGGGGAGGGGTTAGACCTTCCCCCCCCAAAACTGACAACTCCCCGACGGTTAACACCGCGGGGGTTATGGCTCATCAGGTGGGCGGGTCGCGAGAGGCGACCTGCTCAGGATCACCCGTAAGATAACCCAACATGTTGGCATAATGTTTATGCTAATAAAACTGCAACAACTTTCTCCAACAAAATTGTGTTGTGTCCGTTATTGGTGGAGGGGTGTGTTGCATGAAGAAAGGTCTGGGTTTGGGCCGATATTGGCACTATGAGGACCACTGCCAGCACTGCATTTCCTGATCAACCTATTCAGGTTTGCGGCTGATAGGGAAAATGATAGATGGCAGCACCATGCATTATATCATTTCCTATGGGTCTGTGTGCCCAGAGAGAGGAGAATAGCCAAGCCAGACTGCAGAACAACATCCACTGCTTCACTGCTTGAGCTTTTGGAGAGCCAGTTGATGCAGGGGAAGACCAGGGATGCAGCTGCTTCTTCAGATAGCACAGCACTAAAATGTTGTTTTGTTTTTCTCTGCTGCACCACACCAGCAGTGTAACTGTGGTTCAAATCAAGTATTCATGCTCATGGCTCCCAATGAAAACCGCAGAGAACAGTTCTATTTACACCTTTCCTCATGGGTAGTGACCAGATTTCTTTGTTGTCAAGGAGTGCTTGGTACTGCCGAGTAGATAGTGGGAACAGAGATGCTGTTAGTAAGGAGAGACAGAGCTGAAAGTGAAGCTTCCATCATCAAAGACGTGTTGCTTGTTATGCATTTCCAACCTACGACTCGGAGCTGGGAGTAAGCACCTTTAGAAGTCTCGCTTTCAAGAGCCCCAATATAAAAAGAAGAGTGAGAAGAGGCACTGTAAGGTCTGATGATATAGGCATTCAGGACAGGGCCCAAATAGTTCTAGGGCACAGTCGGGTGCTAGGACCAAGATGTGAATGATGTACGAATATGAAGTACAGTACAAAGGCGAGATACACACTGCACAGTGAAGGACGGGTTGATTTAAGGAAATTAATACGCTGAATGTGGACTAGGTGTATGTGTGTGTTTTTAATAATCACACTTCAATCACTTAGTCCATTATGTCATTAACTGACATGAAAGACTTTGTTACCATAAATGTACTTAAAGATTGGAACACTGTGTAATGAGGTGTTTCACAATAATGGCACTGTGACTATATCAAGAGTGGTTTGATCACCAGTACTTTGTGCAACATGAAGTTATATTTAGGAAAATGCGGATTTTAGTACAGTTTAGTGGAAAATCAGAAGAAAAGAGAGATATTTGCCTTCCTGTAGGGGCTACCCTTTGCTACAGGCTCATTAAAAATATACTGAAATTGGCTTGAAACTGCAGATGGTGCACTAGTTGCTGATGTTCCCATTATGGGCTACACGAACTTCTGCACTTCAGCACCTAGTTGAGCGTTTACCAGAAATGGCAACAATAAGCCAGGTCTGGTGGCTTAGTGGACGGATGTGTCCACTGTAGGGGCCTGTGTTTGACCTCATGGTCACAGGTTCAAATCCCGGAGGAGTCCACTCATCCTTCTGAGGTCGATACAATGAGTACCATTGAGTTGGATGACAAACATTTGTTATTCAGAGCCAAGATACCCTTGAGTGAATGTGTGCTTTACAAATACACGTTATGTTATAGCTCCACATGGGTTTGAACTAGACATGTCCCACTGTGTTTCTTTTTTCAGTTGAACACTTTTTACAAGGATTTGTTGATTCATAAACTCCCCTGAGCGCTCATGGTGCAATAACACATGAAGAAAGGTGCTACTGGGTAATGACCGTAGTTTAGCTGTGAGTGATCATCGCTGTCCATCGCTAAGAGTAAATGTCTCTGGGTGATTCCCTTATAGGCGTGAGAGAGGTGCCTCTGCACTCTACCACACCCAATAGGGATCCAACTGAAAAACATCATCATCAACCACAGGTTGTGTAAACTCCTTTGGTGAAGATTTCTAATAGTGCCCTAAGATTAAGAAGAATCCCTCCATTCACCTCAAGGCAAAAGAAGCAGAGCACCATACTCACACAATCACTGCCCAGGTCTGCCCAACATGTCTTCTATAAGAAAGGACCATCAGACCTAGAAAAGCACACAATAAACAATACAATTATGTAATTGAATTCCCCAAAGTAGGCACCTGCAGGTTGCACAGCTCAGATCTCACACAGATTCTGCAGTGTCTGAGTTTGCAAACGGGGCCCAAGTATTTTACACATCTAACCGTGGCGCGGTCTAGTCTAGTCAGCATTGGCCATACTTCAAATTGGCAGGCAGCCTTATCTGCCCCTTGGCCATCAGAGGAGCCTGGATCTTCCTAAACATTTCCAACACAACTGGCCATCAAGGAGCCAGGCTTTAATGGACTATACTCTATGGGACAATGAAAATTAAAAACAAAAATGGCACAGGGCCAAAACGCATGCCCATATGGGTCTGGTGAGTGAGGTTCATGATGGGGTTTTCAATGAAAGAACATGATAATGTGAAAGGTTATGGGCCAGATGTAGGTAATTCCGATTTACCGACTCTTAAATACCGAATCATACCGAATCGGTATTTAAGAGTCGGTAAATTAGAAGGAGGGAGATGTAGGTAATTTTTTATTTTGAATTACCGAATCTGTAAGATTCGAAATTTACCGATTCGGTAAATACCGAATCGGTATTCCCCATTGATTCCTATGGGCTCTGGAGCCCATAGGAATCAATGGGAAATACCGATTCAGTATTTACCGAATCGGTAAATACCGAATCCAGCAAGGGTGCAGGGGGAGTCACTTTGACACCCTCTAGCACCCCAAGTGCAGGCTTGTGTGCCATGTGGCACACATACATGCCCTAAGGGCATGTCTGTGTGTCACATGGCACAGGTGTGCATGCACACCTGAATTCGGTATTTTACCACCCAATAGGATTGGGTGGTAAAATACCGACTCTTAAGGGCCTGTGGCACTCTGTAGAGTACCACCTACATCTTGATTTACCGAATTGGTACAATTACCGATTCGGTATTTTACAGAATCGGAAAATTTACCGATTCGGTAAATTTACCGATTCTGTAAAATAATGGCCCCTACATCTCAATCACCAATTACCGGTCGGTAACTGCCGAATTCGGCCGTTACCGACCGGTAATTGGCGACCTACATCTGGCCCTTGGTGTTAATGTGGTCTTGGAATTAGCTGACCTTATTTTGGTACACAATCAAAAAAATCATATGATGCTGGAGTAGATCATATCTCCTCCTACCACTGGATGTAACGTAAACATGTTCGTAAGGGGGGTGCCTCTGATGAGGAAGTTCTCAGGATCTGCACTGATGATGCCTATCTTCCATCCAACTATGTCTTCCTACATGTTTTGAAGTAACTCTTGATTCTCGTCTGGGCCTGCAGAATCCCCCTCCCCCTGCTGCAGAGGCCTGTCAGGGAGAAGTACATAGCTTTGATAGAGCAGCTCCTGCTTCACCAGTAATATCCATCATAAAAAAGTGAAAACATACAGCTCCTGCAAACTGGTGGCTGTTTGGATTTGGGATTTGTGGACTTTCATGCTACTGGCACCAGACTGTCAAAGAACTACAGTATTATCAGAGATGATTTCAGAAAATATGCATAAGTGTTAAGCATCCAGTGCCACCAAGGAGTTCTGGAAGAAATTCATTGTATACTACAAATAGCCAACCAGACTGTCCTCCTACTAAGGTTAAAACTTCCAAGAGAAAGTTGTCATTTCAATGTGGATGCACAAGCAGAACTTTTCAATAAGATACTTCTAAATACGCTAGGCACCCCAAAAGCCAGACTACAGGTCCAAGTGGGATCACACTGGTGTATGTCTAGAGGTTCATGGCGCGGGACCAAATGGCTCAATTTTTGGACATGGAGTACCACCTTCAGATTCCAATAAATCTGATGTATTTCATGATCATGTGCAATGCCTCCAGCAACACCACATCCACCGGCTTAAGTGGTGAAGCGAAATATGTATAGATGGCAAACACATTTTTGCACCAGCAGTGGAGAGGCACTAGACTGTCAGTCCCTTATTGCCAGTTAACACAATGCCTGTTCCTACTTCAGAAATGCTAGAACTGGGCAGAAGCAGAAACAAATATTTCAAGAAATAGAGCCTGTGACCCACATTGTTCACATTTTCAACATTTATGGCACCTCTAGAGAAGTTCCTTTGGCAGTGGAACAAAAGAGTGTTATAGCTAACGAGGAAGAAGTGATCACTGCTCCACTCAACAATGGATATTGAGAATTATTCTTTTGATAATGGCAGATTTTCTCTTACGTGGAACTGTCATTTAGATGTGTGCTCTTGGTTGCAGATTTGAACGATTAGCTTGTCATGGATGCTTTTCGAGAGGGGAGAGTCTAAGTGTATGCCCTTTATGAATAAACCTTTGATTACTTTCTGAGTGGGGGCTGTAGTTATGTCTGCCACTCTGTGTTACTGCATCTCTAATTGAAGCTCAGTTTTTTCCATAGGTTCTCTCAATGAACCAAGTACTTTGACGACCATTCTGGCAGTTCAGGTGACAGGGGACAATGTCCATAATGCGATACCAGCCTACCAACCATAGAAATGTTCAGGAAGCTAGACCTCCACGCCTGCACTTGGGCACAGTGGAGAGAGGCCATAGATATGTTCATATGGAAGAGTTTCTACCAATACTCCGATGTAGCTCAAAATTTTCTGACAGAAATGTTATGCTATGTTAAAATATTTGTAAAGCGCTCCTACACCAAGTGGTTTCATGGCGCTGGTAACGGGGTGGCAGAAAGAGACTCTATTGGCCACCTGCTAGGCCCCAGTGAGGATAGGAATTCTAGTTGAGGCCCTAAAAACAACAATAGCAACCCTTTTGTCCATGCCAACAAGGGTATCAAGAATACTTGGAAAAAACGTTCACATGGAACTTATTTAGAAACAATTGTACATTTTCACAGAATTTTCTGCGTCAATTCCATCCAAACTGTTAACAAGGTTCAGCCGAACCGAGTTTTATTCACAATTCTTTTTTATATTAAATGAGTGTATAGGTGAAAAGTATAGTTGTAGAAGACCCCAGGTGTGTAAACAAACCAAAACCAAGAAAAAAAGTGAAATAAAGTGACAACACAGCGAGATGGTTGGTTGGTACAGGAGAGAGGCAGCAGTTACAATGTAAAACAATAATGGATACAAAAATTCAACTATACTTTTCATCTATTCACACATTTAATATAAAAAATTGTGAATAAAACTCGGTTTGGCTGAACCTTGTTATATATTGGCTTGAATACTACTTTGGAGGATATTATTGGGTTCAACTCTCTTGAATGGCCCTACTTCCAAAAATACTGGTGCGTATTAATATGCCTAACCTATGAAACTGATTAGATACCAGTCCAATGGCCAAGCTATATACGACTGGCCGAATTTCCCCACTATTCGAATAGGACAAGGTTCCTGTCAGAGAAGACCTCAATCACTGATTTTATTTTCACTTGTACCGCTTTCAGCTAAACTCAGACAAAAATACTAGCAAAATGCCTTATGGTTCATGGACCAACCATTATTGGCCTCACTCTGTATAGAAGCCGTAACACGCTATCTGTAAAAACCATCAAGACAGTCTTGTTTCCATAATGTGGGAATTCATCCAATTTGAACACTTGTCAGGCCTACAATCAACTGTAGTAAGTTGGCGATCTTCCTTCTCAGAAGACGCAAGAGGTAGAACTACTGTCCTCTAGAATGGCATGCCGAACCCATTTTATATCTAAGGATATGATATGTGTCAGTCATAATATGGACAAAATCATAAGACAAACTATGAAAGTGCAATGAGCACCATTCACGAACAAATTGACAGAGGCTTAAGTTGCCACATACTATGGCCAGAAGATTAGGATTGATCAAAATGGTTATTCTCCCCAAATTATTATACTCTTTTGTCAATATACCTATTTCCCTAAACAACATTTTTTTCATATCCTTACAACCCTACTGATCAAACTGGCAAGGGCCAACAAAGCCACCTGAATTGCCTGGGAAACGCTAACTACACCCTACAAACAAGGGGGCTTTATAGTGCCAAGTATGGATCTTGAGTATGTATTTGCACAAGCGCATTTCGCACATTACAGGTTCAATCCACAGAGATATCTGGCCCACCTTGCAGTGGCGAGGGATGGGGAAGATTCCATCCCTCTTCAGTCCGTTCTCTGAGCCAAACATAATAACAAAACTGAAGAAATAATCACAGTAGATTGTATAGCGATAGCATGGGACAAACTCACAAGCAAGCCCAAACATGAACTTATGTAAACTTTTAGTACTACTGTCCTCATGGATGTATGACGGTACAACGCGTGGTATTACCACGCGTACCGTTACAACGCGTCTTTTACAACGCAAGTTGTACCACGACTTGCGCTGTAGGGGTGCGGACTTAGGAATAGTTAAATTTACTATTCCAACACCAGCCTACGTACAGTAGGGAAGGTGTTGGAATAGTAAATCTACTATTCCTTATCCTTGAGCGCCCTCGAGCGCAAGTCGTGGTTATGACTTGCTTTGTAAAAGACGCGTCGGAACAGCACTGCGGGGTAACATCCGCGTTGTAAAGGATGTTCCCCTGTCATCATATCCTCTCTTCACTGTGGTCAAAGCAAAAAAAGCAGATACTTAACTACATATTAATATTTGGAGAGACTTGTTTGAAGGGGGTCAATTCATAGCAATAGATATCGTCTAAGCACGCTCTGACATTATTCCAATTGATGTCTTTCATTACCATAGAATCAAGTACACCTGTAAAAACATCACACCTGTTTTCCCCACAGAACCAGAGCGGTTTGACCCACTGGATAAAGCTATCACTGTGAAGACTCTCAAATAGCTTAGAATGACCTTATACTGGATGACCTTGAGAACAATGCCCTAGCATGTTGTTCCTGCAATGGAAAGATGGGATGAGAATTTAGAGCCTACCCCCAATGAGATATGGAAATATTGCGGCTGACAAAATGGGAATTGTTACCCAGCAGCAGATTGCGAATAATCAAATTCAGATTCCTACACCATATGTACTATACTTCATCAGTCCTACCTAAATGGAAACTGATTGGGGTTCTTCCATCTTTTGTGGGTGCGCCCTATGATTTTTGCATTCTGGGAACTGACAACTAACAAGATACACACAAAAGCAGCAACCTGGAGTCAGATGACCTTGTTGGTTGCTCTGCTTGGATGGGTTAAAAAAAATAATACAGCACTCAACTAAATGGGAGGCCCTGAAAGCGGTGGTACGGGGCGCCTCTATGGGCCTCACTTATGGAGTCCGCAAGCACTTGCTATGTGAGTTGTACGACGCGGAGGAAAAACTCTGGCGCCGTCAGTCTCTTCCGGATCCAGATGCCCCAGCCCAGGAGACGGAGAGGGAGGTTCTGGTGTCTGTCCATGACATCCTTACTCGTCTGCACAAGTACACTTTGGGTCAATATCGGCAGCGCCTCCACCGTGAGGGGGACAAGTCCGGCCGCCTGCTGGCCTGGATACTTCGGCGTGAGTTTGCACCGGAGCGGATAGTTGCCTTGCGGGGCCCCACTGGGGACATGGCGCTCTCGGAATCTGACATCCTCGAGGTCCTTCGGTATCACCTCCAGGAGGTGTACACTGCCGACCCCACGATTACGGAGGCCTCGTATCAGCCTTACCTCCAGGAATTGCCTCTCCAGGCACGCTCGGGGGAGGTCGCGGAGGAACTAGACGCGGCGTTGACACTCCGGGAGATTAGAGTGGCGTTGGCCGCCCTTCCGCGAGCTAAGGAGCCGGGCGGGGATGGCTTCCAGCCTGAATTCTATCACTCGTTTGGGGAAACCCTGGGTCCCCTCTTATTGCAGGTCTACAACGAGGCCCTGGAGCGCGGCGCCCTCCCGCCCACCATGAATCAGGGAGAGGTTTGTATGCTCTTGAAGCCAGGCGGAGACAGTTGTGACCCCGCGGCGTGCCGGCCTATCACTTTGATTAATACAGACGTTAAGATCCTCACCAGGCTTTTGGCCAATAGACTGGCCCCTCATATGGCACACTTGGTCCATCAGTACCAGTGTGGATTCATTCCAGGTCGTAATACCGCAATGAACTTGCGGCGTCTGAATCATATTCTACGCGAGAGGCGTGGCCGTGAGGAGCCACACGTCCTGGTGTCGGTCGATTTGGCTAAAGCCTTTGACAAGGTCAGCTGGGGATATCTGTTGGATGTGCTCCAGAAGGTGGGGCTGGGGCCTGTGTTTTGCGCTTGGATCCGGATCCTCTATGGGGCTCCCCGGGCTAGAGTTCGGCTTGGGTCAGCCCGTTGCGAAGAGTGGTTTTTGGAGAGGGGAACTCGACAGGGGGGCCCCTATCACCGCTCCTCTTCGCCTTGGCGATAGAGCCTTTGGTGGTCTCTATTCGCGCGGAGATGGAACAATGGGGCATTAAGGTGGGGGACACTGTGCATGTGATTTCCCTATAAGCGGATGATGCCCTATTCTATTTAACCTCCCTGAGCAAATCGCTCCCCGTCCTATTGCGGTTATTGGACCGGTTTGGGGCGGCATCTGGCCTGTGCGTCAACCCTGGGAAATCCCTGATTTTTCCCCTGGCGGGCTGCGACGTGGACCCGGATGGGAGCCCTCAGTGCCTGGGACTGCGATGGGAGATGGATGCCTTTCGATACTTGGGCATTCAGGTGGCCTCGTCTGACGAGCAGCTGCTGGTTCGCAACGCTGAGAGGGTGCTTTGCTCTCTGCTCCAGTCCGCGTCCTTCTGGAATACGCTCCCCCTTTCTCTAATGGGGTGGTTGGCGATTCCCAAAATGGTAATGTTGCCTAGGATATTATATGTCCAGCAAAATACGCTGTGCCCGCTCCCCCGCGAATATTTCGCACGCTCAATACACTGGTTACGTCCTTGCTCTGGGCAGGTGGCCGTAGTAGGGTTGCCTTGCACTGTGGTCCGAAGTTGGGGGGAGGGGGGCCTGGAGGCTCCGAGGTTTGACCTCTACTATTATGCGGCCCAAGTCCTGCCAGCCGCGAGGTGGTTTGCGGGCACGGACAATTGGGAGCTGCAGCTCCTGGCGGGTAGAGCGGATGAATCGGCCTTGCAGGTGGCGCTGATGCAGGCCCGAGGGGCAGACAGTGCCCTGCCCTATGTGGTGCGCCATGCGGCGGGGATCTGGCATCGGTTCGTAGAGCGGATTCTGAGGCGGGCCCCCTTCATAGGGAACTGCAAGTTTGGATCTTGGCCCGGTAAAGCTGATGGAGGAGAATATGTCCTTCCGGGAGTGGCGAGACAGTGGTTGTGAGACTCTGGCTGACCTTTACCCAGACGACTCCTTCGTGTCTTTTGAGCGTGCTGAGGCAGCCTTCAGCCTGAACAGGGGCCAATACCTGCATATAGAGGACTACAAGAGTTGGCGAGGGCGACTTGGCCTCAATTCCCGGAGGCACCTCCGTTGACCCACACCCTCAACATCCTTCTCTCCTGTGGAAGGGGACGTAAGCTGATCACCTTATTATATTCAGCCATGAGACAGGATTCAACCCCGCTGGGCGCATTTCCTGGGCGGCCTGGGAGGCGGACTTAGGTATGGCCCTGGAGCCAGGACAACGCAAACGTATCGGGCTCCTGACCCGGAAGGTATCGTGCAATGCACGGTTTAAATTGATCCACTTTAATTTTCTGCATCGTACCTACATGACCCCAGTCTCCCTGGCCCGCATTTCAGCGGATCGGACTGACAACTGCCCTAGGTGTGGAACGGAGAGGGCTGGATTCTTCCATTTGGCCTGGGAATGCCCGCAGGTCGGTAGCTTTTGGAGGGCGGTGGTGGAGCACATTGGCCGCGTTACGGGCCTTCGGATTGCATTGGATCCACTGCACTGTCTTTTGGCCCTGGTGCCCAAAGCTAAAAAGAGGAACTTGTCTTACAAATTGCTACAGTTGTTCCTAGTGTTGGCGAGGAGGCGCGTGGCTATTACATGGATGGGGCAGAGGGCCCCCGAGCTCTCCCTCTGGCTTAGGGATTTTAAGGAATGGTCCCTGGCTGAGGAGACACACATGCAGCGTACACGCCGTGATGAGCGGCTTCAGAACGACCTGCTGGCTTGGAGGATGATGTGTGCTGAGGGGCTGCCTGGTGATGAATCGGATGCGACTAGTGCCGAACTGTTCACCCCTGAGGAGTCTGAATCTGAGGAGGTGGTGACAGGAGATGGGGTAGAGGGGCCTGCTCTGGGGTAGTGTCCTGATGAGCGCGCACAACTGTTCCGTATTTGATCCACTTTAATTTTCTGCATCGTACCTACATGACCCCAGTCTCCCTGGCCCGCATTTCAGCGGATCGGACTGACAACTGCCCTAGGTGTGGAACGGAGAGGGCTGGATTCTTCCATTTGGCCTGGGAATGCCCGCAGGTCAGTAGCTTTTGGAGGGCGGTGGTGGAGCACATTGGCCGCGTTACGGGCCTTCGGATTGCATTGGATCCACTGCACTGTCTTTTGGCCCTGGTGCCCAAAGCTAAAAAGAGGAACTTGTCTTACAAATTGCTACAGTTGTTCCTAGTGTTGGCGAGGAGGCGCGTGGCTATTACATGGATGGGGCAGAGGGCCCCCGAGCTCTCCCTCTGGCTTAGGGATTTTAAGGAATGGTCCCTGGCTGAGGAGACACACATGCAGCGTACACGCCGTGATGAGCGGCTTCAGAACGACCTGCTGGCTTGGAGGATGATGTGTGCTGAGGGGCTGCCTGGTGATGAATCGGATGCGACTAGTGCCGAACTGTTCACCCCTGAGGAGTCTGAATCTGAGGAGGTGGTGACAGGAGATGGGGTAGAGGGGCCTGCTCTGGGGTAGTGTCCTGATGAGCGCGCACAACTGTTCCGTATTTGGTTGCTAAATGCTTGTCTAGATTCCCGGAGTACTGCTTATCGTTGTGATGTCTGTACCCTGCTGGGCCATGAAGCAGTCACCGCCCTTTTACTCGTTCTTAGTTGTCGATGCCACATGGGGGGTGGGGCTCTGGGGGGGGGGAAGGGGGGAGGGGTTGTTTCATTGTTCTATGTTGATTGAGTTTCGAATACGAACATTATCTGTGAGGACTGAGGCCCGATGGGATTGATGGAAGACATAGGAGGGGGATTAAATGTAAAACGACGGACGCTAGCGTTGCATATCTCTTTTCTGCTAATGGTCAGGTTTATCTATTTCTGTGAGGCGCACCTTGACTTTACGCCGCCCGGCCTCTGGGATGTGGGCCGTTGGCTGTGTATTATCCTGTACGATACTCGTTTACTTTTCTCTTCTAGCGCCTGTGATCTGACGGTCTGATTATGCCTTCAATGCTGTTCGAAATAAACATATTTAAAAAAAAAAATAATAATAATACAGCAAACAAAAAATTTACATTATTTGCACTACTGTTAGCAAAATGATTGATGGCCCAAGTTAGGGGATGAGGTCGCTCTCCAATGCTAAATATGTGGTTGGCAGAACTGACCTATTGTAAAGAACAACTAGAACTTTATGACGAACTGCTGCCCGAGATCTGACGCCTGAAGGATATTTGGTCTCCGTTCAGACATTATTACTGAGCTTTGAAGAAGATAACGGGTGAACCGAACTATGAACTAAATAAATAGTATATGTGTAAAAGGTGAAGATACCCGGCAGTGCTTAATTTGTCAAATAATAAGTGCCAGCGCCCTGACCAGGAGGCTTGCACCACCCATTTCCCATCGCTGGCAATGACGGTACTAAAACAAGTACCAACCATCTCTGACCAGAAAGTGCCACAGTGCAGATTACACCAGCTCCCCAAGGCTCAACCAAACATGCCTTAATAATGCGCATGCCTTAACCATGCATATGCGTGGTTAAGGAAGTACACAGTCTAGATGCTGGGATGGGAGGGTCCGGGAGCAGGAAGGATCAAGAGAGGACACGATGAGGTATGTGGGGATGGGTTCTGGGGGGTGGGGGTTATTTTTTATCGTTTTTGGGGTTGGGGTAGTGTTTCGAGCTTGGGGGGGGTTGGGGTAGTCTTTAGGGCTCAGAGGGTTGGGGTAGTGTTTAGGGCTCCTGGGGCTATTGGGGTAGTGTTTAGGGCTCAGGAGATGGTTGGGTAGTGTTTAGGGCTCGGTCCGGGTAGTGTTAAGGGCTCTGGGTTGGGTAGTGTTTAGGGCTCGAGGTTGGGTAGTGTTTAGGGTTCGGTGGGGTAAAGTCGGGATAGTGTTTACGGCTGAGGGCAGGGGGTGGAGGGGCGGTTGGAGTGTGATCTTTACCACACATCCCTTTACAAGTTATTCCTTCACCACAAAATTGCATGATAAAGGCATGCGTGGTAAAGGAATGCAGCGTTTAAATGCATTCGTTGTTGGGGGGCGTTGTAGAGCTACGTGTGATTCAGCCATGTGTGCCTCTGCCATACAACCATCTTTTAAATCTTAAAGGGCATATAGAAATCATGCAGAGCAACATTTTTTTTTTTTAAATATATTTTTATTGCAGAGTTATAAACCACAGGATACAATTAATCAGCCAGTTCACTCGTGATATCCCCCCGTTCAATAAGAAATCCAAATCGTACACAGCCATTCAGCCCGCATCCCGGAGGCCGGGCGGCATATTGCTTCCTTCAATAGGAAAACATCACGGTGCACGTCCCATAGGGACCATGGTTGAAATGTCGTTTTGCGTATCTGCTTTTACCCCCCCACCCACAACAACACTCCCGTCAGCCATCCCAGTGATAATCAGTGGTACCGCCCTCGTCGGGACCTGCCCTAGGCGCTATGGGTCTGTCACGCCTGACCGCTCTCCCCAGCCATTCCACTCTCCACACAGTACCCACCTCCCTAGTAGATCCAAGGTGCCCTAGCGGGCTACCATCTAATGGCTTCTGGCCCACCCCAAACTCCCATTAACCAGACCCCCCAAAGCCCCCCCTCCCCTGGCAACTGCTAAGGTGTATGCCTCGTCCTGTCGAGTTGGATGGATCCACTACAGTGCGGGGTACAATACTTTTGTGTTCGCCCCGCGGTGTCCACCGGCTTAGTTCTCACCATCCTCATCCTCTACCAAAGAATCACGCAAAGCTTGTACCACTAACTCCCATGCACGCGCCGCATCCAATGCCTTCTCATTCCCCATCTTGACAGCCTGCTTCATCCGGAGCACACTCTCGCAGTCAGACCACCGCAGCAGTTCATTCTTCCATCTACGCAGTGAGGGTCCCCCCCTGGACTTCCAATGCCACGATATTTCCCTCTGCGCCAATATCAGACCCAGGTCAATGAATTTGCTCGTCACCTTGGTGTGTTTAGTGTGCGGGAACCAGAGCAGCAGGCACGCCGCCATGTCGAATTCCACCTCCCTGTCAGTCACTTCGTTCAGGAGTTCCCCTACCTCCGCCCAATAGGTCCCCAAGTGTGAGCACCCCCAAAACAAATGGTCCATGCCCGCTCCCAGAGACGAACACCGTGGGCATCGGGCATCCGGCACCTGAAAGTACCGCTGTAATTTCTCAGGAGTTAAATAAGCCCTATGAAGCACGTAGAAATGTACTTGCTGAAAGCGCGCATTTCTCGTGCCCTTCCATGTGCGCCGCAAGATGTGGCCCCATGCCGTATCCGGTATGGGCCGGCCCACGCTCTCCTCCCATTTAGCCTTGAGCCCTTGGAGCGGTTCCAGTCCCTCATTCAGCATCCTATTATGGAGGCACGTCACAGCTTTGAACGTACCTGCCGCCATCACCACATATTGGCATGCCATAGTCGTTGTTGGTTCCATGAGCCCCCCTTTCCAGTGCTTCTGTATGGCAGCCACTACTGCCGCGTGTAGGAGGAACCCCCCATCGGGCAGCCCGAACTGGTCCCGGAGCGCTTCGAACGGCGCCAAAGCCCCGTCTATGTATAAGTCGCCTACTACCTGCAGTCCCGCCTCTTCCCAATCCAGCAACGGGGACCAATCTCCCCCGTGCGGCAAGGCCGTCAGCATTCCGATCGGGATCTCCGGTGCATAAGGTCGCGATGCCTTCGCTCTCCGAAGGCTCCTCTGCCAGCACAGCCGGAGCGTCCTCTCCTCCATGGTGAGGGCCCGCAACTCGAGCCTCTGTTGCATGATGATATAGGACAGCACGTGGCGTTGTATCCCCCGATCCCGGTCCTCCTCTGGACCCCGAAACACCCTAGCTACGTTCTGCGTAAGGACCTGCAACTGCGCCGCTAGATAATACAGCTCGAAGTCGGGCACAGCCATGCCCCCTTCTAGCTTGGGGCGAAGTAGCGTGCTCAGGGCCACTCTACTGCGGCCATGCCCCCATAGGAAGCCAATAATCATTGACCGCAGGTCTCTAAAGACCCCCTGGGGAATCCAGACAGGCAGCGTTCGGAAATAATAGAGGAAGCGGGGGAGCGCCACCATTTTCAAAAGTGCAATCCTACCCAGAACCGTCAGCGGGAGGGTCGACCAGAAAGACAAGCTGCCCCTCAGTGCCCGGACACAACGACCAATGTTGCCCTCCAATAAGTCCGCAGTCGCGTGGTAGATGCGAACACCCAGATAGGTGAAGCAAGAGGGCTCCCACACCATGCCCAAGTCGCTGCCAGGGTCTGGCGATCCCGCTCGCAGCGGGAACACACAAGTCTTTGCCCAATTGACCTTAAGGCCCGACAGCCGGCCGAACTCAGACAACAGATCCATCGCTCCGACCAATGCCCGCGAGGTGTCAGCGAGGTACAGGAGCAAGTCATCCGCATATAGCGATATATAATGCCACTGCCCGCCGCCGGCTATCCCCGCGTACCTGTCACCTGACCTCGCATGGGCCGCCAAGGGTTCCATCGCCAAAGCAAACAATAGGGGGGAGAGAGAACAACCCTGTCGTGTGCCCCTGCCCACCGGGTACGCCGCAGACACCAGGCCGCCCAAACGCACTCTCGCCGTTGCCGAGGTATATAAGACCTTCGTCCATCTGCGGAACCCCTCGCCCATGCCAAACCTCTCTAACACTCCATCCATGAAAGACCATTCCAAACTATCAAAGGCCTTCTCGATGTCCACGGACAGGACCGCCGGAGCTCCCTCCCCGTCCAAGATGGCGTCCATTATTCCCACTAGGCGGCGGATATTCAGCGCCGTACTCCTCGTGGGTATAAACCCGGCCTGGTCCCTGTGTACCAGGCCCGTCATATGTGGGGCCAGCCTGGTGGCTAGGATTCGGCTCAGAATCTTATAATCTACCGTCAGCATGGATAGCGGGCGATAAGACCTCACATCCGCGGCATCCCGGCCAGGCTTTAAGAGCGGTACAATCAAGGCCTCCCGCATGGACCCAGGCAATGCCCCAGCCTCGAAAGCTTCCGTATACACCACCAGCAGCCTGGGAGCCAAGCTGTCCACATACTGTTGATAAAATTCAATCGGCAGACCGTCCACCCCGGGAGTTTTGTTGCGGGCCATATGTTTGATGGCCACCCGTATTTCTGTGAGCGTGATCGGGCTACCCAGCTCCTTCGCGTCCTCCTCGTCCAGGACCGGAAGCTGCCTCTCCCCCAGGTATTCCGCAATGTCCTGAACCCCCACTCCCAGCTGACTCTGGTATAATTCCTCATAATACCCCCTAAAACGTTCCAATACCGCTGCCTGGGAGTACACCATTTCTCCCTGCGCATTACTAATGCTGAGGATCGGGCAGCCCCTAAGTTCCGGGTTAGCTAGTCTGGCCAAGAGGGTACCCACCTTGTCCCTTTCTGCATGTGCCCTGATGATATACTGCCTGTAGTCATAACACCTTAAACGTTCCGTCTCGGTGGCAACCACTTCCTTCGCTTCCAATAACTGGGTCTGTAAATCCGGCCTAGCCGGCCTGCGGCGCTCCAAGTCCCTCAAAGTTTCTTCCGCTTTCATGAGGTCGTTCAACACAGTCGTGCGAGCATTCGAGAACCTACCCAAACACACCCCTCTCACCACCACTTTCATTGCATCCCATTCAGTGGACCTACTCGTGGCCGTGCCCTCATTCACTCCGAAATAGCTGTCAATGCCTTGCCGAACCGCGTCGCTGAACACAGAATCCTCAAGCGTCTCCGGCCGAAGCCGCCATGTTGGTATCACTGAGCGCTCCCTCTGCCACTGAATGTGTACCAATAGGGGGTTATGATCGGAGATAGTCCTAGCCAGGTACTCCGCATGAGAAATCAATGGGGCTAGGGATCCACCGCAGAGCACCGAATCAATCCTGACATGCAGATCATGGAGAGCAGAATAAAAGGAATAATCCCTGGCCCCCCTGTGCCGCTCCCTCCAGACATCCAGCAACCCCCATCTATCCTGCCAGTCCTTCCTGTGCGCGGCCAGCCTGCGCACCGGGGAGTCCACCAGGGGGGGATGGGACCTATCCAGAGCCACATCCGTGATCGAATTGAAGTCCCCCCCTAACACTATCGGGCCCGCCAGGAAAGAGGCCAAGGACCCCGAGAGGCTATCAAAGAATCGAGCTTGATCAGTGTTCGGTGCATATACACAGCAGAAAACCACATCCCGTCCATACAACCTCCCCTCCACCGCCACAAACCGGCCATCCGGATCCACTACTTGATTCAGCACTTGAAAGGGTATCCCCGCCCTCACCCAGATCAACACCCCCCTGGCGTACGCTGAGTAAGTGGTGCCAAACACCTGGCCCCGCCATCTTTTCTGCAAGGCAGCGCACTCTTTTTTGGTGAGATGAGTCTCCTGGAGCATAGCAATCTGAACCCCCCTGCGCACTAAATATGCATGGACTTTGTGACGTTTCACCATAGTTCGCAGCCCTCGGACATTCCACGTCAGGCATTTCAAATTAGGTAATGTCCACATTCCAGCTTCGTACAGTCCGATTCAAATAACGAAGGTTCATAGCCCCCCCAATGCAGTTGCCCCCCCCGAACATACCCAAAACAGAGAAACTTCCCAAACCCCACTCCCCAGGACAGAGCACAGGAACCCAATGTCCGCCCCCATCCAAACCTTGAACCAACTTCTCGCACTCTTACCCTGTGGTCTCCACCACAGTCGGCCTTAAGGGCCCAAGGGGGATGAGTCACCGCCGACCCCAGCAAGCGGAGCCCGCGCCCCGCGCCTTCATCCCCTCCGAAGCACACAGCTCCCCCTCCCGGCATCTCGCCCTCCATCAACAGGATACCACCCTACCATGAAGTCTCGATCTAGTCCCAATTCAATCTCAGCCGCAGAAGATACCATCCGATGTCTGTGGGGTCACTATCGGCCCCTTCGAGCTTTCCGCCTCTGAGAGTTCCTCTCCCGTCCTGCTGCCTTCCCCTCCCGAGTCCGTTTCTGCCCGTTCACTGTTCTGTTGCGACCCTGTAATGGCCGCCGTCGCTGCGAGCGCATCCCTCTTCTCCGCCGCCATTTGAGCCTCCCGTTTCTCCCGCTGGCGCCTGTTGCGGGATCTGATGCGTTGTGATTGCCTCACCCGGGGCTGCTTGGGTTGGTCTCGCCTACTTTTATGCGATCTGTCCGTCCCCGCTCTATACGACTCCAGCCATTGCCAAACTTCATCCGGAGTCTGAAAAAAGTGCGTAGAGCCATCCATTATGATCCGCAGCTTAGCCGGGTAGAGCAAGGAGTACTGGATACCTTCCTCCCTGAGCTCCTTCTTCACCGCGAGGAACGATGCCCTGTTCTTCTGGACCGCTTGAGTGTAGTCCGGGAAGATCGTAACCTTACTGTTCTCCACCTCATACGGGCCCGACATCCTGGCCCGCTGGATGAGGAGATCCCGGTCCTTGTAGTGGAGGAGCCGCACCACCATCGGTCGGGGGGGGCGGCCAAGCCCCGGCGGGTGAGCAGGTACCCGGTGAGCTCGCTCCAGAGTGAAAAAAGGAGTAAGCCCCTCCGGCGCTACCACAGTGCGGAACCAGTTCTCCATATAGGCCACCGCATCCTCCCCCTCAATCCGCTCCGGCAGGCCTACGACCCGCACGTTGTTCCGTCTATTGCGGCCTTCGGCATCCTCCGCCCTCCGCTCCAGCGAGTCCAGCCGGGCCAATATGTCCGTCATCCTGTGCTCCGCGGTCACCACCGATGGCTTCAGGTCCAGCAACAGTTGGTCATGGTCCTTGACCCTGTCCGCTAGCTTCGCGTGATCCGCACGTAGCAGCCCCAGGCCCGTGGCCACTTGGGCAATGTCTTGGTGCAATGCTTCCTTAGTTGAGGTGATCGCATCAAGTATGGCATCCAGACGCCGGTTCAGCCGCTGTTCCTGGTCAAGCTCCGGGGAGGGACTCTCGCCCAGCCGAGGTGAAGTCGCCGATTCCCCCTCTGCGCGTCCCTCGGCCATCGGCCCTCCGATCGCCGCCATTCCAGGGTGCTGCGTCACAGGTCCAGGAGCCCGTTTTTCGTTGGCGCCCGTAGGTCCGTGCCAGTCCCCGGGCACCAGGCCGTGCAATGTCCCCACCGACGCTCTCAGGAGCAATGACCAGTTAGACGAGCCCCGTTCCGTCGCCCCCCTCGGAAGCCTGAGGGGGGAAGGATGAGTCTTAGGGCGGTGGCCAACGAGGGTCCCCAAGCTCCGGGCGAATCAGGTCAGCGTCCCCTGGTCCTAGGACACAGCACCGCCGATCCCAGTGCCTCGATCAGCCGATTGCAGGATCTCTTGCCAGTCGGCGACAACTTGGCTCAGGGCTGAAGTTCGGGGCCGTCCGACCTCCTCGCCGCCATTTTCTTCGCACCCTCGGCAACACCTCGGCCGCCTCTTCAACTCAGTCGTCTCGGGGCCAGCAGTCCCCCGGTGACTCTCCGATGGTGCCCAGCTGTCCCCTTACACTTCAGAGGGCAGGAGCGTCGTCTTCGGGTCGCCTAGGGTTCCGAAAACAGGAGAATTAGCGGGATTCCGCGCGGAGCTGCGAGCTCACGCCGCCATCCCGATCGGCATCCAAGCCACGCCCCCATCATGCAGAGCAGCATGTCACCTTACTGCGCTGTACAATAGGGAAACGGCAGGAATGTGCTGTACTTAACATTATACAGCGCATGACCATCTTTTCCCTGTGCTGGAGCCCAATGTGCGGACTAGCGCCAATGCAGGAACCCGTGCACCACGGTGCAAGTGTGACTGCGTTGTAAGCAGGATTATTTTTGTTTAGGAAGGGAAACTTTCCAGCACAAAAACAATCCTGCAAGGCATTTTCCTCTTTCTTGGAGTGCTGCAGAATGCAGTAAACGTAGAAAGAGGACGTAACAAGGAGATATAAAGACAATTCTCCTCGTTACTCCTCACCTGAGGAGGTGGAGCATTTTGATGCATTCGCCAAAATACATAGGTGGTTGGGTGGGAACACACACGCTCCACCCATGGAATGCATGTCTTGGGCAGAGTAACACAACACAGCAATTTGCACTGCATTGCGTTACACTAGATTTATCAAGCCATGCAGGGCCACGCAGGGTGGCCTTGTGTGGCTTGATACATCTTACTTATGAGTTGCATCGCTCTTGCCCCCCAGTGCATGGTGCAAGGGGGACGGAACTCTTTCATACATATGCCCGTAAGTGTGTATAACAGCCTCTTTGCAGAGCATGGCATAGCCTTATGAAGCATTCTTGATCCTATAGTTTAAACTTTGTCTCCCAGTCTGGCTCATCATATGAAGGGTCAGACATTTTGACCTGAGTATATACTGCGACCAGGAAGGCCTGATTTTCAGAGCTGGCCTGTTCAGAGTGTTTGTTGGTAGACAAGGAAGGGATGTGGCGCAGCGGCCAGGGCGGCTGACTCTAAAACCCAGGGGCTGACGGTTCGATCCACAACACCAGCGGCAGATCAGCCCAGCCCCATGTGACTCTGGATAATCTTCCTGACAGCCCCCAGTGCCTTGACACCCTCGGGTAATTGTTTGCGCTTTACAAATACTGGACAGTTATATTTACAACAGAGGGGTGTGTGCGTGCGTGCGTGCGTGAGAGGATGTGTGCAGGAAGTACGCCTGTGTGTTTCAGTCTGTCTGCTGCATCCCTTAATTTATAACAAGCTCACAAATTGATTTCACTTATTTTGCCATGCATTTGTGGATTTTATCATCATAGTTGTGTTAGGGGTTGTGCTTACCTAGGATAGAAAACAATACTTCCCTGAGCTAAGTGCGAAGGCAAGCCTTACCATTCCATACCTTACTGTGTGGGGTTAAGTGGACACAAAACATCCTTTCCATGTTAATTAAGAACTTAACCCTCACCCTGCTGGGTACATCTGAAGCAGAGTGGGGCTGTAGTCAAAGTGAGAACATCTCTGTGCTCTCCATGCATGGTTCTTGGTTCTGATAGCTGTCTCTCTTTCCCACACATGCAGATAAAAGCCGTCCCTCTACCAGGATGACTGCGACCTCTGAACCCGAGCTGCAGGTAGGGTCTGGAAATGCAAAGTGTGTCTGGGAAGGGTGTCTGGTTCTACAGTCATTCTCTTTCACTTTTAATGCTGGTCCACACCTGTTTGTACTGCTTGCTTCTGTCACAGACAGGGCTCTTATAGAGGCATACAACTGTAAAACACAAGTTTAACTTCGTGCAGGAAATTCAGTGCTTGCTGGTCTCAGCTTCTCCTTGGAGAATTACAGCAGTGATTATGTTATTACTTTTTGTGATATTATGGTTATTAACTTATTTTAAAAACAATAGTCATAATCCGGTTTCCATTTCATAAGTCTATTATTTTCTCATTTCTGAACTGTTCCATTTCAGGAGCTGATGGACAGCCCGTCCAGGCCGGACACACAGGGCACAATAGCCTCTCCAGGTCTCTGTGGCACGGGTGAGGTGCACAGTTGTGGCAAGAAGCGCCTTACTCCTAGGACCTGTAAGAAGTCACCACAGGCGCTTTATCGTCTTCGGTCAGAGCCAAGGGGACAGGCAGCCGCGTAGACGGCTGGCGATGGACTGAGTTGGAGAAGGAGACATCTTGCTGAGTGAAGCAGATACATAATTCTCATCAAAAGTCACTGTTACCAAGCTGCCTTCCTCTGTTTAACACAATGTTTGTTATTTGTGGATAAGGGAAATAAATAAAGCCTCTTGAATCAATTGCTTGGAGTGAACGACCTTCTCTAACGGAAGGATGTGCACATCATGACTAAATCATATGTGAGGAATCCACGCCCCACACAACTCTGCGGGTGTATGACACGACCATCATACCTACTCAGGTTGCCCCTACACAGTCCTGATGAAGACCCGCAAGGCCGTGGCCACGAATCACCCTCATAGCCCCAAGATGGGTCGAAACGTCGCACCCCATAAGGAGCCTGGACCACGAGCTCTATTCAAACGTGCCACCCAAAGATACATATTTGTGTATTTATGAATTGTACTAAAAGAAATGTTTGATTAATTTTACGTGGCCAGGCCAGACAAGACTGGGAAGTTTAGCCAGTCTAGTATTTGAATGTTTTTATTTCTATTCTTTTCACTACCTTGAAATTCCATTTCACCCTACAAACTCCAGAGCACCTCTTTTCTGCACGTTCCTGTTGGAGCAACCTACCTTCCCTACTCCCCCGCGCTGATACAGTGAATAATCAACTGTTCACCATATGATATAAAAATAAATGCTTGGTGAAGTATACTTTGGTTGTTGCACTTCTTTAGTTTCAATTACTGTATTGATTACTGCGAGCTAAGTATTGTTTATGCTCGTGAAATTGCTTTTCGAACTCAGTACTGTGAATTTGATATATATATTTTTTTGAAACTTCGGTCTGGGACCATTGTTTTTGTATCACATTGAAACCAGGTCTTCGACCAGGATTGGGTAACCCCATTTTTGTAATGGGCATCAGATTCCAAGACAGTCAGTTCTTCCGAGAAAGGACTGCAGTATGTAACTTCTTGCATATGTTTACCTGTACCAATTGTGGTTCAGCCACATTTCACTTAGTTGCAAACTTACTGAATTTCTATTTCCAAAAGGTGTATGTCAAGTAAAATGTTTTGCAGCGACTGACTCTGCCCTACTTTTTTATATAAACTAATTTAATGCTATATCGAGATTATAACAACTCTACAAACCTCAGAGACAAACCATTTCCATAAGGTACACACAGTAGAAAGCATATTACAACATTACTGAAAGCTCATAAGTAATAGCTCAGTACCAATGAAGGCATCTCCAGCACAGTCCACCACATAGGCCAACCCCAAAACGTGGATCACTGAAAATGTTCTTGCCTTGGCTCCCCGATCTTCTGGCGTTTCAGGGGACCCCCACGTTTCCAGAAGCACACACATTTGTTCACACCACGGTTCTATCCATCGTTGCTAGCCTGATCCAAACCTGGGTGATGTTGCTCTGAGCCAGCAACAGGTAGAAATTCAACAAGGCCTTAAAGAACCATTTGGCTTCAGTGCGCTCAACGATATGCAGCAAGGACAGAGAGTCAAAGAATTTTGCCTCACAGTACTTGATGAGCAGGCCCTTCCATTCGTGTGGAAAAAGTTGCTGTCATGTAACTTGCACCCGACCCATTTGCCTCAACCAGTCACAGAAATTAAAAAACTCTATGTAAGTACCGGAATTGTATGAAGCAGTAGCAAGAGGATATGACGACCTCCCTGGGCAACATGAGACCATCTAGATACTCCCCATCTGTCAGTTGTCCCATATATCCCTCTTCCTAAGCCTAATACTAAATTCACCTTTAGTAAAGTCATCATGAGGATGGCTAACTAGGGTTGAAATATAGTTTTATGGCTACTTAGATCTGTTTCCTAATCTCAGCCTCTCCCCTGGCCTACAGTTGTGATTCTGCGCATATCTCACCTCCCTTCAGACTCCTTATCAGCCAAACCTGTTAGCACCTACATGTAATTCAGTTGTCAGTGTGTGCAGTACATATATACCCAATGATGCAGATTCAAAATGGTCTTTTGAGGGATAGGTTAGGCTTCTTTCAAGTAAACCCCAACCATGCACAGGTTCAGCCTCTTCCTTCCATGAGATCAGTGGTTCATAACCTCTGGTCAACAGACCACCTGGGGGGCAATATCTCCTACCTAGGAGTTATGTGACTCTTTAGAAAACTAAATATCAAATTCATAAAGTATATGACATAAAAAATCAAACATTTGAAATGTTAAAATTGGCTGTAAATGTGAAGGAGTTTGAGATCAGAGGCTAAAAATTAAAATGCTTTTCATATCCGGTCTCGATGGAGAAGTGCATGTCCTCAAACAGAATCTACTCTGGACAATGGGTGTCCTCAATTAAAGCACTGGTATGTGCCAACAAAAAGAGAATACATTAGGTGCAAAACAAGATATAAAGATATGCCACACAACTTTGTCTATTAGAAATAAAACCACATTTTGAAACGTTCTAAACCTTCCAATTAAAACTGTGGTCACTGTATTCTTTTGTTTGTGAATTAAATACAGTATTTCATAGTTTATTACATGCCTGATGTATCTGTATCTTTGTGTTTTGTTTTGATGTTCAAATCATAAAAATTGCTTAGCCTGTGGTCCAGGGATTCAGTCAAAAAGTTGAGAACCACTAATGTAATAAAACAGATGTGAAAACACATGCTCTCAGACATAGCCCTCTTCTGCCATCCAGGCCTTCATAATTAGGATGTTGCAAGTTCTCAATGCATCGGTCCAGGAACAACATACCTTATGTAGAAGGCGAAGGGGATCCTCCAACAGGCTCATCTACAAGCTGCAGGATAAGTCAAAGAATTGCCTCCAAGTCTGGGACTAATTCTCGAACAATTTTCAGAGTGTTGATGCTGCCCTCAATGTTACATTCCTGAAGAAGTCATAAGATTGAGAAAAATCCAAACATCACACTAAGGACAAACAAAGCAAATGAGCCTTGCTCCTTCAGGCGGAGGTGATGAGAGTGTGGCATGTTGCAGTGGAGCATTTAGAAGCCCACTGCTTGTTGAGTGGTGTTGGTGAACTCAACTGTATGAACCAAATCCCACACTCACCAACCCCAAGTGCCTCAACTTCCTGCTCTATCCAGTGCTGTGGTAGAATGCCTGCATATCGGCTGATGCTTTGGACAGTGAAGTAGCTACCAGAGACATTGCTAGTTGTTATTTATTAATGATATGTATGTAGTAATAGCTCTACGAAACAGCAGTAACGATTCAAGATGGCTTGACATAGGTCTCTGAAGCAAAGTGAGTCCTGTGAGGAAGACACAGGTTGCATAGGGACCCTACTCCTGCCGTCACATTCGGTATGTTTTCTTTGGTACCTCCAGTGCTTGGCACTTTAACTTAAGGCAATCTCAGGAATGGGTTAGCGAGGTGAGCTGTCATCCCTCGAAATGGGAAAATATTACTTACCCAGATCCGAAAAACAGACCCGTGCTTTGGGTTAAGCAAGGCCTCAAGGGCACTTTGCAGGCAGCATGTAGGCCTGTGTTTAATGGTAAGAGTGAAACGGCAAGCTATCCCGAGCCTCTCTCAGAGATACTGTGCTGGCAGGGATCCTTTGTTGAGCTTCCTGCAACAGCTGTGTGTTGTAGCTACTAATAGGGTGTATAAGTGAGGGATAACTTTACATCTATGTTCGGGCTTGAGCACATGTGCAGGCTTATTTAACACATCATCAAACTTACACATTTGATAAATAAACTTCAATGTAATGACATTCAGGAGTAATAAACGAAGGCCTAAAGTAGATAATTTGGACTACAGTTTTGTTGCAGGCCACACTAGACAAATATGTTTTTGTCTGGAGCAAAATAGAGACATTTTCACCATAACCTTGTTGTCCTATATATGAAAAACAACGCTCAAAGTTGTTGAAAAATCAGATGTGTAACGCCCTGTTTGGGAGCATAATGTAGCAGAGTCCCCAGTATTCTCTCTCTTCTTGCTTCTATTTTTCTCTCTAAATCTCACCGCCACGCCCCTCCTGTCTACCTCTAACTCGGTTTGTCTTTACTTTAGTTTCTCTCTAGTCTACCTATCCCTCCCTCAACACCCTTTCCTTCTATATATTTTTCCTTCTCTCCTCACCCATCTCTTGCTCTGTCATATCTCTCTTGGTATGTGACCTCACGGCTCACCCTCTTTTCCTCTCTCTCTCTCTCGCTCTCTCTCTCTCTCTCTCCCTCTCTGCTTCCGACACTTTCCTCCCTACTGGCATCTTCTAAGTTATCGAATTCTAAAGCGCGGGTAGCTGCCCTGAGGCGTCCAAGCGCTAAGCATATCTCTGAGGTTTGAGTAAGGAGGAAGGCAGAAGTAAGGAGGAAGTTATTCCTCACCTCTTGCTACCATGCTTCTGTTCTTCTGTAGTTCGTAAAAATGAAGTTATGAAAGTAGAGAGGCATAAATAAACTTAATTAATCCCAAGGTATTTGTCTACTTAGTAGACACATACTGCAGCTGTGCCAGTCTCCGCCACAATTCTTGGGGAAAATACATCTGCATGACTCACTGAAGAAATCCAGTGGCACGAAAAGTCCACAGGCCGCCTGTTTAATCAAATGCTCAGGCGGCGCGCGTTATAGATTACTTTGAATTTTGAATTAAATTAGTGGAGGACACTAGTGGAGGCTGTTGGCGGACGCTGACCTACTCCCGTCAGTCTTTTTGCACATCATCTCTTTTTTTAATACATATTAAGGCACACTGGGCACGATTACACATTACAAATGTACAAGCACAAACCATGGGACGCCGCACACTTAAAGAGCCGTTAAGACTATGCTGTGCTCATTCATTATTAGGTGTGCTGCGTGTGCAACCACTTACTTACTGCGTGGTACAGGAAAGAAGGCAACCAGATTATTTAACATCCTGCTTTTAATGGGATTTATATATGGCTCATCATATTTTTTTATACTGATCTTGGATTTGATTGGTCTCCCCCATTTTCTGCGGTTAGTCCGCCCATGAATGTCAGGGTCCCGCAGGGCTCTATTCTGAGCCCAACTCTGTTTAATTTATATATGGACCCCATTGCACTTCTGGCTGACCAACACGGAACAAAGATGGTATTGTATGCAGACGATACCCAGCTGCTGTTCACTTGTGAGAAGGGTGCAGAGTTTGATGGTCATACAATAAATGCGTGTCTCTCAGATATTTTCTCATGGCTGGAAGATAATCAGATGAAATGTAATCCTGATAATTTTTTGGCCACAGAATCTATTCCCCCCACCCCTCCCTCCAAGTTCATCTGCGACTACAGTCAAGAACCTCAGTCAGACTAGATGCTAAGCTCTCTATGAAGTCCCAGATACAATCTGTAGCCGGGACTTGTTTCGGGATCTTAAGAATGGCGCAGAACTTTTTGCCCCTGCTCTCTGTCCCTCACGGAAAAAACATTGTCCAAGCTTTGATAACCTCGCGTCTGGACTATGCCAACTCTCTGTACCTGGGACTTCCCAGTTATTTAATTGCTCGTTTGCAGGTTTTTCAAAATTCGGCGGCCAGGGCCATCTTTTGGGCAGGCCCCAGGACTCAAATATCCCCTCTTCTGTCATCCCTGCATTGGCTTCCTGTTCAGAAAAGAATTCATTTTAAAGCTCTGATTTAGGTTTTTAAGGCCTTTAATCAGATTGGAGCTCCCTACGAAGATTTCCCCACAACATCCCTCAACGTACTTTGAGGTCCTCCACTCAACTCCCGATTCCTGTTCCTAAAGTTTCACTTGCTCGGGTCGGAGGTCGTTCTTTCCAGGTGGTTGCCTCCCATCTATGGAACGGCCTTCCCTTGGCCCTCAGACAGGCTCAGGATCTGCTTACCTTTAAGCAAAAGCTCAAGACCTCCATTTTCCAGCTCTAATCTGTTTTGCTTGTATCAGTCTGTGTTGCTCTCTCTCACTGTGGTTGTTATGTGGTTCTTTGCTCAGAGCCGGGACACTCCTGGGAGTAGCCGTGCGCTTTTTAAATACCGAACTAACATAAGATAACAATTTAACTGACATATGGCAGCTATATAACCCCTCAGGCAACAATTACACGTTCTACTCATTGCTGATCATTCTTTCTCCAGAATAGACTACATAATGGTCAGTAAACGTCTACTTCCTTGTTCTCATTTCCCTAAAATAGAGTTGATGATAATATCAGACCATGCATGTATATCTATCGACCATAACCTAAACTACCCCCCTCCCCCAAAATATGGCACCAAAACTATAATATTCATGAAGATGACAGAAGTAGAGGAAATTGCAGAGGCTATTGACCACTTCCAGAAAAGAATCATATTGCCGAAACTTCCCCAAACACGAGAGGGGATGCACTCAAAGCCACACTTAGAGGCCTCATGATCCAACAAATGGCACACAAAAACAAATCCATATCCGTACAACTTGCACAGTTAGAAACGGACATTCTGGAGTTGGACAAACAGCTTAGACACTCGAAGGGTTCACAAATATTAGCTAAATTACGTGGCTTACAATACTAATACAACCAAATTTTAAGTAAATGGGTTGAAATCTCCAATGCTGGGAAATTATGAAATCGAAACAGAGCCGGAAAACCCTTGCAAAGTATCTGAAATATACAAAGAGCAAATCACTCATACCAGCAATAAGAGACTGCAGGGGAGACAATATCCTCAACACAGGCTATCATTGATGCTTTCAGAACATTCTACTCCTATCTATACAACTCCAACAAGCCCACACCCTTCTCCCTGACAAATGAATATCTTGAATCATGTAACCTCCCTCAGGTCTCGCAAGTAGATGCACTTAATCTTAATGTGCCTATTGTGGAGGAGACAAGTAGGGTCATAAAACACAGTCTTAGGTCTGCAAAAGTACACAGTCCAGATGGTTATACGGCCAGATTAGAGAAATTTTGTGAGGAGTAAAGTGGCAAAGCTGTTACGCTCTGTCTTTCAATATTATACAGTGTCAGGCTCGATCTCGGGTTCCACTACTGAAGCTACTATCGTGGTCATTCCGAGGGAACGAAAGGACCACCTGGATGTTAAAAACTATAGACTAATATCGCTCCTCAACCTTGATTGTGAAATATATGTGAAGATTGTAGCCCGTACACTGGAGCCAGTGGGATTGAAACTTGTTGTCACCTCGCAAACAAGGTTTAAAAAGGAAGACTGGCTTCAGACGACATCAGAACGTTTGGCCATGTATTGGAAAAAGTTAAACTCACCCATACACCGACTGCGACATGCATAGTAGATGCAGACAAGGTCTTGTGGTCATTTCTGTAAGTAGCCTTACACAAACACAGCTTAGGGGACGTTTTTATACGTACGACTATGGCACTTTATTTCAAACCCGACGGCGAAAGCAAGGGTCAATGGCCACCTATCTCAATACCTTCCTTTGTCAAAAGGGACTAGACAGGGCTGTCTGCTTTTCCCCTTTTCTTTTACTTCTTGTCATTGAGCCATTGATCTCCTCAATAAGGGATAACCCAGATAAGGAAGGGATCGATTTTAGTCCAGGCAGACAAGTGGTGGCAGCCTATGATGACAATGTACTCTTGTTCACTGAGGAAGCACCACTGACTATTCTCATCATTATGAAGGAGATAGTGAGATACCCACTAGTGGAGGGTTACTCTTTAAACAGGGACAAAGCCAAGCTCATCCCCCGAACAACCCCTGCACTCCAGCGGCGATTGGTAACTTGGGCAACCAGATCCTGTCAAATACTTTGGGATTCTTACCAAACCAGATAACTAACATTCAGTCTCCATTAATGAACAGAAATCCCCCATCAAAATAAAATACCTACTTAACGCAAGGTCTCCCATAAATTTAAAATTATGTTATCACCTTTAGTCAGTTTTATTGACAGTATGCTTCTGGTCTCCCTTGCCCATTCCTTTTTGAAATCGGTGGCAAATTAGATCTCCAAAATGTTATGGAAGGGCAAGAAAGCAAGAATTTCCATGATAACATTGACGAGGTGTAAAACGGCTAGGGGGGGGTCTGAAAATCTAGACTAGCCATGATACCTACAAGCATACCTAGCTTCTCAAGAGTCCTGGTGGATCCGGATACACAAGACTTGCCCCTCTATCCTCCCCACACCCAGCTTAAGATAGAGACCCAGCTATCATACATTTTACCTCTCAGTGCCACCTTCTCCATACACAACTTAGCCAGACTCCCCTTGGAGAATTCAAGATCCAGAAATGGATACAGAATCTGTCCTACTACTGCTAGATCAACAAATTAATGGTCTAAGTTACTGGCATAATCATAGGATTAAATAAGATGGGACGATGGTATTCTGGGAATCGTGAGCAAGGAAGGGCTTAAACTCTACAGGGGACTTAGCTAACCGATTACACCCTATCCCTTTCTAGGAAAAACGCTTTACACTCCATTTACCAGACATCGATTTCTATAAATTCTTGAGATTGGAAAGTGCAATTGGTAAACTGAAGTCTCATCACCTACCAGACCTACCCTGATTACTAGGTAGTTTAAGAGAAGGGGAAACTTCTAGAATCTCCTAAAAGGTATTTGCTGAGAAAACTCACCTGGCAATGGGATATTCATATTCACTCCTCTCTAACACACCAGACACCTCTTGGAAAGAAATCTGGCAATCTCCCTTTATTGCAAAAGTAACAGCGTCTCTAGCACAGACCAGATTCTGCTCCACTCAGAAGACATATTGGACTCCATCTAGATGTGGGGAGGCGGCTGGGGACCTAGAACATATGTTTTTGACATGTAAGATGGCCCGCCCTTTATGGGTTAAGATACAAGCTTTAATTCCCATCACAGGAGAATCTTTCAAAATTTACTTTGTCAGTGGCTTGCACCAAAATACCCATTCACCGGATTTCACTGAACAGAACTTGACGGTGATAGGTCTACTGCTGTCACTGGGTTCTAAGACAATACTTTTAGACTGGAAATAATCTCAGTGAGCTCTTTCAATAAATGGTGGAATTTGCTGTGCTCCATCAGAAGTGTGAAAAACATCTTGTATGCAAAATTGCCTAATGCCTCCAGAACTAGACGCCTTTTGAACTCCTTTGATAAATACCTAGGGAAAAGCAAACCCTTTAGGTGCTTTTTTGAACAAGAAGGTTGCCAAATGCATGATGCAACTGTTGCTTACTTCACAGTTATTACCAGATATGATCCCCGTTTGTCCGCACAGATTAATATGAGGTAGCTTTCTATTCTATCTCTTGCTATCATCTTCCCCAGTTCTACTCAGGGCTTTTCGTCTTTCTTTCCTTTTATTTCTCTTTTTCCTCATGAGACGACTTATGTATACCATTATATGCTTCTGTTATATATTATCAGTTGCTGCAGAGCCACAGGGATCCTCATCGCTCTTGCTTTATAGTTTTTAGGTGGACTTATCACCACACTGTTTGCCAAGTCCAACCGGCTATGGCAGATTATGTTGTCACTCGCCTGTATGATTTTTCTTATTCTGCATGCAATCGTGGTCTTTAGAAGCATCATCAACATATTATGTAAGCTAACAGAACTGTAATGTGGATTCTTGTATGATGGCTTAATTTAAAAAAGTAATAAAATGTCTGAAAACAAAAAACAAAATACTGCCAGCACGGAAAACTGACAAGAACTGCCCCACTTTAAGCCCTAGCTAAATGTATGTGTAAGTGATGCGTGTGAGGGTCAGAGATGTACTTCGATCATAGTAGAGTAAGCAGAACGTGCAGCTAAGTTTAAATGGTGGCTAGTGCGTGCTTAGGACCTATAAGTACGATTTACAAAAAGGGGGTGGTGATGAACAGAGTGTCTGAGTTAAACAGACCACTCTTACCCAGTCCAAAGATCAGGACCTATAAGTAGGCTAGTCATGTGTGTGAGTAGCAGTGCCATGAGGGTGCGTCTAGGCAGGTGTGGTGTCTGAGGGTCAGAAATCTGCTCAGATCATGGCGACAGGCAAGCTTAGGAGAGGGAATAAAGACATATCCTCCATGGGCGACACAAAATTCTGGTACTGAGTACGGGAAATTCCCTTTACTACGCGAGCTCAGCGACGCATGCGGTTTCCACGCAAGCCCTCCCATGCGTACTGTAACCACGCATATGCCTTAATAACATATATGCGTGGTTAAGGCAAAGCACGGTCTAGATGCCGAGCGGATTGGCAGGAGAGAAAACAGGAAGAGGAAGGACGATCGGGAGAGGACGTGGTGAGGTAAATGGGGCTTGGGCTGGGTCTTAGTGGGGTAGTTTTTCGGGTTAGATTTTAGGACACAGGGGGTGGGTCAGGGTTGTTTATAGGGCAGGGAGCACTTTTAGGGCTCAGGGCGGGAGGGCAGGGTCAGGGTACTAGCAAGTGTAGGGAACAGTTTTTAGTGCTCAGGGCAGGGGGCTGGGTTGGGGTATTTTTTTTAGAGGGTGGGGACAGTTTACAGGGCAAGGGACAGTTTTAGGCCTCAGGGCAGGGGCCTGGGTTATTTAAGGCATGTAGGGGACAGTTGTTAGTGCTCAGGATGGGGGGTTGAGTCTGGGTCATTTTTAGGGGGGACAGTTTTTTGGGCTGAGGGCAGAAGAAAAGGGACAGTTTACCAGGCACGGGGAGTTTTAGACCTCAGTGTGGGGGGGCTGAGTCGGGGTACTTTAGGGATGTAGGGGACTGTTTTCAGGGCACAGGGCAGGGGGGGCTGTGGTCGGGGTCGTTTTTGGGCTTAATTTTTAAGGCTCAGGGCAAGGAGGAAAAGGGACAGTTTACAGGGCAGGGGTATGAACTTTAACATGCCTGTCCCTTTACCCATCATGTCTTTACCACAAAATTGTGTGATAAAGGCTTGTGCGGTATAGACGCGGTCATGGAAGAGACCACGTTGTGCAGGCATACATGGTTCAGGCATGCGTTGTACCATCGTACAACCATTGAGTAACAGGTTTGTAGGATTGCTGGTCCATTGCCTAGCAAGACATTGGAACAGTGGTACAGTCAGTTGTTTGGAAAAAGCCATTTTTCCAACAAGTACCCAAAAGTAAACTACATGTGGTTCGAGGGCCATGGTGCAAGACATGCCTGCTTGCCAGATCTTTAGGTAAAATGGAACAACTAGGTCTTTAGAGCTTTACAACATGTCAGATGATCATAAAGGTGTCTTACTTCGACTGAAAGAGTTCTTATAGTTAGGTTGTCTGCTTTAGAAAAAGTTGAGTCTCCAGGTCAATAATAATTCAGAACGTAAACAGTGAGATGGGCCTTTGGGCTTCTGATCCTTGACTAAATCTGGGCCAACAGGAATATAAAGTCTTAGTTCATGTAGTGTGTGGTAGATGGCGAAGATGGCCTTCAAAGAATCTCTCCATGCTACAAGAACCTATTGCTAGGCCCAGAAGCTGGACTGGTGTGGTTTCAAAACCAGAGAAGATGGGAAAGTCATGGCACAATAGTCTGTGATAACTAAAGAGAACAGGGTAGAGTTGTGTCAAAAGCACTGTTCTTCCTTTCCACAGAAGTACCAGAAACAGACTGGACGAAAGTCCCATATCTCAAGCAGATGAGACTACCCATCACTCTTGCTTTTAAAGGAATGAAAAAAATGTGCCTTTCTATGATCAAAGGCCTGAAGATGATTTTTGTTTAAATTTGTTTATTTTAAACTTTTCACGTACTTAAGACAGGCGCCATTGGCAATCTAATGTATGTTGACACTGATAGAAAAATGTACAAAGCAAATTTTCTCATACAAACATCACATAATCAGTTTTTTATTCATGCAAAGCGTTTTGGAGTGTCAAATAGAACAGTATATAAATATTTTCAAATAAAACATAAGAGTAGCGCCCCCTTGAGTCAACATATTAGAAAAACAATATAAGTCAGTGGCAATGTAACGCCGCCCATCTAGACGCATCCCCCACCCACAACTGCACATTGATCGCATATTGGAGATTGTATGACGTCCATCACTACTGTTTGAATGTTCATGTTGTAACTTGGATATGCATATGAGGTGTACAATGCTTGGGGTCTAGCAGACCTTCCGGGCTTTAATCCCACTGTCATGATGACTAATTTACTCTGCATCGTGAGCCTGCTCAGGCACCTAGTCTATCCCTTCTAAAGGGGGGGGGAGGGGGGGGGTGGAGGGGTGGGGGGTCCTGCATTGCCGAATTCTCCTGCCAGGAGCTGCAGAAGTCTGTTAGTATTGCATCCCATGCTGCTCCTAATGGCAACGCGCGTAGTCCTATAGTGTCTTCGCGGCGGAGCGCATAAGGCCTGAAGATGATGAAGAAAGGGACTGCCAATTGCCCCAGTCACTTTCCTCACCACAGGCTCTTGGAGAGTCGTTCATTGCTGAACGGGGTTGAATGACTCAATACAAGTAAACTCCAAAAAACACGAGGACAGTGATAGGCTAAACATTTAAAAGAGCATATTGTGATGGATTTGCCAGTGACCAGTGTGTGAAGGTTCTGGTCTCACTGAAAATCAATGAGCTTCCCGAGCAAGTGTCCAAGGCCCAAAGAATGACAATCTCCACACATCACAAACTTAGGAAATTACTCTGCAGAAGGTACTGTTGCACAACCGAAATCCTACATAGACGGATGGCAAAAACAACTCGAAGTGAGACACACCAGCAATACAGGTGGACACGAGGACGACAAATTCAGACCCTCCATGGGTTCCTCGATTTTACACACCTTTAGCTGCTAGCGCAGTTTTTGATTTTATTTATATGTAGCAAACGTTTACTCCAAAACGAATAACAGACGAGAAATGGATGGATAAGAATATCAAGTGTATGCAGTCCCTTGTTGGTTTGAAAAAAACCGTACAGCGTAGAGCATGAAAAAATACTTTATTCATAAACCAATCTGCGACTATATACAGAGAATGTACAACTGCCTAATATTAGGAAAACCAATTTTTGCAAGTAACAAGGAGCGTAGAGTTTGGCGTTTTACACAACAGAATGATTTGAAGGCTGCAGGCAATCATAATACTGTAATATATTGCTCAATGGATACAACTCGTGTACGAAACAGGAGAACTAGTACCAAAACAAAATACCACAAGGAAAAGAAGCAGAAAAACCTTCCCATAAAATGGACAAGGCTAAGGCTAAGTTCTTACGCTGTCGCAGATGTTACATTTCAAAGTACCGCTGTTGAATGTTTGGGGCACAGTGTAACAGCAGGCGCAGTATTAAAATCAGTGATTGCAGCGTACTTATGTATCTGCTATGGATCGTAGGAAATAAGGGAGCATAGCAGTAAATACCAAAGCAGCATCAACATTTGTACAACTGTAGATGGACACCACAGCTTCAATTTCACAGAGTTACAAGCTATTGGCTTTAGATTGCACTGAGGGTATACTTCGATACTAACCACCTGGTTGTACAACTCGCTGCTAGCTATATATCATGCTAGCCTCCCCAGTCTACAAACACAATGTCCTGCTAGCCTATCCTGGGAGGCCTTCCTTTCTCTCCTTGAATCAGACCGGGCCCTCAGAGAGGACTTCGGAGTCACCAAAGGGTTAATGTGAGGCGTCCAGGTGACCCATGTGCTCAGGCCATCAGAGTTGATGAACAGCGTCATCAGGAGTGAAGCACACAGTGCTCGTATCTGTGGGGTTGCAAAAGGATTCTAGGTCGATTTTAAACACTGAACTGTGGATTTTACTCTGGGAGGCTCTCCATTTTATGATCTGCTCGGCCAGCTCTTCCATCTCCGTCTCCATGGTTTCCATTCGCACTAGGGAGTTGTCCTGTGAAAGAAGGCAAAAGGGAATAAACCTCAGGCAAAGAACTCGAAGGTGGAGACTTGCTTATCTCCAGAATGGATGGAGGTCATTCAACAAGTGCCAAAGTCACAGCTGCAGTGATAGCTTCAATGAGAAAATAGATCATAATAAATACCATTAAATACAAATAATGAATCAAGTAACGAAAGGATTTTCTAAACAGAAGCCTGTACAAATATAAACGTATCACATGCTAACGTTGTAAACATTAAACAGCGCATTCATAGTGTGTCTCCCACCCCCACCTTGGCTTGGAAGGTTTTGTTACATTTTAAACATATCTACACATGGTGGAGAACAACCATTACCACAGCAGCTTTATACCCTCATAAAACAACAAAAATATCCCTATTTCCAGTCTTTCTTTCCTTTGTAAGCCAAAGATGAACCACTTGTATTAGGGGACACTGAGTAGGAGCTCAAAGTTACAAAAACAACAAAGCAACCAGCAAAGTGCCGAGGGACGCAGGGTTCAAGAAGGCAGTTAGGGAACAAAGGCATTGTTTAATTTATTTTCTCAAAACTTTTTATTTTATGAAATGTTTAACAAGCACTAACAAGGCCACGATGTCTGGCTTTTTTTTTACAATATAAATGACTGCTTCTGATTGGTAAGTTTGTATGTGCTTCTGTGGGTCAGTGAATGAGCGAATCAGTCAATGTGCGGATACATGGATGGACGTTGTTGGGATGGGAATTCTACCTGCATGGTATACAGTGCTGTCCCCTTTCCTTGCGTGCCGGACTCCATGTATCCGGTAACCTAGTCTTCGATTTTGGCTCTAGGCTCACACTAATCTAGAGTGTACACAGAGGCCTGCGCCTGTCCCTGGATAAGGAATGGATTGGAAAGGTTTTTGTATAGCGTATGGCTTCCTGGGAGCATACCAGCGCTGTAGCGGTTACTAGAGTCGAGCAGGATCTCTATGGAAAGAGCCAGGTCTTTAGCTGTTTCCGGAATGAGAGATGGTTGGATTCCCTATGAAGTTGCAGTGGAAGGCTGTTCCAAAGTTAAGCTGCATTATATGAAAAACACCGTCCGTCACTTTTGGCCTTCTTAATCCTAGGTACCACTGCTAGGTAAAGCTCATCTGAACGGAGTCTTCTGTTGGTCTTGTAAGGGCGAATCATGGATTTAATGATGGGAGGTCCATTCCCTCCTAGAGACTTATGGGCAACGCAAAGGGCTTTAAAATTAATTTTCTCCTGCACCGGTAGCCAATGAAGGGTGCGTAGTGCTGGCTTTGCAGAACAGCAATTGTGGGTTCCCATGAGCAGTCTTGCAGCAGATTGATGTACTATCTGCAGTTTCCTGGCCACTGCCTTTGGGGTGCCCAAGTAGAGGGCGTTGCCATAATCAATCCTGGAGAGAATGAGCACCTGGACCAGCGTTTTTTTTGCTTGGTCCGGTAAAAGTGGCAACACTTTGCGAATCATTCTTAACTTGCTGTAACATGAAGCATCGGTCTTCCTGGCTTGGACTTCAAATGTAAGGTCTTGATCTAACCAGACGTCCAAGCTTTTTATTTCAGTTTTCGGGGATGGTACCGGGCCCATACAGACAGGCCACATGGTCCTTCATTTGAAATTTAGCTGGTTGCCAAGAAGCATGAGCTCGGTTTTATACCCATTTAGTTTTAAATCGGACAAACTCATCCACTTGGCGACTTTCTCAAGGCAAGAGTGGAGATCAGAGGGCGTATGGTCAGCCTGGCTCAATGCCACAACCAGCAGTGTGTCATCGGCATATGTTACTATATGAATCCCAAAGGGGGAAAGAATATCCCCCAATGGGGACATATAGACATTAAAAAGGGCCAGGCTCAGGGATGATCCCTGGGGGACTCCACACTGAAGGGGGATAGGTTTTGAAAAGGAGTCACCTTCTAAAACCTGGAAACACCTGTCATCCAGGAAGCCGTGATTCACTGTATCAAAGGCTGCGCTTAGATCAAGAAGTATTATGGCCGACGTTCCTCCTGAATCAAGAATTTCTCGCTTCTTCCACCACCGTTAATAAGGCTGTCTCAGTGCCTTGACGAGGGCGGAAACCCGTTTTTGTGGGGTGAAGCAGGTTATGGGACTGAAGGAACGCAGAGAGCGTGTGATTAACATGTTTATCTGCGATTTTGCTTATTCCCGGCAGGAGCAAAATAGGACGGTAATTGCCCAAGTCAGCAGGGTCCAAGTTAGTTATTTTTTTAGCAAGGCTTTTACTATTGCCCTTTTCCACTCGCATCATACCTGATGCCAGGGAGGCATTAATCAGGCTGAAAATTATAAGAGCAACTGTAGGTGCTACCACTTTCAAAATGTGGTGCCGGGTCCAGTGGTGACCCAGATTTGACTGAAGCTAAGGTGGCTAGAAATGACTCCTGAGTCAACGGGATACATGTCTCCAGATGGTGTTCATTTCGATGCTGGTCGGCGGCCATAAACTTGGGTGCGTCATTGTCTCTTTGCAGAAGATGCTTAAGAATATTATGAACTTTGGTGGCAAAGAATTCCGCAAGTTTGTTACAGCGGTGTTCTGAAGGATCGCGTGCCGCTGGAGGATTAGGGACTTTATGAAGCTTTTTGGCAATGAGAAAAGTCTCTCTAGAGGAGTTGGCAGCTGCTGTAATTTGTTCCTCATAGTAGGTGGCCTGGGCATGTTTTATTTCTGCCTTGTATATTCCAACGGCCGCCCTGCATTCCGGTTTCTTAACGTGTGAGAAATCTTTCCTTCATGTCCTTTTCAGTCTTTTGCATTGTTGTTTTAGGACACCTTGCTTAGGGGAGAACCATGCGGACTTATTAGGTCCTGTTTTCTTCTGGATTGATTTCTTTGGGAGCACAGTTTTCAGTGACTCCTCCATCCAGTGTGTAAAGTTCTGATAATCCGTGGCTGGATTGAGATCCAGGTTAGGTTTGGAGTTTTTACAATTCCTGAATCCACCCCTTCAAGTGTAGTTGGGGCCAGGGACGGATTTGTATTTGTGTTGCTTGGGTGTATGAGACGGGGGTAGGTGGGGCCCAGACAAACGAGATTAAAAAATGGTCTGACCATGGTATGGAGATGGGGCTTTCCCTTTTACTTCCCTCAAACTAGAGAAAATTGGGTCAAGAAGGTGACCTTTAATATGAGTTGCTTGGGAGACCTTCTGGTGTAATAGACAAGCCATCAGATCTTGTGCTAGTTAAATCGCCAGAGCTGCCGAGGGATCATCAAAGTGCAAACTGAAATCTCCAAGAAGAGTGAAATTAGCCGAGAAGCTAGCAAGATTAATAACTGATTAGAACTGAGATTTACAAAATTGGCCCATTGACCCAGGTGGAGGGTAGATCAGAATACCTGAGAGTGACAGTGAGGGGGTGAATTCAATTAAAAAAGGGACATTCTCGCAGTCGGATAGCGGACTTCCTAGAAGTTGACAGGTCATATGGTCTTTGTAGATAATGGCGATCTCACCGCCCACCCCTGTCGTTCTATCTTTCCTCTGGCTTAAATATCCAGGGAGAAGTGATTGGACGATGTCCGGCCCTGAGCTAGCAGTAAGCCAGGTCTCCGTACGAAACAAATCCTCTGGGCCAGAATCTTTTAACAGCATTGAGATCTCAGTTGTGTGTTCGGATAGGGATCTGCAATTGAGTAAAAGTAATTTATAAAAGGTCCTCGCTGAGGATGAGGGGGGGGGGGGGGGGGGGGGTTCTAAGACCACAGTGTGAGCATCTGTCCTGAAGCTCCTCCAGGGAAATAGCGTAAGCACAGTTGGGGCCTGTGGTTCTGTTAGGCTGCTTTAACAACAAACTGGAATAGGAAAAGCCTTCTGGGGGCACAAACACAGGGGTTCTGGCCCCTGGGCGCAGACAGGCTTGCCTTTGGGACGACCGCTGCGAGCGTCTGCTGCGCAGTCACGCCACCTGGCATTTTATATAGTCAGCTGTGCGTCAGGTCCAGCCGCTAGAACGCTGACCCGGCGCCTAAACTGCGAGAGCCCTTGTGTGAGCTAGTGCTATTGCTATTGCTATTGCTATTGTTCTTGTCCCCACCACCGGAGCACTGAACATAAAACCGTAGCAGCAATTGTTTTAAAAAATAAGGTATAGCAGCATAAACAGTAGCGCGATCCTGATCAAAGAGGGCAATAACCCCTCTAGTAACTGAGTGAGATTCTGGATCTATCTTGTGACCCGGATGAGCGCACCCAGTGTGCCCTCATTGTGCAGACAATGGATTACCTCCCTTTTGAAGGGTGTAGCTCACAGAGTGGTGGTGGCAGCATACCATCTTCTCAGAATCCATAGCTGTGATCAGACCTTTTATCTATTGCCCTACAGTGGACGACAACTGGCCCAGTAGTGAAAAGCTGCGCTTCAAAGGGCCAAATCAGATCCTAGCGCGGAGGAGGGGTTGGGGAAGGGGGGTGAAGGAGAGGGAAGGATTAGGGAGAGCTGTCTGTGTGCTGATGAAAGAGCACCACTCTCCTCTGCAATTCCAATGAAGAATCGTTAATATGCAGCATGGCGTGAGCTGCTACACCCTAGGTAAGCAACTGCAGCATGACCTGAGTTGCTGCATCCAAAGTTAAATGTAAATGTAAATGTATAGGCATTTATATAGCGCACTACTTACCCGTAGGGTCCCAAGGCGCTTCGACCGCTGCGAAACCCTTCCTGGCTTCCCTGAGAGATGGTCCCTTAATGGGTATCTCCAGGGTGAGACCAGGCATCCCCGGCGGTCTGGTGGGGCCGTTAGTGTAGATGAGGCAAGCTAATGCCCAGAGTTGCCGAGTGTGATCGCTGATCAGAGTGGGCACCGAGGCGAGAGAATTATCGAGTCCGCTGACCCTGGTCCAGAAACCTGCCGCGCCGGGAATCGAACCCTGGTCCCGGGCCGTTCTTTGCTCTCGGGTCTGCCGCCTCTAACCAGTGAGCCACACTACTTACTTACAGACCAAAGGCTATGGTGTGACCTGGGCCATGGTCTCTGACCCTCCTGGTTAGGCCCACTCAACACTTCACAACTACTAAGGAACGGGTCTGCAAGTAGCCACATCGATCTAGAAACGCACAACCTGAGCAGAGCTTTGATAAACTGGTGTAACTGATGAGGAGGCCCTAAAAGGGATGTCGTCTCACGCTCAACCTGAGAAGCAGGTACATTTCAGAGTTGTAAGGAAGAAGTGGCCAGCTGAGACAACAACCAGATCTACAGACTTTCATACACGCATGGTGAGACTCAATAACAAAGACAAATAGACTGTGCGATATTGTAAGAGTGCCCGGGGTAAAACTGCACCACAGATTCTTGCTACTCCTTGTTGAAAGGGGATAATTCATCTGGGTCAACAAGGGAGTGGGGGACGCGGGGCTCTAGCTGGGAGAGGCGCCACTGTACTCCAACACCAGGACACCAAGATGCATCATGTATATTTATTTTCGGATACAACATATTTCTATTGTGCACTAAAGTACTTTTCTTCTTTTAAGCAAAGTACTGGCTAGGACAATCTGTTATTACAATGATTTGTATTTGAGTGGTGAGCTCGAACACCTTCACGTGATGCCCAAAAAACCTGTGACAACTCACCATTGCTACCAAAGTCAAGTGCTCAAGGGATTGTACTTGGCCCAGTTTGCACAGCCATAGCAGGATGGACCCCAGAACATCAGAGGCAAACAACCTCAACCCACACAGTAGAGGCCCAGTTGTCGCTGCTTTGTCATCCCCAATTAGGGGCTGGAGGGATCCTAAGGTGGTCCATACTGGTCTCAGGCATTTGATCATGTTGGATTTTCAGCTCAGCTGATGAAAAAGACTGATGAGGAATGAATTAATCAAATACCATGAAAGGTGAGTCTAAGTGATTCCTGATTTTGACGTAGTCATTTTCAAGCCTGGTATAAAAGTAGGGAGTTCTGAACTGCACTTGCAAAGTTCGGCCACCATACCGCTTATAGATGGTCACACAGGCGATCAAGAGGTTTCTGTTAGCAGACCGGAGGCTTCTAGTTGGGAGGAAAGGCATGAACGATCTGTGAGGTAGTTCACAATGGTCATGACTCTGGAGATGCAGGGCGGGAAATGACAGCAGAGCGTAAGGATGCATATGTCCATAGTACCGCTGATTATCAGAAAGTGAGGCTGGTGCAGGGGTAAGCTGGGTGGGAGTATCTGGCTGGGTGGTAATGTCCTAAGTGAACCGGACTCCTGCAGGTTGCTATTAGTCATCTGAGATGATCAGCAATGAAGCGCATAAACAGATGCTGCTCACCATCCTTGGAAGGCCTGTGGTACCTTGGAATATGGGCAGGTAGCTTTGCCAGTCTCTCAAAAGCTGGACTCCTTTGCGGTAAATCGGTTGTCTCATATGTGGATTCATACAGCTGTTCTAGTGAATTAGTGGTGAAAAAGAGGTATAACTTAATATGCCTTGACTGAGACCATGCATGGTCAGTAGGTCTGGATATTTGTGAGACATCATACCCTATTATAAAGCTACCTCCAGGTCAACCTATGAGCTTGTGGCTATGTTGCCCCAAGGATAGCCTCTCTCCAGCTCTCCTCCTGACAATCTTTGAAATAGAATGATGCTCTGGCTTATTCCTTAAATCTTCCATGTTGCGTACACAGAACAGCTACATTAAGGTCAGTGCTTACCATCTTTCGCATATGCTCATCTATATCAGGAATCGTGCGCACAGTCTGCAGGTACACTTCCAGTTTTTCCACAAAGGTGATTCCCAGCTTTAATAGCTCTGCAACATCCCTGCCAAAGAAAATACACTTTTAAATCACTATGATGATTAGTACAAGTTACATATGTTAGCAACACAAACTAAAATAGTAAGTGCAGAATTTCATTTACAGAAGGCTGGGATGTGAAGGGGAATTTAAGTTTGCACGAGAAAAAAACTCCATGAATACTCTTCACCAGCTATGGTCATCAAGCATGACATTTCTAGGATTTCTACTACAGAAACTATTGAAAGTTACTTAAGGATTTGACAATGACTGTGTGGCATCAGTTCGCCCACCCTCCTTCACAAGTGGAGACAAGCAGCTGTTTTGATGACAAGAGGGAATATGCGGATGAGCAGAGTGCCAGAACTTGTAAGGGTTGAACCATTTTTCATACAACTAGAATTAGTAGAGTTTACTTGTTGGTATTACAAAATGAAATTGCTAACACTGAATCTCGTACAAAAGAGTCAGAGATTTAAAAGGGAATTTACTGCATAAAAACTGTAGTAAACCTGCCTTTTCTGCATGGTAACCCCAAAGTTGTGACCTTTTTCCGAACCATTTTTTTTTGCTGACTTTAGAACGTTGTGCACTTTACACTTGATAACCAGCAGCAAAAGTGCCTGTGCCCCATTTAGCCACAGTTACATTGGCTTAGTGCTGAATGTCAATATCTAACTTGTCTGCAAGTTCCTAATAAATGGTGTTAAAAGTGCACCCAAGGTCTGGCAGTTAAATACCACTTGAGGACTACAACACTTATTGTGCCATCCTCTATAGCGGCAGTGCAAACATGGCTTCAGGCCTACCCTGTGAAGCCTGGTTGTTTTAGTGTAAACATGCACTATGACCCTTAAATAAAATCCCTTTGACGGATAAAAACCTCCTGTTTAAATATGAATCAGTTACTCTTAAATAAGCCTTGTAGCCACAAAGTAGACTGCTTGATATTTAAAAATAGGACATGTAGAACGTTAATATTGCCATTTCCCTTTTGTGACAAGGCCCTAAAACGAAATGCACTCCGGCAGGCCTAGCTGTCCTATGTAGAAAATAGGAGCACAGGTTAAAATACTAATATTGTATCTCTAGAATGGAGGGACCAGCTAATAAAACAGAATTAAACCACTTTTTTTAATGGTTGGTAAAATCCAATTAAACGGTGAAGGAAAATTAGCTTTTTAAAAGTTACTCTCTGCCTGAACTGTCAGGGGGCTAAAACATAAGTCTCTGCTAGCTCTCCACCTTGAAAACATGTGAAAAATATGAAATACATCCCAAGAACAAGCAATAGGCTGCTGAAGGAACAGAGGTGACTCCTCTGAACTCCACAGAATATGCAGGGGGGGGGGGGGGGGCTGAGGGCATCCTTTTTGGCAATACAGTGTCAAATCCTGCTAGAGAGCTCTGGTGAGCCACATGTTAACTTGGGGCACACTTGAAAGAGAAAGAACAGGATGCTAAGCTTTCTGCTTGAAGAAGAACCATGCTTGGTCTTACCAGATTTCAGTATCTGGGTTTGCTCTGGGTATAGAGCCTGGGTCAAACTGGATTTTAGTGTTAAATGTGGGACGACAGTAGGAATACCAGAGTACACTTCTCCAACCCCATCCCTCAGGGCCTAAGTTGAGTGTGGCCAAAGGCTATTGTCATTTTGAAAATGCCCTGACAAATGGCATTTTGGGTCCATTTGCAGTAAGGCAAACAAGAATTGCTGGTAAAGTTAGTAGGTTGGCCCGGTAACTTTTACTCCATTAGTTAGAACAAGCTCAGGAGTCCCCCCACCCTCTATACCTGTTCCATGCATAAATGTGGCAGTTTCAGGCACCCACTTCGGAGCACTTTCAGGACCTGTGGAAGATCAGAAGAGGGCTGCAGCTGCTCTCTGTGATTGGAGAGAAGCACTGGAGACCCTAATACACAGGACAAAGAAGTAAAGTCCAAGAGTCAGCTGGCTGACCTCCTAGGTGGCAACACGGGAACAACAAGCTGCAAGAGGCCTTTTCCCAAACTGACCAATGTTAACTGGATCTGAACTGGATCCTGCTGTTGACCCATGCCTGACACTAAGTGCCTCCTCTGAGAACTCCAGTGGTGGATTGCAACCTAAGTCAGAAGGTTAAATCTTTGACAAATACGAACATGTTTGGTGGATCTGACCAGGCCTCCATCATGGTCAGCCTCTCATTACGCCTAACTCCGGGTTGACTGCCACCATTGACTATCATTGGTGCTTTTTTGGTGCTACCGCTATTAAAAAAACTTTTAAAATGTGTATCTTTTGATCCCCTTATTTTATTTTTGTCATTTTGTTCATTAAATCTTAGTATAGTTTTCTAATTCAGTTTGGGAATTTTATTGTTTTTCTTTTTGACTTTAGTGCTATTACGCCCTAAGTTTGCTCAGTGCCATAGCTACCAGGGGATTGAGCTCAAGTTAATTTAGTGACTTTGCCAAGGGTTGTGTTTCTTCCTTGGGGTAGGTAGTCACTCACCCCACATAATCCAGACAAGGGTATAAAATTGCACAATGAACTGCATAGCCAGCATACATAGCAAAACAATTTGCATATGCAGGGATAATGCAGTATGATTAACAGCAGCTGAATGATGTTGTGTTGAGGTCATAAAGAGGTAAATACATCTTATACCTATACGTGTGTCATGTATCAAGGACATGAAATAGTATAGATATACAGGCACATGCATCAACCATTTTTGCGAGCGTAAACTGTGCGATTTGCAAAAATCAGCCATTTGCGCCCGCAAAAAGGGCATTTGTGATGCATCAAGGTTCAAGGAACTCACAATTTGAGGATTCGCAATGAATTGTGATTTCTCAAATTGAGATTGCATTTAAGGAATCGCAAATTGTGATTCCTTAAATGCATTGCAAGAACCGCTTTAAAATAGCGATTTCGCTACTAGTGGGCGCAAATTACCATCATGACTTAGATGGTAATTGGCAAAAACTTTGAAAAATGCACTTAATTGCATTTTTCAAAGTTGTAGGTTACACACACACACACACATGCCCTTGGGGCATGTGCGTGCGCAACATGTGTGCACAGAGCAATTTCAGGGGTGCAACAGGGTATCCTTTTGACACGCTTGCACCCTTGAAATTACATGCGCAATATGCGAGTACCAATGAAAGGGAAGGCATTCCTTAATTGCGACTCGCAATTTGTGACTCGCAATTAAGGAATGTTTGGGAATCGCTAATTTTATAGCGATTCCTACATGCATAGGATTTTGCAATTCCTTAATTGCGATTCCTTAATAATCTCAATCAAGGAATCGCAAAAGCCTACATTGATGCATGTGCCTGATAGTGATGTAGAACATGACAGGTAAGCATCTGATGTGATAAAGTTGGCCAAATTCAAAACGATGATGTTTCTGAAGGAACTGATGCGGTATGGGAGTGTAGTAGGGAGAGGATGTGGCATAATGGCCTGAGCTGGCGACTTCAGAGACGGTAGGAACCAGGTTTGAGTTTCGTCGTCGGCTCAACATCCTGTGATTCTAGGCAAATCTAGTAATCTTCATGCGACTATAATTCAGCGACTTGAGACCCTCATGGGTAATTTGCTGCACTTTACAAATCCTGGATTTATTATTACTATTTATCAACACGTACAACATACTGAGTCCTTACTTCCTCTGTCTTTAAGGATGAAATACCTCTGGTTGGTTCAGTGAGGGAGCGATTTCAGGAGTCTACCAGGCTATTTGAATTAGCTACATGGGTCATAAACATTAAGCCAAAGAATCAAGTTAAGGCTTGAGGCAGCGATCAAGAGCAGAAAGGCAAAAGTGATGCCACTGTATTGTCGCTAAGTCTAGCTCTGCCAGAATGGGGCTATGAAGGTCCTCTTCAATTGCTTGGGTGAAGAGACCTAGCATATAGTATATCGACTCAGCATCCATGTTCAACCCCAAAGAGCTCTGACCTTTTCACTGACTGGTGACCCCAGCAGAAGTGCTACTCTGCAGTACCATACAAGGTTTGAACAGGGTGTACAGCACCACAGGTCAACAACTGGACACTTTCCCAAGACGTACTTACAATTGTGTCAGCTCCAGGGAGTGCCGCCTGAGTGGAAAATAAAAGGCACTCTGCTAGGTCCCGATTTTCCTCTGCAACATGCCTAGCTTGGTCACAAAGTTGATGTTTCCGGCTGGACTAGACCAATTTTAGACAACATCATTTTTGTCCTAGTTGACTGGACAGCGTAATGCACAGAAAGGATAGCAAGTGATTGCTGGAAAATTCCCTTGTGAGGATGAGCCACATCAAAACTGCTGCACTGTCTATAATGCTTAAAGATGGTTTTAAACGGCTTACAGAGAAGAGAGATGTAGCTTTTTTTAGCCAACTGGAAATGGAAAACGAACCAAAACAAAAATTGTTGGACCACATGCTGGATTTCAAAGGCATGCAGGGACGAAGGAGACAATTTCTTTATTTTTTAGTGAAATGAAACTGGAAAATGAAGCAAAAACATCCAGTGTCCATGACCTGGAGAAAGCAAAAAGAGGCAAATCTGAAAAAAGTTGTTGTCATGAGAAACCTTCCTTTACATCTTGATGATAGGTGAAGAAACTGATTGGCGACTCCTGAGCACAGGCGTGGGACCATGGGCAAGGAAGGAGCTTGTGCTGGCTTCCTGTACAAAGCTCTCAATCTAGGATTTAATTAGCATCGTGCTTCGTGCCTCGCTTGCATATGCCTATATCCAAAAGTCCGAACTCTTCAGAAGATTTAAAGCAAATGCTGCATGGATATCAAAGTATGAAAACAATAATAAAGGATTAATGCACCACTAAAAACTTGCAGTGCTATAGATCGCAAAAGAAGAACCCAAAAAACTACTACAATTAAGTAAAAAGATTAGCAGGAAGCACAATTATGGTAAACTCTTGTAATACAACTACAGTTAATAAAAATAAGCCAGAGATTTCATTGGAAACACTTGCAAAATCAAATGGTATGATTCAAGCTAAAATTACACATGTTGAATAGATTGATACAAAATATCAAATGCCCCTAATAGATTGACATTGCCTATGAAACATCTGAAACACACCACTAAGCACAGATAATTCCAGATATTTATCAACTATCAATATCCCTGGTCAAATATTAGATTGTGGTAGCAAAGCATTCGAGGTGGTAGCAAAGCATTCGAGGTGATGGCAGGAGTGGGCTTCATTTAGACATGTTTTCCAAATGCCTCTTGGCTGATCTGTGCTTCTAGTCGTGCATCAATAAAGTTGCTTTGAAATATTTTTTTATGATTTGCCTTAAATCATTTTTTAGCGAATTGCTCGATTCTTGATACCAGTTACTCTCCTGACACAAGATGGCTGCTCTCATGCAGAGGGAGCCGAGAGCAGATGGTTTCAGTCTACTACGGCTAGTGCTTCTATGTATTCAGTTATTTTATGGCATTTATTTTGTAGGATCCTAAACCTGGATGTAGCAGCGTGCTTTATATAGATCCAGTCAGTGCGTGCCACTTACTCGGAGTTATGGAAACGTAGGTCGGCGTTTACAAACAAAACTGGTAACAAAGTTGTCTGTGTTCATGTAAGAAAAACTACATCAGCAAAACATCTTATTTGCAGTTTCCACAAAGCTCCTAATGTATACATTATCCACAGGTCTCACTGGGTCTGAGGTCAGGGGTGATTAAATGCATTGAGATTAGGAAAGTATTGAATTCTTTCATAAACTTCAAAATGAGTAGTACCAGTTTTCCTAAGGAAGGGGGCGCAGTACGACGAGATAGCTTTTTTAGGTCTCGCGACCTATCGATGTGCGCAAGCGCATCGAGCGGAGCGAGAATTCATGTCGGCAAAATCAACTTCAAACTAAGGGCTTTCAGCCCCGCGGTTTTCTTGAAGTTCACGTGAATCACGTGAGCAACAAGCACGCGCATTCCCGCCTAGCACAGCACATCAAAGGGCTTCTCCTCCCCTAATTATTCATGGCCGGCCGCAGGCCGGCTGCACTTTCAGTTTGCCGGCATCTCCACCCCTAATTATTCATGGCCGGCCGCAGGCCGGCCTTACTTTCAGTTCCCTCCTGTATCAGTTTCCCTGACGTCACATTCCCCGCCCTGCCTCCACCGTTCCCTGCAAATGTTGCCCTGCTTGTTTAATATGTGTTGTGGTTTTAAGTCCATACTTATGAGGGTGCCTGGGAAACTGCAAGATCCAGAGTACAAAGCGGTTTTGTTCTATTAGCACGCAATGTCTATTGGAGTATCACATGCGGTTTTGTTCTATTAGCACGCAATGTCTATTGGAGTCTCACATTAGACGGAGCCACTTCGCTATGGCAGATCCGAGGTTCTGTTTTTGCCTCTGCCCTCTTGTGCCAAGAAGGACAGACATAGATTTTCAAACCTCACTGGCCCGTGTTTGTTTTACAGTGCCAAATTGTGCATCCTCCCCACTGATACACTTCCTTACGTGTTGCGATTAACTAACTATCTGATCGCAAACACGAGCACGCATGCCCACATCCTCCTCACTGATGCACTTCCATGTACTTGCTGTGCTTCACCAACGTCGCAGGCCCCAGACAGCAGAGCTATCGCTAGACGCAGCCTACGTTGCACGATAAGTAGTTATAGGAAAATTGTCCCCTTCCATCAGCTCTACTTGGGGCACAATCGCCCCCCTCCCCACGCCCCTTTCCCCACCCCCTAGCCCCCGGTGCAACTACTGTACTTATTATAGCTAACCCTTGTGCATCAGAGACACCAGATAGAGGGGTGTGAGGAAACGACCACTGCACTCCAGCGCGTGCTTCTGTGCAGCGCTTCCTTAGTACAACGATGAGTGAGTGACAGTGACCCCATGCTCTTCTTAGGAGAGACTCCCCCCCCCCTCCCCCCCCCCCCACACACACTGTCCCTACTCTTTCGCTTCAGAGGGGAGTTCTCATGTTCTCTGAGTGGGCGCCGGGGTCCCTCACTGATACTACTAGCAAAGCTGGATGCTCCTCCCCTAATTAGTAGTACTAGAACAGAGCCACCCAATAATCCCACCAGGACTGGGTAATGTAAATCATATAAGCCAAATGTCCGGGTAGGAATCATTCGCAGTATCAATTATTAATCAACAGTGTCATCACTATGATCACTTACTTAAAGAAGGTAACCAAGGGGTTTCAACAACAACAAAAATGAGTAGTATCAAAAATATATTTTTATTTTTTCTATACTTTTATATATTTTTTCTTTGTGTTCCGAAATCAAAAAAGACTGGCAACATTAAACCACCGACGTAAATATCATAAATTATGGGGTGGCGTACAACACCTTTACCAAGGAATGTGGACACAATGAAAGACCCACATGCACAATCCTATATGTGCAACCTAATTCATACAGTGTTGTTACAAATGAATTTTTACAGTCTGGTTGTCTAAAAGGTGTTTATGCGTCGACGTTTCGGTCCATGTTGGTCGCAAAGATCCGAAGGACCATCTTCAGGACAGAAAACGTTGCACAGAGGTATCTAATATAAACATAATAACATAACAATATCAGTGAAACCCTAGGGTACACGGAGGTATTTTGCAGCTCAAAAAACAAGAACAAAGTGACAAAACACTTTGCTAGGTGTGGCATGCACCCACAGACCATCACCAAGTGCACTTAAAACAACACACTGGTACATGTGTGCCAAAAACAATCCCAAAGAAAATGCCATAGGCAAGACCACGTGACTTGTGCCTCCATGTCTTAATTACCAAGGTGCCAAGAAAGTAGACCCTTCCACTGCATACAAATATTAGCATGAGGCATTACATCCAACAAACACTACCCTGTTTAGCCTATCTATTACTTACATAAAGCAAAAAACGCCTCACAGGTCGTTTCTGTAAAGTCAGTAAATCAGAATGCATGAATAACGTTATGTGAGCCAGAGAGGTAGACTTATAGCCCAAGATGCACACAAAATCAATCTGCACAACAAATCAAAAACCACTTACATTCTAGCAGGCCAACCGAACCCCTGAAAGACAGACAAGTCGGTGATCAGGAAAATATAATCACCGGAGTTGATTAAGAAGCGACATTCTAACATGCCTTCCACTTACTTCACTATCCAAAAGTCGCCGGCTCCGAAGGAGTCCGAGTGTCAGCGCTGGTAGCGCTCGCGGAATCTGTATATTCCGAAAGACAAAGCAAAGCCAATATGTAATCAGAGGCTGTCGGCACCTCGGGGACTGCAAAACTATTATTTAGCATGCGTCAGACTTACTATTTTAGCGAGAGACGCCGGCTCGACGGAGTCCGTGTGTCCTCTCAGGTTGCACTCGCGGAGCCAGTCAGCTTCCGCAAATAACACAAATAACGTTTGTGCGCCATGACGTCATTACAACAGTGAGCTTGGCGGCCATCTTAGAATGGTCTATAAGGCTCATGCATTCAATGCTAACAGAATGGGGAACGTTTAATAAAAGGTGAAAAGTAAACTAACGATAACTGAAAACTGAAATACAAAGATGTACTGAACTCTAATGAAGTTACTGATACAGTATTACATACAGCCGTATGTAAAAGTCAGAGCTTGAAACAACCTACATTAAGGTAGCCAGAGAATGCCATTCGATAAGGGTATTCAGCCCATTCTCTACAGTGTCGCATAGCCAAATCAGTTTGTTCTCCCTTTGAGCAAGCAATTTATCCACATTAGGACGTCTCCTTGTACCCCTTACACACTCAATAACAAACCATTTCAAATCAGTGGGAGCATGGGACATGTTATTAAAATGCTCAACTAGAGGCGCCGTTTGAATTTTGCATCTAATACGGGACTGATGTTGTGTTATCCGTTTCCGTATCTCCTGTGTTGTTTTTCCCAGATAATACAGGCCACAGGGACACTGGATGCAGTACACCACGTTCTTGGACATACAGTTGGAGTGATGTTTCAACGTCAACTGTCTCCCATTAATACAACAGGTTTTCGTTATTTGTGTGGTCGCGCAAGCTGTGCATCCACCACACGGGAAATGCCCGACAATGGGTGTCAGGCCCCATAGCCTAGTTATGGTATTGACCTTAGGTTCCCTGTATGCTTTGACCAAATGGTCACGTAAATTCTTTCCTCTTTTGAAGGCAAATCTGGGGAGGGCTAGTTGAGGTTCAACCTTATTGATCAGGTGCCAGTTGCGTTTGATGATTTTTGTAATTTCTGTAGATTCAGTACCAAAAGTCAGAACACAGGTTGTGGATACTGTGTCTGATATGGTACTGGGATTAGGCAGTGGCTTTTTTTGGAGAAGGGATTGTCGGTCATAATACCAAGCCCGTTTCATCGCATGTTTGACTAACCGGTATGGGTATGACCGGGTCACAAGTTTTTCTTGTAAGATTTTGGCTTCCCTGAAATAATCTTCCCTGTTGGTACAATTCCTCCGAATTCGGAGAAATTGACCAAAGGGGAGATTATCCCGTAGGTTTCGGGGGTGGTGACTATTATACCTCAAAAGGGTATTACGTGCCGTGGGCTTAGTATATAAACTCACGGAAAGTGTCCCTCCAACATGTATGATATTCAGGTCAAGGAAGTTCAACGCCTCACAATTACTCTCCAGGGTGAATTGTAGGTTCACGTCCTGTGTATTTAGCCATGTGTGGAATTCTTTCAACCTGTCTATGCTTCCCTCCCACACTATACAGACATCATCGATGTATCTTAGATAATGAACCAAGTTGGATGCAAAGGGGTTGTTATTGTAGATAACTCTTTCCTCAAAATCTGCTACAAACACATTCGCTACTGTGGGAGCAAAAACTGCTCCCATTGCCACCCCCTTCAGTTGGACAAAGAAGTCGTTATTGAAGAGGAAATAATTTTCCTCCAAAGCGAGTCTTGCACATTCAGTAATGAACCAAGTTGGAACTTGGTGAGGCCGGGTGCGCGTATCTAAGATGTTATAGATTACTTGTAGAGCTTCAGCCTGGTGGATATTAGTGTAGAGACTTTCGATGTCCATTGTAGCCAGAATGTTATGATTAGGGCTAAAATGGACACCCTCCAATTTTACAATTACATCTCTACTGTCTTGAGTGAATGACCTGGTTGTGGTAACAAATGGTTTCAAAAAATGATCTACGTATTCTGCCAAGGGTTGGAGAATAGACTGGCAACCCGCCACAATTGGTCTTCCCGGCGGTTGTTGATCATTCTTGTGAATTTTTGGTAGCGTATAAAACGCAGGGATACTGTGGTCATCTTTATTCAGGTAGTCGAATTCCTTTTTGCTAAGCCATAAACCTTCCAGGCCTTTGGTGGTCAATGTGAGGATAAGTTTACGAATCCTAACCGTAGGGTCACTAGAAAGTTTTTTATAATGCTCTTGATTGCTCAATTGTCTAAGGGCCTCCTGATCATATACAACTTTGTCCTGCAAGATGATTCCTCCCCCCTTATCAGCCGGTTTAATTACAAGGTCTTCCTGCTCTGATAAGGTTTTTATAATAGACATGTCGTTCTTTGATAGATTAAATCTGACATACTTTCTGTCTTGGAACAATTGTTCAATTTCAGTGAGTACCACATTTTCAAATGTGATCATCTCCTTTGGTATTAAGTTGTTGGCTGGAAAGAATGTCGACGGACATTTCAGGCCACTGATGTTACTAGGCGTACTAATAGTGGTTTTGTGAAAAAAATGTTTCAATCTTAGGGTTCTAAAAAACCGATGAGCCTCAACTAAAATTGAGAACAGATCATTCCTATTGGTGGGGACAAATGATAATCCATGACTCAGAACTTCTATCTCCCTGGAATTCAACTGGTATGAGGACAAGTTAAAAATCGGTACAACTTCCATATTCGGGTGGTTGGTGGTGAGCACACCCGTATTATCAGTGGACTGTGTGGTTACCATTCGTAATAGTTGTTGCGGGTTTGCCTGAATCCCGGGGTGTATTGGTTCCTGAACCAGCCTCGTCTCGGATTCCGAGCTCGTCCTCTGTGTGGCGTTTGGCCTCTGCCTAAAAAAGGTGTAGAGTTTGTTCCTCTATTAGACCTATATGAAGAGGCTGCTCTATTATGATTATCGTCAGAACTTGAAGACCCAGAATCAGAAAAAGTTGTGTGTTTTGGTGCAGGATTATCCTGATTCCCTGTTTGTTGGAAAAAATCTTTTTTCAGGTAAGGATAGGTGCGTTCACGATTATAGTTCCTTAGATCTTTCTGTAACTTTTCAGTTTTTTTCAGAATGTTAGTACGTTGGAACTCTGCTATGGTCACGTCAAGTTTACTCAAGAAATCGTTTGCGTCAGTGATTGCTGGATCTTCACGTATTTGTTTTTCCAGATCTGCAATTTCTGCCTTGATTTTGTCTATCAGTCATGCCGCTGTCTCTATACTAAGCACCATCCAACTTCTGGAACACTTATTGGAAACAAAGCTGAATCCGGTCTTATATTCTTCGTCCTCTATAAAAATACAGGGTATATTCCGCACTTGTAAACCTATCGGAATGATATTATTGGTGAGGCAGTCTCTTAGGAATTTCGCATGCAATTCTGTTCTAATCAATTTTTTATGGAGTCTTTCCAAATTATTACGTAGAGTGCTCTGTGGGGAATTTAGACTACTAGCATTAGTTTGGGGACCTAAGAGAGAAGGTCCGCCTGCAATTGTCTTGATGTAATCATCAGTATAAGTGATGGTTTCGAGTTCAGACATTTATATATTTCAACATATACAATCAAATCAACAAATATAGAATTGTGGCACACTATTCAAAACATATAACATATACAACATCAAAGAGCTGACATATATATTCTAACAAATAGGACAAACCACTTCATAAAGGGCCCTTGCAGACAGCGTCTGCGCTTCACAGTAGTACTAGAACAGAGCCACCCAATAATCCCACCAGGACTGGGTAATGTAAATCATATAAGCCAAATGTCCGGGTAGGAATCATTCGCAGTATCAATTATTAATCAACAGTGTCATCACTATGATCACTTACTTAAAGAAGGTAACCAAGGGGTTTCAACAACAACAAAAATGAGTAGTATCAAAAATATATTTTTATTTTTTCTATACTTTTATATATTTTTTCTTTGTGTTCCGAAATCAAAAAGACTGGCAACATTAAACCACCGACGTAAATATCATAAATCATGGGGTGGCGTACAACACCTTTACCAAGGAATGTGGACACAATGAAAGACCCACATGCACAATCCTATATGTGCAACCTAATTCATACAGTGTTGTTACAAATGAATTTTTACAGTCTGGTTGTCTAAAAGGTGTTTATGCGTCGACGTTTCGGTCCATGTTGGTCGCAAAGATCCGAAGGACCATCTTCAGGACAGAAAACGTTGCACAGAGGTATCTAATATAAACATAATAACATAACAATATCAGTGAAACCCTAGGGTACACGGAGGTATTTTGCAGCTCAAAAAACAAGAACAAAGTGACAAAACACTTTACTAGGTGTGGCATGCACCCACAGACCATCACCAAGTGCACTTAAAACAACACACTGGTACATGTGTGCCAAAAACAATCCCAAAGAAAATGCCATAGGCAAGACCACGTGACTTGTGCCTCCATGTCTTAATTACCAAGGTGCCAAGAAAGTAGACCCTTCCACTGCATACAAATATTAGCATGAGGCATTACATCCAACAAACACTACCCTGTTTAGCCTATCTATTACTTACATAAAGCAAAAAACGCCTCACAGGTCGTTTCTGTAAAGTCAGTAAATCAGAATGCATGAATAACGTTATGTGAGCCAGAGAGGTAGACTTATAGCCCAAGATGCACACAAAATCAATCTGCACAACAAATCAAAAACCACTTACATTCTAGCAGGCCAACCGAACCCCTGAAAGACAGACAAGTCGGTGATCAGGAAAATATAATCACCGGAGTTGATTAAGAAGCGACATTCTAACATGCCTTCCACTTACTTCACTATCCAAAAGTCGCCGGCTCCGAAGGAGTCCGAGTGTCAGCGCTGGTAGCGCTCGCGGAATCTGTATATTCCGAAAGACAAAGCAAAGCCAATATGTAATCAGAGGCTGTCGGCACCTCGGGGACTGCAAAACTATTATTTAGCATGCGTCAGACTTACTATTTTAGCGAGAGACGCCGGCTCGACGGAGTCCGTGTGTCCTCTCAGGTTGCACTCGCGGAGCCAGTCAGCTTCCGCAAATAACACAAATAACGTTTGTGCGCCATGACGTCATTACAACAGTGAGCTTGGCGGCCATCTTAGAATGGTCTATAAGGCTCATGCATTCAATGCTAACAGAATGGGGAACGTTTAATAAAAGGTGAAAAGTAAACTAACGATAACTGAAAACTGAAATACAAAGATGTACTGAACTCTAATGAAGTTACTGATACAGTATTACATACAGCCGTATGTAAAAGTCAGAGCTTGAAACAACCTACATTAAGGTAGCCAGAGAATGCCATTCGATAAGGGTATTCAGCCCATTCTCTACAGTGTCGCATAGCCAAATCAGTTTGTTCTCCCTTTGAGCAAGCAATTTATCCACATTAGGACGTCTCCTTGTACCCCTTACACACTCAATAACAAACCATTTCAAATCAGTGGGAGCATGGGACATGTTATTAAAATGCTCAACTAGAGGCGCCGTTTGAATTTTGCATCTAATACGGGACTGATGTTGTGTTATCCGTTTCCGTATCTCCTGTGTTGTTTTTCCCAGATAATACAGGCCACAGGGACACTGGATGCAGTACACCACGTTCTTGGACATACAGTTGGAGTGATGTTTCAACGTCAACTGTCTCCCATTAATACAACAGGTTTTCGTTATTTGTGTGGTCGCGCAAGCTGTGCATCCACCACACGGGAAATGCCCGACAATGGGTGTCAGGCCCCATAGCCTAGTTATGGTATTGACCTTAGGTTCCCTGTATGCTTTGACCAAATGGTCACGTAAATTCTTTCCTCTTTTGAAGGCAAATCTGGGGAGGGCTAGTTGAGGTTCAACCTTATTGATCAGGTGCCAGTTGCGTTTGATGATTTTTGTAATTTCTGTAGATTCAGTACCAAAAGTCAGAACACAGGTTGTGGATACTGTGTCTGATATGGTACTGGGATTAGGCAGTGGCTTTTTTTGGAGAAGGGATTGTCGGTCATAATACCAAGCCCGTTTCATCGCATGTTTGACTAACCGGTATGGGTATGACCGGGTCACAAGTTTTTCTTGTAAGATTTTGGCTTCCCTGAAATAATCTTCCCTGTTGGTACAATTCCTCCGAATTCGGAGAAATTGACCAAAGGGGAGATTATCCCGTAGGTTTCGGGGGTGGTGACTATTATACCTCAAAAGGGTATTACGTGCCGTGGGCTTAGTATATAAACTCACGGAAAGTGTCCCTCCAACATGTATGATATTCAGGTCAAGGAAGTTCAACGCCTCACAATTACTCTCCAGGGTGAATTGTAGGTTCACGTCCTGTGTATTTAGCCATGTGTGGAATTCTTTCAACCTGTCTATGCTTCCCTCCCACACTATACAGACATCATCGATGTATCTTAGATAATGAACCAAGTTGGATGCAAAGGGGTTGTTATTGTAGATAACTCTTTCCTCAAAATCTGCTACAAACACATTCGCTACTGTGGGAGCAAAAACTGCTCCCATTGCCACCCCCTTCAGTTGGACAAAGAAGTCGTTATTGAAGAGGAAATAATTTTCCTCCAAAGCGAGTCTTGCACATTCAGTAATGAACCAAGTTGGAACTTGGTGAGGCCGGGTGCGCGTATCTAAGATGTTATAGATTACTTGTAGAGCTTCAGCCTGGTGGATATTAGTGTAGAGACTTTCGATGTCCATTGTAGCCAGAATGTTATGATTAGGGCTAAAATGGACACCCTCCAATTTTACAATTACATCTCTACTGTCTTGAGTGAATGACCTGGTTGTGGTAACAAATGGTTTCAAAAAATGATCTACGTATTCTGCCAAGGGTTGGAGAATAGACTGGCAACCCGCCACAATTGGTCTTCCCGGCGGTTGTTGATCATTCTTGTGAATTTTTGGTAGCGTATAAAACGCAGGGATACTGTAGTCATCTTTATTCAGGTAGTCGAATTCCTTTTTGCTAAGCCATAAACCTTCCAGGCCTTTGGTGGTCAATGTGAGGATAAGTTTACGAATCCTAACCGTAGGGTCACTAGAAAGTTTTTTATAATGCTCTTGATTGCTCAATTGTCTAAGGGCCTCCTGATCATATACAACTTTGTCCTGCAAGATGATTCCTCCCCCCTTATCAGCCGGTTTAATTACAAGGTCTTCCTGCTCTGATAAGGTTTTTATAATAGACATGTTGTTCTTTGATAGATTAAATCTGACATACTTTCTGTCTTGGAACAATTGTTCAATTTCAGTGAGTACCACATTTTCAAATGTGATCATCTCCTTTGGTATTAGGTTGTTGGCTGGAAAGAATGTCGACGGACATTTCAGGCCACTGATGTTACTAGGCGTACTAATAGTGGTTTTGTGAAAAAAATGTTTCAATCTTAGGGTTCTAAAAAACCGATGAGCCTCAACTAAAATTGAGAACAGATCATTCCTATTGGTGGGGACAAATGATAATCCATGACTCAGAACTTCTATCTCCCTGGAATTCAACTGGTATGAGGACAAGTTAAAAATCGGTACAACTTCCATATTCGGGTGGTTGGTGGTGAGCACACCCGTATTATCAGTGGACTGTGTGGTTACCATTCGTAATAGTTGTTGCGGGTTTGCCTGAATCCCGGGGTGTATTGGTTCCTGAACCAGCCTCGTCTCGGATTCCGAGCTCGTCCTCTGTGTGGCGTTTGGCCTCTGCCTAAAAAAGGTGTAGAGTTTGTTCCTCTATTAGACCTATATGAAGAGGCTGCTCTATTATGATTATCGTCAGAACTTGAAGACCCAGAATCAGAAAAAGTTGTGTGTTTTGGTGCAGGATTATCCTGATTCCCTGTTTGTTGGAAAAAATCTTTTTTCAGGTAAGGATAGGTGCGTTCACGATTATAGTTCCTTAGATCTCTCTGTAACTTTTCAGTTTTTTTCAGAATGTTAGTACGTTGGAACTCTGCTATGGTCACGTCAAGTTTACTCAAGAAATCGTTTGCGTCAGTGATTGCTGGATCTTCACGTATTTGTTTTTCCAGATCTGCAATTTCTGCCTTGATTTTGTCTATCAGTCGTGCCGCTGTCTCTATACTAAGCACCATCCAACTTCTGGAACACTTATTGGAAACAAAGCTGAATCCGGTCTTATATTCTTCGTCCTCTATAAAAATACAGGGTATATTCCGCACTTGTAAACCTATCGGAATGATATTATTGGTGAGGCAGTCTCTTAGGAATTTCGCATGCAATTCTGTTCTAATCAATTTTTTATGGAGTCTTTCCAAATTATTACGTAGAGTGCTCTGTGGGGAATTTAGACTACTAGCATTAGTTTGGGGACCTATGAGAGAAGGTCCGCCTGCAATTGTCTTGATGTAATCATCAGTATAAGTGATGGTTTCGAGTTCAGACATTTATATATTTCAACATATACAATCAAATCAACAAATATAGAATTGTGGCACACTATTCAAAACATATAACATATACAACATCAAAGAGCTGACATATATATTCTAACAAATAGGACAAACCACTTCATAAAGGGCCCTTGCAGACAGCGTCTGCGCTTCACAGTAGTACTAGAACAGAGCCACCCAATAATCCCACCAGGACTGGGTAATGTAAATCATATAAGCCAAATGTCCGGGTAGGAATCATTCGCAGTATCAATTATTAATCAACAGTGTCATCACTATGATCACTTACTTAAAGAAGGTAACCAAGGGGTTTCAACAACAACAAAAATGAGTAGTATCAAAAATATATTTTTATTTTTTCTATACTTTTCTATATTTTTTCTTTGTGTTCCGAAATCAAAAAGACTGGCAACATTAAACCACCGACGTAAATATCATAAATCATGGGGTGGCGTACAACACCTTTACCAAGGAATGTGGACACAATGAAAGACCCACATGCACAATCCTATATGTGCAACCTAATTCATACAGTGTTGTTACAAATGAATTTTTACAGTCTGGTTGTCTAAAAGGTGTTTATGCGTTGACGTTTCGGTCCATGTTGGTCGCAAAGATCCGAAGGACCATCTTCAGGACAGAAAACGTTGCACAGAGGTATCTAATATAAACATAATAACATAACAATATCAGTGAAACCCTAGGGTACACGGAGGTATTTTGCAGCTCAAAAAACAAGAACAAAGTGACAAAACACTTTACTAGGTGTGGCATGCACCCACAGACCATCACCAAGTGCACTTAAAACAACACACTGGTACATGTGTGCCAAAAACAATCCCAAAGAAAATGCCATAGGCAAGACCACGTGACTTGTGCCTCCATGTCTTAATTACCAAGGTGCCAAGAAAGTAGACCCTTCCACTGCATACAAATATTAGCATGAGGCATTACATCCAACAAACACTACCCTGTTTAGCCTATCTATTACTTACATAAAGCAAAAAACGCCTCACAGGTCGTTTCTGTAAAGTCAGTAAATCAGAATGCATGAATAACGTTATGTGAGCCAGAGAGGTAGACTTATAGCCCAAGATGCACACAAAATCAATCTGCACAACAAATCAAAAACCACTTACATTCTAGCAGGCCAACCGAACCCCTGAAAGACAGACAAGTCGGTGATCAGGAAAATATAATCACCGGAGTTGATTAAGAAGCGACATTCTAACATGCCTTCCACTTACTTCACTATCCAAAAGTCGCCGGCTCCGAAGGAGTCCGAGTGTCAGCGCTGGTAGCGCTCGCGGAATCTGTATATTCCGAAAGACAAAGCAAAGCCAATATGTAATCAGAGGCTGTCGGCACCTCGGGGACTGCAAAACTATTATTTAGCATGCGTCAGACTTACTATTTTAGCGAGAGACGCCGGCTCGACGGAGTCCGTGTGTCCTCTCAGGTTGCACTCGCGGAGCCAGTCAGCTTCCGCAAATAACACAAATAACGTTTGTGCGCCATGACGTCATTACAACAGTGAGCTTGGCGGCCATCTTAGAATGGTCTATAAGGCTCATGCATTCAATGCTAACAGAATGGGGAACGTTTAATAAAAGGTGAAAAGTAAACTAACGATAACTGAAAACTGAAATACAAAGATGTACTGAACTCTAATGAAGTTACTGATACAGTATTACATACAGCCGTATGTAAAAGTCAGAGCTTGAAACAACCTACATTAAGGTAGCCAGAGAATGCCATTCGATAAGGGTATTCAGCCCATTCTCTACAGTGTCGCATAGCCAAATCAGTTTGTTCTCCCTTTGAGCAAGCAATTTATCCACATTAGGACGTCTCCTTGTACCCCTTACACACTCAATAACAAACCATTTCAAATCAGTGGGAGCATGGGACATGTTATTAAAATGCTCAACTAGAGGCGCCGTTTGAATTTTGCATCTAATACGCGACTGATGTTGTGTTATCCGTTTCCGTATCTCCTGTGTTGTTTTTCCCAGATAATACAGGCCACAGGGACACTGGATGCAGTACACCACGTTCTTGGACATACAGTTGGAGTGATGTTTCAACGTCAACTGTCTCCCATTAATACAACAGGTTTTCGTTATTTGTGTGGTCGCGCAAGCTGTGCATCCACCACACGGGAAATGCCCGACAATGGGTGTCAGGCCCCATAGCCTAGTTATGGTATTGACCTTAGGTTCCCTGTATGCTTTGACCAAATGGTCACGTAAATTCTTTCCTCTTTTGAAGGCAAATCTGGGGAGGGCTAGTTGAGGTTCAACCTTATTGATCAGGTGCCAGTTGCGTTTGATGATTTTTGTAATTTCTGTAGATTCAGTACCAAAAGTCAGAACACAGGTTGTGGATACTGTGTCTGATATGGTACTGGGATTAGGCAGTGGCTTTTTTTGGAGAAGGGATTGTCGGTCATAATACCAAGCCCGTTTCATCGCATGTTTGACTAACCGGTATGGGTATGACCGGGTCACAAGTTTTTCTTGTAAGATTTTGGCTTCCCTGAAATAATCTTCCCTGTTGGTACAATTCCTCCGAATTCGAATGCCAGAGAATGCCATTCGATAAGGGTATTCAGCCCATTCTCTACAGTGTCGCATAGCCAAATCAGTTTGTTCTCTCTTAGGTCCCCAAACTAATGCTAGTAGTCTAAATTCCCCACAGAGCACTCTACGTAATAATTTGGAAAGACTCCATAAAAAATTGATTAGAACAGAATTGCATGCGAAATTCCTAAGAGACTGCCTCACCAATAATATCATTCCGATAGGTTTACAAGTGCGGAATATACCCTGTATTTTTATAGAGGACGAAGAATATAAGACCGGATTCAGCTTTGTTTCCAATAAGTGTTCCAGAAGTTGGATGGTGCTTAGTATAGAGACAGCGGCACGACTGATAGACAAAATCAAGGCAGAAATTGCAGATCTGGAAAAACAAATACGTGAAGATCCAGCAATCACTGACGCAAACGATTTCTTGAGTAAACTTGACGTGACCATAGCAGAGTTCCAACGTACTAACATTCTGAAAAAAACTGAAAAGTTACAGAAAGATCTAAGGAACTATAATCGTGAACGCACCTATCCTTACCTGAAAAAAGATTTTTTCCAACAAACAGGGAATCAGGATAATCCTGCACCAAAACACACAACTTTTTCTGATTCTGGGTCTTCAAGTTCTGACGATAATCATAATAGAGCAGCCTCTTCATATAGGTCTAATAGAGGAACAAACTCTACACCTTTTTTAGGCAGAGGCCAAACGCCACACAGAGGACGAGCTCGGAATCCGAGACGAGGCTGGTTCAGGAACCAATACACCCCGGGATTCAGGCAAACCCGCAACAACTATTACGAATGGTAACCACACAGTCCACTGATAATACGGGTGTGCTCACCACCAACCACCCGAATATGGAAGTTGTACCGATTTTTAACTTGTCCTCATACCAGTTGAATTCCAGGGAGATAGAAGTTCTGAGTCATGGATTATCATTTGTCCCCACCAATAGGAATGATCTGTTCTCAATTTTAGTTGAGGCTCATCGGTTTTTTAGAACCCTAAGATTGAAACATTTTTTTCACAAAACCACTATTAGTACGCCTAGTAACATCAGTGGCCTGAAATGTCCGTCGACATTCTTTCCAGCCAACAACCTAATACCAAAGGAGATGATCACATTTGAAAATGTGGTACTCACTGAAATTGAACAATTGTTCCAAGACAGAAAGTATGTCAGATTTAATCTATCAAAGAACGACATGTCTATTATAAAAACCTTATCAGAGCAGGAAGACCTTGTAATTAAACCGGCTGATAAGGGGGGAGGAATCATCTTGCAGGACAAAGTTGTATATGATCAGGAGGCCCTTAGACAATTGAGCAATCAAGAGCATTATAAAAAACTTTCTAGTGACCCTACGGTTAGGATTCGTAAACTTATCCTCACATTGACCACCAAAGGCCTGGAAGGTTTATGGCTTAGCAAAAAGGAATTCGACTACCTGAATAAAGATGACTACAGTATCCCTGCGTTTTATACGCTACCAAAAATTCACAAGAATGATCAACAACCGCCGGGAAGACCAATTGTGGCGGGTTGCCAGTCTATTCTCCAACCCTTGGCAGAATACGTAGATCATTTTTTGAAACCATTTGTTACCACAACCAGGTCATTCACTCAAGACAGTAGAGATGTAATTGTAAAATTGGAGGGTGTCCATTTTAGCCCTAATCATAACATTCTGGCTACAATGGACATCGAAAGTCTCTACACTAATATCCACCAGGCTGAAGCTCTACAAGTAATCTATAACATCTTAGATACGCGCACCCGGCCTCACCAAGTTCCAACTTGGTTCATTACTGAATGTGCAAGACTCGCTTTGGAGGAAAATTATTTCCTCTTCAATAACGACTTCTTTGTCCAACTGAAGGGGGTGGCAATGGGAGCAGTTTTTGCTCCCACAGTAGCGAATGTGTTTGTAGCAGATTTTGAGGAAAGAGTTATCTACAATAACAACCCCTTTGCATCCAACTTGGTTCATTATCTAAGATACATCGATGATGTCTGTATAGTGTGGGAGGGAAGCATAGACAGGTTGAAAGAATTCCACACATGGCTAAATACACAGGACGTGAACCTACAATTCACCCTGGAGAGTAATTGTGAGGCGTTGAACTTCCTTGACCTGAATATCATACATGTTGGAGGGACACTTTCCGTGAGTTTATATACTAAGCCCACGGCACGTAATACCCTTTTGAGGTATAATAGTCACCACCCCCGAAACCTACGGGATAATCTCCCCTTTGGTCAATTTCTCCGAATTCGGAGGAATTGTACCAACAGGGAAGATTATTTCAGGGAAGCCAAAATCTTACAAGAAAAACTTGTGACCCGGTCATACCCATACCGGTTAGTCAAACATGCGATGAAACGGGCTTGGTATTATGACCGACAATCCCTTCTCCAAAAAAAGCCACTGCCTAATCCCAGTACCATATCAGACACAGTATCCACAACCTGTGTTCTGACTTTTGGTACTGAATCTACAGAAATTACAAAAATCATCAAACGCAACTGGCACCTGATCAATAAGGTTGAACCTCAACTAGCCCTCCCCAGATTTGCCTTCAAAAGAGGAAAGAATTTACGTGACCATTTGGTCAAAGCATACAGGGAACCTAAGGTCAATACCATAACTAGGCTATGGGGCCTGACACCCATTGTCGGGCATTTCCCGTGTGGTGGATGCACAGCTTGCGCGACCACACAAATAACGAAAACCTGTTGTATTAATGGGAGACAGTTGACGTTGAAACATCACTCCAACTGTATGTCCAAGAACGTGGTGTACTGCATCCAGTGTCCCTGTGGCCTGTATTATCTGGGAAAAACAACACAGGAGATACGGAAACGGATAACACAACATCAGTCCCGTATTAGATGCAAAATTCAAACGGCGCCTCTAGTTGAGCATTTTAATAACATGTCCCATGCTCCCACTGATTTGAAATGGTTTGTTATTGAGTGTGTAAGGGGTACAAGGAGACGTCCTAATGTGGATAAATTGCTTGCTCAAAGGGAGAACAAACTGATTTGGCTATGCGACACTGTAGAGAATGGGCTGAATACCCTTATCGAATGGCATTCTCTGGCTACCTTAATGTAGGTTGTTTCAAGCTCTGACTTTTACATACGGCTGTATGTAATACTGTATCAGTAACTTCATTAGAGTTCAGTACATCTTTGTATTTCAGTTTTCAGTTATCGTTAGTTTACTTTTCACCTTTTATTAAACGTTCCCCATTCTGTTAGCATTGAATGCATGAGCCTTATAGACCATTCTAAGATGGCCGCCAAGCTCACTGTTGTAATGACGTCATGGCGCACAAACGTTATTTGTGTTATTTGCGGAAGCTGACTGGCTCCGCGAGTGCAACCTGAGAGGACACACGGACTCCGTCGAGCCGGCGTCTCTCGCTAAAATAGTAAGTCTGACGCATGCTAAATAATAGTTTTGCAGTCCCCGAGGTGCCGACAGCCTCTGATTACATATTGGCTTTGCTTTGTCTTTCGGAATATACAGATTCCGCGAGCGCTACCAGCGCTGACACTCGGACTCCTTCGGAGCCGGCGACTTTTGGATAGTGAAGTAAGTGGAAGGCATGTTAGAATGTCGCTTCTTAATCAACTCCGGTGATTATATTTTCCTGATCACCGACTTGTCTGTCTTTCAGGGGTTCGGTTGGCCTGCTAGAATGTAAGTGGTTTTTGATTTGTTGTGCAGATTGATTTTGTGTGCATCTTGGGCTATAAGTCTACCTCTCTGGCTCACATAACGTTATTCATGCATTCTGATTTACTGACTTTACAGAAACGACCTGTGAGGCGTTTTTTGCTTTATGTAAGTAATAGATAGGCTAAACAGGGTAGTGTTTGTTGGATGTAATGCCTCATGCTAATATTTGTATGCAGTGGAAGGGTCTACTTTCTTGGCACCTTGGTAATTAAGACATGGAGGCACAAGTCACGTGGTCTTGCCTATGGCATTTTCTTTGGGATTGTTTTTGGCACACATGTACCAGTGTGTTGTTTTAAGTGCACTTGGTGATGGTCTGTGGGTGCATGCCACACCTAGTAAAGTGTTTTGTCACTTTGTTCTTGTTTTTTGAGCTGCAAAATACCTCCGTGTACCCTAGGGTTTCACTGATATTGTTATGTTATTATGTTTATATTAGATACCTCTGTGCAACGTTTTCTGTCCTGAAGATGGTCCTTCGGATCTTTGCGACCAACATGGACCGAAACGTCGACGCATAAACACCTTTTAGACAACCAGACTGTAAAAATTCATTTGTAACAACACTGTATGAATTAGGTTGCACATATAGGATTGTGCATGTGGGTCTTTCATTGTGTCCACATTCCTTGGTAAAGGTGTTGTACGCCACCCCATGATTTATGATATTTACGTCGGTGGTTTAATGTTGCCAGTCTTTTTGATTTCGGAACACAAAGAAAAAATATATAAAAGTATAGAAAAAATAAAAATATATTTTTGATACTACTCATTTTTGTTGTTGTTGAAACCCCTTGGTTACCTCCCCTAATTATTCACTTTCCCGGCCGCTCACAGCACATCAAAGGGCTTCGCCCAGCGTGCGCTCTGCGGCTTCTCCTCCCCTATGCCTTTTCTTTCACACGCAGCCTCCTCTCGCCCCCTGCAACACTCCTGCCTCCCCCCCTCACCCCTCACCCACTTTCTTCCTAGTTACTTCAACAATCCACCCTCTACCCAGCTCCCCTCTTGTTATATAGATTAATGTATCTTTCATGGAGCACTGCATTGTTCATCAGTGGCGACGAATTGCATGATCTTAGCCAATGCGACAGGAATACCAACAATTTGAAGAAGCTTGTGCTAGACTTCATTGTACAGTGCTCCCGATATCTAAATGCCCATCTTGTTTTTTTAGCCGACCTTCTTGTGGTCGGTAGGTGACGCCCAGTTTTAAGCAAGCGGACTGGAGTTTTCTGAGTGACGCTGACGCTCCATTTTGGCAGAGTTACTGATCGCATGGCAGGCACCTAAATACTGCTTCTGGCGATACGGTTAAATTAGTATGCTCATCCGTTTCACAAAATCAGCTTTATGATATTTGAATTCTTAGCATGGAAATATTGCTGGAAGCTATGTTGTAACGCAATTAGGATGTGGCTTTAAGGGCTGGAGGGCCGTCTCGGAAGGTGGGGAACAACTTTAGAGTCTGGCATAAGGCTAATGTTTGAACATCCTGTGATTCTGGGTAGATCACTTAATTTCCCAATGCCCAAAAATGTGTCCGCCTGTAACGAAACTGGTGCTCGAGTAAAGCGCTCTGATGCCTTCAAGTTCACGCTGTAGAAAACCGCAAAAAAATGCACATCAGAAACAGAGCACTTCAAGTGCATCTTTTCCATCAGTAGAAATGAGGCATTTGCCACAGTGAACAAAAAGGGTGGTCTCTTTATTATTTAAACTTTGATACATGAAGGTTTGTTTTTTCTGTGATTAAAAACAAGTAAGGCATTTCTGGAAGGACTGTACACTTGCCAATGAAATATACCTTAACCTGCTGACAAATAAAATTAAAAAAAAAACAACTAATGCATCAAGAATTTTGAATTCTTTTCAGAACACGGAGGTGAGGATTATTCTTCACTTTCTTTACTAGTAAATCACAGCAGCCAATCAAACATTAAACTACATAACCTGTGAGCCCTCACAGCTCCTTCTCTCCACCAATCAAAGGGCATCATCACGGTTTATAAATGTCCATCCGAGTGTAGTCCTCCCTCCTTTCTTTGTGCAGAAAACAACATAAGTTCATAAAACCTTTAAGCAATCTAGACTGAAACCGAACATCCACCGGACCACTTCTCGGGCCAGCTCCAACAGGCGAAGATAAACATCCTTCCCAACGAAGATGCACTGTCAACCGTATCTCAGGCTGCTTCAGGTCACCTTAAAAAAACAACAGGTGATGGACAGAATGCAGAACAATGTCATACATTCACCCCAGTACAGAGATCTGGGCCTAAATCCATCGTTTTTTTGCTCACCATGCCATTCCAGTTTGAACCCAGCCATATGCAAATCAGTCTTGAACCTCTCCCCCATGGGAACAGTCCAGGCCGAACTGCCAAACCAGGTCCTCCCTGGACTGGAAACAAGCATACAAGGACCAGTTTCGGGCTTTCAGCCCTCATCAGCCTGGATAGCTTGATTCCAGTGGCATGGAGAGCACGGGACTCACGTCTGAGCATACCCTTCTCACTCGGGGTGACAAATGCAACAAGCACTGGCGTTGCCAATAGGTCTCGCAGTAGGAAAGTTGGAGCTATTGGTTTTGTAAATGACAAAGCCCTTTATGTTTTTTAAATGAAAACAAAAAAAAGGCATTGTTATTTGCAATTGTAATAGCTCCAACTTTCCTACTGCGAGACCTATTGGCAACGCCAGTGCTTGTTTCTTCTTTTTTTCTTACGTTTCAATGTTTGCGTTGGGTGCTAATTTTTAAAACTCTGGAATGTGGCCGTAAGCTTTGTACGTTCTTAGCATATAACTGCACATAATTCCATCTTTGCATGATTACCTGTGGCAGCTGGCTTCAATAGGCAGGTTCTCTTGGCACTGGGGTTTTGCCAGCCTCTGTCTCAGGGATCTCTTTTCCTTAAGCACTGCATCCAGATGGGTGTTCATAGTTTGCAGAGCTTCACACTTTTGTCCTGAAGTTTGTTGATAAAGAAGATATTCATGAACAAAGTACAGTCCATATCAGGAACTTCGACTCAAGCATCCCCGCTTAGCATCCCTTCTGAGCACCTAGTATTCCCCAAACAGTGATGGTCTATAACTATTTCTCCCATTTCAACATGCTGAAGGAAGTCATGCCAATTTACACTGCGAGTACCTTAAGAAGTCCATAGTACAGAGAAGGCGAAAAGATAATGATGGTTTGATGGGTGTAAATCACATTACTGCTTCATGTTTGAAGATTATATTTGCTTTCATGCTCGTTCTGTTAAGGAGTTTTGTAAATGTACAATTTTCTCTTTCCATATGTGATAATTAACTAAATTGATAATTGAGTGGCAGAAACTTGGCTTGTTTTTTACTCACAGTGATCCTGAGTGAGTTCTTGTTCACCGTTACGGAGGTTGGTGTACCACCCATCTTATTCGGAGTGAGTTTACTCTGTGTTTGTCCTAGTTCTGGCACCAGTTTAGTCCAGTTGTTACTCAGTAGACATCGTTTTCTCTGTCAATAGGGACCGCGGTCGCCTATAGTAGAGAACAGGACATTCTATCAGACTTCAGGTTACATGTGAGTGTTATACCCGTTTTTAGTGGTGTTTTGCATGAAATCACGATCACTTTCTCTGTGTTCCTCATAACACTTTATCAGATCACTAGTTTTCTGCAAGTTTCTGTCACTCAATTTTTATTGGCGTCGTTTTCACTTTCCGCGCTATTGACTTTCTCTGTGTTCCTCACAATATTTCACTAGAACACTAGCTTTCTGTAAGTCTCGGTCACTTATATTTTTATTGGTGGAGTCTTCACTTTCTGCGCTATTGACTATGAGTAGTCATATCAGTTATTTCCCTTCTTTTTGACCTGACTCCCTGGTCGTTTTGAGGCTACTTTTCAATAGCAAATAACATTTAGTCTTACTAGATTGTATGTTTATTAGTATTAATTTATTTATTTAGGAAGTTTTCTATAGCGCTGTCAAGACCCGGAGGTAGCAGAGCGCTTTACAGTAATAGAATGACAAAAATCTGTATAAACATATCCATAACATAAACATAAACATAACATATGTGAGGTATAAGCATTCAATGAGTGACATTGTAAGCGGAACATGGGTGAGTTGCCGAGCTTCTTTGGTTATGGGATTCACTGTAATCACATAGTTCAGGGGTTGCTTGCTGACCCCGGTTATCCACAGCCAAGGGAGCGGATCAGGAACAGGGATTTGAGTTGCTTTTTGAATTCTACAAAAGAAGGAATAGTTCTGATGTGCGGGGGGATGGAATTCCAGATTTTGGGGGCGTTTCCAGTGAAAGAGCAGTCCGCTGTTCTTTTCTTTCTGGTTTTGGGTAGGATGAGAAGGAAGGAGTTAGAGCTTCTCAGATTCCTGGCTTGGCCTGCTTTTTTGAGTTTATTTGCCAGGTATTCAGGTTTGCCGGTATGGAGGGCTTTGTGGGTTAGGCAGGCCGTTCTGAAGTTACTACGCATTTCTACTGGGAGCCATTTGAGTTCCTTGAGTGCTGGGGAGATGTGATCCGATTTTTTGATGCCGGTAATCATTCTAGATGCAGCATTTAGTGTTGTTTTGATCGGTGCCAAGTTTGATTTCGGGATGCCTGTTAGGATTGCGTTCCCATAGTCTAGCCTTGACAGTACTAGAGATTGAGTGGCCAGTTTGAGATCCTTGTTGGGAATGTAGAGTTTGATCTTGTTCAACAGTCTGAGGTTAAAGAAGGCACCTTTGGCTGCATTCTTGATGTGTTTTACCATGCTTAGTTTGGGGTCTATGATGATGCCAACAGATTTAACAGAGTCAGCTAGAGTAAGATTTCCTTTAAGCGCATCGATTGCTTTTAGCCATTCGGTGATTTGAGGGTGGTCTTCCTTGTTCGAGATGAGGAGTGTCTCAGTTTTGTCTGGATTCAGTTTCAAGTGGTTGTTTGTCAGCCATTGTTGAACATCTTTCAGGACATCATTTAGTCTATGTATGTCAGTGAGAGAGGAAGTTTCCAGATAGATTTGTGTATCGTCCGCGTAGAGGTGAAAGCGGATGTTGGCTTTTCTGAGTAGCTTGGAAAGTGGTTCCATATAGATGTTAAAAAGCTGAGGCGAGAGCACCGAACCTTGGGGGACGCCCTTATTGACCTGTTGGATTTCGGAGGTGAAATTCTTGATTTTTATTATTTGTGTTCGATTGTGTATGAATGAGAAGAACCATTTGAGAACTACTTCGCCGAGGCCAGCTCTTTCTTGAAGAGCCTTGGTGAGGAGTTTGTGGTCCACCGTATCGAATGCTGCAGAAAGGTCAAGGAGAATAAGGAGGCAGCATTTGTCTGAATCCAGAGATCCGTGGACATCGTCTATGATGTTCAGCATTGCTGTTTCTGTGCTGCATCCTTGTCTGAAGCCAGCCTGGAGGGGGTCTAGGAGATTGATGTTGTCCAGATGTTGAGTCAGTTGCAGGCGTACACAGCGTTCCAATGTTTTGGCTAGTAGAGGGAGGTTAGATATTGGTCTGAAGTTGTTCAGGTCTGTTGAGTCAAGACCTGTTTTTTTCAGCAAGGGGGTAACTTGCCCAATTTTTAGGCAGTCAGGGACCACTCCATTTTTTAGGGAGCTGTTTATGATGATGCCCCATATAGGTGCAAGAGAGTGTTTCATTTTCATGATTAGTGAGGGAGGAATAGGGTCGGAGATATGGGCTGATGGTTTGGAGGACGAGATCAGCGAGATTATCTCTGCGTCTGTGACGGGGCGGAAGCTAAGCCAAGGGGTGCTCAAAGAGCCGGGAGAGAGAGCCTGCGGTGCAGCCGAACTGGTCTTCTTGGGGTGTGAATTGCTGGGGTCGAGTGAGAGTTCAATTTTTGTGATCTTTTCGTTGAAGAAGTGGGCGAAATTGTCGCAAAGATCCTTGGACACTAGCACAGAAGAAGACAGTGGTTTGGACGTCTGTTGCCTGATGATGCTGTAGAGCTCCTTCGGTCTATTTTTGGCTTTGTCCAGTGCCTCGCGGAAGAAGCTGGATTTTTTGTTTTTGATGTGGTTGTTGTATTTCCTTCGGGCTGCTTTCAGTTGATCGCGAAGGATGGCCGTTGGGTTGTTTCTCCACTTTCTTTCCTTGGCTCTTAGAGTTCTCCTTTCTGCATTGAGGTCGGTGTTGAACCACGTTCTGGAAGGGATAACTCTGCTTCTTTTGAGCTTTAGTGGCGCAAGTTTGTCGAGTATGGACACTAGCTCTGAGCTGTAGCAGTCGATGAGCTCATTGGTGGAAAGGTGCGCTTTATTGGCCGGTAGAAGAGAGCTTAACTGATCATCCAGGATATCCAGGGGTATTTGGGAGAGGTTTCTTGTCCATTTGGGGGGGGGGGGGGGGTTATGGGAGGTAATGGGGTGGTTGATATGAAAGAGGATCATGTGGTGGTCTGACCAGTCGACGGGAAGAATGTGGTTGATCGTGATTGATTTCTTTTGTGAGATGATAGCATCCAGTCTGGCTCCTTTGTAATGAGTCTCCTCAGTGCAATGTTGTTGCAGGTTGTTATCATGAAGGAGGCTAGATAACGATTGGATTAGGGGATTGTGGGTCTCGTTCCAGCGAAGATTCAGATCCCCAAGAATTAGGTTATTGGAGTCACCGAGTGCGCCTTGTGCAATCAAGTCGGAAAGTTGTTCTCCAAAAGGGTACAGAGCAGGAATATCGCCGCAAAAATATCGCCTAACATAAATATCGCCGCAAAAATATCTACAGGAAGAAATATCGATGACAAAAATATCGTCTGACCAAAATATCGACAGACAGGTAAGTAATATCGTTAACATTAATATAGTTGTAATAAATATCGTTTACAAAAACATAGTTTACAATAATATCGTTTTTTAAATAATTATAAGTAATGTAGTGTTTTTAATGATTATTTGTAGTCAAAGTAGTATTTTTAGTAGTATATTATTATTTAATAATGTATTTTCAGTTGAATTTAGTATTAATAGTTCCGTAGCGGGTTGTGGGTTTATAGGGGAGTAGGGTGGGAAGTAATTTAAATATAATGAAATAATACATTAATTAATGTTTTAAATGAATATAAATAGTGTAATAAATAATAGTTAATTAATTTCAATTAGTTAATTGAATAATAATTATGTAATTAATTATGTTAATTTTTTAATTATTTTTAGGTGTGTGTACAGGATTTTTTTAGTGAAAATGTTTTTGGGTAAAGGGGTATTTTTAGGGTTCAGGGTCAGTTTTCAGTTTTTGGGTAAAGGGGTATTTTTAGGGTTCAGGGTCAGTTTTCAGTTTTTGGGTAAAGGGGTATTTTTAGGGTTCAGGGTCAGTTTTCAGTTTTTGGGTAAAGGGGTATTTTTAGGGTTCAGGGTCAGTTTTCAGTTTTTGGGTAAAGGGGTATTTTTAGGGTTCAGGGTCAGTTTTCAGTTTTTGGGTAAAGGGGTATTTTTAGGGTTCAGGGTCAGTTTTCAGTTTTTGGGTAAAGGGGTATTTTTAGGGTTCAGGGTCAGTTTTTAGTTTTTGGGTAAAGGGGTATTTTTTGGGTTCAGGGTCAGTTTTCAGTTTTTGGGTAAAGGGGTTTTTAAATATAATGAAATAATAGATTAATTAATGTTTTAAATAAATATAAATAGTGTAATAAATAATAGTTAATTAATTTTAATTAGTTAATTGAATAATAATTATGTCATTAATTATGTTAATTTTTTAATTATTTTTAGGTGTGTGTACAGGATTTTTTTTGTGAAAATGTTTTTGGGTAAAGGGGTATTTTTAGGGTTCAGGGTCAGTTTTGGGTTTTTGGGTAAAGGGGTATTTTAATTATATATATGTATTATTGTTGTTATATAAAGTAATGTGTAAAATTAATTTATATGTCCACATTTATTAAGTTTATAATTAAAAAGTGTAGTAAATTTGTTTGAAATAGTTAAAAAATAAAAGTAATGTAATGTATTTTGTTAATAGTACTTATATTTATTTATTATTTAATGTAATTTTAATTATTTTAAAAAGTCGATATTTTTTACATCTATATTAATTACAACGATATTTTGGAGTCGATATTTATGTACTTACCTGTTTAAGTATAGGGTGTCGATATTTTTGTAAACGATATTTTTGCAACGATATTTATGTCAGCTATATTTTTGTTATCGATATTTTAACACCCTACCCTCCAAAAGGGTTGTTTTTACCTGGGGGGTGGTAGAGCAGGTGACACAGTAGAGAGTCTTTATCATTGATCTTGATGATGGTGGATAAGCATTCGAATGAGTCGTAGTCAAAAGAGGTGGTTTCCGAGATGTCCAGGCTGTCCTTGTGGATGATGGCCACCCCTCCTCCCCTATGCTCTATCGTGTCTTTGGTAATGAGGGAGAAGCCAGGTGGTACCAGCAAGTCAAGGCAGGGGGGGATATCTTATTTAGCCAGGTCTCTGTGAGGAACGCAATGTCAATATCGTGAGTGAGGATGGCTTCAGCTAGTTCTGTTGCGTGCAGCGAGGCCGATCTACAGTTGATTAGCAAGCAATTGGAGAATTGCTCCTGATTGCTGGCCGATTTATCTTTGATCTCCCTTGGTATGGCGGCGAGGACAGGGTATCTCTGAGGTTTAGTGCTGGGAGGGACTTTCCGGTGACCTGTGATTACTTGGATTTTGGATTTGGGAGAATCTAAGGCAGGGGTGTTGTTAGTGGCGGCTAGTAGGGCTGCTTCGCTGTCTGACATAGGTGCTGCTGATCTTAAAGGCCTTGAAGTCAAGTTTTTTGTGTCTGATAGGGGGTTTGGAGGAGTGTGGGAAGGAGTACGAGTCTTGGACCTAGGGAAGGGGTCTCCGATTATTGCAGCCTGCTGAAGGCAGGATTCCGAGATCCTGAGGGGGGGGATAGTGAAGCTGGGTATTAGAGGTTTCTGTGGGCCTAGGAGAGATGTTAGCGTTGCCGGAGTGAGCCGTCAGCGGGGGGCATTTGGGGGGTCTGCGGGCTATACCTAGGTTAGAGAGGATCTCTAGTAGGCCCTGGGTGATTGTGACAATCTGGTTTTCGAGAGCCGCGAGGCGTAGTGACACAGAGTTGAGGGATGGGATGGGGGTAACTGGGGTAGCGCCAGGTGTGTGGAGGTTCGGGTTGGGGGGTTGAGGGGTCCGGGGAGAGGACGGGGGAAGGGGATGGAAAGGTACAGGGGAGGACTTTGAGTGACTGATCTGGGATGGGACTCGTGGGGAGGGGGTTCCTGAAGGCGGAGGAAGGGGAGGGAAAGGGACAGGGGGAGTCTTTGAATGACTGTGAGCTGGGATGAGGTTCATGGGATCAGGTTGGGGGATCAGGGTGCGGTTGATGGGATCGGGTTGAAGGATCAGGGGAGAAGGCGGGGGAAGGGGAGGGGAAGGGGAGGGTTTTGAGTGACTGTGAGCAGGGATGAGGGGGGTTACTGAAGACGGAGGACGAGGAGGGGAAGGGACAGGGGGAGGGTTTGAGTGACTATGAGTTGGGATGACGTTCGTGGGGCGTGAGGTTCCTGGAGGCGAGGAAGAATTGTCAGTAGGGGGACGAGGGAGGCGGTGACTGGGGGGGGTGTGGCTGTTGGAAGAGGGGATTGAGGGAGGGGATGGAGTTTCTTGTTGTGGCTGATTGGGAGTAAAAGCCTGTTGTGAGACAACGGGGCGAGGAGGGGCGTAGCAGGCAGGAAAGATATCACGGAGGAGAGGATCATAGTCTTCTCTGTTAGTAGTAAGGGAGGGCGGAGAGGGGGTTGCGGAGTGGTGAGGTAGGGTTGGGGAGGTTGATCTTAATGTGGGGAAAAGGGAGTCGAAGGCTTCAAGGTTCTCGTTATTGGCCTGGATAAGGACCGTGCCGTTGGTGTAGATGGTCACCGTAGTGTAGCCACTACCGACCGATCTAAAAGGGAGTATAGTGGTAAGTTTGAAACTATGGGGAGTGGATGTGGTTTTGGCGATAAATAGTTGCGTTCTGATCACGGAGATCCAGTAATCAGGTCTCTCAGTATGGAATATATGGTCCATTTTAGTCGGACCATTAGCAGACGAGTGGTAGATGTCTGTGATTAGGGTTTCCCTATGTTGACGGATAAGTTTCTGTTTGAAAGAGCATCTCGATGTAGTAGTGAGGAGGGGGGAAGATGATGGTGAAGGAGTTACGGCTGTGGGGTTTCAGGTGGGTAGATAATACTTGAGGGGAAGGTCGGTCTCGAGCCATCCTGAAGGTAGTGAAGGGCGTGAGAGTACCTAGTTTAGTTACGGCGTTGCGCTAGGTGACGCGACTCACCAAGTTTGTATCTGGTGTCCGCGAGCCGGAGTGTCCTTGAAGACAGCCAAATTGTAGACGATCCAGCATCAGCTAGAGGATTGCGGAGAGGGCGATGTTGACGGCTGAAGGTGGCTCCAGTGCCTGTAAGTTTCGCTCTGGAGGTGTCCTGGGGTCACGGGAAGGCAGGGGAGCGTCGATCACGTTAACATGTGATCGGGCGGACAGTCCCTGCTTTCCGAAAGCGTGAGTCAGGCTGCACTTCCTTGCTTAGAGGTGGGCTAGAAGGTATGGAGCTGAGGCGCCAGCTTTGTTAGAGGGCAGAGTTTGAGCATTTAAAGCAGTCGTAGTGCCCGAGTTGGACCGCAGATTGTGGAAAGGCTAGCGTTACTTCTTTGTTGACTGTCCAACAGGCTACGGTGACGCCCTGCCGCGTCTCTCGTATCTGGCATGAGCACATGTTCGACTCGAACAAGGAGCGCACCGGGCCTTTCGGGGGTGCCAGGTGTACTATAGATGGGCGGGCAGGAATCTAGGAGGTCAGGGGGTTAGACCCCGAAGAAGGGATTTCATCCCGAAATGCATTGGGCATAACTATGAATTCTGTACAACATTGAAGTATTGTGATGTTATAAACTTTGTTTGATTTAAGTTATTTTGTACACAATAGTATGTTTATGATAATTGCAAACAATGTGATTTTCTTGTTGATTTTGTTTTCAATACAACTAGCAACATACTTATACGTTGTATCTTCGGGAGTAACTTTTTTTGATCTAAAAAGCGGTTAAACAATTACATGATTCATTGGTTTTTCAAGTAATCAGCCTTACCTATGTTAACAGTTTAATACTTCAATCACAGCAGTGCGCCTGGCATACTGGTGGTATTCCACCAGCTCTCCTTCCTCAATAGTAGAAATGCCATCCCCCACTGGCTGCTCAAGGCCCAGCGGTGATGCTTCGGGCTGGTGTGGATGTACTCTGGAATGCGTAGTTACCTGAGATTCAAGGGCAGATATTTTGACGAAGAGCAGGGCAATTTCCAGATGTATCATCCCCTTAAGTTGGTCCGTTAGTGAACATACAAACGTGTCTAACCAGACTGGTTTTGATGTAGTTAGCTTTTCTTCACTCTTGGCTTAAGTAATTTTTCCACTTTTAGCCTTGGATTTGGCTACCAGAGTGGCTCTAGTGGTAACACTTTTGGACTGGCGCGGTTTGGTTAATGCCCGATTGTGTCTGGTTGCAACTGGGGGACACCTCCCTTTAAGTGTTCCATTGCAACAGTGGGACAACACGTGTAGGACTGGCAGTCATAGTAGGTAGTTTGCTTGCAAGGCTAGAGTCACGATCAAGATCAGTAGTGGCTACAACAACATCTGCTTGAGGGTTCGACTGACAGGGAGTAGATTGAGCTATACAGGCGGGGCTTGTGGGGGCTTCTCCATTCTCCCCATAGGAGAGCCTCATCTCTGTAAGTTCTATTTCAGTAGCAATTACACCAATTGCTCGCTGGAGCATTTGGTTAATGGTAGTTACTCTGGCAGGTTGTTGAGTGGCAAGCCCCCCACCGGTACAACTGCATTTCCCCATCGAACGCAGGGTCCTCCTAGACCCTTTAATTAGGAATAATCAAATGGAACTTACCCCTGCAGACCTTCATAATCTGGCTTCAAAAGGGGTGCTGGCCCAGCCCAGCATTGTCCCCGGCCAGCTCTAGGCCCGGTCAGGTTTTGCAGCAGGAACCCCCGCGGCTAAGGTAGGCACGTCTGGTTGCTGGTGGCTTCTGGCCGCAGAGAGTGCTGGGGCTTGTGGTCCTGCCTTCCCACCCACAGACAAAGCATCCCATGCAGCGGGAATCCCCATGGCTAAAGTAGGCGCCTTCGAGCGCTGGCACAAGTGCTTGCGGCTTCCAGCCGCAGAGTGCTGATTTCGGCCCTGCCCCGCCATACGTAGACAAAGCGTCCCTAACCACTTTTTGAGCTAGATGGGTTTTTAAAACAAAAATGTCCCTAGCCAGTTGCCTCACTGTTCCATGTCAGCAAAACACTTTTTCAGCCCTGAGCTTTTCCGATATACTAAATCATATTCAGGTTTATTCTGAGTAACTCAATGAAAGTAAACCAGGACTTCAGTTCCCAGAATGCATTACATTTGGAAATGACAGATCAGATCGGCACTGATAAGATGGAGAGAACTGGCACCTTGCTCTTGTTCCTCGCATTTCTTCCTCAGTTTACTTTATTCCATCCTATTTTACGTCTGCCTTTGAATTAAATCATGCCTTCCACTGCCTTGGCACCTAATTCGCCTAGTGCTCACTTATGCCACTTACTTCTATTCCTTTATTACATTGTTCCTTCCTTTCTCCCCAAGTCAACGTCCTCCATTTCTTCCATTTGCTACATCCCTGTCCTTGCTTCCTTTGGAATCTTGCACCTATTTCTTTTACTCAGCCACCACACCTCCCCTCTCTTATTTCCAGGGTGAATCCACAGGGCAAATGCAAGTTTAACAACACATGTTAACTAGTTCTTTCAGGCTGATGCTTATTAAAACACATCTTGGGATGGGGATCATATGTATTTGCTGACACTTTGAGTAGAGCGAGGTTCTCAAATCCTTTCTTCGTGATTGGGCTTCCCCAGCCACTCCTGGGGCAAATAGTAACACCCAACATCAGAACAGTAAACTTGCAGTACATGCCAAAGAAGCACCCACTAGGTCATAAATCGACCCATGTAGGGTCAATCCTGCTCAAGTTCAATATAAAGCAAGTTATTTTTACGAGGGGTTAACATAAATGTCATCCAACAGCAAGAAAACTTTTCCTTAGTAAACATGCCTTTCATTTGGATCTAGGCAACCCATGTTGTGTTATTATGTCACTGAATACTACTTACGAAGGTAGAAAGGATGAGCGATGTCTGCAGTCTCCTGCTCCAACCTGAGCAGCTCGATTTCAAGGCTTTTCTACAATAAAAAGGCAGTGCTGCCATCAACAGGTTTATCATTTTTCAATTCTACCTATAGAAAACTTCATTAGAATTTCTACACACAAGGCTCACATCTCACAAAGCTGCAATGTAATGCAGACAGAAAGGGGTATTTTAATACAACACATTTTTACAGCAATGAGAAGCGGGTTTAGGTAAGTTAATTGCTCACAGTCGAAATTTCACTCCTGCTAAAATGTTTACGTTCTGGTGGTTCCAGATTGCGTAGGTTGTGAACTGCAGCTTGCCCTTTTTGCTCTAGCTCAGTCGGACCCTCTCAAATTTAAGAACTATATTTTTTACTTTTGTTCTAAGCCTTTGTTTAATGTTCTTGCATGCGCCATAGCTTACTCAAGTAACGGCCAGCACTGTAAAAAGTCACGTTAGTATGCGATTGCATACTCTGCCCAAAATGGTATGCACACAGATGGACTCATAATCAATCATTTGTATTTATCCAGACTTGGGTGAGAACAGCACTGAAGAAAACGTTACCATCGGTAATGCTCTTTCTGGTGCATACTCCATCTAACCGCAGATTCCTCACTTTGCAAATATCCCCAGGTGCTAGACTCGATCCAAAAGATTTTCATAGCAACTCCCTCAATTAGTTAGGTGGCATTGCGCAGTTGTGTTGGATCCGCCCCGGAAGTGACATATGGACATCTGGATCACTTCATAGCCGCCATCTCTTTATGTAAATATTTGTTTCTTTGTCATCTCTATCCACACTCTTAGAAATCAGATTATGCCAGTGTACAGCTCGCTAAATTAGAACCTTATTAAAATGAACCAAATAAGTGCTTTCCACTTCACGGGGGTATGGGGGTCCAGAGGAATCTGCAGTTAGTTTCCGCCAGAAAAAGCATTTCTGAAGGTAAGTAACTTTTTCTACGAATGGATGGTTTTAGCAGCAGATTCCTCACCTTGTGAATAGATACCCAATTAGAACTTACTCAGCAGGTGGGTCTGTGGAATGATACATACAAGGACAACATAGGTGAAGTGCCCTTTAAGGCAGACCCAGGTATCCAGGGAGTAATGCTTCATGTAGGTTTGAACTGCCACCCATGTAGATGCCTAGCAGATGTCCCAGACTGGCACATTGCATGCCAGCGCAGTGGTAGCAGCCTTTCTTCCGGATGAATAATCGGACAGACCTTCTGGAGGCTGTGGTTTGGCAAGCCCATGACGGATTTTGATGTAGAAGACAATCAATTTGGAGACGGTGCTCTTCTGTACACGCTTCCCTTTTTTCAACCCAAAGACACTCACAAAGAGCTGAATATCCACCCGATATTCTTTAGTGTGATTGATATAGAAGCCCAGGCCTCTCTTGGGATCAAAGTGAAGAGGACTTCCTTCCTCTTTAGAAAGCGAGGTGGGCCGAAGAAAGCTGGCAGAGTAATAGACTTCCCTATTTGGAAGGGCATGATGACCTTTGGTGGAAATGTCACTTTTGCCATGAGCACCAGCTCGTCTGGGAAGAAGGTGGAATAAGGCAGCGGAACAGACAGCACTTCTAACTTACTCACGTGACCTGAAAATGCTCATGGCCTACCTGAAACCACAGGTAGCATCTGTTGTACTGCAGGTTGAGGAAACTGAAGTAGGCCTCCTGAAAATGCAATGCCACCTATATCGACTGAGTCCAGGGCAGAGATATCTTGGACAAGGGTGAGCATTTTGCACTTGTCCTACCGGAAGAAGTACAGAGGGGGAAGATCGAGGATATGGTAGAGGCCTCAGTCCTTTTTTAAGCACCAAAAAGTACAGAGAATGGCAACCAATACCGATCTCTGATGCCGATACGCTTTCTATGGCTCGCTTAGTCAAGTGAGCTTGATCTTCTCCTCAGAGTATGGACAAGTGATCCTCCAGGAGGCACTGTGGTGTGGGCGGCATGTCGGGAGGGGTGACAGGAAGGAAGTAACGATTCTATGCAATCTGGACCTGCCAATAGACACATTTGATGCTGCTCTACCCGGGGAGATAAAAGGTGAAGCGGCCTCCTACCAGGCAATCGTGGGCCACTGAGGGCAACATAAAGCAGTTTTGCTGTAGCAGCGGGGGAGGGGCAGGTGATTAAGTAGTATGGTGCCCATGGGGGCCTCAAGGCTAGTGGCCACATCCCCGGCCTTTGCCTCAAAAGGTTTGAAAGGCCTGGTTTGGAGGCAAGGTGTGATGCTGCCTCCACGGATATTCCCTTCTGAAGCCTCCAAAGGGCCAAAATTGCGGAGGAAACTGGTGTACATATAGTGTCAACTGAAGATAGCTCACTGTTGCCTTGCTCTCTTTAAAGTACTCCAGGGCTGAGTAAGTCTCGTCTCCGAAGAGAGGGGTGTCATCATATGCCAGGTCCATAAGATTCTGTTGGATGTCATGAGAAAAGCCCATGTGTGAATCCAAGCATGGCGACAAAGCACCACGCTGGTTCTGACTGCCCTACACAAGCAACTGGTGGTGTCCAGACCGAAGCAGATGGAGTACTTCCCTACATCATGGCCATCTTAAATATGGCATAGGAGATTAGTCCGGTTGTCATCAGGGACTGCTGGCAAGATGTCCGCCACACAAATCACACATTGCAAGCGAGTATGTTCCCCAGGAGGCAGCTTTTGTTCTCCAACCTGAGAGCAGGGCTGCCTGAGAAAATTTTTTAGGCGAACGGCTAAACAGGACTCTGCCCGGTAGGGCAGTCGAAAACGCATTTGGGTTATGACGACTTGTGGAGGCTTGCACCACCAGTCTATCCAGAGTGAGTGCTGGATGCAGAAGGCAGGATCCTCGTAAGCCTATGACACCTTGCAATCTGCTGGTTTTCTGGAGGACAAGGTCCCACCATTGCCCAGATGCCCAGCAGTGTGCCTGTAAATACCTTCCCTGGTACAATCTAACCCCTTAGGACCAGTTTAGGGTCTTGTGCCCACTCTGACACAGCCGTCTACTGTCTCGAGGAGGTGCAAAGGGCAGTTTCTTGTTAGCGCCAGATGACGATCCAATACGAATTGCAATATCTGACCCAAAACTACTACAGCGTGATCTTGACCATATACTAAAGCGCAACCAGTTGTCATACAACTGGACTCTGTACCAATGCGTCTACCACAACCCTCAGACCAGATTAAACACGTAAATTTCTCTGGGAGGCCTGTCCTACTTGAGCATCTGTTCTAGTATCGGAGTCCAAAAAATAGCATTTGGTAAAAGTGTGAACATATCTCCATGTAGCCGGTTTACATATTTCAGCGATTAAAATAGTCATCATTAAAGCAGCTGGTGCCGCTTTCCCTCTTGTGAAATGAGCTTTAGGTCTACCAGACAAAACCTTATCTGCTTTCGGTCAGCATAACAGAAAGCAAGGCACTATCCATCGGGATATAGACTGTTGAGACATGGCAAAAACTGTATGGACAGGACCATAGTTTACCAACAATTGGTCCAACTTGCAGATATTCTATATGTTATCTACATAGAATGTTAAAACTCACCTGACATCTAGAGTTCTTTTAGCTGGAGTGGAAGGTTGCTGAAAGAAAGCAGACAAAGAAATGGACTGGGTAATGTGAAAATCCTACACCGCTTTAGGTAAGAATTTCAGATGAGCCCTCAATACTATCTTGCCACTGTGAACAACAGTGTATAGTTTGTGAGACCATACGGCCTGAATCTTACCGACCCTACGTGCGGACATGACAGCTACTACAATAGCAGCTTTCCAAGAAAGGTGTTGCAATGAAGATGTAAGAGTGGGCTTAAAAGGGGCCTGCATGAGGCGTGAAAGGACTAGGTTCAACTCCCAGGGAGGAGATGGACGCTGTATTAGAGGGACAATCTTTTCCCAAACCCTCTAAGAAGTCCTTAATAACAGGAATTTTGAAGAAAGAGGTTTGTGAAGGACATCTCCTGTAGGAAGTAATAGGCAGTAATTTGGCCAGATAAAGCAAATATGGAAGAATCGGTCCTTCTTGACTGCTCGTTGGATCAAAGTTGTTGTCAGGACAGATACAGAACCTCTTCAATTTAAATGAATGAGCTGAATGTGTTGATGGTCCTTGAGAATTGGTATCGTAACGCTGCATTGCCTCCTCTGTCTCTCCTCTCAATTTAGCCATTTGATTTTGCTTACTGTGTGCTGCTTGACCGCTTTGTTTAATTTGCGCTCTGTGTATGTTATAGCGCTGTTGAAAGTCTGCCAGCGCGTTCACCTGTAGTTTGCTCCCCCCTCCGCCTCCATTTTGTTTGTTGTTGTCCTCGTGTGCCCGCCCCGCCTCCCAGCTGAGACGCCCTCGCCCCTCCCCCTCCACTCCCCATATATGACAGCTGTTCCCGCGCGCAGCGTTCCCGCGCAGCGACCGTGCCCAATCCGCGCCGAAGGTGCGCCAAAGGTAAGCCCGTCTACGCCCGTCCGCGCCTGGACCGCGCCCAGCGCCAGACCCCCTGCCCCTCGCGCTGCCCAGCCCTCCCGCTTTACCTACGACGCCACCACCCTCCTAGCCCTTAACCCCGGTCGCGCCCCCAACTGCGTCCAAGCCGCTCCCGGACACACCCATGGACCTTTCTCTTGCTACTCCTGCAAATTCATCGGCACCGACAACATCTCCGCTACAACCACACCACAGATTCCCGACCCCAACCACCTACAATGCATCCTTCTCAACACTCGATCGGTCCACAGACACGCCATTGACCTATGGAATCTACTAGACACCATCTCTCCCGACATCGCCTTCCTAACAGAAACATGGATGAACGCTTCCTCCGCTCCAGACATCACCATTGCCATCCCTGAAGACTATAAGATCATACGCAAGGACCGTACCGGCCACACAGGAGGAGGAATCGCTATCGTCCATAAAAAAATCAATCCACATCTCAACCAGCTCTGACGTCAACCTCGCCAACTCTGAACACCTTCACTTCCAGATCCACATCGACCCCAAGACCACACTCAGAGGCACCCTCCTTTACAGACCACCAGGACCCCGCACAAAATTCAGTGAAGACATCACGGACTTCATCACTCCACACGCGCTCCCCTCCAAAGATTACATCCTTCTGGGAGACCTCAACTTTCACCTTGAAAAGAACAACGACCGCAACACCACCGCCCTCTTGGACAACCTCGCCAACCTCGGACTTAAACAACTGGTCACTTCCCCCACCCACATCGCAGGTCACACACTCGACCCCATCTTCACCTCCAGCAATCATGTCTCCTTCAGCCACACTACGGATCTCCTCTGGACTGACCACAGCTGCGTTCACTTCACCTACAACAAGCCGAAACCCACCAACCACCTCCAACCAACTCTGCAAAGAAACTGGAACAAAATCACCATCGACCAGATCTCCTCATCGCTCCTTCTAAACACCCCAGCCCACTCTTCTAACCCAGACCAAGCCGCCGCCAACTTCACCCTATGGTTATCCAACACCGCCGACATCCTAGCACCACTGAAAAAACGTCAACGCAAACCTAGCAGCAAGAAGGCCTCATGGTTCAACGATGATCTTAAGAAGTCCAAGAAACTCTGTCGCTCCCTTGAAAAGGCCTGGAAAAAAGACCCAACCACTAGCACCAAGGACGCCTTCAAAAACGCCACCCGCACACACCACCAACTAATCCGAAAGGCCAAGAAAACAGCATTCAAGGATCGACTAGACAACAACGCCCACAACAGCAAGGAACTTTTCAACATCGTCAAGGAATTTACCAACCCCTCGGCCAACTCCAACGACATCACCCCTTCCCAAGCCCTCTGCGACTCCCTGGCTTTATTCTTCCACAACAAAATTGCAGACATCCACAACAGCTTCGACAACCAACCCGGAGACCAACCCATCCAACCATATGCTGAACATTCTCCCCCCTTGAAGGCTCTTAACGACTGGAACCCAATCTCCACTGAGGACACCATCCGCCTGATGAACTCTATCCACTCAGGATCCCCCACAGACCCATGCCCTCACCACATCTTCAACAAAGCAGACTCCGTCATAGCACCGCACCTCCGAGACGTCATCAACTGCTCCTTCAACTCCGCCACCTTCCCGGAAAGCTGGAAACACGCTGAACTCACCGCCCTTCTGAAAAAACCCACAGCAGACCCCACCGAACTCAAAAATTACCGCCCCATATCGCTTCTTCCATTCCCAGCCAAAGTCATCGAGAAAGCTGTCAGCAACCAACTCGCCGCCTTCCTCGAAGCCAACAAATCCCTCGATTCCTCACAATCTGGCTTCCGAGCAAAACACAGCACTGAGACCGCCCTCATCGCAGCAACAGACGACATTCGAACTCTACTGGACAATGGAGACACAGTCGCCCTCATCCTGCTCGACCTCTCTGCAGCCTTCGACACAGTCTGCCACAGTACCCTTTTACAACGCCTCAGAAACATCGGAATACAAGGAAAAGCACTCGAATGGATCACCTCGTTCCTCACCAGAAGAACCCAGAGAGTCAGCCTTCCACCATTCAAATCCGAAGCCACTGAAGTCATCTGTGGCGTACCACAAGGATCCTCACTCAGTCCCACCCTCTTCAACGTATACATGAGCCCCCTTGCGGCCATCGCTCGCCAACACAACCTCAACATCATCTCCTACGCGGATGACACTCAACTGATCCTTTCTCTCACCAATGACCCCAGCACCGCCAAAACAAACCTACACGAAGGAATGAAAGAAGTTGCCGAATGGATGAAACAAAGCCGTCTGAAACTGAACTCAGATAAAACAGAAGTCCTCATCTTAGGTACATCCCCCTCTGCTTGGGACGACTCTTGGTGGCCGGAAGCCCTTGGAAAAGCACCCATCCCGACAGACCACGCACGGAACCTAGGTGTTATCCTGGACTCTTCACTCTCAATGAACAGACAAGTCAACGCCGTATCCTCATCCTGCTTCAACATTCTTCGCATGCTCAAAAAAACATTTCGCTGGATCCCCACCGAAACCAGAAAAACAGTCACCCATGCTCTGGTCACGAGCCGACTGGACTACGGAAACACCCTCTACGCAGGTACTACCGCTAAACTCCAGAAGAAACTCCAACGAATCCAAAACGCCTCAGCCAGGATCATATTAGATATCCCACGTAACGAACACATCTCTGGCTACCTGAAAGACCTCCACTGGCTACCCGTCAATAAGAGGATCACTTTCCGACTGCTAATCCACGCACACAAGTCACTCTACGACATCGGCCCAGAATGCCTCAACTCACGACTGTCCTTCTACACACCCTCCCGCCAACTACGTTCTTCCAGCCAAGCCCTCGCCACTGTTCCCCGCATCAACAAGACCACCATGGGAGGCAGATCCTTCTCATACCTGGCAGCTAAAACATGGAACTCACTCCCCACCTACCTTCGCCTTACCCAGAACCACCTAGCTTTTAGAAAGCAATAAATTCTCTGACTTGACTGACTTGACTACTGTACTAGCTCAGGAGTCATGCTGCCTAAGTGGAGAGATTGAGATAAACCATCTGGCCTCCGAACTTCATGAGAAGGTCCGGTCTGCACGGCAGGGTCACATGTGGATGCTCAGACATGTGGAAAAGGTCTGTGAACCACCATTGTCAGGGCCACTCCGGAGCATCAAGATTGCTCTGGAACTCTGGTAACACTGTTTGATGATATCTGATAGAATCAGGGGGATCGGAAGAAAGGTGTAAAGAAATTTGCCAGGCCCGTCGATCCATAGGGCATTCTCCAGCGTCCCTGGTTGGTAGTTCCTCAAGGCAAAGTTTGAACATTTATGGTTTTCAGCAGTTGTGCATAAATCTATAGAAGTACCTCACATACTGAAGATGCCTTGTATAACCTCGTTGAGATGAACCCACTCGTGGCTTCCCTGAAGAAACCTGCTTCGGGAGACTGCTTGAAGATTTTGAGCCCCTGGAAGATGAGTTACAGTGATTCTGAGGTCTTTGGTTATAAAACAATTCCAAATTGTCTGGGCTTCGTGAGATAATGGCCTGGACATTGTTCCCCCTTTCTTGTTTAAATAGTAAATTGTTGTCATGTCTTTCTGAAAACGCAGGGATTCCGTATTGACAGATGGGAGAAAAGCCTTCAGCAGTAGGTGAACCGCTCGTTTCCCTCCGAGACCATTTCCCCCGGATTTGAAGTTGATCCATATGAACTCCTCAACCTAACAGAGATGCATCTGTTACTACAGTCGGAGGGAATATCATGATAAAAAGGCATTCTTTGAAGGAGATTTTTCAGTGAGCACACTCCTTTCAGGGACTGTTTTGCTTTGGGAGAGAGTGATCTTCTCCTTCAAATTACCTGAATATTGATCCCACTGATTCTCCAGACTTTCTTGAAGTGGTCTCAAGTGGAAACGGGCGTTTGGAGTCAGAAAAATGCACAATGCCATTGAGCCCAGGAGAAATTATACTTTTCTCACTGTAGGAGGAGTACCTTTCATGAGAGAGCGACCCTTCAGACTGATCAATAACAATCTCTCCTCTGAAGGATACACTCTTGCTTGTATGGTGTTGATGGTGGCACCTAGGAAATGCAGAGACCAGACAGGAGAAGAGCCTAATTTGTTGCGATTGGCATGCAGGCCTAATCAGTGGAGAACATTGATCTTCATCTGATAATGGAGTTGCGCTTATTGTTGCGTTAACGATTTGATGAGACTGTCATCTAGATATGGATAGATGAATATTCTAAGTTTCCTGAGATGTGTGGTGACCACTGCCGTGGACTTCAAGAAAGTTCTGGGGGCTGATTTGAGGCCGAATGGAAGTACCTTGTACTGGTAGTGAACGTGACCTACTACAAATCTCAGAAATATGCAGTGCTTTCTGGCTACTGGGAGGTGAAAGTTGGCCATCTTAGAGGCCTATTCAGCTGAGTCAGTCTTCCTGATGGATTTGAGGATTAATTTGATGTAATGCTAGCATTTGGAAAACTTCTCTCCAAATCCATTTGATGGCTACTTTCAGATCTAGTATGGGTCTGAATTCATTTTTTTTTTTTTTTTTTTAATTTTTTGAAAACCTTTATTTTAAAACAGAGCACACAGCTATTCAGCCTGATATCCCGGAGGCAAGGCAGCATGGATGACAGGAGAGAATTAGTGCCAAACAATCTTACACATTATCATCGAAGGTTATTTTTATATTAAGATGAAAGTTCAACGAAAGGGCGCCCGAGGGCGCGAAAAGAGCAATAGAGGCAATGTGAAGCTGGGCGTCAGGGACGGGTAGGGGAGGAAAGGCAGGGAAGTGAACAACAAGGATGGGACGTCAGAATGGAAAGGAGGAGGGGGGGGGAAAGGACCAGGAGAATACAGTACATCAGAGCTCAGTTGGCGTTACAGGTCAGGGTAACACAATGTCGTGCAGGCTGACTGATTCAGGCGGTAAGCACACGTCCCCCCTGTACTCATTCCATGCCCCCCAAATTTTATTCCAAGTTTGAGGTCTCCCTCTTGCCACATAGACTGTCCTCTCCCGGAACATGCACCAGTCCATGTTGGCTTTCCACTGTATCAATAGGGGGGCCGCGGACGCACCCCACTTCTGAGCAATGTCCCTTTTGGCCACCATGTTCCCAAGGGTCACCCACCTAGTCTGCGCAGCGCTGTGGTCAGAAGGCTCCCATACGTTCAACAGGCATCTACGAGCTTCCGCGTGGGCAACCACGCCCGTGACCTCCTCCATGACTCGGTGCACTCTCCTCCAGTAGAAGGCTATTACTGGGCATTCCCAAATGATGTGCAAGAAAGTGGCGAGGGCTCCGCAGCCTCTACGGCAAAGACCGTCAGGCGAGAATCCCATGCGCATTAATCGAGGCCCTGTCATATACACCCGGTGCAGGATCTTGAATTGCACGAAGCGAAGACGGGAGGAAATTGCAACCTCCTTAGGGGAGGAAATCGCGCTTTGCCAATCCTCGTCATCAAGTTCAAGGCCATCCGCCACCCACTGGTCCCGCAAGCTAACAAGGAGATCTGTGCGCACGTTAATCAATTTCTTATATGAGAGGGAGATCGCGCTGTCCGGCATGTGCCCATCCAGTATCCTGTCTTCCAGGGGGGAACTCTCAGGGATGTCGCCGTCCGGCGGTGAGGCCGCGAGCAGCGCATGTCTCAGTTGAGCGTAACGGAAGAACTCCGTCGCACCCAGCTGGTATTCGGTGCGCAGCTGGGGGAAGGTCTTAATCGAGCCTCTGGAGAGCATGTCCTCAACCCTGCTGATGCCGATGAGGTCCCACTTATCAAACCCCTTGGTGTGCCATAGTCTACCCAGAATGTCCGAATCAAAGAGGGGAGTGAACCTAGTGAGTCTGCCTTGCCAGCCTTGTGCTTTAGTGACCGCCCGCCAAGTGTGGTCCGCCGTACGTGTAGGGCCCGTCAACCGCCGGTCGAATGACTTCGAGTATAGGGCCCGATAGTAGTTACCGTCGCCCATCAGCCATCTATCCATGGCATAGCCAGGACTACCCACAGGGCCATAGAACCCGTGGTTGAGGGCAGCAAATTGAGAAGACCAATAGTAACGGCGCACGTCTGGGAGAGCAATGCCACCATCGTACCATGGGAGCGTGAGTTTGTAGATGGCAACGCGGGGGCGACCATCCCAGAGAAGAGTACGAAGGAGGCCTTCAAGGACTCGAAAGTAGCGCGCCGGGACAGGGTCCTGGGCGTTTTGCAGGGCGCACAAGAACCTGGGCAGGGACATCATCTTAAACAGCGCGGCACGGCCAAGGAGAGAGAGCGGAAGCTTACGCCAGCTGTCTACATCACGCTGCAGACGCTGGAGGGGAGGGAGTAGGTTGTGGTCGTATCGCAGCTTGGGGTTACCAGAGATGTAGATGGCCAAGTACCTGAAGCCACGTGTGGCAATCTGAATGTTGCAGCCTCTGGGAAGTCGTGGAATGTCACCTTTAAGGACATACAGGGACGATTTGGCCCAGTTTATAATCAGACCAGAGTACCGTCCAAAGAGCCTGATCACATCACAGGCCACGATAAGGGATCTGCAGGGGGAAGTCAAATAAAGCAAAATATCGTCGGCATACAAGGATACCCTTGTGAGAAGTTGGCCCGATATGCAACGTTCGCTATTCTAGCGACCGCTATGTATCGTTCCAACGACCCTTATGGTGTTTGGTTGTAAGTCAACCTATAGACCAGCTATCCTAGTAGCGTGGATACGAGCAGTCTAAGGCTAAAGACTCGAGAGGGCGCGTTAAGCCAGCTGTTTACCACACATGTACCCCTTGAACACCCAGTGAAAGGACACCACACAAGTGTTATGAAAATAAACAATATATTTATTAAGAATCACAACAGCCCTGTACTCTTTATGAGGACAGGGTACTAAGCACAAACCAAATCTCTTTAGTAAATACTTCAAGTGCACAGTTTAAAACAAGTGTCCGGGGACACGGAAAGGTTAAGGCAAGTCGGAAGCAAGGGACTCGGGACCCTAGAGTAAGGAGGCTATGCAGGCACTGAAATGCCGAGTTACCTAGCCACGAGGGCTGCGGCTGCAAGTCTTACAGGCGTCGGGGTCTTCGCTGACGAGCCAGGAGCCGGAAGAAAAGGAGTTGCTGGCCGGCGACCAGTGATGAATAGTTCGTAGGGATCCAAGCCTGGATCGGAGATTGATGAAAACCTGAAAGCAGAGGGGACCAAGTTCGTACTACTAGCCAGTAGTCAGAGGGTACCAGGAAGGCACCAGTTGGCCGTCACCTCGACCAGGTGAGTGGGCGACGCTAGGCTCTGCAGTCTCACGGACCAGGAGGCGTTGTCGGCGACCACGGTGGAGGTGCGAGCTGTCCCACGACGGATGTCGCTGTCGGCGTCTTGAGTGGACCAGGAGGGTCCGGGGTGCTTCTCAAAAAGATGGAAGCAAGGGCCAGTCTGGAGCAACCAGACCGGCAGTGTTGATTCTCGGATGTCGTCACAGAAGGGCACAAGCCAGCGGCTAGTGACCAGACAACGTGCTGAGCAGCGAGCAGAAGGGCCCCACGCAGATCGTGGAGATGCTGGGAGACTGCACTTCGGTGCTGGAGCGGCTCAGGGTCGGGGCTTCTCGGACCCCAGAGCACTCACCAGAGAGTTACCTCGATGGTCGTGCTGGTTTTTAAGAGCGTGCAGGTTCTGATGATGGCCGGTCCCTCGAGGTCTCGTCGCACCCACAGATCACAGCTGAGCTGATGACGTGGGTAGAGGTCAGAGGTGCCAGGGAAGCCGGTTCTCGTCGAGCTGGGCCGTCGGATTCCTTGAGGAAGGACTTACAGCAAACCGCAGAGTTCTTAGATGGTGCCCGCTGATGCAGGGTGACTACTCCTTAGCCACAAGGGAGAAATCTTGAGAAGAGTCTTGAAGGTCCTTTCGTAGAAAGTATTCTTGATTCAAAGATGATCTAATTTGGAAGGGTCCCCGCTCCGGCCTTTATTCTAAAGAAAGGGGTGGGTACATGACTAGGTCCTGCCCTAAGGGTGGGACCAGGAAGGGGGGTAGTTACACCCCTCTCCCCTGCCGGACTTTCCCCAGGCCAGGGCTGTCGCCCCTGGAACTGGTTCTAACCGGCAGATGCGTAGTGAGCACCGGGGTGCCACTCCGCAGTCACCTTCTCGCAAAAGCCCTACCTACCCAGAATACACAAACCCTGTCTGGGACGGTGCGAACACCGCCCTTGACAGGAAACCCTTTGTCCAAGTGCTCCTCGCTGGAAGGACTCCCAGCAGCAGGAGGTCAGACTCGTGTCTGTGGTGGCAGCATCCATTTTGTGGAGCTGAGGCTTTCGTTAACTTTAACCGGGGTTCACAGTTACGTACATGTCGTGTCCCTCTAGAAGGGCGGAATGCTAACCTCGTCGCCAGAGTTGGTGAGAGGGCAGCACCCCGATTCGTATGACACCTTACTCGACATGTCTTGATAACGCGACACCGAAGTTACCGATATGGTACGCGTTATCATGGAACAGCCATTGGGTCTTGATTCCGCAAGCTGCAACCGGGCTCGGCTCGGGCCTGAGCTTAGTTCACACGAGCCCATGCACTCTGCCTTCAGGATTGTCAAGGCCTGCCATAGGAGTGACTGATAGGAACTCGGGCGTCCATTGTATGGTTAGATATAGGGCTACTATATCTAAAGCAAAGGGTGATTACACGACTTCGCCCCAGCTGTCATGCAGCCAGTTGTGTCAAATTTAGGAGGCCAGCCAGGGGTGGCATAATACATGCTGCAGCCCCTGGCGGCCCTGGGTACACCTATGCCCTGAGTTACAGGGTCTGATAAGGTGGCCCAGTACCAATTGGAAATGTACCTAGGGTACATGGAATCCATTTTAAAGAGAGAGCAGTAGGCCTGGGGTCCTGATTGGCAGGGTCCCAGGTCGACTATGTCCAAAACCAGCTAAAACACAGGGCAAAAAGTTGGGGGCAACCATAGTCAGGATGTACCTTCCTACACAACCCCCCCCCCAAACGAAAGGAGATAAGGCTATCCTTGTCCAGGTAAGCCTCTATTACCTAAGTGGCCATTTAAGGAAGGACCAGCTCTGGCTTGGTTTCCCCCTGTGTCATGGTCCACTAGGCAACCCCTCACCCTAAGGGCATCTGAGGGTCTCCACCATAGGGAATCTCTGTCTCTGGTGTGTCTTGGGAAAGAAGAAGGCTGATGCTGGGATGGAGTACTGAAGTGAGGCTCCTCTACCTTCGGGCTCAACTTCCTCCAATCACCATCCATCATGTGTGCCTTCCTTTCTTTAGCTGAGATGCACTGAGCTCTCAGGGTCAGCCTCTGGCTACCTAAAGCGGGAGGCTGAGTCCCTCTGTTTGGCTTACTGGGGGGACAGGTCAGGTCTGGGGTTTTTAGGCCCCATGTTTGGCTGTGCCCTACAGTGTCCAGCTGTGGGAGTTCCCTAACTACTTTTAAGGGGGATCCCTCAGGAGTCTGTTCTATTTTCACTTGGCTAGGCTTACCAGCTTCAGTGATCCTAATCTGTCGATTAAGGGGTTCTTTTGGACAGGGGGCCCTTTTGGGTCCACCACTGGCCTCCCTGTCCTCTTCAGCCCTGGGCTGACTGAGGCACGGTAGAGAGGTGCAGTTTACCTGCTCCAGACTGGGTCCCACCTGGGAAGGGTCCACTACCATCAGGGGCTCTGCCAGGCTAGGCCTGACTACCTCTGGGGCAGTTCCTTCAACAGGGGTAGAGTCAGTTCCCTGAGGAGGCTGGCTCTCACCTAGTGTCTGGGAGGGGGAAGACTCTTCTTCCTCCTCAATGCTCTCTGTTTGAGTGGAGTGATCCATTGTTTCAGGCTTCACAACCTCACTATCTGTCTGAGTAGAGGCTGAGACCATTTCAACCTTGCCAACCTTTTCAGGAGGGCACTCAGTTTGTGTTTGGGCGGTGACTGTCACAGCCCTCCTATCCTGCTCTGGAAATTCTGTCTGAGCCTGGGCAGTGGCTACCACTGCCCTTCCAACCTTTTCAGGGAGGAATGGTGCTTGGACGGGGGCTGTAGCTATTACTGCCCCACTAACCTGTCTGGATAGGCCTATCATTCTGGAATGAGTTTCTTGCTCCACCTCAGCCCATGCTGAGAGTTCCAGGTCATTCCCCAGTAAGCAATCTACAGGTAGGTTATCGGTCACGGCCACTCTCATGGGCCCTGTGACATTACCCCAGCTGAGCTTGACTACTGCCATGGGATGCCTTCTCTTCATTCCATGAATGTCCGTCACCTGATAAGTAAAACCAGGGGTCAGTTGAGCAGAGGGGACCAGATGGTCACTCACCATGGTGAGGCTGGCCCCTGTGTCTCTGAATGCCTCAACTTTCTGACCATTCACTAAAACTTCTTGTCTATACCTTCCCAAAATGTGGGGTCCAGTAGTGAAGTTGGCAAACCCCATGCCAGTCTCACAGACAAGAGTGTGGTCAGGGAACCTGGCTAGGCCATAGTCCTCCTGATTTCCCAAAGTAATGCCCACCACATTCTTGGGGGCACTCCCACCACCTGGGGGATTACCACTAGTGGTAACAGGAGGTCTGGGAGTGTTACTTGGGGGTATGTTTTCCTTATTGCTATTTTTAGGGCACTTGGCATCACTTTTGTAATGGCCCACCTGTTTACAGGTATGGCAATAAGGTTTCTTCTGTTCTGAAGGAGTGTTCTGGGACCCACCACCCTTGTTGGAGTTTTGGGGCCCTTGGGAAGTCTTCTCTGTGGATTTATCCCCACCCTTCTCTTGAGGCTTGGTCGATTCCTTTTTCTGGTCACCACCCTGGTTTTTAGGCCTAACCCTGGTTCTGACCCATTTGTCTGCCCTCTTACCCAATTCCTGTGGAGAGGTCAGATCAGAGTCTACCAGGTGCTGGTGTAATAACTGGTTCTGACAATTATTTAAGATTTGCTCCCTTATAATTAGATTATACAATCCTTTAAAATCAGTAACCTTACTACCCAGTAGCCAGCCTTCAAAAGCCTTAGTGGCACAATCGACAAAGTCAGACCAATCTTGAGACTGCGTTTTCTGGGTATCCCGGAACAGCACCCTGTACTGCTCCGTGGTTAGGCCAAACCCTTCAACGAGTGTATTTTTCAAGACTTGGTAATTATTAGCGTCCTCTACCCTTGTGGTGAGGAGCTTGTCTCTTCCTTTTCCTTCAAAGGAGAGCCACAAGATAGCTGCCCACTGACTCTGGGGAACGCCTTGCACAGTGCAGGCCCTCTCCAAAGCAGTAATCCATTTGTGGATGTCGTCCCCTTGTTTAAAGGGGGGCACTATCTTCCCAAGGTGTTTCGTATCGAAACTCTTTTCCCTATTACTAGGTACATTGCTGCCACCAGTGGGGACTGCCCCACTTAACTGTTGCTCTCTAGCAAAAGCAAGCTTTTCCTTGGCCAGGGCAAGTTCTTCCCTTTCGATCCGCAGATTAGCTGCCCTTTCCTTCGCTTCGTACACTCTCCTCTGAGGGGACGTCATCCCTCTTTGAGAAGAGTTGTGAGAGCCGTTGGTATGGAGGGATCTGCCAGAGCCTCTCGATAGAGATCTGGCTCGTCCATTCCCCATGTTAAGCGGAACCGACAGTAGCGCCGGGGTTCCCCCAGTACCACTATCGTGTCTGCTTAAGTTGGACCGTGTTAGTCTGACGACTTCTACCTGTCCCTTATCTGCCTCGTCCCCTGAGAGATCCTCATCCTCATCCTCCTCCACATCCTCGTTCTCGGTTGCGAGGTGAATGAGGTCAGGATCGTCCCGGGTTCCCTCGAGGGGAGGCATGTCTCCTTCTGGATTAGAAGGGCTAAGAAGCTTCTCAGCCTTTCTGGCATCATAAGTCTCTAGGAGACCAATCAGAAAGGAGGTGGTGGGGTTAGCCCCTTGCTTAATCTTCCTAGAGGTACATACTTGTCGTAACTCATGGAAGTTAAGCGCAGTATATCTTGACGGGATGACCTGTGGAGGGTCAACTGACACAAGGGGAGACTCAGAGTTTCCTCCTTTGTCCGACATACTGTTTCTAGTGTGGTGTAAGTGATGCACCTACCTACACTATGTGTTTACCTACTTTTCCCTTGCTAAGAGCTGTAGCCAAGGTGTGCTAAGCCTTGAGGAGCTACAACAGCTGGTTCAGTAGAACTCAGAGTATTCTAAGCTTTAGTTATATGTACTAACAGTACTTGTGCGATCTTTCAACAAGATATTCTTAGGATACGTGTGGTAAAACAACAGCAAGCTCAAATCCCAACCGCTGCTCACCAATGTGAGAAGTTGGCCCGATATGCAACGTTCGCTATTCTAGCGACCGCTATGTATCGTTCCAACGACCCTTATGGTGTTTGGTTGTAAGTCAACCTATAGACCAGCTATCCTAGTAGCGTGGATACGAGCAGTCTAAGGCTAAAGACTCGAGAGGGCGCGTTAAGCCAGCTGTTTACCACACATGTACCCCTTGAACACCCAGTGAAAGGACACCACACAAGTGTTATGAAAATAAACAATATATTTATTAAGAATCACAACAGCCCTGTACTCTTTATGAGGACAGGGTACTAAGCACAAACCAAATCTCTTTAGTAAATACTTCAAGTGCACAGTTTAAAACAAGTGTCCGGGGACACGGAAAGGTTAAGGCAAGTCGGAAGCGAGGGACTCGGGACCCTAGAGTAAGGAGGCTATGCAGGCACTGAAATGCCGAGTTACCTAGCCACGAGGGCTGCGGCTGCAAGTCTTACAGGCGTCGGGGTCTTCGCTGACGAGCCAGGAGCCGGAAGAAAAGGAGTTGCTGGCCGGCGACCAGTGATGAATAGTTCGTAGGGATCCAAGCCTGGATCGGAGATTGATGAAAACCTGAAAGCAGAGGGGACCAAGTTCGTACTACTAGCCAGTAGTCAGAGGGTACCAGGAAGGCACCAGTTGGCCGTCACCTCGACCAGGTGAGTGGGCGACGCTAGGCTCTGCAGTCTCACGGACCAGGAGGCGTTGTCGGCGACCACGGTGGAGGTGCGAGCTGTCCCACGACGGATGTCGCTGTCGGCGTCTTGAGTGGACCAGGAGGGTCCGGGGTGCTTCTCAAAAATATGGAAGCAAGGGCCAGTCTGGAGCAACCAGACCGGCAGTGTTGATTCTCGGATGTCGTCACAGAAGGGCACAAGCCAGCGGCTAGTGACCAGACAACGTGCTGAGCAGCGAGCAGAAGGGCCCCACGCAGATCGTGGAGATGCTGGGAGACTGCACTTCGGTGCTGGAGCGGCTCAGGGTCGGGGCTTCTCGGACCCCAGAGCACTCACCAGAGAGTTACCTCGATGGTCGTGCTGGTTTTTAAGAGCGTGCAGGTTCTGATGATGGCCGGTCCCTCGAGGTCTCGTCGCACCCACAGATCACAGCTGAGCTGATGACGTGGGTAGAGGTCAGAGGTGCCAGGGAAGCCGGTTCTCGTCGAGCTGGGCCGTCGGATTCCTTGAGGAAGGACTTACAGCAAACCGCAGAGTTCTTAGATGGTGCCCGCTGATGCAGGGTGACTACTCCTTAGCCACAAGGGAGAAATCTTGAGAAGAGTCTTGAAGGTCCTTTCGTAGAAAGTATTCTTGATTCAAAGATGATCTAATTTGGAAGGGTCCCCGCTCCGGCCTTTATTCTAAAGAAAGGGGTGGGTACATGACTAGGTCCTGCCCTAAGGGTGGGACCAGGAAGGGGGGTAGTTACACCCCTCTCCCCTGCCGGACTTTCCCCAGGCCAGGGCTGTCGCCCCTGGAACTGGTTCTAACCGGCAGATGCGTAGTGAGCACCGGGGTGCCACTCCGCAGTCACCTTCTCGCAAAAGCCCTACCTACCCAGAATACACAAACCCTGTCTGGGACGGTGCGAACACCGCCCTTGACAGGAAACCCTTTGTCCAAGTGCTCCTCGCTGGAAGGACTCCCAGCAGCAGGAGGTCAGACTCGTGTCTGTGGTGGCAGCATCCATTTTGTGGAGCTGAGGCTTTCGTTAACTTTAACCGGGGTTCACAGTTACGTACATGTCGTGTCCCTCTAGAAGGGCGGAATGCTAACCTCGTCGCCAGAGTTGGTGAGAGGGCAGCACCCCGATTCGTATGACACCTTACTCGACATGTCTTGATAACGCGACACCGAAGTTACCGATATGGTACGCGTTATCATGGAACAGCCATTGGGTCTTGATTCCGCAAGCTGCAACCGGGCTCGGCTCGGGCCTGAGCTTAGTTCACACGAGCCCATGCACTCTGCCTTCAGGATTGTCAAGGCCTGCCATAGGAGTGACTGATAGGAACTCGGGCGTCCATTGTATGGTTAGATATAGGGCTACTATATCTAAAGCAAAGGGTGATTACATGACTTCGCCCCAGCTGTCATGCAGCCAGTTGTGTCAAATTTAGGAGGCCAGCCAGGGGTGGCATAATACATGCTGCAGCCCCTGGCGGCCCTGGGTACACCTATGCCCTGAGTTACAGGGTCTGATAAGGTGGCCCAGTACCAATTGGAAATGTACCTAGGGTACATGGAATCCATTTTAAAGAGAGAGCAGTAGGCCTGGGGTCCTGATTGGCAGGGTCCCAGGTCGACTATGTCCAAAACCAGCTAAAACACAGGGCAAAAAGTTGGGAGCAACCATAGTCAGGATGTACCTTCCTACAACCCTGTCTTCGAAGCCAGGGGCCCACGTAATCCCGCGTAGATCAGGATGCACACGCAGTAGGGCTGCGAGCGGTTCAAGAGCCAAGGCGAACAGAAGAGGCGACAGGGGACAGCCCTGTCTAGTACCTCGATGTAGGGGGAATGGCGTCGACAGGCGGCTGTTGACCGTGACATTAGCCATCGGATCCGCATACAGTAGCTTCACCCAGCTCATGAAGATCGGCCCAAAACCAAGTTTGGACAGCACTGCCCAGAGGTATGGCCACTCGAGAGAATCGAAAGCCATCGTGGCGTCGAGGGACGCGAGGACAGCTGGCTCCTCGAGGGTGTGGGCTCTAGCCATTACACCGTGGAGGCGACGTAAATTGAGAGCGGTGTTCCGGTGGGGGATGAATCCCGACTGGTCAGGGTGTACGAGGTCGCCAATAACACCAATCAGCCGGTTGGCGAGCAACTTGGCGAGGACCTTGGGCTCCACGTTAAGGAGAGATATAGGACGGTACGATCGACAGACGTCACGTGGTTTACCCTCCTTGTGGATGACCACAATGGTGGCCAGCCGCTGATCCAGGGGGAGACAGCCCCTCTCAAAGGATTCCAGGAACATTTTCCGCAAGTGCGGAGACACCGCATCCGGGCGGATTTTATACAGTTCAACTGGTATGCCGTTAGGCCCAGAGGCCTTACCGGTTCGTAGGGAGCGGATCGCCAAAGCAATCTCTTCGGCGGTGATGTCCCTATCCAAGTCCGCTCTCTCGTCATCAGAAAGGCAGGGAAGGTCAATATCCGAAAGGAAAGCCGACGAGTCCGCCTCAGAAAATTCCGAAGCAGACTCATAGACTCCACGAAAGTAACCAGCGAATGAGTCGACAATGGCACTAGGGTCCATAAGGACCACACCATCGTCTCCCAGGAGTTCAGGTACCACGCGACTAGCCATTTCCCTCTTGTCTAACCAAGCCAGCAACTTCCCGGCCTTATCGCCCACATCATACACACCGCCCTGCTGTTCTCTGGCCAGAGTGAGTGCGGCATTCACGGCCAAGTCGTGGTACTCCGCTTGTTTCAGTGAGAGGGTATGTAAAGCAGAGGGGTCCGGCTCGGGCCCCAAATGGGACTCGAGACGCAGGACCTCCTGCTCAACAATCAACAGGTCAGAATCCCTAGTCCGGCGGGCCTCAGCGATGAGCGCCTGGGCCTCACCCCGGAGCACTGTCTTAAAGGCCTCCCACAACGTAACTGCCGACCTAACCGAGCCCACGTTCTCGGAAAAATAAAGATCAATGGCTTTGGCCAGGAGAGAGCGGGTCTTGAAGTTACGAAAATACCACGGATTGACCGTGGCCGGTCGCTCCGACAAGACCACCCCAAAGTCGAAAGAGACCCATATCGGGGAGTGATCCGAGATGCCCCGTGCCAAGAAGCGGGCTTCGGAAACGGCCAATGCGTGCGATGCCAATGTGAGGACATAATCGATGCGGGAAAGACTCCCATGCGCACCCGAAAGAAAGGAAAATTGACGGAGCGTAGGATGTAGAAGACGCCAGCCATCTACCAGGCCCATAGACTCAAGAAAGGAGGACAGCCACATCTGTTGATTACGTAGGTCACGGGGCGGTTGGCGATCAAGCAGACCAGAGCAAACCGAGTTAAAGTCACCTCCCACTATTAATCGGCCAGACGGCATAGACAAGATGGCACCACCAAGGTCCTGAAATGTACTGGATTGAAGCCCTGGGGGGACGTATACAGAAAACAACGTGAGGGAACGCCCTTCCCATCTACCAGCCACGGCAGCGTAACGCCCCCTGTCATCAATCAAGGTGACATCTATCTCTAGGGGAAGGGACGCGCGCATGAGGATACCCGCCCGCCAGGAACCGGAAGAGAACCCCGAGTGTGCCACCATTTTGTAGCCTTTGCTATTCAAAGCTTTACATGCGTTTCCCACCAGGTGTGTCTCTTGAAGGAGGACAACATCAGGCATGTGACGTTTGATCAGTTGTACATACATTTGGTAATACGGGATGCACTCCGATTTCAATAATGTTCAGTCAACTGTTTTTCAAGGTGTGCGTGCGACTTGGATCGTGCCTTGCCCAGACGGCACTGGAACATCAAAAATTGCTATGATATGAGGCGTCATTACACCCCTGCCAAATGCACTGCAAAATATGCCACTTTGGCCAACTTGTGTGCTTAATTACTCCAACTTTAATCAAGTTTCATTTTAGTTGTACTCTCCGTGTTTCTCCGTGATTTTCAAAATGACTTTAGTAATGTAAATCCCCAAATGCTTTCTTACATTGCTTAATATCGAATAAGTTGTCCACTCTATCTAATGTTGGTTTAAATAGGAGAGAGGTGAAGATAGAGTGGACAACTTATTCGATATTAAGCAATGTAAGAAAGCATTTGGAAACAAACATTTTCCGTAATGAGAGTGAATGGAAGTAAAATCGAATTAATTGTTACACATCGAGGATAATGGGCACATTACATTATTACATTTTTAATCATGAGGATATTTGCAACAAAATGTTAAATTATAAGCAGTAACAGGCTATCATTTCTATTGTTTACAGTGTTCCCTGACGAAGGGCACTGCGTTGCCCGAAATGCATTGGATTTAATAAACACTGCCATTGATGAATCACGCATTTGTCAGGTTCTTACATGAGGTCCGGAGCGGCACTGTTCGAACTTTAAGAAGCATGGAAATTGGCGCATGATTCCTTGTGGGGATTTACATTACTAAAGTCATTTTGAAAATCACGGAGAAACACGGAGAGTACAACTAAAATGAAACTTGATTAAAGTTGGAGTAATTAAGCACACAAGTTGGCCAAAGTGGCATATTTTGCAGTGCATTTGGCAGGGGTTTGATCAGTTGTATCACCACCCCTCTCTTAATTCGGTCACCCAACCCGTTAACATTCCAACTGAGAATTCGCAACTTTCTACCCCCCATCCCTCCACAGCCCGCCCCACCCAGTCCCACAAGACACCCGCATCAAATACAGTTCAGGAGCACAAATGACCCATTGCCACACAAAAGAAAGAAAGGAAAAACCAACAAACAAGATAACTCTCCCCAACATGCCCCCCACCCTGCACCCCTGCATCAGACTAAAAAGCCCCCCCCAACCAGCAGTGTGCCTGTCGCCCCATTAACTACTCTACGAAAGACCCAGAGGAGAAAGGAATCCCCATGAATACGTCCCGCCACCCACCATGGAAATGAAGGAGAGACCGTTAATTAACGAGTCACAATTCCGGCAGTCATTCGAGGCGGGGGAGCATCAGCTCCTTGCTCAGTTTCGCCGTTCCGCTCCGCCCGAGGCGCCCCCAACTTCATACTCCTGTTCATCCCGATGCGGCGAAACCGTGTCCAACCATTCACTGACATTTTCAGGATAGTCAAAGAAAAGGGCACGTCCCTTGTGTTCAACACGGAGTTTCGCGGGGAACATCATTGAGTATTTGAGACCCAAGTCCCTGAGGCGCCTCTTCACTCCCGCGTAGCTCAGGCGTTGGCGCTGTACCAATCTGGTGAAGTCCGGATAAAAGTGTATCTCCGCATTCTGGTATTGGAGTGGACCATGCGATCTGGAAGCTTGCAGGATCGCATCGCGGTCCCTGAAGTTGAGGAGGCGCGCCACAATCGGTCGCGGTGCCGCCCCCGTCTTCGGCGGGCCACCCGGTACCCGGTGGGCACGTTCCACCGAGAAAAAGTTGCTCAATCCAGAGGGCGCCAAATAAGTTTTAATCAAGTCCTCCACAAACAGGTCCGTTGCAGCATTCTCGGACCCCTCCGGTACACCTACTATGCGGACGTTCTGCCGCCTGGCTCGCCCCTCAAAGTCCTCCAGCCGCCTTGAGAATAGATCAGTGGTCGTCCGCAGGTTGCGGACCTCAGTCTGTAACTTGGAAACGTCGGAGGTTAGGCTGGAGGTCTTGATGTCGAGCGCCTTCACACGCTCATTGGTCCTGCCCAAGTCGGCCCTTATAAGGGTAATATCAACGGCCATAGAGTCCACTTTGTGATTAAGGGTTTCATGTTGTTGCTGCATGTCGGCCCGGAGGCTCGTGATGGCACCCATGATGTCCACGAGGGTGAGGTCCGATCCATCCGGCGGGCTCGTCGATGGGGTCCCTTTAGAAACGGCCCCCGATGTAGGCGGTGACTTGAGATTCACATATCGCTCAATGCGATTCTGTTGGGTTTGCGACTTGCCCCGGCCACCCTTGTTCGATGTCCTGTCCGGGTCACCTCTGCCCGCCATGATGGGTACGGGAGAACAAAGGCAAGGTGTCCACAAGTCCGGGTCCGCAGCCAGAAGGCAGGTGGGGCCAAGGAGGCAAGACCAAGGTGTAGAAGGCACAAGCAGGAACACAATCACCCCACCACTGAGGGCGGCAGGCGGACACTACGCAGTCCGATCGTGCGAAGTGGCGAAGTCCGGAGGTGAGGAAATATAAATGTTATGGTCAAGTAATGTTCCCTAACGTGTACCCCACCGTCTCCATGTACCAGCTTAAAGTGCATGTAACTTCCCTCCTGTGTCAGCTATGAAGACGCAAATACATTTGCGTCCAACGTTAACATGTCCTCTTTCAGACCCACCCTGAATGGGTTTAATATTCCGTTCCTAAGTATGCCATGCCAACGTCTTTTCGTGGTGTACTTTACACGTTTTTCTGCTCTGGCGAAGTAGGCCCTGAATTCTGCCATCGAGCCTTTTCCTGCCTTCTGACTCTGAAAGCCTCAGCCCAGGCTGCCTCTGTACCCGTGACCTCTGCCTTACTCCCTGTGCGGCTAACGGCGCTTGGCTCAGCCTGCTGCCTGCCAAGACTGTATTCAACCTTCGAATTATCTGTTCCGCTCCTCGAAAATGCATTCCTACCTACTAGTTTAAGTAAACATTCCCCCAGCTGCCGAGCAAAGGGCCCGGCCTCACTGTCTCCGTGCAAATAATTCATAGCCTCTGTTACCATGGTAGGCTCATGCCCCCTCGCATCTCATGCAGACACTTAGACGCTTATACAGGCACTCACAGTCAGTATAGAACAGCCTCTGCTCAAGAGACCTTTCCCTCTAGATAATATGGTTCCCAAACATCAGATATCAGATATGATATAGGAACAAGTTGATCTGGCATGCCAGACTTCTGTCTCTTTCCGCTAGTGTAAATGTCAAGTCCCATGCACCCTCCAGTTTCACGTCAATCACACGTCATGCAGCTGCGCGCGCATCCAGACCTCAGATTTCTGCTGACATTGCAAGATTCTGCTTTGTACCCACCTACTTGTGACACTTACATGTGACGTCTCTAGCACACACCTCTATGTTCACGCCTAGTTCACGCCTTTTTGATTATGTATTGCTAACACGTGTATGCTGTTATCTTGTTTCTCTCAGCTGTTACGCCTACTGTATTGGTATCCAGTATATGCCTTAAAGTATAAAAGTTGTGTCTTGTCATTAAAGTATGCTCTATCCCTTCCTGCACCCCAGTGGTGGCAGGAACCCGATATCCGATCTGGTACCATGACCATTCCTTTTTAAGGAATAAAACCCCTAAGAACTCTAACACCACGGACTCTGCCTCTTTCTTTCCGATTGAGTTATTTTTGTTAAAGTACTTACCTGCATAGAAATTAGGACGGTAAATCAAATATTTACCACAGAGGGACAATGGCACCGTCACGGAGCGGAGTTCAGCTCGACATAACTTTGCACAGGAACTACCGATTTGAAAGCCGATTGCAGTCCCCGCCTCAGCAGACCACCAGCAATACAATTCCACCAACGTGGATTAGGATGTCAGGCAGGATATTTGCGGCGGGTCGGACGGTCCACGGAGCTCCGAGCTTACGCGGCCATCTTGGGCACCCGCGAAGCTCCTCCCTGAATTCATTTTTGGGGCCTTTCTTTTCACAAAATTGATGGATGGCCACTGTCAGGAAATGAAAGACACTTCCCCCTACCAGAGTGGGAAACGGAAGACGGGGAAGCAGAGATTCATTTCTTGGAGCCTGCTGGAGCCTTTTCTGCTTGGGCAAGTTGATGACCAACATTTTGTTTGGGTTGACGACATTGGTGTTCCTGGAAAGGTCTTTGTTGATGATGCAGGTGGTGATCTTGCAACCACTGAGGGGTTTGAACCCTCGGTTGATAGAAACATCATTCATACAGCTTTGTCTGTGTTGTTCCTTATGCTTTTCAAGGCCCACCGTCTTTATGGTGTCCCTTTCTGATTTCATCGGAGCCATTTCATCATTGGTATGACTGCAGAGTATGGTGTTGCTAGAGATTAGTAGATTAAGAATCTTCTACTGGGATTCTTGTTTTAGTGCTGTTAAACAAAGCCAAGAATGCCACCTAAGGGTCGATCCATGGCAATATTTATGGGATGCCACTAGTGAAGTGTCTGCAGCAGCACCAATTACTTGGTTGGAGACCATTATGGACCCATATTCCACTTCAAGTTAATCGTCCCTTCAATCTCTCAGGAGGTGTTCTGCAAACTGCTGCAAGGAGTCTAATGAGGCCCTGTTTTACCTGCCCGGCAGGGCAGATACACTAGCGTCCTTCATTATACTGGCTGCCGTACTACACACCTAGCGCCCAGCCAAATCAAGTTTTTTTACTCTTTTTGATCGGGAGGCCTGTAGACGAAGGAGTAGTAGAATGCACATTTTTTGCAATTAGAATGACCATTGAATCAGGAGGAGGATCAGAACAAAGGAATAGCGTGTACTTCTACGGAGGTCCATACTTTTTCTGGAACCTCAACAAAGCTGATTTGGAGTAAGGAACAGTGCAATTGCTGGTTCCAATAAACCCAGAATTAGGAGCAGGAGGGGTATAGACTCTGTTTGTTGGTGGAACATCTCGAAAAATCACCGCTGTTTATGTTGTCAGGCAGGTAACAGAATATTTAATTTTGAGTAGCAACTCTTGAAAGGTGTTAATGTTGTCAAATGGAGAGACTCTTGGCTGAGTTGGTGAATATCTTCCAGCACTGGAGGAAGAAGTCGAATAAAGAGTTCTGCATTTTGATCTTGTTCTAGATGTAGATCTGGACGCAGGATGGTAATGACGTGTGTGCTTGGAAGATCAGTTGAAGAGGAGTGCCGAGATAGATAGCGATGTCTCGGTGTGAAGAGGAGTGCCGAGATTGCTAGCAGTGTTTCGAAGGCACCCGTGCTCTAGATCAATGTCGAGATCTGGAGTGAGATGATAGAGATCTTGGAATAGTAAGAGGTTTCCCCGGCAAAGGTGCTTCCAAAGGTGTCTCTGGTTGTGGGAAAGGTGCCGGTATAGGAGATGGAAGAGGCACCAGAGGAGGTAGTGAAGGCGAGGGAGAATCTGGAAGAAATATGGGAAACAATGGTGAATATGCCCTGGAATATTCAGTATCAGAAGTTGATGTTAAACGCCTTAATCTTGATTTTCTGATTCTTTCTACAGGTCTGGAGTACCTCGATGTTGGCAGACTCCTCAACGTCGATCTTTTCCTATGCCTAGACAGACTTCTTGACGTTGAACTTCTCCTACGTCTTGAAATCCTTCGGCATTTACCGGCTCTCGACGGCGAGTTCACCGTTGATGTCCTCTACGTTGACCTGGTACAATGTTGTTTTTGATGGTGGTCTCTCTTTTTGTATCTCCCTCGCCTGGAGTCCTCAGAGTAAGGTGGAAGAGCCTTGGTAGAGGACTGACCCTCTCCTTGCTCCCATGATGTCCCATGTTCAGACTACATCTGGTACAGATGAAAGCTGTCAAGTGAAGTAGTTTTCAAAGAATTCCTAGTCAAATTTCTGAGGAAAAAAAGCCAAAAAGGTCATGCCCAGTGCTCCACAACCCTGTCACCAAGAGCTGGATAAAGAACTGAGGCAACTGTAATCTGCTGGGCATGATGGGATACTGATGAGCTATGAGCCACTAAAGGCGCAATTGCTCATTTCACATCTACATAATGGCATCCTATGGGGCTACATTGTCTTCTCTGCTTTCATTTTTGTCCTTTTAAAAAAGGTTCGAGAAAGATTTCAACAGTCAAATATCACAATTCCAGTTAATTTGCCTGAATTTTTTCATCTATTTATTAGACTTTTTTTAATGCAATCTGAAGCAATTGGCCAATGTAGCCTTCCTTATATGCTGCAAAATATTAATGTCTTAAGTGTTTCTTCAGGCTTTACTGAAGAAAGGCAAACATCTATACTTAAGAAGATATATTGCACGTTTGCAGGACTATTCAGTGCTTATGACTTTCAAAAGATATCTATGAGAGAGAAACCCAGTTCATTTCCCAAGACTCCTCTAGATAGGGAGTTCAAGAAAATTGAAGTGTTTGGAAAACAAAAGTTCTCTTCGGGTAACCTTGCACAGAGATCAGTCAATGCAGTCTGTCTGTTGGGTCGTTACACACATACCAGTTAGGACATGGCCAGTGAGATAGTGCTGGCAATCCGGGACGATCTTAGGCCTACTCTGGCTCAAACAATTCATGACGGTCAGGATGCGGCCAAATACACGATTTGTGCTGGCCTTGGTACTACTGATTGACTGGGAGGCACAGTAGGCACCAGAGTTGTGCTCTGCCGCCATGCACATATGCGCTCCACAGGATTTTCTGGAGATGTGCCTCTTTTATGGATAATTACGTTGAGGTCTCATGTCTTTTTGATGAAAAAGCCGATTCTGCCCTTGGGTGTTTCAAGGACAAAAGAGCCACAGCACTTTTGCCAAGTCTCTTAGGCCCTGTCAAGCAATTCTCACAAAAGTTCAGAAAATTCAAAGGATACTCCAGGTGGCTGATGGCAGACAGCGATAGCTGCCCCAACTGTTGCAGCAGTCACCCTAGTCCTTTTGAGATCGGGTACTTGGGTATTCCATACAAAGCACTGGCCAGTGTCACCAGTATTCTCAGCCACCAAGCAGATTTACTTTGCCCTTACCTGCACACACCCATCTCATGGGTTCAGTATTTCTTCCTGGGGTGTTGATTCATCACATTTGACAGATAAGTTACACAAATCGTTCAGCATGGCTATACTGTACCCCTAATTTTAGCTCTGCCATATTCCTCCCCATATCCGACCGACTGTCAGAGGAGCACTTCTCCATTCTATTACAGGAGATGCGAGTGTTGCTCTCCAAAAGTACTATTGAGAGGGTTCTAAACTCGGAAAGAGGAGAGCGTTTCAGACTTTGAAAGAGGAGAGGGTATTACTCTTCTTATCTGCTTGTGCCGAAAAAGCACAGAGGCCTCTGGTCTATATTGGAACTTCAGCTCCGGAATACCTTCTTGTGGAACGACTAAGTCAAAATGATCACGCTGGCCCTGATCTTGGCTGCTCTAAACTTGGGGCTCTGAATGGTGAGGTGTCTTTGGCTCTTCAGGGAATGTTATTTTTCATGTTCCCACACTGTAGTCCCACAGATGTTACAGGCGGTTTAAAGACGCCCAGGAGCACTTTCATTTTGCAGTGCTTCCCTTCGGCCTCACCACAGCCCCTTGGTTGTTCACAAAAGTGCTGGCGGTGGTCACAGGACACCTTCGGAGTTTGGGATACCAGGTTTCCCCTACCTCAACGACTGGCTGTTGAAGGTGGGCTCGTCAGAGTCAGTCATACACCACTTCCAAATGACTGTGACCCTCCTGACATCATCTTCATAGAGGTTGCCATTTATGGGAGGGAACCAGGATACAGTGCAGCTCAAGGCCTTCCATCAGCTGCTACGAATCCAGAACATTCGGACTCTGTCCCGGATATGTCTGCCATGTGCATGTGATTGGAATATATTTCTGTCTCTCACAAAAAAAAGACTTGGAAAAATCTCCTGAAGAACTGATTTGTGGGAACATCTGACTGTTAGCAAATCTGTGCCCATGTCCTTCCCGTTGTCATCAAGCTGAGAACCTAGCACAACTTTGTTGGTGGGATTTCAATTTAGTAAACCCCCACAAAAACATGTGTGTCACTGCTAATAATTTTAAGGAATATATGTCTATCCTCAGCCTGCCCAATCTAAAGTAGATGCTTGCTCTAAGTCACGTACAGTAGCCCCGAGATGGACAGGGGTATCCTTATTTTGCTAAGTACATTATCTAAGCTAATTCCCTTGGACATCGTGCTGTTTTTCACATTCTACCTTTTGTATGTTTACTTAGATGCCATCTTCATGCCCAACATCTAGTGCCAGTTAAAGACTATGGTAGAGATAGCCTCAGACTTACTTTCTACAATCTTTCCCTCAGAAATGTCACAATTTGTGTAGATAATCTGCTGAAGAGGGGTCTGCAGTGGCCGCATGTTGACCTCTTTCGGATGTTTCATTGTTAATTGTCTAACATCTTGACATATTAAAACACATGTTGCAGAGTTTCTTTACTTCTGCACATGTGCATTTGCCTGACATTCCAGATTTGACTAAGTTCACTCCTAGGAGAAGATAATTAGATCTCGTTAACACAAACAGCCAGCTGTCTTGGGGTGGGGTAATTACCGTCGATAAGGATGTGTCCGATTCTTTCCCCTAGCAGGCCATTTGAAATGGGGACTTCATATTATGCAATGCAGATTCCTCATATTGTCAAAAGGGACGTTAATAATCAGAGCTTCGTATTATCAGAACAACGGAAATGTGGTCTCTAGACCTGATAATGTACTCTTCCCAGCCCTTTGTATACAGTTTGGGGTTGCCAGTTTTCACAAACTTTCTCCAGGCAGCATCCAACAAGACACGTTCGCGAGACTTCTTTTCACTGGATATCAGCTTTGAGATTTTCTTCACCTCCTTCCATTCAAAAACATCCTTCTCAGGAAACATTTGAGGGAAGCAGCTGAGGGATTCTTATAGCACTGAAGTTTTTTGAAGAATCTCATTTCTGTTACACCTACTTCACTCGTATTGGGGCTCAACCCTCATTTTTCATACCTGTACGAGAGCCTGCATCCATATGTTGCTTAGATGATCATGTCCACTTGACTGCTGATGCCATTGCCATAGTTCTTGCCAAGTTCTAGTTTGGGGATGTGTTCATACTTTAAATTAATTGGATTGGCAGTTATATCATCAAAATACAGGAATTATTTTTCTTGCTCAATTTTGTCCTTCCTAACCTGTAAATGTTACCTTTTCTTTCTCTGGAGGACAAACGCTAGGATTTTCCGGGGTTGATCAAGGTCTTTTTTCCTTGCAGAGGTTCCCCAGTGCAGTCAGATGGCACTTACATGGTCGTTTCTTCCTGAAGATGGAGACTGAGACATCTTCGTAATGTGGCCCTTTAAAGCCTTTGATAACTGGGAAATCTAAGGATAACCCCTTTGCTCCTCCAAATACCATGTTTACATATAACAGCATGGTGCTGTGGCCCATGAAAGGCCTCATTTGACTTCTTTCCAGCCCTGAAAGGCTTGTTGGGTCCCTAGATATTTGTTACCCATAGAGGAAGTCCTTAATTATATTCACCTAGTTATCTCCACTCTCCTTTGCTGCAGCTTCACCCACAACTTTTTCCGGAATCTACTCCTGCTAGCAAGAAGGAGACTTCCTTTCTTTTGTAGTATCAAGGGGATTTACATCAGCCATGCTTTCTTAAGCAGTGATTTGCCCTACAGAGTATTAAGGTTATCTCCCCAGACTTGTAGCAGAGTGTACCAAGGTTATATACAATAACGAAAAAGTGGCATACCTGATTTATTTCTGCCTTGATGTCCAAAAGGCGTTCCAGTTCTGTAACTCTAGTAAAGCATCGAGTATCTTCATGGGCAAAGTCCAGCATGCTCTGTGAAAATAACAAAGCAATAGAATAAACAGCATTCTTAACTTTTCAGACAAGATGTGCATTTAAATGTATTGTTTCAGTGTTCCATATTACTGGCAGTATATTCTAATATGTAATGGATTTCAGGAAAATTATTTAGTGAGGACAGAAATATTCTAAAGCAGTGAAATTAACAGTATTGTTCAGCACAGCAGATGGGAGTTACATGCCCAGCGCAACACTCGGAAGCCCACTGTGGTATTTAAATTTGCTTAAAAGATGTGAGCGCACAGAACTTACCAAAGTACAATGATGGCTTTAATGGCTTTAAGGACTACAAATCCCAACATGTATAAACTACACATACTCAATGTGACGTATTGGAGGTCAAGATAAATCGAAATCACATGCACTTAATCAGTGATTAAAGCCTTTCTGTGAGAACTCGCACGCAAGCTGCCTATGAATAAGAGGCGCCAAGCCTCGAAACACGTCAGGCGAGATAAAATAAAGACATCCGAATGCAGATGCTGGTTTCCAATTTTAATTATCGGCTGTTGAGTGCGCTTTCGTTGCTTTCGGGCCATTGTTGGAAATATATAAATATATATATAACCTACTGGCGGTCGCCAGAAGGTAGTTATAGTTAGGACCTAGTTTCCATAGAAAATCCCCAACATTCTATTGGGAATAACTTTGGCGCCGGTTGATGAATCTTCGCGAATTTCTCAAGGAAGATGGCCCGCTCATTCCCTGAAAGTTTTGGGGGGGATTTGTCAAGTGGGGGCTGAGAAAAAAGGGGGTCCCAAAACGTGTATTCCCCATGTTATTTTCCATAGGACAATTAGACACACCTACAGCCCGAACAGCTGAACGGAATTACAAGAAATTTGGCAAAATGGTGGAGTCTGATTCGCAGATCACGCTTTTTCTGAAATGGTGTAAATCCTTCCAGTAGTTTCTGAGAAAATGAAAAGAAAAAAATATATATATCTATAAGTGCGCACCGTGCGCGAATCGGGTGTGCGCGAGCAGAATTCTGATTTGCTGTTATACGTCTGTCAACATTCTAATCGGTGGAAACCAGAAAGTGTTGGCCGCCATTTTGTCACTGCGAGGCAGAAGAGAGCCCATAACAAAAGTGGAGAACGTGAAAGGGGGGCAGGGTAGAGACTCCCTGACCCCCTAGGCCTTCTCAGGGTGTCCCTGAAGGAACCCAAAGGGCAAAAAAAAAATTTCATTAATTTTTTTAAATCGCGAGGTGCGCACGTTGCGCGCACGTCAGAAAAAAACAAAAAAAAATACAGTTACATAAGTTTGAGTGTTTAGATGTTGGTTGGCTCTAAAAAGAGCTGTTGTGTTCATGGAGTATGTATATATATATATATATATATATATATATATATATATATATATATATATTGAATATATATTTATATTCACTTAAAAAACCATAGGTTTCACACACGTTATAGTTAGGAATTAGCATTTAAAAAACCTTGCAAATTAATTGAAAAAGCCATAGGTTTCACACGTTATAGTTAGCTGAACATTTCACTCATACAAAACCTTTGAAATTCCCTGTTCTAGTTAGTTCAGCTAACTATAACTCGCGCGACCGCAATGCACTGCTGATGAGGTCACATATTAATAAATATATATTACCTACTGGCGATAGCCAGTAGGTATATATAGTTAAGATTTTTTCTTTATGGAACTTTTGAAAATTCTATGTCTAATAACTTTGGCGTTTGTGGACGGAATTGGCTGAAATTTTCAGGAAAATGGCACATTTTGTTTCTGAGCAGCCCCTGAAAATTTGGGGGGGGGGCCGTCAAGGGGGGGCCGAGAAAAAAGGGGGGTCCCAAAACGCGTTTTTCCCATTCATTTTTCCATAGGGCGGTTGGCCTCACTTTTAGCTCGAACGGCTGAATGGATTTGCACGAAACTTGGCAAAATTGTAGGGACTGTTAGCCCGATGTGCCTTTGCTAGGTCTCAATATATGTGCTTCAGTGGATTTTGAGAAATTAACGTTTAAAATAAGATATATATCTGTAACAGCGCTCCGGGCAGCGCTCCGGTTCGCGTACTTTTCACGTAACGGAACTTTGCGATGCGAAGCTGATTGGCTCTCCGGTGTCTGTCAACATTCTAAACAGTCCGGAGCGGCCGCCATCTTGTCTCTCGGTAGGATCGAGAGACAAGAGGAGGCCAAAACAAAGGGGGAAATGAAGGAAGAGGGCAAGGTAGACCCCTTCTGACCCCCTAGGATTGATGAGGGGGATATTATAAAGCCACGCGGGGCCAAAAAAAAAAAATAATCTGATTTTTTCGCCGTAGAGACGCGTCTTGGCACGCGAACCGGGCAGCTAACCGGGAAGCTAACCGGGAGTGTAACGGGAGTCTGAGGAGAAGCTGATTGGCTGTTATCATTGTAAACAGTCTGGAGCGGCCGCCATCTTGTCTCTCTGTGGGATCGAGAGACAAGAGGTGGAAAAAAAAGGTGTAAATGAATGAAAGGGGTAAGGCAGACCCCTCCTGAACCCCTAGGATTGATGAGGGGGCTATTAAAGTTCCCTGCGGGGCAAAAGAAAAAAAAATTGCGATTTTTCGCGGTAAAGGTGCTTCCTGGTATGTTAACCGGGCAGCTAACCGGCAGCGTAACGGGAGTCCGACATATTGTGTTTTTTGAACGTTTGTGATATGTGCACGTGTGGATTTTGTCTAATTAAGGTTAAAAAAATATATATATATCTTTAAGCGTGTTCTGGCGCGCTTACGTTTTGGGTTTGGTTCGCGCTGCAGAGACGATACGTCACGGTTATGAGATGCATCATGAGGCGTCTCACGGGCTACGTGATACGTCACTTAATAAAGAATATATTTTACAGCTATAGATATTAGCTTTTAAAAAACCAATGAAATTCACAGAAAAAAACATAGGTTATAGACCATATATAGTTAGGAATTTGCATTTACAAAACCTTGAAAATTCAATGAAAAAACCATAGGTTATAGACCATATATAGTTAGGGATTAGCATTTAAAAAACCTTATTTTATTTGCACAAAACCATTGAAATTCCATATATAGTTAGTTGCACTAACTATATATCGCGGACCCGCAATCCACTGCTAATGATGTCACATATTACATCATTCATGACATGGTCAGTGACATCACTGATGACATCACTGATGACATCTCAAATGACATCACTGATGACACCACTGATGACATCTCAAATGACATCACTGATGACACCACTGATGACATCTCAAATGACATCACTGATGACATCACTGACATCTCATTTGACATTACTGATTACATCACTGATGATATCATTTATGTGATAATACATCTTCAGACTCTAATATAACCTTAGATACACTCAGTGTAAACAGGCACTCACAGACTGTCACACATCCATGGAGTTACTCACACACCTAGTCAGTCATGCAAAGAATCAATCACATCTCCATTTCCTCAACTATACAGTTATACACACCTTACTTATTCAAACATATACTAACACATATTTACTCTCTTATACAATCCTTGATACAAGTTCGTAATGATTCATACAGCCACTCTCACATTCACTGGCTCTTATGTTCAGTTATTTATATATGTCAACTCTCACATGGAGTGTGTTTTACATATGTACTTACTTTGACATGTAGCACTGAGATATCCATTCACTCACCAATATACTCATGCACACAGTCAACTGTCCATACAGCTGTTTCTACATGCACTTTTGAACCCATACACCTAGGGAATCAACTGCTCACACATCTATGCACAGAGTTATACACCTCCCAGCCACCCACACACATACTCAGTCTCCCATACAAATACTTGGGCAACCATTCAATAACCCATATAGTTTCTGATATAGCTACTGATTTAAACATGCAGCAGTTTACAGAACAACATAAATAATGATTGCCAAATTAAGACACTTTAATCACTAACCCATGCACTCAGTGAGACACATTTAATCATTCTCTCATACAGTCAGTCATGCACCTACTAAATCCTTCATCCAGACACTTATACATCCACTCATTCTTCAATATGTAAGACATATTTTAACTTTACAGAAACATACAGTCACTGGGTGTTGTCATCAGTGATGTCACTGACCATGTCATGAATGATGTAATATGTGACATCATTAGCAGTGGATTGCGGGTCCGCGATATATAGTTAGTGCAACTAACTATATATGGAATTTCAATGGTTTTGTGCAAATAAAATAAGGTTTTTTAAATGCTAATCCCTAACTATATATGGTCTATAACCTATGGTTTTTTCATTGAATTTTCAAGGTTTTGTAAATGCAAATTCCTAACTATATATGGTCTATAACCTATGGTTTTTTCTGTGAATATATATATATATATATATATAAACAAGGGCTGCAAAGCCCGAAACGCGTCATGGTTGGTTGTACCACGAAGAACTGAAAACAAACTTACCTGAAAGAAACTTGTGGTCTGTCTCCTGCTTCGCCGGTCCTGGGGGATCGGAGGTGGTAATGCGGAGTTCCAGTGTGTGTGTGTGTGTGTATATATATATATATATATATATATATATATATATATATATATATATATATATATATATATATATATATATATATATTCTAGTTGTTTCTGCAATTTAACAATTTAAAACAAATTGCAGTGTGTCACGCGCCGTTTTGGGGGGGGAACAGGGCAGACAAGTGCTACTGTGACACAATTGAGGTGGTTGGGATAGTTTGCAACTGGTGTCCCGATGCCCATTGTACTATATATAGCTCTGCAAAACATTGGGTCAAGAACAAGCATTCCTGCACTGGATTCTCATGGTAGGACAGCCGAGCAGTCACAAGCTTCCAACCAACCGATACAGTTAACTGAATAGCCAGCCTCCAGCACAGTGATTCTCTTTCTGTAAACGTAAATACTTTTATTCACACAGCAGAACAAAATAATACACAACGCAATCCAATTAGTGAATAGAGGGTGGTAACCATGGTTACCATCTTACGTAGGTGCCACAACCCCCCCATCCCCAGTACTCTCTCCCACCCAGAAGACCTCACCTACTAGTTGCCAGTGTTCTGTGACAGAGGCATGAATTAGACATAGGCACACATTATGTTTTGCTGATCCCACAAGTTCAAAATTGGAGCTTGCTTGTTCTTACCCCCGTTACTGATGTGGGGAAAAAACAAACAGTCTCAATCCCTCACGCTCTAGAATTCGGCACACATTACATTTGCTCTGTTCCAACTGCAAGCAGAGGCTTGTATATCTGCTTGTTGGTTCTTCAGCAATCGTTGGGAGGGGAAGGTCAGAGTGCATAGCAGTCACCCTTGGGAACACGATTTCCCAGAGGAATGCAGCATGTCAGGCTTCTCTTCCTTGGAGTGGAGAAGTGTGGCTCACTGATTAGAGCGGCAGACCCTGATGCAGAGGTCTGGCCCGGGACCAGGGTTCAATTCCCGACGCAGCAGGGTCCTGAACCCAAAAAATGTCCACGGACTTGATAATTCTCACCTCGGTGCCTATTCTAATCATGGGGTCCCACGCTACAACTCTGGGCAATAGCTGCTTAATCTCCACTACGGCGGCCCACCCGCTGCGGGATGCCTGGCTTTCACCTTGGGGATGCCTAGGGGTTATCTCACAGGGAAAAGCCAGGACGGGTTCCCAAGGCAAGCGCCTTGATGCCTTCGGGTGATACGTGCGCTATATAAGTCGCAATACATGCATACATACTTGATGGTCTCAACTCATGCTGTGCAAAGAAAACACTTTCTCTTTCCTAGAAGGCGGGCTTCAATGCCCTACGCATAACCTCCACTCTTCCAGCAGAAAGTGTATACTTCAGGTGATGTCCTCACATCTGGGAGACTGGTTGTCAGGCAGACAAGAGCTGTAGTTACATAGCAGTTCTTCTAGCACTTTGCAGAGCACTCCCTCCCTTGTTCATGAAGAAATTAGAACTGGAACAATCAGGCGGTAGTAATCCTACGAGTATATACAATTTACAGCAAAGGGGTGTGGATTCACTTTTCATGCTTCAGAACTAGTTTGGGCTGGTTTATTTTCAAATGTCTTTTCCACCTTGCACCCTAGACACAGCCTTTATGAAAAGTGAGGCTTCTCATTGTGAGAATTGCCAGTAAAAGAGTCAAATGGAAATGGATCTTGTCCTTTGTGATAGATGTCTCATTCCATTGAAGATCGCACTCGGTCTGTCCTCTAGAAGATAGCATGCCTAATTCCCAACTGACTCATGTGGAGACCATCAAGACTTCTTATTTACTTCCTTATTGTGTTATTAGAAATTCAAGTGGTCATTTAGTAGGATGTCCAGACATTTTGCTAAGTCCAAAAAGTTTGGAATGCTGCTTAATAATGTACTCCTCATGAGCCAGTTTCAGGCCTGTGAATTACATATAGAGGATGAGATGAGAATTTCAACATACTATAAACATTGATGCCTTCTCATCAAATTCCTTTAGTTTTCCTTGCGGAGTTCCCCAGGGATCTTCGCTTAGCCCTACCCTTTTTAATATTTTGTGTTGAGGAACTAGCCCCATTGGTTCAATCAATGAAAAAGATAGATGTTTTCACTTATAAAGTTAATCCTAGCGGAAGAAAAACGTGCAGCAGAACGGAGGGGGCTAGTCTGCACGTACTGAAGTTACTGTTTTTCGCTACCGCTAAAGATGAGCTTACCTCCATGCGGTTGTCCAGGAATTAAATCGAAGGGGCTCTGACGCGGGGTAATGTTCCTCCAAGGGCGTCTGAATTAGTAAATAGTGCCCGTTTATATATCGAACAACTCCCGCGCTGGCCGCTGTAAATCCATGGCAGCTGGGATATAAGGGCCACGTGGTGTTCCTATACTAGAGTGGCCGCCATCTTAGAATGCCTACATCTAGATATTACGCAATCCTTGCTTCTAAAATAAAGGACTTAAAATAACGGCGCCCATAGGTATTGCCCTGAAAAATGGAAAATAGGAGCCTTCAAGCGATGGGACGCTGTCCCCTGATAAACTATTGAAGATAACGGACTACTTTGCGGCGAACAAAAATGCTGATCGCCATATTATGATTGGCTGAGTGCTAAGGGAATACAGAGTACTCCAATGATGTACAGCAAAGTATCAAACCACCATCCTGTGGTTGGAAAAAACATTTCAGGCTGCTAGCAGTCTCACAAGATCACACTAGATGGCACAAAAAAAAACTATTAGTTTGTATTATAATATGTATGTTGTTTTATATGTTTTTTTTATTAGATGTTACAATAGAATGTGGGAAGATTAAGTTGTTATCCTGAAGAAGGCGGGCAGCTATCCATTTTGGACCCGCCGAAACGCGTCAATGCTTTTTGTCTGGGAATATTCCACGGATACATGCCATATGCATTCAATAGCTCTTGAGTATCTAGCTTAAAGTGTTCTCTACCTAGAGCTCTGTGCATTAAATGTATCTATCAATAGGTCGTAGTACCGTGGTGCTCCCTGACTGGATATATATTTTGTCTTGCTGTATTTCTGTCCCACTTTTATAATTTATGTGTTTTTATGAAATGTTTTTAACTTGTCATTTATATTGTACAACGAATTTTTAATCACATAGCTGCTTTTGTTACACGTGTTAATAAATTGTTAAGCTAATTTTTCTTAAACTATTCAATTGTTTCAATCCGATTTGCTTTTCTGGTTCACTTTGGGGATAGAATAACTTGTGAGTGTGCTATAGATATCTTGTTGTATGCCGAGTGTGCCTGTAAGAGTGGTTTGCTATACTGGTCTCCCAGGGGAATCTTTTCTAGACAATTGTCTTTTGGTACCCTACCCCTGTGGGAGTTTTGGGTCCCTCTCTCCTCTGTTTATATTTCTAGAATCAGCAACAACACTATCACGGTCTTGCAACAAGCAAGAATTAGAAAGTGCAAAATTAGAGGCAGAACAACTTTCATTTTGAACATCCTGAGAAAACGTGGCATCACCACCACCAGTGTGGTGAGAAGATAAATCATTAGAATGACTGGAGAAAGAACAATCTGTTAACGACAGACCAGAGTAAGTGCAAGGAGTTTCAATGACACAATTTTCATGGACATTTTTTTTCACTAAAACCACATTCCTTATACTCCACCATTTCCCATTCTCTACCAAGACTGCATGTTTGGAAACTTCACTCTCCCCACCAAACCATTGCCCTGGGGACTATAGAGGGCCACAGTCATGTGCATGATTCCCATATTGGTTAAAATATTTTGCATAGAATGAGACTTAAATTGGACTCCATTATCTGAAACTAGTCATTTAGGAACCCCTTCTCTACCAAACAGGAAGGAGAATGACTGATGAGCAGAAGAATCTTTAGTGAAGAAGATTCTGAATTACATGTGCAGGTAGGAGTGAGCGCTCGCGAGGTGGCAGTTGGAGGAGAGACAGGCCCAATTGAAGTTTTTTAAAGAGAAAAAAAAAAAAAAAACATACGACCTGCCGCCAACTAGTTCTGTAAGCTTCTGCACTACAGTTCAAACATGATATGAAGCACTGCACGTCAACCAGTGTAGAAATCCGTAAACTCCAAGAACAAAGTCAGGAAGTGCTGTAGTGTGTACAAGGATATCCCAACCGTCGCCAATTGTAATAAGGGTTCTTCAATGAATCCACAAGAGTATGAAGATGATTAAAGTCTTCTTTATTCTCCAATAGTACACAGCACAGTCCCAACACACCAGCCTACTTCAGAGGTCTCCGCATAACCGTCGGAGCTCGAATGATCAGCTGGAATCCCCCAGTACATTCCAATTCCACATTCAGTAACCATGGAAATAGAATACAACAAGCTCCCTGGAGATAATTTTAACGTTTTCTGTCCTTAGATTCTATTAAAAACATAGAGAATATCAAAGTGTTCACTCCCACTGCGAGGTGGGCCCACCTAGTGGCGAGTACCTCACTAGGTGACGGCCAGATGAGGAAGCATGGCACATCATTAGAATGTGGATGAGGGTTCTATAACAACACATGTACTGTGCCTGGTGAGCACTAAGAAGCAGGGCATAGTGACTGCTTAGTTTGGGAGGCATCCTCCACTTTCGGTTTATGTATATCAGTTCAGGGAAACCGGTGGGCTTTTCCACATAACTGTTCCCCTTCAATCATTTGTTTTGGTCCTTTCCCCTTGGCCTACCAGCCATCCTCTACCGTCCCTGAGATCCAGGGACCTCACAGCCATTATCTTGTCTTGCAAGGCCAAGGGTATGGAGTATCACAGTCATGGTCTGGCGTTGCAAGGCCCAGGAGGAGAGCTCACTCCCCTGGTCTTTATAAGCATGATCTAGCGCAGTGAAGCCCAGGAGAGGAGCCTTTTTAGGTTGAAGCCTACCAGACAGCAAAGCTGTCATGTTGCTAAAGATTTCTTGGGGACATTCTGAAAGCAGACTTAAGAATGCATTTCACCCACTGCTCGCCATTGGCTTAGTACCTCCCATTTACTTGCATTTCATTTGCTGGCTTTATTTGTTTTAGGCTGCCCAGCATGTCTTTGTCCCTCCGGCGGAGCGTAATCTGTCTGTTGTAATCTTCCTTGAGTACTCACTTTCTGGAAACAGGCCTTTCAATGTTGTTCCTATCTTGTCACATTTGCTGTAGATCCAAAGAAAGAGTTCAGATGTTAGGCTCTGGTTTCCGAGAAAGCTTGGGGTTTACTTTTCTTTCTCTGACTTCAAAGTGAGAGGATTTATCTAACAATCTACGAGCGTGAAAGGAAAGGCTTTTTTCTACTACCAACAAAATTAAAATGTCTGTAAATGAACTGTGAAAATATATCAGAATTATGAAAGCACAAATCAAGCAGTTCTCAAGTGTGCTGAAAATCAATATTTTCAAATGATCAAATCAATACACTAGGTGATGCTATTTTCACACATTATCGCCTGTGAGCTGTATAGATCATCAGCAAACCTGGGTGTCTGTGCAAACTTAATGGTCATTTCAATTCAAAAGAAGTTGCACTATCACACCATGCAGACTCCACTCTACACTACTCAACTCTACGACACACTACTCCACAACACTGACACTCCACCCCATGCCATTTTACTTCACTCTGTTACGCCACTCCACAACATTCTACATCACTCAACTCTAGGCCACTCTACTCAAATCCCTCTATTCCACTCCCCTGCTTGCCACTCCACAACACTATGCCACTCCACTCTACACCACAACACTCCACGAAACTCTACGCCACTAACTTTTAGCCATGCTGAACTGCAACCACGCTGGTGTAAAACATGGCTAATACAAACTGTCAAAGCCAATAGCTCTTGCATAGGCAAGACCTATTGGCTTTGGCAATACCTGCTCCCTCTGCTGTGCTGGGTCATAACTGCAAACCCAGGGGAGGGGTGTCCCTCTGATTTTTTTTCCAACATCTCTTTCTTTCTTGTTTGCATAAGTTGGCATACATGCAGAGCTGTGAGGCCCAGGGGTTGTGGCCACACGTTTCATGGCCCTCCCAGCCATGGTCCAGCACTGTGATACCCAGAGAAAGTGGACATGTTTTGCTCTCTCCAGACCTCAGCTGGGCCTCACAGTTCTGGCCATAGTGAGGAGGCCCAGGAAACCCATCCCTGGTCCTTGCAGCTTTGACACAGCACTGCGAGGGCAAGCTGAGAGAAAAAGAGATGTGGGACCCTACAGTGATAAGGTAAGCATCGGGACCTGGGCAGCTGCCCACACCTAGCGCTGGCCCTGCCTAGCATAATCAGGAAGGCTAGCAAGGCTCTGATACAAAAATAAACAATGTCACAATACTGCATGACACCAAATGGAACAAATGTATTTTTTACAAGACATGTTTTCCGGTCTTGGCTAGAGAGCGCATGCGCTGTCTCGAATAGACTGCGTTGTATAATTCAGTGCACTTCAGCCCGCCTATAGGCTTACCATTTATGTGTTCCTTCGTCACTTTCAAATCCTTCATTTTGGTTGGTACATGGCATGCATCTTCTTGTGTTCAGCCCCCCCCCCCCCCCCCCCCCCCAGTGCATTGGCGAAGTACTTCTATCGTACTTGCATCCATCCACTGCTACCATGTTTGTACTTTGTTTGGGAGCCCTGCACACCAGCGCTCGCTCCCTTTACCATGTGATGTTTTTGCTAGCTGAATGTGTGTCACACGATTTGGGGACACATGGATACCATGTAGAACGGAGCACTTACATTTTTTTTGCAAAAGTGTAATTGACTAATACAGTCATGGTTTTCCTCATTGCATTCAGGTACTCGTCGTTTTTCTTTTACCGCGTAAGTGAAGTACACATTTCAAAAGGCAAAAAACAGGATTCGGTGGGCAACTCGAGCATGAAATGTGACAACTGGAAGCATCTAATTAGAATGCATATACCCTACATATCTAAAAAAAAAAATGTTCACATTGTCTAGAAACATAAATTATCTCCAGACACACTCACTTAAGAAATTCTCCATCAGGGTTACCCAAAAATATAATTGAGTGGGTGAGAGCATGTACCGAAGCAATCCTTATGCAATCTGCTTTCCCATCCGTGTTTAACAGGTGCAGAAGTGGCGTTATGTTCATGTTTTTACTTCTCCCTTTCTTGTCTCCCATACTCTTCTGTTACAGTTCCAAGCCAGAGCACAGAAACCTTAACCACATTCAGTAACGTTAAGCTAGTCGATGTACTTAGTGCTTGATGCTGTGCACATAGGAAAGCATAAAGAAAAGGAGGCATCTGCTACCGGGCCAGGGATCGCCTTTTCGGCGAAATATCCCTGAAAGTGGCCCATCTTGATTCCAACACACCCAGGGAGTGGGTGGCTGCAGAACTGCGATTCCCCAGTGCCACCTGGCGGCCGTCCCGCCAGTAATGAAGAGGAACCGCAGAATGCATCGGCGGAGCTACGCCACCGGCCATCACTGCTGCCAAGGCTGATCCACTGCCCGCAGCTGCCGGCACCTTCCCACACTACACACGGTAGGCGTGGGCGCTCTCGGAGACCCCCAGCACTTCAGCAAGCCTCGCCTAGGCACTCGCGGTGCGGGAGATCGGAGCGGAGTTGGCGGCTGGCGATGTGCTTCTTGAGGGGTGAGCGCAGCGCTGGATGCATGGGGTCTCTCCACTGTCTGCTGTCACGCACCGCGGGATGGTAGACGATGAGCGGGGGCACTGCTAATCACCCTGGTGTTTTATTTTAAAGGTTTTATATAGCGCTGGCTAGACCCAGAGGTATCAGAGCGCTTTACATGAGCATCAGATCGTTGTGACAGGTTACATCGTTACAAAGGTTACACAGTTATCAGAGCATGGCAACATAGTTACTTGTAAGGTCAAGATAAACAATAAGCACAAATATGAAAGGGGAAAAGCAAGCAAGGGGAAAGATTCAGGGGAGGGGGAAGGAGCTGGGGAAGTAGATAGGTAATGAAGGCGGAAAAGAGGAGGGGAGGGTGAAGGACATCGCAAGGAAAGAGGAGGGGAAGGGCGACGGGGACACAAACCGGTAGACGAGTCAAAGCAACGTCCAAAGTCCATTATGCTCTGATCCCAGGGGAAGTGGTATCACTTACCTATCTCTGTTGCGGGAGGCTCCCTTTACGCAGTGGACTCTCTCAGAGGAGTCTCTGAGACTCCAGGCCTACATACTGGATCCTTCCCCAAAAAGGGGAGAGGGAGTGCTTTGGCAAGGGGTGCCATACCATACCTCAGTTTCGAGTGGCTCCCTGGGCGCAGTGGACTCTCTCAGCGGGTACGCTGAGACTCCAGAGTATAAATATTGGATCTTTCCCCAACAAGGGGAGAAGGAGTGCTTAGTCAAAGGGCACAAAGGACAAGGGGCTAGGCAGACGAGCAGGTAAGGCGAGAGATTGAGGGGAGAGAGGATAGGAGCTAGGAGCTAGGGTGGTAGATAAAGGGAGAAAGAGTACTAAATGGGAACAAATGTAATTAATGAGTTATTATATAGCGCTGGCTGGACCCGATGGAAACAGAGCGCTTTACATGAGGGACAATAATGTTGCAAATGACATCAGTTAAAAGTTACATAAGTATCAACAAAAGCATTTAAAGAACATAGGGGAACAAGGTGAATGGAGCAGGAAGGGTAAGGGGATAGGGTAAAGAGGTAGGAGGAAGACAGGACGTAGAGACGAGGGGAAAATAGTTACAAAAGATACCAGAAAAAACTTTAGGAGCATAGAAGAAAAGGAAAATGGGGTGAGGAATGGAAAGGGGGTGAGGGCAAAAGGGGTAGTGTATAGATACAGCGGAGAGACGAAGGGAAAGTTTGTCCAAGGTCAAGCTGGGTAGGTGACGGCTGAGGGGGAATCCTCAGTCCAGCTCCTCTTCAGCTATCAGGTAGGTCCACCGGGCATCGGTCAAATGGCTAGGTCTCAACAGAAAAACATTAAAGGGGAAGAGGGCGAGAAGAAGGGAGCGTAGAGGGGAAGGGGTGGGGTAAAAGGGTAGGAGGGGGAAACGACAGAGACGAAGGAAAGTCTGCCCAAAATCCGGCTGGGTAGGTGACGGCCGGGGGGAATCCACAACCCATCTCCTCTTCAGCTAACAGGTAGCTCCACCGGACAAATAGCAGGGTCTCTACGGTGAGGGAAGGTTCAGAGTACATTTTCAGGAGATTGGTAAAAGGCAATATGCCACTTATCGATTCCTGCCTTTCCCTTGAATCCCCACCAGCGCAGATAATTGAGGATTTCGGGAAGATATGTCAGACAATAAAAACTATTTTATCTAAACCTGCCCAAAAGGTGGCATCTGCCCGCAGTTGGTTCAATCATGACTGTTCTGAAGCAAACAGGAACCTACTTAGGGCATTAACTACTACCCTGAGATGCCCCATGATGGTTAAACAGGCTAGAAATGATTACAAGGTGGCTACCAAGAATCGGAAAAATGAAGTTCTGAAGGAACGCTGGGACAAACTGTCCGATGCACCTAATCTAAAAAATGGTAACATCTTCTGGGCGGCAGTGAAGGAAGTGCGCTCCATGGGTCAGTCACTGACGCCAATTAGCTGCAATATACCTAGCGATGCTTGGGTGGATCATTTCTCAACCATCTACTCTGTGCCATCCTCATCCGACTCAACTCCTATTCTTGGTAATCCAATACCCATAGATATCAGTATTTTAGAAGTAATTGAAGCAATCAATCATAGTCTAGGCAACAAAGCACCTGGCCCCGGTGAGCTTCCCATAGATTTAATTAAGTGGAACCCGGCCTACTGGATCCCCTTGGTTTTGAATATTTTAAACAATTTGACGTTGGCAAAGATACCTGACACATGGGCTAGAAGTATAATATTCCCGATCTTTAAGAAGGGTGATAGGTCACTTCCGTGTAACTACCGCCCCATCTCCCTAATAGATAATACCCTTAACATTTTAGGTAGAGTTCTTTATAATTAAATTACAGATTGGACTGAAGCAAATAACATCCTAGATCCCCATCAGCTGGGTTTCAGGGGTAAGGTAGGAACCAAGGAACAATGCCTCAACCTGAACCTAATTATTGGCAAATATGCCATTGCTAAGAAATCCCAGGTCTATATGGCCTTCATGGATTTGTCCACAGCCTTTGACCTAGTAAATAGGTCAAAGCTGTGGGCAATCCTTCTGGCCGGGGGTCTGGATGAAACTCTGGTCTACCTTTTGGCTTTTTTGCACAGAGATCTTAAGACCCAAGTAAGAATTGGGTCGGGGGAGAGGTCTCGGGACTCATTGACATCGGCAGGGGGGGGGTCAGACAAGGTTGTGTGTTGGCCCCCCTGCTTTTTATAATATATATCAATGGCCTGAATGCCTCCCTGAAATTGGCCACCCAAGATGTTCCATATATTAATAAAGTACCCATCCCTATGCTCCTTTATGCTGACGATGCAGTTTTAATAGGTCGTACACCAAATTAACTGCGCCTCCTTGTCCAAAATTTTAACAATGTTATGAAAAATCTAGACCTGCGGGTAAATTTTAAAAAATCGTTTTTAATGAGCAGTGGCCCGGGTAAGCATGACATACGCCCGATCATAATAGACGGCCATAAGATGACCGCGGTAAAATCTTTTGTATATTTAGGATTGGCCTTTGCTGCGAACAGCTCCTGGAGTTAGCCAGGAGCAAGTTCTCAAAGGCAACCAATTCGATCTTAAGCATACCCCGCTGTAAAGACCACGGGTGCACTATTAGGTGTACAAAAAATTTACAAACTTCAGTGCACCCTGGTAGCCACATATGGCGCCACGATATGGGGAACGGTCAATTGCTCCGTTATACAGCAGGAGGAGAATAGGTTTTGTAGGAAATTATTGAATGTCCCAATCTCAACCTCCCAATACATATGTCACAAAGAGCTTAATATTAATTTTATTACTGATTTTATTCGGGCTTGCCCAGCACTCATGTGGATTGCAGTATGGAAGAATGAAGCAGCTTCCTTGACACAGTTCATTATCAAGGACTGTCTAGGAGAAATCCAATGGTTGAGCGGTGTGCTGAGTAGTTTGCGCAGTATAAATATGGAAAGCATTTTTTGGGATTGCACACTTGCTGCCTCAGTCGCAAAAAAAGAAATGCAGAATGCTCTGTACTCCCTAAGATCGAGCGGAAGGCGGCAGAGGCCAGGAAAATAACTGTACGCAACTACATGGATATTGAACGGTATTGTCATCCACTTCATATGTATTTGTCCTTACCTATGAGCCGATGGGAGACAAGTTTAATGTTTCGTCTGAAATGAAATGAAATGAAAGCGGGATTTATATAGCGCATGGCTGCCCGAGAGCCGGTACAATTCGTTTTTCACTCTGCTTTCCACTTGGTTATAGCCCTAATTCAAATTTGAACTTGTGCCCTTGTGACGGGAAGAGTGAGCAAACTATCATGCACTTTATATTTTTCTGCAAATACTATATCAAGTATTTTCAACAGTTTTTATGTCCTTACTTTAACAAAAGAAGACCAATCAGCCTAGAGGTAGCATTTCGATCCATGTTAGAATTAGACGATGTTGATCTTATTTTCCGCACTAGCACTTTTCTAAAAACGGCAGTAAGGGCGCGCAGAACTAGGACAGACCCTTGATATTGTTATAAATGGAATTTGTAATGCCTTTCTATTTTAACAATTTTATATGTTTTGTCATGATGTATAGCTTTGCACAAAGTCACTTTAGCATCTGTATATTGAATATTTTGTAATTATTTCAAATTTTATAGTTAATTTTTGTGATGTATTTGTTTTGTGTGCTGTTATGGGTACTGTTGCATCCGAATAAAATTGAATTGAACTGAACTGAACATAATTACATCAAAGAACAGGCACAGTAGCACATAAGGCGAGAACTCTATTCTGCACCAACCTCATAAGCCTAAATCTAGTAGACCACAACTCCTAAACATTACTTGCATTAGGAAATAAACTTAGTAACATAACCTGCAGTAGGGAATACATCAAACCTAGACCACAGTAGAAAACATAAGCATAAAAGCACATCTATAAGCATAAATCAAGGTGCATAAATCACACAACAAACATTACATTTCCTAGCGCCTATTAAAAGGACACTAGGGCCTTGCGCCGTACAAACCTAATAGTCCCCCCAGATATTATGGTATTGACGGTGGGGGGCTCCGATGACCTGTCCCCCCACCGGCATTAAACTCTCCGGGTCAGATGCGCGCTTGCTGAGCACAAGATGGCGGAGTGCTCCTCGGGGCTCTGACTGCGTTCCCCCTCCGACCCCACTTAATAGAACTCTGCTCTCATGGTTATTGGGTCCTGACCTGGGTGCATCTTGCCATTTTGAGATGGTTTCCATCAATGCCCACGACCTGGGTCCGCTATTTTGTGGATTCTTGTCCTTTCCTTTGGTCCATTGGATTCCATCCTGCCGACCTTTAGTCATTTCTCTTTTGCTGGACTGCCTTATCTATTTCTCCCCCTCAGGTCACCCTCTCTCCTCTCACCAAACTCAGCATCTGACTCTTCTCCCCCACCTACCGCTCTCTACCCCTTTTGATTTTTTTTATATCCCTGTTAACTCTGTAAATATGTGATATATACTTGTCCAGCCTAATCGCTAGTAAAATGTAATCCTGAGCAAATCTACTATTTGTATATATATCTATATAGAGATAACTCTAACCACTAGTATATGTAGTAGACCCTTGTACTAACAACCATTCCTATGTGATTATTAGAGTTTATCCATTTGTATCCCTTCCTTGAGTGACTTTACAACTTGTACATTTGCAATTTACTCTGTTTGTATCTCTTCCTTGTGTGACTTTACAACTTGTACATTTGCAATTTTTTTCCGTTTGTATCTTTTATGTAACTCATGTAATCCTAAATCCTTATGTATCGCAACTGGTTCTTTTGTAAAGCGCTCCAACACCTTCAGGTAATGTTTGCGCTATATAAAATCGCATTAAATAAATAAAAATAAATTTGCCATTTAGCAGTGGATTATTTCTCTGTCCACACGTGTCATGTTTTGTGTGATGCAGACAGTATTCTGTGTCATCACAGCTTAGAGTTCCCATTTTTTTAATGCTATGGGCGACTTGAGAACGTCATTTCCTTCAGCTGCCTTCTAAAACTAGCAACATTAAGCAGCGATTCAAGCACTCTAAGATATTTGTATGTAACCTGCATGTTAAAGGCTCACCTCGCAGCACGACTGACTCAGCCTTTCATACTTTCACAGTAGAGCACAATGAATACTGCTTCATTTGCTAATAATTTAAATTTTTAAGAACCAATGTACAAATCCTTTTGTGATGTGCACTGTATAAACAATCACGATAGAAGTGAACAAAACATTCTCTCACCGTTATTTACATGACATCAGATTAAACCCTTTCCTTCAGTTCCTGCCCATAATTGTTACTTACAGACGCATTATTTAATATTGCTTGTAATATGAACTGCTTTCCAGAATAATAACATTACAGCCTGCTGCACAATAAAATATACCATCTGTCTTTATTTACAAGCCATGCGACACAGCATCGGTTATGCTGTTCAGCTTGGCTTGAACCATTTGCAGAACCAATAGTGCCCATAGATGAGGCCTATTGGCTTTGACAATGCTTCCTTACGTATACATAGAGAAGAAATGTTTCCTTTGTCTACGATACCATTAGCGATACATGCATCTTTGACGACATACAACTTCCGTTGTCTGTGCTATCCACAGAATGAGTAAATAAAAACAAAAACATGAAAAAATGTGGTTGACAGGATGTGGCATGTTAGATGAGGGTGTAATGCAGGCTGCCAGGTAGTGATCTACATCAGGAAAATGTTAACAATTGATTTGTAAACAGTAGTGTACAGAATGGAACTGTAAGGGAGCCCCTGAAAAACTATATTTTGGCTTTTTTCACTTTTTGAAGTTTAAGATGGCACGAGCTCAACCCAAAAAGCATTGTGGCGATTTTACGTGACCACATTCCACAAGGTCAGACTCATGTTTCTTTCCGCACTGAGAGATTAAGTGATTTGCCCAGAATCACAGGATGTTGATCGACGCTGGGAATAGAACCTTGATCTCTACATCCAAAGAAAGCAACGTCGGTGTTAGGCGCAGCTCATCCTCTGGATTGATGAGGATTCCCCAATTTCATTCTGTATGTTACATTACACTGACTGGGCGGAGGTCGGTTATCGCGGCAGTTGCTCACCTGACTCAGGACTCCTGAGCTGATACACTGGGTCAGCATTAATGCAGCGGCCGACGGCTGCACCGGGTCCCATGGGTTGGAAAACGCCATCAGTAAACACCTACAGAACAGACTGGCCGGTTTACTTTTCTCAACAGTATCCAAAACTGCCGCCGAGTCTGGAAACAAAAAAGGGACTAGGGAAGTCAAGCACGGACGGTAAAGACAGGCTCTGGTTATGTAATGCTTGGCGGCCATCTTAAAACAGCAGTGCTTCAATTGGGTGTAAATGGAACGCTGACAGCGTCTGTGTGTCTCTTCAAGTCTTAGCAGGAAGTGTACACAGACATTTGTAGTAGAATTAAGGATGTTCCCAATTCAAATTCCTTCTGCAATAAGGTTTTGCATTTTTCTAGCACTTTATTAGATAGAGTTAGATTTGGGATAGCATCTGTGATTTAAGAATTTCCAATTCTATTAAGGAATAGGAGGGAGGATTATTCAGTCTCTCTTCCAGTACCTCAAGGATCCTCGCTCAGCCCCACCCTCTTCAACGTCTACATGAGCCCCCTCGCAGCCATCGCACGCTAACACAACCTTAACATAATTTCCTACGCCGACGACACCCCGCTGATCCTCTCCCTCACCAACGACCCCGCCACCGCCAGAGCCAGCCTACACGAAGGAATGAAAGACGTCGCCGAGTGGATGAAGAACAGCCACCTGAAACTGAACTCAGACAAGACGGAAGTCCTCATCCTGGGATCATCCCCCTCCGCCTGGGACGACTCCTGGTGGCCCCCTGCCCTGGGCACCACCCCCAAGCCAAAGGACCACGCACGAAACCTGGGCTTCATCCTGGACTCCTCCCTCTCGATGACCTAACAAGTCAACGCCGTCTCGTCATCCTGTTTCAACACCCTGCGCATGCTCCGAAAGATCTTTCGATGGATCCCCACCGAAACCAGGAAGACGGTCACCCAGGCCCTCGTCACCAGCTGACTGGACTACGGGAACACCCTCTACGCTGGAACCACAGCCAAACTACAGAAAAGACTCCAGCGCATACAGAACGCCTCCACACGACTAGTCCTGGACATCCCCCGCCACAACCACATCTCCGCCCACCTGAGAGACCTGCACTGGCTCCCCGTCAGCAAGAGGATCACGTTCAGGCTCCTCACCCACGCACACAAGGCTCTCCACAACCTGGTCCCCAAGTACCTCAACAACCGCCTCACTTACTACACGCCCACCCGCCAGCAGCGATCGACCAGCCTCGCCCTCGCCACCGTACCACGCATTCGCAGAGCCACCGCCGGAGGAAGATCCTTCTCCTATCTGGCGGCCATGACATGGAACTCCCTCCCATCCACCTACGGCTGACCCAGGACCATCTCTCCTTCAGGAAGCAACTCAAGACCTGGCTTTTCGAGCAGTAACGTACCCCTCCCCCCCAGCGCCTTGAGACCCTAGCGGGTGAGTAGCGCGCTATATAAATCGGACTGATTGATTGATTGAGTTTATTCAAACAGCAGCCATGTACAGTAACATAAATATAGGAATTAAACATATATGCCAACCCTCCAGATTTAGGAGGTACACTACTGATTTCAAAGCTAATCTCCTGCCTCTCGATTCCGGCATGCAGAAACCCAATTTAGAGTTTTGTAAAACGGCAAAAAATAAAATATTCATAACTGTCACGAGTGCTCCAATCTCCCCCTCCAAGAATTACCTCTGCCATCAAAGGTTCACTCTTTGTTTTATTGGAGAGGGAAATTAGAGCATGTGTCAGGCCTCGACATTTTATTTTGTCAGTTTTACATAGCGCAAATAAAAACAGAGTTTAAAACTCAGTTTTTGTTTGTGATATGTTATAAAAATGTCAAAAATGAAATGCAGATTGTCATCCTACACACCAATAGACTCGATTCAAGTAGATTGTCTCTGCTTCAATATGTCAGTGAGAAAAATACATTCTCCAAACTATTTTTAAAATCTCCCACTTGCCTGCTCTAAAATGTTGGCATGTATGGTTAAAGTACACCCAAAGCACTACAATACCCATGAACAATATTAGAAAAATGTTCCAGGAGTCTTGGGGTATGTTAATCAATCACAAGCCCGGAGACCATATATTCATGAGCAGTAATTTGGCTTCTCACCTTTTCCAGAGATTGGATACTAGCTATTTGTTCATACTTTATGAAACTGCAAAGGCTGGAACATAATACTTAAACAGGACTTTATATACAATTCCCCATATTAATTATTATTTTTTTTTTTTTTTGTGTTGAAATTTTTTATTGAAAATTGCAGATAGAAATACAAATGTGTTGACAAAGTAAAATGATATAATGATAAACAGATGAAAATATAAGTGATAATGAAACTTACATAAGATATAGCAAATATGAGGAGATAAAGAATAACATATTCCATATTCCAATATAAGATAAAATAAGAAAGAATAATAGGTAAATTATAATATAAAAGGAGAGGAAAAGACAAGAAAAGGAAAAGAGAAAGGAAGACAGAAAGAAAAGAAAAGAGAAGAGTACAAGAGCAACAGAAACAGAGAGGGAATAAACTGGAAGAAAGGAAGGGGGAAGGGTACCCACAGTAAAGTGATAGAGAAGGAATAGAATTAAGCCGAAACAGTATGTGTAGAAGAGGAAGGAATGGATGTAGAGTCATCATCCACAGTAGTCTCCAAGAAAGGGGACCATATTAATTTTTAACATTGCCTTTCCTGTCTTTGTTTAATTTAACTATCAGTCCTGGTTTTGTGTTTAAATCTTTTGCCCCCGCAGTTAACTGTGCCTAATAAATTATTGCAGGCCTGCTTTTAAGTAGCAACGACGTCTATTACAGGCAGTAAGCCTGAAATGGGTTTTTAGATGAGTAGGCTTGCGGCTAAATATGGAATAATACCCAAACCCCTCTAAAGAGGGTGGGCAATAGCAAGATCAGGGTGGGCAGCACAGAAGCTGCCAGGAAATAAACCAGGTACAAGGGCTGGGTGAGGCCCAGCAGAGGGCAACACAAGGTGGCTGGGAGAGGGCCAGCAGAGGGCAGCACAAGGATCAAATCAGGCACTCAGAACAAATTGGGAGCATGTTCAGGCGGGAAGCGAGAAAGTGAGCATCTGCTCAAGGCTCATATTGGAAGCACAGGAGGGTCCACACACGACAGAACGGACACTCTGCGACCGCCACTGTCTGAGGAGAAACTCAAAATGGTAGCAGGTTTGCTTGGAAGGAGCTGGCCGTGGCAGACAGTGATGAATTAAAAACTTGCAAACATACGTGACAAGAATTTTCAATTCTATTAAGGACACAGAGGCGAAGATTATGCTTTTCTCATTTCTTTACTAGAAATGCTCAGCAGCCAATCACAGATAAGTAAGAACAAATTCAACTACAATACCCATGAATGCTCTGGGTATCACATGGTAAACCATAGAGTAACCACACAATATAAGGAAACATAGAGAATAACACATCCTCTTTCTTTGTCCATAATAACAGTTCAATTGAAGAAAGTCGCAGTCCAAAACAAAACCATGGGGTAGAGGTCAACACCAGGAAACAGCAGACCACTGGAATAGGAGGACGCGATGCTCGCAGCAACAGAATAAATACTGGAACTTGAGACAATCATCAGGCAGATGAAAGGAATGGACAGGAATAACCTAATTTAGGATCAGAACCTGAAAAGGAATAAAAGTCGTAATACACCATTCCATACTAGAAGAAATGTGTAATGACCAAAAGAGGGAGGGTAAAACAACAAGGATCATAGAGAAATGAAACACAATATCCAATTGCATGAAAAAGCAATAACATCAACATATGCAGAAAAAACTATTCAGACAAAATTTTGGGTGGGATAATCTTCGCCTCCGTGTCCTTAATAGAATTGAAAATTCTTGTCACGTATGTTTGCACATTTTTAATTCTATGGCAGGACCGGAGGCTCCGATTATGCTTGTTCAAAGCTGTGCCACCACTACTGATGCAATATCCACAATAGGTTTAAAATAGAAAGATTTAAACACAGAATCAGAGGATCAATCAGCGGCCTTCATTATGTCAAGCAGACTCACACCCATAGAAAAAGCTTTAGAAGCCATAGCTCCCCGTGCGGAATGCACACCAAAAATGGAAACATCAATGCCTGCCTCAAGCATTAGCCAACACACCCATCTGGCTAACGCAGCCACAGGTTTAAATGGCTTCTGTAGAATAATCAACAATTGACCATGCAGATCTTGCCGAAAAGGAGCAGTACTCACCTCATAATCCTTAATGCACTGAACCACACAAAGTTGTGGGTGGTTAGGAAAAGCAGGATATGTAACGGAAGACGTATTACATTTGGTGCATCTGGAGATAGTAAAGGTGACACCCTCAGGTGAAAAAATACGACCAGCAAGGTCCAGAGCTCAGTAACATTGTCAACTTAGCCAAGAGCTGTTTGCGAGTTAGCAAAGAGTTGGAAGGCCAAGACTCAAAAAAACGCAAAACACCAGAAACATCCCATAGAGCCACATACTTCGGACAAGGCGGTTTTACCAGCCATATACCCCTGAGTAATTTAGAAATCAAAGGATGTTCCCTGCAGGTTTGCCATTGATAGAGATGTGGCCTGCAGAAATGGCAGAACGAAAATTGTTGACAGTTCTATATGCCAGACCCAAATAGGCAATAGAGGCCAGAAAATTCACAATCAGAGAGATATCTGCTGAAGCGGGATCCACCTCCCGTTGTGAACACCAATCACACCACCATTTCCAAGCTGTTGCATAACGTTTGTGTGTGTTGGGGGACCAAGCCTCGCTGATAAATCTAGTAGCGTCTCTAGAAAGGCCTGGAATTTGCCAGCGTTCCCCGAAACCCGCCAAGCCACTAAGAGGAGCTGACCCGATTGTACAAGAGGATGCGGATTGAGCAGAGGGTCCAGCAACAGGTTCCATTTCTGGGGGAGAAGGAGCGGAGGCGAACAACTCATCTCCACAAGAACCAGGAACCAAGCCTGAGCCCTCCAGAGAGGAGTGATCAGAATGAGCTCCGACTGGAAATGCTTTGTGCGAGCCAAGTCCTGGGTATCGTGACAAATGGGGGAAACGCATAGCACAGGAGAGGAGACCCGACCTGGAGAAACGCATCCATGGCTAGGGCTTCCGGATCCGGACGCCAACTGAAAAACCAGGTAAGTTGTGTGTTGAGGCGAGAAGCGAACAGATCGATCTGACAGTGACCCCAAATCCGGGACAGAGTCCAGAACACACGAGGATAAAGCCTCCAATCACTGAAATCCCTCAGATGACGAGAGTTCCAGTCGGCGATCAGATTGTCGCGACCCGGAAGGTATTCTGCAATAACAGTGATCTTACGTTGGAGACAAAGGTGCCAAAAATCCTTGGCAATCTCGGCCAGAAGTTTGGACCTCGTCCCCCAACTTGTTGACATACCGAACCGCTGAGACATTGTCCATGCGGAGGAGTATGCAACAATTTGTCATTTGCGAGGCCAGACAACGAATCACAAAAGAGCCTGCCAGAAGCTCCAAGCAATTGATATGGAGAGACAATTCCTTCCGAGACCAGCGGCCTCCCGTCGAAACCTGACCGCAACGGGCTCCCCGACCCCACAGACTGGCATTGGATTCCATCACCACATCCGGGGACTTTCAGAACAGGGCACGCCCATTCCAAGACTCCATGTGCTCCAACCCCCATAACATCTCCCACCTCGCGTCCTCCGACAGAGGAACCTGATCTGAATAGCGGAGGACTTTCTGGAGATGTCTGATCTTGAGACGCTGAAGAGCCCGGTAATGCAAAGGACCCAGGAAAATCGCCTGAATCGAAGAAGCCAATAGACCGACAATCTGAGCTATCGATCTCAATGACACACTCTGTCTGGACAAAACTAACCTCAACTCTCTCTTGATGGATCTGATCTTCTGATTGGGCAAGAGGAGTTGACAGGAGACCGAATTGACTAGAAAACCGAGGAAGTCTATCGACAGAGAGAGTGAAAACAGACTTCTGAGGATTCACCAGAAACCCTAGCAATTGTAGCTGATCGATTGACCAATTCAAATGAGTCTTCAATAGGAGAGGACACTGTGCCAAAATGAGAACATCGTCGAGATATATGATCAGACGAACGCTGCGGGCTCGCAAGGACTCCACCACTGGCCTCAGAAGCTTCGTGAAGTACCACAGTGCTGACGAGAGGCCGAAGGGGAGAACCTTGTACTCAAACCAAGTCCCGAGCCACTGGAATTGGAGGAACCGTGATGAGGGCCATAAATCGGAATCGACAAATAAGCATCCTTCAGGTCGAGGCAGACCATCCAGTCCCCTTCTTGAAGAAGATCCCTCAGAAGATGGATTCCCTCCATCTTGAAGTGACGGTAAACGACTCCTCCATTGAACTCCCTGAGATTGAGAACCAATCTGGAACCGCCCCCTTTCTTCTGAACCAGAAACACATTGCATGACGAAACCCTGAGGATGGCGAGAAGACTGAACTATGGCCCCCTTGGCCAAAAGAGACATGATTTCTGCGGAAATGATCTTTTGATCTTGTTGGGAAAAAACTAGGGGCGAAGGAGGCTGGGGCTGGCAGGACAACCGTAGAACTCTATCTTGTAACCCTGCACCGTGTCCAACACCCAAGCATCGCTCGAGATCAATCGCCAATTTGGGGGAAAAACCCTATCCTGCCCCCCAACATAACCTCCGAGGATAGAATCAAACTCACCTGAGGTGGAGGAGTCATGACGACCTCCTTGATTGCCACCATAGTGACCTTTCTTGAATTGTCCTCTCCCTTTGCGGGAAGGATAGTAGTTGGACTTATTAGTGTTGTAGGAGGAATCCTGGCCACCACCTCTCTGGGATTGATAACCATGCTGGTTGGATCCTCAGCCGGCCCTTCCAAAAACTGGGCAGAAGGCCTGTCAAAGCGAAGACTGAGCCTTGTCGAGCCCACTGAAAGTGACCACGAACCTGGTTGAGAAAAGGTTGCCCAAACAACAACCCCTGAGCCAGAGAACCTGATTCAGACGAGGCAAACTCTGCAAGTTTAGGATCCAGTTGTAGCAAAATAGAGCGACGACGCTCACAGGAAATTGCACAATTCGCATGTCCTAACAAACAGATGGCCCTCTGGGACCAACCAATCAAATCGTCGGGATCAATGACAGTAGCAGACTCCTTGGCCCGAAAGCCCAAGTCCAGAATCTTAGTCAGGGGACCCAAAATGTCCAACATCTTATCCTGACAAGAACACCAGGCCCTGTCTATACCCTTTTTCGGATCTTTGGCATATTTCTTGAAGTATGTAACCATTGTGGGATCCACATCCAGGGTATCAGATAACTTTTCCGCCAGGTCTGGACGTGGACATTCTGACCTTAGGCAGGAGCGAACATCCTGCTCGAACGGCTGGTGAATATGCGCCTGAATATATTCAGCCACTCTGGAGAAGGAAGCCAGGACGTAGAATTTGGGTGCACAATGTCGGTAGGGTCAAAGGTGAGTAACTGAGGATGAGTTGGCGCATCCACAAAATGCTCCTTACGAGACTTTTTAGTAGGAGGTGGAATATTTCCATCAGAGGAAGAAGTAGTGGAGGTGGTATCACCATCATCTGTGTGGCGAGCAGGCGACGAGCGAGCAGATTTGGAAGACTTCCCAGAAGCCTGTTCAGTTGACAACACCTTGGCCAGCCTAGCAAAGTCCGACTGATGCAGATTCTTGGGTGATTTAGATGCGCGCCCTGACGAAGATGGCAACCAGCCTTGCTTCAATGCGTAATCGGAGAGATGACGCTTCAAGGGTTCTATGGCGTGCACCAACGCCTTGTTAACAGAGTACTGGACTCCTTGATCCAGGGCCTCCACCAAATCTTGTTCCAGAGAACCAGAGGCTTCCTCATCATCATAGTAACCCTCTTCCTCGTAATAATCACCCATTTCTACACAGAGTGTAAGATATATATGCCTACTAGAGGAAGGTAGATATTCGAATTGCCAGAAGCAATGTCAGGGGGAGTGGTAAAACCCCACAGCAAGCCAAAGGAATGCAGGCAGCCACCTGACTGTAGCAATATGATATAAAATGTGGAGGGAGGGCTTGCCGACACACTGGCTACTCTAGGCAATGCCTATGCTGATTGTACAGCCCAAATTCAATCAATACCAATATGGGCGTAAATTCGGGACAAGAAAAAATGCAGGCTGTGGGCTTTAGCGTGAAGAAACGTTGCTCCGGCGTGCATTCCTCGTGAAAACACGGAAAAACAACAACCAAAATGGCCGCCGCGCATGCGCGGTAACGGCCGCCTACACAAAGACACAGAGATGACAACGCAAGCACCGCGCGCTGCCTCCCAGTCCCCCAGAACTCCCACTCCACTGCAAAAAAGGCGCGGGGGCCTCGCGCCCGAACCGGGGAGGCGAACCCGCGCTCCCCGCACCAGCGGCAGAACAAAGGGACCGCCGAGAAACAGCGCGACACGCTGAAAACGCTGCAAAGTGCCGGAAACAACAGCGGCAAAGGAAAACAACACAGCACAATCAAAGTGAAGAAATATGCATACAAAGCAGTACAAGTCAAATCCAAAAGACACAAGTAAGTAGATAATATAATGGAGAAAAGGACATAACTGGCTGCGGAGCAGCAAAGAAAGAGGATGTGTTATTCTCTATGGTTCCTTATATAGTGTGGTTACTCTATGGTTTATGTTGGACCCGGCCTCGTGGCGTGGTCCCACTCCTCCCGCATGGCGGGCCCTGGACGACATCGACCCCTGTCCTCCGGCCTGAAGCTACCCCCTCCAGCCTTCACGAGAGCCGCCACTCATGGCGACCCCCGGCTCTCCCCCTCCAGAACATGGCGACCCCTACTCGCCCCACGCTGCTGGTCCGACCCCTATCCCGGGCCACCCTCTCAGGCCCGACTCCATCTTGGGCCTTCCACGTCCGGGCCCAGTGGCCTCGGCCCGACCGCGGCCGCGGCCCCAGCGAAGCCCCAACATCGAGGCACCAAGATCCGACCAGGTGGTAAAACGGCCACTTGACGGATCAAGGAGGAGGAGAGTTTCGATGGCCCTCCAGCCGTCCCCGGACGCCTGGTTTCGATCGTCCTCCGGCCTCCCTGGGCGCTGGCTCCACCCCCCTGCTGGGTGTCTGGACACTCTCATCCCGGCCCCTCTGACACCCAGGTGCGAGGGCCCGGACATCAAAGGACTCCAGACCCATATCTGGGGCAGCTCTGGAATGGGTCGGCAGTTGTATCCTGGAGTCGAGAGCCCTGCAGGTTGAACCGCGGCTGACCCTGAGACGAACTCACTACAGAAACCTTGAACCCCTCGGAGCCCTGCTGGCCCTGCCGCGGCCCTATCTCGCTGAACCATCTTCGGAGCCCTGCTGGCACTGCCGCGGCCCGACCTCACTGAACCATCTTCGGAGCCCTGCTGGCACTGCCGCGGCCCGACCTCGCTGAGCCATCTTCGGAGCCCTGCTGGCCCTGCCGCGGCCCGACCTCGCTGAACCATCTTCGGAGCCCTGCTGGCACTGCCGCGGCCCGACCTCGCTGAACCATCTTCGGAGCCCTGCTGGCCCTGCCGCGGCCCGACCTCGCTGAACCATCTTCGGAGCCCTGCTGGCACTGCAGCGGCCCGACCTCGCTGAACCATCTTCAGAGCCCTGCTGGCGCTGCCGCTACCCGATCCCGAGGAACCCCCCAGCTCGAGGATTGAGAGCTGAGCGCAGGGTATCCCTGTACCAGGCTGGTACCAAGACTGTCCGCTACCCCCTTCCCACAGTTACCGAGACCTTAAGGATCCCTCGATCCATTTGTACATATACTGCTGAGATAAACTGCCTTGATTGCTGATAAAGACTTTAAGAATCCATCCTGGTGTGGTGCCCATTTGTAGTGGTGTGATTGCTCGCCTGTACGATTCTAGGAGAGGAACCTCGCCAGGAGGCCTCTCGACGGCGCTCGGCCAACTCCAGAAGGAGAGGTGGGTCTCAGGGTGGTTGGCCAGACAACCTCGGCCTCCCCCCAGGATCTCCTTTCTAACTTTGGTGGCAAGCGGTGGGATCCGAGCCGACTCAAATCGTACAGAGAGTGACTCACCCACTACCGACCATGACTACCAAAGAAACAAGACCGACCGCAGAGTTCCAGAAAGAACGATTGGAAGACTATAACCTGGGCATCGCTACCACGGGACTAAGCACCAAGGACGATTTCAAGCAGGCCCTGCAAACATGGGTGGAGGCAGGAGCGACGCCAACCCAGAATGAGGATAACACGGTTCCAGATATGCAACCCGAACCCCTCACAACCCCCGCAGAAGAAAGAAATACCAACGTGAACACGGGCCTCTCCCACGAAGACGCCCTAGAGCGAGAAAGGAGCCAACTCCACGAATTGGAGCTCGCCCGACTCCGTCTGGACGGAGAACTACAGCTGGCCGAGAAAAAGATAGCCCTTGAGCAATTACGGCTGCAAGGAGACCTGGAGGAGAAACGAAGGCAGAGGGACTTAGAGGAGAAGAAGCTCATGTTCGAGCACGAGCGTGGCTTAAAAGAACTTGAGATCAAGGCCAATAATGGGGAGACCAGCGCCTCTGAGAACCGGAGCCCTCCTCCTCCTGCGGACACGAAGGTCCACATCCCCAAAGATGTCGTCAAAGAATACTACAAAAATGACGACATCCAACAATGGTTTAAGGCCTACGAGGTAGCCATGTCCTCTCATCAAGTACCCCAAAAAGACTGGGGTGCCGGCCTATGGGGGAAGTTCGTCAGCGAAGGGAGGGACGCCCTGCTGGAGCTCCCCGACGCCGAGATGACCTCTTACGAACATATGAAAGCCGCCCTCCTTACTCGCTATAGACTCACCCCTGAGATATACCGGCAGCGATTCCGAGACCTTAAGAAAATCCCCGGTACTACATGGGTGGAGTATGTGAACTTCTATAGTAGAGCCCTAGAGGGATGGATCAAAGGCAGCCAGGTCACCACCTACGAGCAGCTGTTCAACCTCATTGTATGGGAACACCTCTCCAACAACTGTTTTGTCGAACTCAGGCACCATCTCCTCGACAGCAAGCTGACCGAGCCACGTAAACTCGCCATCAAGGCCGATCGATGGGTGGGTGAACACCCGGGTCTCCCGGAACTCGATGGGAGACTACGGCCGATCTCCCCAGGGGTTCCACCGTCCACGAGGCGGCGGAGGAGGCCAGAACAGGAACCGAGACTCCCCAGCGGCATCTTCCCCAACCAACACTTCGCCATCCCTGGCCAGATGAGGGGCCCCCCAGCACGGCCGGGGCCCCGCCCGAACATCACCTGTCACAGATGCCAGCGACCCGGTCACTATGCCAATGACCCCAACTGCCCGATGAACCAGCGGCCCGGCACCACCGGTCCGCCAAACCGCCAGATAGCAGCCGCCTCCCTGGGAGAGGAAAGGGGCGAAGAAGAGAACTATGACGAAGACCAGACCGAGTGGGAGCCCGCCGCCATTTCCCTGGTATGTCTAGGCGAATGAGACATGGTCCCTCGGGCCCCGATACCGGGCAACACTCAGAAGTACCACCAGTGGGTCACCATTAATGGACACCGGGCCGAAGCCCTCCGCGACACGGGAGCCAGCGTGACGGCCATCCGTTGCCACCTGGTGACCCCTGATCAAATCCTGCCCAATGTACTGTGCCCAGTGCGGTCAGTGGACAATTCAGAGAGCCTGTGCCAGATGGCCCGAATCCCCTTTGAGTGGGGGGGAGTGTCGGGCATGCTGAAAGTGACCGTCCGAGACGATGCCCCCGTAGACTGCCTCCTCGGGAACGACCTGGAAAGTTCCCCCTGGAATGACGTCGAGCGGAGAGAGCATCTGGGGATGCTAGGCCTCCCCGAGTGGGTCTGTGCGACCACCCGATCCATGACCGCCCGGGCCACCACCCCAACCGAAGAACCGGAGTGGCCCGAGCCTCCGCCGCCCGCCGTCTCCGAAGACTCCGACCCTGAGCCCAGTCCACGGGGGCCCAACCGTGAAGAAATTGCCCCGCTCAGCGACCTCCCGGAACTGGCCCAATGGCGCCAAGAAGGTGGCCCCACACGAGAACAGTTCCGTTAAGAACAGAAAACGTGTCCCTCCCTCGAGGGGATCCGACAGCAAGCCGCCGCTCAAACTGCCAGAGACCCCTCGGGGTCCCACTGGGTCTATTGGGACAACGATCTCCTCTACAGCGAACAAAAGATTGCCGAGCTGGGGGCCAGCCGGGTGCTGGTGGTCCCCCTCCGGTTCAGAGACTTCCTCCTGAATTTGGCACACGATGTGCCCCTCGCCGGGCACCTGGGGCAGGACAAGACATACAGCCGCCTGGTGACCCATTTCTACTGGCCCAAGATGAGGAATGATGTAAGCTATCACTGCCGGACTTGCCCCACTTGCCAAGCTAGCGGGAAGAGCGGCGGGAAGCACAAGGTCCCCCTGCAATCATTCCCAGTCGTCAACACCCCATTCAAGCGGGTGGGGATCGGCATTGTGGGACCCCTGGAGCCCCGAACATCTCAAGGTCACTGTTTTATTCTCGTCCTGGTGGACCATGCCACCCGCTATCCCGAAGCCATCCCTCTCCGGACCGTGACGGCTCCCGTGGTGGGCCGGGCACTGATGGCGATCTTCTCCCTGGTGGGCTTCCCCCGAGTGGTCGTCAGTGACCGGAGTACGAACTTCATTTCCCGCTACATGAAGTCCCTGTGGCAACAATGCGGGGTCACGTACAAATTTACGACCCCTTACCACCCCCAAGGAAACGGACTGGTGGAACATTTTAATCGAACCCTCAAGGGGATGATCATGGGCCTGGAAGAGCCCTTGCGATGCCAATGGGACGTGTTGCTGCCCTGCCTCCTCTCCGCCTATCGGGAGGTCCCTCAGAAGTCCCTGGGGTTCAGCCCCTTCGAACTATTGTACGGGCACCCCGTCCGGGGTCCCCTAAGCCTGGTCAAGGAAGGCTGGGAGGTGGCCGCCCAAGATACTCCGCCCGACGTATACCGGTACCTCCTGACCCTCCGAAACCAGACTCGGCGGTTCCGGGAACTTGCCAAAGACAACCTCGAGGCCAGCCAAGAAGAGATGAAACACTGGTATGATCAAAACGCCTCTTCCCTTGAGTTCGAGCCGGGCCAACAGGTCTGGGTCATGTCCCCGGTCGAACCATGTGCCCTCCAGGACAAGTGGACTGGGCCCTTCAAAGTGGTGGAGCGCAAGAGCCCTGTCACATACCTGGTGGACATGGAGTCCCCCAGGAACCCCCTCCGAGTCCTCCACGCCAACAGGCTCAAACCTCACTTTGTCCAGACGGAACTTAGCCTCCTGATGGCTACTGACGGCAGGGCCGAAGACGACTCCGAGCCCCTACCGGACCTCCTGAACGCCTCCGAGAAAGACGGCTCCGTGGAGGGAGTCAACCTCTCCTCTGCCCTGACCCCAGAACAACGCCGAGACTGCCAAAAGCTGTTGGGACAATTTGCAGACTTGTTTTCTCTCACCCCCGGAGTCACCCAGTGGTGCGTCCACGATGTCGACACCGGGGACAGCCCGCCTGTGCGACACCGGGCCTACCGAGTTCCCGATCGAGTTCGGACCTGCATTCAATCGGAAGTCTCCAAGATGCTGGCTCTGGGGGTGGTCGAACCCTCTGACAGTCCGTGGGCCAGCCCTGTCGTCCTGGTCCCCAAAGCCGCCACCCCTGGCGCTTCTCCCGACCTAAGGTTTTGTGTAGACTACCGGGGATTGAACGCCGTCACCCGAACCAATGCCCACCCCATTCCCCGGGCTGATGAATTGATCGTCCGCCTAGGGGCGGCCCGCTACCTGAGCACATTCGACCTAACCTCCGGCTACTGGCAGATCGGACTCACACCAGGCGCCCAGGAGTGCTCCGCTTTCTCAACCCCCGATGGCCACTACCACTTCAGGGTGATGCCCTTCGGGATGAAAAACGCCCCCGCAACGTTCCAGAGACTGGTGAATAAGGTGCTGGCGGGACTAGAAGACTTCAGCGCCGCATATCTGGACGATATCGTGGTGTACAGCCTCCACTGGGCCGAACACCTCCAGCACCTCCGGGAGGTCTTGGCGGCTCGCCGCCGGGCCAGGTTGACCATAAAAGCAAGCAAATGCCAGATCGGCCAAGGTTCCGTGACCTATCTGGGACACCAAGTGGGGAGCGGCCAGGTGGCCCCCCTCCAACCCAAGATCGACGCCATCTTGGCCTGGGAGCCCACGGTCACCCAGACAGCGGTCCAGACTTCCTGGGGCTCACTGGGTATTACCGGCGCTTTGTGAAGAATTATGGCAGCATTGTGGGCCCCCTCACTGAACTCACTTCCAAGAAGCAGCCACAGAAGGTACACTGGACACCCGAGTGTCAGGCCGCCTTTGAGACCCTAAAGACAGCGATGTGTACCAACCCCGTGCTCCAAGCCCCCGACTACAGCCCGGAATTCGTAGTCCAAACAGATGCCTCCGAGCATGGTATCGGGGCAGTCCTGTCCCAAATCAACGCCGAAGGAGTTGATCAGCCGGTGGACTTCATCAGCCGACGTCTACTGGCCCGAGAGCAACGCTGGAGCACCATTGAACGAGAGGCCTTCGCCGTGTGTGGGCCCTCAAGAAACTCCAACCCTATCTTTTCGGCACCCACTTCCGGGTGCAAACTGACCACCGACCCCTGCGGTGGTTGATGCAGATGCGAGGGGAGAACCTGAAGTTGCTACGTTGGTTCATCTCCCTACAAGGGATGGACTTCACTGTGGAGTATCGCCCCGGCAGCGACCACGCCAACGCTGACGGCCTGTCCCGCTTCTTCCGCCTCGGCGAGGAGAACCCCCAAGGAGATGGGTGACTCCCCCTGCCTTCAGCTGGGGGGGACGTGTGTTGGACCCGGCCTCGTGGAGTGGTCCCACTCCTCCTCGCATGGCGGGCCCTGGACGACATCGACCCCTGTCCTCCGGCCTGAAGCTACCCCCTCCAGCCTTCACGAGAGCCGCCACTCATGGCGACCCGCGGCTCTCCCCCTCCAGAGCATGGCGACCCCTACTCGCCCCACGCTGCTGGTCCGACCCCTATCCCGGGCCACCCTCTCAGGCCCCGACTCCATCTTGGGCCTTCCACGTCCGGGCCCAGTGGCCTCAGCCCGACCTCGGCCGCGGCCCCAGCGAAGTCCCGACATCGAGGCACCAAGATCCGACCAGGTGGTAAAACGGCCACTTGATGGATCAAGGATGAGGAGAGTTTCGATGGCCCTCAAGCCGTCCCCGGACGCCTGGTTTCGATCGCCCTCCAGCCTCCCTGGGCGCTGGCTCCACCCCCCTGCTGGGTGTCTGGACACTCTCATCCCGGCCCCTCTGACCCCCAGGTGCGAGGGCCCGGACATCAAAGAACTCCAGACCCATATCTGGGGCAGCTCTGGAATGGGTCGGCAGTTGTATCCCGGAGTCGAGAGCCCTGCAGGTTGAACCGCGGCTGACCCGGAGACGAACTCACTACAGAAACCTTGAACTCCTCGGAGCCCTGCTGGCCCTGCCGCGGCCCTAACTTGCTGAACCATCTTCGGAGCCCTGCTAGCACTGCCGCGGCCCGACCTCGCTGAACCATCTTCGGAGCCCTGCTGGCCCTGCCGCGGCCCGACCTTGCTGAACCATCTTCGGAGCCCTGCTGGCACTGCCGCGGCCCGACCTCGCTGAACCATCTTCGGAGCCCTGCTGGCACTGCCGCGGCCCGACCTCGCTGAACCATCTTCGGAGCCCTGCTGGCCCTGCCGCGGCCCGACCTCGCTGAACCATCTTTGGAGCCCTGCTGGCGCTGCCGCGGCCCGATCCCGAGGAACCCCCCAGCTCGAGGATTGAGAGCTGAGCGCAGGGTATCTCTGTACCAGGCTGGTACCAAGACTGTCCCGCTACCCCCTTCCCACAGTTACCGAGACCTTAAGGATCCCTCAATCCATTTGTACATATACTGCTGAGATAACCTGCCTTGATTGCTGATAAAGACTTTAAGAATCCATCCTGGTGTGGTGTCCATTTGTAGTGGTGTGATTGCTCGCCTGTACGATTGTAGGAGAGGAACCTCGCCAGGAGGCCTCTCGACCGCGCTCGGCCAACTCCAGAAGGAGAGGTGGGTCTCAGGGTGGTAGGCCAGACAATCTCGGCCTCCCCCTAGAATCGCCTTTCTAACAGTTTACCATGTAATACCCAAAGCATTCATGGGTATTGTAGTTGTATTTTTTCTTACTTATCTGTGATTGGCTGCTGAGCATTTCTAGTAAAGAAATTAGAAAAGCATAATCGGAGCCTCCGGTCCTGCCATAGAATTAATGCACCTGACCAACTGGGATAAACAAAATATTTTAGCCACCTACCAAAAGATCCTTGCGGCAAAATCAGAACAACAACATATCTAATAGGCAATATTATACTGATACAACAATTTAACATAATGAAAAAATGGGTAGCATACATGGCTGATATCTGAATAAAGCAGAGAGGAGAATGAATGCATAATCTGAAGCCTCTGGTCCTGTTCTAGAAGAATTCATTTTTTACCAGTACAGAAATCAATGTTTAAATGAAAAACTCTGAAACTATTAAAACATATTTTTGTGTAAAATACATAGGAAATAAACACTGTTGTTACTCAAGGAACAATGATTAAATTCTAATTTGTTAACATTTTTAAAGAAACGACAAGCACACGATTTCAGGCTTTATCTAGCTATCTAAGGGATGCACTGTTATGTTTAGCGTTACTTTACTGTTATTCTATCTGTCTATGTGATGCCCTCAGTTGCCTAAGTGCCATGATCTGTGATACACAAATAGCTTTACTAAATAAAATAAATAAGCTCACTGATTTTTTAAAGGGATTATATTAAACTAGAGTACCATTAAATATAAAAGTAATAGTAGTGCCTGTTATTCATAGTACAGAGAAATTGTAAAAACACCAATAATATGTGCTTCAAAATGTTTACTATAACATACAGTAATATTTTTGGGAACAGAGAAGAAGGAGTAAATCAGGGTAAATTGTGGGAGCAGGGATTTTTTCAGTGGGAAAAAGTTGAAATAAAGGCAAACAGGACTGGGCATTGGTGTTAACTCAGTAAATTATTTTGCACTGAGCTCAGTCTCTATTCTCATTCCAAGAAAACAGCAAATTACATAAGGTGAAGCAATTTTAATGAAAAATCAGAATTGTATTAACATGATGTGATTAACATAATGAATTCAAGATTTTTTTATGAGAAACTGTTTTTATTTTTTAACATTGATAATGTAGGCCTCGATTTCAAGATGGACGATGCTTCCTGGAGCTATCTTATTTTTACACTTAGTCAAGTCTATGTCCTTTCCCCACCATATACTCGGCACACGATTAGTAATTTGTAAATAATGTTTGAAACACAATGTCATTCTCTTATGTAAAACATGATGTTGTGTTCTCAAGCTTCATTCTCATTCTGTGTTAGCAAAGTGAATGTTTTTCCAAGGGCTTACCCATTGGGACTACACTGTTATTTTCATGTGAACTAAACATTGACTGGTATCAGAATTTGTAGTAAATATATGGTGTTGCAGGAACACCGGGTGTTGAAACGACATTGTTCAGTGAGAAAGTGCTGACAAATGTGATTTTAAACTGTATCATTCCTACTGTAATATGTTTGGGTAGTAATTTTGGGCCTTTACATTTTCACATCAAATGTATGGACTTCTTGTATTTTATCCTATAAAGTGAGCCTTTCCCAGAAGGTGCAGGGTTCACTATACCTTGATTTTTCGATGGCGACACTGTCTGTCTGAGCTCTGATTTATGACCTATTTACTGGTCTGCCCTATACTATGTCCTAATATTTTAGGATTGGCATTTCATTCAGAATTTCAAGCATTTATATGACAAATGCTTTTCCGTTGATCTTGTTCCTGTAATGACTTAACATTTTTAAATAAATTGTCATGGTTTTCATTATATTTGTCTGTCTTTATTGTGAAGCATCATATGCTTTACATTTAATTATGAAATGTCATTTGATATTGAATTTACTCGTTGATCGAATCCAGTTGTAGAGCAACAAAATCCTTCGGGGATTAACCGCAGTTCATCAGTAGCTCTTTTGATTGGAGACTAAAGAAAAAGCAGCAGATCACACACTCTATCAATTCTGGTGTCATTGTGTCTAATTACCCCTTGCTGATAAATTTCACAAATGGTTTTTACGCCAAATTGTTAGGGACATTATGCATTTACAAGTGCTCAACTTTTTATCGGATTACACTCTAATAAAGGAGACAGAGGCTCTCATACATATCAACACTTTCAATGTTGGGAGGCCACACATGATCTTGTTAGGCACAAATTGCTGAATTCTAGCTTTCTCCCGCTAATAGCTTCCTCCACTTCAATGTAAACTGATGGGGAAATTAAAATCTCCAGATTATTATTTGTAAGTATCCCACATCCCTATTCCTATTTGTTAGCAGGTAAGGGTGCTAGCTCTTAAGTTTTATCTTGGGTGCTTTAATTACCAGTTTGCTTTCCCTTCAAGACTTCGTCACTCAAACTGGCATACTGCTGTAGATTTGATGTCAGAGAATACTGCTTTCTCTCAGTCAATTTTTCATGTGTAACTGATAAAGTGATGCTTTCAAAGTTTGAGTTAATATATACTGAAGTATCTAAGAGCTGTGGCTCTACATTTGTGAAAACGACCAGCTACCCAGGAGCAAATTATCTGTATCTATAGCAGAGGTCTTCAAACTGGTGTGGGGAGAGGACACATGGGTGCCTCAAGTGATCCCAGGTGGACACCAGGGTCTGACCAAAAGAAGTATAATGCTGATAACAGTGCTTTGTTTTAAGCTGAAATAAAATGAGCAGCAGTAAGCTGCTCTGTAATTGGCCATCACTAACATGTCATTTATATCCCAGCTAGGAATATGTGTCAAAAGAGAAGGGGCTCCAAATATTATTCTAAACCCCCATGTGAGGAGTTCCGCATTGACAACCGCGAGCATCACAACATATCCAAAATGACGGTGGAAACGGGTCAACCCAGAAGTGAAGGAGGTGGTCTAGACCACCAGTTACGTCGAGAGAGCGTGACCCCAATTTGGGAGAGACAAGAAGGAGCAGCACAGACAAGCGCAGGTTGTTGGCAGACGGAGAAGAGGAGGAGCAATGTGAGAGAGCTACGGGAGTAGAGGACATGAGAACCCGCAAAAACAAAGAGATTCTATCAGTATGAAAAAAGGGGGGGGAAATTATTTTTTATGTTTTTTCAACTATGTAGTGAAAAGATGGTGAGAAAGACTCCCTTTGCAAGTGGCAAATGAAGAGCACTATGTGTTTTTAAAATACCCCATCACACACTAAGAATCCCTTAGTGTCATGCTTCATCATGGGGGTCTTCCCGCCCCTCTACGGGGCGGGCGTGCTGCGACTGACGAGCTACAAGGGAGCACTTGTATATTGATGGTAGGCTATGTGTGGTGTAAGGGTAGTGTAGAAGTGATAAGTGATAGGGGTGTAGGGACCTAAATAAGTGGATGCAAATAGTCAAAAAATAATTAAAAATTCCCTGGCTAGTGGAAATAATTGATTTAATGGATTCACTAGCTGGGAACAGTAAAAAAGGGAGGGTTCATGTAGTGGAACAGAATATGTTTAACTACCTGGTCGACATGACATGTTTTGTAAGCAGTCCCCTACTGCTTACTCCTCAGGACCTCAAATGATCCCGAAAAATTCTCAATTCTAAATAAGAGAGAAATGCCTACGATCCTAAAACCTAATAGCAAAAATCGGCTAATAGGTTCTGCTTAAGGGATTAAGTGGGCCCCAATTAAGCAAAAAAATGGGGTGACCTGTTGTTGCCCCTGTAAAGAAAAAGGGAGAAAAAATATAGATTTGTAAATGTACAATAAGACAACACATAGTTCTCATATATCGCTAGTTGCGTGGGGCACATTGTGGCATTGTATCCTTATATAGGTGGAGCTGTAATGACTAGTAGGACAGCCCGTCATAGACGGAGTAGTGATATATTTTTCTCCTGCCCCTGGTATGCTAGGTGTATTAACCTTCCAAAGTCTAACACTCACATTGCGGTGGTTCCTCATGAGAACCCGAACTGACGAAGAGAGAGAAGAAGAGTCCCCGAAGGTGGTGGATGGTTTATGAGGGAAGGAGGAGACCATGGAAGACGAGAGATACTCCCAGAGCACTGCTATTGAGACCGGTACTCCAAAGGGGAACGAGGAGGCTGTAGCTCCCCTCACCACGGCTCAGGAGGGTCGTGAACTCAGGAAAGTGCCAGCTGCACGTTTATTTTCTTTAAAGTGTTCGTGGGCAGACACAAAACTCCTCACCTAGGCACTTCACAGATAGGGCACTGGTGGATGTGCACAAACCCCAAACCCCTACGACGGAGTAAAGCCAGTAACCTGAACTTTTTTTGCTTTCTATGTTTAATCCCCTTCGGTTTTCGCCATCCCTCCTGAGGACTACACCCAAACCGGGAGTAAAGCAGCAAGAAAGGATATGCTACCCATGTTTATTTTCAGACTGCCTTAAAATTCCTGAGAACTATCATACAGTTCAAGAAGAAATCATCTCCCTATGTTGGTGACAAATATCGCGCAATAAAAGATCCATATCCTTAATTGGCCTAAAGCTGATTGTGTTTAAGGGAGGGGTCGGGACAGCCATCTGGGACCATGAGAGGACACCCCACTTCTAATAATCATACTCGTACACGTTATTAGTAAGGCCTGACCTGAAAAGTATGTTTGGCAATCATGCATTTGATTGCATGTTTAAAACAGTAACATAACTTCAATGTTTAAAGAAGTGCAGAATTATTTAAACATTGCCAATTGATTAGAATAATTGCAAAAAATACTGAGGGAGTATGACGATTTTTTTCAGGGGTGGCACAGGATGAAAAAGTTTGAAGACCACTGATCTATTTATTTATTTATAAAGTTTTATACAGCGCGAACATGATCCCGAAGATTACCAGAGCGCTTTACAATTTGAGGGAGAGGAAGGTAATAGTTGAAGTACAGTCATCAAAAGGAATACCAACCCAAGCAAATCAAATATGCATATCAAACAAAAGGTTATGAACAAAAGGGACAACAAAGGGAAATATAATAATTGGACCATAGAGAACTGGGAGAGGAGCAAGTGACCCATAAAGCAGAATAATACCAAAGGCAGGATTTAGGGTGTAAGTCCAGAGCATTAGAGCAGACAATCCAAGACCCTTTTAAGGTAGGAACTTGTTCATAAGGAATCTTTTTACTTCCAATTTGAAGGCAATCTTGGAGGAGATTCTGGGTATTTCCGGTGAGAGAGAGTTCCAGATCTTCGGCGCAGAGCCGGAGAAAGCTTGTTGACACGTTCTCTTTTTGCAAAAGATCTGTGGTTTCAGGAGGAGAGAGTTAGCACTCCTAGAAGGTCTACCCCTCCAGATAATTCTAGCTTTTGCGCTAGATAACTAGGGGTTTTGAAATGGAAGGCTTTGTGAGACGGACAGGCAATCTTTAGCTGAATGCTTGCTTCAGGGGGCAACCAATTTAGGGATTTTAAGACTAGGGAGATGTGCTCATTTCTTTTAGTACCTGTGACCAATCTGGCCGCAGCATTCAGAGAAGCCCTTAGTGGGCCGAGGTATATTTGGGGAGGCCACAGAGAGTAGCATGCCATAGTCTAGCCTCGGCAAAACAAGTGCTTGGACCACTTGCTTGAAGTCCGCTTGTGGGAGGAAAGGTTTTAGATTCCTGAGTATCCTCATTAGGTGATTAGCTCCCTTGCACACATTGCTGATATGATTTTTCATGTTCAGGTGCTTGTCTAGGGTGAGTCCGAGAGATTTGGGTGAGTCAACAATGAGGGGGGAGCAGTTGAAGGCAGTAAGGTGGTTCATCCAAAGGTCTATTTTGGGGATGTGATTCGGGGGAGAAATGAGAAGGAATTCTGTTTTGGGGGTGTTTAGCAAAAGATGGTTCTCAGTTAACCAGTTGTGAGTATTTATTAGGGTAGAGTTGGGTGATATGAGGTTATTCGGGGAGGAGATTTTCAGATAGTGTTACGTATCATCCGCATACATATGGAAGAGAATGTCCGCGGAATTTAATGCTCTAGCTAAAGATTCCAAGAACAGATTGAAGAGTATAGGGGATAGGGCGTAACCTCGGGTACTGGTGATGGCTGGGAGAGAGAGTGGTTCGCCTTCATTCTTTGGGATCTGTGGTGGAGGAAGGACGAGAACCATTGCAGCACTGCACCAGAAAGGCCCATCCTGTGCTTCAAAATGGATAGGAGGTTGTCGTGATTAACAGTGTCAAACGCTGAGGAAAGGTCAAGGAGGATAAGGAGGCAGGATTCATTTTGGTCGAGCAGTTTTAAAATGTCATCCATAACGTGAGTGAGAGCTGATTCGGTGCTGTGCGAACTCCGGAAGCCAGATTGTTGTTGATCCAGGAGGTGGAAATTCTCAATGTTGACACAGAGTTGAGATTGGAAGCATTTTTCTAGGAGTTTGGCTAGAGTGAGAATGTTAGAGATAGGGCGGAAGTTGTTAAGGTCCGTACTGTCTGCTGTAGGCTTTATTAGGATTGGTGTTCCCTGAGCAACTTTTAGGCAATCCGGGATCGTACCTTGTGAGAGAGATGCATTGACAATCTTTGTCCAGATGGGGGTGACGACCTCCTTCATTTCTTTGACGATGGGCGGTGGTATTGGGTCGCTAAAATGATTAGTGGGTTGATGCTCTGAAGAATCTTGTTAGTGTCTCTTTCACTGAGGGAAGTGAAGGTGCTCTAGGAGGCATTGTTCTTGTTGTTCAGGCTAGTTGGTTTGATTTTCTCAGATAGCGCCGGGGGGTGGGAGGGGGTGCAGACCTTCCGGATAACATTAGTGTCTTCCTCAAGATCTATATTGATGAGTCTGGATTTCTCAGCAAGGAAGGCAGTCAGTTCATCGCCTGAAGGTGGACTGACTCCAGAAACCGAGCGGTTTGGTGTGTCGACCTATTGTTGTTTCACCAGCTCAAAAAGTTTCTTGGGGCGATTAGCGGCTTGATTGAGTTGGGACCTGAAGTCGTCAGCCTTCGCCATCTTGATTTGTTTGTCATGGGAACTCCTTACCGTTTTAAGCATTATTAGTTGGTCTGAAGATGGATTTGATTTCCAAGATCGTTCGATTGACCTATGGTTGCAGCGCGTTTAAGTTGTCATTGAACCATGGTTTGGAAATTTTAATTGGGGCATTTGTTTGTTGTAGAGGAGCAATGGCCTCCATGATGCTAGTGATAGTAGAGTTGTAGAAGTTAGTGAGGAGAGAGGGCAGATATACGGTGGGTTTCTAGATCTTCTGTGTTGATATTTCTGAGGTCCCTTTTCCAAATCTTTGATTTTGTTGGTTGAGACTTTCTCTGGAAGACATCCATGTTGATAAAAAGGAAGATGCATATAGTGCTACCATGTACAGTAGCCCAATATGCAATGTGTATTTCTGGGACAAAAACATTAACATATTGAGCATTCTTATAGCCTCCTTCCTGATCAGCAGGGCCCTATACCACTCACACAAAAGACCCTATAGCTCACACACACATAAGGTAACCTCACTGAATCTCCTGCACCACAAGCAAGGCCACCCCCTCCATCGCTGGTGGTAAATATATCGAAGTTACACCCAAGACACCATGGATTCACCTAAATTTCAGGCAATGGAATAAAGTCCCCTCAGGAAAGCATGAGGCTTCAGTCAATGGCTGTCCCCTGACAGTGAAGGAAGAGATCTCACCCAGACCTAAACTGAGACTCACAGCACCAACTTGCTGAGTAACAGAAATCAGCAGGCCCAGTATCCAGTGGTTCTTCCCCATCCTCTGCACCTGTTGAAAAGAAATGCTTAACCTGGATAGCCGGGGAATCATCCTGACTCTGGCTCTGACATGACAAAGTGCCAGATTGATCGTACAGTCTGTGGGGACTCAAGAGAAAAGTCCTTTCTCCAGTAAAAGGACCTGTAACTGTCAAGGACTTCCTCAGATCTTCTCTGCTCATTGTCATCAAAAACGGGCATGGCAGGATAAAGTCCACGGATTAACTTGCACGAAGTGCCTCATTTGCACATTGCAGCTATCACCTCTAAAAAACGGCCTCTGAAAATTTCCAGAATTTAAATACAATCATAATCCTATAGAGCAGAACACACAAATCAGATTGCAACAACCCTTATACCTGGCCTTTCAAATTACCACCTAACTCATCCTCCCTGAGTAGTGATTGTTAAGCTTTCTTCTAAACTGTGGCTCACCCAAGGCTCTGCAGAACATTTTAACTGCTCTGCGCTGTTATACAGACAACATAGGTGGCATTTGGCCAACAAATGAATAGTCAGTCCCTCTAACTCTAAGAAGTTTGTTTTCAAGGACGTGTGCTGATTTGCGGTTCTCGTGGGAGATTTCTTGCATTTTCTCTTCCTCGGCTGAGGTTTTTCAGAGTAAATCCTTATGGCCCTGCCCATGAAAGACTATGGTGTCTGCACAGGACACCTGAAAATAACTGGACCTGTGAGATTATGAATATGACAATGTTGAGATTATATATTAACAAGTCCTCAACAAAAAATTAATACTTTCCTTATTTTGGAATAATTATGACTGCAAATTCGACCGGCACTTAACATACTGGACACACATCAAATAAGGTATACACTCATGGGAATGCACTAATTCACTTTTTGGTGCAACAGGTCACAGGCACTTTAATCGTCCTAAAAGTATATAAAATGAAGATTCAGTCGCCCCTCATATATGCTATAGTGCCAATAAATATTAATAAACATTATCAATGACACTTTATGCAAAAGGTGGAGGGTAAAATTCTTCGCATTATTTGCCCTTTAAACTCAATGGTCTCGATAGAAGTGCTTAGGCAAGAATTAGGATTGCTTAGCACTTATATAAGAGGACTAGCCACTATTTTAAGATGGTACTATTGTATTCTAGATGCCAAGGAAAAGTCTTTAAGGAGTCCTATAGTCATGGAATGTCTCCTTCCTTCAAGAAAGGCCACTTCATTTTGACTAACATTTTAGCTGCACTTCAGCACGTTTCCTGACTAACTTAGAGATTCAGAATATGAGTTATGCTGACCTTAAAAGATTTGCATTAATTAAACAAATTAAAAAAATTGACATTTTGCAGAGAACACAATAAGCATGTGAATGCACCAGAAGATCGTAGACAAATGCAAGAAAATACATGAGCATGTGGAATCTCAGCAATACAGGACATGGTCAAGTATCAACAGTTAACAAATCGCAATAGAGTGACAAGGTGGTACATATTCTGTTTCTTATACCTTAAATGTTTTTTAAAGCTCACTATGGCAAATTTGCCAATGGAGGATGATATGGTAATATGTAGTGCAAAACCCCGCTTTCCGTGTGTTATTCATGCATGTCAGGCAACAGTTCCCGAAGCATATTTGAATTGGAACCTGGGGTCAAAAGGTGTATAATGCTTTGTATGTTGAAATGCTTACCATTAAAACAGTCATGGATGCATGGCAGAATGTTGCCTGGGAGGAAAGATTATGCAATTTGTTATAATGGTATACAGATTATTGAACATGTTATATTTGTCTGTCCCGTTTTAAGGGTCTATCAAAATAGATTTTTAAAATCACTTTTTTAAAAATATGGAATTGCAACTGCTAAAGCTGCAATGGAGATGATAAATTGTGCTATGAATAAATTAATGTGTTGTAATATTTTTTATGTTTTTTGCTAATTTTATAGTTATTTTAATTGATGCTTTTTATGTATTATATATCTCATTGTAAGGTCTAAATCTCGAATAAAAACCTTGAATTAACACTTTGCTACATTTTTCAGGGTTTTCTTATTTTATTTTACCGGGAAGTTTCCTATACCCAGTGCTGCCCCATTACCACCCAGCCACCTTCTTGCCCTTTCCCTTTATCCTAAACGACATTCTTTTATACCATTCCCAGTGATGAACCAGGGCCATAAGCTGCTTTGAATCTGGTTATGGGCATATGCATTCTCCTTCACTGTTTTGGAGAAAGGCACTTTACTATTCCTTCTGAAATAGAAAGGGTAATGCACACTCAGAAATAGTGCAAGGATTATTGACAGTCAGAGTGAAGTGACATTCCAGCGAACCCAAACAGAGAGGCCGAGGTATTAAAGTTTGCTGCTTACAGGGGTGAGCTTGTGTCATCCAGCTTTCCAATACAAACAATCGTAGCATGTCCCAGTAGTTTTTCATTACCACCACTTTAATGACCCCCTACCTTCCAACTGCCTCACTGCTGCCTCCCAATTCATTGTTCCTTGCTGTACTGCAATAATAAATGCCTCTCTCCAACAGGGATCGATTCCGGACCCCTTGAAAGCTGGCAAAGTTCTCCCCATTTAAAAAAAACCATCACTGGATCCATCCTACTCAACAATTTCAGACACATCTCCAATATCCCGCTATTAGCCAAAGTACTTGAGAAATGTGTACAGCAACAACTAAGTCAGCACATCAGTAACTTCCACCTACTTGATGACTTCCAATCTGGGTTCAGTTCGGGGCATAGCACTGAAACCACTATGCTCTACATCGTGGATGATGCCCTCCAAGCCCTAAACCAAAGCAAAACCTGCCTGCTAATCATCTTAGATCTATCCTCCGCCTTCGACACGGTCAATCAAGATAAACTTCTCGAACGCCTCAATCTCTGGATGGGTCTGGATGGTGTGGTCCTAGAATGGTTCAGGTCCTTCCTCCATAATCGATCACAGAGATTCCTCATCAACAGCAACCTATCAGCTCCCACTCCGGTGATGGTTGGAGTCCCCCAAGGCTCAACCCTGTCCCCCACCCTCTTTAACCTTTACTTAGAGCCACTCACTGAAGTTCTTCGTACCGCCAATATTTCCTACCATATGTACGCAGACGATACCCAAATATACATCAATATCTCTTCGCTGGAGGAGATCCTCTCCCTGAACGAGACCCTAAAACTGACTGTCCAGTGGCTAGCCACTAACCAACTAGAACTCAATGCAAAGAAAAAAGAATTTCTCCTAATCTCCCCTTCTAAAGCCAACCCTGAGATTCAGATGTGGATCAAGGCCATCACAGTCCTAAACTGCCCGCCGACCATTGTGGACTCTGCCAAATCCTTGGGCATAATCCTAGACTGTAATTTGAACATGCGGGACCCAATCAACTCAATGGCTAAAGCAGCTAGATTCCACTTCAGCTACCTTTGGGAGCTGAAACCTTTCATTGAGGCTGCTGACTTAAAAATGGTGGTTCAAGCACTAGTCATCTCCAGACTGGAATATGGTTGCTCCACCCTCACTGGTCTAACCAAGATCTCCCTTGCACCCTTAAAATCTTGCCTCAACGCTGCCGCCAGACTACTCACTGGCACCAGCAAATTGGACCACATCTTTCCACATATGAAAGCACTGAACTGGCTCCCCCTAGAGGCCAGAATTCAGCTAAAACTGGCATGCATCACACACAAGGCTCTTTACTCAAACTCCCTTGCTTATCTGGCACAAAAAGTAGTGGTATCTGGAAGAAGCAGGAACTCCCGGTCCGCCAGAAACCTCTTACTCCAAACCGCCTTCTTCCAGAAAAAAAGAACCTAAAATAAGGCATTTTTAATTTTCATTTTTACAGACTTTAAATATGATTGCAATCGTCTTGTGTATCACTAGTATCCCTATGTTCCCTACACCCCGGCCCATCGCCATCCCTTTGTACAGTTCTGTATATTTCTGCACCTGAACGTTGTTTGTACTCCTCTGTATATCTTGTAAAGCGCTCTGATACCCTCAAGGGTCAAGTTTGCGCTCTATAAAACACTAAAATAAATAAATAATAAATACCAACACCTTTCATAGTACTAACTTTCTCAATACCTCACTTTGTAATATCTCACAATAATACCTTTCAACAATTATTACAGGTGTGCATGCCCTGCTACTCCATGACCCTTCTCCCAGCATCATAGTCATCTCAGTCTCAGACTGGGCCTTTAGAAATGTGAGGTTTCTTCAGAGTATAACTCTCGCCACCCTTGCTCGATTTTCAGAACTACATCTGCAGCATTCACCTTTCTTATTGTCGCCTCTCCTGCCGAGTTCCCATCCCCTGTCGGTCTATCCACCCATAGATTACCTTTCCATTATCAACTCTTCTCCTGCATCGTGACATCCTGCCCCCTTTTTAATTTTTCTTAGCTTCATCCAGCAGTCATCCACTAGTTTATCTCACCAAACATCCTAAAACTTGCTTTTTCCTCTCAGCTCACCTTGCCTATCACTTCTATCCTCCTACCTGCTGTCTGTTTTCTCCCTCATCTCTTCTAACCCTTGCTTTAGCAGCACTTGCTGTTCTATCTCTCCTCAACGTCTGCTCCCACATCTCACTTATGTGCCCACAGTCCTCCATTCTTCTTCCTCCTTCCACAGATATTCAGGGTACTCTCATTCTTAAACATCCCCATTACTCCCACCTGTTCCTGCAGCTCTCCTCTTCCCTTTCCTACTTCAGAGATCTCTTCTCCTTTACCTCACCTCCTGCAGGAGCACATTCCTATTGTAATTTCTTTCTTTACAGATTCATATTGTCCAAACCACTTTTATTGCAGCAACTTTCTCACCTGCCTCTCACCTCTGCTGTGGCCTCTCTTTTACCTCTCAGATCTCCTTTGCATCCCCCTGCCACCTCTTGCATGAAGCTGTGCTTTCATCACCACCAACTCTCATCTCTGTACACAGAGTTCCTCTTAGCACCTCTCAATGTTGCTTTAACTTCCCTTTTCCCATAATCACTTTCCATGAAGCTTTCCTGCTCATCGCTGCACCTACAACTCCATTTCTCCTCTTTCCTCCTTCAAGCTGCCTTTCAGCTCTCCCCTTCCGCACTAAGTCCCCCTTTTGCTGTATTTCCCATTATCCCTATGTTCTCCCCCTAGTCATTACTTGTGAGGTGATCCCACCTCTTGACAGAGAAGAAAATCATGAACTAGATGTAGCTAGGCTTAAAGCCCTCATTCCTAATGAGTGTTATAAAGCATAGCTTACCCGTAATCACGCCTTGTCTTTTTCCTGTCTCATGAGAGAGAGAGACAAAGAGGTAGGATTATTGGGTCCCTGATATTACACCCGTGGACATTTCTGTGTTTGGCACGGAGGGGGGGCCGAGGTGTACTTCGTGGGAGCAACTTTCTGCATCCAGGAGGATACCAAAGAACATCACTAAACCTAAGAACTCTGATAGTTTATCTGTTGTACTGGAGCCATCATCAACGAGGTACAAAAAGATGATTCCAGTAACACATCAAATTTCTCCTTACCTTCAGTGGTGGTTGAAGGAAAGAATCGTTGGCAAAAGGATTTCCTCTCAGTGAAATGAAATGAAGTAAAAATTTGTAGAACACTCTACTAACCCAAGATGTCTAGGTGCTGAGACTCTGGAGGAGTGGACGGAGAAGCCCAGCAAAAGCCCTGGAAAAAGACAAAATGAAGAAACAATACAGTAGAAAAAAACAGAAACAGATTTGGCAGGCCTTTTTGTTAAACAGCCATGTTTTTAAAGGTTTGCGGAAAGCCAGTAAGTTTGATTTTTTTCTAAGCTCCTGGGGCATGGAGTTTCACAGTATGGCAGTCACAACTACGAAACTTCAGGTTGCTCTTTTAACCTTAAGAATAACAAGTTTGGCAGAGGATGCTGACCTTGAAGATCTTGTTGGCACAAACCATTGAAAATATTGCCTGAGAGATTCAAGGCTGTCATGGTGCAATGCCTTAAAAGCACTGCATAAAGATTTGAACTCCACACGTTTTTAGGTCTCGCTGAACCAACGCGCATGCGTTGTTCTGGGAGAGTATAGTAGGCGAAGCAAACTCTTGAAACAGCGAGGATTGTCCCCAATGCATGTGAGGTACTCCAGCGCGACGCTTCCCCAGTGCGCGCTTGGCCTCACTCACACCCCATATGCCTGTTCCCCCGCCCCCCCATTCCTCGCACGAGACTCCCCCTGCCGCTCGCCATATCAAATGGGCGCGCAGGGGCTCCTGGTCATCGGAGTCCCTGCCTGCGTGCTCGCAGCCCCGCCGGCTAGCTCACCTGCCCGCGCCTCCTGTCCTCCGCTGATTAGTGCTCCAAGGTCTGCTGGCTCCTTTGCGCAGAGCGCTGCGGGACCCGCGAAGCGGGTTCCGCAAGGTTTGAAAAGTCGAGGTGAGAGAAGGTCTCAGCAATCCTCCCCAGACACGATGTGCAGTCTCTCCTTACTGGCAGTATCCACGATCAGGCAGCAAACAAAGTAAGAGCCATATGCTCGTTCCCTCCCACTGGCAGCCTGCGGCCACTGCAGAGAAGCTTGTTTTATTTCTTACAGACTGCAGAAACGTAACACATCTCACCACAAAAGGAGGCAGTCAGACAAATAACATACATCTTTCTCCTGTTTCTGTGACTGCAGCGCGAAAGTTTGACTTGTTCTCTTACCACTCTCTCCACTCTCTCTCCTGCCTCTCAACAGCATGTTCGAGTCGCACTTAAACTGCCAGAATGAATTATCAACCGAAACGCATCAGTCTTTAATAATGTGCGTGTACGTAGCTTCTCTAAAACAACTAATTACATGAGCATTAGAAATGTAAGCTCTTGACACCTACTTGATAGAAAAGCTTTTGCAGTCAAGACTGGTTTTGGTAGAAAAGGAGGGCTTATGCTTCTGTGCCTCTGAAAGTACACCCGCTGGAGGTGTCCCTGGCTGAAGCCTGTTATCGTAGCGCTGCTCTGCTTGTCTATCTCCTCCAAAGCTGCATTTGTGTACCGCCTGCTTTGTGCTTTGATTAGCCTCCAAATATCGTAGCGCTGCTCTGCTTGTCTATCTCCTCCAAAGCTGCATTTGTGTACCGCCTGCTTTGTGCTTTGATTAGCCTCCAAATATCGTAGCGCTGCTCTGCTTGTCTATCTCCTCCAAAGCTGCATTTGTTTACCGCCTGCTTTGTGCTTTGATTGGCGCTTTGTGTGTTTGGCGCTATAGCTTTCAATTTGGTATTTTACTAGCATTGTTTGCGCATTTACCTGTGGCGCTCCGCTCTGCCCCTCCCCCCGCCTCCATTTTGTTTGTTTGTTGCCGTCCTCGTGTGCCCGACCCGCCCCCCAGCTGAGACGCCATCCCACAGACTCATAATAGCGCTCCTCGCCCTGTAGTAGCTGTGACTCGCTCCTCCTCACGGATTGAGTGGTCGCTCCCTGTGTCCCTGGCTGAAGCCTGGTATCGTAGCGCTGCTCTGCTTGTCTATCTCCTCCAAAGCTGCATTTGTGTACCGCCTGCTTTGTGCTTTGATTAGCCTCCAAATATCGTAGCGCTGCTCTGCTTGTCTATCTCCTCCAAAGCTGCATTTGTGTACCGCCTGCTTTGTGCTTTGATTAGCCTCCAAATATCGTAGCGCTGCTCTGCTTGTCTATCTCCTCCAAAGCTGCATTTGTTTACCGCCTGCTTTGTGCTTTGATTGGCGCTTTGTGTGTTTGGCGCTATAGCTTTCAATTTGGTATTTTACTAGCATTGTTTGCGCATTTACCTGTGGCGCTCCGCACTGCCCCTCCCCCCGCCTCCATTTTGTTTGTTTGTTGCCGTCCTCGTGTGCCCGACCCGCCCCCCAGCTGAGACGCCCTCGCCCCTCCCCCTCCACTCTCCATATATGACAGGAGTTCCCGCGCGCAGCGTTTACGCGCAGCGACCGCGCCCAATCCGCGCCGAAGGTGCGCCAAAGGTAAGCCCGTCTACGCCCGTCCGCGCCTGGACCGCGCCCAGCGCCAGACCCCCTGCCCCTCACGTCTCCCAGCCTTCCCGCATTACCTACGATGCCGCCTCCCTCCTAGCCCTTAACCCCGGTCGCGCCCCCAACTGCGTCCAAGCCGCTCCTGGACGCACCCATGGACCTTTCTCTTGCTACTCCTGCAAATTCAGCGGCACCGACAACATCTCCGCTACGACCACACCACAGATTCCCGACCCCAACCACCTACAATGCATCCTTCTCAACACCCGATCGGTCCACAGGCACGCCATTGACCTATGGAATCTACTAGACACCATTTCTCCGGACATCGCCTTCCTTACGGAAACATGGATGAACGCTTCCTCCGCACCAGACATCACCATTGCCATCCCTGAAGACTATAAGATTACTCGCAAAGACCATACCAGCCACACAGGAGGAGGACTCGCTATCGTCCATAAGAAATCAATCCGCATCTCAACCAGCTCTGACGCCAACCTCGTCAACTCCGAGCACCTTCACTTCCAGATCCACATCAACCCCAAAACCACACTCTCCTCTACAGACCACCAGGACCCCGCGCAAAATTCAGTGAAGACATCACGGACTTCATCACTCCTCACGCGCTCCCCTCCAAAGAATACATCCTTCTGGGAGACCTCAACTTTCACCTTGAAAGGATCAACGACCGCAACACCGCCACCCTCGTGGACAACCTCGGCAACCTCGGACTTAAACAACTAGTCACTTCCCCCACCCACATCGCAGGTCACACACTCAACCCCATCTTCACATCCAGCAATCATGTCTCCTTCAGCCACACCACGGACCTCCTCTGGACTGACCACAGCTGCGTTCACTTCACCTACAACAAACCAAAACCCAACATCCACCTCCAACCTACCCTGCAAAGAAACTGGAACAAAATCACCACGGACCAAATCTCCGCATCGCTCCTTCGAAACTCCCCAGCCCTCTCTTCTAACGCCAACGAAGCCGCCGCCAACCTCACCCTATGGTTATCCAACACCGCCGACACCTTAGCACCACTGAAAAAACGTCAAAGCAAACCTGGCAGTAAGAAGGCCTCATGGTTCAACGATGATCTTAAGAAATCCAAGAAACTCTGCCGCTCCCTTGAAAAGGCCTGGAAAAAAGACCCATCCACCAGCACCAAGGACGCCTTCAAAAGCGCCACCCGCACTCAACACCAACTGATCCGAAAAGCCAAGAAAACAGCATTCAAGGATCGACTTGACAACAACGCCCACAACAGCAAGGAACTTTTCAACATCGTCAAGGAATTTTCCAACCCCTCGGCCAACTCCAACGACATCACCCCCTCTCAAACCCTCTGCGACTCCCTAGCCTCTTTTTTCCACAACAAGATTGCAGACATCCACAACAGCTTTGACAACCAACCCGGAAACCAACCCACCCTACCATCTGCTGACCATCTTCCCCCCGTAAATACCCTTAACGCCTGGAACCCAATCTCCACTGAGGAAACCATCCACCTGATGAATTCCATCCATTCTGGATCCCCCACAGACCCATGCCCTCACCACATCTTTAACAAAGCAGACTCCGCCATAGCACCGCACCTCCGAGACGTCATCAACTGCTCCTTCAACTCCGCTACCTTCCCAGAAGACTGGAAACACGCTGAACTCACCGCCCTTCTGAAAAAACCAACAGCGGACCCCACCGAACTCAAAAACTACCGCCCCACTCGCTCCTTCCATTCCCGGCCAAAGTCATCGAGAAAGCCGTCAACAACCAGCTCGCCGCCTTCCTCGAAGCCAACAAATCCCTCGACCCCTCACAATCTGGCTTCCGAGCAAAACACAGCACTGAGACCGCCCTCATCGCAGCAACAGACGACATTCGAACTCTACTGGACAATGGAGACACAGTCGCCCTCATCCTCCTCGACCTCTCTGCAGCATTCGACACAGTCTGCCACAGCACCCTTCTACAACGCCTCAATAACTTTGGAATCCAAGGAAAAGCACTTGAATGGATCACCTCGTTCCTCACCGGAGAACCCAGAGAGTCCGCCTTCCTCCATTCAAGTCCGAGGCCTCTGAAGTCATCTGCGGCGTACCTCAAGGATCCTCACTCAGTCCCACCCTCTTCAACGTATACATGAGCCCCCTCGCGGCCATCGCCCGCCAACACAACCTCAACATCATCTCTTACGCGGATGACACTCAACTGATCCTTTCTCTCACCAAGGACCCCAGCACCGCCAAAACTAACCTACACGAAGGAATGAAAGAAGTCGCCGAATGGATGAAACAAAGCCGTCTGAAACTGAACTCAGACAAAACAGAAGTCCTCATCTTAGGTACATCCCCCTCTGCCTGGGACGACTCCTGGTGGCCGGAAGCCCTCGGAAAAGCACCCATCCCGACAGACCACGCACGGAACCTTGGCGTCATCCTGGATTCTTCACTCTCAATGAACAGACAAGTCAGCGCCGTATCCTCTTCCTGCTTCAACATTCTTCGCATGCTCAGAAAAACATTTCGCTGGATCCCCTCCGAAACAAGGAAAACAGTCACCCACGCTCTGGTCACGAGCCGACTGGACTATGGAAACACCCTCTACGCAGGTACCACCGCTAAACTCCAGAAGAAACTCCAACGAATCCAAAACGCCTCCGCCAGGCTCATATTAGACATCCCACGCAACGAACACATCTCTGGTCACCTTAAAGACCTCCACTGGCTACCCGTCAATAAGAGGATCACTTTCCGACTGCTTACCCCCGCACACAAATCACTCTACGACATCGGACCAGATTGCCTCAACTCTCGACTGTCCTTCTACACCCCCTCCCGCCAACTACGTTCTTCCAGCCAAGCCTTCGCCACTGTACCTCGCATCAACAAGACCACCATGGGAGGCAGATCCTTTTCATACCTGGCTGCTAAAACATGGAACTCACTCCCCGCTTACCTTCGCCTCACCCAGAACCACCTAGCGTTCAGAAAGCAGCTTAAAACGTGGATATTTGACAAATAATCCTCCCCCCCTTCCTAAGCGCCTTGAAACCCTCTGGGTATGTAGTGCGCTATACAAATTTTATGACTTGACTTGACTTGAAAGGCAGACTGAAACCGGAAATTTAAAGCGTGTTTAATAATGCAGAACGAATAAGCTTGGCATTTTCATTTGAAATGATTAGAAGGCTTGGCTTTCCTCAATGTGCTGCCATGTTTAAAACGGAAGCCTCGCACAACATTTGTCTCTCACACCACCACCCACCCCCCCGCCCCCCCCTCAACCCCCCCAGCAAGGCCGAGCCAGCCACTTCACGTGCTCAGCAGGTCCTAAACAGGACCTGCTGGCATATAAACTTTGAGCGGTGCAATGTAGTCCTCCATGCGCGCCGCTGCTTGGCCAACATGCCTCTCTAGCCTCATGGGACTGCATCATCACCCACGTGTGTCCTTCCTGGCTCCCGCCCGAGGGCCCCCATCCTCCTTTTCAGAAGGAGGCCGTCCACTCTGCCACACCTGCACAAACTACCTATGGTCTCTCCCGCATTTCTCCCTGTATTGCGCCCTTTCATTCCTTCCCCAGGCAAGTTCTCTTGAGCGCCACCGAAGGCACCGTGGTTATTGGCAACTAATTGAAACTTATTTAAGTGGCCTCGGAAGGATGAAAGGCTGAAGGAATGAAGACAGGGCCTCGCACTGCTTTTCAAGGACACCAGCGGCTCCTTGAATCCTCTCGTTATGAGAATTGCAGCCCGACAAGCAGTCACTTCGAGGGCGGAGGACTGACAACCTTCCCCCCTCCTCCCTCCGGCCTGTCCCATCTTGTGCCTGAGTGAGACGACTAATCCCCCCCCACAATATGATGGCACTGTGATGCGCGCTGACCCTCCTCCCTGCATGCCCTCAGTACCACTGGCCTATCAGCATGCCCTGCCAGCCGTCCCACACATCTCTTCTATCCTCTCTCCCTGGTTAACGGCACTTCATCCCTCCCAAGGCTTACTGTTCTCCCCCCGCCACCATCTCACCTCACACTCTGTAGCTGCAACACCTCTTCTCTGTAAAATTCCCTGGAGAAAGACTCTAGGGTGTTGCGACCCGCGCTTGCGTTTAAATACCCCACCACCCCCAGCCAAATTCCTTGCTTAAAGTTATGGCTGGGCTAAACCTACAGTCCTAATCTGCTGCCCAGCAAGTCCCCTACCTACGCTCCCCTTACCCCTGCCATTTCTAGCCCAGGTTTTGATCCAGGGGGGTGGCCTCCACTAAGGACCCCGGTCCGGCCACATCCCCCCCTTTTGGGACCAAACCAAGGGGCAAAGCATGGTGTATCTTGAACTGATTACCATGCCCCCCCCCCAACTGCACGCACACTGAACCCTGTCACGATGTGACCGACCTTTACAGTCTATTACAGCACCAACAGAGCATGCACAGACTGATCGAAAAGTGCATGTACAAAATGCACGTGTACGGACTGCTAAAGGGCCATGTACTAAAGTATAGAGTGCTAGCCACAACTGAGTGTCTTCATTTTACAGGCCATTCATGTGCATGCAGGTACTACAATGTGCACATATATATGTGTACATATTGCTAAAGCTCCTTATTTACAAGCACAGGGTGTCACTTTTCTATGTATAATGCATGGACTGACTGGGATATGTCTGCTTGCGATAGTTCAGATATAGGCACAGGGCCTTCTTTAGTGCGGGTGGCACCAGGTACAGCAATCACTTTTGGCGGCTCACACGCCAGGACCGCCACTCATAAGATAATAAGATATTGCTAAACACAGCGCCCCCCTTGATGTCACAGCGCCCCCTCCACAGGTCAACGCCCAGTGAGGCCGCACCAGTCGCACTGCCTTAAAGCTGGCCCTGTATACGCATACACTGATTGTCCAGGTTTCCTTTCTCTGTACCGATTGCTCATGCTTTGCGTGTGTGAACAAATGGTTTAACCAATGCACAAGTATGGACTATTGTAAGTTTGTATATACACAGCTTGCTAATTCATTTTGAACGAACAACTTCGATTGCGTGCAAATGTACTCTCTTAAAATATAGCCTGCTTGTTCGTAACAATTCTGTGTACATACAGGTTATATATACAGTGTACACGTGCAGGTATTTCTTTTGCAGCATACATGTGCCTCTGCAGTGCGTTCCTTGGTAGACTGCCCCTCAAGTGCTGTCATTTAGAGTGTATGTTTCATCTGTATATTGGTATAGATCGACCATCTTTGTGCTCCTATACGGATTGTCCTTGCTGTGTGTAACCGGCTCTACATGCCGGCCTTGTGCCTGCAAAATCTGCACTCCTTACACTATGAATGGATTATACGGTGAAGCTGCCTGCACCTTGCTGGGCACCAGTTGTAGCAGAGGAGGCTCTCCTAATGCTTTGTGCAACTCTCTGTAGGGTCCGTGTACATGGTCTAGGCACTGGACCAGGCGAGGGAAATGGCCTGTCTGCGCGTGAAACAGTCCTACACACTGTTATCGGTGTGAGTATATGTCGGTGTACTTTTTTCAATTGTTGAACCACTTGTATATCGTGCAGTGTATACCAGAACACTGATATAACCGGCCCACGACCTCTGAAAGTGCATGCCCTTTCCCTGTTTATGTTTTCCATTGAGTGTAAATTGTGCACCCTCACTCACCCTCACCCTCACTCACCCTCACACCCCCTCACCCTCACATCCCCTCACCGTCACACCTCATCCTCACACACCCTCACTCACCCTCACCCCAACAACCCTCATCCTCACTCACCATCACACCCCCTCTCACCCTCACACCCCCTCACCCTCACCTCCTCACCTCTCCCTCACACCTCTTCACCACACACCCTCACTCACACCCTCACCCACCCTCACTCACCTTCACACCCCCTCACCCTCACACCCCCTGACCCTCACATCCTCCAACTCCACCCTCCATTTTTTAACTCCACCCTCCAACTTCCAACTCCACCCCCACCCTCCAACTTCCAACTCCACCCTCCAACTCCACCTCCACCCTCCACCTCCACCTCCAACTCCACCCTCCAACTCCACCCTCCAACTCCACCTCCCCTTCCACCCTCCAACTCCAACTCCAACTCCACCCTCCAACTCCACCTCCAACTCCACCCTCTAACTCCAACCTCCAACTCCACCTCCACCCTCCAACTCCACCCTCCAACTCTACCTCCACCCTCCAACTCCACCTCCACCCTACAACTCCAACCCCACCCTCCATCACTCAGGGACACCATCACATCACTCAGGGACACCATCACATCACTCAGGGACACCATCACATCACTCGGGAACACCACCACATCACTCGGGAACACCACCACATCACTCGGGGACACCACCACATCACTCAGCCCAACCACATTAACACTCAGCACTGTCCTTGCTTGCTACCAACAAGCATTGCCATAGCCAATAGGACTCGCATTAGGAGAGTGTAAGCTATTGGCTTTGTGAATAACGATGCTATTAATTTATATATTTTCAAAGCCAACACATATTAAAAAAAATTGTCATTTACAATACCAATAGCTCACACTTTCCTAATGCGAGACCTATTGCATTGCAAATGCTTGTTTAACCGGGAGCCAGTGGAGTGCAGGAAGAACATGAGAGACCGATTGGTGCTTAGGGATCTCCGGAAGTAGCCGTGCCGCTGCATTTTGAATAATCTGCAGTTTGTGTAAAGATTTTTTTTGCATATTGACCAATAGCCCACTGCAGTAGTCAATTTTAATAAAGATGATCATGGTGATCACAGATTTACGTAAGTCCAAAGGGAATGAAAAGACAGGCGAAGATTGAAATATTATATAAATGTCTCTCTCTATGTTGGTTTCATGACAACCAAGTGGGCACTAATATGTAACTGTGTGTTTTGGAGCTTGATGTCTTGGTTCTATTTTATGCTGTCTTGGAAAACCTTGGGATACATGTATATTCCACATATGTAATGTATAACTGGTTGGACTACAACGTTTTTAATTTGTGTCTGCTAAAGATTCTCTTCTGGATTTGCCAACATGCACTGTATGTTTGTTGTTAATGAAATATCAATAAATACAGCCAGTTCAAAAACAAAATAAAACTTTAGTGATTGGGGTCAGTGTACCCCAAGCTCCTGAGGCCACCATTTGGGTGACCAAAAAGATGATTGTCTACTGAATAGCAGGACCTCGGTTTTATCCAAGTTAAGTTTCAAACAGTTGTCTGTCACCCACCTATCTATCTGTTGCATAGTCATGGAAGCATGAGGCAGTCTTATCGGGATTCTCCATCATCAACACCACGATTTGGGTGTCAGCGGCATATGAAACCACTGCAAATCCAAAGTTTTTAATTAGATTAGCCATGGGGTGAAGTACAAATTAAAGAGTGTAGGACTCCGTGACCACCTCAGAGGGGCTCCCCATGGCAAGGAGACGAAGATCATCTGTGGCCATTTAGCTTCACAAATTATTCCCCACAGAAAGAAAAGACTGGAGGAGGTTAAGGGCCTTATCCCAAATGGGTAGTGAAAAAAGGCAATTGATGACAAGGTTGTAATTTACAGTCTCAAACGCTGCAGAGGTCTGATAAAACCAAGGGGGCGTTTCCTCCAGGATCTAGAGTGTTTCTGATTTGTTCTGAGGCAGTTATAAATGCTAGCTCTGTGCTATGTTGGTTTCTAAAGCCAAATTGGGTGAGATCCAGCAACTCATACTTCTGAATGAAGTGTGAGAGCTCCGCGTTCATAGCTTTTTCAATCATTTTTGTGGGAACAGGAGGAGGAGACATGGATCTGTAGTTGTTAGGATTTCTGCTGTCCACATTGGGCTTTTTTTAAAAGAGGCAAAGTTGGGGCTATCTTCCAGTTTTATGGGGAAATAGCCCTAGGAGAACATTCTATAAAAAGGCTGTGAGGTTTTCTGGAACAACATCTGGGGCAAGGTGGAAAACTCTGGAGGGACATGGGTCTAGTGGAGTGCTAGATGCAATTGAGCTAAATAGTGTAAGAGCAGGCTCCTCTGAGAGAGGAGTAAGAAGTAAACCAGCTCCCGTTGTAGCTCTGCTGGGTTGCAGCTGCATAGTTTGTTTAAATCCTGGCATCAGTAATGGTCTACTCCAGTGGCTGTGAGCTTGGATGTAGCACTAGAAGTATTATAGATGGCTTCTACTTTATTTTAAAAAAAGTAGTTAGATTATCACAGAAAGGTTTGTCGACCATAATGTTTATTGCTTCTGTAAGCTTGCTGAGTTTCACCACTGTGTCAAACAGCTCTTTGGGAATATTTAGGGAGAATTTGATTTTAATGATAAAGTAGCTAGACGTAGCTTTGCGCAACAATTCATTGCATGTCTGAATGGCCATCTTATAGGACATTTTGTCCTCCATGTTGTATTTAGATCGCCATTTTTTTCATGCCTTCTGCAGCTGTTTGTGAGTTGTCTGTATCTCATCAAACCATCATTCAGATGGAGATAGTCTATTGTTATTATGATTTTTTTTAGAGGGGCAGTACCTTAATATTAGAGTTGATCAATCGCTGGTAAACTTCTGTTTCAACATCTAAGTCAGTTTTAATCTCAGGCATAGAACTAGCGAGATGTCCCTAGAGAATGTCTGGGGTAATTCTCTGCCGGGCGGTGCTTGGAATTGGCCATCTGAGGAGGATCTCTAGGGAGGTGATTTTCCAGGTTTAGTTCGATCATCACTGAACTATGGTCAGACCAAGGAGTGGGAGAACGTTGAAAACTTGTGGACCCTTTTTTTTTTACACAAACTTTATTGTATTTTCTTCTACAGACATATGCCACAATCTGACTGGCAAAGGTACAGGGTAGAAGTCGAGCAGCAAAATGAAATTGAAGTGCAAACAATTAACTCCTACCCTCCCTGGCCCAAAACCTATCACTGTCTTGTTTGCAAATTTGTAGCCACACCGTGCCACTGTGTAAATGTCTATGTGCTGACTGGACCAGTGAAGCCTAGGAATCCATCTGGAATTGGCTGTTGTAGAAGAGTATCATATGTCATCAGCCCTTCCGCTATGTGTCATCACAGATCATAAGTGGGTCAAATAGGGGTGGTACTGTTCAGGAAAAGGTTGCAGAGTGATGCCTTCCTTTGACCATAGTACAGAGGAATGATTTGTGTAGTCTGTCCCTGTCAAGATCATCAAGTGTTTCCTGTACTCTGAAGGCTTCAAGTAGGGTTTCCCATTCAACAGAGAGGGGCTGCTTTTGCTACCCTATGCATTCTTTCCGGCACAAAGCGCCACTTCCAGCCATGCCCCATTGCTTCACCTCCGTGTGCCATTGGGATACAAGAGGGGTCGCTGATTACCTCCAGCAACTCATAAGAAGGCACTTTGCTAGTAAAAATGCTAAGTCTATGAAGCGTATAAGCACCTTGAAACCTTTGGGCCTAGAATAAAGTCCAAATATAGAATGTCCTGATATGTGCCAGTATTCTAATTCAGTCAATTCTGATAAGGCAGCCCCAATATCCGCCCAGTAAGATATTGAGGGACAGACCCATAACGTGCATTAAACCTGCATCCAAAGTACGGCAACAGGAGCAGGCAGATGAAACTGTACAAAACATTGTGTTAAGTATGTGTGATGTGAGGGAGGCCCAGTGTATAAATGAAAACTGGATAGATTTAATGCAGGAGTTGCAAGAGACCTTTCTGGAACATTCTAAAGGGGAGGCCGATTCCCTATCTTGAAAGGTTTGTAAAAGAGCTTCTTCCCACCAGGCTCATAGGGGTGTTAAGGGTGTCATCGGGTGAGTAGGCAAGACCTTGTACAACCAGTGAATAAGTCTACTGTCACCCAGGACATGCATCGTCTGTATAAAATCATGGGTGAAAGGTTCAGAACGGTCTGGTGCCCAGTGTCGTCAAACCTAACTGGTGATACTGGCATGTGTCAAAAATAGTGTTTCCGGCAGACCATGCATGTGAGCAAAATCTGTATAGGGCAAAAGTATGCCACACACTAAGAGCGCTCCGACTGTTGTCACTCCCCCTTGCTTCCAAGGGGCTAAGTCTGTTTAACGTCAAGATACCAGAGGATGTAGGAAGACCCTGTTAAGGAATATTTGGGGCATATAGCACACATGGGGCACAATAACAGAGGGCTATCTTCCAGTAAGCATGGGCTATGCACAGTAGAATGGGACAGGACAAGGATGATGTGGAACTGGGACAGATCAAGCTATGCAATTTACCCTGGTTGAGCAAAGTATTTGTGTAACCTATCTCTGATAGTTTGTGGCCTGCTAATCAATAGACCAACCACTGCAGTTGTCCTGCTAAACAGTAGGTTTTGAGCCACCATCTCTCCCCCTTGGTTGGAATCTGTAGCTTATTCAAATTGATCCTGTGTCGTCCATTACCTAATATCAAATCAGTTAATAATGAGTTTGGTGTCTTAAATGTTGGGGCAGGTATTAACACCGTTAAATTCGCAAATGATAAAGGAGTCGGGCAGCATTACCATCTCAACGAGAGTTAATTGTCCCGCTACTGATTATGGCAATGTGTCCAAAAGCTGATTTGTAATTTAAGGGATGTAACCATCTTCAAAAGATTTCCATCCAATAAATCATCTACTTCACGGTATATTTTGATGCTTAGGCAGCGGAATGTGCGATGCTATTTTAAGATGTGCATCACCGAAGGGTAGTGTCCAGCAAAAGTGTCTGCAAACCAAAAGGCGTAGAATTTAGCTCACACGGAGACCAGAGAGGTCCCCAAACCCTGCTGAGATTTGCCTTGAGATATCATACCATATCATTGGCATACAATGAAACAGCATGTACCTTGGGACCCCGGGGACTCCCCCATTCTTGCGCTTCCTGACGAATTCGATTTGCTAGTCGTTCCAGTACTATAACAAAAAGCAACAACAGGGAAAAGACATACTGGTCCCATGCCACAGTTCACTGAATATGGCCAAGAAATATGAAGTGTAGTAACAAAAAGGGAGAGTAAGGGATTGATTTCACAAAGTGTGATCGGAGAGTACTCCTGTTCCCCTGGGTAAGGTATATGAGTAACAAAAGAAGGAGTGTCACCGTTGAGAATCATAGATTCTGAATGGGATATATGTTTGGAAAATTTCTCCTTTTGTAAAAAACCCCTCACTCACCAGCCTGATGGTGACATGCTTCAACATTGGGGTCCACCCTGATGTCCGAGTGCCATCAGGGTGTGCTGCGACACCTGAACTACAGTGGAGTTGGTTGTTGTGAGTGATAAGTGCAGAAAAAATGTTAAAAATTGTCCTGGTTTAACTTAATAGAAAAAAAAATATTCGTAAGCAACTAGACAATATTAAAAGGGTGTGAAGATACTTAGTGGGTAATTATGACCAAGAGTATCTGTGTGGATGGTCTACATGTTTCAACCTATGTGTGGGATTTACCAGGTTTTCTTCAGGACCAAAGTGCAGGAAAATGGACGGTCTACACCCCCTAAAACGTATATCCAATCTTAAATTCTTGGTGCCAGATTAGCAAAAATCTGCAACTGGTGTGGGCTCTAGCCAAACTAGGCGAGACCAAAAATGAGACCAGTGGGAGGAAGAAAACAACAAAGAAACAGTCATAAATGAACTCAATTACGTGCCTGTAACGTTGTGTGGACTCTCACGTGTCTGCATGCATCATGCGAATCCCATTCTGTTCATAAGCCTGGTTTGATATTTGTATCAGAGGGCAGGCTACTATGGGCGACCTGCTAGAGGCGTTCTCTTGCTGGGGAAGGTGTCTCTGTATGAGAATAATAGCTTACTCATACACACAGATCAATAAGTGTGTGTTGGGTGTGTTGGGTAACGCTTATAGTTATTACTTGTGTCATACGCACATCCAAACTTTTGGTGCGGTGACTGTCCATGTTCACATTAGCCAACGTGATGTAGGAATAAGGATAAAAGCGTGCATATGAACCAGTACACGGTGACGACAAACACAGACATACAGACAAATAACACATATTGTTATTCTGGTAGAGCTTACTACTATTTGGTGTCTTAGGACATCGTAGGGCAGGGGGTAGGTTTGTCTCAGCTAAAACGTATTCTGTGGGTAGTAATGAGACAAGGAGTAGGATAAGCGTAGCTGAAAATGCCCGTGTGGTGGTGCGGCTGATAGCACGGGATTCGGGCTCCGTAGAAATGGAGTCGATCAAGGATGTGGAGCAAAGGATATTGGTACTTACAGTTTTGCTGGACTTAATGCGGGCGTTTTACCTATGTGCCATGCCCGCTGTCCCCGCTACAATGGCGTTTGCTAAGAGCGGAGCTGGTTTCCGGGGAGGGCGTGGCTACTGGAGGACTGTCATGGCAACCACTGGTGGTGTACTACAGCGGCTCTGGAAGGACATCTCTACTCGCAGGCTATGCGAGAAGGGCGAGGCTGGCGGGGGCCTGTCAAAGTTGCCCTGGAGACGGCCAACCAGCCGGTGATGCTACCGCTTGAGGGAATTCGTGGATACAACTCTCGCAACTGTACGAGCACATTAAAGAACAACATTACAGGGGGATGAGAGGTGATTGCAGGAGCTCCCCAAGGCATGTTATCTCTAAATGGGCGGTGGTGCTGCCCGTACTCAGCATAGTGAGTGTACAGGGAAAAACAGGGGCGAAATGGCACAAGGTGGATGCCACACATGATTACAGTGGGGGGCTGTCTGAAGTTGTTACATCTAGCACTGAATCATCACAATCAGCTGGGTCATTGTGCATATTATCCAAGTTCTCTGGGTTTAGGTTCTGGTTCTGTGGGTTACTTCAATACAGAGGCCCATGGAATGTTATAATTCAGCCCTATTTTGTGCGTGGACAATCTATAGATCCAACGCTGCTCCTTCTCAAACAAACGATTCTGAAGGTTGGGCCCTGGGTTGACCTATTCAATTATTGTCCATGTCATATCATTTGTGGTATGTTGTGCTTCTAGGAAATGGTCCATCAGTCTAGTTGCACTCTTCTTGCAACGTATGGTACTGCGGTGTTCGCAAATACGTTGTTTGACTTTTCACGTTGTCATACCGACATACGGTTTTCCGCTGGTACATTTGATAAGGTATATGACATTGCTACTGTTGCAATTCGTGTGTGATAGTAGTTTCCAAGTTTTCCCTTCTTCTAGGTCAAGTGTCTTTGTGTTGTTTGTTAAGAGGCACACACTGCAATCACCACATCGGAAGTGTCCTGTTATTCCTGGAAGCCCCCAGGCCTGTGTGATACTTGGGGTATTAATTGATTTTGCTTCTTTAGATCTGGTGTTTACCAGAGTGTCTTTCAAGCTGTGTGATTTTTTTGTAGGAGAACAATGGTTTTTCCCAGTGTAAGTTGCCAGTGTTAAGTATTGACCAATGTTTGTTGATACTTCTGCTCATTTGATTTGAGATGGCGTTATAGGTAGTGACACACGTGAGTAGGGTAGTCTCATTGGTGGTTCTTTTATTTTCAAGGAGTGCTTCCCTTGGCTGATTTCTAGCCCTTTTCTGACATTTTTGGACTATATGAGATGGATACCTGTGTTGCCTCAATTTGGTATTGAGATCCTTTGCTTGGTCTTTGAAGTCAGACAGTTGGGTGCAATTTCTGCGGAGCCTCAAATACTGGCCATAGGGGAGGTTTCCCTCAGAGGGCGTGGGTTGAAGCTCTCGAATCTCAAGAAGTTGTTCTTAGCAGTAGGCTTGAAGTGTGTTTTAGTCACCAGAGAATCATTTTCCTTGTTGATCTTGATGTCAAGAAAGACCATTTTCTTTCTGTCAAAGCAATTGGTGAATCTTAGATTTAGGTCACACGTATTGATCCAGGTGATAAATTCTTGCAGGGTGTGAAGTGGTCCCTGCCAAATGGCAAGGACATCATCCATATATATCTTTTCCAGAACTTTATTTGATTGAAATAGGGGTTCTGGTCACTGAGGATGTACTTTTGTTCGAAATCAAACACATAGAGCCCGGCCACACTAGGGGCAAAAACACTGCCCATAGACGTGCCGCCTGTCTGTAGGTGCAATGACCCTTCAAATTCGAAGTAGTTTCTTTTTAAAGCTAGTCTGGCACATTCCAGTATAAACGCCTTAGGAGTGTTGAAGGTCCAGGTGCAGTTGTCCAGGGTTTTTTTCAGCACGGCTATGGTCGGGCTTTGGTTCGTTGCTGGAACCTTTATCTAGGTTCTCTGATTTTTTTCTAAAAACCATAGTACAGTCTACAGCCACATACCTACAAGGCACTAAAAGCTTGTTGAGACTTCTACAGGATATCAGTGTGGATGAAGAAACCATCCTTGTAAGCTTTGATATCGAAAGCTTATATACAAGCATACCACAGGATGCCACCATAGCCGTCCTGAAAAAACACCCTTGACAACTGCACCTGGACCTTCAACACTCCTAAGGCGTTTATACTGGAATGTGCCAGACTAGCTTCAAAAAGAAACTACTTCGAATTTGAAGGGTCATTGTACCTACAGACAGGCGGCACGTCTATGGGCAGTGTTTTTGCCCCTGTGATTGAGTTCGAACAAAAGTACATCCTCAGTGACCAGAACCCCTATTTCAATCAAATAAAGTTCTGGAAAAGATATATAGATGATGTCCTTGCCATTTGGCAGGGACCACTTGACACCCTGCAAGAATTTATTACCTGGATCAATAGGTGTGACCCAAATCTAAGATTCACCATGATGCATGCAGACACGTGAGAGTACACACAACGTTACAGGCACGTAATTGAGTTCATTTAGGACTGTTTCTTTGTTGTTTTCTTCCTCCCACTGGTCTTTCATTTTTGGTCTCGCCTAGTTTGGCTAGAGCCCACACCAGTTGCAGATTTTTGCTAATCTGGCACCAAGAATTTAGGATTGGATATACGTTTTAGGGGGTGTAGACCGTCCATTTTCTTGCACTTTGGTCCTGAAGAAAACCTGGTAAATCCCACACATAGGTTGAAACATGTAGACCATCCACACAGATACTCTTGGTCATAATTACCCACTAAGTATCTTCACACCCTTCTAATATTGTCCAGCTGCTTACGAATAAAAAAAATTCTATTAAGTTAAACCAGGACAATTTTTAACATTTTTTTCTGCACTTATCACTCACAACAACCAGCTCCACTGTAGTTCAGGTGTCGCAGCACACCCTGATGGCACTCGGTCATCAGGGTGGACCCAATGATGAAGCATGTCACCACCAGGCTGGTGAGTGAGGAGTTTTTTACAGAAGGAGAAATTTTACTTTTTCCAAACATAAGTCAAGTTTAAATTTGTATAGCGCACTACTCACCCAGAGGGTCTCAAGGCGCTTGAGGGAGGGGGGAGCTTTACTTATCAAATATCCAAGTTTTTAGCTGTTTTCTGAAGGAGAGGTGGTTCTGTGTGAGGCGGAGGTGGGTGGGTAGGGAATTCCAGGTCTTGGCCGCTATGTAGGAGAAGGATCTTCCTCCCATGGTGGATCTTTGGATGCATGGAATTTCGGCGAGGGCTTGATTGGACAATCGAAGTTGGCGGGTAGGGGTGTAGAAGGACAGGCGCGTGTGGAGGTATTCGGGTCGTAGAGGGCTTTGTGTGCGTGGGCGGAACGTTATTCTCTTGTTGACGGGGAGCCAGTGGAGGTCTTTCAGGTGATCGGAGATGTGAGCTTGGCGGGGGATGTCTAGGATGAGTCTGGCTGAGGCGTTTTGGATGCGTTGGAGTTTTTTCTGTAGTTTGGCTGTGGTTCCGGCGTAAAGGGTGTTTCCGTAGTCCAGTCGGCTTGTGACCAGTGCATGGGTGACCGTCTTTCTTGTTTCGGTGGGGATCCAACTGAAGATTTTTTTGAGCATACGTAGGATGTTGAAGCATGATGATGAGTGAGACGGCGTTGACTTGTCTGGTCATCGAGAGGGAGGAGTCCAGGATGAAGCCCAGGCTACATGCGTGGTCCGTTGGTATGGGTGCGGTTCCCAGGGCCGATGGCCACCATGAGTCTTCCCAGGCGGAGGGGGAAGATCCTAAGATGAGGACTTCCGTTTTGTCCGAGTTGAGTTTTAGACGGCTGTTCTTCATCCATTCGGCTACTTCTTTCATCCCTTCGTGTAGGTTGGTTTTGGCGGTGTTTGGGTCTTTGGTGAGGGATAGGATCAGCTGAGTGTCGTCTGCGTAGGAGATAATGTTGAGGTTGTGTTGGCGTGCAATGGATGCGAGGGGAATCATGTATACGTTGAAGAGGGTGGGACTGAGTGAAGATCCTTGGGGTACGCCACATATGACTTCGGTGGCCTCTGATCTATAAGGAGGGAGGCGGACTCTCTGGGTTCTTCTGGCGAGGAACAAGATTATCCAGTCCAATGCTTTTCCTTGTATTCCGACGTCGCTGAGGCGTTGTATAAGGGTGTTATGACAGACTGTGTCGAAGGCTGCGGAGAGGTCGAGTAGGATGAGGGCAGCAGTGTCTCCGTTGTCCAGTAGAATTCAAATGTCGTCTGTTGCTGCGATGAGGGCGGTTTTGGTGCTGTGTTTGGCTCGGAAGCTGGACTGTGAAGGGTCGAGGGATTTATTGGATTCGAGGAAGGCGGCGAGTTGACTGTTGACCGCTTTCTCAATGACTTTGGCAGGGAATGGGAGGAGCGAAATGGGGCGGTAGTTCTTAAGTTCAGTGGGGTCTGCTGTAGGTTTCTTCAAGAGGGCGCTGAGTTCGGCGTGTTTCCAGCTTTCCGGGAAGGTGGCGGAGTTGAGGGAGCAGTTGATGACGTCTCGGGGATGGGGTGCAATAATGGAGTCTGCTTTGTTGAAAATGTGGTGGGTACATGGGTCTGTTGGCGATCCTGAGTGAATGGTGTTCATCAGGCGGATGGTGTCTTCAGTGGTGATTGGGTTCCAGGCGTAAAGGTTGTTGGAGGGGGGTTTTAGTTCGGAGGTAGGTGGGGTGGGCTTGTCTCCAAAGCGGTTATGTATGTCAGCGATTTTGTTGTGGAAGAACGAGGCTAGAGAGTCGCAGAGGTCTTGGGATGGAGTGATGTCGTTGGTGCCGGCAGTGGGGTTGGTAAACTCTTTGACGATGTTGAATAGTTCTTTGCTGTTGTGGGCGTTGTTGAGTCGATCCTTGAATGCTGATTTATTGGTGGATCGGATCAGTTGGTGGTGTTTTCGGGTGGCGTTCTTGAAGGTGGTCAGGTTGTCAGTGGTTGGGTTTTTTCGCCAGGCTTTCTGGAGGGTGCGACAGATCTTGGATTTCTTAAGGTCATCATTAAACCAGGAGGCTTTTTTGCTGCCTTGCTTGACTTGATGGTTTTTCAAGGGTGCTAATTCGTCAGCGCTATGGGTGATCCATTGTGTGAGGTTGGTGGCTGCTTGGTTTGGGTCCGATGATTTTGCTGGAGAGTTTTGGTGAAGCGATGTGAAGAGCTGGTCGGTGGTAATTTTATTCCAGTTTCTCCGGGGAATTGGTTGTGGGTTGTAGCCTTTTTGTAGTTGAAGTGAACGCAGCTGTGGTCCGTCCAATGGAGGGCTGTGGTGTGATTAAAGGAGATGTGCTTGCTGGAGGTGAAGATTGGGTCGAGCGTGTGCCCGGCATGGTGGGTGGCGGTGTCAACAAGTTGTTTGAGTCCGAGATTGGCGAGGTTGTCCAAAAGGGTGGTGGTGTTGCTGTCGTTGTTCTTTTCCAGGTGGTAGTTGAGGTCTCCCAGTAGGATGTAGTCCTGGGAGGGGAGGGCGTGAGGGCTGATGAAGTCGGTGATGTCTTCGCTGAATTGCGTGAGGGGTCCGGGTGGTCTATAGATGAGGGTGCCTCGGAGTGTGGTCTTCGGGTCGGTGTGGATCTGGAAGTGAAGGTGTTCGGCGGTTGTGAGGTTGTCATCGGAGCTGGTTGTGATGTGGATGGTGTTATTGTGGACGATGGCGATTCCTCCTCCTGTTCACTTGGTGCAGTCCTTTCAGATGATTTTGTAGCCGTCCGGGATGGCTATGGCGATGTCGGGCGTTGATGAGGTGTTCATCCAGGTTTCTGTAAGGAAGGCGACGTCCGGCGATGTGGTGTCGAGTAGGTTCCAGAGTTCAATGGCGTGTCTGTGGACCGAGCGGGTGCTGAGCAGGATGCACCTCAGGTGGTTAGTGTTGGAGCTCTGTTTGTAGTTTGTGGATTTGCTGTGTGTCTTAGTGAAGTCGAAATTGCAGGAGAAGGGTCCATGGGTGTGTCCTGGAGCGGCTTGGTAGCAGTTTGGGAGTCGGCTGGGGTTAAGTGCAGAGAGTGTAGCGGAATTGTACGATATGAGGGAGGGGTGGATTTTGCGGGGACCAGGGAGTCTGGCGCTGGGAGCGGTCCAGGCGCGGTCGGGCTTACCTTTGGCGCGCATGGGGCGCGTCCGCTGCGCGTCAGCTGTTCTGACATAAGTGGAAAGTGGAGGGGGGCGGAGCGAGGGAGGAGCAGCTGGGAGGCGGGAGCGGGGTGGAGAGACGGGCTGGGACGGCACAACAACAAAATGGCAGCAAGAACAACAAAGCCAAGCTGGGTGAGATTGGGGCACGATGTGTAGCGTCCCAATGGGCAGTGGCACCGACACAATAAGGCACTGATTCCAATGCGAGCAATAGAGCCCTATGAAAAGTTTTTAAGCACAAACAATTTGTAAACTCGAGCAATGCAATACTAGTGATTAGAGCGCTATGAGTAATTTAAAGCACAAAACAGTTTGTAAGTCGAGCAATGCAAAGCGAGTGATAGATCGCTATGAATACTTTACAAAGCGCAAGCAGCAGCAGAGTGATACATCGATATGAATACTTTACAAAGCACAGGCAGCAGCAGAGTGATAGATCGCTATGGATACTTTAAAAAGCACAAGCAGCAGAGCGCTACGATACCCAGGAGATCAGGGGGTGAGAGGAGCGTCGCCGATTCTCAACGGTGACACTCCTTCTTTTGTTACTCATACAAGAAATATGAAGGCCTGTTCTAGCTTGTGTGATTCGTACATTTAAGGTACTATTAACTATGGGAGTAATTTAAAATCACATGCAATTTATGTCTCAAGATCAAATTGGTTACTGGCACTGGCTGACTGGTAATATCTCCTAACCTTGATTTTAAAGCGTTTTTAAATTTTTAATTTTATATAAGCTTAAGATGAAAGGTTGGAATTTTTAACTGCATTATTTTAACCTTTCAATTGTTTGGTTTTGCTTTCGTATTGTTAATGATTTTAATTAATCAAACAATAAACTACTTTTGCATTTGGACAAGTAAAGCTTGCATTCCTAGAGCCCTAACAATACATGTTCTGGGTTTGAGCTACCTTGCATTACTAATTCCTGTTTTGTGATTAAAGTTAGTGGAATCCTACTGCTCTTTTCGCTATTATGGGTTTCCCACACTTACCAAATAATCCTTAATCTGCTGCAAAATCACCAAATTGTACCAAATGTTTTTAACATGGTTACTGCATACTAGGTGCAATGTGGAATTTGACTATTTGTTCACGTGGTCACCATTCGTATTTTGATTGCTATTCATACATTTAAGGAGGTGACAATTTTGTCCAGAGGATGTTAGGATCCACATTTGTTGTCCAGTGGGTGGTGGCAGTAGTAAAGTAAAACATACACATTTGAATCAAATTCAAACTTGTTGGAAATAATTATTCCTTCTTTTCGAAGAAAACGGTTGCATTAATCATGTTCACACCACAAACACGGTTTTCAAAATAAGTTATTTAAAAGGCACGGTTATCATATCACCAGTTATGTACAGAGGGCCGTAAGCGTTTACACGATTATCAGAGACCCTACAGCAAGAACACAGGGTGAAAATGAGTCAAAAGACACGTTTTAACATGCACCTTAGAGGCACAGACTACGAGAGACACTTTTTACAACACGTGTTTGCATGCAGCCTCGGTTGTCTTCAGTGTGTTTACACAAACTATTTTACTTTGGGAAGGAAGAGTTTTAAGAAAACGAAATTTGAGTGTACAATCACCAATTCGTGGCAAATAACATTTTGAATACCATATAGATGTGTATTGTTTGATTTTGCAACAGAAGTATGCATTTTCTACAGCAACAAACATTAAAATGGGTAGATATTTCCATCTAGTTTCGCTTCCAATGCTGCAAAGTTCCAGTCAGGGAGACTATCTTTTCTTTGTGTTTGAGTGAGATTTGCCTTAAAGCTGACCAGATTGTATGCGTCCTGTAAAATAGGGAAAGATGCACTACCAGAGGAGGTACTAAATAAATGTGCTCTCTCCCCCCCATAATTTACCATTCGTGTATGGCGAATTGCCAAGTCCCTTGAATATAGTTGATTCAGAGCAATGTTCCGAACCCATCTGAAGTACCTCAGCATGTGACTATGTTGAAGTTACAATTTTGGTAGTTATATTTCTGTAAATGGTTGGAAACTAAACCATTTTATGTACTAACGCTCTGCTGAGAACGGGCGGTATTGTGCCATTTAAAGAATGGGTGCACTACTAAAACATGTTGGTTGTGTGCATTCTAAAGCCTACAAGTCCCACTAAGATGCATCAGTATACTATAACACACAGCCCACTCATGCTTTATACTTACTCAGGCAGGTAAAATGGACTTCATCACCACAGCACTCCATTCCTTGTCCTGAAACTGACAAGTGTCTTTATCCTCTACACACATACAACTTCATACTCGACACAAACATGCATAAAAAGCACACCTATTGGCGGTGCCATTTCCTTTAAAAAGAGATTATCAATTTATTTACCTCAGTAAAAAAAAACTCACTTTCCAGATGGCAGACAACTAACAGATTAAATCAGTCACCAACTCCGTAACTTTAAGACAAAACACGATTAAAAAAATAAGTACAATTTTATGCTAAAGGCAACAGAGTAACCATTAGTTCAGTGCACTCGGTCGTGGATACCGTATTTTCCTTATCCATGATCACTAGTGTCAGAAGACTTTTTAACCATTTTTGTACATTGTAAAGATAACAAAAAAAACACATGACAATTAGTTACCAGCTCAGTAAAGAGACCCAATAAGTCCTTTCCTAAATACTCTCATCCAACATAAATTACTGACATTTTAGGAGGAAATATTTTGCAGCAGGTGATATGCTTTCGCTAGCCACTCTGCCCAACCGAGAACACGGTGTCTGCCCACCTCTGTGGAAGGTGACAAGTGTGTTTAGTGTCTATTTGTTCTCATTTTTATATTTTTGGGTCTTCTCTTACACGATTTTGATAAATCTATGGGCTGGTGCACAGTTATTCAGATGGCCCAAGGGTCAAAGTTGAACCCTCGCAGCAGAAGTATCACTTTTTCATGTTCTTAAGCCGGATATCGCGCTCCAACTCGAACTGCCGGTGGTCCACCCGTTCCAAGAAGGCTTTCCTTTCGATGTACCCTTCTTTCCCCCGGTTGTGAATGGCCAGCTCGTCCCCAATGCCTTCTTTATCTTTGAAAGACTCCCAGTCCAGTTTGGATTTCTCCAGCGTGCTCATCTTTTGCTTTTTGCCGATAAGGCTCCCCAGGACACTGCTCATCCCGCCAGGCCTCTTTAACCCAGGGAGCGCAGCTGGGGAGGCGACGGGAGGAGGGCTCCCCTGCGGCGCCCCCTCGTCTTGCTGCTTCAGGTACGATTTCGCTTCTTTTGACGTGGCTGCAACTTCCTTGGTCACTCTCACTTCTTCACCAGCAAAATCAAACACCTTGGTGATGGTAACCTTGGCAGCATCTTTAGGTTTATCCGAGTGTTGTGTCTCCTGTGGTTTCTGGTCAGTCTTGGGGGTGGCCTGGGTATGCTCCTTTGGCGTGCTGGCTGGCACAGAGGCTTTGGGCTTCTGCCCCACGTCGCTCAGGAAGCTGGCCCACAGATCATCAGCCTTCTTCTTTTGATCATGTTCCGTTTTAGCCACTTTCTCCTGCGAGAAGTCTGGCGCCTCGGCGTCAGGTGGGCTTTGCACATCCTCTGTGCTCTGCAGCTCCAAAGCGAGCCCTCCTTTCTTCCGCTTCCTTGGCTGCAGACCCTTCGCCCTTCTCTTTTTCCCATTTGCAGTTTCGGGAGCTTTTTCAACACCCTCTACGTCCTCTTCGTCCACCAACTCGTTGACATCATCCTCGCTGTACTCTCCTCCCGAGGGCACGTAATCCTCGTCCTCAGAGGAGATGTAATCCTCGGAGTCGTAGTCAGACATGGCTGCACCAGCGGTGCGCACGGGAAGCTCTACGGACGACAACAGAGAACGATGGTCTGGCAGGTATCAGCGCGCGAACCAGCATAGAACTAGAAAGAGGGCGTCACAACGCCCGGTAGTGCAACGACAAATCCCCCCACGCGCCACTTCTGTGGATGTTTTGAACTAAAGGCCCGTACGTAGAGCTAAATAAAGACTTGAGTGGTACCTTTCAGACTCTTGAAAGAATAGAAAGAAAAGTATTCTTGTTTTAATGATTAAACTGCTTAGGTGACGTGAACGTCATCTATATTTAACGAATTAAATATTGTTTGTTCTTAATTCTACACTATTTTGGTTTTAAGGGTTGCTATATTGAGATCGATTAGTATTCTTCTTATTAGACGGGTTGCAGTGCCTATTAGACAAAGCATATGGTACCTATTACAAGATGGCTGCGTAGTTTGCGCTGGACCCAGCGTCCTCGTCCTTCCTCGGTATCCACGGCGCCGGGTGTTGTCTAGTCGCTGCTTACAAACAGCATACTGGGGTTCGGAGGAAACAAGCAGTGGTTGAGCTGATTCAGGTGGGTGACATGCTTTGATTTTTCTTAAAGACTGAAACTTTTACGGGTCTTTATGCTAGTCTTGCGTGTTGGAAATGACCACAGGTGAAGACCACTTTTGCCACAGACTACTTTTTTTTAGAGACACCGCTGACTGTTCCCTAAAAGTAACCTTAAAGGCTGGCTGCCTGCGACTGCCCGCTCAACCCATTTATGTTTTTCGTTTCAGTGCCACTTATTGCATATTCAATAGCAGTTGTCTATCATACTAGCATCCCGGGGTTATATGTTGAAAAGGAATGCTTCTAGCACACTGGAGTATGTGTATAAATGTTTAGGGTGAAGTAAGAAATGGGTCCTAACTGAGGCTCTTTTTGGGCTTCCAAAGACAGACTGGTAGGTTGCCATACTTTTTCTGCGTTCGGTAGCAGCAACCACGGTTGTATGAAAGAGAGATTGTTAATGGTGTCAAGACATGCATGTCACTGTCCAGCCATAGTTGTTAGTAGGCAATCGTTAATATCTGAATACGCGTGTGTGTGTGTGTTGTAGTAGTAGTAGTAGTAGTAGTAAAAGTGTATATACTAACCTTGCGTATTAGAAACTGTTCTCAATCACTAATTGAGTATTGACAGCTGCACAATCCTGAAAGAACAGGCACAACACCACGACAATAACATTAGTAGAATGTTAGGTATAATTGCAAACATATAGCTAACTAATTGATTGTAGTCATAAAACTAGAACATGGATGAGTGCAATCCTCGTGGCAGAATAACAATACTTTCTTACCATTCACTTACACTTAATGTTCATGACCAGAGTCTTCACCATCACTTAAAACAATGCAGGAACTAAACAAAAGTCTATAGCTATATATACATAGCATGCAGTATCGTACTTCACTCTCAGAACGGGGTGCTTAGGCCCTTAAATATGAATGCACAATAGATACAGTCAGTGGACCTTGTAAAGAAAAGAGACAGAATCTTGGTATTCTCAAATTGCATTTAATGAGTCCTGGGAGGAAGCTTTTCTTCTGGGTAAAGGCTTAGTGTGTAGAATACCCACAATTCGCCTATCTGGCTACCTGTTTTGATGGGGTAAGGAGTATACTGCAGTCTGGACCACAACAATGGAGGCAGTGCCACAGGCACAAACGGTCCCCTCAACACTTGATCTTCCCATTTTATGTAAGTGTTTGGGAAATTCCAGAAAATGATAAACAATCTTAAATGTAACACCAGCAAAAATGAAATATTACTTTCTGAATCCACCGCTCCTCTGTGGGAAGGTGGTTTTTGGCCCAGATTGGCTCCTTCTCCGCCTACTCCTAGCTCGGTTATACGTAACCATAGAGTAAAATTAGATAAGAAGTTATGTTTTGTCCCCCAAGTGGAGAGTGTGGTGGAAACGTGCTTTGGCCTTCTCCGTTCCTTAAAAAAACTTTCTATTTTTGCTTTGCTGATACTGCCAGAAGATAGTAATTCATGCTCTCATTACTTCACGCTGTGATTATGCCAATGCCTTACACTGGGGTCTCCGTAGCATACCAACTTAAGAGACTCCAGTTGGTGCAGAACACAGCAGCTCGATTGCTGCTAGGACTCCATAAACACAATCATATTTGTCTGCACCTAAAGGAGTTGCATTGGTTGACGATCTATAAGCGTTTTCACTTCAAAGGTCTAGTACAAGCGCACAGAGCTTTCTACCAGTGTGCCCAAGTTACCTGGCTAATAGAATTGCACACTATCCTCCAACTAGAACTCTGCGATCCTCCGATGCTTTTTTGGCATTAGTACTGAAAACTAAAAGGAAGAAATGAGGCAGATGCTTTTTTTCGACTTGGCCGCCTCGAGCTGGAATTCTCTTCTTTTGGGTCTGGGGACTACAATTATGAAGGTTCTTTCAAACTCCGCCTCAAAACGTGGTTGTTTGCACTTGCTTTCTGAAATGTTATTTCTGATCAGTGGTTACCAATCTGCTAGCGCCGGACACCCTTTTGAGTATCTGTGCGCTCTACAAAAATCCAATAATAATATTAAAGGGGATATACAACAAGTTGTTATGGCTGCATAAAACATAATAAAATGGCTTCTGTATGACCTGATGCATATTACGTCACATAATCGCCTTTCTGACAAGTCAAAATCAACCTGTTGAAAAACCTGGTTTTCAGGAAGTTATCCTTGGTGACTTCAAGAGTGAACGATGCATCGAAAATTTACGATTAAAACATCATGCAGGACTTGGTCACCGGGTAATGGGTTTAGCAATGCAAGAATAGCAGAGCACACAGCTCGAACCACTTGTTCTCCCTGAACTAGAGCCAAAATTACCTTCCTCCAAACCCTCTGTACATCTGATCACCTGTTGGTACCTCTGCATGAAGAGGAAGTTAGGAGCCAAACTTGCATTGTCTCCTGCAATAGGTCGCACATTTGCAAGACTTTGAGCTATTGGCATTGTTAAATGACAATGCCTCTTATTTATGTGTTGGTTTTTAAAACCTGAATAAAAGGTATTCTCATTTACAATGCAAATTGCTCTAACTCCCGCAAATACGAGACCTATTGCATTGCAAATGCTTTTTTTTGTCATCCGACCCTGCATCAAGGATGGACTCGGGTGCGCCAAGACAACGGAATGTGTATCCGTTTATGCGTCAACTTGAAATGTGTGTGCAAAGTGCAGATCAACGGGTAGTCTGATTAAAATCCTTGCACCTCAGCCTTAAATGAGGCGGTTAACTTTTGTTAATATTATTATTACCACTTGTTTTAAGATTAAAGTAAGAAATGTTAGAAAAGAATACATCGTTAGAAAAGAGTATTTATCTTCAAACACACTTCACACTGAACCACATTCTGTGTGCGATGCCCAGATTTGTAACCTTGTACCCAGCAGGGATTTCAGTTTTGTACCTTGTAGTTTTCCTAGCGAGCTGGCACTTTGGAACTGGAGAACTGCTCAGTAAAGTGCTCCAATACCTTCCGGTCAATTCACTCTAGTGGTTGTTGGAGAGTGTGTCCAAAGAGACATTTGCAGCCAAAGAGTTTCTTTCTTTTTTTTATCCATTTCACAGAAGACCAAATTGAGAAAAGAGGGTAAGAGCCCTTTGTTGAAGTCTTGGTTTTTAGCAAGTGAGTGGAGGAGTAAACCCAAAGCATATTCATGTTTAACATAGATGTTCATTCAGAAAATAAACACGCCGTAATTTACATCACGCATGTTTAACCTCCCTATAGGTATCGCTGAGTTGCCCCCTTCTGCCTCCCATGGCCTCTGAAGACCTCCCTGATTGCTATGACTTAAACAAGCCTCTGGTCACAACTGCGCATGAGACCTTCATGCTTCCCGCAGTAAGAGAAACTAATTAAAGAAAATAGTGCTTACAGACTTAAGAAGACATATCGTGTAACAACCAATGTAAAAGGGCCAGTCATCATGGGAGGTCACAAATGAAGACAAGGCGGTACTAAGGCGCGACTAACAAGCCTAATAACGAATCCGAAGACAGCATTTACGAAGAACAATGACACAAGCCAATTACAAATATGGGCGGAGAGTGGGCTGGGCTTCAAGTGCATACTGGCTCCCAGCGCATGCGTTGCCAAGGCTCGACCTAAAAAGGAAGGTTGCTGGTCACATGCCTAATCCCAGGCATGGCATATGTCATCAACACTCTTGAAGACCTTGGCAAAAATGTTTTGACTGTTTTTGCCATTAATAAAGTGCATAGATTACCCAAAAAGATGTCATGGCTCTATTGCAAGAAAGAGCGGCCCCAAATTTCCAAGAAGAGACAGCAGAACTAACAGCTTTACAACCAACTTTCAAGTGTCTTTCTAAAGTGGAGACTGTCAGGGATTGAAAGTAAAGGTAAGGGTAGACCATTCCATACCAGGGCAGCCTGTACATAAAAGGCTCTTCCACTCAGCAAACAAGTTTAAATTTCAGCTGCAATAAAAGGTTAGCTTCTCACAAATGAAGATGTTGGATGAGATAGTAGCGCCGAAAGTTGGACTGCTAATAGGGCCAGTTTAATTGAAGGCTCTATGCACAAAGGAAATGGACTTCAACAGAATCCTTTTAAGTAAAGGCAGCCAGGGTAGTTGGTCCATGGCAGGCAATCAATCAATCAATCAATCATAACACTTGTAAAGCGCACTACTTACCCGCAAGGGTTTCAAGGCGCTGGGGGTGGGGGAAGGGGTGCTGCTACTGCTCGAAGAGCCAGGTCTTGAGAATTCGTGAAGGTCAGCAGGTCTTGGGTATGCCGTAGGTGGGTGGGGAGGGTGTTCCAGGTCTTGGTGGCGAGGTGGTAGAAAGATCTGCTGCCGGAAGTCGTTCTTTGGATGCGGGGGACTGCGGCGAGGCCGGCGGAGCGGAGCTGGCGGGTGGGGGTGTAGAAGCTGAGTCGTCTGTTGAGGTATGCTGGTCCGGTGTCGTGGAGTGCTTTGTGTGAGTGGATGAGGGTTTAAGGTTATCCTCTTGTTGACGGGGAGCCAGTGCAGGTCTCTCATGTGGGGTGTGATGTAGCTGCGGCGGGGGATGTCAAGGATCAGACGTACAGAGGCATTTTAGATGCGTTGCAGCCGTCTCAGGAGTTTGGCTGAAGTTCCTGCGTAGAGGGCGTTTCTGTAGTCCAACCTGCTGCTGACGAGGGCCTGTTTCAGTGGGGATCCACTTGTAGATCCTGCGGAGCATGTGGAGGGTGTTAAAGCAGGAGGAGGAGACAGCGTTGACCTGCTTAGTCATGGAGAGGGTGGAGTTGAGGATGACCCCTGGGTTGCGTGCGTGGTCAGTGGGTTTTGAGGCTGTTCCCAGAGTGGTCGGCCACCAGGAGTCGTCCCAGGCCGAAGGGGTGGATCCAAGGATGAGAACCTCCATCTTGTCCGAGTTCAGCTTCAGTCAGCTGTCCCTCATCCGTTCGGCGACGGCCTTCATTCCTTCGTGGAGGTTGGTTTTGGCGGTGTGAGGGTCTTTGGTGAGGGAGAGGATCAGCTGGGTGTCATTGGCGTAGGAGATGATGTTGAGGTCGTGTTGTCTGGCGACGTGGGCGAGAGGTGCCATGTAGATTTTGAGTCCCCAAGTAATGGCGAGGGAGCTAAAGAGAGTATTATACACAAGATCCGCAAGAGAGCAAAACAATAGGACGCTAGCTGGTTAACATGAGTGGTAAGAGACCGATCACTGTCAAAGTGATCACCAATGTTTCGTACTGCAGATGATGAGGAAGAAGGAAATTCCAACTGTGAGGGCCAGAAATCATATGGAAGCGTACATGGTATTGAAGTCCTGGAGTAGCTGAGTACATCCGGGTAGTCCACATCAAACTTTAGGGCATTCACAGATAGCCAAATTGTGATTTTTACCTATACAGAAATGAAATTGGTGGAAAGGGTCAAGATTGATTGATCCATCAAGATGATAAGCTGTGTATCATCTGCATAATTCATAAAGTCGAACCTATGACCATGAATCAGCTTGGTGAGTGGCCTGGCATAAACATGAAAGAGGGTAGGGTTTAGGTAGGAGCCTGAGGGACCCCCCTGGTCGATAGGCCATACTCTGATTGGAATGAAGGGAGGTGGATTGCTTGGTCCCGATTGCAAATATAGGATCTGCACTATTCTTCAGCTGTATCTCTGACCCTCCCTCCTCCAGGCTAGAGATCAAGATCGTACGAGACGTGGTGTCAAAGGCAGGCAACAGTTCAAGTAGTACAAAAGCATAAAAGTTACCCTCATCGGCTGCCATTCGAAGATCATCTTGCTTCCAATCCTGCATTACTGAAACATTAATCTCCACCTGTACTATATTTTACATGCTGTCAGTCTATACATAGTGTCTTCCACAGACTTAGCTTCCTTTTACCATAACCTCATATTATTCTTTTAAAATAAGATTAACTCAATTGTGCCTGACATTGCATCAACAGCCCTTCCTCCTGTAGAATCTTCTTTCACTAAGCTGTTGCAACACTTCAGTGATGTATCCTACTGCATCCAAATGTCATGCCCAGGATCTTGTCCTTATTCTAAAAGCTTTGTCTTACTACCATGAGCTGCAGTGATAAAGTTTTCATGTCATGGGAACTCTAATGGAAATCTGTTCATTGCTGGGTGCTTGCTTCTAAATGGGGTCCTTTTTTAGGTCTCGCTGGTGTTAGCAGCGCGAAGCGCTGATCCAGCGAAAGACCTATTGTTGTGGGTTTGCTGGGAATGTAGGACAGGGGATGAGCACGCGCTTTCCCCCTGAGATTTCATTGCCTGTACGAGCACGTCCAGGCCGGCGCCGTGCACATCCCCTGTCCCACATTCAGAGCAAGTCAGGCTTTCGAAATCGCCCGCACACGCACACAGAGACACACACACACACACACACACAGCTACACCCACACACGCGCACCACTCCCCCCACTCACCGGGCTTTTACATCGCGTCACGGGATGTTCTGGGAGTTGGAGGCCCTTCCTCGCTTGCACCGTTATGGCTTGCCTGCTCTCTCCCGGGAACCGCAGCAGTTCCGGAATCCCAACATTCTTCTGGTTTGTATTTCCATTTCAAACACTGCGTACAACGTCGACCCCCAGACGGGCCACGCATGTCAGTCATGGGCCGGACTGAGAACCAGGAACGTGGGAAACGCCGACATTACAACAAAGAGGGTCTAGCTGTTACACGTGGAAATAAAAACCAGCCACCAGATCCATAAACAGGCAGAACACAGCTAGCCACAGGATCTCCGTGACAGAATCTGACCACCAGAAGACAGAACTGTTCGGACTCAGATCTGAATGCTGCCGGCGCGAACCAATACAAACACCCTCCTCTCCAAAACCGCGGACAGAAACACTTGCCCGCTACAAAACGGGGATGGCACACACCGAACAGCGGAAGGACTGCTTGGAAGGAAACACATGCAGACTCGACAGCCAACCAATACTTCGGATTTGCAATTCAATAGGCATGGCTGTCGCCGGCGCTCCAATCCTAGGTCACCTTAGACATAACTCCTTTCAAACAACTACCAGAGTATGTTCAGCATGATGATTGGTTGCGATACGACCCGGAAGATTTGAAATGTAGCCCAAATGACATCCGTTGAAATATCAACAATTACCAGCGGGCTATGTATGAGCTGAATTCAGGCGACAGACTTGGATTCCCAAATCGTAATCAGATCAAATGCTGGGCTAATCCGAGAAAGAAGGCATTTGTTCAGATATCGCATGGATCTTTGCAGTTTCCATATTTCAGTGTTTACCAGCGTTTCTATTCAGATTCTGCATGTGTTTCTACGGGGCTGTCGATGAACTAGATAGAACTGTATGTTTGTCCAGTCCTCTTTCCTCTGCTATGCTGCCGCTGCAGGCAAGCGTACCGAGGATGAGTTTTTAAAAATTTTTTAGCAGCCAAAAATATCAGAACTATGTTACCACAACACAATGATTTGAATTAGGAAATTAAGGAATTATGATAGCTGTGTGGCTTACCATCTTGAACCATGTGTATGCTGACTCCAGAGAGGGGCGTGCTCTGCATGTCACATTATAGAAGACAGCCATTGAAGAGTCATGTGTTTGGCACTTCATTCTTACGTGGAGGGGAGCCTTCCAAAAAAAACCAAGGGATTGGATGGGGATTGAAATTCAATTATTCCGTCACACAGGAGACCTCCAAGGAGAGGTCAATGATCGAATGGGTATTTCCACTTTACTCTTTGTCTTCTTTGATTCCCACTGCAGAGGGGATAAAGCTCAGGCTTGCATCTCCCCGGTACTGGGTTTTTATCAAAGCCTCAGTCTGCCCAATTATTCATGTCTGCCCAATCGTACATATGTGTATAAGTGTGCCCTGTGTACACGGGTGGTTGGATGAATATTGATCTGTTTACAGAGATGTCTACTGATCTGTTTCATGGCCGCTTGCATGCATCAGTCTTTTGTCTTTTATCCTGCGTACATTCGTGCCTTTGTATGATGAGCGGTGTGCATGTAAGTTGCGTGTCTGCACAGTACAGTAGCCAAACCTTTTGACTTTGCCAGGGTTTCTTTATGGACTGGAGGCCAGATTGCTAATTCGGTCAACACTGCTAATGGGTGGAAGGTGCTCTGGGAGGGATGACAATCAGTAAAGGGCCATGATGACCAGCGTGCATGGGGGTAAGGGTGCTCTACTGACAGCCAGTGTGATCTGTGTCTGGCAGAAGGGGAGATGATGGCACTCTGCAGTGTCACGTGTTCATTCCGTCTGCACGAGCAGCCGCACAGTAAGTTACTGTTCTTGTCTCACGTCTTACGGCTAGGTATCTTGACACCCCCCCCCCCTCCTCTCCAGCATAGTGTGACGTCATTTCAATTCGATTTCGTATCAGCTAGTTTGCTGCTTCCCTTTCTTCCATGCATGTCTTTTGTGGCCTTTGTACAGACTGACCTGTGATCTTTTTGCCTCCCTACAGCGGGTTGAGAGGAAGGGAGCTCTATTGCTCTATTGTTGACAAATGAAAACTTATGTAGCGCCTAGTGCCATCCTTGTGATGTGTCTAAGCTCCTACCGTATTATTAAATGATGAGAACAGGTTGCAAACATCTTTTTGAGGGAGTGGGGCTGATTGAGTCGACAAGATGCTGTTTTATGACTGAAAGTTCTAGAAAGTGTTTTAGCAGCCGTAGCCCACATCAATCCTTTAACAAGCATTTGCAATGCAATAGGTCTCTCATTTACGCGAGTTTAAGCTATTGGGATTGTAAATGACAATCCCTTTTATTTATGTTTTGGTTTTAAAACATAAATAAAAGGCATTGTCATTTACAATGCCAATACCTTAAACTCGCGTAAATGCGAGACCTATTGCATTGCAAATGCTTGTTATTTTTCCATTCTTTCGACAGTGCTTTCAAACTTATTTCTGCGTATGGGTTAAGATGTATGGCATTCCGGAAAATATTGTGTTGATCGGTATGGCTCTATAAACCACCCACAAGTCCTTAAAAAAGCTGTCAAATGGTAGGGTGGGTCTGCAGGGGAGCGGCACTCAAAGAAAAAAGTGAGCGGAAAAAGGAAAGAGCTTTGTGATTGTGGATTTCTAAAACAATTAGTTTCCCAATTGTAAGTGATTGTGAGCAATGGTGGGTTAGTCACATTAAACGTCTGACCGGCAGGAGGTAGAGAGCAAATGTGGTTAATATTCCTGTATATAGTATTGATTGCCGGGCTGTGATCATTGTCTTTTGATGTTGTTCTTGGATTGTAGTCGTGTGCTCACCAGTGCACCAAAGCCGCTGTAGAGGTAGTATGCATGCCTGTTGATTCTCCATTATTGCAATCAATTTACTCCTAAGCCATGCTCCATGGTTGCTAGAGGAATGTTTTTTATTAATTAGCTAGTGGGCACGTTTTTACCTGGATCTGTGCCCTTGCTTTTCTCCAACCTGCGGAGTTTTGGTACAGTCTGTAGTTAGCAAATCAAGGCGTTCTTCACACTACATAAATTCATTTAAAAAAATATTTCTTTTTATTATCGTTTATCGACATAAAATATACAGTACAGAGGAATCTAGTACATTCTTACTTAGCGAAGACAATAATTAACATCTTTGCAACAGTACACTGTAAGGACATCTTACGGGGTAGGGGAATCGTTCTGGTCAATGCTACGTGGTGGAATGCAAATATTCCTGCGGTAGGAGTTCCACAGGCTCCGTATTTGGGACCAATTATTAGGGCTGTGTAAACAGTTTTCTCTCTATGCATGCAGCAGTCTAAGTCTGCTTTCCAGGCCTCTACTTTAGGCGGTTGTGCTGCTCTCCACAATTGTGCAATATTCCTCTTTGCCAACATTAATACCAATGTAACCCACTGTGTGTGGTAACTATTTAGATCTGTAGGTGCTCATATATTCAAGAGGCCTCTACCTGCTTCTGGGCAGAGGACTAACATGAGCACGTCACTCAGTATATTGTGTATTTTTCGCCAATAGGATTGTATGTATTTGCATTCCCATGTTATGTGTATGAATGTGGCTTCTTGGCCGCATCTTCGCCTACAATCTCCTCCCTCAGCCTTACCCATGTGTACCAGACCCCGTAATATACACTCTATGGAGAATTTTAAGTTGAACTAACCTGAGTCTAGCTGAGATTGCCACCACTCTTGGGGAAGATACCACTTCCTGCCACTCTTCGTCATCTAGTTCGATGTCATCCCTTACCCTTTTCTCTTGTAGTGGCTGGAGGGGGTCTGCCAAATTGTTGATCAATTTCTTATAAGTTAACAATATGGCTTTCTCAGGCAGGTGGCCATCTACTAATCTATCCTCCAATGGAGAGGATTCCAGGGGGAGGAGCCTTTAGGGAGGTGTGATTGTAATGCGTGATGGATCTGTGTGTATTAAAAGCGCTCTGAGTCAGCTAACTCATGCTGCTGCTGTAAAGAGGCAAATATCTTCTCTTCGCCCTTCTCTCACATATCCTTAATTTCTGATCTCCCAATGAGTTCCCACCTATCGAATCCCTTCAACTGCCATAGATTACCCCGCTTTTCGGAGTCCCATAAGGGGTTTGCCAATGTGAGTTGTTGTCCCCATCCTCGGGTTTTAGTGGCGGTACACCATATGTGAACTGAGTGTTTAGTTGGGCCTGTCAGTGGGTATCGGTTGGGTTTTGAATAGAGTGCCCTATTGTAATACATACATTTATATTTACATTCCCTCCCGCTTTCCATATCTAAACCCGTAATGCAAGCAGTGCTTTTAGCAGGTGGTATTGTGCTGAGAATTCCATGCAGTATTACAGGATCCAGGAATTCGGCTGTGCGATAACAATACACCACCATTATAACCTTTTTGGCCAAAAATGGATGACTGGGCAGCTTCAAATGGGCGCCAAAGTCAGCTGCATTCCACTAAAAGATGCACATTCCTTACCCTACTGACAGCCCATTTTGGTTTATTTATAACTGATTTCCTGTATCCTTTTTAGGTCTAGTCTAGCGTAGGCTGCGCTTGCGCAGTCTCTCTGGCGAGATTTTATGTTTTCTAGTACGGAGGTAAACGAGCCAGGTCTTCTCCATTGGCTGGCTTCCTAAACGGCGGCCAACCATTGGAGAAGAGCTTTGTCTGTCACTTTAAGCCCCGTCCGTTTCGGATTGAGGGGTGTGTTTTTTCCTGTCCTTTCTCTCTATGACGTCTTCAGGAAAAAACACGCCCCCCAGAAAAGGACGGGGCTTGTTTTAACTTCTCATTATGACCATTCATCCCGCGCTCGTTTGCCCCGCTCCTCTCTCGTGAGCTTGTTTGCCCTGTACTTTCCCTTCGGTATCTAAATCGCAAAATAGTGTACCAAAGTCAGCAGATACAAAAAATGCACACTCGTGAGATTTTTGTATTAAATAGTAGCGTGTGATATACTTTATACCTGATTAAAAAAACACACAATCTGATTCTGGATAAAACCTCAGAATGGCACCGTCACCGGACCTTACGTGTACAGTTCAAATTGAAATAAACATTGTCTAAAATGGCGGCACTGCTTTCCCCTCCCGTAGTGATTCTGCTGTTCAGCAATGACAAATGGGGTTTCCAGGGCCTGATTCACACACTCCTTTCTCGGCACAGAGCTCCTCCTCCTCTTATTCTTGATCACGCCCCTTTCATCCTGCCATGTGTACCCCCACGGTCACCATGGACGGCTGCGAGCAGCCCCCACCGGGTTTAGAGACCTCAAGCCCACCGCCGCCTTGCAGTCTCCCGATGACGCTGAGTTGGATCTCGTCTGGATCAACCTGCTACTCAACAATGGGTTCAAGGAATCGGACTAGCTGTTCATGAAATAAAGGTAAGGGCGAGGAGGTGGTAAAATCCCAAGAGAGGGGTGCCAGGCTGCTGCTAGGGCCCACTGCCCGGGTTGAAGATCCCTATTCAGGCGAGAGCTGTTGGCCCCACTGTTACATACCCCGGACGTATCTGTTGGTCTGTTGTCCACTTCACTTAGCGAATACTCCCAGTTAACCTTCAGATTGCCTGTGCTGTCACTTCCAGTGGGAAGCATTAAAGCGAGAATCTGGCGACGCAAACACAACCCGCTACCTATGCTCCGAGTGTCTCCGCAGCCAGTGCTACGTGATGTGTACTTGTTTTGCACGGTCATTCCCTCATGTGTTGTCATTGTCTTCCGTGTCTTGCCAGTTCGCCCACATATCGCCCGTAAGGACCTTGCCCCTGACAGCTCTTTCGCTTGCTTTATTCCCCAGAACCTGATCGATGTAAGTGATACCGCCAGCGTTGTCATTCTCGCGTATTTATTGCACCCTTTTGTTTCAAGAACGAAATATAGAAATGTTTCGCCCATTAAGGATCTAGATTTAAAGGCACCTTTTAAACGTTACTGAAAAGGAGAACCTTGCAACCTGTTCTCCTTAAAACATAAATTGCTTCTGGCCCTTCACAGAAGAGACTTTAGCTGCCGAAGCACTTGCTTTTGGCTCAGAAAATACGTATTTATACAGCTGCTCCTTTAGCTGGCTGGCTTCCAAACAGTGGAATACCTTGCCTCGGGCAAGAAAGCTCTGAATTGATCTTTCAAAGGAGGCTTAAAATTTGGTTATTTTGATTGACTTAAAACTATATTGAGCTTGCCTCATAGGTGTTGCCGGAGTATGACGTTTTAGCACGGGGACACTGGCTGAAGTAACCAGGTGCTGTGTAACAACTTTATTATTATTCGTTCCTTTGTGTAAAAAAGAATTCAAAATTCACCAAAATTACTTTTTCTTCTGAACGAGTACATCATCTAAACAGTGTACGAGATATTTGATGTGGTAAGTGTTTGTGTTTCCTTCTAGGCTGATATCCGCTTGCAACCCGAATAACTGTAGTTTCGTTCAGTGACCGGTTTCAATGCATTGCCAGTATAAACAGACAGCTACACTTGTCTTGTAGTTGATTTAAAAAGGTATTTCACTTACCATGTTTGTGTAAATAGAGTTCAGATTTTACTAAACATGTACATTTTGCTACACTACATTTCTCACTTTTTTCTTGCTTTGGGTATTAGGCTATGTACATACAGGTTTGTACCATTTTTATGGTCCCATAGCACTTTTGGAACCTAGATCTGTACTGTTCTGGGATTCTTGTTTCTTCGTAGCTCCTACTGCCCACCAGTGCTCTTATGTGCTCTGTGCTCTCCGCTCCCCAGTTCCGTCAAGGGTAGCTCCGGTGCCCATCCGAGGCCCCGCAAACAAAGTGAAGCTACACCGCCGCCGCTCTCGTAAAGCTTCTGCGGCAGTTTCTCCATGGCAGCACGTGCCACAAGTTATCACGCACCTCACTCCCACGCAGCTTTCTAATGTGGTACAAGAGAGATGGTCAGAGCACAGGTCCGTGATTGTTAGATTTGAGAATTTCCTATTGACAACTGTACATTTTAAAATATTAACAAGCATTGGAAATGCAATAGGTCTCGCATTAGAAAAGTTGGAGCCATTGGTCTTGTAAATGACAAATATTTTATTTATATGTTGGTTTTTAAAATAGCTAAATGGATAGCTTTGTCATTTACTATGCCAATAGTTATAACTTTCTCGAATGTGACACCTATAGCATTTGGAATGCAACATGTTTTGTATTTACTTGACTTAGATGGCAGCTCTGGTCGTTAGGCCACATCTCTAGAGAGCACGAGAGTGCAGCAGGGCAGAGAAGCAAAGAGAGGGAGCAGAGAGTGCAGCAAGGAAGAGAAGCACGGAGAGGGAGCCCAAGAGTGAATCAAGGGTGAGATGCACGGACAGGGAGCCTGAGAGTGCAGCAGGGGACAGAAGCATGGAGAGGGAGACAGAGTGTATCAGGGGCGAGAAGTATGGACAGGGAGCCCAAGAGCGAAGCAAGAGAGAGAAGCAGGAGAGGGAGTCTGAGATTATAGAAAGGGAGAGAGTTGAGTATAGAAAGGGAGAAGATGAGTTTGGGAGAGAGGCATGAGAGGTGGAAGGCAGAGCAATGGAGATAGACCTGGGAAAGGAGTAACCATGGGGGAGATGAAGATGAGAACAACAGTGGTGTTGACTAATGCCGAAATGGTATAAATGATGCTGTGTTAGTGCTCATTGACAATCGTGTGTACCTTGAGGAGAGATGGGAGAGGGGAGGGGAGAGAAGGGAGAGTGAGGAAAGAGGGGAGAAAGGGAGGAGAGTGTGGAGAGAGAGGAGAGAGGGTAGAGGAGAGAGAAGGAAGAGTGTGGAGAGAGATGGGAGATGGTAGAGGGGAGGGGAGAGTGAGGAGAGGGGGAAGAGAGAGAGGAGAGAGAGGAGACAGGAGAGAGGAGAGTTGTGAGAGGGGAGAGTGGTGAGAGGGTGGAGAATGGTGAGAGGGAGGAGAGTGGTGAGAGGGAGGGTAGAGTGGGGATAGAGGGGGAGGGAAAAGTGATGGGAGAGTGAGGAGTGAGGGGAAAAAGAGAAGGGAGGGGAGAGTGATGGTGAGAGGGGAGAGTGGTGAGAGTGCACACTGGTGAGGTGGGATGAGAGAAGATAGTTGGTATAGGGGAGAGTGGTGAGAGGAGAGTGGTGAGAGGGGAGAGTGGTGAGAGGGTAGAGTGGTGAGAGGGATGAGAGGGCAGAGTGGTGAGAGGGCAGAGTGGTGAGGAGAGGGGAGAGTGGAGAGTGTTGAGGAGAGGGGAGAGTGGTGAGGAGAGGGGAGAGTGGTGGTGAGATGAGAGTGGTGGTGAGAGGGGAGAGTGGTGGTGAGAGGGGAGAGCGGTGGGGAGAGTGGTGAGGAGAGTGGTGTGAAGGGGGAGAGTGGTGAGGGGGGAGGAGAGAGTCAGGCCTGGAGAGAGCGAGGAGAGGGGTGAGTGAGGAGAGGGGAGAGAGGCGAGAGAGGGGTGAGTGAGGAGAGAGAGAGGAGTCGGAGAGGGAGTGTAGTGGTGAGTGGTGAGAGGGGAGATGGGAGATGGGGGAGAGGGGTGGGTGAGGAGAGGGGTGAGTGAGGAGAGGGGAGAGAGGAGTGAGTGAGGAGAGAGTGGGATTTGAGAGAGGGAGGGGAGAGTGGTGAGAGGGGAGAGGGGAGAAAGGGGAGAGAATGAGGGGTGAGTGAGAAGAGAGGGGGGAGGGGAGGTTGAGGAGAGAGGGAAGATGGGAGGGGGAGAGTTATTTTTCACTTTTCAAAAAGCGTTTAAAAAAAATCTCTCAACCTTTTTTTATTTGCACCTTTCTAACCAGTCCTTGGTTCGAGGGCAGCTAAGGTATGCACTTCCTGGAGACAAGCATATGATTTATGAGGTATTTGTGCTTGACTTGATAGCCATGTTATTGTGTCTTTTATCAGTTGCTGGAAACTTCCCTGTTATGGAGCCCCCATGTTTGTCCGGCATGAAAGTGAGTTTAACCATCTTCCCAGCCCCTTGCCAAAGCCTTCCCGGTGTAAGCTCCACATAGGCAGCGTAGAATTTTCTTTGTGCCTACATATTTAATGCCCGTGCAACAAACAAGAAACTTTAAAAAGCAAGTGGGAAGGGGAGCTGCGATGCGCAGCGAGGCAGTTGGGTTCCCGGAAGAGACACAGCTAGGAGGGTGAAGGGCACAAATCCACTCCTGCACTGGCGAGAGCTGTGAGAAAATGCGCGGCTGCCATTTGAAAAGATAAAACACAGCAGGCACCCGGTTGATGAAAGGAAACATGCTGTGTGCTGGGCAACAGATGGCTGACAATTTGATGCTGTGCACGCTCAAGCGCATTGACCTCCAGCAGATGGCACTCTTGTATTTGTTTTGAAATGTTATCAAACATCTTGCTCTACTTTTCTTATTCCTGGTATCACAAGAGCCAAAGGTGAAAGTTACATTATGCTAATTATTTGGGTTGGCGGAGTAGGTGGGGCTTTGGGCAGTAGGTGTGGTAAATGCTGAAGTAATTGATAGCTGTGCTGCAAAATGTCCCTAGAATATTTTTTCAGATGTTGGCTTCTATGATATAGGCGAAACAAATTGCATTTACCAGTGCTTGTTTCGAACATCATGATTTGACGCCTAGTTTAATAAGGTATAACGTTTCACCCGCATACATAAAAAAGTAAAAATTGTAATATACCTACGCTGCTGTATTAGCTAGCTAAATATGCCCCGCCTATGCTTGGCAGAGTTTCAGTTTCCTTTGGGAACATATGCCATCTGGCCTGCCAGAACGTAAAGTGCCGTTCTAGTCTTTGGACGTACGTTTTATAACGTCACGGTATTGACCCGCCCTAAAGGGCTTACACTGCAGACCGGAAGTTACAATTGTAAACAATCGTTGAGACTTAGGTTGGTGCAGTTGGTGGTTGTGCTGTGTCCGCCATGTTAGCCCTGAAAGACTCGGCCGATTCGGACAGTTGCCCCACTGCGCTGGGAGCGGAGGAGGGTGTGGAGGTGCCCTTCACTCCTCCCGGAACCTCCACGCAAAGCTCTCTACGGACCCTGCGGCCAATAACCGTGCTCGATCCCACCATGAAGGCTCGTGTGTACGTGTATTACTACCTGCAAATGCGCACCTTTTAGCACATTAAATTAAAAGCACGTTTAGGCGCTATCGTGAGAGGGACGTAAGCTATGAAGAGCCTGAGATGTGCAGGCGCAGAAGAGGGAAGGGTGGAGATGACCTGCTGGTACTACAAGGTCTGCTGAACCGAGAAGTGTGAAACCTGTGGGCGTGGCATGACATACTGATGGTAAAGCTAGGGAGGTTATGCTGTGGGCGAACGATCAACTGATGTGTAGTCTACTGTGTGGGAGAGGTGACTTATAAGACAAGACGGAGGGAAGAGAGAGAAGGGGAGGGGGAGGAGAAATGCGACACGGCGGGCAGGGGAGGGGGCGGAGCGGGGAGAGGGAACAGACGGAGGGAAGGCAGATAAGGGGAGGGGGGAGGAGAAATGCGACACAGCGGGCAGGGGAGGGGGCGGAGCGGGGGCCTGGAGTGCGGCTGAGGGAACTGATGTGCACGCGCTTTTAAGCTCAATGCGCATGCGCATTGAGCTTAAAAGTCACGGGCACTGCAAGGAATCGCCACGATTCCTTGCAAGTCAGTTAAAGAGTGGTTAAGCCCCCATAGTCTCGCAAGCTCGATGCGCATGCGCATCGACAGGCGAGACCTAAAAACTGGAATTACAAGTTAAACAAAAATGCTCCAATGCAACTAATTAAACAGTAAGACACCTCACGAAAATGAATCAATTTGATTGTAATATTCTACTTTAAAGCCTGACTGTTCTGAGAAGCTCATAACTTGAGGCAGAAGATGTAGCAATGGAAATGCAGACAAGGCCTGTGTTCCTCTGCAGGCAAAATGCATCTTCTCCGCAGAATCTCCAGTGCAGTATCACCCGGCGGTGAGCGAACGCCGTGACTCTAACAGCTTCTTGCTCAGCAGCTCTGCTCATTTCGCCACATCCTGCTGCGTTAAGGAGATTGCCTACTGCCATATTGCTTATGGCGCGGGGATAATAACTAATTTGCACAGAATCACTGGGCAGTGAGCAAACGTCGTAACTAGATCCAAAACTATTGTAAACATATATAGGCTAATTTTTTAGTCTTATCTATACCACAAACTATTGTGCGCCCTGAATTAGGTCCTAAAAGCAGCGTGTTGTGGTTTGTGTGTGTGGCTCTGTGTGTGTGTGTGGCTGTGTGTATGGCTCTGTGTGTGTGTGGCTCTGTGTGTGTGTGTGGCTCTGTGTGTGTGGCTCTGTGTGTGTGTGTGGCTCTGTGTGTGTGTGTGGCTCTCTGTGTGTGTGGGTGCAAATGCAATAGGTCACGCATTTGCGAGAGATTGAGCTATTGGGATTGTAAATGACAATGCCATTTATTTATCTGTTTTCAAAACCAACACATAAATAAAAAGTTTGTCATTTACAATGCCAATAGCTCTGACTTTTCCGAAGGCGAGACCGTTGCATTGTAAATGCTTGTTTATCTTTTACATCTCATTTATCTACAAATGTGATTGCCTCTTCTTAACTTTCCACTCTTCTACGCACTAAAAGTCCCTTAAAGTAAGTCCTTGAACATAGCTTAAACACATGGGCAAATCCAACAGCTCTGGCTAAACACTTCTAAAGGCGAAAGCAATTGGCTACACCAATAATTGTTTCTTCCCACCACCTTCTTTCTTAACCCTTATGCTTTGGTTCCTGACAATTCCTCCTTATCTTTTATTCCTGCCCCGGGCATCATTTTTTCCAGATCAAGTCACAGATGAATCACAATGTAGACTACTATCGGCAACTCAAGGTTCTTCCTTAGTTTTTTTGTTCACATAATAAATATGTACATTTTTCCTCTTCCTCGTTGACTTTAATTTTCTATAATGCAACTTATAATTTTATAGGAATTGCTGTAATTGTGCACATTTGTTAATCATAAAAGCTAGGAGAAAAAAAGATTTTGCTAGCCGAATTTAGAAACAGATTTATTACTGTGTGCAGATTATTAGTATTTCTGTCATGCTTGATTTACAAATTATACGTAACAGGAACTATACCCCAAGGATGTTTGTGAATGTAATATATGCATATTCAATACTAGCAATCCTGCCAAATTTCAGTTTAAAGACTTAACCTAACTCCGTCTGCAATCTCTTAGATTTTTATTTGAAAAAGTAAAATAATTTTTCCGAGTCATACCAACAGTGATGATGATAGACAGTGCATTTTGATCCCGCAGATGTCTGTGTCAAAATAAACAGAGAAAGTGCTCTGGCAGGGAGCCATTGTGACTGGTTTCAACATTACACTAAAAAAACAATGATTTTTAATGCAGTAATTCTCGCATTACTGTAAGTTTGAGCTTTTGGCGTTGCATTATTATTTGAGACGCAAATAGCTCAAACGTTTAGTACTGCAAGCATTTATGTGTTACGTGGCCGACATGGTTCAAGCAATTAGATAGGTGGTGGAGGGAGGGGTTAAGCTGCAAAGTGGAAGGAGGTTGGGAGATGGAGGACGGAACAGGCGCCCGTAGAAAACAGCGATGTGCCGACAAAAATGCACAACAGGCTTGGCGTGCCGTACTTTATAAAAATAATAATGAAAATAAAAGATTTTGACGAGCCGTCAGGCAACAAAGTGCTTACAATAATACAATGCTCTGTATGGTGTTTGCTTTAGTCTCCCGAACAGCTAGTGAACGGAAGCTGTACTTAAAGAATCCTGCAAATAACTAGTTAAGCACAGGCAGAAGGAGCACAATCTTACCATATATACACGCAGAGGAATCAGGCAGCTCGAAGTGGACCAAGGAAGGAAAGCAGCAGTGTCTGGGCAGCATCAAAGATAAACCAAGCGTACAGGCAGCAACAGGAGGCAGATATAAGTCTCTTACAGCATAGAAAGCTGCATCATGTTCAGCTCAGGAGTCCACTCTCAGAAGCCAAAGTCTGCCCCTTCACCCTCTTTCTGAAGCCCTCAATTCAATTCATAAAGCTTTATTCGGAACATTTAAAAAACATGTCCATAAAAGCACATACAGTTACGGATACAAACATTTCATTAAACATTACACATTTCATTAAAGAAAACACATGATACATAATATCCAGAGGGGGATGGAATAAATATTTAAAATATTTAAAAACACATACTTTTCCTGGCGCTGATAGCTTTAAGCAAAAATGTGGCAGTAAAAAAGCAAATGTCCGGATGGTTCAAATTAAAAAAGCAGTCTCATAGCGTCCGTAGTTGTTCTCACTCCAAATCTATTTAACATTGGCTTTAGGTAGAATTTCCGTAATTCCCTGTACAGTTCGCATGTTAATAAAAAGTGCTTAGTGCTTTGTTCCGTTTTGTTATCACATTCATAGGGGCCAATAGGGCGCATTTTAATGTTAGGGCACGCAACGAGATAATGTACTATTCCCATCCTCATTCTAGTTAGTACAAACTGGTGCGAAACTCTAGTTACCTGTGACAAATACGGATGAAATCCAATAAAATCATTCATGCTATTGTACAGTACACATGTGGATAATTTAGAATCCTCCAAAAAATGCCTTTCATTGCAATAATTCAAGAAAAGTTTTTTCATATTTGATTTAGAGATATCCGAGACACTGTAAGGATCATTAATCACATTGGTCCCAAAAATCTTTTGGGAACATTCAATAATGTATTTGATCCAAGGGATCTTTAAGTGCTGGTCTAATGAGACAGTCCTCAATAATTGCTCTATTCAATGAGGTACCGTCACTGAGCCAAATGGAGCGCCACAATAATAGGGGTCTTAACATAATCATATCACTGAGGGCTTGAATCCCTGTTTCCTTATGAACCAAGGAGTTGGAGGTAGACTTGGGTAAACACAGGAGCCTTTTCAGGAAGATATTCTCCTCTACCTGAAGACTCCTCGCTGGTGACACACCCCAAACACCAGCCCCATAAAGGGCCGCAGAAAGACATCTGGATTGATAGATTTTTAACATATCTTTAATACGTCTATTCCCCAGCTTCTTGGCAAATAGAAAGACCCCGTTAGCACTCCTAATCATCTTTGTTCTGACAACATTATGTTCAGTGGCCCAGCTCCCATTGTTGGAAAAAGTAATTCCCAAATAGCAAAAATGTTTAACTTTTTTGACCAATTCGCCATCAATAAAATAATGGGTTTTACCTTTCATTTTGGCTCTTCCGGGCCTACACTCCATCACATATGTTTTTGATTTATTGATCACCAGTTTCCTGCTTTTGATGAACCGTACAAAACGGTCCATCAGACGTTGAAGACCCAAGGGAGTCCTAGACAGTAACACTGCGTCATCGCATAAAGTAATACAGGTATGTTAAGATTATTGACTCTAGGGGCATCCGCCGCGACTGTCTGCAGGACAGAATCTACCTCGTTTATGAAGAGGGTGAAAAGCAGGGGTGCTAATACACACCCCTGTCTAATCCCCCTTCCGATCCCAAACTTGGTCGTACACTCCCCATTAGGTCCATAGCGGACACTGGTGCTAAGCTTTTCGTATAGGCGGGCGAGGAAGTATATTATACCTTCAGGTGCCCCCATTTCTAATAATTTGACCCATAATATAGCGTGGTCTACCAAATCAAAAGCGCTGCTTAAGTCAGCGAAACATAAGTAAAGCGACCCTTTTTTGGCCTGGGTATATTTCCCTACCAAGAGCTCTAGATTCAGGCACTGTTCAATGGTGCCACGGCCTTTTCTAAATCCAAACTGGCAATTACTTAAGATCTCATTGGTTTCTGCCCATTCCTCTAGTCTTACTAGAAGGACCCTACTCATGATTTTGACAGATGAGTCCAGTAAGGATATTGGTCGGTAATTTTTGGCATCGCCCCGGTCACCTTTCTTGTAAATGGGGACGATTATTGATTCCTCCCAAGTAGACGGTATTTTACAACAAATGGCTGCATTAAAGATTTTGGTCAGCAATGGACCCCAAATCTCCGGTGCAGTCTTATACACGTCTATGGGGACACCATCGGGCCCCTGGGCCTTCCCTCCTTTACTGGTTCTTATACTAGCCATGACCTCATCTATAGTGATATCTAAGGCTATGATGGGCCAGCCTTCTCCATGGGGAACCGTTATATTACTTGAATCAAAGATAATGGAGAAATGTTGGATCCAAGATTCCATACTCACATTTGATGTGAGTTCTGGTGCCTTTTCATCTTTTAGGAATGGACTATTCACTGTGGACCAAAACAGGGTAGAGTTCTTCATATCCGCTGCTTGACTAAGGTTGTCCCACGCTTCCTGCTGTAACTCAGCTTTTCTACGTTTAAGGATCAAATTATAACCCTGCCTAAGTTGAATCACCAGACTCTTATCCCTTGGTTTAGCTGCTAAAGCCTCTTTAAGATCCGTCCGGGCAGTAGAGCAAGCATGATCAAACCATCCCCTTTTATACCTATTCTTATGCCCAGCCTCTTTGGTAAACTTCTTGTTAATGGTTGAATTGATTCTATTAAAGTGGTCAATACTGGCAGCCGAGGTTTCATCCTGTTCTAAAATTTCCGTGATTTCCATCAGGCAACTAGAAATGATGGATTCAGATGTTATGTCCGCTTTTTCTCCCTTCCACCTCAATCTATACCCATTCTGTCTATGGGGTTCAATATTAACAATATTACCCTGTTCGCGTACATAGACATTGTTCCAGAAAGTTAATTCAGTAGTCAAACAGTTATGATCACTTAACATAATATCAATCACCTTGGGCATTGGGCATAACGGAGCAAGGGTTGAAGACATGCAGATAAAATCAATAATAGTGTTAGCGCCCCTTCCTTTAAAAGTCGGAATATTTTCACCCTCATCATTTTTAGCATTTTCCATGATTTCCATATCATGCTGTATCAAAAAGTTATTCAGGGTTTCCCCATAGGTGTGATGAGGAAAATGGACATCAGCATCCCCCAGACGGTTATACACACCGCATAACTTCTGAGAAGATAGTGGGCATACAGAAACATTAAAATCCCCCACAAAAATAAATTCAAATACACCATTAAAATTCTTCACAAGATTGAACAGTGTCCTATCTAATTCATTAATTGCAACATGTCTAGTGCCATCAAATGTATTATTGTAGAAATTAATCAAAAGTATATTTCTACCAGCTTCTTGTGTTAGCCATAGAATTTGTGAATGAGCCCCCACATTTACATACTTTTTCACTGAGATGGGTAATTTAACTGAAATCAACACCAGCAACCCTCCTTTTAGCTCTACCATGGGTTGAAGCCAAGGCTGGGAGTTCATAGGATACAAAACCGTCGATGCCTTTAAAGTTTTTGCACCAGGTTTCCTGAAGGCAAAGAATATCAAATAAATGCACGAAATCCTTCCATCCTAACGTATCCTCCTTGGCCACTAGTCCTGCAATATTCCAGCTAGCGATATGACAAGTTACCTTTTCTCTCTCTTGACTTACAATAAGCTGTTCATCACTAAATATGGGCATGTTATCCCCTATGTTAAAAAGCTCTATGTTATACTTTGAATTTGAAACTTCTCCCCCTATCGGCGTACAGTCTAAGCACACATCGTTGTCCAATTCATCTACAGATATAATTACTTCTTCATTGTTATTACTATTTACAGCGTCCCGTGAAGGGTCAATCTCATGTCAGTCATTTTGGTCAGGGACTGATACCTGTTCTGAGTTGGAACTTGGTAGACCATCCCGCTATCAAACAAAGGATTACAAAGGTTACAAATGGGTTGGCGGTATGTGTTAAAGAATTAACAGCTTGCTTTGACTTGTAAGCGCTCTCACCGGGATTCACTGAGTGAGCACGCTGGTAGTTCTGTGCTTTGAACATTATCAGGCTTTGCATTGCGCCCTCCCGGTTTCACTTTCTAACTGCCCCACCATCTTGTTGTTGTGCTTTCCCCCTGGCCCGCCTCCACGTCCCCGCCTCCCAGCTGACCCTCCCATGCTCCGCCCCCTCCACCACCCATGTTAGTCAGATGGTTCCACGCGCAGCGTCCACGCGCTACGGCCGAAGGTGCGCCAAAGGTAAGCCCGTCTACGCCCGGACCGCGCCCAGCGCCAGACCCCCTGGTCCTCGTAATGCCCACCCTCTCCGCTTTACTTACGATGCCACCACCCTCCTAGCCCTTAACCCCGGCCGCTCCCTCAACTGCGTCCAAGCCGCTCCTTGACACACCCACGGACCCTTCTCATGCAACTCCTGCAAGTTCAACGGCACCAAGAACAATTCCTCTTCTACGAACACACAACAGATATCCGTCCCCAACCACCTACAATGCATCCTGCTCAACACCCGCTCGGTCCACAGGCACGCCATCGACCTCTGGAATCTACTAGACACCATCTCTCCGGACGTCGCCTTCCTAACAGAAACATGGATGAACGCCACATCAGCCCCAGACATCACCATTGCCATCCCGGAAGGCTATAAGATCACTCGCAAGGACCGTACCGGCCATACAGGAGGAGGCATCGCTATCGTCCATAAGAAATCCGTCCGCATCTCGACCAGCTCTGACGTCAATCTCGCCAACACTGAACACCTTCACTTCCAGATCCACATCGACCTCAAGACCACACTCAGAGGCACACTCCTCTACAGGCCACCAGGACCCCGCGCACAATTTAGTGAAGACATCACAGACTTAATCACACCACACGCGCTCCCCTCCGAGGATTACATCCTTTTGGGAGACCTCAACTTTCACCTTGAAAATAACAACGACCGTAACACCACCACCCTTTTGGACAACCTCACCAACCTCGGACTTAAACAACTTGTCACTACCCCCACCCACATCGCAGGTCACACACTCGACCCCATCTTCACCTCCAGCAAACATGTCTCCTTCAGCCACACCACAGCTCTCCTTTGGACTGACCACAGCTGCGTTCACTTCACCTACAACAAGTCCACATCCAACATCCACCCCCAACCCACTCTGCGAAGAAACTGGAACAAAATCACCATCGACCAGATCTCCTCATCGCTTCTTCAAAACCCCCCCGCCCACTCCTCAAACCCCGATCAAGCAGCCACTAACCTCACCCAATGGTTATCCAACAGCGCCGATATCCTAGCACCACTGAAAAAACGACAAATCAAACTAGGCAGCAAGAAGGCCTCCTGGTTCAACGATGACCTTAAGAAATCCAAGAAACTCTGTCGCTCCCTTGAGAAGGCCTGGAAAAAAGACTCAAACACCAGCACCAAGGACGCCTTCAAAAACCCAACTCACATACACCACCAACTGATCCGGAATGCCAAGAAAGCCGCTTTCAAGGACCGACTAGATAGCAACGCCCACAACAGCAAGGAACTATTCAACATCGTCAAGGAATTTACCAACCCTCAGCCAACTCCAACGACATCACCCCCTCTCAAGCCCTCTGCGACTCCCTAGCCTCATTCTTCCACAACAAAATTGCAGACATCCACAACAGCTTCGACAACCGACCCGAAGACCAACCCACCCAACCCTCTGCAGGACCCCCACCCCCCTTGAACACCCTCAATGACTGGAGCCCAATCTCCACCGAGGACACCATCCGTCTGATGAACTCTTATCCACTCAGGATCCCCCACAGACCCATGCCCTCACCACATCTTCAACAAAGCAGATTCCATTATAGCACCGCACCTCCGAGACGTCATCAACTGCTCCCTCAACTCCGCAACCTTCCCGGAAAGCTGGAAACATGCCGAACTCAGCGCCCTTTTGAAGAAACCCACAGCTGACCCCACCGAACTCAAAAACTACCGCCCCATCTCGCTCCTTCCATTCCCGGCCAAAGTCATCGAGAAAGCGGTCAACAACCAGCTCGCCGCCTTCCTCGAAACCAACAAATCCCTCGACTCCTCACAGTCCGGCTTCCGAGCCAAACATAGCACTGAAACTGCCCTCATCGCAGCAACAGACGACATTCGAACCCTACTGGACAATGGAGACACAGTCGCCCTCATCCTCCTCGACCTCTCCGCAGCCTTCGACACAGTCTGTCATAGCACCCTTTTACAGCGCCTCAGAAACGTCGGAATCCAAGGAAAAGCACTAGATTGGATCACCTCGTTCCTCACCGGAAGAACCCAGAGAGTCCGCCTTCCACCATTCAAGTCAGAGGCCACTGAAGTCATCTGCGGCGTACCACAAGGATCTTCACTCAGCCCCACCCTCTTCAACGTATACATGAGCCCCCTCGCGGTCATCGCACGCCAACACAACCTCAACATCATCTCCTACGCCGATGACACTCAACTGATCCTATCACTCACCAGAGACCCTAACACCGCCAAAACCAACCTGCATGAAGGAATGAAAGAAGTAGCCGAATGGATGAAGCACAGCCGTCTGAAACTGAACTCAGACAAAACAGAAGTCCTCATCCTAGGCACCTCCCCCTCCGCCTGGGATGACTCTTGGTGGCCAGAGGCCCTTGGAAAAGCACCCATCCCGACGGACCACGCACGGAACCTGGGCGTCATCCGGGATTCCTCACTCTCGATGAACAGACAAGTCAACGCCGTTTCTTCATCTTGCTTCAACATTCTTCGCATGCTCAAAAAAACATTTCGCTGGATCCCCACCGAAACTAGAAAAACAGTCACCCACGCACTGGTCACGAGCCGCCTGGACTACGGAAACACCCTCTACGCCGGTACCACCGCAAAACTCCAGAAAAAACTCCAAAGCATCCAGAACGCCTCAGCCAGACTCATATTAGACATCCCGCGTAAAGAACACATCTCTGGTCACCTGAAAAACCTCCACTGGCTCCCCGTCTATAAGAGGATTACTTTCTGCCTCCTAACCCACGCACACAAAGCACTCTACGAAATCGGACCCGTATGCCTCAACACACGACTGTCCTTCTACACCCCCTCCCGCCAACTACGATCCTCCAACCTAGCCCTCACACTGTACCTCGCATCAATAAAACCACCATGGGAGGTAGATCCTTCTCCTACCTGGCGGCTAAAACCTGGAACTCACTTCCCACTCACCTCCGCCTTACTCAGAACCACCTAGCATTCAGAAAGCTGCTTAAAACGTGGATATTCGACCAGTAATCCCCCACTCTTCTTCAAGCACCTTGAGACCCTCTGGGTATGTAGCGCGCTATATAAATCTATTGACTTGACTTGACTTGACATAGGATTCACCATATGCATCGGCGGGGTGAATAAACCATTTTGTAAACCAGGGCAGAAGTTAGGCAACGCCGGTCTGTTTACAAAAGGCGGATAAGTAAAATTACTCGTTGCCCTCTCCCTACAATTACCAGGAGGCTGCCTGCTTAGATGATTATAAAAATAGCCCAGTGGTCTAGCAACTACTTCTGTCTCTGACTGTGTGATTGCGGCTGCTCTAAGCAGGACAGTCGCAACGTGTTGCGGGTGCTTAAAATTAATGATCACACAATCCCCCCCCACATACCTTTTTGGTGTTATCGATCCAATTGACTCTTCTGATAGAGATGATTTGATCAGAGTAGCCAACTTGGTAACCACAATGGCGGTTTAACCAGGAAATTGTTTTATTCCTCAAAGATTCCGCCGTCTCCTGATCGTTAGGGAGCTGGGTTAAGATCGGGACATTAGTTAAAACCACAACATAGGGTACACAATCGGGTGGAAGATCAACTGGACGCCTGCATATCCGTATGGGTACCCCATTAGTTCCCCCTGTGACAGCTGGTGGAGCTAAAACCGCTGGTGCCGGGGCTGTCCTAGAGGCTGGTAATGTAGGTCTATCGCTCTGTGAAGTACCCGACATAGTGCTTGTCGCCCTAGCATTTGAATGCTTTGAAGGTCTACCTGCCTCCTGGGTCGAAGTAAGTAATGGTACAGGTAGCTCTTTAGATGGTTGTTTCCTGGTGTTAGTGGGGGGGCACTAATTGTAGATAGTGGCTGCACCCTATCTTTTGTAGAGACAGTAGCTGTGCACGCTGGTATTTTAATATCTGATATAGACTTTCCCAATTTATCAGCATGCTGGTCCACCACGCCCCTTAGTCTAACTACTTCCGCCTGTAGATCTCCTATTTTGATTAACAAGGGCTCTACCACCATATTAAATTTACTGTAGATAGTACTCAGTAATAGATCAATTTGATCGGGCTTAATGGAAACAAATTTATCATTTACCGAAGACCCTATTTCCTCGGTATTCTCCGTGTGAGTGGTATCTTTTTTATTCCTTCTAGTGGGGTGATTACCTCGCTTAGGAGCCGTTTTCCTACAGGCTCGCATAAACTTAGTAGCCCTAACAGATTGCGGAGGAGTCCCCCCAGAATTATCACATGGGTCATCTTCCCCCCTTATCAAATTGTCTGGAGCCGTAGTTAAATCAACATTATCATTGGTATTATCATGCTCCGCTACAATGTCTGTCTCATTGACGATGTTATCTGTATTATTACAATTATTAACATCCACAGACTGAATCAGTGGAAGGTCTGGAACAGTACTTTTTCCCAGTGATTTCCTTCTGTCACTGTTGATTCTGGAGACCACTTTCAGTAAATAGTTATCCGGTAAAGTACTTTGGACTGCCATTTTGGGGTTGATCAAGGGTCTCAAATGATTAGTTTTTTAAAACATGGGGAACAAAGTTGTTTCCACGATTAATCACCTGCATGTACTCACAGTTCGAACCAAAGAGGGGTGGCCCTGCCCGGCCTCTTCTGGCCCCTGACGGCCACAGACGGCCCCGCCCTTGTCCCGGGCTTCTCCCGGTCGCGACTCGCGGGGCGAGTGGGGGTGTCAGCCTTTAACTTGGGCCTCCGGGCGCTCCTTGCGCGTCACGGGCGCGCTGCCGCCCCGGAGGTTGCTGGGAAGTGTGGTCCGCTTTGACCGGGCTGCCTCCCGGCGTCTTTCTGCAGCCGCCGTTGCCCTCACGGCTCTCGCCCGTTGGCGTAGTCCAGGTAAGCTTTGGTGTTCCCCCCTGGGCTCCCGGGGGGGTCAGCCTTTAACTTGGGCCTCCGGGCGCTCCTTGCGCGTCACGGGCGCGCTGCCGCCCCGGAGGTTGCTGGGAAGTGTGGTCCGCTTTGACCGGGCTGCCTCCCGGCGTCTTTCTGCAGCCGCCGTTGCCCTCACGGCTCTCGCCCGTTGGCGTAGTCCAGGTAAGCTTTGGTGTTCCCCCCTGGGCTCCCAGGGGGTCAGCCTTTAACTTGGGCCTCCGGGCGCTCCTTGCGCGTCACGGGCGCGCTGCCGCCCCGGAGGTTGCTGGGAAGTGTGGTCCGCTTTGACCGGGCTGCCTCCCGGCGTCTTTCTGCAGCCGCCGTTGCCCTCACGGCTCTCGCCCGTTGGCGTAGTCCAGGTAAGCTTTGGTGTTCCCCCCCCTGGGCTCCCGGGGGGTCAACCTTTAACTTGGGCCGTCGGGCGCTCCTTGCGCGTCACAGGCGCGCTGCCGCCGCGGAGGTTGCTGGGAAGTGTGGTCCGCTTTGACCGGGCTGCCTCCCGGCGTCTTTCTGCAGCCGCCGTTGCCCTCACGGCTCTCGCCCGTTGGCGTAGTCCAGGTAAGCTTTGGTGTTCCCCCCCCCTGGGCTCCCGGGGGGTCAGCCTTTAACTTGGGACTCCGGGCGCTCCTTTCGCGTCACGGGCGCGCTGCCGCCCCGGAGGTTGCTGGGAAGTGTGGTCCGCTTTGACCGGGCTGCCTCCCGGCGTCTTTCTGCAGCCGCCGTTGCCCTCACGGCTCTCGCCCGTTGGCGTAGTCCAGGTAAGCTTTGGTGTTCCCCCCTGGGCTCCCGGGGGGTCAGCCTTTTACTTGGGCATCTGGGCGCTCCTTGCGCGTCACGGGCGCGCTGCCGCCCCGGAGGTTGCTTGGAAGTGTTTTCCGCTTTGACCGGGCTGCCTCCCGGCGTCTTTCTGCAGCCGCCGTTGCCCTCACGGCTCTCGCCCGTTGGCGTAGTCCAGGTAAGCTTTGGTGTTCCCCCAGGGCTCCCGAGGGGTCAGCCTTTAACTTGGGCCTCCGGCGCTCCTTGCGCGTCACGGGCGCGCTGCCGCCCCGGAGGTTGCTGGGAAGTGTGGTCCGCTTTGACCGGGCTGCCTCCCAGCGTCTTTCTGCAGCCGCCGTTGCCCTCACGGCTCTCGCCCATTGGCGTAGTCCAGGTAAGCTTTGGTGTTCCCCCCCTCTTCTGAAGCCCTACCTTGCAGGTCAGAAATATCTGGTTCAAATTTCAAAAGAAATCAGTCTATCAGCAAGCAGGCAGAAAAGCAAGCCTGAGCGTTTTAACTGTTATTAAGTGTTTTTACCCATTTTAAACAAACGAGGAACATATCCTTTTTAAAGTATACTATGCTTGCACTTTAGACACTTTACTTACCTGTGTTTCTCTGCTACAAACCGCACTGCTCCCTACAGGGTTTCCCGGCCACAAACTTCCCCCACTTCAGGGCAAGAGACTGGAGGGGGCAAAGCTTCACTACCCTTCTTAGGACACAATCCAGAATCTCGGCGCATCGGACGCGCGCAGTGGGTGTGCCGAAGGCAAGCTTGTCAGCGCCCGTCCGGCTGGGGCCAGGGGCCACAACCCCTGTCCGTTCCCCGATAAATATCAGACTCTATAGCCCACAATCCCTCAACAACTTAAGAAGGAAGGCAACTGCCTACAGCCCCTGAATATCGCCAATCGGCACTTCGAGTGCCAACATTTGTCTTTATATGCCACAATCCCTCAACAACTTAAGAAGGAAGGCAACTGCCTACAGCCCCTGAATGTCGCCAATCGGCACTTCAAGTGCCAACATTTGTCTTTTTAATCTTCACCCGGGCCTCAAGGCCCAGACCCCCTCCTCCTGGAAAACTTTCCACATAAAAGATGTTCTTGCTCAACTGTAGACCATTCCCTAAACATGCCGCTGGAATCGCCATATTACTGGAGGAACTAAAACCTGATGCCCCCTCCTGACAGAAACCTTGTTCAACAGTGAGTACGACCCAGTCCTCACTCAAACACACTCCCACGGCCACCTTATACAACGGGCAGACCGTAAGATTGGCAGAGGAGGGGTTTAGCAATTGTATTTAAAGACCAGTTCAACTGCCGCATCTCCGCAGACCATCTACCGGACTGCAAGAGTTTATCTTTTTCTGTTGATTTCTCCCCCACTATCACCTTTTCTGGGCTACTAATGTACCGCTCACCCGGGGCCCAAGGACAATTCCTGAACTCTCTCCTGGCAACTATTGCTAATTTAGCATGCTCCCCATCCAACTAAGCAGTATTAGGGGACCTTAACGTACACCTAGACAACACATCTGATCATATTGCAAAAGAGCTAATTGTGAACCTCTCCGCTCTTCAGCTAAAACAAAGAGTACTTGAACCTATCCACACTAAAGGCCACATACTTGATCCAATGCAATGAACTCACAGTAGGATCACCGTCCCCGCTCCCCTGGTCTGATCACTTCCTGATTCCCCTGTCCTGGGAAATTTCTGGCCCTACTTTCCCCTCCAACTCAGCCTCCCGCTTGGAACGTAACTGGTCTAAGCTTCTTACAGAACAATGGATCTCAGTCCTGGAGGCCACCATGCCAGCCAGGGACCCAAACCCTATTTCGGCAAATGAGAAATTTAACTACTGGATTCAGAGCTCCCTAGATGACGTACTTCCCACAATAAATGTAGGTCAAAGATTTCCCCATGGTACTCCCCAAAGTTACTGGAACTCAAACAACACTGCAAAAGGCTAGAGAGGAAGTGGAGACAGAACTATGCAGAATCCAGCAAATCTGAATATAGAGAGGTAATAAGAACCTATAAAGGCGAAATCAAAGTCGCCCAAGCTTCCTTTTACGAAGAAAAAATTAACTCTGCCTCTAACTCCCCATAGGAAATCTTGCGGATTGCCAAAACGCTTTTAAAACTACCCCAGAAAAAACCAACCATGGACGATGCCCATTCCCGCTGTAACTACCTGGCACAGTTTTTTCACCAGAAAATACAAAATATATACTCGACCTTTCCTTCCACTCCGATTCAACAAACCCTGGTTCCATTTACTGTATCAGGATATGGAACTCAAGCTGTACTGGAGCTCCTCCCTCCTTTGGACCTGTTAACTCTAAGCTCTATCGTAGACCGGGTAAAATAGGGCTCTCCCTTAGACCCTGCGCCTCCTTGTGCTTTGACCCTAGTTATAGGAAACATCCTCCCAGTAGTCCTTGACCTGCTCAACGCCTCCATCTCCTCCGGAATGGTCCCCCCTGCATGGAAATGCGCAATGGTAAAGGCTCTCTTAAAGAAACCCAACCTTGACCAGGACAACTTGGCCAACTACAGTCCTATCTCCCTCCTTCCAAGGTTTAGCAAGTTCTTGGAAAAGCACACCAACTCTGTTCTGGTAGTTTCTAGAATCCAACAATTTACTTCATCCCTCACAGACTGGCTTCCATCCCCAACATGGGAGCAAAACCGCCCTTCTTGCAGTTACTGAGGAGGCTAGAAGGATCTTGGCTCAAGGGGGCACTGCAGCGATCATTCTTCTTGACCTCAGTGCTGCATTTGATACCGTCAACCACGACACACTGATCCTCAGACTCGGGAGTCTATGAGTAACAGGCAGTGCCATCACCAGGATACAGTCCTTCCTATGAGAACAATCCTACCAGGTCTTTGAAGGAGATGTTGTACCCAAACGTATGCCCCTCAGCTGTGGTGTGCCTCAGGGCTCCTCCCTGAGCCCCACACTGTTCAATGTTTACATGAGTCCAATCAATAAATCAATCAATCACTTGTTTGTTAAACGCTACTACTCACCCATGAGGGTCTCAAGGCGCTGGGGGAGGGGGGGTTCGCAGGTTCCAGTCCATCAAGGAGGGGGTCTGTCGTAGAGCCAGGTTTTGAGGTTTTGTCTGAAGATGGGTAGAGTTGGTGTCTGTCTGAGGTGGAGATGGAGGGCGTTCCAGGCTCTGGCCGCGAGGAAAGAAGAGCGGCCGCCTGATCTGGTCTTTCTGGTGCAGGGGACCACGGTGTAGGAGAGCTGGGTTGATCGTAGGGTCCTTTGGGGTGCGTGGAATTTGAGTCGGCTGTTCAGGTATGCTGATCTGATGCCGTGGAGGGCCTTGTAAGTTAGGGTGAGTATCTTGAAGGTGACTCTAGCTTCGATGGGGAGCCAGTGGAGTGTGCGCAGATGCTGGGAGATGTGGCAGTGTCTTTGCAGGTTGAGGACCAGTCTTGCGGCGGCGTTCTGGATGTTCTGTAGCTTGCGTGTGAGTTTTTTTTATTCGGCGTAGAGTGTGTTGCCGTAGTCGAATCTGCTGGTGATCAGGGCGTGAGTGACTGTCTTTCTGTGTTCGAGGGGGATCCATTTGAAGGTCTTCCGTAGGAGGCTGAGGATGTGCGAGCAGGAGGACGAGACGGCGTTCATCTGGCGGTCCATTTTGAGTTCGGAGTCCAGGACGATTCCCAGTTTGTGTGCGTGGTCCGCAAGGGTGGGCGGACTTCCGAGGATCACCAGGCGTCGGGGTGTGGGCCCATGATGAGTACTTTTGTTTTGTTGGTGTTTAGTTGAAGGCAGCTATTTTTCATCCATTTGGCGACAGCTTCTATGCCTTCTCGAAAATTGTGTCTGGCGGTGTTGGGTTCGTTGGATAGGGAGAGGATGAGTTGGGTGCCGTCTGCGTATGACACAATGTTGAGTCCGTAGGTTCTGATGATGGGGGCGAGCGGAGCAATGTAGAATTTGAAGAGCGTAGGGCCGAGGGATGACCCTTGTAGGACCCCGCAGGTGGTTGATGTAGGGTCCGAGAGGATAGGGGGGTGGGGAGTTTGACCCGCTGCGTTCTACCGGAGAGGAAGGAGCGGATCCAGTTGAGGGCCTTGTCTTGAATCCCTGCATCGTGGAGTCTGTGTATTAGGGTGCTGTGAGAGAGACTGTGTCGAACGCCGCTGAGAGGTCCAGGATAATGAGGGCCGCTGTTTCTCCTTTGTCCATTAGGGTGCGGATGTCGCCTGTTGCGGCGCTGAGGGCGGTTTCTGTGCTGTGGTTTTTTCTGAAGCCGGATTGGGAGGAGTCGAGAATGTTGTGCTCTTCGATGAATGTGGCGAGGTGGCTGTTAATGGCTTTCTCGATGACTTTCGCTGCGAAAGGGAGCAGGGAGATGGGTATGTAGTTTTTGAGGTCAGTCTGGCCCGCCAAGGGTTTCTTGAGGGGGTTGATCTTGGCGTGTTTCCAGTCGTTGGGGAACAATACGGTTGCCAGGGAGCGGTTGATGGTGTGGCGGAGCATGGGTTCGATGGTGTCGGTGGCTCTGTTGAAAATATGGTGGGCAGGGGTCTGTGGGGGCCCAGGAGTGGATTGAGTTCATCGTTTTCAGTGTGTCTTCGGTGGTGAGGACTGTCAGTTGTCGATCGTTGGCTTCATGGTTTCGGGGGTGGTTGGTGAGGGTTCAGTGTGTTGGTTGTATTCATCAAAGTTGTTGTAGATGCTCCTGATTTTGTGGTGGAAAAAGGTGCTCAGTTTGTCGCAGAGGTCTTGTGAGGGTGGGTTGTCGGTGGACTCTCTGGAAGGTTGGACGAACTCCTTGATGATGTTGAGAGTTCTTTGTTGTGTGTGCGTGGGATTCTGTCTTAGATCGCTTTTTTCCTCGTTTTTACATTTTGTATGTGATAAATGGGGAATGTGAGCTAACCTAGGAATCGCACACGCTCGTGCATGTGAGTTTCCTTTTGAGCTCCCCCATTAGCCTTTGCGTGCGTCTTATTCTAAAAGACTGCATGCAATTGGCCCGAGGCGCGCGCCTAGCTCCTCCCATGGCCTATTGGTGTCTATTACACGCACCAAGCGCGTAATAGACACCAATAGGCCAGGATAGGAGCAATGATCGTGCCCAGACACAAGCATGACGTGCGTGCCACTTGTTTTTCTTTACTTTTGGTATAAGCGCGGCACCCTGAGCTTTACTTTTGATGTTATATATTAAAGCGCGGGTGCCGCGATTATAACAAAGGTAAAGAAATTGGAAAAAAAATCTATTTCTTACTTGTGGTATAATCGCGGCACCCGCGCTTTACTTTTAACATTAAAAGCTCGGGTGCCACAATTATACCAAAGGTAAAGAAATAGATATTTTTTTTTATTTCTTTACTTGTGGTATAATCGCAGCACCCGCGCTGTACTTTTAATGTTATAAGTAAAGAGTGGGTGCACGTGCAGCTGGCAGGATCACCTGGATCAGCTTTGAGACCCTCTATTGCACACATTTGGTCTAATGTACCAGCTACACGTGATTTGTAAAGGAAAATCCAGGCCTAAAAACCTGCTGTGCTGAAGACCTCACGGGAAAGCTCAAGGGGCGGGTCAGGGGGGCCATGTGTGCTGAAAGCACAGAGATCTTAAACGAGTTCTGTCGGGCACAAGTGTTCCTGGGGTTGACAAGGGCTCAAAGGTCGAGTGCACCTACGGATGCTGGAGATCCTTACAGCACTGGAGCCTGTGCGGACGGTTTCTAGATAGGCTGTTGTCTCTGAAATGCTAGTGGGGCTGGGCAGAGTCAAACACATAGCATGCAAGGACACTAGAATCACTGAAATGGTGGTACTGTTTTCCATCAGTTTTAGGAGATTGGGCATGTGGAACTAGCTATTCTTATTCTCAGGTGCACTTCTGGGCGATAAGAGTTCTTACACCCGCCCATCTGCAGAAGTAGTGCATAGTGCCAGGGTTTCCTGCAACTATACACTCATGTGGGCAGCACGAGGTGCACAGAGCTATGGACACACACCTGCAGATGCTCAAGCTTCTGGTACGCTTCCAGACAAGCAGATAACGTATGTTATTCCCGCACCTGCATAAGTGAAAATAGTTTTGTTTCTTACAACCACACACTCTGTTTCCAACCTCGCTTTTTCGAGAGATCAGGGTCCATTCAGTCCTGCCTGCTTCAGGGTGATCACGGTTTGAACAGTTGTGCTCTTCGGGGAAAGTTTCTGGTATAGAACAAAAGTGCTTTCTTGTGCATGCCAGGGCGTGAGAGCTAGCTTTTGTTTCGAATGGCCTCGTTTTTTTCAGTGGTACAATGAGTACAGTACACTCTGGTGGTATTTTGTGCAAAATAATAGCAAACTGGGATGCAGGACGCATAATTACCATTGGCTAAGATTAATTCAAGCATTCCATTCATGACGTTTTGTATACTTCAGTGTGTTGCAGTAAGTGGGAAATATATGCCCACATCACGTGTGTCATGGGTTGCTTGTGTTCCAAGTCAGGGAAACCTGGCCTAGCACTTCGGGCGAGATGGTTCCCACTGGAGCAGGGTCCAGGCTGATTTGCATATGGCAGAGTTCAAACTGAATTGCGATGATGTGCAAAATAACGACTGGGACGCAGCCTTTACCTGTGGCTGCGATTAATTCAAGGATTCCATCCATGACTTTTCTGTATACTTCAGTGCTACACTAACCTAGTGGCATGAATTCAGGTCAATGGTGCAATATCTAACCAAAAACCAACAACCACAGACGCCCCTCACTCAAAACTGTATGCTCTAGCACTAGAGCCACTTGCATGCCACCTGCCTAATTGTATCTCTCAATGTGTACTAAGCTTCACAGACCACTTATGGCTTGTATTTGTGTTGGACCTGGCCTTGTGGCGTGGTTCCCCCCCGATACAGCTCCCCGTTAGCCCAGCTCCGTACCTAGAAACCCCTAGCTGCCCTGCCCATGTCTGACCAAACGCCCACGACCCGCATCGGCCACCTTCCCAGCCCGCGCGCCCCGAACCCGCAAGGCCCCATAAGCCCACCGGCAGCCATTTTCCCTTCCCGAGATCCCTGACTCCGTGGGCCTAGCATGACCTCAGCCCCAGCGCAGCGTAGGCTCCAGACGCGCCAGCCCCCGTTGGGAGGGTGAGGGCTACCCTAGTGAGAGAAGACAAGGAGTTTCGGTGGCACCTCCGGCCTCCCCTGAGAGACTGGTTTCGGTCACACCTCTGGTCTTCACCCCTGGGGGCCAGTTTCAATTGCACCTCTGGTCTCCCCGAGTGCTGGCTCCAGACCTGCTGGGTGTCTGGGAATTCCCGGACGCATCCTCAAAGGGATCAAAGGACCAACCGCCGGACCTCACCCACGGGCCGCCCCCAAAGCCTCGGACCTCCGTCTGTGAGGGTCCGGACATCAAAGGGCCACTGGACTATAGCAAGGCCCGCCCCTGAACTTGCGGGCAGTTGTATCTCGGACAAGGAAGCCCTGCTGATCTGATCGTGGCTGAACTGAACCTCGTAAACTCTTTGAGCCCTGCTGACGCTGTTGCAGCTCATTCTTGGAACTGAACATCGGAGCCCTGCTGACCTCGTCGCGGCTCGAGCTTGAATCTTGAAGACCTCTTCCGAACCTTCCGAGCCCTGCTGACGTGGTCGCGGCTCCCCCAGAACTTCCTCCAGAGCGAGCCCTGCTGAAGTCGTCGCGGCTCGAGGAACACTCTAGTCCGGCTGTACTATCGACGCTACCAACACGAGTTGAATCATCCTCAAGTGAGTAGGATCACCAGTGCGACTACCATCTTCCGTATCCCCCCCAGCTCGAGGATTGAGAGCTGTGCGCAGGGTACGCTACATACTGGCCTATGAGACTAAGACTGTCCTGCTACCCCCTCCCTAAAGACTTGAGACTTTCTGCGATCCCTCGATGATTGTACATGAGAGTGGTAATACTTTTTATGTGATTATAAAGAAATTGATAACAAAACCCACGGTGTGGTGTCTGTTCTTAAGTGTGGTGTGGTCCTCGTGTGTACGATTCGCTACCTGAGTTCTTCCCCGGTGGAGATCTCTCATAAGGCTCGGCATTATTGGTGGGAGAGGTGGGTCACGGAGGAGTCGGGTAGACATAACCTGGCCTCTGGGATCGCCCCTTCTAAAAATTTGTATATGCAGGCAACATGGTGGTAATCCGCAAAACTCCGAGGACAATATATCCCCTAATATAAGAGAATATATAACATTTGGGTTTCTCTCCGGCATAAATATAAATTGCAGTACATCACTAGTCTTTCCCATCACCCCCAATAACGGAAAAGCGCTCCTTTGATTAGTGCTTTTAAGTGGTGTGTAGATTCCAAAAGATAGCTAGGAATATGGGTCGGCTAAGATACAGATACTACTCACAAAGAAAACTACCGTGCAGCTATTTCTAAACTTTAGACACAAAAAAGTGCTGGTGTGCCTCCCCTCTTTTTTGCAACAGCAATAGCTCAAACTTTTAGTAATGTGAGACCTATTGCATTGCAAATGCTAGTTCTGATGAGTTGGTTGTGAACTTTGCTGGCGGCTCTGAAGTTGTTGTGGGCGTCTGTGGATTTGGTGTTCCTCCAGTCCTTTTCGAGGCGGCGGCAGGTGCGTCTGGACTCTCGAAGTTCAGTGGTAAACCACCTAGCTTTCTTGGCGTGGGTGTTGTTGTTTTTCTTGGGGGGGGCTAAGGTGTTGGCACTCTCGGTGATCTATCTGTGCAGGGTTCTGGCTTGCACGTTGGGATCGTCGTTTTCCGCGATGGTAGGGGTGGAGTTGCCGATGATGAGGTTAGCTGGTCGTCGGTGATTCTGGTCCAATTTCTATGTGGGAGCAGGTGCTGGTGTCTGTGGATGGTGGGTGTTCTGAATGTGAAGTGGACGCATCAATGGTCGGTCCATTGGAGTTTGGTGGTGTGGCTGAAGGTGATGGAGTTTCCTGTTGTGAAGAGGCGGTTGGGGGTGTGTCCTACTGAGTGCGTGGGTTTGGTCACGATCTGGCGGAGTCCAATGTTGTGGAGGTTGTCCAGGAGGGATGTGGTGCTGGAGTCCAGTAGGTTGTCGAGGTGGAAGTTGAGGTCTCCCAGCAGGGTGTAGTTGGTGGATGCGATGGCCTTTGGGGTGATGATGTCCATGAAGGGTTCGGCAAAAGGTCCGCGGGGCCTAAAGGGTTGGTAGATGAGGGTTCCTCTGAGGGTGTTGGTGGGGCTGACCGGTATCTTGAAGTGAAAGGGTTCCATCAGGTCTGTGGACTCGTCGAGGAGTGTGCTCAGATGGAAGGTGGATTTGAGGACGATGGCAATTCCTCCTCCTAGGCGGTCCATCCTGGAGAGCTTGTATCCTTGGGGAATAGCGATGTCCGGTCCCGAGGAGGTGTTGGTCCATGTTTCGGTGAAGAACGCTACGTCCGGGGTGGTGCTGTCGAGGAGGTCCCAGATTTCGGTGGAATGTTTGTGGAGTGTTCTGACGTTGAGGAGGATGCATTGCAGGGTCTTTGGTTCGGGTGTGTTTTTGCGGTCGGGTTGTGATAGGGTCCGTGTTCCTGGCAGTGACAGCTGCAGGGTCTGTGGGTGCCGGCCGGCGAAGCTAGCTTGCAGTTGTCGTTGCAGCCTGGGTTGAGTGTGTGGAGTGCAGCTGGGTCGTAGCATTGGTGGGGCGGAGTTCCAGGGTTCCTGGCGCTGGTCGCGGTAGGGTCGCAGACGGGCTTGCCTTTGCGCGATAGAGGCGCTCTCAAGTAGTGGTTGGGGAGCACTGGACAGCTGGGAGGCGGGAGCGGGGAGGGGAGCTGGATTGGGCCGATAGCGCTGGCCGTGCTGGGGGCCAGGGACCGTGGGGGCAGCTGTGGCGGAGATAAAAACGGGTGGAAAAAGGCATAGAAAAAGGTCAAAAAGAGAGGGGAAAGTGCCAATAAGGCAGCAAAAGTGCACACAGAGTGGAGGAAAGACACAGAGGAGAGTGAAAAGGGGAGATCGAGATGAGGGTAAAAAACGAAGGAAAGGCACAGAAGGAAAGTGACGGGGGAGCTTGAAATGTGGGAAAAAGCAAGTGAAAAATGAGGAGAGACACAGAAGGAGAGTGAAAGGGGGAGATAGAAACGAGGGAAAAACGAGTGAAAAAGGAGAGAAAAAGCAGGGCGAGAGAAAGGAGACAGATGTCCACTGGACCACCTGGGATGAGGCACCGGTAAAACCTGCAGGTGGAGGAGGGCCTCAAACACCAACACTATAAAGTGCAGGGGCTCTGGAGAGGCCTCACTTAATGGTGGAGCTGCGAGGGAGGGGGAGCAACTTCACCGACAATTAGTCCTTTGGCAGAGATTGTCCGTCAGTTTGGCATAAAAATCATTACCTACGCTGATGACACCTTGCTCGTGGTGGAATTAAACCACCCCGAGACGTCACCAAGCAACCTAGGAAGGTGCCTAGAGTAGGTAGCCCAATAGATGGAAATCTTTTGCCTAAAACTCAACGGGACAAGACTGACCTTATGCTCCTCGGTAACTCACCTTCTTTTAATCCAGAGCTACTTTGGCCGAAATGCCTTGGCCGTGCTCCAGTCCCTAAAGACAAGATTAAAAGCATCTGCATCTGGTTGAACCGCTCCCTTAGCTTCAACCACTAAGCTGCAAGACTATCGGCCACCTGTTATGACCTGCTGAGGATGCTACACAAAATACTTCCTCTTCTGCCATTTCAGGCACAAAGAAACATGGTCCAGGCTCTCATTCTATCCCTGATAATACCCAAAAACCTGCTGGTCTGAAACAAATATACTGAAACAGCAACAAACTAGAAACGTTTTGGTCAAAGAAATCCCTTTTTAAAGGACACAAATCCCATCAACCCACCAAGGTGGTATATTGTCCTCTTCACTGCAGATTCTTAATGCAATCAAAAGCTGCAACCTTCCGAAAAGTTGAAGGAAGCTACCAAAAGTGGCCTACACTAGAGACCACTATAGTCCCACCAATGATGAAGCAAAAATCTAGTTACAAATGGGTAATGATGGTAATCGCAGTGCATGTGAGTGAATTGTAAAAAAGTTAATTATTAAAATTGGCTACCAGGATACTCAACTATTTTAATGGACGCTAGCCTGGTGTCCACACTAAAAACAGTTTGTATACAGTTTGAAAAATTAACTGTAAAATGTCAATACAAATGACAGGTCTGCATTTCAGCCTATCGATATAACTAATCCAAGCTTTTGTCAGGACCTAAACAGACGAAATCGCTACTGCAATCTAGTGTATTAGATATGTGAAACAACTAAATAAAAGGTCTCAATAGAAAGAAAAAAGAAGAAAAAGGTTGTTTCAATACAACCTACGTTCACCTGTGTATCTTCATTATGGTTATATATCACAGGGATATCTGATCCAGTCGTACAAAAACAAAAAAATCCCGTTTTTACTGGGAAGACCAAACAAAAGTGAGTTGCTGTTAAAGTACAGGTGCAGTAAACATCATTTGACATTGCTATATTAATGATGTCGATAATTTTAGACTGTATCATGTACCCCTCAGTGTACTTATCATATGAATACATTTTTCTATTAAAAAGTTTGCCGCACTATCTGGGTGTATTCCTATCGGATGTGCCGGCCATCTCCTGGGAGCGAAACCTGACACCGATCTGGGAGCGCGTTCGGGGGGACATAAAGATTTGCTTGCGTATATGAAATCATTTTTCTGTTAAAAAGTTCATCGCACTTACTCGTCTTTGTGCGGAAGCACTTCTCACCTCACCTGGCAACCGCTCAGTGAATGAGGTACCTATTTTACAGGCAAAAATATACATAAAACCACAGTCGGGACAAAATCACTGAACAGTGGCTACCTGTTATCATGAAAAAAGCTGTCACGCATAACTCTGACCCTTGGCGAAAAAGCCAGGAGCCCTTTACTGTCCGATGAACCAAATAGATTCATTATGACAAAACATGCATCCAAGAGTAGTTTCCTGCTGTCAAAGGCACTACCACACAGGATTGCCTTGCCAATGTAGTTTATAAACATAATAATAACGATGTCCTAATTACATTCAAGAATCGCCTTTATTGAATAACATATGGGTGATTAGATCTAGTATATTTGTAAACATTAATACCAAAGCAACCTTGTGGAGCTCTTTTTGTTGGTCATAAAGCAACCCCACGATAGTTGACCATTCCAAAATTCCCATTGTAAGACAAAAGTCAATTCAAAAATTATTTGAAAATCGATGTCCAATTAGGCCGCCTTACCAAAGAAACCAAAAGGGGACAGGACCCGCACCCGAAGTTACTTGCCTGTCCGTCCGTACCCCTAACTGGACTCAGGCGGAAGGGGAGGTAACCAGACGGACAGGCAACGCTGTTTAAATACGGACACAGCCGCTTTCATTTGCCGTAATTCATGTATGTTAATCGCGCCTATGTAGTTGGTGTAGGCGGCATTACTTCATTTCCGGCGCTGTGACCGAAGTGCAGGGTACTAATGGGAGAAGGCTTTCCAAGAAAATGCAAGGCGCTTCGCACGTACGTCGCATCTTAATTATGACCACGCGTACAAGGAAATGTCATTTTCCCGGATGCACCGCGAGGTGTGCCAGGATTTGTAGTTCAAAGTTCTAAATATTGTCACTGTTCATGATATCACTTGAAATACCATGCTTGTGTACAAAAGGAAATCAATATATCATTGTGTCCATATCAATAAAGTCGGAAAGAGCCTACAGTGTATTCAAAGTCAATTTTTCTTGCTCAAACATTGAGTGGCTCTGATTGTGATGTCTATGTTGAATCATTAACCACTCTACTACGATGTTCATATTCACCAATATGAAAAAATATAACCAATATTTAGAAAAACAGATGTTTTTAGAGAGTTCACAGAAGCAAGGGAGCATAATACAGACCGTATTGTATTTTGGAGAATATGCACGAAAGAGGGGACAATGGCTCACGTTCAACAGATGTATACTTTAGTTTGGGTTATGCACAAAATCTTTGCTAAAGACGCCTAAAGCGTCTCCAAAGGTATTTTATCGTTCAACCCCTGACTCTTGCTTTTGAGCTTAAAAATCCATCTTTGCTCTTTCATAAACAAAAACGAAATGAGGTGGAATAAAGGGTCGCTCCAATACAATCCATCTCAAATCTTCTGCCTTGTGTTTAAATGCAAGGAAATGGATCTCCAATCTCTTGGAGTATCCAGGGTTTACCAGTACCTTTTACTGCCGGCAGATCCCAAAGTGTATTTTCGGGAACTGAAGGTTTGTTTTTAGGTCTGGTATGAACTAGACTGTCTCGGAGACTGACACCTCTTTTAAATGAAAAAAGTAGGGGAGCTTTGTCAACACATTCAGTGTAATGTCTAATCAGGTACAGAGGAGTGTGCATAACCATTGGCGTATCCTGAATGTAACAAATGAGACAATAGCTCCCCCACTTTTTTTATTTAAAAGAGGTGCCAGTCTCCGAGACAGTCTAGTTCATACCAGGCCTAAAAACAAACCTTCAGTTCCCGAAAATACACTTTGGGATCTGTCAGCAATACAAGGGCATTTCCCTTATAGATCATGCACGGTATACAGCGGTTAGCACACATTTTTTACAACGCGGTGCTGTTACCACGCTACTTTTACCACGCAAGTCGTTACAACGACTTGCGCTGTAGGGCGCTCCAGGATAGTAAATAGTTTAATTTACTATCCGACTCCTTCCCTAGAGTCCACGGGGACTGGAGTTGGAATAGTAAATTAAAAAATTTACTATCCAGCGCCCCTCCACGCAAGTCGTTGTAACGACTTGCGTGGTAAAAGTAGCGTTGTAACGGTACGCGTTGTAAAAGTACGCGTGGTACCGTCATACATCCATCATGCACTGCCTGACCCCAAACTAAACAGACCAAGACAGTAAATATCGGCACTGGTAGACCCTGGATACTCAGATGTCACACCAATTGTAACACCAAAAATGCGATTTATATGACCACCTGTCCTTGCTCCCTTCGTTATACAGGGATGACAACACACAAGGTTAAATTTCACATCAATGAGCACAAAAGCACCATCAGATGTAACAAGCAAGCCATGAGATTGACAAACCAGGCAGAAGATTTGAGGTGGATTGCATTGGAGCGACCCTTTATTCCACCTCATGTCAGTGATATCTCCAGATTTTTGTTTATGAAAGAGCAAAGATGGATTTTTAAGCTCAAAAGCGAGAGTCAGGGGTTGAACGATGAAATACCTTGGGTGATGATGTAGGAGTCTTTATCAAAGATTTTGTGCATAACCCAAACTAAAGTATACATCTGTTGTACTTGAGCCATTGTCCCCTCTTTCTTTTGGAACTTGAGCGGTACTGTCTTTCCGCTCTTCCATTCTCCAATGAGGAGCTGGCTACATCTTATGATTAGAGATGAGGAAATGTGGTAGGATGTGTAGACAGGTCATCCATCCTTTTTTTTGCCTGCATTTTTCGTGCATCTTCTCCAAAATACAATAGGGTCTGTATTATGCCTCCCTTGCTTCTGTGAACTCTCTTAAAACACCAGTTTTCCTAAATATTGGTTATATTTTTTCATATTTGGAATTATAAAGTCATTGGTGAATATGAACATCGTAGTAGAGTGGTTAATGATTCAACATAGACATCCCAATCAGAGCCACTCAATGTTTGAGCAAGAAAAATTGACTTTGAATACACAGTAGGCTCTTTCCGACTTTAGTGATATGGACACAATGATATATTGATTTCCTTTTGTACACAAGCTTGTTACTTCAAGTGATATCCTAAACAGTGACAATATTTAGAACTTTGAACTACAAATCCCGGCACACCTCGAGGTGCATCCGGGAAATTGACACTTCCTTGTACGCGGTCATAATTAAGACACGACGTGCGTGCGAAACGCTTTGCTTTTTCTTGGAAAACCTTCTCCCATTAGTACTCTTCACTCTAGTCACAGCGCCGGAAATGAGGAAATGCTGCCGACGCCAACTACATAGGCGCGAATAACCGACATGAATTGCGGCAAATGAAGGCGGCCTTGTCCGTATTTAAACAGCGTTGCCTGTCTGTCTGGTTACCTCCCCTTCCGCCTGAGTCCAGTTGGGGGTACCGACGGTCAGGTAAGGAGCAGATTGGCAGGCTGTTTTCTCTGCTCTCTCTGGGTTCCTTCCATTTGATTGCAAGTAACTTCGGGTGCGGGTCCTGTCCCCTTTTGGTTTCTTCGGTAAGGCTTCCTACTTAGACATCGATTTTCAAATCGTTTTTGAATTGACTTTAGTCTTACAATGGGAATTTTGGAATGGTCAACTATCGTGGAGTTGCTTTATGACCAACATAAAGAGCTCCACACGGTTGCTTTGGTATTAATGTTTACAAATATACTAGATCTAATCTCCCATATGTTATTCAATAAAGGTGATCCTTGAATGTAATTAGGACATTGTTTTTATTATGTTTATAAACTACATTGGCAAGGCAATCCTGTGTGGTAGAGCCTTTGACAGCAGGAAACTACTCTTGGAAGCATGTTTTGACATAATGAATCTATTTGGTTCATATGACAGTAAAGGGCTCCTGGCTTTTTCACCAAGGGTCAGAGTTATGCGTGACAGCTTTTTTCATGATAACAGGTAGCCATTGTTCAGTGATTTTGTTCTCTGACGGTGGTTTTATGTATATTTTTACCTGTAAAATAGGGCGGTGCCTCATTCACTGAGCGGTTGCCTGGTGAGGTGAGGAGTACTCCCGCACAAAGACGGATAAGTGTGACACATTTTTTTTTTAAACAGATTTTATTTTCCGATTGCACATATGTTACAGGGCTCTGTACCCAAGAGACAACTGCAGTATCAGGTTATACATAAGCAAGAAAGCAACTGACCTTTTCAAAGGAATAACCAAAAAACATCTGACGTAAGGTATCAATTAGAATGTAAAGGAACCCCCCCAACTCCCCTCCCACCCCCGAGTTGCGCAAAGTCCACTGAGACACATCCATACACAAGTAATGTAGAACAAAGAAAAAAAAGAAAAGCAGCACGCGGATCAAAAACAGCATGAGTACACAAACACCCCAAGTTCCCCTCCAGCCCTCCTGCACCAGATCCTTCCCACTGAACCCAGCCATCACTCCACTGAGATATCGTCCGCAACAGCAGGAGGCTCCAGCCACAGACCCCGATAGTCCTCCCAACGTTTTCATATTTTGTAGTGCTTGCGAGGACTTCTTGCGAGGACACCCCCTGGCAACAAAGATTTGCTGTTCCAGCCCCATACAAAAATCCAAGCCATTTTTCCAGGCAGCCACCGAAGGGGCCCGTGGGTCCTTCCATACCCTGGCTATATCTCGTTTTGCGAATGTGAGGCCCAGCAGCAGAATGTCTTTTATATATATATTGCACCGATCCCCTCCATAACATGTAGCAGGGCGAGCGGTGGTGTACGCGTAAATGTCCATCCCAATACCTCCGACAGACAGGAAAAGACCCCCCTCTAGAAGCAATCCAGGGAGATACATTGCTAGACAGTATGCAAGAATGTGCCTTCTTCCCCACCACAACAAAGACATTTCGGGGAGGCAATCAATCCCGCCTGCCACAGGCGAACCAGAATGAAGTAGACCCGGTGTAGGTACTTCAATTGGATGAGGCGAAGACTCATTGCTATGGCTGCTCCTCGGGCCGCGGCCTGGGCCTCCATTGTACCCACATCCCCTTCCCAAACCCCCCGGAGCTTCTGAAGTGTTGGGGAGCAGTGGGTGACCAGGGACTGGTAGATACGGGGGATCTTCTTTGTCTCCAAATCCCCCATGAACACCTTTGCTTCCAATGGGTTAAACTCTGGTAGAGATTCCATGCCCTCCAGACTGGGGGAAGTGCATGGCGAAGTTGGAGGTATCGAAAGAATTGGGTTCGGGGCATACAGAATTCTGCCTGCAAATCTTGGAAGGACTTGAGTGACACATCCCTCACAATATCCCCCAGAGTCGAGATACCTATGGCATCCCAACCCAAAAGCCCTGTGGAGCTGCCAGGGCAGGCAGACACCCATTATGCCATAGGGGCGTTTCTTGGGTCAGGATATTCCACCACCCCATGCGAATCAGCGACTGCCACCATATTTGAAATACTACCTGCGTGACCGGTGGCAGCGTACCCCTCAACGGCGCTGAGTAAATAATAGTGTGTAGTGTGTGGGGCACCATAAGGTGTCTCTCCAATGCATAAGCCGGGTCCCCCCTATTCCTGTACTACCACCACTCATTGAGGACTAATAAATGCGAAGCCTGGTAGTATGAGAGGATATCCGAGGTCGCCAGTCCTCCGCAGTACGTGGAGAGAAAGCATGTGCGCAGCGCTACACCCTCTGCACCGCTCTCCCACAGGAACTGCCCCAGCACATAATTCACCAGCCGGAACCATCTGGGTGCGATCGGGTATAGGTGGTTCTGTAGCTGGTAAAGCAGCCGGGGGAGCGCAACCATCTTAAAAATCGCTGATCTGCCATACATTGTCAAGAGCATATGCGATCAAATCTTTATGTCCCCCCCGAACGCGCTCCCAGATCGGTGCAGGTTTCGCTCTCAGGAGGTGGCCGGCACATCCGATAGGAATACACCCAGATAGTGCGACAAACTTTTTAATAGAAAAATTTATTCATATGATAAGTACACTGAGGGGTAGATGATATAGTCTAAAAGTATCGACATCATTAATATAGCAATGTCAAAATTATGTTTACTGCACCTGTACTTTAACAGCAACTCACTTTTGTTTGGTCTTCCCATTAAAACATGATTTTTCTGTTTTTGTAGGAATGGGTCCGGTATCTCTGTGATCTACGACTATAATGAAGATACACAGGTGAACGTATTTTGTATTGAAACAACCTTTTTCTTCTTTTTTCTTTCTATTGAGACCTTTTATTTAGTTGTTTAGATTGCAGTAGCGATTTCCTCTGTTTAGGTCCTGACGAAAGCCTGTATTAGTTATCTCAATAGGCTGAAACATGCAGACCTGTCATTTGTATTGACCTTTTACAGTTATTTTTTCAAACTATTTACGCACTGTTTTTAGTTTGGACACCAGGCTAACGTCCATTAAAATAGTTGAGCATCCTGGTAGCCAATTTTAATAATTCACTTTTTCACAATTCACTCACAAGCACTGCAATTACCATCATTACCAATTTGTAACTACATTTTTGCTTCATCATTGATGGGACTATAGTGGTCTCTAGTGTAGGCCACTTTTGGTAGCTTCCTTCAACCTTTTGGGAAGGTTGCAGCCCTTGATTGCATTAAGGATCTACAGTTAAGTGGACATCCATATGATGAAATATACCACCTTGGTGGGTTGATTGGATTTGTGTCCTTTTATAAGGGATTTCTTTGATCAAACCGTTTCTAGTTTGTTGCTGTTTCAGTATATTTTTTTCAGACCAGAGGGTTTTTGGTTATTATCAAGTTTAGTTTGGGGATAGAACGTCGTTAGGTCTTTTAATATTTTCCCCGGAACCCTCTTTTTAAATTATTGGTGATACGTCTAAATCTATCCTGCCTGGACTATGGGAACACAAGCTCCAGAGCATTCAAAACTGCGCAGCTCGCCTGCTCCTCCAGACCCCTCATCGGCAATCCGCAAAGCCAGCACTGAGGACCCTTCACTGGCTGCCCGTCAGGGAAAGAATCCAATTCAAAGCCATGTGTATTGCTCATAAGACCTTCTGGAGGAATAGCCCAGCAATCTATGATAATCCCTTATCAACCTAGCAGAAACCTCCGCTCGGCGTCCTCTTCCCTTGCCCTACTCCCAAAAATAAAAAGAGCTAGATGTGGTGGACATAACTCTGCCGAGTTATGGAACGCTCTCGCCCCACACCTATGAGCCGAGCCTAACCTAGTGCCCTTTCGTAAACACCTAAAAACACTGCTCTTTTAACAACTGCTTCTTACCACTGGGCTTTCCTGGTTGTCCTTATTCGTCTCTAATAAAAGAGAGAGGGACCCCGAAGCCAAAGGGATAGGGTTCCGTAGTCGACAGTAAGTCAAAGTGAGATTCCCTTTGGGCGAATGAACATAGAACAACTAGTTCTTACGGACCAAACAAATAAAATTACATCATATCATGACACATGGACAGACAGGAAGCAATGTAAACAATATTAAAAACAAGTGAAAACACTCTAGTAAAAGTAAATCTAAACAATTTATTCGTATACACTATATTTGTTAAAAAATGGGAAACATACAGGACGGAATTAATATACAATAAATCAATGAGACATTCCAATAAAAAAGGAGGTACAGGTTGAGGACTAAATTCACACAATGATACAGAATTTTCCTCTATTTCTTGACCAAGTATTACTCCTTATGCATCGACGCGTTTCGGTGGCGAAAGAGAAATTAGACCACCTTCATCAGGACAGTTGAGATAAGTTTCCCAATAATTCTCAATAAAAACCATTTGGATCATAATAAGGGGTACTCAGCCTCCTTTCCACTCATAAAAGATATTCGTCCAGCGAAATATCTTCTCACTTTGATTGTTTAAAATATATCATAGTCATATAATGTAGTGGATCTTAACACGCGGTATAAATTGCTCGTGTATATAAAATGTTGTTATTATTTAATGATCCCGGCAAGGGGGAGTCTCTGTGTATTTTATAGTTCTAGACTTCCTTTTCGGGCAATATAGGTTTGGAGAAATATGTTTAAGATCCTTCGGTAAATGGAACCCGCCGCAGTTCAAGCGTGCATTCCCTATTGGCGCCCACGAGTAAAGCGTCCCGCGTGTATTCAGCTTGAAGTCCTCAGCAACAGAGGACTCTAAGCTGAAGACACGAGCAATTTATACCGCGTGTTAAGATCCACTACATTATATGACTATGATATATTTTAAACAATCAAAGTAAGAAGATATTTCGCTGGACGAATATCTTTTCTGAGTGGAAAGGAGGCTGAGTACCCCTTATTACGATCCAAATGGTTTTTATTGAGAATTATTGGGAAACTGTTATCTCAACTGTCCTGATGAAGGTGGTCTAATTTCTCTTTCGCCACCGAAACGCGTCGATGCATTAGGAGTAATACTTGGTCAAGAAATAGAGGAAAATTCTGTATCATTGTGTGAATTTAGTCCTCAACCTGTACCTCCTTTTTTATTGGAATGTCTCATTGATTTATTGTATATTAATTCCGTCCTGTATGTTTCCCATTTTTTAACAAATATAGTGTATACGAATAAATTGTTTAGATTTACTTTTACTAGAGTGTTTTCACTTGTTTTTAATATTGTTTACATTGCTTCCTGTCTGTCCATGTGTCATGATATTATGTAATTTTATTTGTTTGGTCCGTAAGAACTAGTTGTTCTATGTTCATTCGCCCAAAGGGAATCTCACTTTGACTTACTGTCCTTATTCGTCTGCAGCGCTGTGATGCCTCAGGGTAGCTATCGCGCTATATAAATGTTTTTTCATTTCATTATTATTCGAAACCTCAATAGCTCAAACTTTCAATAATGCAAGTATTTACGTGTTACATGGCCGACAGGGGTCAATCCATTAGGGAGGTGGTGGGGGAAGGGTTTAAACTGCAAAGCCGAAGGGTGTTGGGAGACTGAGGATGGAATAGACGCCCTCAGAAAACAGCGCAGTGCCGACAGAAATGCACAACGAGCTTGGTGTGCAGCATTAAAAAAAGTATAGAAAATGGGGATTTTGGTGAGCCACGCTATAAGGAAGTTGCGTTGTCACCATTATTGAACCTCAAACGTGGCATGCCACCCCGGAGATGGGAGTAACAAACAAAAGGCACACAGCCACCATGAATATCAAGTTTGGTGTGGCGCGCAGCCAAAAAATGTAATAAAAGAAAGGATTTGGGCGTGCCGTGCTATAAGAAAGTTGTGCGGCCGCCATTATTGAAGCTCCATCGAGTCATGCCAATGTGCTTCAAAAAGAAAATAGTGCTCACAAACGATAAATAAGAGATCCTGAGTTGAAACACATTTAACATGGGCAGTCCTTGTGGGAGGGTACAACAGGAGAACTAAGGAGGGTCTAGAAAAGAGATTAACCAAAGAAATAAAAGCATTGAAAAAGACAGTCAAATGAGGCAATTAAAAACATGGGCGGAACATTGCTGGAGCTTAATGCCCATAACCTGAATACAGCATGTCTCGAAGAGATAGCGCAAGTCCTGCCTAGGTGAGACCTAAAAAATACTATATATTGCTGGGTACTGTGATAAAAGATTGCATTGTACCAAAACTGTTGATGAAGTTTTATTATTTATGCTACAATATATTTTCTCATTAACCCCTTCAGTGCCGCGCACGTTCAGCGGATGTCGCATGCACTACCTCGATAGTGCTGCGCACGTTCGCTGAATGTTCCGGCCCCGCCCGCGCAATAGAACGTTCCACTCCAGCGTGGAACGTTCGGCGCAACGGAGGGGTTAAATCAACTACTGTGTGTATGTTTTGAGAAGTCCTTAGTTTCAAATTGCCGACCAGATTACCTTGGTTCCTCAGAGCAGGAGACCTGCTGTAATCTGCTCCTGTATGCCTCTCAAACTTGAAGTTCTCTCATCTCATTTAGATTTGAAGGAACCACCAAGTTTCTGATAGTGGAGCCAAGCTGCCCTCTTGGAAGTCTTTGATCTGTCACTAGGATTGCGACCTGACTGGTTTTCTACCAGCACTACTGGTATTTTGCTGTCCTGGACGGTACAAAAATTAGCAACATCAACTAAAGCTAGTATTTTTAGGTTTTAGAAGTACATACTTCAAACAGCAAATAAAAATAGAAACCACTCAAATACGTTCTACACCTGTGTTAATGATCCATGATTAGTAATTAAACTAAATAAAGACAGAAATGTTGTGTTTCAAATGAATGCATGCAATTTTGTTTGCAGTCCTATTTAGTATCACATCTAGGCCTTTGCAAACTCTTAAAACATCATCAAATGGACAATATTATTCTCTTGGAAAGGTGGCAACCCTATCAGTTACCCGAACACCACATGCCTACCAGTCAATGTATGTTAGAAGGCTTGCTTCTTTGAAGCAGGCCTTCCACATGCATTTTCCTTTGTGAATGGACCCGGACAGGAAAAACTCCTTTGGGCCTTTATTTTTATCTGTTATAGAACTAAACCCCTGCTCTGGTGTTTGTTTCTAAAACGGAAAAAAGCCAGTAGGCCAAAATCAATATTATCAATATCAGCACATATTATCAATAGTAGGAAATAATCTGTATTCATAGATTTGACAAAAGTGCCCCCACTGTGCAGGCATAAGCACTTTTTTTTAGCACTGTCCCTACTAAGCAGATGGCCTTGCATCAAAGCAGGGAATACGAGATCCTCCTGTCATAGTCTGGGTGACCATTTAAATGTTAGGCTGAAATAACAAATGTTTCATTGATGTTTTCTGCTCATTCTCCTGTAGCACTTTTTTTGTACACTTCAGTGAAGATTTGAAAATCATCTGTGAATGTTATAGTTGCTGTGTTGGATGGCACGGCCTCGTGGCTTACAGACCATGCCCTGTTTGCCTGCAGTAACCTTTTTAGGTCTTGTCTTTTGTAAAGAGTCGGACTCCATTAAGGATCTCGGTCAGTAAAGCTGCTTATCTGTGTTAATCTTCTTGTACATTCAACAGGCTCTTTTGAACCAGAAGAGTGACCGACTGAACGTTGCAGACTTGAAGCCTGCATGTTGGGTGCAGGATGGGGAACAGTGCCTTAAAAGCTCACCTTGAGACAGCCCAGAAAACTGGAGTTTTTCAGCTCACCGGCAAAGGATTACTAGAGGTAACTACCCTGGAGACGTACAGTATTATCATTATTTAACAGCCTGCTTGTTCCAGTTTTGTCACTGTCACAGTTAGTTTGTGTCTCTAAACTGCTTCTGGGATGCAGCAGGAGCTGTTTTTCTTCACTTGCAGCACAGTAGAGAGACACTTTTTTTGTACACAATTGTATGCTGTGTAAACCACACATCTACAGTAGGAACTCTGCATCTAGTGGCCATTACCTTTCTAGAGTGAGAAAGAAAGGGAAGAGCGTATTTCTAAGGGTACAGGCAGCCTCATGACCTTAAAGTTTTAGAGAGGGCATTTGTGGCAGATAGGGAGATATGTAATTTAAGAACATTTTTCTTGAATTTATAAAGAAGCTCAAATGGTTTAATAATATTTTAGATATTCATTTCTTTGTGTGAGATATTGTGTAGGAGGATAGATTTGCATGCCAAACTTGTTTTTATTTATAGAGATCTTAATTTTTTTAATGTAAACAATGGCTAACACTGCTTCTGGGGAATGGTTCAAAGCTTTGTTCATGCTGCCAGTCTTTGGCCACTGGCCAAGTCTGGATTTTTAAAACTGATTTGGTGGTCCCTCCATTGATCCTTGGACTCTTGCTGCCTATCGTCCAATATTTCTTCTCACCTTGCTTACTAAGATAATGGAGAGCTATGTTAATTCCCAACTATCTTGTTTCATTGAAAGAAACTTCACTACTTAACACCTACCAATCAGCTTTTTGACCCAACCCTTAGTACTGATACCATGCTAACTACCCCGACGATGACATCCGGATGATCTTGGATGCCAGGAGCTCTGTGGCCCTTATCCTACTCAATCTGTCTGCAGCTTTTGACACGGTTTCTCAGGATATCCTCATGGACAAACTCTCTACAGGTGGCCTCAAAAGCAATGTCCTGAGTTAGTTTAAATCTCTTCTTAGCTCTCGTACTGATATTATCCATATCTTGCTGCATTTCTCGTCTTTTCAAAAGATGAATTGTGGGGTTTTGCAAGGTTGTTCCTTGAGCGCACACTTCTCACTCTTTATGTGGAGCCTGTGGCAGACCAAATTATATACTAGGGCTTTTAATTCTACTCCTACACAGATGATCCTTTAATCATCTTTCTCTTGAAGGGCAGGCAGAACCCCATCCAGGACCACTTTCGAGGATGCCTTCGATCTGTGACAGGCTGGATGAATACCAGTTCTTTGAGTCTTTTTTTGATGATCAACTTTATTGATTTTGAGAGAACAAAGAAAAGGTTGGCAGCAACAGCACAGTGCACAGGTTCATATATATGACACTGCAAGGTTGTCGATAGCAATGTTATCCAGTATGCACTGCGATCGAGTACATTACATGGTAAAAACAAGCAGTCTCTCTGAAGTAAGGAGCTACCCCCATGGACCCCACTATACTAGTTGGTCTGCCCATTTACCCTATGCACTCTGGTATTTGGCAGGGCAGCCTCTGGCCTCAAACAAGGGTTTCTCTTGAGCGGCACACCAGTTCACACCTCAGCGCAATTTAGCTACTGTGGGGGGGAGGGGCCAGGTTGCGTCCAGGACATGGCGATACGTAACACAGAGGTATGATGATAGTTGCTGAGGATATGGGGGGTTTCTGGAGAAGTGAACAGCCATAGCACGTTTCCTGCTGTTCGAACAGTAGCTGAAATCTGAAAGAGGTGGCAAGGGTGAGGAAAAATTACCTAATGAATGTTAGGGAGCAGAGGTCCAAAGGGGCACCTTACTTGATGGAGGGTATACAAGTGAGCATATCTTGAGATGATGTTATATCAAAGTTGGCTAGAAAAGAGGTATTGATTAAGCTGCACGGAGAGTTAGAAAAGTCAGTGAGTTGAGGGTGGCTTGAGGAGCAAATCGAGGTAGAATCCTGTCAGTTTTTGTTGGAAAAAACAAGAAAGATTGTCATGGAGATCCTTAGATTGAGCAACGATGTTAGTACAGAAGAACTTGTTGCTTACCTTTGGTTAAGTTCCTTCGGATGGCTATAACTACTCCTGATTCTTTAAACCCTCTCTCCCTTCCGTTGTCAGGTTACTGACATGGTTTTATTTTTGTGCTCTACCTTTTTACACCTTTGTGTCCTTAGGGGCAACCATGTGTGGGTCTATTTTATCTGTTGCTATATGTGCAAGATTGGATCAATAAAAACGATCTCCATGGAAATCAGTTCAAAACAGAGCTCACAATCTTTGGCACTAGAGACCAGGCCATCCTTTCATCCTGTAAGGCCACTGACATCTTTCAGTAACAGTGAAGCATGTAGGGGTTCTCTTTAAGGGGGAATGTTTCCATCAAACCACAGGTGCACTCAGTAACCAAAAGTTGCTTCTTTAACATCACACCGCTCAAACCTCTACTGACTTTCTTCTTTAAATGAACATTGCCAGAAATTTTTTGGGTAGGCTTCAGAGGGCCTAAAATATAGTAGTTTGTGACCTGGACAGAAAAGACTGTTAACTCAGCATGTCACACTTCCCACTTGCTTCCATTCTGGGACCACAGTTGATTTGAAGTATGGTCTATAAATGTGTGCTCCAGCTGGTTTCTAGTTATTTGACCTCTAAAGTTAGCCACCAAGGATAAAGACAAAACCTTCTCAGCAAAGACCAGAAAAAATGTTTGGTTCTGAAACATGACTTCAGTTCATGAAGCGGGCATTCATTTTCAGTACAGGTACCACTATCATGGATCTCGGCCCCTAGACATCACCCTCCCTCCTTGGCTTCAGGGAAAAACCTGTAGACCTGTTAATTTAGCTAGGCATTTTCTTACACCAGCTTCACGAGATGTCCTCAGGCGGTAAGTGCTTCATAAATGCTTTATTTCACTCACTGACAGCCAGGAATGTACCCATCCCTACAATTCGTTGTCTAGGTCCAGCCAATGCAGAAGTGGGTCCCCTAAGCATGGTTGTGCGATGGAACAACGCATGCCTGAACCACGCGGCCTCAACCACGAACGCACCTTTACCACCCATGCCTTTACCATGCAATTTCGTGGTGAAGACATGATTGGTAAAGGGATATTGTGTGGTAAAGATCAACCCCCTGATCCTCTGCCCAAGCCCTAAAATGTGCCCTCCTGCGGTGTATTCTACCAGCCTCAATCTATAAACTACCAGACCCCCAATCCTGAGCCCCAAAAAACTACTCCGACCCCAGTATCTCTGTCCTTAGCCCTTAAAGCTTCCTCCTACTACTGAAAACTACCCCTTTCCCGTTAACCCTGAGCCCTAAAAACGTCCTCCTAGCCCTGAAAGCTGCTCCTTTCCTGCTCCCTGCCCTGAGCCCTAAAACTCAGTCCCCTAAAAACTACACTGACTCCAGCACCCCGCCTGAGCCCTCAAAAGTAACCCCTAGCCCTGATAACTTCCCCTTTCCCACCCCCCTACCCTGAGCTCTAAAACTAGCCCCTACCCCCTAAACCCCACCTCTCCTGCCCCCAGCCCAACTTACCAAGCCATGTCTCCGTCCTTCCTGCAGCGTGCCTTCCGGTTCCTCTCCCTTCCGCTGAGGCAGCTAGAACGCCGACTGCCTTAACCACGCATTTGATTGGTTAAGGCATATGCATGGTTAAGGCAAGGTTTGTTGAGCTCGCGGGGAAATGGCATGCATGCTTAAGGCCTCGTTGTTAAGGCTGTTTTCCCCTAAACACAACCTTTCAGGGGAAATCACAAGTGGTTTCTAAAAAACAGCATGATCTACAACATTTTCTACCAGTGGGGTTTTCTGCATATAAACCTGCTTGAATGCAGAAAATAACAAATGTCCAGACTTCGCAGCCAGGTACTACAACCCAATAATGAATGGCAAGGCCCTTTTGGTCTGGGAAGGTTGTCTTCTTGTTTCCATCAGTGTCCCTGTGACTGTAGGTCTTAATAAAGCTGATACGAGCTCAGTGGGGGCAGAAGCAATCCCGCATCCCCTATGTGTTTCACTGCAGTGTAGAGCTGCACAGGGCTTCCCCCCACCAACATGTATGTTACTCATATTTCTCTCAGCAGCAGCTGTTCATTGGTATTAACATTAACTGTAAGTGTCAGCTCAGGCCTGCATCCAGTCTGTTTTTAGTGGGCCCTCAGCCTTGCCCCCCGGCGATCCTCTCACTCAGCTGTGTAATTTTGCTGGCTGTCCCCACCAGTGGAGCAGATTCACCAGCCCAGGGGTGCTTACTTTCCATCGTAGTCGTGTTAGGCCCATTTGACACTCCACCGAGGGCTCCAGAGTCTCGAGGGTCCGGCACCTGTACAGGACGCGGGATGACTCTTCTTGCACTTTGCACCCTGTTTTCGGACCTCTAACATTTATGAGCCTACGTGTGCTGCCACCCAATATCCTCGCTGAGGCGTTGCCCACTTCGGGGGAGGCCTTGTTGCATCTCTCCTGCTCAGGTTGCCATGCGAAGGCTCGGATTCTTCACAGCTGTGACTACCATCACACCGCCATTACTGCATCCTTCTCCAATCCGGTTTCTTTTGGATTTTGCCACCTGCTGCTGTCTCTCCTCCACCTCCGCTGCACGATCCAACTACTTTCAGCTGTTACTCTTGCATTTTCTGCATAATCTATGGTGATATGTGCCTTTGGAGCTCTGTTTATTTGTGATCATTTTGCTTGCTGGCCAAGCCCTCGATCCCACCCCACCCCTAGGAGCAGGTAAAGTTTACCTGATTCCCTTTGGGTTATTCTTCATTGAAGTTGTAAGCAATTGTTCCTTTTCTCTTTAAGAAAGAACAGGACAGTGACTGCCTCCTAAGCAGGATCATATGTCTCTTTGAAAACCAAACTGAGGTTACCAACACTGAAAGGACATGATACAGATGGTGTGGGCCCTAGTAAAAACAAGCATTTGCAATGCAATAGGTCTCGCATTAGAAAAGTTTGAGCCATTGTTATTGTAAACGGCAAAGTAAATGGCAAAGTTTTTATTTATGTGTTGTTTTTGAAAATAGCGAAATTAATAGCTTTGTCATTTACAATGCCGATAGTTATAGCTTTCGCAAATGTGATACCTATAGCATTTGTAATGCAATATGTACTCCTCTGTAAATCTATTATCTTATCGCATCCTTCGGATGCGAATTCCAGGGTGAGACCTAAAAAAGCAGCAGGTGAAAGAACAACACGCTGTGCCACACAATATGCAAATCAATCAATGCATCAGTCAGGAAAATAATTTAAGGTATTTGAAGTTGTACATCTGAGAAGGTCAACATTCAAATCCAAGAAAACAGGCCGTGACCAATATAAATGCATGCACCGAGGAATAAAAGACTCCCACAAATCTAATGTGGCATGTGCCGACGCACGCTTTTAAAAGTAAAGCAATTTGCAAGCAAGTAGTATTTTGGAGGGCGAAAATGCAAGACGAAACGCCTTTTAATATAAGGAAATGTTCCATCTTGCTTCCAAAATTTTGCAACGTCTCCCTCTTGACCTTTTACGCATACAGATAAATGTCATAATTTACATATTTTTGCTCTTACATTTGCTCGTGTAATCCCGTACATACCAGCATGCGCAATGTACCTTATGAAAGGGCAGAATGCCATCACTCACTGTTAGTTTAGTCAATGGCTGAAGTGGCTGACCCCACTGCTCCATGATGTATGCATGTTGTATGATGTAATGGGTAAAATAATGTGAATGACACAATACCAGTCCACTGGGTGAAGAGGGCTGATAGCAGCTCCAAATATATTATACATATAATTTTGCTAATATCTATACCTCTTGACTAATGCCAGATCTAAATGAATCATTTTTCAGCATGCAAGATTCTACATAATATGTCCAAGGCAAGACACTTAAAATCACATGGGTAAGGCAAGGCAAACTGTTTAACATCAAGGGGGATGTTTCTAACAAGTATCAAAAGCTGCGTAGTAAATAAAAACAACAACATTTCACACCTTCAGTATTTTCATGAGCGAAAAATCGTCTGTAGCCAACTGCTGGGTAAAATATACAAAAAAATAAATCAGTGACTCCGGTTCCTGTGGTTGTATACAGAATTATCACCAAGTAACGACTGCAGTGAGCAACCTTTGCATTTGCACGCCGTTCTCTCGGCGCAGAGAAATCATTCAGACATCGGGAGTACATTTAATAGCCAGAATCATCCTCTGTTGCTTTTCACAAATTCTGCGCGCATCAGGATCTTAGGCACGATAATTGTATCGCCAAGGAATGAATTATGCTTGCACACAAAACCGATAACGCTCGCACAGCGGCATCGAACCAGTGCATATGAAGGTAGTTGAAGTAAAATTAGTAATCGGTGTGTGGCTGGAGTGAAAAAGTGCTGAAAAAGGCAGAGGAATACAATAATGGCCGAGGTGCGTTTTTTACAGCCCGATGTTGTCAAAATTCTCATTTCTAGCTAAGTCTAGCTTTTGCCGCCATCACCCATATTGCTTGACTAGATTTGTAATCGCACCTTCCGGAGATGCAGCCTTAAGACCTGGTAGAACCCACCTACCTGGAATGTACAGGGTCTAAAGATTTCATTGAATGCAATTGACATGGTTTGCAGCCCATCAAGCCCTTGTTTTCCGTGGCCTGACGCGACTCTTTCCTCCTTCAACAGAAAGCAACCAGCCAATCACCTGGCTCATATAAGTAAAGGAAGACTAGTCCAAGATGACTGCCGTTTTCAAACACTACGTTAGATCTATTCGAGATTAGTGGGAAAGACTTTAAACAGAAATATTTGGCAAGAAACTGGATTGCGACTGCTGCTTGTTCTGCAAAATTGTCATTTTCAATCATGTAATACATTCTACAACTGATAATAAATGCGTTTTATCCCAGTGAGGTGACAAACCTCACAGAAATGAATTCTTCTACCCTGGCCACAATTTTACGTTTCAAAGCTATATCACAATATCAATTTTAAAGAAGGTGTAAATTCATATGTTAAGCAATGCTTCTTTTTTCACAAAAAATATATTTTCACATCCTTCTCAGAGTTGAGACTAGAGTACCTAATGCTGCCCAAGTACGCAAACAAAGAAAACAAGTTCATGTTGTAGGGTGCCGCCGCGCTGCCCGCGGCGACCCGGAAGCTCTTAGCCGGCCGACCGGAAGTCCCGCCTCCCAAGGTCCGCGAGCTGCCGGCGCATGGAGCGCCCTGCCGGTCCGAGGTAGCCCGGGTCCCCAGGAGGGGGCCGGGGAGAAGGAGGAGTGTGGCGCCTGTTGCGGGGCTCCTCGGACCTGAGGGAGCCCTGATTGAGAAGACGAGACGAGACGCGCCGTGCCGTGAGGAGCGGAGCGCGAGAGGAGCCCGCCGGAAGAGCGCAGTCGGTGAGTGGGGCCCAGGGCTGAAGTGAAGTGCGTGCGTGCCTGTGTGTATGCCTAAGAGGGGTGGGGGAGGGTGGGGTAGGGGGGTCAGGGAGTGTGTGTGCGCGCGTGTGTGCGCTAGGGAATGTGTGTGCGCGCGTGTGTGCGCTAGGGAATGTGTGTGCGCATGCGTGACTGTGTGTGATTGAGAGAGAATGCGAGGTAGGGGACAGTGTGCCTGTATGTGTGTTGTATGCCTGCGTGTGCATGCGCGCGCCTGTGTGTGTGTGTGTGTGTGTGTGTGTGTGTGCGTGCGTGCATGCAGAGGGGTGGGGGCTGTCTGTGTCTGTGTGTGAGCAAGGGATTTACTTCGCGCATGCACAGCTACCAGACGCTCGCTCCGGAGGTGAAATCCGACCTCGTCAAAGTGCGCGTCTGGTAGCTGTCCACTCTCCTAAATATCGGCAACATAAGTTGTCGAGCTGATGCATTCATGCTTCGCATGAATGCCACATCAGCTCGACCTAAAAACACATTTAACGGATTTGGAGTACAGAGCATCTAGGTCGATACAAAGAACATACAATATGCATTTCCATGTTGCGCCAATAACCAAGGCCTGCCCACCCACAAATCAAGATAACATGAAAGCGAAAGCACCAAGTACAAGCATACAATAAGAATCCGAATGATTCGTAGTTATACGGACCCTACAAAGAGAAAAAGAAAGAAGAAAGGCCATAGAAAATAAAAAAGGCAAAAAAAAAAAAAACTTCAGCCCCCCACCCTGCACCCCTGCAAATGGCTACAGCCTAACCCCACTAGCAGCTTGCCTGTCGCCCCTAACAACTAAAACCCCAAAGGTTGGAAAAAGAAGAGTGAAGGGGGGCCTATCCATGTGGGCTCCCAGCCCCTTTAGACCCCCCGCCTGAAACAGCCCCCCCTAGTAGCAAAGGTCAACCTTATGACAGCAATGTAGAGAAATTAGAGGGTACCGTGAGACACCGCCCGGCTTCGTAGAGCAAACAGTTGCAGGTCCAACTCTTGTAAAAGCCATGCCAACCCATCCCGATCCAGCCGATCTTAACCTTGGCCCTTCCGAACAAAAACACGAGCCCCTTCCAGCAAGACCCAGAGGCAGACAAAGGAGCAATAAAGAAGAGAAGAGTCAGCAAAAATCAGTCCATGGCTACCAGCAGGCAGAGAGTCCTCAAGAACCGTAGAGGCAGACGAACTCTCCCTCCGAGATGAATAGTCCCAATGCATTTTGAACAGGAGTCGTAGCGTCGCCAGGAAAGAAGAAGATGACCACAAAAGAGATGTAAAGTCACAGACAAAAGTCTCCGGAAGGGGAACACCTGACGATACCTCCAAAGCCGGCAACAGTGAAAAGTTCAGTAATACCATGCCATCCTCGGGAACACCGTCTACCAGGGCACCATCCGATGATTCCATTACTCGTTTCTTCACAGGGTCCTCGGACGGAGTCAAAATGGCTGCGTTTTGAATGGCTGTAGAATCCCGTTTCAACAACAAGGCCGGGCCCGGTTCCACCAGGAGAATTTCAGATAGGCGCGCATCCAACCTGCTCAGCAAAGTATCCACATGTGAGCGGAATGCCCAAAGTTCTTCCAGTATTAGCCGCAGCGATGGTTCATGCACCGTTCGATCCATAATATCGTGTTCGGTATCAATCACTATCACCTCCCCGGGTGACTCCGGCACCCACGGGGGGATAGACAGGATCTCGAACGTGCAATTGCGAAGGGTGACCAGTCTTTGTTCACAACTACGGTCAACCCAGTTAAGGCCGCAGGCCAGTGACCCCGAACCACCGAACCCCGGGCGGGAGCAGACCGGGGCCGCGGGACGGGGGCCCCCACCCGCAGCCAGCAGCACGCAGACTCACTTCTCCGTCGATTCTGAGCAATGAAGACGATCGCCACCAAATCCGGGCTGAAACAAAGCCTCCACTCCGGTAGACCGGGCCCAGCCTGAGTCTCATGGCCGATGTTGTTGCACTACTGTCCGGCTGTGAAAGTACTCCAGGCGCCAGCTTCACCGCTGGAGCAGGCCGCAAACTTACACTCGATGTAACTCCGTCAAACAAGATGATAAAAGTTTCCGGATTTCACCATCGGAGTGCGGGACAGTTCATGCACACAGAGGCTAGGCGTTAAGTCAGGATAACATGCAGGATATCGCGGCGGGTTACGAGGGTCGACTGAGCCGGGAGCCTAAGCAGCCATCTTGCTTGCTGATGTAGCTCCTCTCCCAATACGACACATTTAAATGGGATTTTCAATTACAGGATTGTACTTCTGGTTTAGATCTTTAGTAAGGCGCTGCTGCTCTTCCTTTACGCTCTCCCTGCTCTAGGTAATTTCCAATGGCTAAAGTGTCAAGTCTGTTGTTGGTATAGACCTTATTTAAGCACTGGTACAGATTATTTCACTACAAGTTAGCCTACCAACCACATACACAACTCAGTTCAACATCTTTCATCCTTTGCGTTTATTCAGGTAAAAGTCTTAAGTCCACACTGTAGATTCTGCCCTCTTTTATCTGCTGTATGGTGTTGCATTTCTAATGGTGCAGCGGGGACAGTTTGCATACCCGTCCTGTCAGCAGCAGTTTGACTTATTTTGGGACTGAGGTAATGGCCTTGCTTTGGAACAGTGGCCGCTGGATAGAGTCTGCACAGCAGCACTTGTTTTCTGTGGATGAGGCTTCCCTGGCTGGATGCCAGACAGGTGCTGAGATACAGCAGTTGTGGCTTTTGGCAAAGACACCGATCATAATGTTCAGTTGGCAGTTCAGTCCTCTGGGAACGATCTTGGCTTTCACTTCGGCAGCATCGCTTCTTCTCTTTCCGGTCTCTCGGGCTAATGATAGACTGCCGGATAACACATTGATGCTTGGTCTAAAAAAGTCTTGGTGCAGTTCACAGCGAGAACTTGCAGATTGGCCGAGGGACCTGCTCACAGCCGGTTTTGCTCCTTGCTGCACGGTGTTTTTGTCAACTTTTCTCTGGATTCTTATCCTTCCAGGTAGGTCGCTCCCCCTCCGCACAGCACCGCCTGTGCCCGCTCTCTCCCTCGCTGCCCCGTGTCTCTCTGCCCATTCCTGTGACCTCTCTGCCCTTTCTTGAGACGTTTCTGCCTCTGTGCCACTCGTTTCCCCCCGTTTTCTTGTGACCTTTCTGCCCTTTCTTGTGAGCTTTCTGCCTCTGTGCAACTCGTTTCCCCCCGTTTTTTGTGACCTTTCTGCCCTTTCTTGGGACCTTTCTGTCCTTTCTTGGGACCTTTCTGTCTCCTGTGCCACTCGTTTCCCCCCGTCTTTTGTGACGTTTCTGCCCTTTCTTGTGACCTTTCTGCCTCTGTCCACTGGTTTCCTCACATTTTTTGTGACCTTTTTAACCTTTTTTGTGACCTTTGTGCCTCTGTGCCACTCGTTTACACCCGTTTTTTGTGACCTTTCTGTGCTGTTTTGCGAACTTTGACCCTGCTCGCATGCAGCTCGCCCCCACGCCACTGCTCGTCACCTGAGTGCCTGGTTCCTGCCTCCCTGCTGCCTCCTTGTTTCCTGAGTTTTTCCCTCCCCTCTGCCCTGTGCACCAGTTCCCCCTGCCCCCCCGCTGCGCGGCGATCCGGCCCTTTCCCGCTGCTGCTTCCCTGTGGCCCCGTCTCCCCTGCACACCCATTCGCCTCCCCGCTTCCAGCTGCTCCTCCCTCCCAAGCCACCTCATATGCAGGCCGAGAAGCGGTCGCGCGCAACGGGCGCGCCTAAGGCAAGCCCATCCGCTCCTGGACCGCACCCAGCACCAGAACCCCTGGACCCCGCGAACGCCACGACACCAGAATCCACTACGAAGCCAGGACCCTCCACGCACTCAACGCCAGCCGAAACCACACCTGCTTCCTGGCTGCCCCGAAACGGACCCACGGACCCTTCTCCTGCCACACCTGCAGCTTTACCTGCGACAGAACCACCAAACCTCCAAGGACTGGACCCAACCACCTCCGCTGCATTCTCCTCAACACCCACTCCGCACGCAATCACGCCGGATCCCGTCTTCTCCACAGGCTCCCAGGTTGCCTTCGACCACACCACCGAACTCCATTGGACCGACCACCACTGCATCCATTTCACCTTCAAGAAACCAACCACGCACCACCGCACCCAACAGCTGCCTTGCCACTGCTGGAGCAAAGTCACCGAAAACCAGCTGATCACCTCTCTCGCCAAGAACCCACCCACCGACCCCCACCAACCCAGACGCCGCAGCCCGAAACCTCAGACAGTGGATCGACGACTGCGCCAACACCCTCGCCCGCTCAAGAAAGCCTCCAACAGTCACGCCAACAAGAGAGCCACCTGGTTCACCGACAAGCTCCAGACATCTAAACGCGCATGCCAGATACTGAAGGACATGGCTCCACGAACGCACACCGGACAACCACGCAGCCCACAAGGACGCCACCCTCCGACACCACCACCTCATCAGATTAGCCAAGAGATCCTCCTTCAAAGACCGCTTGGATAACAACGCACCGACAGCAAAGAGCTCTTCAGCATCGTATAGGAACTCTCTAACCCCAACGCCAACGACATCCCGCCCTCACAAGAACTGTGCGACTCACTAGCCATCTTCTTTCAACGCAAGATCGCTGACATCTACGACAGCTTGAACACCACGACCGCCCGACTACGCCAGACTCCACCTCCCCTGTGAACACCACCAGCGCCAACCCCCTGACCTCCTGGTCCAACATCAACGACAACTAGATAGGCAAAGTCATGAACTCCATCCACTCAGGATCTCCGTCTGACCCGTGCCCACACCACGTATTCAACAAAGCAGTGGCAGCCATCTCACCCCAACGACGGAAGGTCATCAACATCTCCTTCGACACAGCGACAATCCCGGAAAGCTGGAAGCACGCCAAAATCAACGCCCTCCACAAGAAAGAAGCCCAAAGAGGACCCCAAGGACCTCAAGAACTTCCGGCCCATCTCCCTGCTCCAGTTCCCGGCAAAGGTCATCGAGAAAATCGTCAACATGCAACTGGCCCGCCACCTGGAAGACAACAACATCTTGGACCCGTCCCAGTCCGGATTCAGACGAAACCACAGTACGAGACAGCCCTCATCGCCGCCACATACGACATCAGGCGCCAACTAGACAACTGCGAAACATCAGCCCTCATCCTCCTGGACCTGTCAGCCGCCTTCGACACGGTCTGCCATCGCACTCTAAAGACACGCCTCCTAGAATCTGGAATCCAAGAGAAGGCTCTTGACTGGACCACGTCCTTCCTCTCCAGCAGAACCCAAAGCCTCCCACCCTTCCGATCCAAAGCCACCGACATCATCTGCGGCATCCCCCAGGGCTCATCCCTCAGCCCAACGCTGTTCAATGTCTACATGGCCCCCCTCGCACAAGTGGCCCGCCATCACAGCCTCAACATCATCTCCTACCCTGACGACACCCAGCTCATCCTCTCCCTCACCAAGGACCCACACACCGCCAAAAACAACCTCCACGAGGGAATGAAGGCCGTCCCCGACTGGATGAGGAGCAGCCGTCTGAAGCTGAACTCTGACAAGACTGAGGTCCTCCTCTTCAGACCGACCACCTCAGCCTGGGACGACTCCTGGTGGCCGACCACACTGGGAACAGCACCAACACCCACCGACCAGGCACGCAATCTAGGATTCATCCTCGACTCCTCCCTCTCCATGTCTAAGCAGGTCAACGCCGTCTCCTCCTCCTGCTACAACACCCTCCGCATGCTCCGCAGGATCTACAAGTGGATCCCGACCGAAACAAGAAGAATAGTGACACAGGCCCTTGTCAGCAGCAGACTGGACTACGGCAACGCACTCTACGCAGAAATCCCAGCCAAACACCTACGACGACTATAACGCGTCCAAAACGCCTCCGTCCGACTGATCGTCAACGTCCCACGCCGCAGCCACATCACCCCCCACCTGAGAGAGCTACACTGGCTGCCCGTCGACTAGAGGATCACCTTCAAGCTCCTCACCCATGCACCCAAAGCACTCCACAACGCCCGACCAGCCTACCTGAACAGCAGGCTCGGCTTCCACACACCCAACCGCCAGCTCCGCTCCGCCAGCCTCGCCGGTGTCCCCCACATCCCTCGAACGACCTCCGGCGGCAGATCCTTCTCCTACCTCGCCCCCAAGACCTGGAACACCCTCCCTACCCACATACGGCAGACCCAAGACCTACTCGCCTTCAGAAGACTCCTCAAGACCTGGCTCTCCGAGCTGTAGCAGCACCCCCCTCTCCCCTCAACCCCTTGGGACCCTCACGGGCAAGTAGTGCGCCTTACAAGTACTCTTGATTGATTGATTTATTGATTGATTGATTGATTGACTCTGAGCGTCTCCTCCAGGACGGTCTCTCCTCCTGCAAGGCCAGGCACTTTCCAGGCACTTTCCCATTTCTCTTGTACAGATTGTCGACTTCTTCAGCAGAAAGTGAAGGCTTCAGAGATGTTCCAAAGCCTCTGGGACAAGAGAATCACCTTCCGCCTCCTCACCCACGCACACAAAGCCCTACACGACCAAGGCCCGAGCTACCTCAACAGCCGAGTCAACTTCTACGCTCCCAAACGACACCTCCGATCAGCCAACCACGCCCTCGCCGCCGTCCCCCGCATCCGAAGAGCGACTACAGGAGGAAGGTCCTTCTCCTACCTGGCCGCCAAGACCTGGAACTCCCTCCCGTCCGACCTGCGCCTGACCCAAGACCACCTCTCCTTCAGGAAGAAGCTGAAGACCTGGCTGTTCGAGCAGTAGCGGCACCCCCCCTCCCCAGCGCCTTGAGACCCTACGGGTATGTAGCGCGCTTTATAAGTGTCACTGATTGATTGATTGATTGGGAGACTGGCCATCAGGAAGGCACCAACCCTAGTAATACAGCTGCTCTTCCAGTACTTTGCCGAGCAATCCCTTTCTTGATCAAGAACAACTTGGAATGTAACTAAATGGGGTGGTTTGGATTCCACTTTTATACACATTTTCTAGACCAGGCATATGGATCAACTGTTTAAAGCCTCAAAACCATTTTGGGATGGTTCTATTTCAGATGTCATTTTCTGGTGTTCCTCAGGCACCGTCTTTGTGCAAAATGATGGCTCTCACAGCAGATAGCAGTGGTGCTGGCTTCAAGCAGGAGTATCCAAAATAAGAGCATAATTAAGTGTGAGATCTCTGCACATGGCTGTCACCTGACTCATACAGCAAAAATCAGGCACAGGCAGAGGGCAGGCCTTGCCTAGAAATGTCTGCATATTGAACAGAAACTGCAGTTCCACACTTCACCCCTTACCATCTTCTACTTACCAAACAGGTGATGAAAAATGACAGTGCTGATGAATAACTAATCAGCCTTTGGTTAACTAGGACCTCATTGAAGTTCTATGGGAAATGCAGTCTCCGTCCTCCTTCACTTCATTTTTTGGGTCTCCACCCTCCCGTTACAGTCAGTCAGTCAAAATTAACTTTATTTGGTTTGTCATAACCATAAAGTATGTAAAACACATTTTCATTTCATACAAAGGTTAAAAGAGAGACATTTTCTACTCAGTTAAAATATTTACAAATACTGTTAAAAAATATCCCGTTACAGGAGCGCAGGCAGTACACTCCCTCTGACTGGGGAAGATGTCCTCAAACTCCATTATATTCCATGTTAAACTAGGGGCTTCTAGAATGGATGCCACCTGCCCTGGTACTCTGACTCCTACCACAGCTAGTCCTATTACCATACGTATGCTCGATAGCATTTTATTCACATGCACTCGACATGCAGAGAAGACGACAGTGAAAGATTCTGGGGATTCACATAAGAGCTGGGGTTTGCACAAGAAGGGCCAGTAGACCACACTCTGTCTGACAGAGAGGCAAAATATGTGGTCACACTAAAGATTAAAATAAAATGGTATGCTGCTGCTACGGCTTGATATGAATTGCAAAGGATGGAACAGTAGTAGTATGCCCACTATGAAGACTTGCTGGTGCAGTCCTCCAGGACCAAGCACAGGCCTATGTTTCTGTACAATCATTGTATTAGCTAGTACCAGGATAAAAAAGAAAGTTTGGATACCCGTTTCATATGCAGATGGGCACAAAGGGCACGTGTACCTATCTGTTTGCCATGCAGGGAATACGTTCTCCTTTATGTATGCATAAATGGCATTTGGCTATCGTAACCTGTAGGAAGGCTGACATTTGTTTTTTCAGTATTAACATAACTATTGAGTGCTTATGATTCCTCTAGGTTTACTGGTAATTAACGTTTTCTTTCCTTTGTCCTCCAAGCTTTCCTCCGCCACTGTTTAAGAAATATGTATGTGTGTAGTCTGGAATAGTGGTCAACATTTTACTGTCAGGACTACAGAAGGATCTCAAGATATGTCATCTTACTTTGCCATCTAACATCATTGTTCTTTTTGTATTACCTCAAAAGGAAAAGTAGCCCATGCTTAGATCTTTGTGTCACTGAAGAAATACATTCATGATGTGGTGGCAGAGTTTTCAGGAAGAATCCAACAAGTTTGGAATGTGGTGGTTGGGTTGAAGGGTAAACAAATGTACAATTACTCATACGGCTTGTTGTACTTAGTCTTCCTGGATTCTTCTTTAGGATGTTAAAGTGGACAAGATTAAGTTAATTCTTATTTTGAAACATTGAAATCTGTTCTACAAGCTGAGCATTATGTGCTTTCTCTAGTTTCCTGAAGATCTGCAAAGGCTGACAAGCAACCTGAGGACAATTGATCTGTCGGATAACAAGATTGAGACCCTGCCACAAATGATGGGAGCATTTTCTGTACTGAAGAACCTAAATCTAAATCACAACAAATTAAGTAAGAGGTTCTTCTGTTCTCTCTTTTATGTAATTTATCAAGTTTAGACCATATCTGTTTTACATAACTGGAATGATCCATTCCTATAATAGTTTGTATTTACAACACCTTTGTTCCTAAAATCTAATTCTACTGTTTTCAAAGGGATGCCCATCAATCCACAAATGATACAATTTTGCAGATTTAAAATATTTATATTCTGGCAAAGTCTGTAAGCACTGGATTACTAAAATACTAGCCATGAACACCAGAAAATTGGATAAGTAAGTGTCATTCCAGGTAAAATATTAAAACTTTGTAATTGCTACAACTATTCGAATACTACACAAGCCCCGCAAGCATTTTCCTTTCATTAGAGGTAATAAGGGAGGTGTCTCTTAATCCACGCATAAGCAAGGTATTCAGCACAAGATAAACTAAGCTACTTGGAGGTCAAGAGCGATGCATAAATCATGCATAACAGAAATAAAAAATCTAGGTGTGTTACCATTTTTAAAGAAAAGCATTCAAAAAGAAATTAGTTTCTTTTCCTTAGCCGGATCTCCTATCAGTAAGGATGATAAAATTCCAATACAAATTAGAAACGTTGTTCTCCATCTATGCCACGCTATTCCTGTTACTCTCTGAATATGAATCGTTGTGGGTGACTTTAATACAGTTCTGAAAAAAACCCAAATAGGGTGCTTTTAATCTCATGAAGTAATGAGCCTGTTAAGTCTCTTTCAGAAGGAATACATAAGTTGAAAGTACTACTGTAAATGAGCTAGGGCAACTTCAATCAAATAAAAAGCTCAATAATTGCTGAACGATACACAAATGAGAAATAGTGACACTAATATTTCGAAAAATACAAAATATTTATTTATTATACATGGTAGTAAATCTAAAAAGGAAAGGTCTATTTATTCTACATCTCTAGGGGAAAATTGACTTGAGCAATATATTTAACTTCAGTCATTCATCAAACCTTTCAAAATTATTGTTTACAAAAAATTATTCTTTAGATGAAAGTACAATTCATTATCAGCAAATTATATTATTGTAAAAAGTATCCATTGAACACATAATTTATCGGGTGGTTTCCAAGTTGTATCTCAACGCGCGTTTCGGCCGCCAACACTGCCTTCCTCAGAAGTTTCACCTCCAAAATATTATGTTCTGCAAGAACAATTATATATCATTACCATGTCTTAAAGTTAAAACCAATAGTGTCACTATGCAAAACAAGTAGAATAAACTTTTTTTTGATAATCATCAGACAAAGTGTCACAATAATAATGATAAAGTTCACATCTATTTACAATAGGTTAGAGCCATACAGTGAGGGTAACTTTAAATATTGAAAAAATACAATATTAAAGTGCAATAAGTGGTGAGATAAATGAAAAATAATATCTAGATGTATGGAAAAAAGAATGAAAGCGGAATAGACGTAGAAGACAGGAAAAGCCCTGAACATGAGAAGGGTGAAAGGATCTTAACCATAGTATATACCTCATATTGACATTCTAGTCCTATAGGTCTGCTAAGATTATAATTAATATTGCAGCAATGAAACAACACCCACCGCTGGGTAAGTAGTGCTGAAATTTATAGGTGACTATTCTCGGTCAATATAGATAGATATAACCAAAGTTACTGAGAAAAGCAGGTAACCCCAGGTCCTACAAATGTGAAATTTAAAAAAAATCATAAAATTCTTATATGATGCATGATTATGTTGGTTCAGGTTTTAGGTCATCTATGTATATATCATGCTTAAATTAGACAAATAGTTATCTACTACATTATAAGTAATCTTATGTGGCTTACCAATTTGATAATCAAGGTGGGTTAAATATAAGATGAAATAACCCAAAAAGGAATCCAAAGCTGTCTCGGCGTAGTATAAAATCGATGCTGAGAAATTTAACAGAGACAGAAAACGGCTATGAATATACTATATATGAGCATGGCTCATTGTATGTCTACATACTAGAAATATCAGATTGATGCCTCTACCTTATAAGCTTGAAACTAGCCTGGACTGAAATGACCAAGCTTCCTCGATATACAGTTCTCACGGGATATGCTAAAAAGACAAAAGGGAACAGGGGAGTCATGTGTGGAAACTGCCAAAAATTGATCACATCCCTAGACAGAGCCGATATGTTGAGAGACAAATCAATTACCTTGATTACAGCAATGTTGGTTTTATGGATGAGCTTCTAATCCAAAGCGCTCGGAAACCTTTGCTGTATATAAAAAGAGAAACATGGAATCTTAAGAATGTGCAGTGACGATCCCGCATTGCTCGATGACTTAAACAAAAATACTATCTAACTGCGCGTGCAGTAAAGGTCTGATGTAATATATGAAAATAGAAAACTCTTGATCATTACTCTCAAACTGTTTATTAGGACGACTGAACGCTAACATAAAAAATACAGGATCCAATAGCAATATGTGGTCATAGTGGCCTCAGCCTGATCATCTGATTAAGCTAATAGAGTGACTAGACGCCGGAAAAGGCATGGCGATATTATGCAGGAAGCCAAACACTGAAGTTGGCTGCTAAGACGTCTGAGTGCTAATAGCGGGAGCGCAAAGCAAGGAGCAGATCTCTATTAAAGCCGCCCACTTACCAGTAAGATAAAAGCAGAAGGCAGGCAGCTGAGGACCTAGTACCGGTATGTACCATGCTTCCCATTACTTTGTCGAGTCAAAGATTTGAAAATCTCGCACTCGGCATTTAACTAGGAAACTGATGAGTCACGTGATCATCACGTGACCTTCAGATGTTATTGACGACTTGAGACTTAGCCCGAACTTAGGGCCAGATGTAGGTAAAAAATTTTTACCGACCTCTTAAATACCGAGTCATACCGACTCGGTATTACCGTGTCGGAAAATGAGATGTAGGTAATGAAGGCGGTAACAAATACCGACTCGGAACCAGTCGGTAATCGGAAACGGTATTTACCGTCTCGGAATATACCTACACGGTAAAATCCGAGACGGAAAAGCCCAAACCGATCCACCGGTGCCACGGCCCATAGGAATGAATGGCAACTTCCGACCCGGTAAATACCGAGCCGGTAAACACCGACCCGGTAATTACCGTGTCGGAACTACCCGCCGAAGATTTTGAAACTGACAAACATGTGCGCCTGTGAACCAATCAGGTACTTCAACCACACCCAAATTTCAAGCCACAGGGGAACTAACCAATCAGATCCAACCACCACACCCCAGTACTTGGGACAGGCCACGCCCATGCAGGTGCAGAAACAAACAGTCAGGAGAGCAGGAGGACAGAGTGTGGAGCAGCCTTACCTGAGACAGAAATACACTGCAAGATGGAGAGCCAGGAGGCACAGAGAGAAGCTGCAGAGCGCAAAAGGAAGCAGAAGTTCAGCCAGGAGGAACTGCAGGTGCTGATTTCGGAGGTCGTCAGACATCATGGCAGAATTCTAGGAAAGCAAACTCTGCATGTTGCAGAATCCATCAAACGCAGCACCTGGTTGGACATACAAGGCAAGGTAAATGCCATTGGTGTCACCCACCGTGACCTAGAAGACCTCAAGAAACGGTGGTATGACATCCGCATTATCACCAAGAAAAAGCTTGCTGCCTACCGCAAGGAATGTGATGGTACAGGCGGAGGACGTAACAGAGGCCCCAGACTCACCGACATCGAGGAGATGGTTGCATCCACCCTTGAGAAGGAATGTATACACGGAATAGGAGACGCAGACAGCTCAGCAAGAGGAGCCAAGAAACCAGGTAAGATGCAAGAACACTATCATTTACCCTTTTACCTATTCCCCTCACATGGCAAATCAGACTCCACAACAGGTTCAACTAATGTCCTGCAATGCATCCTGTAAAAATGTAGTCACGTGTAGATCAGAGCAGTCAGCGTGCATTGCAGCAAGGGGAGCAACAGACAAGTAGCATAGGCAAATGAGAGACAGGCTAAAGTGCAATAGAAGTGTATTTTATCACATGACACAGGTGATCAACATAACTGACTCAATGTCCATGTCTGTCCACAGGAGAGTCAAAGCGCAACACAGCTGAGGTCAGAGAGAAGAGGAGGGAAGGAGCCGGACCTAGCACATCTCACGCAGGCCAGGACCAAGAGCAGGCAGCCCCGATACCTGAGGAGGCAATTGCTGAAAATCCACAATCCCCTCTCCTATTCGGTAGTCAGGACACAGGAGCGGCAGAACTATCACCCACCCCCACATCACCATCCCCAGTGCTGGGAAGAGTCAGGAGCCATGATGTGCCCCCTCGCAGAATACTGCAAACATCATCGGAGGAGGAGGAGGGTGGCACACAGGACAGAGGCAATACCGAGCAGCAGCCCACTCCCAGAGTCACGCGGGCCAGTGTCCGAGGGCGACGTCCACGGGAGGAAGAGGATGTGCGGCAAGTCCAAGGTGTCTTCTGCGGACTGGAGGCCACCATGGTGAAGGTGCAGCGCCTGCAGGCGAAAGCAATGATGGGGGTTCAGAGGCACGCACGCACAACAAATGAGAAACTGGATGCAGTAGGCAAGGGCATAGGGGACATGGCAGAGAGCATGCAATCCATGGCGACAGGAATATCGGATATCACACAGTGCATGACTGTCCTGTGTGACAAATTGGACAGGGACCATTTGGCGAGACGCAAGGCCCGTGTGGATGCGCGCAAGCAAACCACGGCCCTGAACACCTTTGCAACTGCCATAGTGCAGTGCTGCAACAATTTAAGTGAAGGCATGGCCAGGATGACCTCTGCAATGGAGCTGGTGCTCGCGCAACAGACTGGCACTGGAGGCGACACTTGTGCTGCCGAAAGCGAGGAATCCGCCAGCAGGAGTGGTGCAGGCACTCCTGTGCATGAGTTACGGAGGAGTGGCAGGCGTGGTGGAAGTGTGACAGGCCAGCGTGAGGACATAGATTCACAGCCACAGCAGCCCCGCCCTGTGGCCCGTGCCCACAAACAATGACTTATCACTCCAACCAAGGCTGTAGTCACGGTGGTGTTAACCGTGACATCACACTCATGGAGTGTTTGTATTAGTGAGCCCAATGTGAGCTAACAATGCTGTGGCGTAGTGAATATTAAACTACTTCAACAAAGTTACATTCATGCCTGTGTCTCTTTACTCACTCAGAAATATTGTTGTGTAACCTCTGCCCGTCTCAGTCTCCCATCTGTAGCTGCTGCTGCCACTGAAGCTTGGGGCTCTGCCACCTCTGGGTCGTCATCAATGTTCTCATGATATGTGAGCTCCACCTCAGTGCCTTGCTTGGTGGCGAGATTATGCAACATTGCACAGGTCGCTATTATTTTGCAGCAGATGATTGGGGTGTACTGCCGTGCACCTCCACTCTTGTGGAGGCAGCGAAACCTGCTCTTTAGGAGCCCAAATGTGCGCTCAACTACGTTTCGTGTGGATCTGTGAGCCACGTTGTATCGCCTTTCACTCCTGGTGGATGGGTTGAGGTAGGGAGTGAGCACGAAGGACCGCAGGGCATATGCACTGTCGCCTAGGGGGAGAAAGATAGACATTAATTGCAAGTACATGAGACGTAGATCTAATGTGAGTGTCAGGGTGTGTCAATGTGATTTACCTAGCAGGTATCCATTTCCGAATTCTCCGGCAAGTAGGCGCGTGTATATTCCACTGTTCTGGAAGATGAATGAATCATGGCTACTTCCGGGGAACTTGGCTACGATGTCAGTGATGAGGTTACCTGCATTACATATGACCTGGACGTTGATGGAGTGCGTCGATTTGCGATTCCGGTATATGTGCTCTGTGGCTGCAGGTGGACAGAGTGGGACGTGGGTGCCATCGATGCAGCCGATCACGTGCGGGAAGTGTGCCAGGTGATAAAAGTCAGTCTTGGTTTTGGCTAATTCTGCCGGTGTAACAGGGAATGAAATATAATGCCCCATCCTCTGCATCATGGCGTCAATAAACCGCCTGAAGAAGCGGGACAGGCAGCCCTGGGACACGCCACCCACTGCAGCTATCACACTCTGGTAGCTACCTGAGGCCAGCAGGTGTAAGCTACATAGCACCTGGACATGAGGTGGGATCGCATGGGCCCTGGGTGTTGGGTGGTCCAGGAGAGGGTGTAGGTCCCTGATCAATTGCTTGATGGTGTCTGGGTGTAGCCTGTACCTCTGCAGTATTTCAGGCTCTGTCAATTGGAACAGTGTAATCCTCTGCCTGTACACTTGTTCCTCCCTTAGCCATTCTCTCTGTCCTGCTGCCTGTAGTCTCTGCCGTCTTGCTATGACGTAAAAAGCCGCCATCATGGGTCCTGAGGTGCATTTTGGGACTTTTTTTATAGCCCTCCCTTGGTTACCACCTGCTTTGAATGCATGGTAAATTCCGACTAATTAATACCGATTTTTCGGCGGAATCGGTATTTTTCTGCTTACCTACATCTCCATGGCTAATTTTTACCGTTCCTGATTTACCGAGTCGGAGAATACCAACTCGGTATTTATGTATACGGTATATTCCGACACGGTAATTTTACCGGGTCATTCTTACCGAGTCGGTATGTTTCCGACTCGGAATTTCACAACTCGGTAAATCATGGCCTCCTACATCTCATTTTCTCGGTAACGGCCGATTTTACCGATTTTCGGCCGTTACCACCCGGTAAAAGCCTACCTACATCTGGCCCTGAGTCTCTAATAGAGCAGCCATCTTAGACTGCCTATGAATATAGACAGTTGAAACATAGTAGCCACCTCCCAGTTGAATATAAATAAAGAATTGCTCGGGTCATGAATGTAAATGTTTACCATGCGAACATGATAAAGTGCCACAATGCTCCTTTCGGAGCAACAGTTTGCGCTCTATAAGTTTCAAGATAACATTAACATTAACATAAACTATGCTAAAAGATGCGGATATATCGATATGCAATGCCGATGTATATAATGACGAGATGAGCAAGGGTGCTAACGCTATGGCTCATATTGAGTGCAATCTCACTGCTAATGTTGGAAATATTAATATGAGGGTGAGGCAAAGATGGCTCGCTGCACAAATAATACTAACATAGAGTGCTTTCAATTGTACTTTCATGCCAACAAACGGCTGCGCCGAAGTGTGTACTAAGACCAGAGACAATTAGTTGCAAGGCTTCTTTTTGTAACCACAGCAACCACAACGAACCAGAAAAACAGCCCAAAACAGGGTCATAATCAAAAACAGCCATCACTCAGAAGATGTCAAAATGGGATGGCTAGATTTACAAGATACGAAATAAATGAATGCCATAGAGGAAATCATTATTCATGGGGGGGCTAAGGCTTACAGATGAAAAATGAAGTTACTGGGCAAAAGTAGATGGTCTAAATTGGTTGTTATAACGAAAATGGGGCTAAGACTCACACAAGAAGTATGACGTGGCGGGGCAAATATAGATGGTCTAGATTAGTCGTTATAGCGAATAGCCTGGTCCCACAGAATTAGAGTTTAGCCCATTAGTATGTTTATCAAGAGAAAAGATCCAATAGACCTCTCTGGGTTTCCTTACTGATTCAGAATCATGCTCATTTTTACGGTCCATTTTCTCCAAAATTAACCAGCGGATCTCATTTTCCGTATGGTGCATATCTTTGTAATGCTTAACCTTAGGTGCCATAAGTTTGTTTGTTTTAATTGCCGACTGATGTTCAGTTAGTCGTGTAGAGAATTTACGTGCAGTCTCCCCAACATATCCCTTGTTAAGTTGAAAGTACTTGCATGAAACATTAGAGGCATTAACAATCCCAGGAACCTAAGGCACATGCTTACATACCTTGCTAAGAATAATATCAAAATAGCCTTTCTTCGGGGAGGAGCTTCGCGCGTGACCTAGATGGCCGCGTGAGCAGAGGGCTCCCGAGACCCTCGTAGCCTCCCACGTCTATCCTGTCCTTCATTGACATATCCGTGAAGATGAACCACGGGTGATGCGAGATCTGCTTTCAGATTCCGAATCAGACCCCGGAAACCGGAGCTGTGCTGCCCAGAAGATTACGGCCTACGCCCCCGTGATGCCCGGCTGTGGAGTTGGCACAGTGCCCGAGCTGTAGTCGAACAACATTGGCCTGAGGTGGTGGGGTAGGCCGGTCTGGTTGACTTTCACTTTCGATTTGGTCTTTCCCGGAGGGAGATTTCGACGGCAGACGGCCCCTTAGCGCCGAGGTCGGCTATTCTACTCCACATCCGAGTGTTTCTCCTCACCGCTTTGAGATTCTTGAGAGGATACCTGGCGTGTGCCCTCCTGAGTGAGGCTGGACTACGGCCCGAGGTTCCTGAGCCACCATCTTACTACTCAGTCTATCTGTCTCTCATCGGTCTGTACTCCGCAATGGCAGGGAAACCAGAGGGGGAAAAACAGAAGCTCAAGACAACCCGGCGGGGTGGCTATACCCAGACCAACAACATGGACCGTTATGCCCAGACTAGGGGATCTCCTAGCAGACCGGGCAGATCGCTGGAGGATACTAGAGATGCTCCGACTTCGGCAACTGAACCGACCCTGCAAGACGTTATGGCCGCCATAGATGGGATCAAATCCTCCTGTGGGCAACAAATGGAGACACTTGCCCTTAACCCTTTCGCTGCTGATGACGAGCTGGGCTCGTCATGGTGCACAGTGGTCGTGTGCTGATGACGAGCCCAGCTCGTCATGAACAATGGGAAATAAGGAGGACCAGCACAGGAGAAAAATTGCCTTAGCAGCCAAGGTGTTAAACTTGACACTGTGGCGATCGATGTCAATCTGATCCGTACGGACCTGACGAAAACTAATGAGAAAGTCAAGGCGTTGGACATTAAGACCTCCAGTTTGACGAGTGACGTTTCTGATCTGCAGACGGAGGTCCGCAATTTGAGGGCCTCCAATGATCTCTTCATCCGTCGTCTGGAGGATTTTGAAGGGAGGGCTCGGCGGAACAACGTTCGCATAATTGGTGTCCCGGAGAAGGCGGAAGATTCTGCAGCTGACCTCTTCGTCGAAAATTTGGTTGTTAACCATCTTGCACCCAAGGGACTGAGTAAATTTTTCATGGTCGAGCGGGCTCATCGAGTTCCGGGTGGTAAACCAAAGGTAGGGGCCCCACCGCGGCCTATGATCGCAAGGATTTTCAATTTTCGTGGCAGAGACGCTATCCTGCAGGCTTCGCGGATGAGTGGACCTATGAAGTTCGAGAACACTACTATCAACTTCTACCCGGACTTTACCCAATCTGTTCAAAGGCAGAGACTTGGTTTCCTGGGGGTAAAGAGGAGACTGCGTGACATGGGCCTTAAGTATGCTATGCATTTTCCGTCCAAGATGAGGATCGAACACGCTGAGCGCACTTATTTTTTTGATCGGCCTGATGCGGTGGCCGACTGGCTTGACATTCTACCGAATCATCCTGCGCCAGAGGAACAATCTGGAGGGGCAGAAGGCGGACTGATGGAACAGGAATAGACGCCTTTGCCTGGTTTCTGGGGTCCCCAGTTGGCCTCGAAATGTGGTTCGCTAATCCTGCAATGTGAATGATTGTGATATCTGGGGGGGTTGCAGGGCTATTGGTGGGTCTCTTTCCTCCTCTAACTTAGTTTTTGTAGCTTAGTTTGATGTGGGGGCGACAGGCACACTGCAAGTTGGGGTGGCTTTTTAGTCTTATACAGGGGTGAAGGGTGGGGGGGTTCGTAACGGGATGTTGGTGGGAGTGGGGGGTCTTTGTTGGGGTGTGTTTTTGTTTTCTTGCAAGGCAATGTATTGTTAGACCTTCTGATCGAAGTGCTAGATTCTCGTTGGGGCTGGAACTTTGACTATCGGATAGGGGGTAGGGGGCTGAAACTGATGATTTGGAATGTGTATGGGTTGGGGGATAGGATTAAACGCGGGGTAGTGCTGCAATTATTGAAACGTCTTTCCCCAGATGTGGTCCTTCTTCAGGAGACGCACTTGATAGGTAATACTTGTCATGCCATGAATAGGAAGGGGTATCGTCTGGTCGCCCATGCCGGGTTTTTCTCAGGCTCAAGGGGGGTTGGTATTCTGATTAAGGCTTCTCTCCCATTGGAGATCGATGCAACGGTCCTCGATGACAGGGGGCTCTATGTTGCTCTAACACATGGGTACTCACAAACTTTCTCTCGGGGGCCGAATTTACAGTGTGGTTTGTGGCCGAGGGCCGCACCGGTGGGGGCGGGGTCATTTGGGGGCGGGGTCATTGGGGACGGGACTAGAGGGGGTAAAAAAAAAAATTGTCCCGTTTCAAAACATTACTAGACAATGCTGTTTTTCCAAAGCAGATGTAACTACATGCAGCACATGTTTATAACATTTTTTTTATTAGCAGACAAGGACAATCTTAAGTGGGATTGAATGGCAATTTCCAGCAACTGAATATTCAGCACATGCCCAGTGCAGCACAGGCTTCAGAGTCCCAAAAATAGATATGTTAAACACAAACACTAAAAACATATTTTACATTTCATGTCACCAATTAGTTTTCTGTAATCTGGTACCAAGTTGGAAACGGCAAGCCTTAAGAGCTGCTCCAGATGTATGTCTGTAAGTTTATTTCTAAGTATGCTCTTCAACAGTCCCATTGTGGAAAATGAACATTTGCAAGCATAGGTTGACCCAAACATACAAAGTACCTTCTGGGCCACTGTAACAAGACGAGGAAACAGGTCAGGGGGCACAATTTTCCAGAATTCTTCTGGTGCTTGCCCCAAAAAAGATGCTTCAAGGGCTGAATAGTGCTGCATGTCAATGAGCTCTAGTTCTGCTTGAGCCCTTTCCATGCCAATAAGGGCAACAACATCAAGATTCCGTGCACTCACCATCCAGGGGTTTTCAACCAGTCTGAACAGAGGGGTGAGGGCTCTGAATTGCGAAAATCGTCGTTTGATCTCCCCAGAAATTTCCTCCAGACATGCACCAGGGTCAAGGTTTTCCAGAATTTCTTGTGCCTCTGGAAACCTCTGCATTACAACCAACAGTTTTGGAAAGTGGGTGAAGTCACTATCATCCAGTTGTTCTTTAAATAGCACAAGCTTACTTTCAAAAGCATAAATACCATTCATGAGGGAGCACACAAGCTGTTGTTTACCTTGCAGGGTCAAATTGAGAGTATTAAAATGCGTGAATAGATCTGAAAGAAAATGGAGCATAACAAGCCATTTCACATTTGTTAGTTCTGGGGACGATTGGCCTCTACTGTTCACAAAGAGTACAATTTCAGGAAGCAATGTGATGAACCGCTCCAGAACCTTCCCTTTACTTAGCCAACGCACGTCAGTGTGCATCAAGACGTCTGTTTGTTCCGCTTCAGATTCCTGCAGCATTGCTTTAAAAAGTCTATGGTTCAGAGCTTTGGCACGGATAAAATTAACAATTTTCACTGCACCTTTTAGGACATTATTCAGTTCTCCATGCTTTAATTTTGCGCACAACACTTCCTGGTGAATAATACAGTGGTAGTCTATCACAGTCTGTCCTATGAGCTTCTTTTTGAGCATAGATACGAAGCCTCTGTCATGGCCTACCATGGCAGGAGCCCCATCCGTTGTTATGCTGACAAGAGTGTTCAGTGGTATGTCATTTGTTTTAAAGTAGTTGCACATACTGTCCAGTACATCTTCTCCTCTTGTGTGCCCGTGCAGTGGTAGCAGGCAGAGGAGCTCTTCTTTGGGATGGAGCGATTGGTCCAGATACCTCACCCAAACTAATAACTGGGCCACATCGCCTATGTCGGTTGACTCATCCATGGCAATGCTGAAGAACGGTGACTCTCTGACTGCTTGGATCACCTGCTCCTTGACGTTTTGTCCCATTGCCTCTATTCTGCGTGCACATGTGGAATCTGACAGCTGCAATGCACCAATTTCCTTTAAAATGCTGGCTTTATTAGTGTAGCTGTCAAATAAAATTTCTGCTGCTGAAAGGAAACATTGCTTCATCAGCTCTGCATCTGTGAAAGGTTTTTTATGTTTGGCAAGCAAGTAGCATATTTTGAAAGATGCTTCTGTAACAGCCTCAGATTCTTTCATCTGGCAAAGGAAGATCTTCTGCTGAGAAAGAAGTGCTTGCTTTAATGATGCCACTTTTGCAGAACGCAGTTTTGAGTTCAGTGGGTAGTTCGTAGTAAATCCAGAGTGCCGCGTTCTGTAGTGCCGTTCAAGGTTATACCTCTTAAGAACATTTACTTTCTCTTTGCAAAGCAAACAGGTGGCTTTTTCTTTTGGGCATTCCACAAACAGGTACTCTTCTTCCCACGCTTCCCGGAAGGTTCTGTGTTCACTCTGTATTGACCTGGGTCGTTTGCAAGCCTTAGAAACTGGACTGTAGGCCATTGCGGAGCTCTCCAGCTAGTTTGTTACTATGCAATCAGTAACAAAGACCAGGAATCTGATTTTCCACCCGACGTCACCCCACGACCGATGCGCCCCACGACCGCTGGACCGACACCACGGCACGACAGCTAGACCGACACCGCGTCACGACCGCTAGACCGACACCACTTCTCGCAACAGATCTGTGAGCAACACCAAAGGAATGTTTTGTTTAAACATACAAAGTTATGGATAAGCCTGCAAATGAAAAACAGGAAGCTTTCCTTAAGGCAGTGGTTTATGCAGGAAATGTGTCACCCAATAGGGATTTAAAATAAATGGCATGCACAGACACACGTACATACCAGCACACGTTCACCCATAGGTATCTTAGCGCTGAATAACAGATGTTTATTGCTACCAAACTCATTTTATCGACCTCAGATGGATGAAAGGCAGGACCTGCCGGAATTTGAACCTGTGACCATGAGCTAGAACACAGGCCCCTGCAGTGGACGCATTAGCCCACTGAGCCACCAGACCCCAGGTGCACAGTACAAGGATACATAGTAGAAACATGTGGGAGGAGCTAATTAGGACAGCACTGTTTGGTGTGGAGTAGCTGTCAAACTAAAGGAATCTGAAATGCTCAGATAGCATGGTCAAGCCTGTAGAGAGCGGATGGGCGAGACACAAAATACATCATCTGCTGCTTAATGTGAATTATGGGAAGTAATAATAACACAGAGTTAGACCTCTTGTCTTTGAAATAAGAGCTTTGAAATCACTGACAGGTATTCCATAAGAAACCTTAGTGTGTGTGTGTATATATATATATGTATGTGTGAGAGAGGTGTGAGGGAGGGATATGGAGAGAGGAGAGAGGGAGAGAGAGAGAGGTGAGAAAGAGAGGGATATAGAGAGAGGGGGGAGAGAGGGATATGGAGAGAGGGGAAGAGACAGAGGGTTGGGTAGGGAGAGGGGGGAAAGACCGAGGGTTGGGGGAGGGAGGGAGGAAAGAGGGAGGGATGAGATGTTAAAGAACAAGCTGCAACTGGTCATCAAACACACCCGGACTTTGATCTCTGTCTGTGAAGGATAGCATTTTTATAACCAATTTGTGTTGACACGATGGAACACATTACAACAAATGTACTGCCAGGCATTAATGCATTCGGAATTTCATGCAAGCACGAATACAGAGCAACGCCCCCCCCCCCGATCCCCCTCCTGTGCAGGAGGCCTGTGTCCAGGGTGCAGTGACTTATTCCCATATTAATTGCTGTTAGTAGGGTACTCAATGCCTTTAGCCTACTATCTATTGAAGAAATGAAACCTGCACCTATTTGCAGCAGTTCTACTTGAGCATCAGGTTTATTATATTGGTTATTCAGTGTGGAAATGGTGGCCTCAGAAGCATAGTTATATTGCAATTGGAAATGGATTCTTCATTCACCCTACACCCCTACCACCTACCCCCCACTACCACTCCTCCACTGCCCACCCCAGTACTCACTTTCATACTATTCCGGTTACAGACATCAGCTAGCTTTAGGTCCGACATTAACTCAAGAAACAACTGGTAAAAGCTACATCTTTATATTTCTTTCCAGAAAGGACAAGGAAGAGTTTGAACTCATACATTTTATATGAATAAAAAAAAAGGACAAAAGACTCAAACACATTCGTTTCAACATTGAAAATTTCAAGGCACCTACAAAAATAAGGAGGCCAGAGGGCTTCGGCGATGCAATTTGGTTTCTGCAAACCTTTATTTGTTAGCCTATTTATTTTAATCTGGAAACTCCCCCTTTATGTGAAGTATTGAAGAAGGGGCAAACAAACATTGTGTTTATAGTACCTTCACGTTTTATATATGGTCAGTTAGGGCAGGCACAGAAAGTAAACAATAGCATTTACTTTCTGTGCCTGCCCTAACTGCCCATATATAAAACGACAATCTGAGGCTGTTTTTCGGCCCCTGCTTAGCGCTCAGCACCGTTTCACTGAAGCAGAGTGCCGGTGGTAACCCTTGATCTCCTCTATTTTCCTCGGTAGCACAGGTGGATACAAGGGGCCCGAGGAGGGAAACACGGAATGTGCGGGGTCACAAGCATGGCGGGCGGCAAGACTGAGGACAGTACCTGCAGGTTAAGAAAACAAATTGTGAGCATGGAGGTGTCTGTTTTAAGGCACAAGCCAGGCCCTCGCGACCTCTGCAGAAAGACCTTGCACACAGACGCCTCCATGCTCACAATTTGTTTTCCTAACACCGCTAATGATAGTGGGTGTGGGTGGGGGGTGAAATCCAGGGGATCGACGAGGGAAACACCAAGTTGCGGGGTCAGAAGCATGGCGGGCGGCAAAACTCGGAGCACATCCCTGCAGGACTGAATCTTCTCCGGCGTAGAAGGCTGCTGCTAAGAATCTCCGGGGCTGCAAGGTGAAGCGGCACAGATTCTCCGGGGCTGCGTCTGAAATGTGAAGCGGCAAAGATTCTCCGGGGCTGCGGGCTGAAAGGTGAAGCGCAGCAAGGATTCTCCGGGGCTGCGGGCTGAAAGGTGAAGTGCGGCAAAGATTCTCTGGTGCTGCGGGCTTGAAGGACGTCGTCACCATAGATACAGGAAGCTGCCCAAAGGTCCTTTAAAAGTCAGCTGTAAAGCGCTAGTTACAGCTGACTTTTAAAGGCCCTGTGCTTCGCGCCGGCCGGGTGCCGCATGTGTCGTCACAGAGGCAGGCCAATTAGAGGCAAGCAGCAAGCAGAGAAGATGGCCGCAGTCGCAAACGTAGTGAATAGGTATTGTATACGTATTCACTACGTATGTACCTTCGGCCATCTTCGCGGTTTACTATCTTTCTGGTAAAAGCATTTGCATAGTAATACTGTAATGGAAACAAGGTCCGCGGGCCGCCAAGGAAGCCCAGGCGGGCCACCACTGGCCCGCGGGCCGTACTTTGAGTACCCCTGCTCTAACAGGTAGGTGGGAGGGCCGAACTCTTTCCCTGGTTTCTGTTTATGTCCCCCCTGGCTTACAGTCCACTACTTTCGCGGACTTGGGGCGGGGGGTCCTCGCTCTCCCCGAGGAATCATTGCTACTGGGTGGTGATTTTAATGCTTTCTCTTCTGGTATGGCTGATCGACATTAACCTAGAGATCTTAAGGGGGCGCAGAACTGGCTTCATGATTTCATTGACACAATGGGCTTGGTAGATTGTTGGAGATTGTTACATCCCGTTCAGCGGCAGTACACTTTTCACTCGGGCACGCACAATAGTCTTTCTAGAATTGATTATGTGTTGGTCCCGGCTGCACAGGCGCATTCTGTTACTGAGGTGAAGCATCTTGCTCGGGGGATCTCTGATCATTCTCCACTCTGGCTTCGTATGGGGTCCAGTCCTGGGACGAAGGGTCGCATAGCCCCGATCAACCCGTGGTACCTCCGAAACCCTAAAACTCGTGCGGATCTTGTGAAATGTCTTGACCACTATTTTCTTGAGAATGAGGGTTCGGTTTCGTCTGCGGTCTCCCTATGGGAGGCTTTTAAGACTGTTCTTAGGGGCCAGGCCCTGTCGTTAATCGCAGGTGTTAAGAAACTGAGAGATGAGGAGGTGGTTAAGATTGAAGCGGAGATAGCGGATCTTGAGCTCGGCCTGGAGCGAGAAGTTACACTTGCTAGGACGCATGTTTTGCGACTCAAGCAGTTGGATATCAGGTCGTTGGTTACTGATGCGGCCAAGGCAATGAGTAAAGAACAGCAGGGACGGCTTTATGATGTAGGAGATAAAGCAGGAAAATTGATAGCGTGGCTGGATAAGAAGGATAGGGCTAGTCGTGTGGTGCCTGTGATCGAGACGGTGAGCGGTTGTCGTGTTACTGACCCTGAGGAGATCGTTCAGTGTTTTGCAGATCACTTTCAGTCAGTGTATGCCTCTGTGTCGGATAAGTCGGAGGAAGACTCACATCTATTGTTGCGTGATATTGCTCTACCGCGTCTTTCTGATTTGGAAAGGGAACAAATGGATGCTCCAATAACCGCAGACGAGGTGGCTCTCGCGATTCGCTCCTTGCGTTCGGGAAAGGCTATGGGTCCTAACGGCCTGCCGATTGAACTTTACAAATTTCATCCTGACAGGATAGCGCCCTATGTAAGAGATATGTTTATGGAGTCTCGTGAGTGCGGTTCTTTGCCCAGCGATCACGTCTTGTGACCATTGTGGTGATTCATAAGGAGGGGAAACCGAGAGACAGGTGCTCATCTTACAGGCCGATTTCTCTTTTGTACACCGAACCTAAGATCCTTGCGAAACTGCTGGCTAATCGTTTGATCACCATTATCGGTGAATTGATACATCCGGATCAATCCGGTTTTATTCCGCATAGAAATACGGCCCTGAACCTCAGGCATCTGCACGGCGTTCTCGCGAGAGCTGCGACGTTCCGTGAGCCGGGCGTCGTTAGATGCCACGATGGCTTTTGATACCGTGGAATGGCCATACTTCTGGGCCGCGTTGGCTAAATTCGGGTTTGAACCTAGTTTTATTGGTTGGGTGCGGCTTCTCTACGAGGACCCCCTTGCGCAAATTGTCGTGAATGGTCGTGTTTCTACTCATTTTAGTCTCGGAAGTCTACTCTCCGGACAGTAAAGTCCTCTATAAAACTGCCCTCAAAGACTATCGGAGAATGATAGAGGAGCACAAACGGGACTTCCTGGCCTCTAGAATAAAACTCGCCAGCAATGGAGCCAGGGAGATCTTCAACATTGTTAGATCCTTCACAGACCCCGCTGCTTTGACCAGATCCCAGCCCGCCTCACAGGCATTATGCAACAAGCTTTCTCAATTTTTTGAGGACAAAATTGAAAGCATCCAAACATCCTTTCCCCCTTCTAATACAGAAGGAGACGACGAGCGATCTACTCCTCTCATACCATCGCCACTCTCTCTGACTGAATTCGCGGTAATATCGGAAGCAGATTCTATGATCGAGCTCCTTAAATGTAAATCAGGCTCCCCTAACGACCCTTGGCCAGCCAAGGAATACAAAAAACTGGCACCTCTACTTAACCCCTATTTAAACCACATTTGGAATGACTCACTCCGTACAGGATGCTTCCCCACCAAATGGAAGCATGCCTCCCTAGTCCCCATTCTGAAGAAACCCAATTTAGATCCTGATCTTCCCTGTAATTACAGGCCCATTTCCCTCCTGCCTGCCCCAGCCAAGGTCTTGGAAAAGCTGGTTCATTCCCAATTGGCTAGTTTCATCGAATCAAATGGGCTCCTCCATGCTTCCCAGCATGGCTTCAGGTCGGGCCATAGCACGGAGTCGGCCCTCATTGAAATGGCCGACTCTGTGAGATGGACACTCGACCGAGGATCGAGGGCGGTGTTAGTGCTGCTGGATCTTTCAGCAGCATTTGACACCGTCTCTCATAAGATCTTGCTGAGAAGGCTGGAGGACTTAGGGCTAGGCGGCTCTGTTCTGAAGTGGCTGGCATCGTACCTGTCTAATCGCACCCAGCAAGTCTTTACCCCTCCCTTCACTTCCTCTGCCAGGCCACTTAAATGGGGAGTCCCACAGGGTTCTTCCCTTAGCCCACTTTTGTTTAATGTTTATTTCACCCCTTTGGCTAAGCTGATCTCCCAGACTGGGATCAAATCTACATCTTATGCTGATGACATCCAGCTACTTTTCACGTTCGATACCCCTTCTGCATCTGCTTTCGACCCGTTGAAATCCTGCCTACGAGACATTTCCAACTGGATGGATGCTAATTCCCTCCGTCTCAACGCAGGAAAAACGGAGATTCTGTTTTTCAACTCTCCTTCTCCCTTGGATGCCAGCCTGTGGTGGCCCGAAGACTTGTGCCAGTCCCCCACGCCTAAAAACTCGGTGAAAAACCTAGGAGTACGCTGGGATACCCAACTCAGCTTCGATACCCAGGTACAAACAGTCGCAGCCTCATGCTTTGCCAAAATCAGAACAATCAAACGGCTTATTAACTATCTGCCGGAGGAATGCCGCAAGACTGTGATCCAGGCATTAATCATATCCCATCTTGATTATGCCAATGCCCTTTATCTTGGTATCACAGCTGGCCTTTGTTACAAATTGCAGACGGTTCAAAACGCCGCTGCCAGGCTGGTGGAGAGAATTCCTGCCAGACACCATATCTCCCCTCACCTCCGTAAACTGCATTGGCTGCCCATTGCGAAAAGATGCGTATTTAAAGCAATGACGCTGGCATTTCGTGCATCTAAAGGCAATGGGTCGGCCCATCTGAAAAATACTCTTCGCCCTTATACCAAATCCAGGGCACTACGCTCCAACTCCTTATTTTTCCTTGAAACTCCCCGATTTAAGCGTTCCCGTGCTGGTGGAAAAACCTTTGAGGTCTGTGCTACCAAGCACTGGAATAAGCTTCCGTTAGCTCTTCGCACATGCCAGACAGAACCAGTATTTCGTAAATCCCTTAAAACCCTTCTTTTTTCCTCCTAGTTTGGTACCTCCGACCTGTCCCTCTAGTTTTCAGAGTCTTCCAGCGCCGGGATGCCCCGTTGGGGCCGCTGCGCGCTTTACAAAACACACTAATAAATAATAATAATAAGAGGCACTCATCAGGGCTGTCCCTTGTCTCCGTTATTGTTTGCCCTAGCCCTAGAACCCCTTGCTGCGTGGATCCGATGGGAATCCTCGATGAAGGGTATTCAATGGACTCCTGAATTCGAAGATCGCATCTCGCTGTACGCGGATGATATCTTACTGTATTTGACCTCACCCCGGAAGTCATTGATGGTTCTGTGCGATGTCTTGGCCTCCTTTTGTAGGAACTCTGGTTTGATTATCAATTGGGCGAAATCCTACTTATACGTTCTTTCTGGTGATGTCCCTCTTCTCCCACGTACCTGCCCTATTCAAGTGACTGACGGGGTTTAAGTACCTCGGTATCTTTATCTCATTGGATCCGATGGCCCGTTATGAACAGAACCTTCTCCCACCCCTGGCTAGATTGAAACAGGACGTCGCAGGTTTGCGTAAACTTCCGCTTTCACCGCTTGGTCGTACGGCCCTATTTAAAATGATGTCTCTGCCTCGTTTTTTGTATGCTCTCCAGAACACTCTCGATATTGTTCCCGCTAGCTATTTTCGTGCTGTCGAAGACCTTCAGAGGAAGTTGATATGGGACGGTAGGCCTCGTATTGCTCTTGCCAAATTGACGCTCCCCTGGTGTGATGGGGGAATCGCTCTCCCTGACATCAAACGCTATTATTGGGCTGCTCAACTGGGTGCCATCAACCATGGTATGTATGGTCCTGCATTGAATCCTGCTTTTACTGTGGATAGATGGCTACTGCCCGGGGGTAATTATTATAGGGCGCTCTACTCAAAATCGGTGGTTAAGACTCTGTCGGGGCCTACGAAGACGGCGGTGCGTACGTGGCAGGACGCTAATACTTCCCTGGGGTGGGAAGATCGCTTGACTCTAGCGACCCCGCTCTTTGGTTCGGATAGGCTTGGGAAGTTGTGGAAAACCAAGGGGTTCGATAGATGTGACCTTATCGGCATTAGTAAGGTGGGCGACCTCTGGGTTAAGGGCAAGGTGAAATCGTTTGAGATGTTAAAGACGGAGTTTGAATTGGGTGACACAGAATACTTTCGCTACGTTCAGGTTCGCCATGCCTTAATGTCGGTCTTCCCTTTGGGCGGGGTGATTCCTGAATCGTCCCCACTTGAAGATAGCGCTGTCGGGTACATGGCCATCCAACAGCCTATCTCCCTTGTTTACGAGAAATTAATGAATAATAGGCCTGATCTCCTGCTACATCTCCGGGACTTATGGACCCAGGGCGGCCTTGAATTGGACGACGAGGACTGGCAATCTGCGATCTCCTCTCCCAAGGAGGTCGCGATTCCAGCTAGACTCCGACTGGTACAACTTAAGATCCTCCACAGGATTTACGTCACAGGCCCCCAGTTGGTCGGAATGGTCTTTTCTGAGGAGGGATTATGCAAGCGAGGGTGTGGGCAGGTGGCTACTTTTCTTCATATTATTTGGGAATGTCGTGAGATTGCTGCTTTTTGGAGTGGGGTCCATGAGGTCCTGAAGGAAGTGACTGGTATCGCTCTTTTGCCGGAGGCCAGACGCTGCTTGTTGAACGTTTGGGAACCTACGGACTATAATGTAGCTCAGACTCAGTGGGCATCCCTGGGGGCCATGATGGCCAAGCGAGATATTGCTCAGTTGTGGGGGTCCCAGAGGCCTCCTACAGTAGACTTATGGAAGGAAAACATGGATTGGTGTATGTTCAGGGAAAAGACTGTGTACCTAGCCAGGGGCCGGCCCCGGAAGTGGTGTAGAGTGTGGGGAGCTTGGAATAGTTATTGTGGAAACATATGTGTACCTCCTGCTGTTGATGACATCGATGTTCCCCCTGACTCATGCATTTTGACCATTCTATTGTATTTTTATTACATTTGACCCCTGCCCCCTCCCCTTCATATATATTGATTGCTGCTCATTGTATTTCTTCCTCCCTTAATTGAACTGGCACTTTGTAAAACATGTTTTATGCCTTGCTTGTTTTTATATTTCAATAAAAAGAAACAAAAAAAATAGCCTTTCTTCAGAAGACCCACCGGGTTACTACGTACGCCAGGGTGTTTGCTAGGAATCGAGGGCCATTCATGCATTCTCTTACTTTAAAGAAGTAGGGTACAATACACTATTGTCATTAGAATGTTTGTTGACACTGAACACATGTATATTATATTGCAGGATCTGATAAACAATGAACATATCATATTATTTTTTTTTTTTTTTTTTTTTTTTTAGAGTTTTATATAGCGCAAACTAGACCCGAAGATATCGGGTATCAGAGTGCTTTACATAGCACCAGTTTAGTTACCCATACGGTCCCAAAACAGATTTCCCTGATTTTTTTTTGTTTGCATGATCTAATGACCGTCTAGGATAATCTAGCTACCCGCACCCTTTTGTGGGGTGGAGAGTTTAACGTCACTCAAGATGGAAAAAGGACATTGTCAGATTTAGATTTGATCAGTTTGACATCAGATAGATAAAACAAAAATCAGAGGGCTAAAACAAAACTGGAAAAGTACCTATTACATAGAACGTTTTTAGCCAGAAGCAAATTACTGGTTTAATTTAAAGTGCTAAGTGGATCATTCTATTTTAAGAATGTATTACATGTCTAACGTGTTTAATTACACAATAAAGGTATTCTACAGTATGAGAATTTTCAATGATGTCCTTAGCAAACATTCTCTCTCCTAGCGGTAGCAATAGGATGGTATCCTGATTTCCAGTTAAAATGAACTGTGCCGCCATCTGCTAGTGCAGAGAGTTGTGAGATCTTGAAACTGCATGGTAACTTAAAGGGGCAGTGGTCCATTTTCTCCTTTATGAAACAGATTATCTGTCCCCTTTCTACTGTTTTACTTTAAAGAAAGTGGCTCAGCCCCCTAATTACACATTAGGTGTATTTGATAGTTGCAGTTAATGTCTTTTTAAAAGAAAACATAAACTGAATGCTGTTCAAACAGTCTACTGGTAGTTATATATAGTACATTTATTACTGCTTGATAAATTGCTTCAGCGTCTAATAAAGGGGTTGAGACTCTTCGTGTTTAGGGCTTCAATAAAGATTCCCACCATGGAGAACTAGGATTATAGGTAAGTAGCTTCTTCTAGTGAACAAAGAAAATTTCAGGTTCAGCTTATGTATTTAGTGTCATCTATGGGTGCACTGTTATGGTGTCATTCAACCTATTTTTTTCAACATATTCTATTAAGTTTCATTGCATCATCAAACAGTGCAGTTGTTCAAGCCCATCTGCCCTTTCTTGTATTATCCTCATCTGAACACCTCACCCTCTCCCAGAGTCGTGCCCAAAGGAAATCCATATAACAGATATTTGAGTCCCATCAATAATCGTCCCATTATGACATACAAATAACAGGAGGGACCTAAAGTGCACAGCCAGTAGCCGGCTCATTTGGGTGCAAGCTGCAAGAAATATATTCGTGATTACATCAAAAGTTCTAAACAGGGGTAAATCTGGGGATCCCCATGGGGATGTCATCTGCGATGGGGATCTGGATCCCCTAAGCAATCTACTAGCCTTTACTTTTATAACCACTTCCACTTAGTCCAGTTATGTGAATGATAGAAAACCGAACTGTACTTTTATGTATGTTTCTTATATTACTTTGTTTTATAATCAAAAGAAATATATATTTTCATGAAAGAAAGTTTGGATTGAGATAGGTATACGGTCACCTATTTATCCGAAACTGCCATAATTGTCTGTGTGCCTTTGCTAAATCAGGAGGACTTCTTAGAGCACCTTTGTTTGACTTATTGTTTTCTTCCAGGTGCACTTCCAATGGAGTTATGCAAGCTGAAAAAGCTAGAGACTTTGCACCTGAACAATAATCGCCTGACACGTTTACCTGCCGACTTTGGGCAACTCTCAGCACTTAAAACACTGAGTCTCTCAGGGAATCAGTTTCGGACTGTGCCAGTGCAGCTCTGCAGTCTTCGTCAACTCAATGTGGTAGACTTGTCCAAGAATAAAATTCAGAGCGTGCCTGATGAGGTGGCAGGACTTCAAGCAATCGAACTCAATCTGAACCAGAATCAGGTGTGCACAGTAAGAAATGTTTAAACATAGCATGTCAGCACATCACATCTAGATATAGAGAAACCAGGGTACGATTGGGTTGTTGGAATGTTAAATTGTATTACATGGTTTGATCTTTTAGCAGCACCCTTAATTGAAAATGTGAAAGAAAGGTACTATTTTGTGTGTGGCATATGGAATTTCCCAAATTTCGGCCCAGATTTATGAAGCCCTTGAGGTGTCATTGCGTCAAGCAAGGCAACGCAAGAGCTTCAGTGAGATTTACTAAGCCACGAGCAGAGCAAATATCTGCCTTTCATTACTCTGCATTGGGAATGTGTTACTTTGGTGCAGTCTGCTGTTGCTTCAGCGTCCCGCCGGCAGCATCCGTAGCTCTGCTCCCCGACGGGCAGGACACGCTGCATCAGGAGTTCAGGGGAGTAGCCGGCGTGCCATCACAATAAAACACTTACCTTACAGCAGCCGGCCCGATGATATCTTCTCCCATGCCTGCGTTTTTCTCATTGGAAAGTCAGCGGGGATCATGCTGTCAGCATCCAAATATTCTTCATAGCCTTTCTAACCAGAATTTTCTGGGAAGGAATTCTAAGATGGCAGCTCCTCAGGCCTATGTGGAGAAGTGTGGCTCACTGGTTAGAGCAGGCAGACCCTGAAGCAGAGGTCAGACCCAGGACCAGGGTTCGATTCCCGACGCGGCAGGGTGTTGAGCTCAAATGTCCACGGACTCGATAATTCTCGCTTCGGTGCCTGACCTAATCATGGGTTCACACTATGCAACTCTGGGCATTAAGCTTGCTTAATCTCCACAACGGCCCCCCGCGGCGGGATGCCTGGCTTTCACCTTGGGGATGCCCTGTAGGGGCTATCTCACAGGGAAAAACCAGGACGGGTTCCCAAGGCAAGCGCGGAGATACCCCTTCGGGGGTCGATTCTGGCGCTATATAAGAAATGCAATAATAATAATAATAATATAGCTCTCTTTCTAAAATCATCATGGCGACTCGTAACCTCCTGCTCCAGCAGTATATGAGGCCAATTTTTCTCTTGCTCCTTGCATTGCAACATATCTTCGATCCTTTGAGTGTGTTTTCTCGCTCCTGTTTCTTCCAGTGTTCCTGCAAGGTGGATTATCTCCTCTTTTCTGTTTCTCCAGACCGTTCGCGCCTCGTCGTCGTGTTCTTCCTAAGTTCCATACTACCTGTGGGGGCTGCCATGAGGAGTTTTTTTTTGTCTCCGGGCTTTTTCCTCCTCCGGGACTCCTTCTGGAAGGCACCATTTGCTTAGGTGCTTCAAAATGTTGGCAGCATTGTGGCTACTGGAAAGGGTCGTCCCTACTTCAGGAAGGTGTCACTTCCTGCACAAAAACAATCTTGCCTCTGATGCAGTCACACTTGCATCATGGTGCACAGGTGTCTTCGTTGGCGTTAGGCTGTACTGCGTGGGGCAGCGGAGAGAGTAACAATGCGCCATATCTTAGTAGAGTTCACGCAGAGCAGCAAGATGTCTTGTTGCGTGGCACTGTATCAATTCTTAGTAAATGTGGGCCGGAATATTTATTAGGTAAACTCCGCACATGCATGAATACTGTGAACACCACAGTTTGCTTCATCATTGCAGTAAATTATTTGTTACCAAGTCTGACGAATAGAAATTGTGCCATAGTCTCTGTCTTCTGACTGTTAGTTGCATTTTTTCTTTTGCTTTTGCATAGCTATTAGACTATAGTTTTGCCTCTGCATCCCTTGCTGTGTCACGCATCTTGTGCTAGGATGAATATTTCAATCAAATTCAAAGCAGCAGTGTGGCTTGTGAAAGCGACTGAAAATAATTATTTTCTCTCCTGTAGTATGTATGCTATGCCAGTTTGAGAGGAGATGGAGATCGGCAGCTGAGTCTTAGCAAAACAAGACACTTGGGGCCTTATTAAGAGTTTGGCGATGCGAGAGTGGAACTGCCCCGCACCGCCAAACCCAAGTTTGAGCCGCCTGCCAGATTAGGAGTTTCCTCCTGTCTGGCGAGCTGTTCTTTGCCGTTCCTAGGGCAGTGCCTCTGAAATAGGCACCGCAATGAGAACATCAAAGGCAGTACCTGCACGGCATGGACTGCTGCAGTCCATGCCATGCAGGTACTAGTGTGCATGCTCACAGGGAGGCACATGTTGCATGCACATGGCGTTAGGCACCAGGGAGGGGGCCCTGTAGGGCCCCCTTTGTTTCCTCACTGCCACACTTTTCATGGCAGTCGAATCGCCATGAAAATTGTGGTGGTGAGGAAACTTGTAATTTGCATGGCACGGCCGCTGTAGCCTCAGATCCGCAGTACAACCGTCAGGAAACGGCAGTTGTGGCGTATGCAGTTGTCCCAGGGCGGCCTGCCCGCCCTAGTCATAATAGGGCGGTTGGGAGATAGCCACAGTGAGTCTGGCAGTACGTGGTCTTTCGCTTGATTGGGGCTGGAGCCAGTTCATGCTAAAAAGGCTTGATTTTAAAGAATGCCAGTAGCCAATCATTATCTGATCTTTCAGGAACAGCTGAATTTTTGCTGTTCTGCTTTACAAAGCGTTAATATTTACTTTTTTACTCCAATCCAGCAAAAATGTTGCCTGAATTCCGTTCATCAAAAATCTTTTACTCTGTCTATTGTGATGGAGCGACTAGTGACTTTATACAGAAGTCACTGAGTGAAACACTTAGGTCCCCATCTGCTATGGAAAGTTGCCTTGATTTACCAGGCCCCTCACTTGGATGAGTGAGCCTTCTGTTTTATGACCTTTCTTCGAAGGAGAAACAATTTAGAGACTTTCAATTAAGAATCCAGTCTCTTCAAAGCTTCTCCTAGACAAAAACCCTTTATTTGTGGAGACTTTGTTGCATCACCAGGAGAAACGTGGCTAGAGCACAAAGTAAATTGCTTTGTCTTGTTTGTGAGCAATAAGCTATTTTATGGAAGCAGCACCCAGGTGCTCATGTTTTTTCACGTCATGATAACTATTTGAGCAGATAACTACACACAGAAAACTACCTATGTAAAAATCTACGCAGTTAGATTTGGATAAGGATCTGTTGTTGACTTAGGGTACATACCTAACAACAAGGTAATGAGTGAAATGCATGAATTAATCGCAGCCACCAGTAATTGCTCTGTCCATTGTTTGCTCACCACGCCCTTCTAGACAAAGGCCCACCTTACGCAAATCAGAACCACCTCTTTTTCTCATGGGAACAGCCCATCCTGGACTTCAAGGTTAGGCCTCCCTCCAGAAGGGACTGCAAGCAAACCCAGACCAGTTTTGTTTGTCAATAGTGTGTAGCTTGGCTCCCGGCACAGTAAACATGGGACCCATATCTTGGCATACCTGTCGCACTTAGGGTGGAGCTAACTGCAATGCTGTAAGGAGGAGCTGTGTGGAGCTCTTAATATCTCTCGGATCCTTTCTACAAATCATGCTGCCTGGGCCCCCATTTGCTGAGTGGGGGTGACCTGTCCCATACTGAGGGGAAGCCCAGAAGCTGATGAGCGTTAAGGGACCGTGCCACAGCTTCCTTCCAGTTTACTATGTCCACCTGCATGCTACACTCATCAAGATGGCGACCGTGAGTTGATAGGAGCAGTGGGGTGGCTCTGGGGACCATTACAACATCCCGGTGGGAACCTGCCCGAAGGTCATGGCCCTCTGGGACTGGCACTGCACCAGAGGAGTCTGCATGCCCCCATCCTGTATTTGCTACGATAGACCTGCAGCTCAAGCGAGGGCCTGGTCAAGGAGAGAATGTGGAGCTCACAGCTTAGTGGACCACAGCTTAGTGGACCAGGTCACTTGGTGGCACCCTCACCTCTCGCCCTGCTGGCTACTCAACGTCACCCCTTTTGATGACAGGAGGCATCCTTTCTGTGGGATTCACCCCCGCTGCATCTCCTCATAGCAGTATACTTGGACTGCAACTCGGAGGGCCTGCATTACAAGGACCCCTGCCTTCCCCCAGTTAAGTGACCTGCAGATGTCACCTCGAAGGCATCATCTGCCATGCAGCGGCATAGGGTTGCTGCATCAGACAGCTGTGGTGACAGTGCAGGGATTTTGAGAACCCACTCATGGCCTACTACCTTCCCTACCCTAGGGACTTCAGTGTTATCCCTTCATTGCTGCCCTCCACCTGGACTTTCTCCGCTTCAGGAGGGTGCTGGAGTTGGTGACTGAGAGTAAAACATCTGGAGCTGTTGAGGCCCTTCTCTCCTGCCTGTTTATCTGTTGTGGCCTCCTGGACAGCTGGCTTACCACTCACCCTCACCACACCTCTGAACCCTGGCTTTTCCTCTTTTTCCTCCTCTTGGCCAACCGACCCGCCTCTCTTCCTACGCTCTCCTGTGCAATGGGGCACATGCACCGTTTGAAAGAAGACTCTCCTGTGATCTCCCTGGCTGGGTGGAATAATCCAGATCTACTTGCCTCCTTACTGAACGCTGGCCCGAGCCCTGCATCCGGAGACAAACTGGATGTTATTCGGTCTTCTATACGTTTCACGAGGGAGGCTCTGGAGAATAAAATTGATTCCTTGATGGTGGATCTAGTTCTACTAAGGAACAACCACCAGAAGATGGTTGACCGGATGCACAAAGTAGAATCTCCTGTGTTGGATATGGCCCCAGTAATGAAAGACCATGCATCCTCACTCTCTGCTATGTCTGAACACATTAAATTCCTTGAAAACAAGATGGAGAATTAGGAGGGCAGAACTAGATGCAATAATATCAGACTTTGTGGCCTAGCAGAGAATATTGAATGGGGCTCTATGGTTGCCTCCTTGAGGACTCGTTATAGGAAAAAGTTGCCCCAGACGGCATGTCCAGATTGAATGCCCTTGTAAAAGTACACAGGGTACCGTCCCGCCCCCTGCAGCTGGTGCTGCCTACCCACCTGTACCTCCAAGACTTATATTACCTGTACAGGCAAGCACACACACCAGAACCTTTTCTGGTGGAGAATGCAAAGTTTTCAATTTTACCCGATTTTATATAGCAGCTGTACAGAGGCACAGGGTCTATTTTCTTGCTGTGAAGGAGACTGCCAGGACTATTCATCCCTTATGCACTCCTCTTTCCAGTCAGACTTCGGGTACAGTTTGATGCCAAGCCTAAGTTTTTTAATACTCCAACTGAAGCCTTGAACTGGCTTGACACGATACTCTTGACTACCCGTAGCATCTACAGAACCCTTCTGCACCAAGGAGGCACAACCAGACTCTATAAAGGATATGCAGGGGGTTCGCCCCACGTTGCAGCAGTCTTGAGCTTTTAGAGATGATGCCCTGTGCGGACAGTTGGTAGGGCACCCTCCTGAGAGTAGGGGTAGCAGAGCATCCTCTAGTGTAGATTCTGGTACTCGGAGCATCCCAGGCTTGGACTCAAGTGTTTCGCCCCCTAAGATTACACCTAGATGTGCCGATGATATTATTTAGTGATCTTACCTCTCTCTTTAATGTCCTACGGGGGGGCTGACTTCATGTGGTGGTATTTCTTTTACACATTTGGTAGATAGTGCCCAGGTGGCCACCAATCCTTCTAGGCATTTATTGCACCTAGTGGGAACTTCTAGGGAACAAGAGCTCAATCTGTGCCTCAAGTGGCCCCTCCCCCTCTCTCTAACCTTGAGTGACAGATCCACTGCAACCTTATTGCAGGTGCAATTACGTTCTGGTTCAGCAGGGTTTGGATGGAGCGCCACGGCACAATTGTCCAGGGTGTGGGGGGCACGACCTGTTGGAGTGTCTTCTTGTTGTTCATCCACGGTGGTGGGTTGTTGTTTATGCTTTCCACTGAGGTGTATCTTTCCTTCATGACCGATCAATAGGGTTGGGAATCTGGACGCGTTCCTCCAAACTGGGCTCTTGCTCGTTTACCATGACCAAAACTGCTCCTACTCTGAGGGTAATTGCTTGGAATGTGGGAGGCCTTAAATCACCAAGCAAGAGGTACAGAGCCCAAACGTTTATTAAAAGCTGTAAGGCCTAGATCACTTTTCTCCAAGGAACCCACCTTACCAAAGTGGAAATACTGTCCTACAAAAGCACTGGTAGGGGAAAATTTACGCTACTGCTTATTCAGTGTTTGCTAGGCAGTTATTAATCTGGGTGCTTCTTGGAACTTTATTTGTATCCTAAATTGAGGTTATCGACCCATATGGTCAGTACATAGTACATAGCAGGGCGAGCTTGGTGATATAGCTTTCATTAATATTTACTTCTGATCAGGCAACTTTTTTGTCCACCATGGCGGCTCACCTGATCACAGTGCTACATTATCCACTACTCATGGAGGAGGATTAAAATTGTATTTCTGATGTAATCTTGGATAGATCACACCACACCTTACTCCCTGATACACAAGTGCACTCGCTTCTTTCGCCACTTCTTCATAGAGTGAGGTTGTATTGACTCCAGGAGGGCCCTCAACCCTGGGAACACTACTATTCTGGTATGCTTGACTTGTCTGTCCATATTGCTACATTCCTATGCTCTATACAAATGCACGAACGGGTAACAGGAGCTAAATATCCCATTCTGACCATAATCCTTTATTGCATTATGTTCAGCTGGGAAATCTCTAGACCCTGAATCCCTACCTGAAGGCTGAACGCTGCTAGTCTGAGTGACCTGACCTTTAACCCCTTCGCCGCGGGGCTAATTCCCCCACGGCGCAGGGGCGAGGGGGGGTCGCGCGCGGCGCCGCAGTGCTTGTGACGAGTTCGGTTCATCACGCTGCATGGTGGCTTTGAGCTCATCATGACCACGCCCGTTTAATGGAACGCCCAGTACAGCAGGGGAATTATCCCCGCGTGGGCGTTCCACGGCCGTTATGATGAGCTCAGCTAGTCATGAGCACAGCGTCACTGTGCCTCATGATGAGCTCAGCTCGTCATTAGCACAGCGCAACTGTGCCTCATGATGAGCTCAGCTCGTCATGAGCACCGATATGGTTAAATCCATCCTGGAGGACACAATGTGCAACTATTTCAGAGAGAACAAGGGCACAGCTTCCTCCTCCCTGATGGAATAGAAGACTTTCAAATTGGTTATGTGTGGTCATTGCAAAGCCATAGGCAGGGGTCAGTGGCTAAGTACATGCTGTGATAACTTGACAAGAGGACTTTTTTACAGAGCTGGAATTGCCTAGAACTGGCGGCCATTCCCCCCCTTCAGATCTTCTGAGGATGGAAAGGAAAAAACTTTCAATTGACAGAGCAGATACAAATTTGTAACTATGGTGCTTCTATTGGCAAGACTCACGATGTGCGTGACAAGACTGAGAGATTGTTGGCTTGGCTAGCTAACCCTGACAAACAGAGCTCCCCGATACTCCATATGCATGGCACTGACAACCACTTGGTGTACATGCAAGTTGTCATTAATACAGCTTTTTTAGCTTACTGTATCCAACTTAATGCACAGCAGGTAACACCTTACACCCAGGCCCTCCACAACTTTGTCATAGTTGCTGGGACGAATAGGCTATCTGATTAAGTGGGGACCGCCCTGGGAGGGGAGATAGCAGTCCAAGAAGTGAAGGGAGCCATTAGGGGTATGGTACCTGTAACAGATGGTCTAACCCTCGTATTCTACTCAAGCTTTGCCTCTGGTTGTCTCCCTCCAACAATGAGGAAGGCATTGCTCGTCCCTCTCTTGAAGAAGGATGAGTCCGGAGACCGAGCGCCATCCTGTAGACCCCTTGCTATCCTTAATGTAGATTACAAGGTACTAAGCTAAATTTTGGTCAACAGATCACTCCCCCACATCTCAGCGGACAGCTTCAATCTCTCCTGAACGCCGTGAGGGGAACGGCCAGACACCCGAGAAAGCCGTGAGGACAAGGCCAGTAGTTCCAATCGGGAACTACATTTCCCAGCAACCCCGGCCACCCCGCACACCTGCCACGAGACCAGCGCGCCTGGAGGCGCTACATAAGGCAGAGGCTGCACGAGCTTTTGCGGGGGACATCTCAGGAGACAGCTTCAATCTCTCCTGAACGCCGTGAGGGGAACGGCCAGACACCCGAGAGAGCCGTGAGGGCAATAGCAGTAGTTCCAATCGGGAACTACATTTCCCAGCAAACCCGGACACCCCGCACACCTGCCACGAGACCAGGGCGCCTGGAGGCGCTACATAAGGCAGAGGCTACTCTCGCCCCGCGAGTCGCGCGCGGGAGCTACCCGGGAGAAGCCCGGGACAAGGGCGGGACAGTCTACGGCAGTCCACGGCAGGACCAGGCAGGGCTAGGCCGCCCACCGTACAACTACTGACGAAATGGGTAAGCGCAAAAATGGAGCGACTGTGGATGAAGGGGGGGGGGGGAAGGCAAAAGTCGCTAAACAATCTGACTCCATCATATCTTACCTTACTACCGCGGTTGGGGCTTTGTCAAAAGAAATCGCTACGGCACAGCAAGAATTGGGCTTATTAGCCGTTTCTCCCACCACAACAGAACCAACTACGGTGCAAGGCATCCCCTTAGAACCTTATGTCATAATAACGAAACCCACTTCTGCCCCTAGTTTGAAACAAGTATGTGCTCCACAGGTCTTGCAACCCATAGTGACTCTGGACCCACCTGTAATTCCAAAACTGACATCGAAAAAGAGGAAGAAAGGAGAGGGGGACCCCGAAGTCAAAAAAGTGGTGGAGGACACTTTAAAGGATCATCTTGATGCTCTTTTTGAGGAACGGATTGAACCTTTATTAGTGGGCATTGCGAAGGACATCGTTGACACTATGAATACATGCCTTGAAGGATTATTAAAAAAATGTGTCTTGATAGACGATTTAGTTAAAAAATTTGATAGTGCCCACAAAGGTCATACACTGGGATTGGAATGCCACACAAATTTGCGGCCAAAATCATTGTTACCATCACCCATTAATAACACCATGGTAGTAAATAGCGTAGGGCCAGGTATGAATGAGAAACCTCAACCACCTACATCCAATCCCTCACAGGGGGTTCATACTTCTTCAGTAAGGGAGCATACGCATTCAGAATGTAAGATCCATCTAAATCTGCCCCCAGCAGTAGTACCTTTTGTTGCAGTTTTCATAGGGGTCCCCCCGCTAAGAAAAGGAGAGGCCGAATCTACTGCTACCCTTATGAGGAAGGCAAAAAAATGGTGTGATGACTCCAGTAGTGGAGAATCAAACACTTCCTCTAGCATTATTCTAGCGAGAAGGGTGGATTGGGTGGGGAAGCGAGCCAAAACCGTGAAAGGTGACTGTGTGGTGATAAATTTTGATAACGCCCATTGCCCGAATAGCTTGTTCTGGGACGGGTCAGATATATGAGAAAATGATACCCTTAGAGCGGTCCCCTTAGGGTTCTTTTATCCTCCGTTAAGGGGGCATACCCGACTTAACACACACAGGAACACAATCCCCTACACAGGGACAGCGGGAAATGAGTGGCAAACAGTACCTAGTAACGCCAGACAAAATAGACCTACACCCAATAGCGAAGGCCTAAACCTGGTTCTAGCTAACCGTTTTGACCCATTAGCTGATTTAAACACTAACGACTGACAACCAGTCTCAACAGTGACCCCAACACCAGTACCCCCCGAGGTGGTGGCCCCATCCCTATGTACATTCCTGACCTGGAACGTCGCAGGGACGAGAGCCAAAAGGTCAAATCCAACTTGGGTTAATTACATTTCTAGATACCAGGTGGTAGCAATTCAAGAAACCTGGGACACCTCACCAACCTTTTTATTAGATGGTTTCTTAAGTTTCACAGTACCAGCAACCCCAAGCAATGCAGGGAGAGCGAAAGGGGGGCTTACTTTACTCTTCTCCTTAGAGCTAGCGGAGTCCTTTAATCAGTTGGACTCAGGTTCGCCCAATATCTTGACAATAGAATGGTTAGTTTCCCCAGGGTGCACCCTACTCGTAATTAATTTTTATAATGCATGGGGAGGACTAACAGAAATAGATCATGTGGACCACCTGGAGAACTTCTTGAATAACTATAGTCAAAATACACATATTCCTTTTGAGATCCTTTTGATGGGAGATTTTAACAGTCATCAATGTAAACAATTGTGCCATTCAGGCGTTTCAGAGTCTCCTAATGGAGCAGACACCCCCCACTTTGAACATACCAAAACAGGGGAGGCGCTTGAACTACTGCTAGCTAGTTTTAACTTGTATGAACCATTTAACACAGGAACAAACGAGATGGTACCCACCTATAAAGGCTCAACAAATGGGTCTGTTATCGACTACTTATTCATTTCCCCCGGCCTTATTTCAAAGGTGAAAGATTATAAGGCATCTGCCTCACCCCATAGTGAACCATTACGAGAATGGGGTAGCCCATAAGATATGGACCTGGGTGAATATAATGATAAACAAACAATGGTCCTGAACCTATAAATTACAGTATTTGATCAAATCAAAGATGAATCAATATTTGAGTAAGGAGCAACAATGATCAGTCTGCTATATGTAATTCAAAGACTATGTTATCTTTGAAAGAAACCTTACACCACGGTTAAAGAAAATATATTCCTGTTTAATTTTTCTCTGTATTCATGTTTTTACAATATTTTTTATGTCAATAAAAACACATAGGTTTCCCCGAGACAGGAGCGTGCAAAGGAAAGATGTGATCCAGAAATTGAAAACAAGTGAAGGGGGAAAGGAAAATGCACAGTGGTGATTAAGAGATAGTTTGCATTATTTTACAATCAATACTGGACATAAAATTCGCCGTATTGAACACCTGGCCAACAACGTAGTTTATATTATTGTGATCAAAAACATTGTAGTACATAAGCCTAAATATCCTCAGTTTTGCACTGTATACAATGCTGACAAACAATTGGTCCAAGGTATATGTATTGGAGGTGTCGACGTTTCGACTCGACTTATTCCCAACCGGTAAGTTGGACCTGGGGATTGCGAGTCTTCATCAGGACTAAGAGCAAACGAGGCAACCAGGGGATATTGAATAACCCCTTCGTAATGCTCTATTATTATGGATATTTAGGCTTATGTATGTTCCCATCGGAGCCAGGCCGCAAGCGGCTCCAGGGCAAGAGCAAAGAGCAGGGGGGACAACGGATCGCCTTCAAGGCTTTGACTCTGGCATACAAGGCTCTCCATGCGGTGGGAGCAAGGTATCTTCAAAAGAGACTGGCTTTTTATCATCCTGCTCGTTCTCTGAGATCCGAATCCTTGCTCTTGGCGGCTGTTCCTCGTGTTAAGAGAGCGCGCCTGGGAGGCCGCTCCTTCAGCCTGCTGGCTCCACAGATGTGGAATTCGCTCCCGCTCCCTCTTAGGGGGGCTTCAAGTCTGCTTGAGTTCAGGAGAGGTCTTAAGACCTGGTTGTTCTCTCAATAGTCCTGTTAGCAGTCCCCTCGTCTGTCTTATGTGCTTTCTGTTGTTTTTAATGTGTTATGTTATTGTGAATTAGTTCTCCTTACCCAAAGCGCCGGGACACTCTCCTTGAGTAACCGTTGCGCTATACAAAAGTATAAATAACATAACATAACATAACTGTCTAGTACCCCTCCCGAGAGCAAAGGACTGAGAGACCCTACCGTTAACAACAACCTGAGCCAGCGGATCCGCATATAGAAGCCTCACCCAACTAATGAATCCCGCACCGAAGCCTAACTTTTCAAGAGTGGCCCAGAGGTACGGCCACTCTATCGTGTCAAAGGCCATTGTGGCGTCTAATGAAGCCAAGATGGCCGGTCCGGACAGAAGCTCCGCCCTCGCGAGAACGCCATGAAGGCGACGCAAGTTTAGAGCAGTGTTCCGGTGCGGGATATTAAAATGCACTCTTAACAGCAGAAGCTCACAGCTGTGCTCGTACTTAGTACCCTTCGATTCTCAAGGGCCCGCGCACTCCAATGCACCGGGGTGTAGCTCCCTTAGGCAAACAAACCTTGTTCTGACTTCCCTATTACACCTTCCTCATAAGGATGACTGGTCTGGCCTATATGACTGAGAGCAGAGGGTCATGACCACACTGGGAGACTGATATGCAAATGAGCAACCACAGAGGTTTAGCAACCTAATGGAAGAGCTTGCTCCCCCCCTCCCCCCCCCCCCAACACTTCTTGCTATGTGGCGTGGTGCTGTCTAACATTCGATGAGCATGGGAAGATGATCATCTGGAGCCTCGGGAACACAGCTGCCTAAAAGATATTTGTACTACTGCCGGACAAACGCCAGCAGTAGCCCCCCTTTACAGGTCACTACTATCCCAAGCAGAGGGTGAGCTATCTGGACTTTGACAGCAATGGGCCTCTAATCTGGGCTTAACATTCACAGATAATGATCGGACTAATGTCCTGACATATGACTCTCGCATGTCCCTATTCAATTTGATTCAGGAACATCATGTTCCCTGGGACGCAAGCGACCTGTGCACAGTGCCAACTAGAAGGGGCAGATTTCTATCATATGGTATGGGGCTGCCCTATTTTTATGCCTTACGGGGACATGGTACTTACTGAGCCTTATTCATGTTTCCATGTGATGAAACCTTGATAAGACCCTGCCTATTCGAGTTATGCCCAAAGCTAAGCTAGATACTGCCAGATTCACTGAGTTGGTCCTTATCCGAGTGTGCACATGCATGGGATCTGTTCCTGCAGGCCTGCCCGCTCACAAATGAGGAAGAACGGTTGTCCTTTTCCGATGGGGAATCCACTGAAGAGTGACAAACCAATCTAGGACAGCCCAGGGGGCTCTCTAGTAGCTCTGTCCCAATACCATACCGTTGAGATTTAGGTGCACTTTATAAGCCATAGGCCTCAGGACTCCCATTCTCTCCCTGAACCAGGCTGTTACCATATCTGTTTGGAATAACACAAGTGACAGTTTGCTGTTGATTTTTACTAAGTTTATTGCTTCATTTTACCTTCTTCCTCCCGGACCACTCCCAGGTCTGCTCCTTACGTTTAGTTACATTAAACTCACATAACTTGTCTTCACAAACAGGTACTATAGTACTGTATTTTTGCTTGAAGATTATTTTTCCTGATATGACTATATTGTACCAAGTTACGCAATGAGCTGTTCAATCAATGCTGACTTTAGCTTCATTGTTGTATGCTTACACATGCAAGACACTGCTCCTATTGTATTGACAAATTTTATATTTGAAAATCTTAATAAAATATTTTACCAATAAAAGCTAGAAAACATATATCTGTCACACTTAAGGCACCACAACAACAAGGTGATGGATAGAATGCTTGAATTAATTTCAGCCACTGGCTATCACTTTAAGTACAATGGGTATACATAGACGTAGCCTGTGATCACTGTGCAACTGGAACCAAGCTGCGGCTGACTGAAGAGCCCCAATAAGACTGAGACCAGTCTTGGGTAGCTTGTATTCCGATTCAGATAAGACCTGGCTTGACAGTTCGGGTTGGACTGTTCTTCTTGGAGCAGGACCAAGGCTGATATGAATTTGGCTGGGTCTATATGAGGGGGTTTGGAGGGCAAAACATAATGAACTGGGATGCTGCCCCAAGTAATTACCATTGGCTCAGATTAACTCAAGCATTTCATCCATCAGTTTTTTGTGTTTTTCCTTATGAAGCTTTAAGTGCAACGGGTATGTCCAGAAGTGGGTCCCATGCTCACTGTCTCACTGGAACCAAGTATGCAGAGATGTGGGTCCATTGCTCACTCTGCCACAGTCACCAAGCTGCACCTGAATGAAAAAGGACCATAGTAGTCAGAAACCGGCCTAAGGTTGCTTGTGTACTGGTTCATAGAGGACATGGCTTGGCAGTTCGGGCTGGACTGTTCCTGTTGGAGCAGGACTAAGACTGATTTGCACCTGGATGGGTGTAATCTGAGGTGGCATGGTGGGCAAAGAAAATGATGGACTGAGATGTGGCAATACATCCATATGTGATATTTTCACACTAGAAGTAACCTAATTGTGCAGCAAAACGCACAAAATGTTTGTGACTTATGCCAAGTACAAAGGGATCGAAGAGAGTGGGAAAATGGCACTAAACCAGCACTTTCAGTGAGAAATAGGGAGTACACTGGCATGTAAATTAACAGAAGGTACTCCAGTACCAGATTTTCTTCCATATTCATAAACCGAGAACATTTATGTCTCGTATGGCTTGCCTCCCAGACAGATTTTAAATATATCCAATTTTTCGATCTGTCCTAGAGACCGCTTTGGATGTCGCAACAGTCAGTTTTTCAAAAATGAATACAGTAAAAAAAAAAACACTCCCTGTCTCTCGCTCTCTCTCACACATTTTACTTGGAAGTATGTAAAATTATGGCAAAACCACTTTTTGTGTTTTTTAAACCTGTAAATTACTACTCCTAGACCTCTCCGCGGCATTCAACACTGTCTGCCACCGCACCCTAGTACAGCGCCTCAGCAACGTCGGAATCCAGGACAAGGCGCTGGAATGGATCATCTCCTTCCTCGACGGAAGAACACAGAGAGTCCGCCTACCACCGTACAAGTCAGAGGCCTCCGAAGTCATCTGCGGCGTCCCTCAAGGGTCATCTCTGAGCCCCACCCTCTTCAACGTCTACATGAGCCCCCTCGCGGCCATCGTACGCAAACACAACCTCAGCATAATCTCCTACGCCGACGACACCCAGCTGATCCTCTCCTTGACCAACGACCCCGCCTCCGCCAGTGCCAACCTGCACGAAGGGATGAAAGAGGTAGCCGAGTGGATGACGACCAGCCGCCTGAAACTGAACTCTGACAAGACGGAGGTCCTCATCCTGGGCTCTTCACCCTCCGCCTGGGACGACTCCTGGTGGCCCCCCGCCCTGGGCACCGCACCCAAACCGACAGACCATGCACGCAACCTGGGCTTCATCCTGGACTCCTCCCTCTCCATGACCAGGCAAGTCAACAACGTCTCCTCGGCGTGCTTCAACATCCTACGCATGCTACGGAAGATCTTCTGGTGGATCCCCACGAGACCAGGAAGACCGTCACCCAGGCCCTCATCACCAGCCGACTGGACTACGGCAACGCCCTCTACGCCGGTACCCCCGCCAAGCTCCAGAAGAGACTCCAGCGGATCCAGAACGCCTCAGCCAGACTCATCCTCGACATCCCACGAACCAGCCACATCACCGGACATCTGAGAGACCTTCACTGGCTCCCCGACAACAAAAGAATCACCTTCCGCCTCCTCACCCACGCACACAAAGCCCTACACGACCAGGGCCCGAGCTACCTCAACAGCCGAATCAACTTCTACGCTCCCAAACGCCACCTCCGATCAGCCAACCACGCCCTCGCCGCCGTCCCCCGCATCCGAAGAGCGACTACGGGAGGAAGGTCCTTCTCCTACCTGGCCGCCAAGACCTGGAACTCCCTCCCGACCGACCTGCGCCTGACCCAAGACCACCTCTCCTTCAGGAAGAAGCTGAAGACCTGGCTGTTCGAGCAGTAGCGGCACCCATACCCCCCAGCGCCTTGAGACCCTACGGGTAGGTAGCGCGCTATATAAGTGTCACTGATTGATTGATTGACTGTGTTGAAATACCTGCAAGAAAAGGGAAGACTGGGACTAATTACTGGCTCTGGCTATGTGAAGCTCAGTGTGGCAGAAAACATGCTGGTTACTTCCCACAAAAGCTTCGCAGTGATCCTCTGTTTCGGGTCACACAGCAGCAGATGCACAAAGAAAACGTGACTGTGTCTTCAGTGGCATTAAAAGGTCTGACAGACCGAGTTCATGCCCATTCACAATCCTTGAACAGTACTTTGTACAGCACTTGGAATGTGGACAGCAAAACATGTTAAGCAATACAAAATGCCATAGAAGTGTGAGTTGTGTTTCCTTGACCAATCCTTAGCAGCCCTTCTGGGATAGAGTGGAGAGACTGGGATGCTGGGATACTGAATACTAAGTGAGTGTATGAGAAGAGTCTGGTCTTTCTCAGTTATTGTTTAATATCCCAGTCCTTTTAATTTATTAGTTAATATCTTAGCAGCTTCTTTCCGAACCCTTGTGCTGCACTCATTTGTATTAATTCTGTGTAAAAATTTCAAAATGTTAGACACTTCTCAAAGTAGCCCTCCAGTGTCCTTTCTCCTCCCAGGTTTCCTAAAATGAAAACAAAAGGGTAACTGTGGAAGGAAGACCATAGCAAATGTGACCCTGCAGAAGCTTTGCATGTTTAAGAGACATGTTGCTTGTTGCACCGTTCTGACTCCGTAGGCTTGAACCTGGGTGCACGGGGACTCTAACCTGATATAAAAGTATTCCTCAAAGTATGAGCCTGCTGGGGTGCACTCCTACATTTGTTTTGTTATGTGCAAATATGTTTTGGTATTCAGCTAGAGTAAGTACAGATAGTTCTTCTATTTCCGAAGCCTATGTGTGAGTGTTGCCATACGGCCAGATTCTTTCTTTGCAATCTGGTACTTCTATTACTGTTTATGCTGTTATTCATAGTGTTATGCAGACAAGCAGCACACTTGCTGTTTTTTGCTGTAAGTGTTCAGGCATGACGTGGCTGTAGCTTTTGAGGTACCAGACTTCAGATGCCTCATTGGCGACCCTTCAACGTTGAAGTCTCTCTTGACAGTGAGGACTAGCCTTACTCGGGGGTGATCATTTAGAGCTTGACATTAAGTAATGCTCAAACACTGAGTCCACAGGGAAAGATAAGCAAAGCAGTCACTTAATCATCTGTGCATTAGGGCCATCTGTCCAACCACTGCCTCTTGGGAAGATAAGTAAGCATAACAGTTGGATATGAATATGACAGTTTTGTACAGAGCAGTATATTCTACGCAGTCACCAGAATCAGTCCTGTTAAGGACATATCCAGTAGACAACATAATCGCCTTCGTGGAGGTTACCATCAGGAGTGGGATTAGGACTTAAACATTAATGTCTCAGATAGTGCAGACATTGGAAATATTTGAACCACAGCAACTGAATCTTTTTGCAAAACTCTGTTACCTCTTAGTTATGGGGCTGTTTAAGCCCACAATATGAACTTTTTTAAACAGAGTCCTCTAGAAGGACCAACAAAGGAAGGCAATACAAGAACTTTGAAATCACTAAATCACTGCACAAGGAAACTGGTGACCAACCTACAAGTATTGGCCAACCTAAAGATCTGCAATATATCCTTATCCCCTGATTTGCTCTTGTGGGCAGAGAAATGTAAGCACTTGCACTCCTTTAACAAAACCGTGACAGTATCTTCTCAGGTGCAAGCATGAATGACAACCTTTTACCTTCACTGGGGCAATTTGTTTGGGACCTTGAAAAATTCTCTGAGACTTATTTGGGGATGAAGCGCACCAGGAGTAACAGAAATGGCAGCAACTATTAATCCAGAGTGCACATTGCAGCCGTATCAAGGTATCTTAGAGAATGGAGTTGCACTTTCTTGCCCTTTCAGCGCATAATTATGGAACTTATGTGTTGCCTGTATGTGTGGCCTTGTTCATATTTTACTATGTTTTCTGATTAATTAAGAGATATTAACTCCCACAGCGTAGATTCAAGCTACAAGCATCTTAATGAAAATGTTCACATTGTTGTAGAGAAGCACTATGGTTCAGTAGAAACAACATAACTAAGGATCCTTGCCTGGTTTCAGGAGGACCAAGATCACCGCCTCCAACTTGGAGTCAGTGAATGTTTGGACCGCGCAAATATAATCACACATTTTGGCATGGGGTTCAACTAGAACATCTGGTTACACCTTATAAAAGCACACTGGTAAACCAAAGGGGCCTGTATTCTAGTTCTGCTGCATCACCGGTATAACCATTTTGACATTTAAAGGGAAATAGGCACTTTTACCTCTTTTAAAATGTCTGGAGTCACTGCTTGGGAGTATTAGTGTCCTAAGTAGACCTCATACAGATTCATGTCTATGCCTGAAAATGCTTTAAGCCTAGCCGGTGAACGAAACAGATCTGCCCTGCATCAGTCTGCGGTTTTTGTATGTAATTGCTTGTTTGGAAAGTCTTTATTTCAATGCTACCTTTACCTTCCTTTTCACAATTCTTCTGTCCCGTGTAAAGCATTTTTCTCTGGTTCTTCAGCAAGAAGGTGTTTTAGTTCTCCACATGCTTTGCTTAGAGTTTGATATGTTCTGGGTTGACAGGCTATCTGGAGTTGCTGCTCCAGGGCTAGGATTTGGGGTTCTAGTTCTTTTTCGTGCTAACGTTTAGAATGTGGGTAGATGAGAAATTAGCTCCCCTTTCAGGGCTGCTTTTGCTACTTCACAAATCTTTCCTAGAGACAGTTCCCCTGTATCATTTTCTTGGAAACAATGATGGATAGAGCCACCTACTTCTTAGTGTTCATGAGTGACATAGCCCTGAATGTTATTTTGTTTGGCTGTGCACTTTCCATGCCTGATGCCTCAGGATGGGTAGCACAAGTCTCAATAACCCAGGAGAATGGTCTGATAATGTGCAGACCCCTAAGGCCATGTCCAGGGCTAGTTCAAATGCGTGTCTGATTGTTTGAAGTAAATCCGTTCTAGAATGCTTTCTGTGTGCCCATGATAAGAACGTATAGTCCTTTTCAATTATATACCAAACCTCAAAGTCATAGAGCAGGGTGAAAAATAGGTAACGATTCACAACAAAACCTTAATTTACATTGCAGCATTGTGAGTCACAGAGTAGTCTGTTTCGTATGAGGCATAAGGGTTATAATGCCAAAGGTAAGATCTGAATCCTAATCTCAAGCAGTGGAGCATGTTTCCCTTTTCCGGTTCCGTCTCTGCGCCTTGCTGTGCTCCATGACGGTCAACAGTTTTTTCTAGGTGGGTGGCCGATTGCTGTGTTTTTTTGTTCATTGTCACTGTCTCTTGTACTTGTTCACTACAAGCTTTGAAGGTTAAGGAGGTTGCACACTCTCTCAGTGCACCATATTGTCTTTTTCACCATATGAAAACAAGTCTGACTGAATGCCCTCATCTGTATGGGATTGACTTTTGTTGCAGGGTAGATGGAATGTTGCGGAACGTTTTCAGCCTTGCCAGGGTTGCCAAGGATAGCTCTTGAAAAAGGGAGTTTTTATCCCCTCGAAAAGAAAAGGGCTTTTTGCTCTTGCTCCTGGCATGATTTTTTCTTTCATCTTGAAAAAATGCATGCTTATCAATTTGTCAGAAGGTAGAGCTTGAAAAATTTGGTAAGCAGAGTAAACTTGATGCATGCAGTTTAGTCCTATTTCTGAAGATTCTACTTCCAAAGCATATGGTCAAAGAGCTTTTTGATGTGCCTTTTGAGCTGGGGGTTGGAGATTTAAGAGTTGGCTCTCCTAGTTTTGATGCTGTTCTCACTATCCTAATGTCATAAAAAAATCATGGTATGTTGAGTCTCGAGCGCTTCCATTTGTTCCGCAAGGACATCCTGTTTGTGAACTTGTTCCAACTTGAAAGTCTCGACATGCTCTAATTTAATCTTTGCCCTTTTGTCGGTTCCAGTCTAAGTAAGATATTGATTTAGCTAGCTCTTGGCATAAGGAGGAGTATTCAGTCTTAAATGCATTGATGTGGAGCAGCATATCCCCTCTGGTGGCGGTATCTGTGCTGCAGAAGAGTCAAGAGCAAGCTCTCTCTTGGGCTTGCCTCATGTAAATGTAAATGTAGTAGTATTTGTATAGCGCACCGAATCGACCCCCGAAGGGGTATCTCAGGCGCTTGTACGCATACCGCTGTGGAACCCTTCCTGGCTTTTCCCTGTGAAGTGCCCACTCCTGGGTACCCCCAAGGTGAAGCCGGGCATCCTAGCTTTGTTGGGGCCGATGTGGAGATTAAGCAAGCTATTGCCCAGAGTTGCAGAGTGGGACCCATGATTTTAGAATAGGCACCGAGGCGAGAATTATCAGGTCTGAGGAAATTGAGCCCAAGACCCACCGAGGCGGGAATTGAACCCTGGTCCCAGGCTAGACCTCTGCATCAGGGTCTGCCGCTCTAACCATTGAGCCACACTTCTGCTTTTGTGGATTCGTTTTTGTGGCTTATGTTTGGAGGTCCACATAATGTAGTAGTACACCAGAGGTTCATAAGTCTCCATGTTTGTCTCTGCAAGGGTGTCAGGAGGCATTAACAAATTCCCAATTGGAAACAATGTATGTGCCAAGTCTGTGACCGTCAATAAAATATTAGTTATTGTAGTTAATGGTGAGCAAATGGGAAGCAGAGTGTGAAGCACTGAGCACCCAGTAGATAATCCAATCAGGGGTGCACTCCCAAAATGTAAACCCTCCACACAATTTAGAAAAGGGGAGAGGATCAGAACCAGATCTGTGGAACACTAATCTTACAACTTTAAGTACCCGGCAGAGGTGTAGTTTGCTTGGCTGTTTCCTCTCTATAATGCTCCATGTAAGCTCTAGGCTGTGCTCTACAGCTCAAGGAGCACTGTGGAGGTGGTGACCATAGCACAGCAAAATAGGCAAAAAAGCCCCAGGACCGGAGGCAACTGACCTCCACTTCTGCTCACTGTTTGCAGCAGGCGGGAAGATCACTCCCAGTTTTGACCCCATCACAATAATTTGCCACTCCTCTTCCTAACCAAAGTGCGGGGGATGAGGGACTCTGTCTGCAATCCAGCATTCACCGTCATGTCTTTCCCGTGCTGACTCCAGAGGGCTATCGTTTTGCAGTCCATCTACTGCACAGTTTGGTCTTTAGCAGCAGGCACCAACTTGTTGAGCCTCTGCGAGGCAGCCCATAATAGATTGCAGGCTTGCTCCCTGTTTTTACGAGTGTGTGGCCTCAAGAGGGTCAGCACCATGTGGTAACTTCCTCCATACAGCTCCCAAAGGCGAGACCTATTGGCTTTGCCAATGCTTGTTTGCTCTGCTGCATCTTAATTCATGTGACTGCTTCTTATAGAAAATGAACTGCTTTCTAGAATTGTACTGCCAAATCAGAAGACTGCATCTGAAGCAGTCCAGTTTTGAATGATCTAATATGTGACATCATCAGCAGTGGATTGCATGTGCGCGAAATATAGTTAGTACAACTAACTATATAGGAGCAATTTCAATGGTTTTGTATGAGTGAAATGTCCAGCTAACTATAACACCCCTAAAACTCATAGTTTTGTGAGTGAATTTCAAAGGTTTTTTAAAAGCGAATTCCTAACTATATAAGGCCTGAAACCTATGTTTTTTTCATTGAATTTCAAAGGTTTTTAAAATGCTAATTCCTAACTATATAAGGACTGAAACGTATGTTTTTTTCAGTGAATTTGCAAGGTTTTTCAAATGCTAATTCCTAACTACATAAGGCCTGAAACCTATGGTTTTTTCAGTGAATTTGCAAGGTTTTTTAAATGCTAATTCCTAACTATATAAGGCCTGAAACCTATGGTTTTTTCAGTGAATTTGCAAGGTTTTTTAAATGCTAATTCCTAACTATATAAGGCCTGAAACCTATGGTTTTTTCATTGAATTTCGAAGGTTTTTTAAATGACAATTTTTAAATGTATTAATTGTTATTTTTTTATACTGATTTACTACATTTTTGCAGGCAGGTGTTCAGAGGGCACGCCCCCTTTTTACAACACTCTGCAGCGCAACCCCTGGCGCGTTTGCAGAGGAGGAACTAATTCCCCCTGCATACTGGGGGTACCTGGGGGGCAACTAGCCCACCAGGAGCCTCTAGTATAAGCCAGGGGGCTGCATTGCAGAGAGGTGTAATGAGGCCACACCCTTTTTTACACCTCTCTGCAACGCAGCCCCCTGGCGCGTTTGCAGAGGGGGAACTAATTCCCCTTGCATACTGGGGGTCCTTGGGGGGCAACTAGCCCACCAGGAGCCTCCAGTATAAGCCAGGGGGCTGCATTGCAGAGAGGAGTAATGAGGCCTCACTCTTTTCTACACCTCTCTGCAACGCAGCCCCCTGGCGCGTTTGCAGAGGGGGAACTAATTCCCCTTGCATACTGGGGGTCCCTGGGGGCCAACTAGCCTACCAGGAGCCTCCAGTATGCGCCAGGGAGCTGCGTTGCTTTGCCCCAGGGTCGGCGGTCCCCGGAGCAGTGTGGGGGGGATTGGGGACCCCCCACACTTCTTTATCACTGTGCCCCCGTGATTTAGTCCCCCCGGGGGGTAATTTGAAAAAAAAGACAGGGTTTAAAAAAAAGAAATTGGGCCTTGGGGGTCCTTGTGGGACCACCTGGGCAGGCCTAGGGGGTCAGGGTGTGTCTACCCTGCCCCCTTTTTGTGTTCTACATGTTTGTTTTTCTGCTTTCTTGTGCCTCGGTCAACCGAGCACAAGATGGATGCCAACACTTCCTAGTTTGAAGTATTGACAGCCAATGAGCATGAAGCTTTCTCGGGAAGGCATGCTGATTGGCTGCCACTGTCTGTCAACACTCCAAAACAGAAATTGTTGGCAGCCATCTTGTGCCTCGGTAGACTGAGACACAGGAAAGCAGAAAAACAAACGTGTAGAACTCAAAAAGGGGGCAGGGTAGAAGCACCCTGACCCTCTAGGCCTGCTCAGGGGGTCCCACAAGTCCCCCCCCTACCCCCCCAAAAAATTCCGAAAAATCACTGGGGGGAACCCCCAGTGTCGCGCACGGTGCACGCCTATAGATATATACATTTTTTCAAATAAAATTTTCTCAACAACTACTGGAGGGATTTACACCATTTAAACAAAAGGCCGTACTGCGTACCAGTCCCTACCATTTTACCAAGTTTGGTGTAATTCCGTTCAGCGGTTCGGGCTGTAGCCGTGTCTAATCGTCCTATGGAAAATAACATGAGGAAAACACATTTTAGGACCCCCCCTATTTTCTCAGCCCCCACTTGACGAATCCCCCCAAAACTTTCAGGGAAGGAGCGGAGCGGGCCATCTTCTTTGAGAAATTCGCGGAGATTTATCAACCGGCGCCAACGTTATTCCCAATAGAATGTTGGAGATTTCCTATGGAAACTAGGTCCTAACTATATATACCTACTGGCGACCGCCAGTAGGATCTCCATCCATCCAACCATCCATCCATCCATCCACCCATCCATCCATCCATCCATCAAGCTTTTAAGGAAGCACACGACAGCAAGTTAAAACCGGGAGGTTTATTTCAAAGCAGGAACCAGCATCTGCATTCCAGTTAAAATTAATTGTGCCTGACGCATTTCAAGGCTTCTGCCTCTTCTTCTTAGGCGACTTGGAAATTGTGAGTGTTTCCAGAAGCTTGGTTTTGTACCCAGCTGCATGCTATTCATTAATTGGTAGCCTTCAGTGTGCATATGCTGGCTCCTCCCGGTTTTAACTTGCTGACGTGTGCTTCCTTAAAAGCTTTTGGGCCTTGATTTACATGAATTAACAGGGCAGCCCTTGTCCTGGAGGAATGCACCATCACGGATGGAGAGGCTGCTGGTAGAAACAATGTCCATGCCTGTTGCAGCAGAGCATGTGAGGAAAATTAACCAGCGCTACATTCTGGGTTCCACTGAAGGCGCAATTCATTTTAAACCTAGCACCTATAAGATCAAAGCTGCAGGCCGTGTCTGAGGAGGGAGTGTCTTCCTCTGGGAGCCTTGGGTCAAAGGCGCAGTGAAGATTTCTACGTTCCGACTTGGACGTTTTTATGGAACTCAAAAATCTCCAGTGGGATGTGGTAGGAGGCCACTAGGGATTCCCCTTTGGCAAAGGACCGCTGAACAGGATTTGATGAACCGGAAAAGAGTGTAATGGGAGAAGCCGCAGAGTCAGACCCACCATCAATGCACATTGGGTTGATAGGCGAGCAGGTTGGTCCCAGTCTCCTTTTGGTTCTCAAAGCAGTTTTTGGCCAAAAATGTTTAAGCCCTCAGTTTTGGGAGTAGTCCATCTGGGCACCTTTAGTACCACAACCAAGTGTCCAGGACTGGTGGGACACCATTTGGGAGTTCAGGACTCATTCAGGCTTGGTCCAGGTGCGGGTTCAAGATAGTGAGAGCCTTTTGTGTCCCTGTGACTCTGAAAAGGAGGCCAGTAAACTCGCCCTTGGAGTCACTCTGCTAGTCTTAGGTTCAGGTGAAAATGCAGGGCTCAACAGCGTGGCTGAAAAGTTTGTGTCTGAGGTCCTGTTTTAATACTCTGGTGCTCTCCTTCTGGAAGGTGGTAAACACCTCTACACAGTGGCTTTGAAGTGCATGGAATTTCCTGACTCCCCTACCCTGGCTCCAGCCAGGCTACAGTGACTATGTGGTGTTGATAGGTCCTTTGTTTGAAGGCAGTGCACTCCCACTTCAGACCCAGATCTCTGTACTGGGGTGAATGCATGACATTGTTCAGCATTCTGTCCATCAATTGTTCTTTTTGCATTTGTCACCCGAGTGGGACAGGTATGCCCAGACGTGGGTCCCGTGCTCTCCATGCCACTGGAGTCAAGCTAGCCTGGCTGATGAGGGGTGATACCCCGAAACCGGTTCTTGAATGCTTGTTTTCAGTCCAGAGTGGACCTGGCCCAGCAGTTCGGGCTGGACTGTTACCATGGGGAACATGGTTAAGACTGATTTGCATATGGCTGGGTCTAAACTGGAATGGCATGGAGAGCAAAAAACAATGGATTTAGGCCCAGATCTCTGTACTGGGGTGAATGCATGACATTCTTCAGCAGTCTGTCCATCAATTGTTCTCTCTGCATCCCTGTCCTGCCAGCAGATGGCCCATTAGGCACACCTAATCGCTCTATTGTGTGACTGTCTAGGAGAAATTCACAACGTTTATCTGCCAGCTATACCCAGGCATGTGTCCCAAGACAGCTGCAGGCACAAAGTGAACCGTGAAAAAGGACCGTAAAATGCCAATTTTCTAACAGTTTTTTTTTTTTAACAACAAGGGGTGGTGATGGACAGAGTTTCTGAATTAAGCAGAATCCTCTCACCCAGTCAAGAGATCAGGGCTAGATCCAACACCGTTTTTTTTAGCTCACTGCACCATCCCAGCTCAGAACCTGGCTATATGCAAATTAGTCTGTTCCTGTCCCAGTGCATGATGGGAACAGGGCAAACCAAACTACCAAGCCAATTCTTACACTGGGAAGGAAACAAGCTTCCGGGGACCGGTTTCTGGCATTTCAGCCGTCGTCGGCCTGGCTTGCTTGAATCCTGATGGTGCAATGAGCAAGGGACTCACATCTGAGTATACTCTTCCACGCTTAGGGTGGACAAAATATTTAACAACAAGGGGTGGTGATGGACAGAGTTTCTGAATTAAGCAGAATACTCTCACCCAGTCAAGAGATCAGGGCTAGATCCAACACCGTTTTTTTAGCTCACTGCACCATCCCAGCTCAGAACCTGGCTATATGCAAATTAGTCTGTTCCTGTCCCAGTGCATGATGGGAACTGGGTAAGAGTGGTCTGCTTAATTCAGACACTCTGTTCATCACCACCCCCTTTTCTGAATCGTTTTTGGCCACTATAGGTGTGGCAGGGTATACTCAGACATGAGTCCCTTGCTCACTGCACCATCAGGATTCAAGCAAGCCGGGCCGACGACGGCTGAAATGCCAGAAACCGGTCCCCGGAAGCTTGTCTCCTTTCTGGTGAAGAATTGGCTTGGTAGTTTGGTCTGCACTGTTCCCATGATGCACTGGGCCATGGACAGACTCATTTGCATATAGCCAGGTTCTGAGCTGGGATGGTGCAGTGAGCTAAATAACGGTGATGGATCAAGCCCTGATCTTTGGACTGGGTAAGAGTGGTCTGCTTAATTCAGACACTCAGTTCATCACCACCCCCTTTTCTGAATCGTTTTTGGCCACTATAGGTGTGGCAGGGTATACTCAGACATGAGTCCCTTGCTCACTGCACCATCAGGATTCAAGCAAGCCGGGCCGACGAAAGCTGAAATGCCAGAAACCGGTCCCCGGAAGCTTGTCTCCTTTCTGGTGAAGAATTGGCTTGGTAGTTTGGTCTGCCCTGTTCCCATGATGCCCTGGGCCAGGACAGACTAATTTGCATATAGCCAGGTTCTGAGCTGGGATGGTGCAGTGAGCTAAATAACGCTGATGGATCAAGCCCTGATCTTTGGACTGGGTAAGAGTGGTCTGCTTAATTCAGACACTCTGTTCATCACCACCCCCTTTTCTGAATCAATTTTCTAACAGTGGCACTTTCAAAACTAATAAAAAACAGACTTTACCATTAAATAGGGTTTTTCATTACATTTCCAAAGACACCAAACATGAGATAGCTACCTGCTTCCAATGGAAATTACACCTTATTAAAGGTAATACGGAATCTCCAATGTAGACCTACGGGAGGGGTACGATTCACAGAAGTGAAAAACGAATGTAGGTGATGTTCACTACCAGGAAATGTAAAACTTAAAAGTTCATGTCCAACCTTTTAATTACAGTACACTATGCCCTGTGGGCTACCTAAGGCCTACCTTAGGAGTGACTTATTTGCAACAAAAAGGAAGTTTAAGGCTTGGCAAGGGGGTTTTCTTGCCAAGCCGAATTTGCAGTTTAAAACTGCTTTCAGGCTACAGAGGCAGGTCTGAGATATGTTTTAAGGTGTTACTTAAGTGGGTGGCACAATATATGTTGTAGGCCCACTGGTAGCATTCAATTTTCAGGCCCTGGGTATATGGTATACCTCTCTACAAGGGACCAATTTAACTATATTTTAGGTGAAACCAGGCAAAGGAACATTACACCTGCCCTTGTATTTTGGGAAAATAATTTTCAAATTGTTCTTAATGCAGATGCTACAGTGAAATTTCCCGGGACTGGTGGTGGCAGTTTGGATGGTTTTCAGCAGTATGATGTTCCCACAAGATAACTAACAAAATAATGCTTTCTGTAGTATTACAATATATTTAGCTTTACACCATGAGGCAGTGCTACAGAATCTGATAGCGAAGAAGTACTAGAGACAGAAATGTAATTGAATCCAAGACGGTTGGAATGGATACTGAACTAGCTGCAGAATAATAAGTTGTAGGTGCACAGGTAATAAAAGCTATTTAAATAAAGCTTAGCTCAACCGTAGTTGCAGAAGTCACTGGGTCCATTCTATAAATTGAGTTACACCTTTGATCTCAATATTTCTAGGAAGGAGTTCAGCAACTTGAGCCATTCCTGTGCTTTTAGAGTAGGCATACTCAGTACCCAGATATTTTACACGTAATTCCATATGTCCTGGACAAGGTGAACGTTTATGGCAAGTTACTGTTCAAACCAGTTTGAGTGGGAGTTTGAATGACAGTCGTAAGATAGGTGTTGGGAATATAGTGTTGATAAGGCATTGGACCATCACCTCATTACCTGATTTCCGAAGGGCCTTCAAGACCGGACTGTTCGAGTGATACTCTGGGTCTGGGACATGCAAGCGCCTGGATACACTATTAGGTGATTAGCAGCGCTTTATAAATCCTGTTTGATTGATTGATTAAAGAGCTTGTGAGAGAGCGAACTGGTCAGTACAGACCGATAATTAGCACTACATATGGACGGAAGACAATCTGCTGTGTATTGTTTGTGGTCAATATGGAGAGGTGGGTGCAGTTGATTAAAGTAGTTCGGTACTTTGTACAATGGTTGTAAGGAGTGAGAGAAGGCCAAGGATATGACTGGAGTGGATTGCTTTGAGTTGAGTTGAGTGGAAGTTGAAGGGCACACCGCTAAGATGTGGAGTTGGTTGAAGCAGATAATGACGCACTAAATGATTGGATAACCAGATTTTTGAATACGATACTCCCAGTCAAGACAATTCGGGCTAAAAGAGCCAGGACCTCGGCCCCTTGGTACTCTGAGGAGCTTAGGGAGACAAAACGTAAGTGCAAAAGGCTAGAGAGGAGATGGCGTCTGGGCTACACCGACCCAGATAAAACTTTATATAGAAATTCCATCAGGGACTATAAGCTGGAGATCAAGAAAGCTCAATCTCTGTATTACACACAAAAGATCTCTGAAGCCAGATCTAACTCCAAGGAGATCTACCGGATTGTAAAAAGTCTCACTGTCCTCCCCCAGCCTCCTATAAACAGCGATGATTTACAAACCCGGTGTAATGATATAGCTGACTTTTTCTATAATAAAGTAGATCTTATCTATTCCTCTTTCCCATCCATCCGCCTAAATAGCTCAGAAGCCACCCTGGAGTACTCTAAACGTGACATCATAGTCAATCTGTCACCTGTGCTGGAGAAATTTCCTCTGCTACACTTGGACTTACTAGCCACCTTAATGGCCCAGGTCAAATCGGGCTCTCCCAGTGATCCCGCTCCCCCGAACTTTTTAAAGGCTGTTAGCCTTATCATCCTTCCTGTCATACTGGAGGTACTTAATGCCTCAATTTCCACTAATATAGTTCCATCTGCATGGAAAGAGGCTAGGGTGAGAGCACTCGCGAAGAAACCCAATATAGATATTAACAACTTCAGTAACTATCGCCCCATTTCCCTGCTCCCGTGGGTCAGTAAGATACTGGAAAAATACATCAACAGCCATCTGACTACCTTTTTAGAGAAGAACAGACTACTTGATCCCTCACAAACTGGTTTCCGTCCCAAGCATGGGACAGAATTCGCCTTATTGGCGGTCCTGGAGGAAACAAGAGGCATCTTGGATCGGGGAGGATCGGTGGCAGTCATCCTCCTCGATCTGAGTGCCGCTTTTGACACTGTGAACCATGAAATCTTATTGCAGCGACTCCAGGATATTGGGATTCAAGGAGGAGCGTTGAAATGGTTTAAGTCATTTCTAACCGATAGAAACTTTCGTGTTTTTGAGGGAAACACCACCTCCACCAGCAGACCCCTCAACTGTGGAGTTCCGCAGGGTTCTTCGCTTAGTCCGACGTTGTTTAACGTCTATATGAGTCCGCTGGCTGGGATCGTCCATTCATATGGTATTAAGATCGTTACTTAGGCGGACGATACCCAGCTGGTGGTCTCTCTGACGCCGGCCGAGGATCCTGCGGCCATGGTGGATCTAGTGGCCTGCCTGAGTGAAGTTAACAGCTGGATGACCCTGTCTTGTCTCAAACTCAACGGGGACAAGACAGAGGTTATGCTATTGGGATGCTCGGCTCCATCTGAGGTTGGCACTATTTGGCCAGCCTGCCTGGGCCCCCCTCCAAGAATGCTATTAAGAGCTTAGGCATCTGGCTGGACAAGTGCTTAACGTTTGATCATCAAGCTGTTGTGCTATCTGCCACATGCTTTGGCCTTATTAGAATGTTGAAGAAGATTCTCCCCCTACTACCATTCGAGGCCAAACAAACTGTTGTACAGGGATTGATTCTCTCCAGATTAGACTTCGGCAATGCACTCTATCTTGGAGCCCCTGACTCCACATTGAGGAAACTACAAGTGATCCAAAATTGTGCGGCCCGGACTCTGCTTCAAATTCCCCGTAGGACTTCTGTTAAATCCGGATTGATAAAACTACACTGGCTCCCTATCAGGGAAAAGATCAGTTTTAAATCCCTTTGTGTCGCCCATCAGTCATTCTGGGGAGCCGGTCCAGCAATTAGACGCTCCTTAATTACCCCTTACCTCCCCAGCCGACAGCTACGGTCTACCAATGCTTTTCGTGCTGTCGTGCCTAAGGTGAAACGGTCCAGATTGGGAGGTCGTTCTTTCTCCCTGAATGCTGCTAGGCTGTGGAACAGCATACCTCTGTATCTAAGGTCTAATTCAGATCTCACCTCTTTTAGGAAGCACCTGAAAACTATTTTTGTTTAATAAATAGACTCTTTTTTCTTGTCTCTGATAATTGCTTCGTTGTCTGTACACTGTCAATCATAGCGCTTGGACGCCTCCGGGCAGCTATCTGCGCTCTACAAAACACATTTTTATTTCATTTCATTTCAGATGGCTGTGGCAGATTTAATAATTAACTAAAAGAGAAGGATGCTAATGTGGAAGTTAACTAGTAATTATATGTTGAGGGGGCTGATAAGATGGGAGAAGCGATGTTTAGAGTCTTCTAAAGGAGGGGAAGTAGGCGAGTTCTGTTTTTGCTGACATGAGCACAAGTTAACAGAGTGTTATAGAGAATCTGCTATCCTTGCAACAGTAAATGCGGGTGGGAGTAGGGACGGAGAGGGTTAGGTGTCCTTTGCATTATGTTAGTTGAAAAGGCTGTTTGCTGTCTTGCCTGGGACAGGAGAAAAGGATGAGCTGAAAAAGGAGCTGAGAGCAGGCTGTCCGAGGATATCTTACATCATCATTAGATATACAAGAAGCAGTTTGTAAGACAGTGAGTCTGAATTAGGCCTGACCAGAAATGTCCAAGTCCACATGGTGGACATTAGAAACGTCCAACGCCTTTAAATACAGGCTATTGGTCAAGTCGATTAAGTATTAAGGAGAGGTGCTTGTGCTTCATGGAGGAGACACGCTGTAGACATTTCTGCCATATGTGAAGTCAAGTTTAATGAACCTTTGCTTGATACTTATTGCTCTGTGCTGATAGCTCATGATGATGCTGCTTCGTGTTTTTTGGATGGTAAATAGTGGGGGGGGGGGAACTATAACCTGAAGCTTGGTTACAAAATATTTTAATGTTAATGCCTGTCTAAAATTTAAGAGAACTCAAAGTTCAGTCATACTCTTCACACTTAATAAAGGTTTGTGCTAGAACTGAAGATAGCCAGCAGGTGGTTTAAAATGTAAAACATGATTAGTCTGACCAGAGTTCCATCCTGCTGGAATCTTAACCCACGGCTTGCAGAAACCCAGCTATAACAAGATATGTTTTACTTGGAGATTTGTTCAGATTTGAAATTATTGGTTTATAGACAACCAACAGCATCCTCATAGTATTTTTTTCTACACACTTTCCCAGATTTCACAGATATCCGTGCAGATCTCACACTGCCCACGCCTAAAGGTTTTGCGCCTGGAAGAGAACTGCCTGGATCTGAGCATGCTACCTGCTAGTATTCTAAGTGACTCTCAGATCTCTCTGCTGGCGGTGGAGGGTAATTTGTTTGAAATCAAAAACCTACGAGATCTGAATGGCTATGACAAGGTAAGGGTTGAAGTAATTCTTTCTTTTTTTGCCCATTTGCTTGGTTAAGTGATTTCAGTAAATTCTTTAGCCAGCGCTGCAGATAAATCATTAAATAAGAGGGTAGTGTGCTGTTTGCTTGCCATAACACGAACACGGGTCAATCAAACTCGCATGTGAGCTGCATGATTTTTAACACTTTTGTTTGTTTCACCCTCACCCTCCACTTGAAATCATCCTTGTGATTCTTCTGTCAAAAGTCCATTTGTCAGGTGTCCCTGCTTTATGGTCAAAATCCTTGTCTTTCTCCCTTCCTGTGCTCCCGGTCACACTGTTTCTTTCCTACACACATTATCCTTCACTTGTCCAATTTCCATAAATTGTTCCTTTTTAAAAGAAAATTCTACACACCTTTAATTTTCTTTTTTTATTAATATTTATAAACACTGAATATTTTCACCGTGCAATGGCCCTTGAAACAGGCTTCTAACGCTTTCGAAAAAAGATGACAATTCTCAAACAATTGGACATGCTAGAGGGACAGAAAATGAATGTACATTATGACATAGCAAAGCAGGAGCGGGTTGTATGAGAACTGAGACGTATGCGATAATGCCCATAACAAGAGCTCTCACGTGGAAGCTCCTGCATGAAACTGAGATTACTGCTTCCTAATTAAAGCGGGTTGTATGAGAACTGAGACGTGTGCAATAATGTGCCCATAACAAGAGCTCTCGCGTGGAAGCTCCTGCATAAAACGGAGGTTACTGCTTCCTAATTAAAGCGGGTTGTATGAGAACTGAGACGTGTGCGATAATGCCCATAACAAGAGCTCTCACGTGGAAGCTCCTGCATAAAACTGAGATTACTGCTTCCTAATTAAAGCGGGTTGTATGAGAACTGAGACGTGTGCGATAATGCCCATAACAAGAGCTCTCGCGTGGAAGCTCCTGCATAAAACAGAGATTACTGCTTCCTAATTAAAGCGGGTTGTATGAGAACCGAGACGTGTGCGATAATGCCCATAACAAGAGCTCTCACGTGGAAGCTCCTGCATAAAACTGAGATTACTGCTTCCTAATTAAAGCGGGTTGTATGAGAACTGAGACGTGTGCGATAATGTGCCCATAACAAGAGCTCTCACGTGGAAGCTCCTGCATAAAACGGAGATTACTGCTTCCTAATTAAAGCGGGTTGTATGAGAACTGAGACGTGTGCGATAATGCCCATAACAAGAGCTCTCACGTGGAAGCTCCTGCATGAAACTGAGATTACTGCTTCCTAATTAAAGCGGGTTGTATGAGAACTGAGACGTGTGCGATAATGCCCATAACAAGAGCTCTCACGTGGAAGCTCCTGCATAAAACGGAGATTACTGCTTCCTAATTAAAGCGGGTTGTATGAGAACTGAGACGTGTGCGATAATGTGCCCATAACAAGAGCTCTCACGTGGAAGCTCCTGCATAAAACTGAGATTACTGCTTCCTAATTAAAGCGGGTTGTATGAGAACTGAGACGTGTGCGATAATGTGCCCATAACAAGAGCTCTCACGTGGAAGCTCCTGCATAAAACGGAGATTACTGCTTCCTAATTAAAGCGGGTTGTATGAGAACTGAGACGTGTGCGATAATGCCCATAACAAGAGCTCTCACGTGGAAGCTCCTGCATAAAACTGAGATTACTGCTTTCTAATTAATTTCAAAATAGGAAGATCTCTTTGATTGATCGGCCTCTGGATAAAAAATGGTGCAGCATTCTTTCCAAATGAGACAACCCAATATTGACCTGTATCTCAAAAAATAGCAGCAGAAGAAAAACAGAGGCAAAATACACACTGGAGAATAGAGGAAGTTCCAGATTAATGTGGTTTACTGAAAGAGAGAGAGACACCTGTTGTAATGGAGAGAATGACCTCTGTGAATCCACAGATGAAGGTTTGCAGAAGGGAGCAGAACAATGCCTCAACTCCATATGATTGGAGAGAAGGGAATACGCTGTAGAAACCATCAACAGGAGCATAAACATCACTAAAATTAAAAGGGGACAAGCAAAGACCAACTTGTGGATCTTCAGAGCGTTTCACTTTTGCTCATGACCTTTTCCAAAAATGCTCCACTGAGAGCAGCCACTAGGCACAGACAAGCTGGAGAAGAGGTTAAGAAAGATCCTGCTTACTGATGCAGGTAGTCTCACGGATGGAAAATGACTATATCCACTCATCTCCACTAAAATATCACAATTGTAAATCCGTGTCAGAAGGCGTTCATGAGGATGCCACTCGTCCATCTTAGTCCTACGCAGTAGCCCTACCTGCTTCGTTTATTTCTTTTAATTCTGATGCTCTACGTCCTGTTCATCCAACACCCCTCTGGTTTCTTTTCTTCTCCCAATGAAAGTCTGGACCCTTTTGGGCTCCCGTCCATGTCTGGATGTTTTCGATGTGGAAAGGGTCACATTCTGGTAAAAGTATGAGAAATACCTATCCATGTTGCCATTAAATTGAACAGGAGTGGGCAGCACACTGATGTTGTAGAACTGCGTGTATTAATAGGAATTATACTTTCAATAAACTACAACTGATGACATCAATTAAAACACCTTTCTAGGAAATATAACAAACAAGCAACTCACTTTAGTGTAGTTTACTAGTTTTAATAGTTGTGGGGCTTAAGGTATGTGTGTACTTTGTTCAAATACCTTGATGAAAATAATGTTTTAAATTGTCTGTTCTCAAGCTGATTCAAATATTGAGGTTGAAATGTGTAAGATTTTGGCACAGATCCGTCTCTTGATTAGCAGAGGTTCAGCTGTTTTGAAGAAGGTGCTAGACAGCCTAGGTAGAAACTCCCATCGCTAGGGAGTGCTGATTGGTGATGCCATGTGTACTTGTAGGTCGCGTTATTAAAAGTGCCACTACATCGCCACCATTACATCATGGGACATTGTATCATCTCGGGAGGAGACCCCCCCAACGTGCCTTTTTTATTTATTAAATTGTTACCCTTACTGTAGTTCTTAATTAACCCTTACTCTTAACTTACTTGTGATAAGGATGTAGCGCCCCACTATGTAGGGGATTTTGTTTCCATATACCCATAAACTCTTCAAAGATCAGTCATGTACTTGCATTTGAAATCATTTAGATAACTTTTCATCTGTAATTGTCTGCCATTGTTGTCCCGGTGCTGACACTTTTTTGTTCTTTTTCCTATGCAGTACATGGAGAGGTTTACAGCGACAAGGAAGAAGTTTGTGTGACTTGAATTAGCTGCTACCCTATAGTGCTCAGTTAGTGACGACACCAAGAGCTGATGTCCATGTCGGCTTTGACCAGCAGATAAAGGTGGACTAAATGGCTTCTGGGGCATAGAACTGCAAGTAAACCGTTCAGTAGGTGTACGGCATGAAGAGACTGGCTTGACCATTTGGGTCACTTGTGATCAGGACTGGTCACTCTAATGTGAGGAGGAATGTTGTTGAGCATGAAATCCTCATGGTGGTGGACAAACCATTCTACAGAGGTATTTGACTGACTCACAGTGCCGTTCTTTCCCAGCTTGGAGTTTGCTGAACCATGCTTTGTATTCACAGGAACCAAGTCATGCCCCCCAACCCCTGCCTTATGACTCTGATGTAGTCGTTCCATGCTGTAGTATTGTCTTTTCTTTATCAAGGTGATGAGGAATGTAGAACACATTTTTCAAACAACATTTGTACTTAAAGTGGATGGTACCCTTGCTTGTTGACTTGCTCCTTCCCTTTAGAAGCCAGTAGAGAGAATGGCTGTTGAATGCACTTGAATGCTGAAATACTTGTTCTTAAAAAAACATAGTAGCACAGTGATGATTTTCCTCAAACCAGACCACTACCCCATGTTTGTGGTGATAGTCGACCTCTAAATTTAATTAACTTTTTAGCGCTACAGCCCTATTGTACGTTTTCAGTCAGATCGTCCAATACCATAGAGCTGAAAAAAACGAAAATGAGTAATGCTTTTAAAAATAAGAAACTGACTGCTTCAAAGATGCTGCACCACCTTAAGACTTCAGCATGTCATCAAACTGTTGTCCTCATTTTGTTATAGTTTTTGTTCTTTACCATTATTTGAAATATTTTATTTACTTTTTCTATCCAATAATGATGGGAATCCCTACACATTCCCATTTAGTATCTATTTTATTTCTGTTTTGCTCTTGATCTGTAACATGTTGTCACATGAAATGTTGCTCAGCAAGCGTTGATCCATCTGCAGCCGATTTCTGCAGATCTGTCCACGTTGAAGACTTTGCAGATAAGGAGCTTTTCCTCCTTTTGTAAATTGTCTGTGATAAGGTCTCAGACTAGAGCTGATTTCAAAGAAGAAATTGCCCAGTTATGAAGTAGTAGAACGCAATCTGAAGGCTGACATTGCTAAATTATTTCCAAGTAACATGGCATGTTTGCGCTGGCCTCAAACTGTTTGCAGAGCACAGGCCCATGCTTCTTACGGTGGAGACAGTGATTCCCTAAGAAGAAATGACTGCTGGACCCTGGAAAATGTGTTGGCTGAAACAGGCTTTACCGGCAGCTAGTGGCAAATGGACATATCAAAGATAGTCCATAAAGTGGCTGCTCTGTTGTCTCGTAGCCGAAAATAGAACAAAAACAAATGTGTATGGGTTGTTACTAACCTATGTCTTCGATTCCCACAGTAACCCTGTTGTAATAAGACCGTTTCCATTTGACTTTATTCCTTTAAAAAGAACAAGACTGTCCAGTGCGCAGGATGTAGAGCACTTACACTCTTTTGTCCTAAGTAATAGCTGACAAAAGTACACATTTTAATGTATAAAAACACCTAGAGGCAGAGCAATGTATCCTATATAGTGTCCCGATACCTCAGTAAGGGGAAAAGGGCACACTGCTCTAGGCCTGTTAAAAGGCATCTTCAACATCCCAAAAACACCAACTGTGTCACACTAAGGGACCTCTGGGAGTACAAATACGTAAAGTTTAATGAATAGTTGTTGAGCATTGTCATGAACTCCACTAGCCTTCTATGATGGCCTATCAATTAAATTAGTCCTGTTTCAGTGGGACAAGTGCTTCTGTTGTCACAGCATCACATGCTGCTCTGTTGGTTTGTAGGGCTTTCCCAACCTGATGGCGAAGCTCCCTGTCATTGATGTTTGCCTGCCACAAGGCATCACATTGTTAGCAGATATCTGTAGCTGCTGAAGGTGGTGGTGTAGCTATTGTTAGCAAAGTCTGTCATGCTGCTGCTACTGTTAGTAGACTTGGTACTACTTATCGTTGCTGCAGTCTACACATAGAGTGATCAGTGTGCCACGTTAGTAGTGAACCATCCAGGGTAGGCTTCATTACGTTTTCAGTGGTTATAGGATTTAATTATCCCTGGCTTCCATATCTTAAGGATGTCGTGTCAACGCACATTCGATACTCATTCAATCTTCGTCAATGTTATTTCTTTCAAGTCCTGTTCTTTTGTAATTGTCATGTGAACCCACGAGTTCTGTTGTTGTTTACCTTCCAGGATAGATGTCTATCAGGAGGGTTGTCACATTATCGTGGTATGACCTTTCTGTTGATGCTCTTGATGTTGGGATATAGGGTAGGCTTAACTCTGGTTACTCTGGAGATATTAACAACAAAGCAATCTGGTGGTCTGACAACAAACACAAGTACTAAAAAGGAAAAAGAAAAAGAAACAGAGAAAATCACTATGGTTCCTTAAAGCCAGTAAAGGATACAGCTCTAAATCTTAAACCACCTGCAAGACAGAATGAGCCCTGAGGAGGGAAGGTAAAAAAGGGATTTCCATCTACTGCCCTTTTTGGCCAGTGTCATCATTTGGAACTCCAGAAACTTCCCTGTCACCTCAACCCATCTGACGTAGGGGATGAAGCTGTCATCTGGGAATAATGAACAAAGACGCTAGGACACCAGGAGAACCAATAAAAAAAGACTAACAGCCTATCGTCCCAAAGTACAAAGATGAGGATAATGCTGGCGTTTTCTGATTTGATTTTTGATTTTTAATGCTAGTGTTTTGGTTTTAAAGAAAGGGACATATAGTCTGGTTAGTTTAATTAACAGGAGAGTGATCATGGAGCAGCACTGATTTATCACTTTGGCTGTCCATATTTTTTCTTTAATAATCCCACTTAGTCTGGATACTACCAAATGTGAGTAATAGGTTCTGAATTGTTTTCCTCAAAGGGCGGGGCCTCCTATATACCTGAGTCTGAGCCAGGTGAGGTGAGGTTGAGACCTTACACAGGATAGGTGAGTGTACCAACATATTGTGTGTGTTACTAAAAAGGAAAGAGAAGTGTGTGGATCACAGCCTTTGAGAGATCTATATACTTATCCATGTTTTTCCCTCTTTAGGTATGGAAACAATTCATCCTGTATAGAGGTATTGGTAATGGTCACAAGTAATGATACTGTGATTGTATTATCTTTCATTTTCTGCACTTTTTATTGTTTCAAATTGCACATATTGCAGTAGCTATATTTAGAAGGTCCTGAAGAAAGCCAGGGCTCTTTTGCCCATGTGGCTGAAACTAGTAGCCCATTGAACCTCGGCGTATTTGTTACTAGCCGTACCTGCATTTTTTTTATAGGCGTAGCAACAATCATTAATAAAATTGTTTGGATTGCTGTCAAGTCTTTTTAACTCAATCTTTCACAAATAATTCCTTGCACTGCACTTTTTTGATTTGGTCTGTGTACATTGGGACGATAGGCTGTTAGTCTTTTTTCATTGGTTCTCCTGGTGTCCTAGCGTCTTTGTTCATTATTCCAAGATCACAGCTTCATCCCCTACGTCAGATGGGTTGAGGTGAAAGGGAAGTTTCTGGAGTTCCAATTGATGACACTGGCCAAAAAGGGCAGTTGATGGAAATCCCTTTTTTATCTTCCCTCCTCAGGGCTCATTCTGTCTTGCAGGAGGTTTAAGATTTAGAGCTGTATCCTTTACTGGCTTTAAGGAACCATAGTGATTTTCTCTGTTTCTTTTTCTTTTTCCTTTTTAGTACTTGTGTTTGTTGTCAGACCATCAGATTGCTTTGTTGTAAATAAGTATAGGATTTGGGGATTCAAACTGTGTTTGGTCTTTAAATATTATCCCTATGACCCGTACTTCCCTGTGGAGTGGTATCTGTAGTCTGGAGATATGCCTGGATAGGTCTGTCTCCTGATGCTTTTGATATGTTATCAAAGACTACTCGGATGTTGCTTGTTACTTTTAGGCCCATTCCTTTTTCTTTAACTTTAGCTGCATACCTTAATTTTCAATGATTTAACTTGGTTGTGCTCCTTTGGGCAAAATTGTGCTCCAGGCACTTTTAGTTACTCTTAAGTAGTCTGTGACCTACATTAATGTGTGAGGCACCTAGCCCTTGCCTTCACGTGGCAGCAAAACAATGTTAGCCAATGTGTTAGTATTTGGTCTCTTGGTACTCGGAATAAGACAGTTGAAAATGGGTACCCTAAAGATTAAATGGGTGCGTTGTTAATTTCTCACTAAATAGGGACTTAGAAGTTAATGATTGCAGTTCTAAGTGTAGAGGTTTCATAAAGATGGAGCCAGAACAGAGCAGGTTCTACCGCCCAGTCTGGAACGTTTACATTGAGGTATAGCAAGAAGTTTGTTTGAAGGGCTCTGGAAGGATTACAATTTGTAAATTTATGGCAAAGACAAGGTGGACGATTACTGTAAAAAATTTGCTTCAAGCACAGGACTTTGAAGTAGATGCGAAGTTTACCTGCTGACCAGTGTAGGGTGAGTAATATGTTGGTCGAGTTACTTTGTTTAAGAACTCCTAGAACAAGTTAAGCTGCTTGGTTTTAAAAAATCTATAGGGAAGGATTCGTATGCCTAAATAAATCTGAATTCCAATTGCTCTGCCTTGACACAGCCAAGGTTGAGACTTCTGGTTTCATACAATTGAAGAGTGCGTTTAGAAAGAACAGGATGAGACTACCGAAAGAGCCTGAGATGTAATTTGGAGTTTAGAATCCATTTAAAAGCCTAGGATTTTAATCACCTTTATAGGGAACGGACAGTTACCTACATACGATGGCTATATGGAATTGCTAAGTAGTGGGGGTAATACTCTGCCCCAAGTACCTTAGCCTTGTCAGCGTTTATCTTAAACCACTGCTAACCTCAGCCAGACATTTCTTCAAAGTATGATCATTTTTAGATTTAGAAGCAAGACAGAATAGAATTTGTATGTCATTCACATAGGTAAAGAGAAAAATCCCCAAGTAATGTACTAATGCAAAGGGGTTGGCCTACACATTAAATAAATCAGGCAAGAGAGGGGAGCCCTTAGCAACCTCGCACTGCAAAGAAAAAGGATCTGACTAATGGGAGCCTAACATCACTATTTATTAAGCAACCCGAAAAGAATGAATTAAACAATTCAAATACCATTCCATTTATACTAATTAGCACTAGTTTCTTAAGTAGGATGCCATGATTGACAACGTCAAAAGCTGCTGAGAGGTCTAACAGTATCTGGGCATACACACCGTCTGCATCTGCTGCCATATACATGTCATCCAGAGCATCAGCCATCACTAACTTCATCCCTCTTCCCCGGTAAAAGCAATGTTTAGCATCATTAGTTCCTTTTGGCTCATTGCACACAGTGGGGCGTAGCCCGAGGCGTAGGCTAGTCTTAAGGAGGTTTAACCAGGACTCACTTGAATAAACTATAAAGAAGTGTAGCGTTTAATAGATGAATACTTTAATGCCTAAACCAATGCAAATTATGTTTTATCCCACCTCAGATTTGCAATAGTCATTATATAAGTTAGTGAAGTTGTGAATCGTGACTGATACACTTTTGGAATCTCTTGATGCCAATAATGTTTCAGTAGATCAAGGAGGTTCCCACCCATTTAATAGCGCTAGCTCTACTATTTGCCTTGTGCTCAAAGTTGTAGGTGCACTTGCTGCCTTTGTTGAAACTCAGCTTTCAGGGAACTAACATCAGTCAATTAGCCAAGCTCTCATGTGCATTTCTGGTCTCATGGTTCGAAAGCAAGGATTTAGATCTTTCCTCAAAATGTTTCTGTGGTTAGGCTTCTGCTGGTGAATGTGTTCTTTATTTGAGTTTTAGCAAATATTTGGCTCTTTTAATACTGCCCAATAACGATATTGGTTACAGTAGTGGTAGTCATGACATATCTGTGATTCGTTGGTAGGTTTATTGGACAAGGTTGAAACATATCCGAGCATTCCTGATGTAAAGCTTTAACCTCATTAAGATTGTTGATTTTTCCCTTGACCATCAAATTGGTCTGTTTTTAGTTTCCATCAAAAACGTAAAGACTTGGCTACATTTTCATTTCACATTTATCAAAACCGTGCCATGAGATGTCCGAGTGACAATCACTCCACAGAATACATGCACAAACAAATACTACTCAGCTAGCATTGACCTCCGTGTTCGACATGCATGTGCCTTTACTGCCTTAAAAGCCCTGGGCCGATGACTTTCAAAATGGCTCTTCATTTTGTTTTTTAGGCCTTTACCCACATCTTAGATCCTTTTTCACTGTTACCCAGATGCTTTACAGCCTTTCACAAATGTGATGTTTCGTGTAATCTCAAACGGTGCTTTACACCACTTTTTGTCCCACTGCACTTCTTTGTATTGCAAGCTGAATACTCTGACCAATTGATGTATTCTGCCTACCAAGCATTCAGCTTAATGTGTTGTTTAAATAAGTTGCCTTCCGGGTACCTAATCGTTTGTACTAAAGTAAATTGTACTCTATTGTCAGTCATTTCAGACCTTGCATCGCCATCTTCCACTAGTGCTTCTTCCACAAACTTCAATACCTCTTTTGTACTCCATTGTCCCATATGCTCTTTTCAGGTCTCCAATTACAGCAGTAAATAACCAACTAAAAAAATCCTCACCCGTTTTCTGCTTAATGGATCTTCATTACAAGGGGCAAGGAATGCATCTGCTCTCTGCATCTCATAAATGAAACACACCACTTTGAGGCCCAAATTTTCAAACATTATCCCAACGTAGCAAGCCACCTCACTGTGCTGTGTAAAAGAAAAAATGCAGGCATGCACCATATTTACCATTATAAAATGCATTCCTGTCCTATTACTTTTGGTTGTCTAGCGCCAGTGTAGGCACCCATTCACTATTGTGCAAGTGTGCCTGTATTGTAGGCAGTATTGTTTTTGTGCAGGAGGGGCACCTTCACGCTCAAAAATAATCCTCAGAGGCGTTTTCCTCTTTCTAAGTGTGCAGCAGAAAGGAGAAGCAAAGATATTTTTCCTTGTTGCTCCTCTGGTGGGGAAGCATACAGTTCTGATGCATTCCCAGGTCTACCAATGTTGGTAAATGTGGGAATGTGTCAGTATCCATGGGTGGATGCGTGGGAACACCCACACTCCACCCATTGCACACCTATCTGCTGCAGAGTTAACAAGGCAGCGATTTGCGCCTCCTTGTATTACTCTAGATCGATCAAGCCACTCAGCGGCATACAAGGTGGGCTTGTGTGGTTTGATAAATTTCATTGAGGTTTTGCGTCGCCCTTGCGTGGTTCAGGGATGATGCAAAACCTCGATAAATATGGACCTGGCTGAGCAAGACTGCCCCTCCATTTCCATTCCTGCCGTAGCGGTCCCTCCTCTTCAAAAACTAAGAGTCACATGGTATATGCTGCTCCCTTACAGTTATTTACAGTATTATAAGCTACTTCGTCTCACCTTTGTTACTTTTATTTCAGACTAGTATTGGCCCACAGAAATTGAATGTAAACATCAACGTTTTTAAGGCAGGTGCAATTGCAAGAGTGAAACATTCTCTCAAAAGCGAGTACATACACAAATATTACAAACTGGCACCTGGTCATGATGCGATCAGTAATTTCTGTAAAAGATAATTTAATTCATCATTGGGAATTCATCAATCCATACATCGTACAAATCTATCCACCACCCACTAATTAGCAAAAAAGAGAACACACTGTCTTGGTCATCAGAAAGGAAGGAATGAGAAAGAAAACTGTCGGTCTAATTCTGAGCTCAGTCTAGGAGTGGCATAATAGAAGGGTAACGATAAGGGTGAGCGATGGCAGATCATTATCAGGAAGGATGCATACACAATGATAGGGAAAGAGCGATTGGGAAGTTAAAATAAAACACTTTAGTGCAAATGGAGACTTTAGGTTCTATATTATGTGCAGAAGGATGAATGCAGTATGTGCAACAGATCGATAATCGCTCTAGGTCCTCGCAAGATGACTGTCACACTTGCTAACTTAGGTGCACTTTACTGAAAATTTCATAGATTCTAATTCCATGTTGAAAATCTGAAAAATGGATAATAAAGTTTGAAGTAGAACAAGTTTTGTGCCTAGAAAGAGTAAACAATTGTGATCAATTAGTGAATAAAATGTTTTGCCTTGTTGTAAGTATTTCGCGCTGTAGTATTCCCTACACAGTGTATCAGCATAAAATGACATGATTTCATGGGGTATTTCTGATAGATGCTGTTTTACAAGTGATTTATCCAACATATTCTCCTTTGGAAGCCCTCATCTGCCGCCCTTTTGGTCCTATGCTGTTTACAATAGGTGAAGGTACATTTCTGAAGGCACGCAAAAAAGATATAGGTATTCAATTTTAGTATAAAAGGATTAGAAGCCACGAAAAAGGCATGCATATTTTTTGCTGGGATGTTTAAAAACAGGGATTTTTAATTTGAAGATTGAGCCCCAAAGTCTGATAGGATCAGGAGGAATTATTAAAAATGACCAATTAAGAGTATGCATAGCTGAAAGATACCATGTTGTTTTCGTGGAACTGAAATGTTAAATATTTGAATGTGTTTTTTTCCCTCATTAATAAACATTTTGTTGGGGTTTGTCTTATCCTCTGCTAACAAGGAGCAATTTTCCACTGCACATTTTGTGTTCTCTTAATTTCTCTTCGGCTGAATATTGCTCTGCAGTCCACATTTAAAGTGATGTCTAAACATATTTGATGCATGTGCATAAGCTCTCACGGCTTCCAAAGAGGATGCTAATAAACCCAACTTTTCTATATAAATATTTCTTCTAAACAGTCCATATGTCTGTAATGCAATGAAATAGGCTTGATAAGAGGTATGCTGATCTCTGATCATAACTCTTTTTCTTCTAATTAATCATTTTAAACTGGGTTATTATCAATGGCATTTTCTTTCTCATTAATACCTTGGCATTATTACTGTGTCACCATTACCTTTGCCTTACTTCTAAAAGCACCCAGGATGAATTCTAAATGATATGCAAAATTCCACATGTTAATGTATAATTAAAATGTACCCTGGCTGTCTGTATTTATTTTAATAAAGGCTCTTTCAAAACATAAAATATTATAGTTTTTGCCAGCTGTAACTTTCTTTATGATGTCTGAAGGATTAAGTTCAAGTTCAAGTTCAGGAATTTGTATAGCGCACTACTCACCCAGAGGGTCTCAAGGCGCTTGAGGGAGGGTGGGTGCATTACTTATCGAAAAGCCAGGTTTGTAGCTGTTTTCTGAAGGAGAGGTGGTTCTGTGTAAGGCGGAGGTGAGTGGGGAGAGAATTACAAGTTTTGGCCGCTAAGTAGGAGAAGGATCTTCCTCCCATGGTGGATCTATGGATGCGCGGAATTGCGGCGAGGGCTTGATTGGATGATCGTAGTTGTCGGGCGGGTGTGTAGAAGGACAGTCGTGTGTTGAGGCATTCCGGTCCTAGGTCGTAGAGGGCCTTGTGTGCGTGGGTGAGGAGACGGAACGATATTCTCTTGTTGACGGGGAGCCAGTGGAGGTCTTTCAGGTGACCTGAAATGTGAGCTTGACTGGGGATGTCCAGTATGAGTCTGGCTGAGGCGTTTTGGATGCGTCGAAGTTTTTTCTGTAGTTTGGCTGTGGTTCCGGCTTAAAGGGTATTTCCATAATCCAGTCGGCTAGTGACCAGTGCGTGGGTGACTGTCTTTCTTGTTTCGGTGGGGATCCAACGGAAGATTTTTTGAGCATGCGTAGGATGTTGAAGCATGAAGATGAGACGGCGTTAAAACGTCTGGTCATTGAGAGGGAGGAGTCTAGGACCAGTTAAAATTATGCTCTCAACCGTACAGATGTAGCTACATTTCAAACCGCTATAAAAGAGGCTTTGGTGATCATGAAAAACCCTTGGTTTAAAACCCATATTTACTAATATGTCATACCGGTGAAATATTTCTCTATTTTGCAGATATAGCATCATTCCTGTAAATAGGTATAATTTGTAGTAATAACATATTAAGACTCAGCAAATATACATGTGAATTAGCATTTAAAAAACCTTAAAAATTCACGGAAAAAACAATAGTTATAGGGACGTTATACTTAGGCTGACATTTCACTCATACAAAACCAGAGAAATGCAGCTGTTATAGTTAGCTGAGCTAACTATAACTCGTGCTCCTGCAATGAACTGTTCATGGCGTCACATATTACATCAGTCATGACATGGTCAGTGACATCACTGATGACATCTCAAATTTGTGCCCCGGGGAGGTGGTGGTCCCTGGGGCTTCGTGGGGGGACAGATGCCCCCCTCACGCATTTATTTAGAAAACAAAGCCCCGGGAGGTGGTGGGCTGCGGGGGAGGGGGCTGCATGTAATCTTAGACCAGAGGAGGTGGTGGTCCCTGGGGCTCCGTGGCGGGCTGGAGCCCACCACCCCAAATCTTTAGAATTTGTGCCCTGGAGATGTGGTGGTCCCCGGGGCTTTGTGCGGGGGGGCAGGAGCCCCCACTCATTTATTTAGAAAACATAGCCCCAGGGAGGTAGCCGTCCCTGGGGCTGCGCAAGCCACCACATATATTTTAATGATTGCCCCCAGCCAACCCGGGGGGTTAAATAAAACAAAGCATGGGAGCCCGCTGTTCGTTTTTTGTAAAACAAATGTGCTTTGTTTGGCCCTTAGGGTCCCTGTGGGACCCCCTGAGCAGGCCTAGGGTGTCAGGGTGTTTCTACCCTGACCCCTTTTCTTGATGTTCAATATTTTTTTACCTTATTTCTTGTGACTGTTCAACCCAAGTTTTGCCAGCCAGTCAGATCGCAGGCACGAGAGGGTTTGTGGATCCTCCTTGGCCATATTTGAATACCTGAGAAATGTTTACATTTAAAGTGGTCGAGTTCTTACAGCGATACTTTGGGCACACACTTCCCTGCTGCGCACAGAATGCATACTTCAGGCCTCACTCAAATTACATATCTCCTGCACTGTTACGCTCTATGTTCACTGTACATCGTTGCATTTTCAATGACTAACCCTGCCCCATTTTCTTTACCCTGGAAGTTATAAGCTGCACACTGGACTTTAAGCGGATATTCCCCCCACAACCTCCCCAACTTTGTATTGGTAGCTACGAACGCCATACTTTGAAGGGATATTGCGGCACATAGAATTTTGCATTAGAAGTTACATGTGCACTTTAAAAAGATGTCCTCGCCCGCAGCACTTTACACCTTTAGCTACGGGTGGCACATTGACCCTAGATCCTGCTCCACAGTACTTTGTACTGGTAATTACGGGCTGCACCTTGAATGTGATCGATTAGAAATGTGACATGCCTTGGAGGTGGAAGCCTCGGCTCGCTGGAACCAGAGAGGTACCGAAGTACGCCAGCTTGTCACTTCATGCATATGAAGTGAACTGTGACCACCCCCAAGTGACGAGCCCAAGGCCTGCCCTGAGTTATCATGCCTCTGGCGCCGAGCACGGGCACCTGAGCATGTGCAAGTTGCCCAGCCTGGCCCAGGACGAGAAGAAAAGGGAAGGCTGGAAGAACGAGGGCAGGGGATGGAGCAGGGCCGCTTTAACGTAATCCCAGACTTCAAGTGGAGCCCAGCGGGAGTCGGAGCTACCACGTCGGTGACCGTCACGTCATGGGACCCATAAGTCCACAACCCATCAAAATAAAGCAGAGCTGGTAATGGCTTATTATGGCTGTTACTTACAATTACTTGTGGCGGTGGGCGGCTGGGCACTTGCCTCCCTGTCTGCCTTTATTCAATAGGTGTCCTAGACCTGCTCCTGTTGCCTGCCTCAGCATAATCTCCTACGCCGACGACACCCAGCTGATCCTCTCCCTGACCAACGACCCCGCCGCCGCCAGAGCCAACCTGCACGAAGGGATGAAAGAGGTAGCCGAGTGGATGACGACCAGCCGCCTGAAACTGAACTCGGACAAGACGGAGGTCCTCATCCTGGGCTCCTCTCCCTCCGCCTGGGACGACTCCTGGTGGCCTCCCGCCCTGGGCACCGCACCCAAACCGACAGACCATGCACGCAACCTGGGCTTCATCCTGGACTCCTCCCTCTCCATGACCAGGCAAGTCAACACCTCTCCTCGGCATGCTTCAACATCCTACGCATGCTACGGAAGATCTTCTGGTGGATCCCCACCGAGACCAGGAAGACCGTCACCCAGGCCCTCGTCACCTGCCGACTGGACTACGGCAACGCCCTCTACGCCGGGACCACCGCCAAGCTCCAGAAGAGACTCCAGCGGATCCAGAACGCCTCAGCCAGACTCATCCTCGACATCCCACGAACCAGCCACATCTCCGGACATCTGCGAGACCTTCACTGGCTCCCCGTCAACAAAAGAATCACCTTCCGCCTCCTCACCCACGCACACAAAGCCCTACACGACCAAGGCCCGAGCTACCTCAACAGCCGAGTCAACTTCTACGCTCCCAAACGCCACCTCCGATCAGCCAACCACGCCCTCGCCGCCGTCCCCCGCATCCGAAGAGCGACTACAGGAGGAAGGTCCTTCTCCCACCTGGCCGCCAAGACCTGGAACTCCCTCCCGACCGACCTGCGCCTGACCCAAGACCACCTCTCCTTCAGGAAGAAGCTGAAGACCTGGCTGTTCGAGCAGTAGCGGCTCCCCCCCCCCCCAGCGCCTTGAGACCCCACGGGTATGTAGCGCGCTTTATAAGTGTCACTGATTGATTGATTGATTGACTGCACTACGACGTTGCTGGCCCGGGCTAACCACCCCAACCGCTGATGACTCGTGGTGGGTTGTGTTGCTGGTGTGCCGGGCAGGTGTGGCATTTGGGGAAAAAAATCTCGCACGCTGCCTGCCGCACAGCTCTACCCCCACAGAACCTGCGCAGAACCAAATCCAGCCCCCTGCCCAATCAGCCGTCTATGTAAAGCAAATTCATAATGCGCATTGTTACCATCCATATTGGATTCATTCATGGAATACGTAAATTATGAGTCATTACGCCGAGTCAGTGAGGTGATTTCATTTTATATATTGTCTAGTCTGTCTACAGCTATGCGTACACCATATTCAGATTACCATATGACGTGCAGAGCTGCAGACGCGTGGTTTATGCAATAGACCTGGCCCTGACAAATAGGTGCCGGTACTAAGCACCGGAAAGCACTGGCACAAATTAAGCACTGCAGCACCATAAAGGAATTCATCATCATAGATATGAGAGAGACCTGGATTTCATGAATGCATTTCAAATAGCTGAACAATAGTCAAGGGGAGACGGCAGTGTGGGGGGGAGGGGAGGGGAAGTTTTGGTTTGTTGCCTTATGGTTGGGGGAAGGGAAGGGGTGTTTATCTTGCATACATGGTGTACTGCAAGGAGTCAGCAATGTGATCGCTCTAGTTACAATATAAAAATAGGGCCAAGCCAGGGTAACGACAAATACAGTGAATCAGATATGTCTCTTTTTTTTTTTTTGTCCTGTCTACTGTACATTGACACCCTAAAGGTGTATGTTACATTACGTATAAAACGCAATAAAATTTGTTTAAAAAAAAATGAAATGCATTTCAAATGGAAGTTTAGAAATACACGTTTGTGCACTATATTTTACAGTGTTTTTTAGGTCTCGCCTAGGCAGCACTTGCGTTTTCTGTTCGAGATATGCTATATTCAGGTATGGACTTTAAGCTCTTCCCACTTTCCATCCATCTTTTCAATTGGCTCTTGGTATTGTCCTTTAGAAATTGTGTTTTTTCGCTTCGTTAATTGGCTTAGTAGTCCCTCCTTAGTACCTCTCTTTCTCCTGTTGTAACCTCCCACGAGGACTGCCCCTGTTACATGTGTTGTTCATCAGTATGTTTTATTTACTGTTTGTGTGCACTATTTTCTTAATCACGTTTCACTAGCTGCTGTTACAGGCACAACAGGCTTTCCGCTTCAGCAAACCAGAGTCCACGTGATTTAGGGGTTCAGCATGGAACCGAATCATGGATGCCACACTTTATCTTTTAAAGATGCTCGCTCCCCGGCCAACAGCCTTGCTTTAAGCTTCACCAGATTTTTATTATTTCCTTTAGCTTTAAGCATTTCGACCCACTTACCCCGCTTACAACACTGCTTGCCCGCCCTGTAGGACCCCGCCGAGATCGCTTTAATTATTTTTAATTACTATTAATAAAATGAACAGCTTCTCAGTGGCTCACAATATGTGTGTTGCGGCACCCGGTGCACAGTGAAAAGTATCCAGGGGCGCTGCACCAAGCACGGTTTGGGAAAAAACAGATACGCTTGTTCATGTAAACAAGCCAAATCTGCAGTGACCAACATTCATTGTGTTGTGAAAACTACCCACTGCTGGTAGCTATGACCTACTACTTCCGTACGCTACACTACACTCACTTACATATATACATCTTTTGAATCAAACAAAGCAAGGCTACTCTCAACAAGGACGATTTGCAGTGGGCGGGCTTTAAGCTGATTCACTGCGCAAGTGTGAATCCCGGTCTTGGTGAGTGTGTGTGCAGGTAAATGGTTACTGTCAAAATATCCAGTTTTCTTGCTTGGAAAGTGCATGTGTGAAGATCGATATCTGTCCGTCGCTGCAGAAACTATAAACAAATCCGACAGCAAAGCATTAATTTAGCAAACTATTGGCATGCGTAAACTAGTGAAAAGAAAAATGTTAGCAGAATATTTGCCAAACCTAACATATACTTTTTAAAAGTAGATTTTTATGAAAAAAAAAACAGGCAGAGTCATTGACTTATTGTAAAGCCATATGAGCATTTCTTTAATTTTCCTCAAAAGAATTCGGCACACATCTTGACTGTTCAAGTTGTATGATCTTCAAAATTCTGAGAAGACAGTTAACTTGCCAAACTATGTTGTAGGACAATGTTATAGAAACAGAAAAGAACTTTGCAACTTGCCAAACTATGTTATAGGACAATGTTATAGAAACAGAAAAGAACTTTGCAGTACAGTACTTTCAGAAAATCAGCACTTTGCATGTACTTAAAAAATATATATATATTCGGCACGTGTGATACTAATTTGTTACCATATGGAGTTTTTCTCCTTGCCTCTCAAACCTTCCTATGAAAGCAGTCTCCCTTTTCAACCTCCACCAACCCCCACCAATTCGAGTGTGTCCTCTTGATCCATAACCTGGCAACATTTTAAAGGCTCTCCAGCCTGCGCTCTGCCTGCTTGTGAAAAAGGAAAGTTCTTTACAGTCAGGAATGTTAACTTAAATAGATACAGTTGAAAACAAAACTGTCTACTGCCTCACCCCCTCTCATCTCCCAATCCCACTGACCCCGTCAGCCCTCACACTTCCTCTCTTTGCTCTATACTGACTGCTTACACATACTAAGCACAATTTCTTTCCCATGCCTTTTCAAAGTTCCCATCCCTCAATTCCATACACTCCTCTTCTCGGGGTGTCTTCTGCATACACAAGTCCTTCTTCTTTATGCATCTGCTGTCTGCTCTCCCCTTCTTTCTCTGTTACACACTCTTTCTGCTCATCTGTCTGGAGTTCATTCACAACTTCCTAAACCAACCAACTAACCCTCTCTCTTCCTTTCTATCTATTCTGTGCAGCTCTCACCCCTCTCTATTCACCATGCCATATAATTCCACTCCACACAATTCCAATACAACCCATATAATTCCACTCCACTTGTTATGCTGGGACTTGTGTTAGCAAAAAGAAAAATTGCTGTAGCATGGCTCTGTCCTAGACCCCGACAGTGTGAAAGTTGGATGAGAGATATGCGCGAATGGGCTACAGCGGAAAGGGTTTGAACAAAGTTTGTAAGAAGGGATGAAAAACTTGAGGATGACCTGCAGGCATGGTCCCATATGATAGCAGAGATAAAGGAGGAACGGGCCTTGGACATGTCGAGTTCCTCCGGTAACAGTGAGGCTGGATCCAACCCGCCTGACCACCATAAGAAGACGGGAAGAGTAACGGATGGGAAATACTATGTGACATCAAAAAGACCACGTGAAGGGGTGGCATATGCATCTCCTCCATAGACGAACTGCAAGGTGAGAGGGAAGGGATCGATCTACTGCAATTGTGAAATTTGAAACTTGCTTATGGTATTCGGAGGTCTGGGATTGGATGTGACCCTTTATGTAGAGTATGTTGTCTTTATAATCTGAGTTCTACCATCTAACCTTGTAAGACTGATATTTGTTCAAAGTAAAAAGTGTTTTAAAAAAATAAATAAAAGACCATGTGAACTATCATAGATGTATGTGAAGCTTAAAATACCAATACAATTGTGTGTGTGTATATATATATATATATATATATATATATATATATATGTATATATATATATATATATATATAATTCCACTCCACACTGCATGCACCCACTACACTCCAAACCGAAACACATAGGTAAAAGACATTTTCATTTACAACACGGAAAGCTGTAACTCTCCCAAATGGGAGACCTATTGCATTGCAAATGCTTGTTTGATTTTCTGTTTTCCAAACCACAACATCCCTTTAACTGTTTTTCAGTGATATGTAAATATGTTATATTAATTACCCAGTGGCAGTCACCACTGGATGTTTGTAGTTAGGACCACGTTTCCATAGGAAAAGGATTTTTGGTTTGCTAATAACTTCAGCACCATTTGACAAATCTTCACAAAACTTCCCAAATAAAACGTTCATCCACTCAGCTACTTCCCGGAAAGTTCCTGGGTGATACGTGAAGTGAGGGCAGAGAAAAAGGTGGGTCCCAAAACACATTTTCCCTATGCAATTTTAAATAGGGGATAATGCAAAAATGGCCCAAAGGAATTACACCTAATGTGGCAGAAAGAATCTTGGTTCAGAAAGTCTGCTTTTTGTGATTTGTTGTAAATCTTTTCAGTAGTTTTTGAGAAATTAACGTTCAAAATATTGTATACTCCATGCCATGGTGGAAGTGCGGAGCTGGTAGATCTCAAGCTAAGCTCTAATTGGCTGCCACTATATCAACAGCAGACATAATTGGACTCCCTGTCCTGTTTTAAAAAAAAAAGTAGGTGCAACGTAGAGATACTACAGCTAGTGACCAAAAGCTTATATATATATGTTACAGTGAAAGTGTGAAATCCCGCATTCTATAGAATGCCTAGGTAATGTATAGAATGCCTGAAAATCGAACGTCAAAGTATGAAATGATTGATATTTTATACATTGCCGTGGCATTGTATACTTTGCCGGATTGTCTGCCGGCAAAGTATATAATACGCCTAATCCCGCTGTTTTATTCATGCCCGGCAATGTGTGAAATCAGCATTCTATAGAATAGCTAGGTAATGTATAGAATGCCTGAAAATCGAACGTCAAAGTATAAAATGATTGATATTTTATACATTGCTAGGCATTGTATACTTTGCCGGATTGTCTGCCGGCAAATTATATGGCCTTTCTTAGTGTAACAAGTACTTCAATCTCAGTTCTGCTTTCATTGTTTTCCGGTAAGAATATCCTGTGCTTTATTTCGTAGTTTTGTTCTTTCAGTTTCAAATGCGTATTAATTAATAAAGGCTTCTCATCTTGTGGCCTTTTTAACACTTTGCGTAAATGGTATTGGTCATTCTGTATAATGCCTAGGAATTGTATAGAATGCCTAGGAAAAGTATGTAGCATTTTCACAAAAAACTTATATTTCATAGTTTGCCGAAAACCATCAGGCATTCTATACATTACCTAGGCATTCTATACAATACTGGGATTTCACACTTTGACTGTAACATATATATATATATATATATATATATATATATATATATATATATATATATATATATATATATATATATATATATATACATACATACATACATACATTTTTGGTTTTGCTTTTTAACCTGCGCTGACAATCCGGGGTACCAAATACAAAAAAAAAAATGTTTAAAGTCTGAGCCCTTTGAAGTGGTCCTGAGGGTTGGTGCATTTGCTTTTTTGGGTAAGGCAACAGACGGCCTCCATCCCCCAAGGTGGCTTGCCTTAAATTGGGACAGGGTCATATGGCCCTCCTCTGTGAGCTTTATTTAGGACCTTGGAACCCAGTTTCCTTGGGCCCAGATATACGTTTTGGGGAGAGGGTGCGTGGCTGCCCTCCCGCAGACGTACTGGTGACCTCATGCCGCAAGGTCCAATAATACTGGAGTGCCCCAGGGACCCCATGCCCGGGAGACTCGTGTTCCATGCCCGGGAGAGTGCTGGCATAAAGAATAAGCTTAATTCCTTGCCCACAGTCTCCCCAGGCAGGTAAATCAACTTTGCTCACACCTGAGCGGGAGCTGAAAAAAAATGGTGCTCTTACGTGGGCGGGAGAAAAGTCAAAGTGTTATGAGCCCTAATGTACCTCAATATAGGCCTAGGTTGCTGCACGACCTTTTACCTACATTTGTCCTACCATGCTCTACTGGACGGCTCTGGCGCTGACCTTTTGCCTAGTTATGTGCTGAATAAATGTGTGGTTTTCTTAAAAACTAGCCTCATTTATTATGTATGAGGATTCTTAGTATTACACAGTAGGATTACCACCTTCTGTATAATACCTCTGTACAAAGGTCACTGCTATCTTCATCCTTGGATGGCAGGCCCACAGTACCATTACACATCTAGGTAGACCCCGTGGGGGGACAATTTCAGTATATAAGCACAACATCTTCGCTGAACAAACCAGGTAGAGCAGCTTCCATGCTGACACGAGATGCTGAAGTCCCTGCATGCAGAAACTCCAGCATGCAGTGGTCTGACATCCCTTGCGGGATTTCCAACTCGAGACCAAGATGGGGGTCCTTCATTCTTTCCCATCAGGTAATGGGGTTGGCTCGTTCCTAGGGGGTACACTTAGGTAGGGTTTGCATCTTAGGAGTAAGCTTGATTATTGCTATGTATCTATATGCCTGCAAATATTCACTGTTTTAGCACCATGGTGGAATTCAACCTTTTATTAACTCTGTCGGTGCTTGCAATCATATATACCTGCTTCTGTTTAATGTTTGTTGCAGCACACGTATTTTATACTAGAATTTTTTTGATTATTATTTATTTTTTTATTGAAAATTTTAGTGCGATAGCAAACAATAACACGTCTTGGTACACTGCACCCAGCCCCCCATCATGTAATCCACTCTGTGTGCTCACCAAACTTCTAACACAGCCATTATGCCAACATCCCAGTCTGGGCAGGCGGCAGAAAACAGTAAATAACAAAAAGCTTCACTATGCGTGTCTTGTCAAGAGTCTCTCAGTAGGGTCATGGAAGTGTGTCCCAGTGTGTCATGACGCTCTCAGCACGTTCAGTAGCCATGTCCCCTCAGCTTCTTCCTACCTAAATATCTCAAGTGGTAGGAATCTCCTCTACACCATACACTCCTCTGCCAGCCCACACATCAGAGTCACTCCGCGCGCCGCACATAGCAGACCAATTGCGCAATGTCTCAGACTTCTTCAGCGGGCTCACCATCAACTGCATCACCATTATCGCTAATATTTGTTGTCTCAACGCCACTGTCACTCAATGTACCAAGCATGTAAGAAGTGTATAATCCCCAAAAATTCTTGGGACGGCTTCTAGGCGGAAGCAGCTCACTATAATTCTCCGACTGTGTAGAACAATACATCATGTCCCGGGACCACTGCCATAGCGTCGGGACAGGGCCCATCATCCAACATAGAGCAACTCGTCTCTTAGCCATGAGTAGCCCCATGTCGACCAACATGCGTATTGCCTTTGGCAATGTCTTGGTGTACCCCAGGAGCGCCAGCAATGGATCCGGTGTGAGTTCAGTTTCAACCACCCTTCCCAACTCCCCAAATATATCCTCCCAGAAGGAATAAATTCCCGGGCACGTCCAGGCCAAATGCAAGAAATCAGCTGTGGAACAGTGGCATCTCTCATAAGTAGCGCCTTCACGCAAACCATATCAGCATAACCTTTCAGGGGTATAATATATCCTATTAATATATTTAAAGTGGACCAGCTTGTGACTGCCATGAAGTGATATTTTCCTAGTACTCATTCAACAATTGGACCACTTATCTTCCAACTGTATATCCAAGTCCCGTTGCCATGCAAGCCTGGCCTCCATGTATTTATGCGCCCTGTGAAACATGGCAATCTTGTAAATATTTGTAATCATCTTGCGGGGGGAAGTGGACTTAATAACGTGTGTTAGTTCCAGTACCTCTGGGGGTTCTTCAATACTGTCACCCAGCAGTGCCCGTAAGGCCCCACGCACCCTGTGAAATTAGAATTTATTCAGGAGGGTGGTTCCCCCCCGGAAACTCAAGAAGTTGCTCTGAGGTTAGGACCGCCCCGTCCTGAAAGAGATCTCCTGCAACCCTTATATTCAATGCGCGAAACGCCAGGATGATGCCCCTTTCTGTACAAGGACCCATTCATCTCATGCATTCTAGTGGCATTGCCGGGGAATTCAGCAATGCACCCGCTTGATTCTGCAAAAGCCAGTGCCATGCATGCCTGGTAGCATTTAGGTAGTCTAAAATACCAGTCCAGCGATCAACTGGCTCAGTAATTACAGCCGGCAATGGTATCGTCTCTCCATACGTAGGAATGGGATATCAGCCTCGCCACATATCCAGGGATGAAGTTGAGCTCCTTGTGCCACCCTGTAGTACAATTCAAAATCTGGGGTGCCCAGACCACCCAAATGATACCGGAGTGTGAGTACATCACACGGCACCTTGGCCTGCTTACCCGCCCAAGCCAATTTCAACATGGACTGTCGAAGCCTGTGAAAAAAGGACCGCGGTAGTACTAGGGGTATATTCGTGACTAGGAATAAAAGTCTTGGCAAGACCACCATTTTCACAATGGAAATTTGCCCCATTAAGGACAGTTGGTGACGACACCATAACTCCACGTTGTCCTCCAACTTAGCAATGGCCGTGCCATAATTCTCTCTGAATACAATCTCAGCATCTGTGTGTAGCCTGATGCCCAAATATCGAACTGACTCCTCAGTCCATTACAGAGGGTATTCCATAGCAAATTCTGTGGAGGCCAGTGATAGTAGAAACACCAGCGATTTTTCCCAATTAACCTTCAGTCTTGACAGCGCCCCGAAGTGGACCACCTCCCTGATGATTGAGGCCAAGTTGTTTTCAGGATCACGTACATACAAGAGCGTATCATCAGCATAAGTTGATACTACTTTTCTGTATGTCGGGAATCCGATACCCTCATTGCCATGATACTCCTGCAGAGCACAGGCCAAAGGTTCTGCCACAAGGGCGTAAAGCAGCGGGGATAGGGGACAACCCTGCCTAGTGCCTCTAGTAATGGGAAAGGGGCAGTAACCAGGTCCCCTATGCGCACACGGGACGTGGGTTTATAATACAGAGTCCCCAGCAGCTGTAAAAACACCGCCCCAAGCCCCATTCTTGTCAGCACTTGCCTCAGAAAAGACCACTCCACCGAATCAAATGCTTTTTCCATATCCAGAAAAACAGCTACAGCTTTGTTCTCCTGGCCTACATGTTGCATTGTGCCGAACACCGTACGTATGTTATAAGTTAGATTTCTGGACAGAATAAATCCCACCTGTTCCAGGGCAACCAGAATGTGAGACACAAGAGCAAGCCTTGTAGCCAATACTTAAGCGAACAATTTAGTGCCCACATTGAGGAGGGAGAGTGGGCGAAACGAGCTGCATTCTTCCAGGGCCTTACCCGGTTTGGGGATGGCAAACAGTAGGGCCTTCCGCAGAGGGGGGAAAGGTGCCCATAACACACATATCTTTGAACAGGGTAGCGAGATGTGGAAGTAACTGCTCTAAAAACAACTTATAAAAAGCAACAGTTAAGCCATCAGTCCCCGGGGCACTCCTAGCCTTCATACTACCCAATGCCTCAATAATCTCATCCCTCTCTATAGGGTGCATAAGGAGTTCCCTGTGTGAGTCCGGGAGAAATGGGAGTCGTATATGTTCCAAATCTGCTCTTCCGTCCCTTCAGACCTGGACCCTTACAGGCCAGCATAGTACTGTCTGAAGCGATCAGCCATATCCACCTCTTCCGTCAGTATTACACCGCTCACCGCTCTGATTTCAGAAACCTGCGTCTTACCCCGTCGCGCTTTCATTAGTCTGGCCAAAACAGACCCCGGCCTGTCTCCTTCGCCATATGAGCGCGCCGTGGCGTACTTGCCTAGATGCTTCACCTCACTATCAGCAGCGTCATGATATTCCTCAAGTAGTAACTTAATCTCACTGTCTAAAGATTCATCACCCCCAGTGAGCCGTTGCTGCTCTAGAACTTTTAGCTTAGCTTCTAATTCAGACAGCTTATTCCGAATATCCTTGAGCACACCCGAATGCTTAGTCATTGCGATACCCCTTATGTACACTTTAAATGTTTCCCAGACAGTCTGGAAACTATCTACTGAGCCAATATTAATATCAAAAAAGGTCTCAATGGCAACAGTCATTTCCTCCTTAAATAACAGGTCTAATGGAGAGTACGGGGAAAATCTCCACGTGAATGGTGGTAGACTTTTCCTAGGAGTATCCAAAGTCAGCACCAGTGGTGAGTGGTGAAAAAGCGTGCGTGGCAATATAATGCATTGCCTTCCTGATTCATCAGTGAAGTAGATACCATCCAATAATCAATACGTGTGTGTATGTTGTGGTACGCCGAGTAGTGTGTATAACCCCCTCTTACACCACTTTTCGCACGCCACACATCACAAACGTCCAGACACATCATAATTTATTCCAACTTTCTCGCAGCCGCCACTGGGTTTCTAGGGGGGGCAGCCGTTCTATCTAGGACCCGGATCTAGATAACCAAGTTAAAGTCCCCTCCTCACAGGATCTGGGTGTCCCCGTATTGGCTGATAATCCTAGCGATGTCCCCAAAGAACTCTGGGCCGTCATAGTTGGATCCATAAACATTAATGATGAGAAGGTCTAAGCCCCGACCCTGGCATTTGAACATGACATATCTGCCCTCTGCATCCGCTTGGAGCAGTGTAGGTTTGAGTGGTGTCCTGGGATTGGTCCAGATCAATACACCCCAGCATTCAAGGTGAACCCTGCCGAGTTAATATTACCCTCCAATCCTCTAGATCTCAGCATAGAGCTCGTTTGGGGTAGGTGCGTCTATTGCAGGAGCGCTAAATCAACATTCTGTCTATTGAGACAATTTAGCACCTTCCTTAGTTTTCAGTGATCATTGAGTCCCCTAACATTCCATGACATAACTCGTATTCCGCCCTCCTGCCCCCGGGATTCAGGCGCATCACGTGACATTAACTACATAGGCAAGACATATCGTGACATGAGTAAATTTGGGAACGAGTGAGCAGTGCACCATTTGCTTAACAATCAACCAACCCCTTGAACGATCCCTCTTGCTAAACATTCCTCTTCTGCCCCCCCACCCACAGCAGACCTCCCCCAACATGGTCGCATGGATTCCAATCAGCCTCCCCATACCCTCCAAAACCTAAATCTCCTCTAGAGAGAGAGCAACAACAGTGCCAGGGACACATGAGCGGAGGTAGCCCCTTGTGCCTTACTTCAACAGTTACTAACAGCGATTATAGCCAGCCCGTTTCTCCCCTGGTCCTCGTAACTATATTGTCAGCATTTGCAAGCAAATGTCTTACCCCCCACGTGCACTCCCCATTTATTAATCTCAGACCACCCCAGAGGGGGGGGGGGGGTGTCACTAGCCACAGTCCCATGGCCACGATTCCAGCCATGACGAGGCGAGGCTGACCTACACATAAGGCCGTGATCCCATGGCCGCAGCAACAACATTTTTTTTTTTTCAGAACAAAATTTTATTCAAGCACTGACATAACACAGAATGAAGGGACATCGTCCGCAGCAACAACATTTTAACCAGTTGCAAATCAGCAGAGCACCCTCCATAACCAGGCATAACCGTAATTAACCTGCAATACCCCCTACCCCAAATTGAAACCCCTCCACCCCAGCTGTCTCTTGAGCAGAACGAAATGTCTGCGAGCTAACTGCACTCGGGTGGTGAAGTCTGGGATAGGGACAGCTCGGTGTCCTCATATCGCAAGGTCTTCTTCTCCCTAGCAACACGGAGAGCCGATTCTCGGTCACGATAGTTAAGTAGCTTTGCTATTATCGGACGCGGTGCAGCACCCAGTGGGGGTCTGGGTCCCAGGGCTCTGTGCACTCTCTCCACCACGAACATAGCAGAGAAAATACCATCTCGTAGCAAAGTAACAAGCAATTTCTCAACGAACTGTTCCATATTTCCTGTGGCCGTCGTTTCTGGAAGGCCAATAATTTGTATGTTGCAGCGCCGGGAACGCGCTTCAATATCTTTCGTCTTGTCCTGCATGACCCGTAGAACCTTACCTAGCTAGTTATGATAAGCGTCAAGATTAGTGTGGGCCTCTTCTACTTCGGGTTATCGTCTTTCAGACATATCTAGGCGTTCCGCATGTTTATCAAGGCGTTCAGCCATTCTGTACGTGAGGACGTCTGCCCAAGGTGGTGATGCCACTCTGAAGAGACTTTTCCATCGATTTTAGGATGTTGCGCATGTCCGATTCTGCATCATCCTGTACTGGCGGTGGCATCGCAGCACCCCCATCCGGGCGGGGTTGTGGGATCTGGATCGCTACTGGTCGAAGGCCAGTTTTGTCTGGGTCTTATCTCCTTTGCCCATGATTGTTGAGTGTAACAACCCCCACTGGTGGCGCTCAGGCACATACACTCTCCCCGGCCTGGCAGTTGTGAATAAATCCTGCGCTGTACCTCCAGACCACCTCAGTGTCCGACTCTGTCTCTTAGCCCAATTGGCCGAGGCCCTGGCCTCACAGCCCTCACAGTGTCCAGCAGATCTCCCATGGCACGATGGTGAACAGAACGCTCCGTCCGTAGACACCCAGCAGAGGGGCACAAAAGATGTGAATTCAGTCCTGTGCCCCCACACATATGCAGGAAACCAGCCTCAGGCCTCTTCCGACCCGCAACGCAACCGCGCAGAATATATAGTGTTGGCGCTAGCAGTAGGTCACCATCAGCAGCACGTCAAAGCTCCAGGGGGTGCAGAGATGATCCTGTTCATGCGCTCCCCCTTGCAGCTGTCCTTAGACTCTAGACCACGGCTGTCTTCCGGACCGCAGCAACCCCATCAGGGCTGGTTAGTGCATGTAAAGAGGGCCCCAGCCTCCAGTGTCGATACGCGTAGCCCAGCCGAGAAGCGGGAGCAAATCGCTCCAGTAGGTCGATCTCCGCTACCGCCTACGGGATCCGGGCAGCTACAAAAGAGGTCAGGCGCCGCCGCCGCACGCAGCACAGGCTCCCCGGCGACTCACACTCTCCCGCTCACCTTCGGCCAACTTCCAGGCCTATCGTAGGGACCCTCGCAGGCACCACCAAGATCCGGGGTACCTCCGCCGGCCACCTGGATAGTCACCGTCAACACAGGCACCAAGGCGGCAAAGTTCCGGTAAGGGCGCTCCGTAGGCCAGATGCTGGCTGCACGTCAAATCGCACACACTGGCAGGAGCCTCCACTGTGGGTCGGGGCTTCTCGGCCCAGATGCCACCAAATCTTAATGGGCAGCGGCTTGCTCTACAAGCCTCGGATCACAGGGCCAGGGGTATCTGCTTCTTCCGCACACCTTCCAACAATAAAATCGCTATCTTGGGAGCGTAATTGATGCTGCTGCTGCAGGATAATTAAAGGATAGGGTTACGACTCTGCAGAGGTCCGGGCTCAAGCGGCCATTACGGTCACAAATTAGCTCCGCCCCCCATTTTATACTAGAATTACGCTTATTCTGTATATCTCTCTGAGAAGAAGTGAGCACGAGTGACTGAGCAAAAAGTACTGTACTGTTTCCACAATCCCGAAGGATCAAAGGTTGTCATGTTCGTTGGTGCCAAAAACTATTCGCTCCTTGTTAAGGTTAGGTTGCTTATAGTGGCACTGTGAGCTAGCTTGGGCTAAAGACTAACAATCAGTCTTGACACCAATCCCTTAGTTTATGTTGTCTAAATGTGCAGATCCTATATATTATTAGGACCTACACAACATGGCGCTGCCAATGTTGGTTTGGTTCTTATTTAACGGTCAAATCTGAGTAGTTCAGTCGTCCTTTCTCAGAGACCCCTACTCACATTTACGCAGAGACCTGTGAAGTGGGGAGGAAAAATCCACCTCAGCTGAGTAGATATACCCTATGTTTTGGATGTAGGTTTATTCAATCTTGGCTTATAGTTCCCCACATTGTTCAAAACCTTATCTCTGCCTCTATAAACTTCCACTCATAATGTCTCAAAGCGCAGACGCTAGCACTAGTGGTGCTAGTAGGGAGGAGGTTAAGCAGGAAGCTGCTATATACATTTCGGAAAATTGCAGAAATGCACTTGCTATAAAATTGGAAACGTTGGTTTCTTAGTATTAGGCAGGACCAGTACCTTCTTGATTGAGGCACACGAGCCATTCAGAACAGAGGTGTTCTATCCTTGGGTTAAATTCCCTCCTGCAGATGCATGCACCTACATGTTTCATTTTTATACTCCAGATGAAATACTAGAGGAATAGTGTCCATACGAGGACACAGAAGTTTCGTTAACTTACCAAGAACATATAAATTGGTTTAAAGTCGTCCTCCCCCGTACCACAGATAAAGTGAGACTCGGTCCGCTCAGCAAAGACAGAGCAACTTGGCCGCTTCTAGCTGCTTACACACCGTATCCAGAGATTGATACATTGCCAGCAGCAGACTTACGTCCATTCGCAAAGAAATAATAAAAGTTTAAAGAAATCTTACCCAGTTCGTAATGAGAACACTCACACTTCAACTTACAAGGGTCACTCAGGCTGATCAACTACAAGGGACCGCAACGAAAATCACCCCACAAACGCTGAACGTGATTATGGGAAGAATTCCCACTAAACATGAGCAAATGCCATTCTGGATAGCACAGAAAATAGCACAGCTGTAGGGCGTTTTTCCACACACTGGCCCGCAAGAAAAAACGGATACTGACAATTTGCTTGTCAATGGGGACAGCTCCCCCGATAGAGAATTGTACCACTTGTGGTACAGCTATCACTACTGTTTATACCAGAATGCATGGTTCCTCTTGTCAATAGCAGTCATACCAGAAGTATTGAGACAAATACAGAATCAGTACAGAGCAGAACCTGCCCTGGACTTAGGGATGAAATTGGAATAATAATGTGTTATGCTGTTTTTATGAACTTTTATAGTCTTCTTTTGAAACTGAATAAAGTTACTTTCGATTGAATTGATAGGCAATTGTGTCCAGGCATCAACAATTATGTTGGCTAACATAAAAGGGAACGCAGCAGTGGTGGCTATGCCCAACGCCTAAGGGAATGCACCCCTGCACAACAGGAGTGAGAATTACCCAAACTTATCAAAGATACCTCTGCATCACTGGGTAGAGATAATTTGGGAGCTAGACCAGTGAAACCACAATTGATTGGTAATCCTGAAAAAGATCACCCAAAGCAAACGACTGATTCTTCTAAAAAGAAATGGGACAATAACCAAGCAAAATGCATCACAATCACGGGTTGGGTCTTCTCGACATGAGCCTTCTGACAGGAAATATAACCTTAGAAACCATGACAATATTAAGAAACCTGACAGGTACCAGGATACCGACACACATTCCTCTTGTTCCTTTCAGGGTTCACCAAAGAACTCAAGAGGTAAGAACGGTCATAACACAGATCAGAAGAGCTAATAAAGGCAAAAGACACACATCGCACTTCAGACTACATTATCAGAAAAGACGATAAACCCAAAGTAAACCTCATATTAAAAAGGTGGCTTGTCTTAAAACAAGAAATGCCAAGGCTACTGAGGACTCGACTATTGAACGGGAAATGGGCTCTGACGATGCTAGACAGTGCAACAGAAGTGACAATAGCTCGCCAGAACCTGATGTAATTTCTGGTGACAGCAGCATTAAATGAGCATATGATGGTGGAAACACCTGATACTAGGGTGTCACACATTGTTATACAAAATAACGCTCCAAATGGCTGAAAGAGATTGGCCACCTGAGCTCGTCATTGATTGCCCAAAGGGGGAAGAGGTAATTTTACTGGCTTTCTCCAACCTGGTTCCAGAATCACTAAAAGACACATACGCGCAGGAGTGGGCAGAAGCACCAGCTCCTGCATTATACCGCAATCATGTAGGGTGGGATGCTGAGTCAACTCTCCATGAAATCCCAGTTAAAACTACTCCTACACCACCGAGGCAGCACCCAATAAATCATGACGCAAATAAACAAGTCAGGGAGATCTTAGATCAACTTGAATACCAAGGTGTTATTGAGAATTGCACCTCGCCTATGGTGGCAGTTGGGTCAATCACCTATATGGGGTCCATAGAGCACTTAATAACATGCCAAGAAGTTCCCTGGGGGGCTGTACTCCATATGAAGTCCTGTTTGGAACTAGAATGTGGGTTTCAGACCTTGATTGTGGCAGCACAGTGGCGGATGAGAAACCTTTTGACATCAATAATCGTTTGGCTGTTTTACAGGGACTCAATGAATTCCAGGCATTACAAAGCAACGTCAAAGTAAGACACACCCACCAATGGGGAAGTGAAAGCTGTTTCGGCAAGACCTGCCTGGGTCCCAAAGATTGGGGACCTGGTCAGATAAAAAATTGTGGACAAAAAGAATTTGGGCCATTGTACAGAGCGCCTGTACCTGTCATGGCTGTCAAAGGAACAAGGAAAGTACTTCTTCCGCCCCTTGCCGTCAAGAAAGAAAAGAGTTTTGTCTATATTGATCTGATCAAACTACACTATGTGGCCAATACTGAATAGTAGGCCGCATGGGCTCCTGTTTTACAAAACCTGCTGAGCTACCAAAGATAGATTGACATGCATCTGGCTACTTCCTTGATTTTTAAACTTTCTCATTCGATCCAAGTGAACCTGAGTCACCACCAGCTCCTGTCTCCCACAAACAAAAACTACGCTATTTCTACCTTTGGCTGAAAGAGCCTTACTCTGTTAATCCCTGGCTACAGCTCTGGATTGCAATTAGTGTACTTTTACTGGACATTATCTCCAAAGACGCTCCGCAGTGCAACATGTGAACTTAGTCCTAAAACAACAAGCATCATCACATCGTGAACAGAGAGACCTGTCCTTAGTGAACATTACAGCAGTTCCTGTTCCTGAGGGAATAGTTTGGGATAGGGTTGCATATGATGTGCATGGTCCAACTGAACTTTTAAAAATACCATACTTGTTTAAAACTTTTTTAAGTGATATCATTCCCTCCAGTACTTTCTCTGATAATTGGGACTTTGAAACTCTAAATACTACGCTGTCAGATTTAGAACAATCTGCCGTGTTTTCAAGTAATGAGTTTAATGATGATACATCTGATTTTGACACCATGTATTGTTACCAACACTATGGTCATCATTTCCTACACAAAGCAAGTATCCCATGTAATATTTTCTCTTACCATCAATGGGAACATTGTCCGAAACCACCTAAAGGTAGATCACAAACATTTGCACAAAAGTTTACTTATTTTTCTGGGTTTAGCACTTCAGATACGAGATCTTATTATTATAAGCTTACACCTACACCTGCAAAGAAAAATATGCTAACATGAAACAGATATATTCTGCTTCCTTTATTTCCCAGCTTTAGAGGTTTTGGACTTTTTGGAGGGACACAAAAAGGCAACAATCTCTCTGGGGACTAAAGATTGGCACATCCAGGGAACTGAGGCCTTATTTAGAGCATGCCTCATACCACAGCAAATTATCTTCCTGTACAACACAGTGCAACAGATTTCCTGTCTTGGACTAGCCCAGATAAAGGACTTAAACACACCTAGGATTCCCTCACTGAGAAACTGTGAGGGGTGGCGAAACTTTACACAACATAGTGAGGATACACTAGATGACATTCTACATGACGGTTCATAAAATTCCTCAGACCCCAGTTGGAAGGGATGGTTGGTTTGGCCTATCGACACAAATACATGTCAGTCAAAATTCAGCAGTACCACCAATGGGTTTAGTATCCTTAGGCCTGACCTACACTGCGTACAAACAGAACACTCAGGTGGTGACATCTTACAGTGATGGGAAGTTATGCCTAGAGTGGCTAGAAACCTCAACACTGTCCCAGATGAACCAACACTTGTCCTTACTCTCTAATGACATGGATCTTAGGGATTTTTTGTTAGGTCCTCAGAAGCGCTTCTTATATGCTATTTACAAGGAAGTATGGAAAATCTCTCAACAAGAAGCTGCTGAGAGATTGCGTGAGATTGACAGGATTAAACTAGAAAAGGCTTTGACAGTGGTCAACAAAGGCATGACCAAACTGACATTCAGGATTCATTCTCTGGACAACATTGTGTCTTCTGCAAAAGATATAATAGAACAGGATTTGTCTATTCTTCAACATGGGCAATCGCAATTGCGATCCATTCTATTATTGAGTTGGACGCTGCAATAACTGTGTTCTGGTCATGTGCCATGTCAGCATATCAACAGTATGTCTCTGTTTTCTGCATACAAACAGACAAACAAAAATGGTACAAAGATATACAAAGTTTACAATGCTACACATTGAAAAATTGGACCAATTACCTTTTGCCGAGGTTGAGTCACCCTCCACAGAATGGTTAATTCTTGGCCATATTACACTGCCAGTCACGACATTCCAATTTCAGTACTGTCTGCAGTATCACCAGGTAGGCAGGTTTGAAACATTGGGAGAGGGGTACATACATGAATCTTGGGAATTACCATACAGATTAAGATTCAGGAATGGGAAGCCTGACGAGTTCTTTAGGTGGGTCTCTAATTTGTCATGATATTATGTTTCATGGAGCATGTAATGCTTCAGTTTCAAACCTATCATGTCACTTGAATGGTTCCCCAGCTGCTGTGATTTATCCAGGGTTCAAACTGCTCTCAAATGGGAGTTATTTGAGGTTGAATGATCAAGGTTGTTGTGGGATGCTGCCAGGCATCACATATCTGGTCACAATAAGTTCCACGGTTACTTGTATGCAAGTATTGTTTCCACCGACCTACACAGTCAGGGACTCGCTAATATGGCCTTCATTGAATGTTTCCCTTATTCGGTTTGATTCACTGAGCAGACTGAAAGCCATGCTTTTACAGAGGGATGTGGCCTTGACCGCAGCCCGAGAGACATTTGCTCTCCAGGTTGCAAGGTCTTCAGCTGAGATACAAACACTAGTCCGAACGAATTTCCCGCTCCATTTCAGAGAAATTGTGCATCGTATCTTAAACATGTCTGATACGAGTGGAAGTGTGCACCTATTCAAGAGTATAGGTTCTGGACTATTGATCACCTTTCAGAAAATCTTTGGAGTAATCCCATCATTTATACACTCCGTATTAGGAAGCATTTTTGGAGGGCTTCCACTGATCCTACTCCTTGTAATGGGTATCCTGGTTGTAATTTTCCTGCTATGCAATGGACATCCCAGTTTCCAAAGCGATATAAAAAAAACTCCTGGTGCGACTTTACAGTGAGCGCATGGTACTCCATCAGGCACACCTCTGCTTTGGGAGCTAAGCGAGCATTGGTTCCTATCATTCAGAACAGTCTGGGTTGACTGCATCTTGCCTGTGCTCCGCTGTCTATTCTGTGAATGCGAATGCGTGTTGGGGATATGTGTCTAACACTTTTATCGGTTGCGCCACCAGACGTAGACATACTACTGGACCCCTCAAAGGCCCACATATTACAGTGTCCTCAGTGTACTCCCATGGTGATGTCGGCATTCTTGGAGCCACTGTGGGATGCTTTAGCTCCTGTTGGAATCGACACCGGCTCTGCAACATGCTCACAGGTGTGGAGTGCTTCTTCAGCGGCTGCTGTGGAAACCGTAGAAGATCACCTTTGCTCCATTGACCTGATCCAAGAGGTGGTAAGGTGACCGTTGTCTGCGAAGGCAAGCAACAGTGATGTTGTGTCTCTCCACACAGAACACATAAACAATTGGCTCTTTGTGTGATGGGAACAATTCAGCCTTTTTCCAAAACAAATTGAAACATTTTTAGTTTTTAGTTTTCTTTTCCTTGCTCTCACTGATCTCCATGGCTTTCTATGTGCTCAGTTAGTCTTTACAGTATATGGACTATTTAGAGGACTTATAAGTTTTAATTGACTTTTTACATCACTTTTACATATACCATGTTTTTTACATTTGCTTTTTAACAAAGTTTTTATGCTTCTTAGACAGGCATATTTTGTGATTAGTTTCTCTTATCGTCCTTCGGATGAGGAGTGGGTGTTATGAGCCCCAACGTACCCCATTATAGGACGAGGTAGCTGTACGACCTTTTACCTACATTTGTTCTACCTTGCTTCACATAACTAGCCAAAAGTCAGCGCCAGAGCAGTTATGTGCCAGATAAATGTTGTGTGTTTTTTGTTCAAAAACTAGCCTCATTTATTATGCATGAGGATTCTTAGTATCACACAGCAGGACTTCCATCTTCTGCATAATAACTCTGTACAAAAGTCACCCTATCGTCATTCTTGAACGACAGCCCCACAGTGCCATTACACATCAAGGTAGCCCCCCTGAGGGTACCTCTTGGGTATATAAGCATCACATCTTCGCGGGGCAAACCAGAGGAAAAGCTGCCATGCTGACATGAGACGCTGAGGTCCCTGCATGCAGAAACTCCAGCACACAGTGATCTGACATCCCTTGCGGGGTGTTCAACTTGTGACCAAGAGGGATCTTTCATTCTTTCCCATCAGGTAATGGGGTTTGCTGCTTCCTGGAGGATTCTTGGCTTCACACCTACATACATGCTTAGTACACTTAGTAGGGTTTGCATCTTGGGAGTACGTTTGATTATTGCTATGTATCTACATGCCAGCTTATATTTGCTGTTTTAGCACCATCGTAGAATTCTACCATTTATATACTTGGCCAGTCCTTGCAATTGTATATATCTGTTTCTGTCTAGTGGTTGTTGCAGCACATTTATTTTATACTGGAATGACGCTGGTTCAATAAATGCATATTGAAAACATCCCCCAACGCTTATTCTGTATATCTCTCTGAGAAGAAGTGAGCATGAGTGACTGAGCGAAAAGTACTGTACTGTTTCCATGATCCCTGAAGGATCAAGGGTTGTCCTGTTCGATAGGGCCAGAATATTCGCTCCTTGGTAAGGTAAGGGGGCTTATAGTGGCACTGTGAGCTTGCAGGTCTAAAGGGTAACCTATCCTGTGGGGGTGTCTGGAATCAGTCTAGACACCAATCCCTATGTTTATCTTGTCTATACACACAAATCCTATGTGTTGTTAGGAACTACATGACAAAAGAGCCAGCTCACGCAAGCCCCTAATTTATTTGGCCTGCTGTGGGTGTCCTGAATGGGCACCCACTTTCAAAAAATAGCTTGCTCCTGCCAGCACCCTCCAAAAGAGCTGGCTGGGGAGCCGAAATGGACCACAGAGGCTTTGGTGGTCCGCAGGGGCCATGGTGGCCGTGGAGCTGCCGACAAATGCCATGTTATGGGTGCCCCGGTAGAAGGGACAGGAGCACCAGCAACCATTTTTTAATTTTGTGGAGGGCTGCACGAATCCCAGCAGCCCCACTTTCGTGGGTCATGGAGTCCATGACCTCAGGAGTGGGTACCGTCTGTTTTTTAAAGCACTCTGAGCTGAAGCCGTATGCTTGTCAGCTGGAGTGCAGGGACCCCTTGTGTTTGGTTCTATGGCTGCTCTTTGTGGTTAACCCAATTTTTAAATAAAATTAAATGCTTTATTAAACATAATGTAATACAATTACGATTATTAAACATTTAAGAGTGGGTTTGTTCATTTAGTATGTTTTAACCGACATTTTCACCTAATTATGTCTCTTAAACCTTTGTATTTTTTCAAAGAATCCACACACACCTTACACACTATCACACACCTAGGCAACATTGACAAGATTTTATTGTTTTCTTATTTTTACAAAGGCACCAATTATAATTGGAAAACTCACTAAGGACGAATTAGAGAGATTGTTCATCTTTCTCTAATCAATTTTCTAATCCGTTCAAAAGGTAAATAGGAAGTGAAGGTATTGGCAACAGCTTATTGAATCTGAATAGGGGCGCACTGCAGTTTAACGTTGTGAGAAGTACTCCTGTCACACAATAAATACCTTGTCCTGGCAAGTGTTTCCGGTCTCTAGGACTGGATCTTTTTAGGGGTTCATGTGTTATTTGTAAATTCCTCCACGTCAAGTTGGGAACCTCCTGTAAAATCATGGGACATGTTCTGTCTAGAACCAAAGTCCTGGGAAAGGGATTTTTTTCTACAATCAGTTAAACTCTGTTTTACCTATAACTTCCAGCCCTGTGGTGATCCCTTCCTCTATCAACTATTTAGCTCAGATTATGTTTCCCAATTTTGTTTTTGTTTTATCATTTATTTTCAAAATTGGACAGTTTATACCGTGTGACAGAATAAACTGTTGCAGCGCCATTAAAAAATTATCTATTAAAATACTTTTCCAAAATCACACTTAATACAGTTGTTCATTGATGTTCTACAGCAGCCTTAGTTCAGATTCTTATCGCACTTTAGTGCATGGGAGTCCTCCAAGAGGTATGCTTCTTTCATCTACTTTACCTGAACTTGGTGGCTTTATGTGCTGCGAGTTTGTGATTACAGGCTGGGTGCACTTTTCAACTTTCCATTGCAACCCAAGAAGGTGGCTTTGTTTAAGGCATATGCCTAGTGTGGCAAGTGGAATATCTCTGATGCTGCCCCCTTATACGCTAATACAGGGCTCAACTCCGACTGTACCTGCCGGATCCCAACATCAGTGGTGGCTGGTGACATTCAAAAGTGGTAGGGCATAAAAATTGTGTCTGCGTGCCTGTCGCGATCGAGCATAGTGAGCAAGCCTGACCGGCATACAGGAGCTCAGAGGGGTTCTCCCCCAGGGAATTTATTGAAAAAAGAGTAGAGAAATGGTGCATTTACAAATTTGAGAAAGCAAGAAGCTTAATAAAGCAATTGTGAACGTGTAGCAATGACATCAATAAAGAGACTTCATATGATCTTGACGTGGGTAGCTGCTTATTCAGTATAACCACAGAACTTCATAACAGACTTAGAGATAACAATGCAGAGTACTACAGGGAGAGTGATAAAAGTAGAACATGCGAGACATTTTACCTTAACCTGTCTCCAGCTGGAATCTGACATGCCTTTTGTATGCTGGGTATGCACCTGCTTGTAATATCCACACACTATACAGGATAGTGCTATTTTGTATAATTTTCACAAGCATCAGATGCATTTGATGAATTAATGATTTGTGCACGTTTATTAGATATGGGTAGAATTAAGGGACAATAACCCGGGTAGATAAGTCGTAGCATGACTGGTCTGAATAAAGAAAGCTATTCAGGTACATTACAGGAAGACACTGAAAAGAAATTGGCATTTTCTATGTTTCATTATGTAGTGTTAGAAACAGTATATCTATAGAGGACTTTAGTTTACAAACATTCACTCTGTTTTGTCCCATCCACGCATCTACATTTAGGAATCAGTGGAATTTAGAAAAAATAGATGTGAGGAATTAATCTTCTCCTTAATAAGCTTTGGAGTCAACGTTTTAAGCAGTGGAAGCTAAGATATTGCCATTACCTGCTGGACCAAAAAACACGGAGACTCTAAAAATCTGCATCATCTATGGCTGACAGCGTATTGAGCTTGTGACTGGGCGCATGTTGCAGAGATGTGGGGTCTGTATTTGAAATTAATAAACTCAGCACCTTTGTGCACAGAGAAAACAGAACCTAAAACGTGCCACGCTTGGAGTATTTAACAGAATGTCATTAATTTCTGCCTCCTCCAGGTATAACCCCAGCTGCCTTTGAATGAATGAGTGAATCTTTCTGTTCACCTGAACGTAATCTTCGAAGTCTAGAAATCAGGAGGCGATTCGGAGGGCTTGTGTGGGAATAGGACTAAGCATGAGCGAATTTTGCGGATCTCGCGTTCGCGAATTTTGCGGATTTGCGAATTCGCAATCGGCAAAATCCGCGAATTCCCGCGAATTTGCGGATTTTTTTTTTTTGTGTTCGCCCGTGTTTCTGCCAGTTCGCGAGGGTTTTTACAATTTCGCAATTTGCGAACTTACCTGTCGGGTCGCAAGTTTCACGAACTTGTTGTTTCTACGTGTCCAGCCTGTTTGGGACACTCTTCTTCATCACTGCCACTCTCTGTCACCACTGCCACTCTCTGACTACTCATGCCACCCTCTGGCCCACCCATGCCACCCTCTGTTTCATCACCACACCCTCTGGTTGTCCAGTGTACATTATTTTCGGCAAAGCAAAGCACACCTTCCCTGCCTCAAGTGACCTGAATTAATTTGGGGCTGATTAATGTGTCACAGAATATTTTTTTAGCTGGCACCTGCTTCCTTAGTGCGCCCTGATTAGTGATCTTTTGCACTTGCTAAGTGCTTTCATTGTTGCAAAATTAGTTACAACACCTGCCCTGCCCCAACTGACAATAATGAATTAGGGGCTGATTAATGTATTTTAACTTCCAGCCTGGCTCCTGCTTGTCTCCCTTAGCTGTAATTCAGGACCTTTGTGGCATATGTGTAACTATTCTGAGGTTCAGAGCAGGGTCACATAATAGTTGCAACTGGCAACTGAACTCTGGAGGGGCCCCTCAGGAAGCACTACAGGAAATGGCTACTAATGATGAGCCTGAACTTTTGAACCTGGCAAGTAGTTTCAGTTTTGCTAAGATCGTATTTCTGCAATTTAGCACTTATTCGCGGGGCGCGAAGTTGTACTGGGAAGCCGCGAACTCACGCGAACAGTGCGAGCAGTGCGAGCAAAATCCGCTGCTCGCGGATTTGCGGATTTTGCAGGAGATTCGCGAATCTCGCGGATTGCGGATTTCCCGAAAATCCGCAAAATCCGCGAGCGAAACGGATTTTCCGCCCATGCCTAAATAGGACAGGCTCTGGGCACTGCGAGTCTCCCTCATTTATACTCGGCTCACCAGTACATTGCAGGGGCAGCCGCTGCCAAAATAAACTGGTGAGGCCTCGCGCAGGGACAAATAATATAATAATAATAAAAAAAAACACTTAACTCATGCTGAAGGTCCTGCTGCCTCAGGAAAGAAGTATGAGGAAGTTAATGGGCTACTCCCACCCAATCCAGACGCTGCTCTCAGCATGAGAGCCTCGCCAGCAGTGGCCTTGGTAGGTGCTCTGTTAGTCACTGGTAGCCTTTGCCTTTTCTCCACCTGGCTGTACAATACAGCTGGGTTGGAGATATCAAAGTGCGCATGACCGTTTGGCCGACCCAAGGCGGCCGGCCAAACCGCCATGTGCACTTTCAGTGCCCAACAACTCGACCTGTACCTGATGGCTGTCACCCAGGATGCCTGGTTAACCCTCAAGAACCAGGGCCGGACTGGGAACCAAAACCGGCCCTGGCAAAGTGCTCAGCCGGCCTCCTGGGGGGGTGGCCGAGCTGTTTGCCACGGTTGGTTTCGGACGATTTCGTTACAGCGGCCGATATTGCAGCTATGCTGCAAATATGGTGAGGTAACAAAACCCGTCTCCAATCCTAGCGGCCCACCAGGGAAATGCCTGGTGCCCGCTACGGCCAGTCCGGCCCTGTCAAGAACTCTTCGGCATCAGCTGTCAGAGGAAAAGAAATTATGATACAATTATTCTATGATTGTTTTATTTTTCTTCTGCAGTGAGTGGGGTGACGCTCCTCTGACATTGCACGGGAGCTGCTGCTGGTACACTGCCTTTTTCACATTATTTGCTCATGTGGTGTTTTGGACTGAGCAGATAATGTGTGCTCGTTATTTATTAAAGACCGCATCTTTCAGGAAACATACGGTTTTCTGGAGGCCGCTTCTCTGTGCGTACATTCTGCGGTCTTACACTGCATCTGTGGTCAGAATCTTTAAAAGAGCTCATGGAAGGAGGGAGTTTGACTATGCATCCTTACTTCCTCTTGCTTTACAGTCAAGCTGCCCTGTGAGCATGCCTTTCATTTTCTTAGCTCCCGGTCATTAATAATTTATCTAAATAGATCTAATGTGTGCTGAAGAAAGGCTTAATGGTTATGTCAGTCAGGACTCAAACTCTTGACCTGCTGATCACCATATATATACATATTTTCTTTTTACATAACTATCAACGTTTGAGAGGTCTTTCCCAAAGACTCGCATTTTTAATGACATCAGAGCAGCTGCCACACACAAGGCCATTAATGTACGATTTCCTTATAAACTGCCAGTAAACACGGTGTCTGGCGAACACACAAGACATTCAAGCTTCCATAAATAGGTCAGTTGGAAGAGGATAATCGATAATTTGCGGTGAAATTGAGTTCCCAAGATCCAACATTTCACTGCACATTATCCCTAGTCTTACCCAAGAAATCTGCTTTTTAAAGCTCAAAAGGGACTTAAACTAAAAGTTTAAACACACTCACCATCCGGTCCCACTCTCAGCACAGAACACAATGAGTGTTTCTTCGCCTCAGGCCTTTCTCCAGTAGTGCATGCCGTGGGTGAGTTACCCTACCACGCTCAGGCCCAGTCCCACACCCGCAGCGTGAGGATTGACTGGGTCAGGGGCTGCCAACGCTCATTTGGAACCGTGGCGGATGTGGCCACAATCCCGTGGGCTCCTACATTGTAGAGCCTGGTGAGGGTTCAAGTGTGCATGTCGGGCTGGTCGGAGCAAGGCACCTGCCCAACCTGACATGCGCACTTCACCCCTAGGAGGCCCCCCGAAACCCAGTGGCAGCTCCCCTGCTAAGGAGGAGGAGCTTCTTCCCACTACCTTCAAGCAGAAAAAGAAAGGAAAAAATAAAAAGATAACGTAATGTTATCATTTTATTTAGTCCTCCTGCTTCGGCAGCTTGCTTGAGGGGGCTGGGCTGAAGAGCAGGGGAGGAAATGTACAACCCCTCCTCTCGGGACGCCCAAACCAGTCATGTGCACTTTCCCTGTTCTCTATGCAAGCTGCATTACAGACTGCCAGGAGAACATGCCCACACCTCCAGCCCCCGGCTGAGCGCTGTGTCACGGATTGGTTAGGGGATCCTGTGTACCCGTTCCTGGAGTCGATGAGAGCAGGAACAGAGATGCGCGACCCGGTGGGAAGGTAACTGTTTTTGCATTTTTTTAAAGTTGTGACCCTCACACCCCCTACATCCCCCTGAACACCCCTGCGCCTGCCTGCCACCCGAGAGCCATGCCACCCGCCACTGGCCCCCCATGTAACTTCCATGCCCAGTTCATACACTGCACTGTGGCAAAAAAAAAAAAGATGGATTCAGCATTACTAATTAAACAATTTTAGGAAGGCAAACAAATAGGGGTTAACTCACCTGCGCCCCCATAAAGTAACCGTCACTGAGTTGGCTCGGTTATCGACATCCACATCTTCAACGTCAGAGGTTGGCCACTGCTCCTTCTCAATCTGCATTGATGTTAAAGACTGAAAAAGTAGCCCGAAGAGCACAACAAGATATTGCAGAAAGTCAGGGGAAGGACAAAAAGGCCAAGGAGAGACAAATGGAGATAGAAAGAGAAATGCCAAGAAGGAAGGATACAGTGAGGCAACGCTTGACTAAGAGAGACATTTGTCCCAGGAGGAGAGGAACAGAAACTACCAGAGTATAGATTATGTCAGAGAAGCAGATCCCCATGAAAGATGAGAAGAGAATTCTTGGCATTCAGGTGTCCAAGTAGGAACCCGCACTGTTAAAAGTGAAGATCAATCCCTCAGAAGGAGTACACAGACACCTTTCAGGAAAGATGAAGGATGTAGGAGTATAGGAAATTCCCTGTCCTACCCCACACCTCCAATTGACTGTGCCATGAGTTAGAAAGCTGGACAATGATTTCAAAGATCCAGGCTTCCTATTTGCACTGGAGCAGGCACCAGATAAAATATCAATTACCCTGTCTCTGCTAGACATGTGTAGGAAAAAGAGGAAATCCTCTTTAAGAACATGATAGGGCCACCAAGGCAAGGGCCCTGGACTCTGTCCCCACATGCCTTTAGTATTTCAGCCGCATGCCTGTACTGGATTTGATGCCTGTTCATGAAGTGCACTCATAGTCGAACAGCAGGAGGACATGGGCATGGCAATATCTGGGATGACATCCCTTAACATACAGCAGGCAGCGTGGCAGTGCTACATATCAGATCTGCCAAGGAGCAGCAATATGGCAAAACAACTAATGTTCTGGGCTATGACCAGCAGGAAGGAGGTAGTCATAGTGTAACAAAGTGCAAGTTGGCTTGTTAGCAGGCTCAGGATGTATTCCTAAAGATGGCAGGCATCATTTTCAATCAAATTACCCACTACCAGGCCCTCTGTTACCAGGTCCAGTTGGGGCTACAGGCCAAGGTACTTGACATGCTCTTTAACAGTGAATAGATGTTTTATATTGTAGAAGATGAGGCAGTCCAGTCCATGAAGACGGACACCAACATAGTGAAGTTATGTTAGCCCTGTTTCCATTTTGTGGACCAGGACTTAGGTTCACAGAACCTCAGAGGTTTTCACCTCCAACCATCCAGTGGCCTGCCCTATGCCTATGAGCAACAGTCCAGCCCCTTCTATTCCACCAAGGGCTCAAGTCTTTCCAGTGTCCTAAAAGAGGAGGATCACAAACCCATGGATTCAACTGACAGACCCATGGATCCACTGGCAGAGCCAAGGTTCATCTGAAAGTGATTGGTCAGAGTTTTTGTACTCTTTGCTATATAGGGATTATTACCTACAAAGCCTTGATATAAGAAGCAGAAGCAACCACTCCAGACAAATGGGTGATGGACATTTGACTTTTTGATGTCTTGCCATATGCTGGAATTCATAGAGAAGCTGGCCTCCGGCCGTGAGGAATTAAGTAAGAGCTGTTTCAGCTAGGACATGAAATAAACTCGAGAAAATACTCCAGGCACTTCCCAGTACCGAAGACGAACGAAGATGTGCAGTCCATCAGACGTGCTTCACAAACAAGTTCATCTGAAAGCAGTCAATCAAGAAAGTAACATCATCATAGAAAGTGGATGTCATCATTGGACATTAAAGATGACGTCTTTCACATTCATCGGAATGAATTGAAATTCCTCAGGTTCAGCGTTGACCAAGGGCACTGGCAGTTCAAGGAACTAACCTAAGGATTGCAACCTTTTCTCAGGGTGTTCATGTAGAATCTAGCACCTCGCAGGCAGAGGATCAATATCTTCTCTACCAGAAGAAAAGAGTGATAAAAGTGCCATTATTTGTGGAGGCTAGGGCAGCCGACTAGGAATGCAGCTGTTTAACATCTAGAAGGCCCTTTTAAATCCACTGGAGTAAATCATCTTCCTTGCTGCACATATGAAACCCAGGTGGTGAATAATAAAACCGCCAGAACAGAATGCATACCTTGCTGGAGGGAGAGGTCAGCAGGAGAGAGGCAGTCAACCAAGTGACAACCAGCCAGTTAATGACCCTACTGTGCCTCATGTCATCCTGACTAATCATTTTACAGCAAGCCCTGCAGGAAGATCTTCACCAGTAATGGACGTAACTAGCCTTGTATTAACAGGAGAAAGTTGATCTGGCATCAGCATCCAACGAGCAACATGCATTTCTGCCTTCATCTGTCTTGGTGGTCATGAACCTAAACCTGCTCCCAGCCTGTGACCTTTCTGCTGTCTGCCTCTGAAGGTGTGGGTGTTCATGGATGATTTCCTCGACAGTTGCAAGGATACCCGGTCTTCCCGTCAGTCAGTGGACTGAAAACACTTGAAAGAACACTACGAATAAACTTGCTGGATTTACAGACGACATGCATCACAAGAGCAATTCAGGTAAATGTCACAGGAAGAATGAACAGTGTTAGTCATGACAGACAATAACATTATGACTAGGTATAACATATGGAAGCACACTTGCTGGCCATGTCCAGGGATGGACAAGAAATCTGGATGTTGGCTGCCAAATGGAATCATTTTCTTGATGGTACAACACCAGACTGGAATAAAAACCAACATGGCTGACAAACTCTACAGGTCAAGGTCCAACTCGAGTGGTAGCTGCAATTCACAAGTAATGGAACTTCCCAACAACAGATCCTTTCAAATCAAAGAGAATTGAATTTGATTCCTTTGTTCTCAGGTTTTCAGCAACAGCTGTTTCTTGGAAGTGCTTAGTAAACTTAGTAGGAAAGACACAACATGTGTTCGTATCAGTTCCATTGCTGCACCAGATAGTGCGGAGACTGATGAAGTGCAGAGACTGATGACGTGCAATTTACAAAGTATCTTGAAGTTCCTGAACTGGGTGAGGTAGACCGAGTTTCCAAGCTTCATATGCTGAGAAACTCAATTTAGGCTGCTGGCACCCATTCATCTCCTGAGCAGAATGAGAGTTTTGGAGATGCGGGCTAACTCAAGGAGAAGCTCTTTTAAAACAACGTTTGATCTGAAATGGAAAAGTACAGAGGGAACCATGTGAACTGTTGCAGATTTGCTGGGCTTACCAAACATATAAGTGCAAAATGTGTCCCTAAAGTGTATCTGGTGAGGATATCTCATTTTAGAAAGAGGCCCAAGAAATTGGTGGGATGCTGATGTGGAAACCAATACTGCAGAGGGTTATCAGTGCTGAAGAACCTATTTTGTTGATGGTGCAACTCTTCCCCTTGCCCAGATATATATTGCTTAATATTCTTTTCGAACAGCACACGAGTCTACAAAAGAGGGGGTACAGCAGAAGATTCAGTTAGGTCCTGAAAAGGTGGTCCTCAAGCACTTTTCTCTAGATTCACATGCAACCCTCCCAGCAAGATGTCCCATATGTTTTATTTTTGGTGTTGCTCATATGTGGCATGCTTAGAATCTGGACAAAGCATGTGCTGGAGAGAGGGGTTATTGTGGCATGCTTAGAATCTGGACAAAGCGGTACAAAAAGGGGTGGTGATGGACGGAGCATCGGAACCAATCAAACACTCACACCCAGTCAACAGATCTGGGTTTAATCCATTACCGTTCTTTAGCCCACTCTGCCACCCCAGTTCAGGCATGGTCATATGCAAATCAGTCTGACCCTGTGCCTCATGGGAACAGTCCAGCCCGAACTGCCAAGCCATGCCTTCCCTGGACCGGAAACAATCTTCCTAGGACCGGTTTCTGGCATTACAGCCGTCTTCAGCCAGGCTTGCTTGAATCCAGTGGCAAAGTGAGCAAGGGACTCACGTCTGAGCATACCCTGCCAACTTAAGGCGAACAAAGTGGTACAAAAAGGGGTGATGATGGACGGAGCATCTGAACCAATCAAACACTCACACCCAGTCAACAGATCTGGGTTTAATCCATTACCGTTCTTTAGCCCACTCTGCCACCCAGTTCGACATGGCCATATGCAAATCAGTATGACCCTGTGCCTCAAGTGGGAATAGTCCAGCCCGAACTGCCAAGCCATGCTTTCCCAGGACCGGAAACAAGCTTCCTAGGCCCGGTTTCTGGCATTACAGCCAGGCTTGCTTGAATCCAGTGGCAAAGTGAGCAAGGGACTCATGTCAGAGCATACCCTGCCAACTTATGGCGAACAAAGCGGTACAAAAAGGGGTGGTGATGGACGGAGCATCTGAACCAATCAAATACTCACACCCAGTCAACAGATCTGGGTTTAATCGATTACCGTTCTTTAGCCCACTCTGCCACCTCAGTTCAGACATGGCCATATGCAAATCAGTCTGATCCTGTGCCTCATGGGAACAATCCAGCCAGAACTGCCAAGCCATGCCTTCCCTGGACCGGAAACAAGCTTCCTAGGACCGGTTTCTGGCATTACAGCCGTCTTCAGCCAGGCTTCCTTGAATCCAGTGGCAAAGTGAGCAAGGGACTCACATCTGAGCATACCCTGCCAACTTATGGCGAACAAAGCGGTACAAAAAGGGGTGGTGATGGACCATGTCCATCGACTGTTGTTTTTGCATTTGTCACCTCGAGTGGGATGGGTATGATCAGACGTGAGACCCATGCTCTCCACACCACTGGAGTCAAGCTATCCTGGCTGATGACGGCTGATAGCCAGAAACCGGTCCTAGGATGCTTGATTCCAGTCCAGGAAAGACATGGCTTGGCAGTTCGGGCTGGACTGTTCCCATGAGGCACAGGGTCAAGACTGATTTGCAAATGGCCATGTCTGAACTGGGGTGGTGTGGAGTGCAAAAAAACGATGGATTTAGGCCCAGATCTCTGTACTGGGTTGAATGTATGACATTGTTCTGCATTCTGTCCATCAACTGTTGTTTTTGCATAGAATCTGGACAAAGCAGGTGCTGGAGAGAGGGGTCACTGCAGGTCAGGGAGCTGAAAGTGAATTCAGTTAACGGCAGAGTCCCTAAGGCTTTGCAAATATCTGTACTACACAACACATGCCCAGCTTAACATTTAGGGCACCTTCTGAGAGACTGTTTGCCCCTCTGCTAGTAACAGTGTGGGTGCAGGGCAAATGAGTCTTCACATATGAATGGGGCCACAGCTCTGTAGAAATTAGAATAGTCCCTCTTAACATTACACAGCATAGCCACAAAAGGGACGGCGCAAGCATCTGCTACCTCAGGGTGGTGGGGAAAAATGAAAGTGGTGAGATTCAATCCTTCAATGTTTGCTACAGTTTTACTTGGACTAATTATTTATATTGGTATAGAAAACACACATTTGTCTATATTCTCCATGTGTACGCGTGTTTCCACTATGATGGGTTTTCAGTCAGTCATTCCCCTGCTCCTATCACACTAGCTAGTTTCAGTATTGTTGGTGACATTGAGTGCCTACTATTCTGGGTGAGTTTGGCTCCCCCTCACATTCGTTTCCAGCAATGTTATTGAAAAAGGTACCTTTTATAGTGCACTTAAACAGTAAATGGATAGAGCACAGAATTACTGGGGGTAAGGGACACCTCCCCCAAGTATGTATCGAAAATGGTGTAGTTTAAATCCTTTTCGGTGTTGTGCTAAAACAGCATATGGCTTAAAGAAACGTTTAAAGGTGGCTTTTGGGATGTCCCTAGGGCGTGCTGAGTAACTGGGAAATGCAGCATTTTGAAGAACATTTAGGCAGTAACACGAGTCAGATCACAAATGAATTAAATAATGTACGACAGGCCCTCTCCCTCTGCTTACTGCTCATGTGCCTAGCTAGCTTCATTTCTTAGGTTCACCTGCTGTGGGAGAATGTAAGGCTGACTTTAAAATCTCTCAGAAGACCGGCTGAGGACTCCCTGGTACTTCATCTAATTGTTTCTCTCTGCCAGTACCTGGGCCGGCTGCGGTAGTAGTGTGTGGCTACTCAGCAGAGAGGAGACTAGGAACTACAACACAGTTAATCTTGATGCAGCTGGCGAGAGAGGTACTGCAGAGAGCTGGCTCAACCTGGGCTTTTCCAATCAATGACGTTTATGGCGAACAATGACTTTTCGAAGTAATTTTCACCCCATTGGCTACGCTGTGACGTGCCAGTCCTGACCCTTGTCATTATAGATTCAGAAAAAGGGGTGGTGATGGACAGAGTATCTGAATTAAGCAGAACACTCCTACCCAGTCCAAAGATCAGGGCTTGATCCATCACCGTTTTTTAGCTCACTGCACCATCCCAGCTCAGAACCTTGCTACATGCAAATTAACCTGTCCCTGGCCCAGTCCATCATGGGAACAGGGCAGACCAAACTACCAAGCCAATTCTTATACTGGGAAGGAAACAAGCTTCCGGGGACCGGTTTCTGGCATTTCAGCCGTCTTCGGCCCGGCTTGCTTGAATCCTGATGGTGCAGTGAGCAAGGTACTCACATCTGAGTATACCCTTCCACGCTTATGGTGAACAAAACGATTCAGAAAAGGGGGTGGTGATGGACAGAGTATCTGAATTAAGCAGAACACTCCTACCCAGTCCAAAGATCAGGGCTTGATCCATCACCGTTTTTTAGCTCACTGCACCATCCCAGCTCAGAACCTGCCTACATGCAAATTAGTCTGTCCCTGGCCCAGTGCATCATGGGAACAGGGCAGACCAAACTACCAAGCCACTTCTTATACAGGGAAGGAAACAAGCTTCCGGGGACCGGTTTCTGGCATTTCAGCCGTCTTCGGCCCGGCTTGCTTGAATCCTGATGGTGCAGTGAGCAAGGGACTCACATCTGAGTATACCCTTCCACGCTTATGGTGGACAAAACGATTCAGAAAAGGGGGTGGTGATGGACAGAGTATCTGAATTAAGCAGACCTGGGCTTTTCCAATCAATGACGTTTATGGCGAACAATGACTTTTTGAAGTAATTTTCACCCCATTGGCTACGCTGTGACGTGCCCGTCCTGACCCTTGTCATTATAGAGGCAGCACAACGTATTCCTTGAAAAATAGAGATCACTTAAAGGACAGTAGCCGCCATCCTTCCCGCAGCCTGCAAATGGCCACCTGCACATATATAACTAGCTCCTCCTCTCCAGCGCCGGCTCCTTCACAATGGCAGAGGTGCATTGCCTCACTAGCCCAGAGCCAGCAGCTGAAAAATGAAACAATATTTTATTATTGTTTTATTTTTTAGCTGCTGGCCGAGCCACCATGTGTAGAGCGGGCGGTGCTGGGATCACAGGGAGGAGTGGTTGGTGCCCATCTAAATGTGCATATCTGTTTAGCCGGCACCCTTAGGCCAGCCAAACAGAAATGCCCAGTTAGGTTTCTCTAACCCTGCTGTATTCTCCAGCTGGGTGAAGAAACGGCACAGGCTCCCTGTGCCTGAGCAGTGCTTCAAACCAGCCCGCTTAGGCGAATCCCTGCGCTGCTCTCATAGTATGAGAGCAGCATTTGGATTGGTTGGGGAGTTTGTCCCAGGGGCTGTTGGGAGCAGCAGAAGAGGAGCACCGAAGTGCGAGGCAGCAGCACAATCAGGTACTTTAATGTTTTTAATTAATTCCTCGTTCACCCTCTGCCGCCGCTGCTGCCCTGATGACCTCACCCCCGCATATTGGCAGCAGCCACTACTGCTCGGCTCTCTTCATCAACTTTGTGGGTGAAAGCCTGAATCTGAGGGGTGCGTACATCTGAATCCGGTTTACCCTCCATATTTCTGGTGAGCTCACAGCATCGTAGAAGGAAGAGCCAAGGGAAAGGGAGATTCAGGGAAAAATCAAAGTTTACTATGATTTTCAGTAATTAATGGCAGATCATGGTGCTGAGCACATCACTGCCACATCATGATCTAGACAGCTCGACATAAAACCCACGCTCAAAACAAATACTAAACTGTTAAAAATGTAATCCTTGAACAAATGTGTTATCAATGAATGAAGCACAAGTTACTACTTGTGTAACGATATATCTGTAAGAGACATTAGTTAGTGATAGATTCCTTACCTTAGAATATCCCCAGGCGTCAGACTGGATTCGGAAATTTTTGCGTAGCAGTACCCTTGCGCGTCGGTAGGCATCATCTGCGGCTCCGCGTCCGTCATCGGCGTCGTGGGAGCCGTGATGACGTCGTCGGAGTACTTAGACGCCGCCTCTGCGTGCTGACGTCAGTTCTTAGAGACAGCTTCTCCGCGCCCAAAACACAGAGCTATGCTAAAAACTAACACTGGTGCCATTGAAACTAGGGCCCTGAAAGGGGGTGACCTTAACCCTAGATATCGGTTCGCAGAGCGAGGAGGATGGGTGGGTCGGTAAGGAATCTATCACTAACTAATGTCTCTTACAGATATATTGTTACACAAGTAGTAACTTGTGCATCTGAAAGAGACACGTTAGTGATAGATTCCTTATCTTAGAATAGATACCCCAGCAAAACCAACCCCGGTGGAGGGTCTGCGAACCAATAATCACACCAGAAAGTCTTGGAGGACGGAACCGCCAAAGAAGCCATCCCTCCGGACTTGGCTGTCCAGGCAGTAGTGTCTTGCGAACGTGTGCAGCGAGGTCCACGTAGCCGCCTGACATATGTCCTGAGTTTGAGTTTAAAATTACTTGTAAAGCGCGCATACACCAGCGGTTTCTTGGCGCTTCAGCTAACAAGATCCGGGGCTAGAAGACAGGGGAAGCTGTTGGGGATTTAGTCAAAGGACTTTGTGAACAGGTGGGCCTTGAGGTGTTTACGAAATTGTGGGTACAGAGTGATGGTTCGGAGTTCAAGGGGAAGGGACTACTCGGCCCAGGGCAGTGGTAGTCGCCGTGGCCCGAGTGGTATGGGCCCTCAGCCCAGCAGGAGGTTCCTTTTCAGCCAAGGAGTAGCACGCTTGGATGCACAAAACGATCCACCGAGAAATGGTCCGTTTGTGCATCGCCCGTCCCTTCTTAGCGCCCACGTAACCAACAAAGAGTTGGTCATCCACCCGGAACTGGCGAGTGCGATCCAAATAGAATGAAAGCGCAGGTTTTGGGTCCAGACGGTGGAGCCACTCCTCCTCCTTTGAGGGATGCGGAGGCGGAAAGAAGGTGAGCAAGGTGATGGACGTCCCGATGTGGAAGGCTGTGACTACCTTGGGCAGGAAAGAGGGCTTTGTCTGCAACACAACCTTGTCCGGATGGACAGAAAGGAAAGGAGGTTTAGAGGATAGAGCCTGGAGCTCACTCACTCTCCTTGCAGAGGTGTTGGCAACGAGGAAGGCAGTCTTCAAGGTAAGAAGGTGGATAGGACAGTTGTGAAGTGGCTCAAAGGGAGCGCACATCAGAAAAGTAAGAACTAGGTTCTAATCCCACTGAGGCACCACAAAGGTAACAGGTGGAAACGTATGTGTGATGGCTTTCAGGAATCGATTAACAACAGAGGACTTGAACAAAGAAGGTTGATCAGGCAGCCTTAAAAAGGCTGAAAGGTAGCCCTTTGTAGTGCCCAGAGCAGAGCCCTGCTGGGCAAGAGAAAGAAGGAAGAGAAGAACCTCAGAAAGAGGGGCAGAGAGAGGATCCACAGCCTTTGCTGTGCACCATGCCACAAATCTGTTTCACCTGCAGGCGTATACCGACTTTGTGGAGGGACGCCTGGCTGCCAGAATGATGTTACAGACTTCAGGAGGCAAGTCAAATGGCCTCAACTGTCACCGCTCAATCTCAAAGCATGGAGGTGGAGACTGGACAGGTTCGGGTGGAGGACCGTCCACTGCTGCTGCGACAGAAGTCCCTCCTGAAGAGGCAGACGAACCGGGGGATCGACTGACATACTGAGTAGCTCGGGATACCAGTATCTTTGTGCCCAGTCCGGAGCCACAAGGATGACTCGTGCCCGGTCGCGCTTGATCTTCTTCAGCACTCTGGGCAGAAGTGGTATAGGCCGAAAGGCGTACAACAGACCGTAACTCCACTCGCGACGAAAAGCGTCTCAGAGCGAGTGCCGCCTTGGAAATTCCAACGCGCAGACTTGATGATATTGCACGTTCTCTTTGGTGGCGAAAAGATCTAACCAAGGCTCTCCCCACTGCTGACGTCCTTGCACCATGTCCGAGTTCAGACGCCATTCGTGATCCATCATGCATCACCCCCTGATGTTCCAGCCACTGCCAAAGGCCCAGAGCCTCCTGGCAGAGGGTCCACAACCCCACTCCGCCCTGTTTGTGGCAGTACCACATGACGGTGGGGGTGTCCATGAACACCTGCACTACACTCCCCCGGACAGAGGTGAGGAATGCCTTCAGTGCTAGACGAATCGCCCGCAGCTCCAAAAGGTTGATATGGAGCCGGGACTCCGCCGGAGACCAGAGGCCTCTGATCTCCGCTTCTCCCATGTGGCCTCCCCAGCCCTGGAGGGACGCGTCCGTCACAACTACGTGCTCCGGTTGGGGAAGAGAGAGGGATTTGCCGCTGACCCAATCACGGTCCGTGAGCCACCACTGCAGCTGTCTCGCAGTGCTCTCCGAGATCAGGACATGGTCGGACAGGTTGCCCTGATGCTGGGGCCACTAAAACTTCAGGTCCCACTGCAGAGCCCGCATCCGCCAACGGGCATGATGCACCAGAAGGATGCAGGAGAGAGAGTAATACTTTTATTTGATTTATAATAAAAATCATAAAAGGGTGGAGCTTACCACCATTTGGTCAATATTTACATCTTTAAAACAACACAAAATCAGCTTCAGGTCAAAATAAAACAAAAAGAATAGGAAAAGCAAAGAGAATATAAAATTACACAAGCTTTTCAGGAAGGTGGTCTAAGGTGAAAATTAAAACTTAGAAAGGTGTTATGAGTTGGATCAGGGGATACTTTTGTAACATGAAATTACACAGACTTTTCAAAAAGTGGTGTAAGGGGGAAAGTAAAACTTGGGGAAGCAAAGTGGGTTGGATCAGGGTACACTTTTATGACATGAAATGAAGTGCTATGGGATGGAAACAAGAGAGTCCGTTGGGAAAATAAAAGTGAGCTTATGGCTGGCTGTATCCAGGCCTGTTATCCTGAGTTCTCTTTGGTTGCTGCCTTGTTTCCCAGCTCTTGTGTTGCAAGATAGTTTTATCCAAGTCCCACTGAGGCATTTGATGACAGCCGCCCTGCAGGTTCTCACCTGGGCGACTCTTAAGAATGGTAGCAGAAGCGCTTTCCTTAGTTTCTGAAGTGCAGGGCATATACATATTAGATGCAGTATTGACTCTGCGCCGTTGCTACAAAGGCGGCAGTCGGAAGTTGACCACGACTGTAGCCATTTGGGAGTGAGATCTTTACTCACAAAGCAGCCCAACCTTAACAAGCTTAATTTCCTTTTGTAATGGTCCCTGAAGCAGTCTTGCAAATATGGATGGGGCTTCATGTGGATGTATGATGGCAGAACAATCCAGGCGTGGCTTTTACCTGCCACTGCAGCTTTGTCCATTAATAGTGACGCTTGTTTGATTGCATTGTTAGTTCGCAGTTTGAAAGCAGTGTAAGCCATGGGTGCAAGCCAGGATTCTTCCAGTGCTAATGATTGAAGCGCATGCCTGAATGACTTATATATAGACTTGGGAAGTCCTGCCTGTTTTTCTACTTCCAGCCAGCACAGATGAGCCAGAGAGTGATCTTCTGCATCCCTCATTCGCCAGTAGTATTTGACGAGGGCTCCTTGTCTTGCCGGAAGCAGATTTGTGAGACCGTATTCCAAACGTATTTGAGATTGCGAAATATAGCACAGGATTGAAAAAAGATTTTTAAAGATGCAAGATTTGCCCGAGGTTTAGCGCTGTGGAGTCCCGGGTTGCCATCATCTCAGAACCATATGTGAGGGATGGCAAGAATTTGGCAGCTACGATCTTTAAAATGTGGGCAGTGGAATTTCCGCATAGATGTTTTTGGACTGTTTTAAAGGCGAATTGGAGCCGTTTGACTTTTGATTTCCCCTGTTCCAAGTGCTGTTTATATTTTAATTGATGATCCAGTGAGATGCCCAGGTATTTGTATTGGTCTACCTGAGTTAGTATGCTGGAGTTTATCTTCCAGACGAAGGATGCAGGAAGCCATCAGCCCCAGAAGCCGCAGCGTCAACCTGACCGAAACTCAGGATAAAGGCTGAAAGATTGGAATCGGAGTCTGTATATCCCGAACCCGCTGTTCGGGTGGGTAAACCCGAAACTGCGGCGAGTCGAGAACCGCTCTGATGAAAAGGAGCTTCTGAGAGGGACAAATGTGTGACTTTGGCACATTGATGGAGAACCCCAGCTGGTGAAAGAGGTCTGCTGTCGTCTGGAGGTGGCTGACGACTGTTTGGGGCGAGCCCGCCTTCAACAACCAGTCGGCGAGGTAGGGGAAGACTGAAACCCCTAACCTGCGCAGATGAGCTGCGACCACCGCCATCACTTTCATGAACACCCGTGGGGCACTGGTAAGGCCAAAGGGGAGCACAGTAAACTGAAAGTGCTCGTGGCCAACCGTGAACCGCAGGTAGCGCCGGTGGGCCGGCAGGACGGGGATGTGGAAATAAGCGTCCTGCAAGTCCAACGCTACCATCCAGTCTCCTGGGTCCAGGGCAGCTAAGACCTGAGCCAGAGTCAGCATTTTGAACTTCTCCTTCCGGAGGAAGCCGTTGACGTTCCGTAGGTCCAAGATAGGGCGTAGGCCCCCTGTGCCCTTCTCGGGTACCAGAAAGTAGTGGGAGTAGCAACCACACCCTACTTCTGGCCCAGGAACGCGCTCGATGGCCCCCTGGGCCAAGAGGCATTCCTGACTATCAAACTAAGAGACTTCAGTTGATCCAAAATCAGGCCGCTCGCCTGATTTACCACCAACCTAGAGATCAACATGTTCATCTTCTTTTAAAAAGTCTCCACTGGCTCCCGGTCTATGCTCGCTGCAAATTCAAGTTAGGCTGCATCATCTCAAAATCTCTTGCTGGTCATGGTCCCCTTTTTATTTCTTCCCTTCTCCATCCGTATGCTCCTCCCCGCAATCTTCGGTCATCTCAGATGGCCTTGCTTTCAGTCCCCAGATTCAAGAGGAAGAAACATGGTGGTCTTAGGTTTTCTTTCTTAGCTCCCTCTTTTTGGAATTCCCCCCCCTCTCTCTTAGGTTGTCCTCTCCATACACCAGGTTTAGATCCCTTCTTAAAACCTTCCTTTTCACTGAAGCTTATAATTAGTTCCCGTCCTTCTGCTTCTTTCACTGCTCCCTCAGCACAAGCGCCAAGAAACCTAATGGTGTTAGTCGCGCTCAATAAATTTCTTTAACATAACATATCATAACATAACATAACTTCCTCCTGCAGAAGTCGCAAATGATCCCCGATACGTGGTGGTGTTGCGGTGGCATGGCTTGAGGGGTCGTCTCGAAGGGGAGGGAGTAGCCGCTTTGGACGATTTGCAGCACCCACCTGTCCGACGTGACAGTGGCAGTGGTGAAGGCAAACCCTGACCCCCACTGGCATCACATGGGCCGAAAAGCACCGACTAGGAGGGTTTTGAGGCGGATGCTGCAGGGAAGGGTGTGGACTGGCCTCGCCGTTGTCCCCGACCGCCTCCACGGCAATTTCCACGGCCACCACCGCGCTGGATGGTAGTCTGCGGTGCGTGGCTGGCTGCACGTGTGGGGGCGCCCCTTCCTTGGCCACGAAAGGAGCGAAAGGCACCCGTTTGGAATGCGGTCTGGGAATTTGAGGCCTGGATGACCAGGCTCTCGGGGATGAGGGGGGTGGACAGGAAACATGGGTCGCCCGGGGACGGGCGTGGCGTCTGGCCACGTTCCTATCTACGGGCGAACCCGTAGCGGGCCTGGACCAAGTACACAAAAGAACGCCGGTCAAGGCCTCATTAAACGGCAGCAGAGGCTCGGCCGAGCTTGTCTGCGGTTTAAGGACCTCAGTGAGGAGGTTAGTCCTCACGGACGCGACGGGGAGCTCAAGGCCCAAGGCCTTGGCTGCCCTCATCAACACCACACTGTAGGTTGCCCCCTCCTCCGTAGCCACGGTAGGAGGCGAGACAAAGCCAGTGTCTGGTGAGGTATCCAGACCACTGGCATCCCCAAGCCCACCTGTCCAGTCCTCTTGAGACTGACACTCTCGGGTCAGAGGGTCCTCAGACCCCTCCCAATACTCCTCTTCACCCATCCCCTGATAACCAGAGTTGTCAAACGATGAGGCCGGTTCATAGAAGCTAAACTCCCCAAGCGGCGTAGAAAGCGGCACCCAGCGGCGCCGTTCCGATGCCGGAACCGGAGCGAGGGAGGCATCGGGGCCGGCGCCGCCCGAGGACGGCATCGGAGGGGACTCCTGAGGGACCGGCGCCAGTGAGGTCGTTAGGTCAACCGTCGACGACCCGGATCCCGAAGCGGATCCAGTGGGGCCCTGTGGTGCCTGGCCCTGCGGCGCCGTCGGGGCTGAAGCACCCGACAGCGTCGGGGCCGAAGCCCCCGACCTGCTAGGGGCCCCAGACTGGTCCGCTGGGCCCGAAGGCGCAGCGGAACCCGTCGGGGAAGAGAGGTTCCTCATGGCCATGTGGAAGCGCTTTATCTCCCCCGGCGTCGCGTCCTGCCCAGGGACCGGAGGGTGTGCAGCAGGCCGCCGCCCGTGACTCCGACGGAGCCGCGTGGGCGGTGTCACCCGAACCCCCGGCCGCGTCGCGCGAGCGTCGGGGGGGAGTCAGAAGAGCGATGACGTCTCTTCGACTTCTTGTGCTTACCTGACGAAGACTTCGACCCGAAGAAGTGATGCCGACTCTCGGAGCTGTGATGTCTCCGACCCCGCGACCTGTCCCCCGACCTCCTGTGGGACCGGGTGCCGAATGCCGGAGTTCGAGTCGCTTGTGGGACCGCTCCCGCCTAGCTTTCGAAGTCAGGGCCCGGCAGTCGGGGCAGGTCTGGTCGTCGTGGTCGACGTCGAGACAGTGGAGACACCGACGGTGAGGGTCGGTGACCGACAGTCAGTCGCAATACTCACAAGGCTTGAAACCAGGCATCCCTATCGGCACCGTCCTGAGTCGCAAGACTCAAGAAAAATAATCAAAAGGGATCAAAAAAAGTCTAGTCAAAAAGTGACTAAAGTACTGCTTTTTCCAGATCTGCTGGCGCGGAAAAAAGAAGAACTGACATCAGCACGCGGAGGCGGCGTCTAAGTTCTCCGACGATGTCATCACGGCACCCACGACGCAGACGACGGATGCAGAGCCGGACACAACGCCTACCGACGCGCAAGGGTACTGCTACGCAAAAATTTCCAGATCCAGTCTGACGCCTGGGGATATTCTAAGGTAAGGAATCTATCACTAACGTGTCTCTTTCAGATTGTAAACATCAGCCTTGAAGCACTATATGGAAACCATGAACATTGACATCCACGTGTCAAATTAAACGTTATTTGTTGCTTAATTTACTTGACTATTATAAATTGAACGGCAAGAAGTTATAAAGATGAATGTGGACCCCCAAAAAACACACCTGCCCAGTTTCTGAGGGGAGCATTTCCCAGACCTTGGTGACCAAACTTACATATTGGTAACTTGGGACTCTGGGGTTAAAATGTCTTTTCATGAATAGCCAATGGGGATGTGTGACTGATCTCCTACTTGTATGGGGCATGTTGTCCACATTGAGGACATATTTACACAGTTTGAGGGTAGATGTTAATCAGCGGAAGTTGCCATAAACAAAGGGTGGTCGGGCGGGTGGGTGGGTGGGATTACGGTATTAAAAAAATATTTAAACGTAACTTTCTTCAAAGGTATATTTAATGCTTGATACTGTTTTATTTCATAAAACAGTATCAAGCATTAAATATACCTTTGAAGAAACATTATTGAATGAATGAGATGAACAATTGACTTTGAGTGCATCGAAGGGACGTCACTCCTGAGGGAATTGCCGCTTTTTAAAATCATTAAACGCCCAGAGCACAGTGGGCTGTACTTCGATAGCACCACCCACACAAGTAAACATACAACGACATTATTCAATCTTGAGTGCGATTACGACTCAACAAGTCATCAATATACAGAGTTACTCTAAATCAACTCATACCACATGCCTTTTTGTTCATTAGTGCTTTTGGGACGAGTGCAGAAATCTACCTTTCTCTCCCAAGAGCTCCTCCAGCTTTCCATTTTTTGCAGACATCTTCTATTATTTATTGTACTTTCCCAACATTTTTACCCATTTACATATAAACAAGAACAATTTTTTACCTACTTTTTCTGAACTCAACTTCAGATTCCTAAGCAATATCCCATAATTTGCATGTGGAGGAATCTTACATTTTTATCTATATAGAACAAAACATTTCACACAAATATTAAAGCTTTTTGAGGCTCTTCCCCTAACAAAAAAGAGTGTTAAAGACCTCAATAGCTTGTTGGATTGTTTCTAGTAGGAATGCATGCTCCAGCAATTGGAAGCTCTCTTTTTTCTAGTCTGTGGAAGGCAGGAGAAACTGAGCTCTGGAAGCAGCATTTTTAGGTCTCACCTAGTGAGCAAATATGCAGTATCTGCAAGACCTTTAGATTACCATTAGTGATGTTAGAGATCGCCCATTGGTTACCACTGGTTGTCTTCATTGTCATTCGAAATGGTTTGATTCTTATTGGGCAAATACCATAGGTTTCCCTCCTCTGTGTGTTTGCACCTCGTCAGCAACATGGATGCAATACTGGTGCCTCCCAGTGCTCAATTTTGTTGATGCCATTTTGTTCTCTAGGTTTGAGGGCATTTTTTTCAGCGGGCTCATTCTTGTACTTTTTTTTAATAACTTTATTTATACTTTTTTCAAATACAGCATAAAATCAACACTACAGAAATATGCATCTTGACATACTTGGCCATATAACATTGTGATATTGAGACTTGTCTTTTCTCGTTCATTTCCAAATTACATTCTAATCACAGGAAGCATCTATAGCTGTGCATGTCTGGTTATAGTTAACGCATTCTATACATCAATATACAGGTCTCATTTAAAATCTCACATTAGTTTAGTCAGGTATGTGGGCGTATCCCTCAGTTGTGTCCTACAATCGAAGTACATATACATCAAATTGTGGTATTCATATCAGTAGTAATATTCATACATTTAACATCCAATCAGTAATTAGAGCAGGGAGTGGGCGGTAATGTACATATCTCAGCTTTAGTCCTCAGACACCGCTGCCAATTCAGGATCCCTTTCATCAGCACGCAGAAGATACATCTGTACTGGGCCCCAGATATCCTTTGGCCTAGAGGTTAATGGCTTCAGTTCAGCATGTATTGATGTTTGCTCCTGACAGTATAGGGCATCATTTATCCAGTCCTTTAACTTTGGGGCCCTTCCCCTTTCCCAGCGACAAGCCGCTTTGCCAATAACAGTAAGACATCCACGAGTTTTCTGCTGACCCTAGGAACATGCGCTGTATACCCCAGTAGCATGAATAAAGGATCTCTTTCCAATGTAATGTCCAACATACTTGTGATGGCTCCATGCACTTGTGTCCAAAACTCACACACCCCAGGGCATTCCCACGCCAAGTGTAAGAACCCAGGCCCAGGCGCATTGCACCTCACACATCTATCATTGTCGGATAATTTGTACATTAACTTTTTGACAGGGGTATAGTACAGACGTTGTAAGAATCGATAATGAATGACCGTAAATCTACAGCTAGCAGACACTGAACCCGTCAGATCACAGCAATATTGCCATTGATAGTCTGTGACATCTTGTCCAATGTCCGTGCTCCAGTGTCCTCGAGCGGAACTTTCCACCCCTTGTCGCTGTGCTCGCACACTTCTGAAGACACCCGATACCAAGTGTTTCCCATTAGAGGGGCTGAGGAGGTAGTGTAGTGGAACAAAGATCTCTGGCTCATTTGGAAAATCGGGAAATAATACTCTCATACCCTGCCTCAGTCTAATATATATAAAAAAAACATCCATAGGTGTCTGTTGTATACCCTGAAATAAGTGCTCCATATTACGGAATTTACCATAACAGAATAGATCTCCACATATAGTGATACGTACTTGTTTACAGAATGCCCAGAACCCCGTTTCTTGAAATAGCACCATTTTAGGATGGTATGTGAGTGGGAGCCGCGGGGAATACAATAACTGCACCCTCAGCATGCGTGCCATACGGCTCCAGGCGTCCACCGTGCAGACCATGAACGGTGGATCCATACTGTTTATTGGTTCGTGTATGAGACCATGCAGTGGAATCGGGTGTGCCAGCCAGTCCTCAACGGAGGCATAAATGGCGTTGGTATCATCCAGTGGTACGCATAATGCACCCGTGCATTGATATAATAGACCTCAAAATCAGGGATATCGAAACCCCCCTGTGAGTATGGCTGTGTTAGCACCGAGCAGGAGAGACGCGGCTGTTTGCCTCCCCAAACTAATCTTATTAATTCCGTGCGCAGCGTCCGAAAAAAGAATGCCCCTGGGTAGTAAGGGATATTAAGAAATAGGTATAAGAACGGAGGCAGGACTACCATCTTTATCAGGGAAGCACGTCCAGCCAAGGATATAGGTAGGGAAATCCAGCGCGATACATTAGCCGCCAATTTCACGACCGCCGTACCATAGTTTAGGCGGAGCGTTTCATCCCTGTCACGCGATATTCGAATACCCAGGTATTTAAGGTCCGAGGCGCACCATTCCAGGGGAAAGTCCAGAGGGAATTGCACCATAGCCGGCGTCAGAGGAAAGAATTGTGATTTACTCCAATTTATATTTATGCCCGATAGCTGCCCAAACATCAAAAATTCCCGCAGCAAGGGGTTAAGATTCTGACGGGGGTCTCTTATATATAAAGTAATATCGTCAGCGTATAGAGAGATCAGTACCTGACGCTGAAAGCAATGGAACGCCTTCTCACGGTGATGTTGCCGCAATCTGGCCGCTAGGGGCCCAACCACTATGGCAAAAAGGAGCGGGGATAGTCGGCATCCTTGCCGGGTGCCTCGCGAAATGGGGATAGCTGTGGATAAATGCCCATTTATTAGCACTTTAGCCATGGGTTGGCTGTATAGCAACCGCACCCAGGAGATGTACAGAAGGGAAATCCCATCCTTTGGAGGATCTTAAATAAATAACCCCACTCGAGGGAGTCAAATGCCTTAGAGGCATCCAAGAAGACAGCTGCCAGTTTGAACTCCGGAGCAACTGTCTGCATCATCGAGAAAAGGGTTCGCAAGTTATGTGACGTGGCCCTCCCAGAAACAAACCCAGACTGGTCAGGGAGAATAATGACATTCATAAGCAAGGTTAGCCGCATTGCCAATACCTTCAGCAGGATTTTAGTATCGCAATTAATAAGCGATAATGCCTGTAGGAATCGCATTGTTGCAGAGGTTTACCAGGTTTAAGCAAGGATGTGATGACCACCTCCCGCATCGTGGTAGGAAGAACCCCATCAACCAGCGCCTCCTCAAACACCTCACGCAGGACTGGTGCTAGAACATCTATATAACATTTATAAAACTCGACTGGCAGTCCATCGAGTCCACTTGCCTTTCCATTGTGCAGCGACATTATAGCATCCCGTATTTCATCAAGTTCAAAAGGAGCGCTAAGGACTTTCCTGTGGACATCGCTCAACCAACACAGGGCAACATCCCCCAAAAACTCCTCAAGGCTCACTTCCCCTTTTCTCTGGGTAGTATACAACTTTTGGTACTGTGAGGTGAAAGCCTCCATAATGCCTGCTGTATCCTGACATAGGTCTCCTTCTGGTGTCTCTATTTCCAATATATTATTGCTAAAGCGTGGGGTGCTCGTTATCTCAGCCAATGCCTTGCCTGGGCGTTCCCCCTCCCCGTATCGGTGCACCTTCCAATATTTCCCCTTAAAGCTGGCCTCCCCTGCGGCCTCCTCTTCATAGGCTGACATCTTAGATCGAAACTCCTCCTGTATCCTCCCCTTTTCTCCCCTATGCAAACGCTGTTCCAATCTTTTCAGACCTTTCTCTATGTGTGCTAATGTACGTTGAATGTCTTTCAGTACCCCATGACTTTTAGAAATGCAATGCCCACGTATGGTGACTTTAAAGGCCTCCCATATTACTGCTACACTGTCTACTGAACCTTTGTTACAGAGAAGGAAGTCTCGTATTTCCTCCTCCAGTTCTGTTCTAAATACTAAGTCCAAGAGTGCAGTTGGCTGAAGACGCCATGTCGGTTTGGGCCTACTATATCCAGGAATCTCAAGTGTAAGTTTGACTGGACAATGATCTGAGTACGTCCTAGCGAGATGTTTGACATCCCTCACCCCTGTATCAATCCCCTGGATAACAGAAAATAGTTCAGTCTCGCCCACGCCCCTGAGTGCGATGTATAATGTGTCCCTTCCCTGCGCGTTGGGTGCAGATGTCGCCAGCCATCCACTAGTCCACCTTCCACCACTATACCAGCCATCGCTTCACAGGCCGTAGCGTTGTACTGCGTCGTGGCACCTGCCCTATCCTGCTCCGGGACCATTGCAACATTAAAATCCCCCCCCTGCCCACAGAATATGTGTCGATCCAATATCTACTATCTTCCCCCAAATCATCGTGAAGAAGTCGGGTGTATCTAAGTTAGGTGCATAGCAATTGGCAATTCTCACAGAGTCCCTTCCCAACCGCTCCCATACAATCACATATCGCCCTTGTGGATCCGTCAGTGTACCTGCATGTGCGACCGGGACCCAGGTTTTAATTAAGACAGCAGCCCCCGAGCGTATGAAAGGTATGAAGAAAAAGCCCTGAAACCTGCCCATTTAGCAGCAAAGGTATTACGTGAGTGCGGATTGAAGTGTGTCTCCTGTAAAAGCGATATCTGCACTTGCTGCCGATCAAGGTAGGCCAAAACTTGCCTACACTTCCTGGCGTCATTAAGCGCCCTTACATTCCAGGATAAAACCCGTAAGTCTACATCAGTGCCCCTCCCAGACATTTCGCCCATCACATCCAAAATATAACCTCTTCATTCCTAGATACTTCCAATTTTCAACAAATGGCCAGTCTCCAGTCACTAGTACAATATTGTGAACAATGTCATTGATGCTGCAAGCTTCCCTGAATCCACCTCCCCCCTCCCACTGAAGCATCCCAATCATGCCAGGCTCTTGTGAGTCCCCCCCCCCCCTCCCTTCCCACACAAACAAAAAACAAAACCTCCCCCCTGTACCAAACTCCATTTCAGAATATTCAGTCGAATAAATCTCTCTTCTCCCTACTCGGGTCAAAGGAGTACAAAATACCCATAACAGTAGAACAACAATGGGGTATTTCTATTTCTAGGTTTGGTGAAGCACAACAGCTACCCCAGCAATGGGGCGTCCCGGCGCTGAGAAGAACAAACACACACCTACTAGGCAGAGTAAAGAAAAGCCTTAGAGAGCAGGGAAGAGGAGGGTCTTGATTGCCTTACGGAAGACTGGGAGGCAATCTATGGAACGTATGCTAAGCGGAAGATCGTTCCATAGTTTGGGTCCGAGAACGCTAAAGGAGCGACCTCCAGTACGACAGAGCTTGGTTCTGGGTACTTTCAGGAGAAGTTGGTTGGAGGAGCGAAGTTCACGAGCAGGGACATAGGGTCGGGCCAGGTTTCGTAGCAGAGGGGGATTTCCCTGTTTAACAATTTTAAAGATCGTGATGAGAGCTTTAAATTTAACTCTGTGTTCCACGGGCAGCCAGTGGAGTTTGCGGATGGTGGCTCTGGCTGAGCTTCTGCGTGGGAGACCGACCAGCGTTCTAGCTGCCGCATTCTGGATTCGTTGGAACCTGGCCGTTTCTGCTTTGTTTGCTCCCAGGAGAAGGACGTTCGCATAGTCCAGGCGTGACAGGATGGTTGCCTGGACAATTAGCTGGCGAGTCTTTGCGTCAAAGAATCCGAGTATAGGCCTGAGGTTCCTTAGGAGACCTATACAGGTGGCTGCCACCTTTTTAGTGTGTGACTGGAAACTAAGGTTAGCATCCATCCAGACTCCCAGGTTTTTTACACAGTTTTTAGGGAGTGGGGTGGTACCAAGGGATGACGGCCACCAGTGCTCGTTCCATAGGCTGGTGTTTCGGCCAAGGAGGAGCACCTCGGTTTTCCCGGCATTAAGTTGGAGGTAGTTATCCGTCATCCATTGTGCCACCGCAGCCATGCCCTCTCTGAACTTGGAAGCCGCGATGGACGGGCTTTCAGTGAGGGTGACGACCAACTGGGTGTCGTCGGCGTATGATACCAACGTGAGCCCCCACTCTTTGGCCACATCCGCAAGCGGCTGGACATATAAGTTAAAGAGGGAGGGGCTCACACTGAGCCCTGCGGGACTCCTTGTGCAATGGGATGAGATTTAGAGAGAAATGGGGGGGCTGATACCTTGAAGGATCTGTCCTTAAGAAAGGATTGGAACCATGCAAGAGCAAGGCCAGTCACGCCGGCCATCTCCAGACGTTTCAGAAGGATGTCGTGGGATACCGTGTCAAAGGCTGCGCTGAGATCTAAAAGGATCAGCGCAGCACTTTGACCGGAATCTAAAATCGTCCGGAGATGTTCAGTGGTGGCCATTAGGGCAGATTCAGTGCTATGGCCCGCTCGGAAGCCATTTTGAGATGGATCCAGGATTCGGTTAAGGTCCACATGTTTAGAAAGGATGCAATTGACATGGGCTTCTGCTATTTTAGATATCCAGGGGAGGAGAGATATTGGCCGGAAATTTTCCGGTTTAGAAGGGTCCAGGGTGGGTTTTTTGATTATCGGTGATACCCACGCTTGCTTCCAGGCTATGGGTACAGAAGCGGAAGTGAAGGAGAGATTGAGGATGTCAAGCATGGGGGGTAGGAAGAAGTCAATCGAATCCAGGAAGTGAAAGGGGCTCATAGGGTCAGCCGGAGAGCCAGATTTCACTTTCTTGCAGAGTTTGGTCAAGTCAGCAGCCGTGATGGCAGGGATTTGGGTAAGAGGGGTGCTGATGGGGGCTGGTGTCTTGAATTCCCCAGCGTGTGGAGGGTTCTGTAGAAAGGTAGCGTAGATTTTTTGGACCTTTTCAACGAAGTATGTGGCCAGCTGCTCGCATTGTTCGTTAGAAGAAATTTTGGGAGAGGGCGACCGAGGGTTTTGTAGTTCTTTGACCAGTTTAAAGATCACTTTAGAAGGGTTCGGGTTGGACCTAATTTTGTCAGCATAGAAAGTTGCGCGGGTAGTGCTAATGGCTTTGTGGTAGGCTTTAAGCTTGAATAAGTAGTTAGCCTTATCCTGATCGTCAAAGTTTTTCCTCCATTGACGCTCAGCTCTTTTACAGTCCTTGCGCATTGCTTTAAGGTTATCATCGTACCAAGGATTAGAAGGTGTGATACGCCCTAATAGGTAGCATCTCTAGGTGGCACATTAACCCCTCAAACCAGTGTTGATCACATGTGTCTTGTAAGGGCTAGTCCGAGGGTGACCGGCAGGTCCAGTCTCCATCCTACCTTCCGCAAATGAAGTCTATCAGCTGGGGCCTAACACAGGAGCCCCCCAGGGATAGAAAAACAATTGTTCACTCTTCAATCAACTTATCACCTGAGCTAGCGCTGTTTGTAGCAGTCTGCCTCTCAGCATCTCCTTCAGTCCCCCTCCGGAGATATCGATTTGTAGGAGTCATCCTGATCTCGTTGCAGACGATCCTTCTTCTCGAGGTGTTTCAGATACTCCTCCACTTGTTGCGGGTTTACAAAGAAGTGCTGTTTCCTTTGATGTGTAATCCGTAGTCGAGCAGGATAAAGTAGAGCAGAGTCTATCTGAGCCTTCCTGAGCTTTTGCTTCACTCTCAGAAATTTCTGGTGCGCCTCCTGCGCCCGAGTAATGAAATCCGGATACATGGTAAATGTCAGGCCATCATAAGTCAGTTGTTGTTTTTCTCAGGCAATCCATAAGGCATCATCCCTGTCCCGATAATTCAGGAGGCGGGCTATTATGGGCCTGGGAGGGCCACCCGGCGTGGGATGCTGCCCCAACGACCTATGGGCCCTCTCATCCACAAACTGGGCGGACAACAAGTTAGTACCCACCACCTCCCGGAGCATCTTTTCAATATAGTCCTCCATAAAATCCCGTACTGGTGCTCTCTGGAATACCAAGGACCCTAATGTTGTTCCTTCGACTTCGGGCTTCGATGTCCTCATTTTTGTCCGCTATTATTTTAAGTAACCTATCCATCTGCGTCAATGCTTTAGTTTGTCTGTGGTGTCCTCCACGTCTGAGACACACTGCTCTACCTCTTTAAGCCGTGCCTCGTGCCCTTCGATGGTGTGCACCATGGCATCCATCCTGGTAGTTACTGTGTCTATTTCTCCGCCATGGTGGCAAACCCTTGTCGGACTTCCTTTAGAATTGATCAGAGGTCCTCATTTGCTGTTACCACGGGGTCCTGCCGAGAGGTCTCCGCCTCAGTATTATCCTCAGTTTGCTGTGGTTTGGGGGCCTTTTTGTTCTCGAAGGATATTTTTAGTTGCCTGGTATCTGGTCGCCCCATCCCGGCACTCATGTAGGTTTCCAATTATGCGCTGTAATCGCAGTCAAGAAGTCACCACAGAGTCCCACACCCCTCTTGCTAACACAGCTCTCTCAAAGTTTCTTTCCACTGTGCGCCAGAGCCATGCAGTCCATCCGCAATCTAAATCACCAAGAAAATCCCAGATGTTCAACAGCAGGTGACTCCGTCAAGTATAATCGGAATTAGCCCGTGCCGCCCAACCAGCGACACACAAAGTTCCCGTTCCACCCTCAGCACCGGGGTCCTGTCAGGGTCCTGTAGCGCTCCAGAGAGTTTTGATCCGCAATGCCACCATTTGCATCACTTTTCCAAGCAAGACGTAACTGTCCCAGTGCTCAGCCCAACGTATTGCTCCGAGGTGGGTGTCCTTATCTTTTGCCCTGCCCTGTTGTCCCGAGTATCGCACTTTCAGAATGATTTTAATCATGTGAGCTCAAACCACTTTTGCCTTTCTTTGCCAGAGCTCTGTAAGTCTGCGCGCGTCAAGACAAAATAGCGACCATGCAAGCTCCGTGAATGTAATGTCCAGCAGCCTGCTTTATCTCCCAGGGTCCCTATTGTTTCATGCAGCCAGCATATCTCCCGTAGCACCACACGCCAACTCACCAGGTGTATCGGGATAAATCGATCATTCGTGTCCTCTGGTGCAGCTCATTAATCACTGCAATCTGACGCTAGTAGTCTCGCTCGCACAATCTCGAGACCACTCTTCTGTTTAATCTGTCAGCAAACTGTCAATGCGGGTCAGCGGTCAATCAGCTTGCCCCGGGAGATTGTGTGTCTTTATCCCGTCATACTACTCCCATCTCGCCTCAGTGTCTTACCGCGGTGCAGCTATGGCCTACAGCCCTCGTGGTATTCCGGGGGACCTGCGTAGCCGTTCTCCCCGCCTCTCAGCTCCAGAGCAGCGCAGCCAGCAACCCGCTCGCAGTCTGCAGGGCATCGGAGCGTCCACCGGCAAGGATTTTCACATCGCCCGGAGTAATTAACTTTTATTTCCGTCACAGCTAGGGACATAAATCAGGTAGTTGGCAGGATAATTGTAGGATAATGGTACCGGTCGACGGGAGCCTCACCTCTCGGCGGCCATTCTGTTCATACACAACCTAGCGCCCCCTGCTCATTCTTGTACTTTTCCCCCTTCTGTGCCTCTCCACTGTCCGTTTATTTGCCCCCACCAACTTCGATTCCTTCAGTTTCCTGTGCTAGCTTGTCCCCAATCTTCATGTTGGTTTGCTCCCACCCTCTCTTATCCAGGTTAGCTTGCTTCCATCCTCACTCTGTTGCCTGTGTAGTCTTGACCCTATAATAACTGTTTTTGCCCGTGTTGGATTGCCTTCACCCTCTCCTTCCATTCACAGTCCATACCGGCTTGTCCCCACCCATCTTATTTGTCTCTATCCCTCTAATAGTGGTCTGTGTTGGCTTGCCTGTACCGCTACCCTCCATTTATTGCCCATGTTGGCTTACCCCACACCTTCTCTACTTCTGTTGTCCATGTTGGCCTCCCCCACCCGCCATAAAAATACACTATGATGCAGACAACACTGGCCACGGCCATCGCTTTTTCCTCCCACTCCATCCGCTCTCTGTGTTGCCTCCTCTTCCTTCAGTGTTGCCAACCAGCAATAATGCAGCCAGTGCAGACTGCGCCATATGCTTTGTTCTTTTTGCCTTTTGGCAATAATGCACAGCAACTGCGCTTCTGTACAAAATGGCTAAAAACATTGACATCACCTATTCCTAGTGTAGGCAAGACCTACTGGCTTTGCCAATGCTGGTTCTCGGTTATTGCATCTTTTCTTCTGGAGGCATTCTAAGTAGAATTACTCGTTTTGGTCACATTTTGTTAAAACATTCTAAAGAGTATGAGGTTAAGTTACAACCCCAATTGTGACTGCGTGTTAAAGTTTCCAAACATTCAGTTTGATTCCAAAATGAAACAAGAAGATGTGGGTATTGTTAGGCTGGGGGCCCACACTGGATTGTTTGGCAGGTACCAACAGTAAAGATCCTTGGATACACACCAGTCTGGAGTAGTGATACATGGTATCATCTTCATAACGGAGGTGAAAGTGATCAAGAGTAATGTCGACAGTTCAAATGCACTTGGAAAACAAACTTTGCGTAGCAGTTAAATACATTAATACATGTCAAATACACAAAGTATAAAATCAGATTTAAAAGGTGTGCTATTTTACGTAAAAGGAGCCTATTCCTGCGGCCAAATCCAAGTAATACTCATTCCATCGGAGAAGCTCCGCTGTCAAGAAGAAGAGTGCCTGCAGGTAGAGTGTAGGACCACTGCTTCTTCAGCAAGAGTGAACTCGGGAGCCAGTGAGTAAACCAGAGCAGAAGGACAAAAACATCCTACTGAGAGACCTGTGAAGAAAGTGTAGGAGGAAACAGAGATTCTTGCATAGATCTAATGTCATTTTATTTGTCCAGCTTTTTATTTAGACAATACATATTCTGTAACACATATAAAATTTAAGGCACTATAAGCGTGACATTTTTTTAGAAACAACCACTTTATACAAGGATACAATGTGGTGTTCTCTGAAATACCACAATAAGAATGAGATTTAAAATGTGGTTGAGACAAAGTATACATCAAAAGCTCCAGGTTATTGCTCTCTTTTCAGTGAAATTTGTGTACTATACAGATGTTGAATGTTTCAAACTGTGAAAAGGAGCACATACTTGCCTGATTAAGTACATTTGATCATAATCCTGTGCATCTTGGGTTTGAGCTGGTAAACACAGACTTCGAGATTACACATAACTTATCTTTGTAGTTTTCAAAATTCAAAACTTTGCATTACTGCTACAATCAAACAATTAAGGAGAGGTAGGAATTGGAAAACCTGAAAGTGGACTAGCCAATTTAGTCCTGGGCAATGTAGAGGTCTTCTGCGCTACTAACTTTCACTACGTCCACAGCTCTAACAGTGACCTCTCCATAGAACTCTTAATTTGGCACATGCGAGAAGAAAAGTTATAAATGTTTGCTAACCCCTGGAAAAAAAAAGCCTATTTGTGTTTTTGTCCCCACAAACAATGCCAAATAACTGTCCAAAATGAGCCTTGTTCTTGGCATTACAGTAACCAATCCATTACTGTAATGCATACTGTTGAAAAATAAAAAGTGAGCTGAATTCAAGGGACCCAATTCAGATGTAGGTGGCAGTGACCAATTATCTAGTATTTGGACGACCCACTAAACCTGGAAATGTTCTTCCTTATGTAGTGGATGGAATTCCATAGTGGATCCTGTTCCAGATGAAGCATTTGCTCTAGAAATGAGGATTTTCCAATAACACTCAATTCTAAATCAGGCAAAAGGTTCAATCAGCAATCCTCATAAATGGAAGGAAAAGTTTACATTTAATTACACAAAAGCGATAAACCTAATCTCTGAATAGTTAATGCAATTTAATAAGCTTTCACAAGTTTTGCAGAATAAAATAGTAAAACCTATTTTTCCATCAGTAGTTAGCTGTGAGCAGACTCTTAAAAAAAGAAGAAAGTCTTTTAAACACAGACCCACCAATGCTCAGAATGAAAAATACATGCTGACATTTTTTTTATCCATTGTGTTGCAAGCAAGTTGTTGACTTTAACATTATATGGAGTGATACACCCAGAAATAAAAAGTGTGGACCTAATAGCTTTTACCATTTATGCTACAGCAATTGGCGAAAATCGTCTTAGGCAGGATTAACTATAACAAAGTTAACTAAAAACTAACGGTGCTGAAGAAGTTCTGTAGTCTTGTGTGATTTTCTTTCTTGGCAGTCCTCGGAAGAATTCATGCACCTCTCGTTTTGTAGCTAAAATCCTAAACCTCATCCTATTACAAAACGAAATTTCACTGAATTTCAGAGCCCAATCCGGTTTCTAATAAATGGCAGGGCATCACACACATTAAGTATGGCTTGTGCTAACTGTGGCAATGAGACTACCAAGAAATGGAAAATTAAAAACAAGGTGCCTTCAGACCACTTTACATTTGTGAGCTATTAACACTAAGTTCATTATCCCACTCCTATTTTATATCCGTGCACATCCACTCCCTTTACCTCCCCCCGCCCCTCCCCCCTCCCAAAAGGTACATATCAGGTAAGGCTCAATTTCATAGTGGGTAAAAAGGCACAAGTAACATTCAAATCCCTTCCAAGCTACATACACATCTGAGGTGGTAAATGCTATTTGTAAAGAAGATCGTTGAAAACCTGAGCTGTTGCTTCACTGGAATTAGGAAAAGCAGAGGAGTCCGATCTGATGAAATAGGCATCTTAACAGACACCTAATAATTCCAACCATATAATCTTCTTGGACCGGGAGAGTTTCTCAGTTGTGGGAGGAAAGCAAGATGTAGAAACAGAGTCATATCATCCGTCTATAAGTTTCTTGGCTCTTGTGTTTGCAGTTTCAATGCGATCTTTGTTAATTTCAGCCTGGTTAAAAAAAAAAAAAAAAAAAAAAAAAATAGGACAAGAGAAATTACCTCAAATTACTGTAAAAACATATGCGCAAAAATGCCCTTTTTAAATCTTCTCCTGTATCATTCCCCACTTCACAACCAGAAAAGTAAACTTTATGAGCACTCTAGTGAGTCAGTAGGTGCTCTCTAACCAGCCGCTGAAAAAGGAACATTGTAGGACTTATGTAAATTACCTCCAGTATCAAACGTGTATCTTCCCTCACATCCCACTATGCCCTTTCTTGTACATAACATGATCACCCCACTTCAGGCTGGCTAGTAAATGGACCTTTAGTCGACACAAAGATGGCGATGGAGATAGAAGTTTATGGACTAAAAGCAATGAGAGGTCCTATCTTTCCCTTACTCGTTTGGACTACCCTCTTCTCCTGTCTTCCAATGACAACATATTACGAAACAAAGAAACAATGCTGGATGAGGGAGACATTAGCATACTCAATAGATTCGACAAATATTCTGGAAAAACTGGGATCACACATGAATTCAATTTGTCACAAAACACATTGGGAGTTCAAATATGTATTATGTAGAAGTTGGAAACAACAAAAACAAAATGCCTTATGTATCAAAATGATCCTACATTTATGCTGATAAGGTTTTTCAATAAAGTATTTAGAAAAAAAAACACTGGGACTTAATGGGGCTCGGCTTCAGATCTGCCTCTTCAGAAAATGTCATTGGAATACCTCCATTTTGGTGAAATACACATTTTGGCTAATTGAAAAAAATGAGTTATATTTCGTATGTATATAATGTTGACAAGCATTTCTATGCAATAAGTCTTGCATTTGCGAGACTTTGAGCTACTGGCATAGTAAATGACAAGGCTTTTATTTATATGTTTACAAAACCTGCAAGCGGTGTGTAAACACCGCTTGCAGGATTTGTAAACACATAAATAAAAGGCATTGTCATTTACAATGCCAATAGCTTAATGTCTCGCAAATGCAAGACCTTTGTGGTACTTGTGCTTTAGCTGTAAACATCTCAAGCAAAGCGCGTGTGCCGCAATTGCGGCAAAAGTAAAGTAACTTTTTTTTCTATTTATTTAATTTTGAAGCAATCGCGGCACCCACACTTTCGCTTAAATGCTTACAGCTAAACTGTGGGTGCAGTCATTGTAACAAAAGTAGGCAAATAGAAAAAGAAATGGCGGCTGAATGTTTTTTCTTCCATTTATTTACTTTTGTTATAATGGAGACACCTGCATGTTAGCTTTTAAAGCACGGGTGCCGTGATTGCTTCAAAAGTAAAGAAATAGAAAAAAAATGCAATTTACTTTTGAAGCAATTGCGGCCCCCAGCCATTTAGCTTTATACATTCAAAGCGAAAGCGCGGGTGGCGCCATTATAAAAAAAAAAAGGACATAAACAGAAAAGGAAAGGCATGCGGCCACATTCGACAAGCAAATAAAAGAAAAAGGGGGCAGCCATTAGTCTTGATGAGGTTAACAACAAGAGTGGTTCTGTCGGGTAACCGAATAAATTGCTTTTAAGAAGAGGCTAGGTAAGCTCAAAAACACAATGTAATAATTCAAGTGCAATAAAATTGAATGAAACCTCTCTGAAAACAAATGTAGTTCAAGGTATTTATATAGGAAACAAAGTCAGATTTGTAAAACACCGGGATTACTTCATTCCATATTAGTTTATACAAATTCTAAGAACATGTGAGAAGTGACTAAGTGAACAAAGTGAGTATTGCAATATATTGAGTGACACTTATTTACAATTATATACAGTACTATACACGGGGAAAGGAGGGGAAAACAATTTTGAATTGGCGGTCAGTGTTCTTGATTAAAACTCCAAGGAGACAGATGGTTACTATGATCGTTCCTGGAGGAACCAGTGTTATGCGTCGACGTTTCGACCCTGTTGTGCCCTGATTGGTAGTCACGGCGGGTCTTTATCAAGACAGGGTGGGGGGGGGGGGGACAGGGGGGGTTCAGGATTCACAGGAGGCAAATAAGTCACACCCTGGTATGGAATGCCGGAAGGTCAATCGCAAGTCAAATAAGCGAGAGGATCGCGCTGCTCACTCTCGAACGGCCGAGTCCTGTCTGGCATGAGTCACAGAGGCTCGAATCAAAGCCTCCGTGACTCATGCCAGACGGGACTCGGCCGTCTGGCATGATAAAGACCCGCCGTGACCACCAATCGGGGCACAACAGGGTCGAAATTTGCCTGCTTCCCTACTGTTCACCTATTTACACGGACTGCTTGTACATAAATGTATCATTTTGAAAGGACACTTTATGTCACAAAGCTTTATTCCCCACAAATCCTTCTTCCTACATGTCCACTTTATTCACCTTTTATAAACCTAGGCGTAACTTGAGGTCCTTTTACTTCCAGTTGGTCTGCGCCCCTCGCACCAGAGGATGTGAATTCTCTATAGTCACTGCCCCTCTGGACCATCCTCTTTTCTAATTTATGAGGTAAGGCAGACTAACTTCAATTATCCAAAGCACTAAAGGCTCTTCTTTTTAGACGGCAATTTCTCTTATTGCAAGTATGATCTATGTTTTCCGAGCCCCAGGACCCCAAAGGGTAATTGTGCACTACACAAACTACATCACAACACTTTGCGTAACATGGCTGTTAAAATGTTTCTGAAAGCATGTTACTGCTTCTCTAGGTATCAAACTCTTACTCCACTGTAGATATTGAGGAGGTCTCCGTCAACAGACGGCTTAAAAATAGTGAGTGATCTACGTAGGAGGAGATCTGAAATGCTGATACCTCAAGACTGTAAATCCCGGAGGCAAAGAGTTCAGGAACGCGAATCACATTATATTGGTAGTAGTAAGATTTAAGCACTGAGAAGCATGGAAATTCCCTATTTGGTAGACAGATTAAAGTAAGGTTTTTGCAGGTTGAAATCGCAGAGACAGAGCCTCTTTACAGAGACGCCATAATCTGCTACAGGATAAACATTTTTAATGTTTCCAGTATGAGGAACTGATTGAGCAGGATGTTATGAACCCAATCTACCCCAATATAGGCCTAGGTAGTTACACAACCTTTTACATACATCTGTCCTACCGGTGTTCTACATAACCGGTCTGGCCTTTACTTTTTACCTAGTTATGTGCTACATGACTGTCGTGTGGCTTTCTCCGAAAAACTAGCCTTGTGTATGCATGAGGATTCTCAGCATCACAGAAGGATTACCATCTTCTGCATAATAACTCTGTATAAGGGTCACCTCCATCGTCATCCTTGTCCGACATGCCCAAAATACACTTCTAGGTAGAACCGCTGAGGGTACCTTTTGGGTATATACGCACTACATCTTCACTGGGCAACCCAGAGGAGAAAAAGACTTCCAAGCGGACACGCTGATGTGAGATGCTGAAGTTCCTACATGCAGACAGACACTCCAGCACGGAGTGGTCGGATATCCCTCGCGGGGTGTACTTCTTGAGACCAAGATGGGGCCCTTCGCTCTCCAACATCAGGTAATTGTGCTGGCTTTATGCTACGGGGATTCTTGGCTTTACACCTACATCCATGCTAGGTACACTTAGGGACATCGAGTAAGGGTTGGGATCGTAGGAGTACGCATTATTACTGTCACGTATCTATATGCCTGCATATATTCATTGTTTTAGCACTATGGTAGATTACTACCTTTTCTTTGCTGTGTTGGTGCTTATAACCGTATATATTTGCTTCTGTCTCATGGTTGTTGCAGCACACGTATTTTACACTAGAATGACGCTGGTTCAATAAATGCTTATTGAAAACGGCTCCACTGTGTATTCTGTGTATTTCTCGGAAACAAAGTGTGCATGAGTGACTGAGCGAAAAGCTCTGCACTATTTCCGCCATCCCTGAGGGGTAAGGGTTGTCATGTTCAATAGTTGCAAGAAGCTATCCGCTCCTTGCTAAAAGGGGCTCTTAGTGGCACTGTGAGCTAGCATGACTAACAGATTAACATATCCTTTGAGGATGTCTGATATCAGTCTGGACACCAATCCCTTAGTTTATGTTATCTTATCTAAACTTGCAGATCCTATATAGATTTGTAGGAACTACACAACAAGGAAGTGGTCTCCAATCGTCAGAAGACGGTGCTTCAGATGCACTTGATTTTATGACAAATTATTTGGAGTAAATGTTGTGATACAAATTAGAAGCGAGAATTAGCTCAACGTTGCCAATATCTGCAGAATGTTTTTCAGACAATGAAGTAAAACTGGAGGGGGAATGGATGGGCATGTCTACATTTCTCACCCAAATTAAAAGAATCACAATTCTAGAGTGCTAACAACAAGAAACTTATTCTCAGGCAATCTTAACCCATTCAATGCAAGTGGGCATGAGGCCCAAAGTCATAGAAACAAGACAGATTACAGCTATACGTCTTGATAGAGGAGTAACAATCTTTAATGTCTTATAAACCTCTTAGAAATGCAGTCCCTGTCTTGGTACTAACTAATCAAATAAGGCATATTGTAATGTAATGTAGGAGCTTTTGAAATTTATGAGTATATAGAAAGCCGCAACCATCCTGCTTGTTAAACTGGATACTATCTCGATAATTCGCCACATGCATAAAAAATATGGATGTTTTCCCTTGAGCGGTAATCTGTTATTACTGTAAAGAGCTTTGCACGGACTCTTGAAGCCAATGTCAACTTGGTAAATTGGCAGTATTCCTCTGAGACAAATAAGCAGAGCAGGTGTTTGTGTATCCTATGCAGCAGAAGATAAAATATCATGTTCTGGAAGTTGTGAGGTCATCTGGTCATTGGCAGGTGATGCACTATTTGAACGGGGCTTGAATTACTCTTTTTGATTAATTTAGCTAGCATGCAGCGTTCTGGGATGAAATGCAAGTCACCAGTTCAGGGGGATACGAAAGCACGGAATTTGTCAAAATGTTTTTGTGAAAGAAAGGAGAGAGGAGATAGCAGATGGCTCTGACATGTTGTCAAGGAACAACTGTTCCAGGCACTGTGCTCAGATTCCACAGAATCATCACAACCCTTTCCCCATCAATGACAAAGTACAAAGGAACACTGTGCCAAAGAAACTTAAAGATGGCATTCTTGGTCCGCAGCATAGTTAAAGCTGAATTCAGGCCTTGTGCATCCAACTTCTTCTAGAGTAACAGTCAAATGTTGCTCCTAAAATTGCTGCCTAAGGTGCTAAGCTGCCTAATCAGAATGGTTGATTTGTAAACAAACATTCTAAACTGCTGGATACAAGCCTCTGATTATATGGATAGGCAAAATGAGCTTGTGGTAAGCTGCATTTTCCCATTTTAAAGACAATCATCAGCCTTTACAACAACACAATTAGCTAGATGTACTAAATACTGGTTGGAAAAAAACTGGTGGCAATTTTGCAACCAGTATTGCATTTTATTAAATGACCTACCTACTAATAGGTTGCAACATACAATTCAGAATCTGAATGGGTTGTAATCTGATCTAGTTAATTAATGTTTATAAGGTAGGTCACAAAGTGTGACTGACTCTAATTGGTGGCGATCAAAGGAGTGGTGCGTACCAGGGTCAGCAGACCACCATGTCTAAGTGAACTTTTTCATTCTTTTTCCTCACAGCAAAAGGTGTGTTTAAAAAAAGAATGTTTACTTTGTGTTTAAAAAAGAAAGTTTACTTTTTTAAGTTTAAGAGTTGGCGGTGCCTCCCCCATTTTTGCTTAAAACACTAAAGTAAGTTCCCTACTGGGTCCACTTTGGTTCCCCCTTGTGCTACACTAACTACACGTTTTAGGCCACCTTTTGTCTACCACATAATACATTTATCTGTGCCATGATATTATTTTAAAAATATGCTACATATGTTATTGTTATTCAATTTGTCTTCTTGGGAATTAGTCTGAACGTTTCATACAAGGCCAAACAACATGGTGCCCTGTTTTTTTGTGCTCAGTCACCAAAATCGCCTAATGTTCTACACAACACATGGGGCACAGCTGCTGTTTCCCAACACGGAACATCATATAAACCGAAACTTGCTCTTTGGAAAATAGAGAGGAGAATTCTAGCATAGGGGAAAGGTCTTGGAACGGGTGCACTAACTTTGCGTAAACGGAGTTAACACCTATGACCACCTACCTACAAAGATCAGGTATGGGTTTCAGTGTTAATCCCAGAGATAAGGGATATAACCCTCTGCTCACGTAGTGAGGGTAGGCTTAAACAGATGCATCATTTACCATGGTAGGGCTTTCATTGTATATAGTCTGCTCGTAATGTTGATTATTGTGCTTCGTTCTATGTGTTTTCTTATTGCAGCAGAATTGCTTCATAATAGTAGTTTCAATAAATATTGTAAACTTTCCTTGTATGTTTCTCTGTTTATTATGGACATGCATAAGTGAGAAGCGAAAGGTGATGATCTGTTTCCATGGTTCCCTTGAGGACTAGAGTGTTGTGTTCTAGGTTGCCAGTTCACCTGTTACTCTGAGAAGGTTAGGAGGGCAGGTGAGGCACTGTGAGCTATTCAGATTTGGACCCATAGGTACTGATGTGGTAAAGGGACTTAGTCTCTACATTCTCAGGTCCCTTGGTCCCAGGAACAGTTTTGCTTCTAAGCAGAATCCATGGGACAACACAAATCGGGAAGTCGTCCCAAGGGGACCCCTTCCATTTTGCGAATGGCTCACCATGTTCAATGCTTCACAACCGGATTTCTGTAGTAAAACACAGATACATCGGCTCGCAGTCGGGTGTTTGGAGAGGACGCCTACAACATGCTTCTTCCATATAGCAAATTGGTATCAATTTACACTCATGTTTTACTTGACGGAATCCTTAATAGGATTGGTCTAAAAATCCATCCTTGCTGTTGCAAATTCAGATTCAATGTGTTTGTGACCACGTAAAAGGATAGTACATTTGGCCCGATGTTTGTTATTGAATTGCATAGCCCTACTTGCTCTAACCGCCCAGCCACTGGGATGCTGTGGGTCTTTATACAGGAGTGCCACCGTAATCCAATCATGAATACTTGAAGCAGGCAATCCATGATATTTCCAAGGCTAGACACTATGCACATTGTTGGTGTCCATGCTTAATTTCGGAAACAATAAGTGCCAGGGCTCTCTTCAGGAGGCCATTGCAGCTTTCACCACACATTGCCCCTGCAATGGTGCCAATGAGAGTAACAGCACATATACTAATCATCACGCTCCTACAAGTGCGACAATCCAGACTATTTCAGGCCCCTAAAGCTAAAAGAATGGCTTAGGCAGCAGATAATAGTCATTTCTAATGTATATTGAATTAATTGTGGTCATCTCTAAATTAGCCAGACAGCATCGCCTTGCGGCAGACTGTCAAAAGCACCAGTGTTGACAATTAATGCCGGTATCAGGCACTGGTAACCAATGGCTCAAATTAAGCACTGTCTGATTGATGGCCACATTGATTCGGAGTGACAAATCTGCTGTGTGTACATTTTTAGCTAAGATGTGACATCTATCATCCATTATACTACTGGGGTGGTGAAAATGTCAGTGGATGGATTCAACCCAGATCTGTGACTGGAGGTGAGTGTCTGAAAAGTTTCAGCGCAAGGTCCATCATCTTGTGTTTGCTTTGTTCACTATAAGTTGGCATGGTATGCCCAGACGTGGCTTCCTTGCTCACTTTGCCACTGGATTCAAGGTAGCCTGGCTGATATGGGGTTTTACCCTGAAACCGGTCCCAGGATGCTCGTTTCCTGTTCAGGGAAGACCTTGCTTGTCAGTTCGGGCTGGAATGTTCCCATGAGGCACAGGGACAAGACTAATTTGCATATAGCTAGGTCTGAACGGAAATGGAGAAGTGAGCTAAAGAATGATGATGGATTCAACCCAGATCCGTGACTGGGGGTGAGTGTCTGAAAAATGTCAGTGCTCCGTCCATCATCTCCTTGTGTTTGCTTTGTGAAGATGTCAGTAGAGCCACTAAGATGCTCTTAGGGGCTATCCGGTGGTTTCTAAATAAATGCTAAAATGAAAGGTTGGAACTAGCACTCAGAAAAACTGGCTTGTGCTATCTGTGCACTTAAAGAGAGCGGAGCAGTAGGGTGGAGGAGCTGCTATAATGTGATTTGATTCCCACCGTTTAGGTGAGATGTCATTCCCGCTCCTTCAATCACTTATTTCTGACAGGATACCAACAGCCTTTCTTTCTTACCTTTAGCAGGGACCTGCACATCATAGGCCAAATAGCATGGGTGGGTATTTATCAGTCATAATTATCAGCAGGAACAGCTGAATGTTGAGAACATCATTAAAGAGAATCAAGAGTGATTAATAGGTATATGCCTTCTCCTCCTACATTGTAATGTTTGCCTTTCTGTTTATTTTGTTTTAATTTACCAAATTTTCTCTACAGTGGGTGAAATGTTCTAAGAGCACTTCAGGCCCTCTGGCATGTGCTATATAGGTCTTTAAGGACACTCTTCCCTCGCCTGCGGTGTAGCCTGTAACTTAGAGGCGGTATTATCTGCCATAGTCTTCAGTAGCAAGGTAATATGCTATATCATTGCTTGTGTAATGGTATTAAGAATTATTTGCCTTATTATATGAGCATGTGTATTAATCCACATAAGTTGTACTTACTATACATAAATTAACACATTTAGAATACATATGTTGGTGCAGATGGTTGAAAAATATTTGTGAGTGAGGAGAAACATTTATATCCATATGCATGCATCACCCAGATAGTGCAGGGGAGAATAAGAATTGATTTCCCTATCTTAGAACCATTGAGCAAGCCATGTCCGTCTCTGACCAAACTGCTATCTCTGTCCTTCATAGTGCTCCGCCCCCCCCCCTTTTACAAATCTATCCAGCCTGACCCAAAGCCCTTTACTGCCCTCTCTGACACCTCCTTGGTTAACAGCTGTCAACGTAAACCACACTCTCTTACAAGTTTAGTTCAACCTATTTCTGTTCCCTTGTTTGCTTATAGTGCAATAAGTATATTTTGCATGGTCTTGTACTTGCATAGCAATTCTATTTTCTATACATCGATGCATGGACTTCGTCCCCTTCTGGGGTTTCTAGAAGTAAAAGGACTTTCTTACATATATAAGCACCCCACAGAGTCCGACTCAGGGCAGAAGAAGCCTGTTCCAAGACGTAACACTGGTATGTAAATCTGCTTTCTACGTTGGCATACCAATAAGCATTGGTAGCTGCAAATACATTTAATCTGTTTCGGAGCCTGCCTGGGTCTGTTTTTTCTTTGATGGTGTAGAAGTGGGATGCATTAAATGAATGTCACCAGACGGTAAGTAAGCTGTAAGCGGACTACCTTGCCGCAGAGGCCTTTTAATCTTTCAATGCTTAGAACATAGTATTAATAAAACAGGGAATGAACTGGCATTTAAACTAAACAGGGGGCTGTAGAGAAAATTGTGAGTTTTCTCTTTATCAATACATTGATTGATATGTGCCTGAATCTTTTGGAGCCTCATAACATCCAGTGCAGTAGAGTCTGGGCCAGAGAATAATTTATGACCCCAAAGGTAGGGGGACGATGAGGAAAAATAAACCCTGCCAGAGTGCAACGTGGGAAGTATTGACTATCAGCTGGAAATTATTGTCTAATGTACACAATTCTGTCATTAATCAAAGACGGTATTTAAATTATGTTTATGTGTTGATCGTTAAGAGTAATGTTTCCTTGAAATGTTTCTCTGAATTATATGAAAAATAGTGCATTACTACATTAGAAAAGAAAAATTGCTTTATGTGGTGTCTGAGTGGTCCACAGCTGTTGATTTTTCTCTTTTTCACTCTCTCAATCCACTACCTAACAAATCTTTCCTTCTAAGAGACCAATCTGCTTATCTTTTAGAGTTTAAAATTGTGTGTGAAGGGACCAATGGGTACCGGTAAGTCTAAAGTAACCATGGAGGTGGTAAGGCCTCACATGATGAAAAAGACAAAAAAATTGTTTCAACAAGTGTCATTAGAAAAGGATTTTACATTACCATTAGATAGCTCTGCAGCTCAAGTTGTAAAAGATACAAATTGTTTAGAATACGGAACACCTTTTTGCGCGCTAGTCTGGAATTGGAAAGGGAATGAAGGGTGGTGGCCTAGATTTGGTTCTCTTGAGATAGATGATATTGAACACTTGACATAGACAATAGACCTACAGGGTGACACATAATGGGATTCACACTATATAAAAGATTGCTTACAACAGTGGCTTTCAATTGCAAAAAATAAAGCTGTCCTTTCAAAAAAGAAGGGCCAGGGGAACGCCTCCACTGAGTACACAGACTGTTAAGCAATAGCAGTGGTGAACAGTGAGTGCAAAAAAGCCTAATAAAAATGAGCGAAAACTAGCAAAGAATCGAACCACAACGTATAGCCAATGTTGGATTAAGTGACTGTGCAAACAGAACAGCATTTTCTGTCATTATGGCAACAGTGTGGGTTTTCTACAGCTGAAGCAGACTGGGTTAAAGCAATACCCAAATGCCACTACTTCTAGAAGAGCTGCTGCTCTGCTGTGTATTTGGACGCACCGCAAAGTGAATATTGACATAAATAAGTTAAAGAAACTGTTTATCGCCTCCAAGATTCAAGGCCTTTATGTCAAACAGGGGGAAGGAGCAGACAGTGAGCAAATAACTGGTAGCACATTGACTGAGGAGGGGATGTTGTTTACTGAGGAAGAAAGGAAAAGACAGAGCGGATGCAAATAGTGAATTAAATTACTGGATCACAGGTAGACAGCAATGAGAACAGTCACCTGGCACTGGGACAAAGCAACCATTCTGCAGGGCCTGTTCTACCTGCGCCTAATTTCTCAGCCTCTCCTCCAACAACTTCCATGTACCCATCACTTTCAGGCCCCCACATACACTGTGAAAGAAATACCACATGCAAGCAGGCACTGGCTCCAAAACCAGGCTTACCACATGTCCTTTATTTCCATATATCCATGGAAGGTGATTTAACTAGGGTATCTGACATACCAACTAGCCCCAGAGAAGGTGGTTTTAGAACACCCGTCCTGAATGGGCACCTATCATTTGGGGGAGAAAATGACACATGCTTTCGAAACACCAGGCCAAACTTCCACTTTTTGTCTGAGGGAGGTTTTAGGGCTGAGTGCAGTAGAGCGAAACAACGAGGAGGAATGTGAGCAGTTGGCAAACCTGAGGAATTAGGATGATGGTTCCAAGAAGACGTGAACACAGAGAGAAAATACAACGAACTTCAGGATAAGATAGATAAGAAGGAACTTCTGGTACAAGGTCACACACACGGGCACGAAAGGGCAAGGGTGAGAATTCATGTACAGATGAAATACTATAGAAAACTAAAGTAACTGCACCAAAAATTAGTGTTGGGGGAACAGTCATGTTAAAGTCATGGAAGCGACTCAGATGACTGAGGACGCACAAGAACCACTCACTGCCAGTGTGAAATATTATGAATGGTTTCATAAAATATGTATTGCCTAAACCCCCTCCCTCGAGATGTAAAAATAGTATTAAAAATAGCATACGGTAGCAGATGGTCTTTGGTAAAAAGTGCATTCCTAACTCTACAGGAAAGCGATTGTCACAGAAAATAGATTGATAAATTAGTTAGAGTCTAAAGGGACACAATTAATTGCCTAGCAGGCAAACATTGTGGTTTTTCCCAAGTAACAGCCATGTTGCAGAAGCCAGGCGAGTCAGTGGCTCATTACATCTTAAGGTACAATAAAGCTTGGAATAACAGTGCATGGGATAACAATGAAGGGGTATCGCGCACGACAGAGGCCTATAAGGTATCAGCTACTCAGACACTTATGAATGGATCGTTTGCTTATGTGGCCCATAGCTATAAACTGCGTCACCCTGATTGGTCCACTAAAGGATATCAAGACGTGTGCATGCTTCTCATAACCATGGAAAGAGATTGTATTTTCAGGGTAAAGAAGGACACTGCTAAAAACGACAAAGGAATGATGTTGCGGCAAGTGTAAAGAGAGGGGGAGCCCGAGAAAATGTACTATCAGGGGGCGCAGCATAGACAGGACAATGGACAAGGATACCAGAGAAGAGGCAAGAGTAGGGATCACTATTATGTTTGCCAGAGGTACGGGTTGTAAAAGTAATAGAGGCAGAAGGGTTTAGAATGAGAGACGTGACCGGTATAACAAAAATTATAGAAGCAAGAGGAATTACATCTTTGACAAACATGAGGTCCAATCATTCTCACCACCCATTCCCAGAGACCTCCAGCACTATCGGAGGAATCCTTTCGTGGAGCAACATGGAACAGCATAGGACCACGTGGAGAGAGAGAGAGAGAGAGAGAGAGAGATGGGACAACTGCAGAAACCAGAGTCCTAGTAGTGGTGAAACAGTTACTACTATAGTAGTAAATGGAATGATGATGCACGATGAATTGTCAGAACCACTACCAGTTTCTGTTGAAGACTTCACACTGATCCATCAATTGCTCCTGTCACCAGATGCACCCATCAATTTGCTGGGGAGAGACCTCCTCTGTAAATTGCATGCAACATTATATTATTAACAAAATGGGATTTACTTACAAGTACCTGAGGACAGGTTAGAATTGGCTAATACAAATTAAGTGAGGACTCTGTATTATGTGCACCACCTGTCTTGTCTCTCTCTCCCCAAAACATTAGCGAATGGACTCCATTGCATGGAGATTTTTATGAGAACAGTGTGGCGGGAAGACGGAACCCTCGGGAGAACGGTACCCCGGGGCATGAAAGGTATAGCGATTAGGAGACAGAGCGTTAGAGGAGGAAGACGCGAGGACAGGGAGGAGTTAAAGGAAGACAGAGACAACGGGAGAGGACTGATGTCAGACAGAGACAATGCAGGAGGAGAGAGTGGCTCGACGGAACGAGTAAGCGTTGGAGGGGAGGAGCCCAGGACCAAAGGCGAGGACCAGATCACCAGTCAAGAGCAAAAGAACCCTCCAGCTGTGACTCCGGTCAGGAGTCAAGGCCCAAGGCAAGTATTGTCCACGAATGAGTGGTTAAGACGAGCAGGACTCGTCTTATGGGTTCTTGGGTCCTTTTTTGATAGAACACGGGTGGGGTGAACTAGAGCCTCTCAAGTACAGGCCAGTGGGAACAGAACTATCATAACCACTTTTCACCTAAATGCCAATAGTGCACTGGATTTGTATAAATAAAGGATTATATAGAGCACGGACTAGAACTATATCATAACCACAAGTGGTGAATGGTGAAGGGATATTCATTGTAGAGGACTGTTTTGCTCATAGCCACCTACCTGTTTATGTTTCCAGAGGATACCCAAGAGAAGGAGGACTGGGGACAAGAGAAAACAGAAGAAGAAACTATACCCCTAGAAGAAAAGAATGTTAACTTTTTTTGAGAAGTACACCTATAATAGGAAACCCACAAGAAGGAACTGAGGGCAGAATAAAGAACCTCATAGTAACAAGATATCCGGTCTCCGCTATTTCTTGTCCTGTCACAAACATGTTTAAAGAACTGTTTAAATACAGCCGACATTGAGAGTTAATTGGTCACTCATTTAGTGCAGTTGACATCAGTACCTGGGTCCGTACACTGTACTGCAGCATTTTTCAAGGGGCCGGTGCCTGAATGGTACACCTACATAGCAGACAAACATTTGTACTGGACAATGGAGTTGCTCGAGCACACATATATAGAAAAAGAAGGGTGTGATGTGAGCACTGAGCTAGGACCACAGGAAGAGAGGTTATTTCAAGTACCAGTGTCTGAACCACATGTTTCCATAGGGGGGGGGGGGTGTGTACCAGGTTACTACCCTACAAGGCAGAGGAGGGCATAAAACCGGTTATTGAATGTCTCTTGCAATAGGGTATCATTAAAAAGACCTCTAGCCCTGTAATAGTCCTATCATTCCATTGCCCAAGGGCAGTATAGGTTCATACAAGATTTAAGACATATAAACAACATTGTGGTTCCCTTAGCACCTGTTGTGCCTTACACCAATACTACGTTATCTTCTATAATTGTAGAGGCAGAGTACTTTTCATTCACAGATATCTCTCCTCTGCACTTTTCATTATTAGAGTCCATCCAGAAAGCGAGTACCTCTTTGCCTTCACAATAAAAGATACTCCGTACACTTTCAGAAGACTCACTCACGGCTTCACTGAGAGGCCTGCGATCTATGTGCAGGCAGTAAAGAGAGACCTGGACAGCGTTCACCTAGGAAGTGATAGCCATCTTGCAGTACGCTGATCGTCTCCTTGTGGCATCTCTATCACTTGGGGCCCGTGAAAGACCCGGTAACTCTGTTGAATCACCTCCAGGGGAGAAGACACAAAGCCTCATTGTCAAAATTCCGGTGCTGCAAAAAGAAGACTTACCTGGGTTATGTGGTAGCCAAAGGTACACGCCGCATATCACCAGACAGGATAAAAATGATTCTGAGCATGCAGCCCCCGTCAACCAAGAAAGGAATGATATCCTCCTCCCTGGGGATGAGGAACTACCATCACCAGTGTATTCCGGAGTACAGATCCTAAGATGCCATCCTGCGACAATGTACACTACAAGATGCTCCCAACAGCAATGATTGGACTAATGAACTTGCAGACTGTTTCAAGAAACTGAAAGAGATTGTGTACTGCGCAAGCCCTGGGGCTGCCTGATTTCAAACTGCCCTTCCATCTCTGTGTCAGAGCAAAATGACGCTAAAAATGGTGAGCTGACACAGGAGCATGGCTCAGGAAAAGATCTGTGGCATACTACTCTGTGACTTTGCTTGCAGCGGTGACTGGGCATCCACTTGTTTGAGAGCAGTGGCCACAGCAGCTGGGATGGTAGAGAGGACGACTCCCATTATGTTGGACTACCCTTGTATTGCTTATGTGCCACATTTGGTACAGTCATTGTCATTTGCAGCAACACAACATTTTCTGGTGGCCAGGCAAACAGGTTATGAGGTCACTCTGTAGTCTAACACCAATATCATCATTAAAAGATACCCAACTATTAATTTGGCAACATTATTATCTCCAACAGGTGATTTAGATTAGACCCCTAACCATGACTGTGTTGAGGTTGTAGAAACATCCACCACACAGACCAGATTTGCAGCAAACACCATTTGAAAATGCAGAATATGAGTGGTACACTGATGGTTCCTCCAGCAGACTAATAGAGACAGGTTACAGAGCAGGGTATGCTATAACAACAGTAGATACCATCGTTGAAAGTGCAGCACTCCCACCTGGCACATCTGCCCAGCAAGCTGAGCTGTATGCTGTAACAAGAGCATGCATCTTAGCAGGGGATTTTTTTCTTTTTCTAACATTTACGGTGACTCACATTATGCCTTGGGAGATGTCCACGATTTTGGCCAGCTGTGGCAGTATTGTGGTTTCATAACAGCAGCAGGACACCCCATTCAAAATGGCGCCTTAGTAAAAAACCTGCTAAGGGTAATACTACTACCCAACAGAATAGTAATATTAAAATGTGAGGCGCACACACAGGAGCTAATGCTAAGATAGCCAGAGGTACCACTATGGCGGACACAGCAGCAAAAGAGAGCATGTTACAGCCAGTACAGATGGCGCCGTTAATGGCAAAAAGCATTTAAAAAATACAGCTCATTCAGAGGCAGTTGTTGCTAGCTGATGTGCAGGAAGCACAACGGTTGCAACACAAGAAGAAGAGAGAGAGAGCAGATTGATGCTGGATGAGGGAAGACGGATGAGGGATTGTGGGTCCACCAGGATGGGAGGCCTGTGACCCCATGCAGTATGCTCCTGCCCCTTAACAGGCTTGCTCAAGGACCCACTCACATGGCACACAGGGGTGAATGCTTTGATTAGATATGAATGGTTTGCACCAAACAGCTTTCACTGCACAATTCAGCTCCCAATGTCTTGTTTGTGCCCAACATGCTACAGGTTAGTCCCCTGCTACCTATGATCACCCACATGGCCCCTTTACCAACATTCAAATCGATTTTGCCTAAATGCCCTCATTGAATGGATTCAAATATTTGCTGGTATATGTGGATCAATTTTCAAAATGGGTGGTAGCGTTTCCCACAAGGAAGAATGATGCAGCAAAAGTTGTAGCATGAAAGATATCATACCCCAGTTTGGGGCTCCCCAGGGCATAGAGATAAAGGGGGTACATTTGTGGCTGCAGTAGTGCACAAGACGTGTGACTGTTAGGAAATAGAGTGGAAACTGCATGCCCCTTACTACCCCCAAAGGTCAGGTCAGGTGGAGGGAATGAATTAGCAAAAACAGGGCTTCCCAATCTTTTTAGAATCAGGACCCAATTTTTAGAACGGCAATCTGTGGCAACCCACTGAGCTTTAATGGGCATGCAGCGAGGGTGATCTTTTTAATGTAATAACAGCAATTGTTTATAAATGTCACAATTGTGGCCAGGATATTGATCTCCCAATAAAGGTGCAGGAACTGCACTCGAGTCTGGAGCTTCAACACTTATCTTAATGGGGTGCTGCCCGATGGCATACATTCACTAAAATCACAAGGCTTCTGATAAGGGTTGGTGTGAATACCAGTGAGTTTAGCAAATTAGAGAATACCCTTCTGCAGCTGAGTAAGGGGTAAGGCCTCTTATTCATTTCTGTGTTAAAAAGAGGCCCAGTGGGGCATTTTCAAATTGAATATATACTGGCTTAACAATTGACTGATGTGAGATATTGAGAAGTCTCCTGCTTGCCTGCTGCCAATAAACTTGCAAAACTGTATATTTTGTGTCCAGAGACCTCCTTCAAATTGGGTTCCTGTTCTGTTGGATATATATATATACACATATACATATACATATACTAGCAGCCCGCCCCGGCCTTGCCCGGGGCAGAAAGGGACTGGGGGCAGCATCGCAGCAGGAGAGGCGCAGCAGAGCGGCCACTTCTGCCCACGCTTTGAATCCCCCGACGTCCCGACTTTGTGTAAAATGCTTTTTTATCACTCTCTGTTCATGTCCCTCGCTGCACACCCTTTATCACTCACTGTTCATGGCCCCCGCCCGTCCCTCGCTGCGCACCAGCGGCTGCTTGACTTACCTCATCCGCCGCTCCTCCCCGCGCTGCTGTGTTTACCGCTCCACTGCTCCTCCTCTTCTTGCCGCTCCTGACCGCTTGTCCGCTACCTCATCCGCTGCTCCTCCCCGCGCTGCCACTGCTCCTCCGTTTCTCGCCGCTCCTTTCCGCTTGTCCTCCGCAGCTCCTCCCCGCGCTCATGTCCTCCTCCCCGTGCTCATGTCCTCCGCTCTTCCTGTTGCTCCTCTACGCCGCTCCTCCCCGCGCTCCCGATGTCATCACGCAGACGTTGCGGCCGGCGCTACTTTCTAGGGACTACTTTATTTTTATTTGTAAATGTTTTAAATAACGTATATTTTTTATTTTTATTTTTATATCGCCTATGTCCTTCTGCTTGCCCTGAGGTTTTCATAGCTGTCTTGGGTGTTTAGATTGGTGGTGTACTTTTCGAGTTTACCTGGCTCAAAGGACAGACTTCTCTCTTTATAATAGTAGTAGTATAGATATATATATATATATCAGTTTTATATAGTGTAACATGGCCCAAAGTCATGGGGGAGGGGGCACTTTACATGAGAGACAGATTACATTATACAAGGTCAGATTAATTTTATTATAAAAACAGGAGATGACGTGATTTGTCCAGAATCAAAGGATGCTGAGCCAATACCGGACATTCAACCTGGTTGCCCAGATCCAAACCCAGCACCGCTGGCACATATTTCTCAATTTTGTGGATGAAAGTCACAAGTGGTATGATTGTGTATGATCATGTACAACAAGTACGTTCTCTGTTGAAAAGGCTTTGTGAAGTTAAAAAGCAGAAGCAACAAATACTGGAAGGTTCACCTAGAGTCTTGCTTGGGAATACCTTGCAAGGGATTGTTTTAAAACTGGACTTAGGCACATTGTGAATCAGTGCAAAGGTGCTGAACAAACCGGAGTAATCATTTAAAATTTTACTTCCATATAGACCAAGACTTTCGAGATCCACAGTTTGGGAAGCGCTGCTGTAAGAGCAATCAGGGATATATTGGACTCTCACCCTCATCCCACACAGATACCCACAGAACGTAGTCTAGCCTTGGCTGACATTAATGGGTAGTTATTACCTAGATTTCGAGGAACTAGGGCCATAGGTGTCATCTGTCAATAACTAAAATTAAAGCTGGTTCCTTGATTTATGCCTAGAAGAGGCTTTATGTTAAACTCAAAAGTTCTTCTGTTATCAGATTTCTTTGCTCCAGTAGGTCAATATTTTGCGCTCGTTAAGTTATAGCCTGCTGGCTCACCCCTGAAATTTCCTAATTCTTTGAGCAGGTGAAATGTTCCATTTTTAGAAATAGGAGTCGGCTTCACTCTTTTGTTCAGGTCTCGTTGCAATTTTTGTTCACAAAATAATTTGTGCTACCATCACAACTTTCTGGTCATTGCCCATGAAATTTCCAAATGCATTTGTGTGGAAGGTGATTTCATAAATCCCACCCCACTGCGGAATCCTTGATTACTTTTCACGGGGTTTGAAGCAGAATATCCTGGGTTGCATATTATCTAGTATGATAATGCCTCCTATTTACAGTTTTAAGAGGAGTTGTGCATACCTTCGCTTAGAAAGTCTTTTGAGTCATAATTATCACTTATAACACACAGGAAAAACCTAGTGCATGCAGCACAGAGGAGCGTAATCAACTGCAGTGCTGCCGAAGTACCTCCGCAAGGCCTTCTGATCTCGGGTGAAGCATAAGGTTATCCATAATACCGTTGGTAGTGTTTAGATGAGGCTGGAATGGATCATCGTCAACAAAGAGGGAGTGTGATCAATGGATCGAACGGGCACCGATTACCACCTCAAAAGGGGAGGTGGAAGGTCCAGTTACAGCGTGTGCCCGTGTGCAGAGTACTCAAACAACAAGCGGGGTTGCTGAACTGTTCCTAATAGGAAAGAGGAATAGAGAATGGGCTGTACCTTAGGGGTATAATATCACCCTTGGGCATCCATTAGGTTGGACATGTTTGCCTCACACACCCCGAAGGATGTCATGCTTCATCATCGGCGGTTGCTCCTCGTCGGGGAGGCGGTGCAATCCCCGACGGGCTCACCTCAAAGAGGGGCTCTTTAGCGGAGATCTTTTTGTCCACTTGCCTGTTGATGAAGTGTGGGTATGTGGGCTAGGGCAATAGTATCCTAAAAAGGTAAGGTTTAAAATATAGTAGAGGGTCCCGGAAAAACTTTATTCTGGAGGTCCTCCTACTATTGTTAAAAAGGTGAAGTTTAGTTTGCAAGGTCACGGAGAGTTACGTGCCGTGTTTCAAACTAGACTAATGTGATGGTCGGTCAACATGTTTCTCGCTTGGGTTCTTCCCGCGATTCTTCAGGACCTAGTGAAAGTGTGAGTGAGTGTTTAAAACAAGGACATGCTAGTGTCATGAACCTAGTGTGTTACCTCAGGGGAATCCTGTGCCTGAAGTATGGAAATACAAAAAGAGACATTAATGCAGGTATCGTTACAAATGTCAACAATTGTAAATGGTAACAGCCAATTTAAGCATCTCAGTGCAGTGAAGTGGAAGTGGTGTGTGTGAAGTTACACATACGAACATGCCTGTGGTGTACAGAGAGTGTGTAGTGTAGTGAACACTCTCATACCTATGTTCGTGGTGTTTAAAACAGTGGTTAAAACCAGTGGTTAAAAACACAACTGCTATCTCTAGGAGAGAACTCTAATCAGGGAAGGCAATTACTGACGTGGTAAATATCAGACTCACCTAAAGGTCTTGGATAAATAACCACCTGAGTACTCGGCGGGTCGGAACAACAGAAGTTGCCTCTAGATCAGGCTAGAGAAGGAGAACTAAGGTTAAGGAAGTTCAGGGTATCAAATTCTACCATACTTGGCAACTCGGGGATTGTCTGATCTTACCTCCGGTTATCCGTGTCCGTGCTGAGTCACCTACCCATCACCGCCGAGCTCGAATAGGTAATGGACTAGCGGGGTGTGGGTTATTTATAGGTGGACTCGTCATGAGTAGGCGTCAGGTAACGCCCTATGTGTAGGTCACGTGGTAACCAAGGTGATACCGGCCATGATGGAGTGGTGTACTCAGTGTTTAAACAGATGTGGGTTAAATCCATTGACAAGGCACCGCATGTTCACAGTGAATGCCAGGGGATGTCCTCGTTCAGACCTTGTCTGTCTGTAGAAAGGCGGTGTACCCACCTTTGTTCTTTACGGAACAGAGCGTTTTTTGGGCAATTTGGACTCGCCTCAAGGATCACCCATTGTATGCAGTCGGCGCTGTGTTGGTTCTCTAGATAGTGTTTGCACATCTTGGTGTGTGACTTTTTGCACCGAAAATTACTGCGGTGTTCGGTGATCCTTGTTTTAATTGTGCGTGTGGTCATCCCAATATACTTAAGACCACATGGGCAAGTTAGCATATAGATGCAGTGAGTGGTATTACAGTTTGTGTGCCCCTGGATAACCCACTTGAAAGTGTCGGTGAGCTGTATTGTCTTTTGGGGAGTGGTGTATTTGCAAACCCCACAGTTACCGCATGGGTAGTGACCGGTGACTGTTGGCATGTTCCATAATGTCTGCTGGGAACTCTTTTTAGTAATCTTCGGTCTCGTGTGGATCAATATGTCCTTCACGTTCTGTGTCCTTTTGAAAGCAAACCTAGGTTGTTCAAAGGGTATATCCCCTGTGTTAAGGATTCCCCAGTGACGTTTGATGGTGTTTTTAATCTTGGCTGACAATGGGGTAAATGTCGTCACACAAGTGATGGGTTGGTTTTCAATTGGTGGTTTTTCCCGTCTCTCTAGGAGTGCCTCTCTGTTGTTGTTTCTTGCTCGCTTTTTCGCTTTTGTGACCTCTCCTTTCGGGTAGCCTCTATCTAGTAGGTTTCTAGAGAGGATGGTTGATTCCTTTTTGTAGTCTGCAATATTACTACAATTCCGTCTGATCCGAAGGAATTGCCCAAAAGGTAGGTTGTTCCTTAAGGCTTTGGGATGGTGGCTCTCAAAATGTAGGAGGCTGTTACGGTCTGTTGGTTTCCTAAACATTGTTGTCTGGAGTCCACCCTCTTTCAGTTGTACAGTGAGGTCAAGAAAAGCAATCTCTTTAGGCGATGAAGACATAGTGAACCGAAGATATGGATTCAGTGAGTTAACCCATATGAAGAAGGCCTCATGTGAGTTGGGACGACCCGACCAAAGGATCAGGATATCGTCAATGAAACGCTTCCACATTATGATGTTTGCTGAGAATGGGTTGGATTGGTGGTGGATGTGTTTGTCCTCAAAATCGGCCATATACAGACATGCCACCGACGGCGCAAAGGTGCTGCCCATCGATGTGCCTTGGGTCTGGTGGAAGAATTGACCCTTGAACTCAAAGAAGTTCTCAGTGAGCGCAAGGGTTGCGCATTCCATAATGAATGACGGTGGGGTGTCAGAGTCCCACTCCTCCATCCTCAGGCGTGATTCAATTACCTCTAGAGTAGCCCTCTGTGGGATGTTGGTATAGAGGGCTTCAACATCTAGGGTGATCAAAAGGTCAACTTGGTTAGCATTGCCGATTGAGTTAAGATGCCGTAGGGTGTCGGCCGTGTCCTGAATGTAAGAAGGGATGCGTTTAACCAACGGCTGGAGAAAATGGTCGCAAAATTTCGACAGTGGTTCTAATACCGAGTCGATACCAGAAACTATCGGTCTCCCCGGGACTGGTCTTGTCCCTTTATGAATCTTTGGAAGGGTGTAGAAGTAGGGAACCCTCGGGTTCTTTTGGTTCAAAAATTCTGCCTCCTTCTTACTGATCCAACGTTCACATTCAGCGGTTTCCACCAAGCCTGCGATGGTTGTTTGCAGGCGAGGGGTCGGATCACATGGAATGGGGGTGTAGTACCGATTGTCGTTAAGTTGCCTAAGGCACTCAAGCTCGTAGTCTTTGGTGTTCATTAAAACAGTGGCCCCGCCTTTATCAGCTTGTTTTATAGTGATGAGAGGGTCGTCTGCCAATGTTTTAAGTACCTCCATGTCTTTCCGGGAGATATTGGAGTGGGTCTTTTTCCTGTCAAGGGTCTCGATGTCTTTCAATACCGCCTGTTCAAAGGTCAGGACTTCATTAGGAACCATCCCATTGTGGGGTGTAAATGTCGACTGGTTATGTAAACCTGAGTCTTGTGCTGGTTCTTGGGGTTTTCCTTCGAAAAAAGCCTTAAGTCTGACCTTTCTGAAGAAAGATTGCAATTCCCTGGTCTGGTTGAATAGGTCGATCTTTGGTGTAGGGACAAAGCCCAGTCCTTTTTGGAGAACTTGTTCCTCGTTCTCGGTCAGTATGCGATCTGAGAGATTGACCACAAGGCTCATTTTATACAGCTCACCGACACTTTCAAGTGGGTTATCCAGGGGCACACAAACTGTAATACCACTCACTGCATCTATATGCTAACTTGCCCATGTGGTCTTAAGTATATTGGGATGACCACACGCACAATTAAAACAAGGATCACCGAACACCGCAGTAATTTTCGGTGCAAAAAGTCACACACCAAGATGTGCAAACACTATCTAGAGAACCAACACAGCGCCGACTGCATACAATGGGTGATCCTTGAGGTGAGTCCAAATTGCCCAAAAAACGCTCTGTTCCGTAAAGAACAAAGGTGGGTACACCGCCTTTCTACAGACAGACAAGGTCTGAACGAGGACATCCCCTGGCATTCACTGTGAACATGCGGTGCCTTGTCAATGGATTTAACCCACATCTGTTTAAACACTGAGTACACCACTCCATCATGGCCGGTATCACCTTGGTTACCACGTGACCTACACATAGGGCGTTACCTGACGCCTACTCATGACGAGTCCACCTATAAATAACCCACACCCCGCTAGTCCATTACCTATTCGAGCTCGGCGGTGATGGGTAGGTGACTCAGCACAGACACGGATAACCGGAGGTAAGATCAGACAATCCCCGAGTTGCCAAGTATGGTAGAATTTGATACCCTGAACTTCCTTAACCTTAGTTCTCCTTCTCTAGCCTGATCTAGAGGCAACTTCTGTTGTTCCGACCCGCCGAGTACTCAGGTGGTTATTTATCCAAGACCTTTAGGTGAGTCTGATATTTACCACGTCAGTAATTGCCTTCCCTGTTTAGAGTTCTCTCCTAGAGATAGCAGTTGTGTTTTTAACCACTGGTTTTAACCACTGTTTTAAACACCACGGACATAGGTATGAGAGTGTTCACTACACTACACACTCTCTGTACACCACAGGCATGTTCGTATGTGTAACTTCACACACACCACTTCCACTTCACTGCACTGAGATGCTTAAATTGGCTGTTACCATTTACAATTTTTGACATTTGTAACGATACCTGCATTAATGTCTCTTTTTGTATTTCCATACTTCAGGCACAGGATTCCCCTGAGGTAACACACTAGGTTCATGACACTAGCATGTCCTTGTTTTAAACACTCACTCACACTTTCACTAGGTCCTGAAGAATCGCGGGAAGAACCCAAGCGAGAAACATGTTGACCGACCATCACATTAGTCTAGTTTGAAACACGGCACGTAACTCTCCGTGACCTTGCAAACTAAACTTCACCTTTTTAACAATAGTAGGAGGACCTCCAGAATAAAGTTTTTTCCGGGACCCTCTACTATATTTTAAACCTTACCTTTTTAGGATACTATTGCCCTAGCCCACATACCCACACTTCATCAACAGGCAAGTGGACAAAAAGATCTCCGCTAAAGAGCCCCTCTTTGAGGTGAGCCCGTCGGGGATTGCACCGCCTCCCCGACGAGGAGCAACCGCCGATGATGAAGCATGACATCCTTCGGGGTGTGTGAGGCAAACATGTCCAACCTAATGGATGCCCAAGGGTGATATTATACCCCTAAGGTACAGCCCATTCTCTATTCCTCTTTCCTATTAGGAACAGTTCAGCAACCCCGCTTGTTGTTTGAGTACGCTGGAATGGATCAGCCAGTACCTTCCCAGGATGTAGGCTGAGTGCTAAGAGAAGAGAAGAGAATTCTCCCTTTCTTTGCAGGTTTACTTGTCCTGATTTAGTGTCCAAATATAATATAAAAGATGGCTGAAGCACTCGTTGAGAAGCCTCTGTTTGTGTTGTCGCTGAGAACACTATGCAGTCTGGGAGGAACAGATTTAAGGACAGTGGTAACATTCATGCAGTTTTGGGGCATTTAGCACACCTCAGCTGCAAATATTGTTTTTATAAACCACGGTTTTTAAATCGTTTTTATGTGATTGCTGCACTCGTTCTTTTTAATGTTTTAGGGTACTCACCTTGACCCCAGTACAATTTGGGAGAGGTTTTTGGCTTGCACATACGCCGCATTGCTCCTTAAAAATTGCGTTGTTTTGCACATTCTTTAATTTTTAGCCTGGTTAGAGACTGTGTTTCCGGTCTGCCGTGGCGTTACTATCGCGGATTGAGCAGAGAAATGTAGCCCCTCCCACAGAGGACACTCCCACTTCCTGCTGTTGCAGTGCGAGTGGCGGGAGACCAGAGGGGATTTAAATCAGATGCTGCAGCAGGCGCGCCGCCGGCGCTCCAAAGGCAAGCCCGTCTGTGCCCGCCCGATCAGCGCCCAGGGCCAGAAATGCTGCCGGTTTTGGACCGGAGCTCACATATACTAGGGAAGAGCTCTTGACACTTAATTCATCAGATAACACCTGTCAAGCTCTCCCGCATTTGGGGTATAGTAAAGGCCCCTTGGTCTGCCGCACATATAATCTTACCTTCAATCATAAGTGCAGTAGAGTGGTTGAACAAAAGTAAGATTAATGTCCAACAGATGTGCTGTGAACTTATAAATGCTAGATCGCGAGCAAAAAACGCACTACATATCCAGGACACATTGGTAAATCAGAATCTGGATTGCCTCTTTATCACAGAAACCTGGTTATCTGAATGTTCAAATCCGGATGTAGTGCAAGCACTTCCCCCCTGCTACACCATTTCTAGACTGGATAGAACTGGGCAAAGAGGAGGAGGCATAGCCATAATTTACAAAGATGATCTGAAATGCTCTACCTTCAACATTAATGAACTAAAGAAGGCGGAAAGTCTTGGTTTTAGTTTTAAGCTAGACAGTTGCACTACGTTTGCAGGAGCTCTAATCTATAGGCCCCAGGATCCGCTCTTGCCTTTCTAGATATCCTAGGGGAAAGTATAAGCCCCCTAGTGGTCAGGTATTCCAATTTCACTATCTTAGGTGACTTTAATCTCCATCTTCAGCTGACACTTCGAATACAAAAACCTTTATAGAAACTATAAGCACCCTGGGGCTAAAGCAACAGGTAGCGGGGTCCACATACTGCTGTGCAGGTCATACCCTTGATGGGATATGTACCAACACTGTCAGCCTAACCATCGACCCACCCAGTTCCTTTAACATGGTCAGACCCCAAGTTAATCCCCTTTATATTCAACCAAAAAAATGCTCCACAAGAAAGATATCCCAGCCAACAGGGTCGTGCTCCAACTCAGAGATGGATAGCATGCTCTCAAATCCCGACCTACAAAACAGCAGAAGCCAGGAAACCTATTCTTACAGGAAACCCTTTAAACAACAATGATCTCTTCAATGATTGGATGTTGTCCCGGGCAATTACTCTGGCAACCATAACCCCTTTAAGGAAAAATAGCACGAAGAAAGAGTCAGCCCCATGGTTCACCCCCCATCTAAAAGATCTACAAAATCAATGTAAACAAGCATTTACAATGCAATGCTTTTGCCTTTGTTAAAGTTTGAGCTATTGGCAATGCTCTTGACATTATTTTTATTTATGTTTTTTTTTTTACATAAATAAATGTCATTGTCATTTGCAATGCCACTAGCTTTATCTTTCGCAAATGACACCCACAAACACCTACAGAGAGCCCCCCAACACACACCCACACAGAGCCCCCCCACACACTGCGAGCCCCCCCACACACTGCGAGTAGTTTCACACTCTACGTACACCCACACCCACATACATATACATATAGTTCTAGGAGTCGGTGCGTGCTGGCAGAGGGCGACAACAGGGAGTGTGTGTGATGTGCATGGAGTGGTATCCTGATGTGTGCGTGGAGGCATGCCAGGCATATCGTGGTATAGTTTGTGCGATGTGTTTGGCAAAGTGTGACGGGACTCGGAGTGCACCATGTCTTGGGGTGCGCGCGCGAAGAAGCTACCTTGAGTAGAGTGAGGTATGTGTGTACCGGCTGCTGAGTAGTCTGCTAGGACCGGATGTGTGAGGGTGTGCTGTAAAGAGTTATGTGTCGGTTGCTAGGTTACATTTTGTGTTCCGATGTTATTGATTTTGAATGTTAGGTGAATGTAAGTGTGTTCATTGCTTGGTGTCAGAGGATGGACGGGCATTGCGCTTTGGGGATGCGCTATGCATGGAGCAGGAAGGTGTGTGGTGAGGGAGGGATAGGTGTTGTTTGGTCTCCAAAAGGTGTGCTTGCAAAGTAACAACGTTCGGTGTGAAGTTACCTCAAATCGTGTGTTTGGATTAGGTGTATGAGGGTATGCTGATTTTGGGCCTACTGTGTTCTGGTGTGGTTTGTAAGGGCAGGCGTCCCCGTGTGCCAGAGCCCTGCATGAACACCCCCCACGCCATGTGCAGCGGAAGGAGGCCGCCCCCTCCCTCGGCGCTCGGGGAAAGGAGGTCAGTGCAATTAAACACGAGTATTGAATTTGGCTGGGGGCTGGCTGGAGTAAGCAGATGACCGCTGCTTCTTTAGACCCGCTCTCGCCCCCGTCATTCAAGTAACCTCCGAGGCGTCCCCTTCTAACGCTCTCCTCCCAGCCAGTCTCTGACTCACCCCGGAGGGGCGGGGGTGATCGTGCCCTGAGACAAACTGAGGAGAATAATCACCATCATTAGAGCAGCGGCCCCCGAAGTGAGCCCCCGCCCGATCGATAAACACGGCGAGGTGCCAGTCACCTCCTAATGCCGCGCAGACCCCTGGGCTGACAGCTCTGGGGCTAATTGCATGTCACACTCTGCCTGTCTGGGCTGGCTTCCAACGCCCCCCGCAGAGCGCCTGGAGCTCAAACTCCTCTGCTACAGATTTCTAGCCGCAGAGCACCTCGTGCAGCTCCCGCGGCGCGGGGCTGCTCCCTCGGCTCTGTTTGCGGAGGGGGAGGGGAGGTAGGGCAGGGAGGGAGGGGCGCCTCCGTCTGCCGGAGGATCCCCCGGAGGCAGGCGTCTCGCTTCACTCCCACAGCCGCTCGAGTGACAGGCTGCGCATTACCGCTCCCCTCCCCGGGCCGCCCGCCTCCTCGCCGTCCCCAGGCACACTTCACAAATAGACACACAGACACATAGTGACATTCCCGTGACCTCAGGGAAGGGGTATAGGGGGTCCCGAGTCGTGTCCAAAGAGTAGAAGTACAGGCATGTAGCATTGGTCAAGGCAGGGAGCACGGGACCACGACAGCGAGTGAAGCATTTCCTCATGCACCCACGCTTGACGACGCCCATGCTGTCTAACACTCTTCAGTATACACTCACGACCCCGGCTAATTGCAATGGTGGGCACATAGTTATAACGAGAGTGCCGTGTCGTGCGCACAAGAGCAAAAGGGTACAACATAGCACAGTGGGACCGCGACCCCCTCCAGACACGGTGGCCGCCAGCCCTCATGGGGCGTTGTGTCTGGATGAGCGTCGCAAGCCACGGTATGCTTAGTGCCGAGGATACATGTGCAGGTAGTGCAATTACACGTTAGCTGGAATGTCATTGGCATGCCATAATCCGTTCACCAGCTCTCACACGCTTACCCTCTGTCAAAGTCCAGATTCCGGAGGCTATGCGGCGCTGGTCGTGCAAGCATCCAGGAATACTGGGAAAAAGAGGAATCATTATCTAATACATTTGCAGCCCCATGTGTGTACTAGAGTCAGTGATACCACGCATTCGTCCCCCTAATGGGGGAGTTTTACTCATGGTTCTAGCAGGATGCTCGTGCTTCTGCACCTACCCCTTCCAGTGGCTGCCTTACATTGACGGTGTTCGGCCTTCTATAAGTATGTCGCAAATCTCGTGGCGCCGGGTGTGGTGTGCTCCATTTCCGGGATCGCGCTGGAGAGTCTGCGCATGCGTTAGTAAGTGGTGAGCAGTGTTCAGTGTCTGCATGCAACGCAAGTCATGAAGGAGACGCTGCGCATGCGCAGTATCGTTCCATCAAATGAAAAAATTAAAGAATGACTGACTGCCTGCCTCTATACCGGGTGAAGGAAAAACGCCGGACTAATGTGCCTTAATAAAGAAGGTATCTGACTGAACACATAACCCCACAAGACGGGTATACTCCAACGAGGCAGCGGGAGGGGGGCGGGAACGGGGCCAGAGACACGGAGAGCGAGGCAGCGGGAGGGGGCGGGAACGGGGCCAGTGACACGGAGATGGGGAGAGGGGGTGGGAACAGGCAAAAAAAAAAAAAAGTAAGCACTCACCTGGACTTCTTCCGGGTGCCGTCAATGCCGGACCAGATTCGGGGGCGTTCCCGAGAACAGGCTTTCGGCTGACGTCGCCAAAAGCCAAAAATTCTCGGGAACGCCCCCGAATCTGGTCCTGCATTGACGGACAAACGTGTCTTCCAATGGCTAGCCTCCATTTATGGAGCTAGCCAATGGAAGACGGGGGCGGATTCCAACCCCTATACTATACTCATTAGGTTTTTTCCTAGCACATGCGTACTTCGTACGCATTGGCTAGGCAAAACCTAAAAAGGGGGGGGGGGAACTATGGAGAAAAGACTACAAGCCAGACGTTATGGAGTCTTTTAAATCAGCACTCAGAGCATACCATCAGCAAATTGATGTAGAAAAGAGGGCATACTACTCCAATTTAGTTAATAAGGCTGACAATCAAAAAAATATTTTTAATATTGTTAAATCTTTTATTAATCCAAATTGTCTTGAACAAGAAATCCCTCCTTGACAGGATCTATGTGATCAAATTGCTGATTTCTTTGAGAAAAAAAATCATAGACCTTAGGAAAGATTTTACGGACGGTATTTCTCCTCTAATGATAAGCAACTCCGGGAAAATAATAGCAAACTTACCTGTTTTAAAGAGATTAATTTGGAACAATCTAGACAAGCTGTTTTTCCCTGTTGGTCAGGTTCACCGTTCGATCTCTGTCCCCCAAAAGTTCTACACGCACTGGTAGATATGATAAATCTAACTGTCAATCAGATAGTTAATTCAACTTTCAAGCTAGCGAAAGTTCCTGAAAATTGCAGCTGTGAAGCCTCTTCAAAAAAAGAAAATCCCTGACCGTCCCACTCTTTCTAATCTCGGACAAATCTCACTAATGCCCTGTCTGAGCAAAATCACTGAGAAATTAGTAAATACACAAAAAAATGATTTCTTGCAAAATACTAATATATTACACCCCAAGCAATCAGGCTTCAGACCGGGCCATTCAACAGTCAGTACTGCTCCATACAGCTGAAATTCTGAAATTGGCCCTTGATCAAGGCAAGGATGCAGTGCTGGTTCTGTTGGACTTGTCAGCTGCGTTCGATACAGTCTCTCATGTTATTTTGAGAGATAGGCTTGCACATAGTGGAATTAAGAACAACGCATTAGCATGGATCACATCTTTTTTGGAAAACAGGCACCAGATAATAACACTGGGTAGTCATAAATCTGCGGAAAAACTGGTGTCTTCAGGGGTACCTCAGGGGTCATCCCAGAGTCCAAATCTTTATTATCTATATGGCACCACTCCTCACCCTGCTATCTACATTTGATGTTGAATCCGTAGCCTATGCCGATGATACACAGTTGATTTTCTCTCTTGATAAAAACTCTTCAGTAGCGGAAGAGAAATTGCATCACTGCCTAACAGCAGCGATCGACTGGATAAAACTGAATCATCTTAAATGCAACAGTTCAAAAACAGAAATAATGTTGTTTGGGAAATCTAATTCAGTTTCCCCAATTCAGTGGTGGCCTTCCAATTCAGCCCTGTTTCCCAACACAGTGGATACGGTGAGAAACTTAGGGATCAAGTTTGATTCCACTTTATCTTTCCACAAGCAAGCACTTGCGGTGGTGGGTACCTGCTTCCAAACAATAAAAACCCTGAGAAAGTTCTTTGATCTTCTTCTGTTAGCCGCTAGGAAAACGGTCAATGCGATACAAAAGGGGATGATGGACAGAGCGCTTGAGCAAATCAAACACTCACCCCCAGTCAACTGATTTGGGTTTAATCCATCACCATTCTTTAGCTCACTCTGCCACCCCAGTTCAGACATGGCCATATGCAAATCAGTCGGACCCTGTGCCTCATGGGAACAGTCCAGCCCGAACTGCCAAGCCATGTCTTCCCTGGACTGGAAACAAGCATCCTGGGACCGGTTTCGGGTTCATAATCCTCATCAGCCGGGCTATCTTGAATCCAGTGGCAAAGTGAGCAAGGGACTCACGTCTGAGCATACCCTGCCAACTTAGAGCGAACAAAGCGATACAAAAGGGGAGGAAAACTGTCACAGCTGCTTTAATTTGATCTCGTTTGGACTATTATAATAATCTGTACGCAGGAACGAAAAAGATGGTCTTGAAACGCTTGCAGATAATCCAGAAGGCTGCAGCGAGGTTGGTCCTGAAATTGCCAAAGGCTCCTCTTCAGCAGCAGCACTGATATCTCTTTACTGGCTGCCTATTCATAGGAGGATTCTCTTCCAAGTCCTGACGATTACCTATAAAGCCATAATAGCCACAGGACCAGGATACCTAAGATCAAGAATTACACCTTAAACGACTAATCGAGTCGTGCGGTCATCCACAGAGAATCTGTTAGCACCCATCTCCTTTAAATTGAAAACGAGAGGGGGAAGACAATGGCGGTGTTAGGAACAAAATCATGGAATTCCTTTCCCACCCAGCTTAGACACACACACATTAAAAGCTTCTTAAAAGTGGGTTCAAAGACCTGGATTTTTTCCTTACTAGACAACACTGTTTTTTCTCTCATTTAAATCCTTGATTTCAGTATGTTAACTTGGTTTCTCCTCTATTACACAGTATCAGATATTGTCTCGCTAGCGCCAAGATGCTCCTTGGAGTGAACGTTGCGCTTTACAAATACCCTCATTCATTCATAGGCTAGTTGCTATAACAATTCATTTAGTTTCTGTTGTAAGGCGCCAACATTCCCCATGACAAGTGTGTGCATGTGAATATTTAGTCTTTATTTTATCTGAGTTTCTAGAATTATATTTCTTATAATTTGAACAATCTTTAATCAAAAAAATAGATTAGGTGTGTTTAACCTGGCATCATTGGCATGGGTTTTCCCTGTATTTTTGCATTTGCCTCCTAATATTTTGCTGTGTGTTGGGACTTCCTTTTGCTGGTCTAGATGCTTTGGGCACCATGCCACTGCTGTTCAGTGCCAAAGTGCTAGTGCTACCTTTGTAAAGTGTTATTATGGATTTGTGTTTCCATAATTGGCTTATTTGATTTACTAGCCAGACCCTAGTACAGTGAACTGTGTATACCCAGGGCTAATAAATCAAATGCTGCTAGTGGGCCTGCAGCACTGATTGTGCCACCCACATAAGCAGCATGTAAATGTAACTCAGGCCTGCCATTGTGGTGCCTGTGTGCAGTCTAGTACTGCCATGTCGACATGGCAAATGCACCAACTTGCCAGGCTCTAACCTTCCCTTTTCTTATACACTAGTCACCCATAAGGTAGGTCCAAGGTACCCCTGTGGGCAGGGTGCAGTGTTGTGTGTGGTAGAACATGCCCTGATGTGTGTGGCGTGTCCTGATAGTGAAATACTGCCAATTTCGTTTTTCACTATTATAAGGCTACCTGTTCCCATAGGACAGAATAAGGAGTTTGCTTGTAACATCTTATAAACATAACTACCCCTGGGAATAAGGTAGGAAAGTCAAGTTTAGTAAGCCTGAACTGAGAATGTGTTTGAAAATACCACTTTTAGAAAGTAGGCATTTTCTTGCTTAGCCATCCAGTGTGCCTCTGCTAGGATATGTATTGACTGTTTGGCTAGGGAGTGACAGGGTATGTGCAGTAGCTCCAGAGAGTCTGGATGAGCCAGGGCTGGGCTGAATGGACCCGAGTTGCATTTAGAGTAGGGGGGGGGGGGAGATTTCCTTTCACCTGAATGGGCCTGGTCTACCTTCCACAATGATGTCTCCCCCTCCAGCCAGGAAGCTGCACCAGAGAGGAAAGTACTGGTTTTGACTGAGCACAAGGGCTTCTCTGCACTAGAGAACAAAGAAATTTACTGTATAAAAGAGGGGCCCAGACACCAGACTTTTAGATCACTTCTGGGAATCAAAAGGAACCTTTGCCAAGGAGAAGGCAGAGAAACTGAGAAAGAATATTGCATCTGTGCGGTTTGCTGTCTATTTCTACCATTTGAAAGTCATATTTTTATAACTGTATTGTGGATTTTTTGTTGTTTTTTGGTCTAGTTTGGTTTAGATAAAGATTACTTATTTTTCTTAACTGGCATCGTGTCCATTTGTAGTGTTTTCGCTGTATTATTGTATCTGTTCACAAATGTTTTACACGCTACCTCGGAGATAAGCCTGTCTGCTCATGCTAAGCTACCAAGGGGGTGTGCAGGGGTTAGTTTTAGAAGTGTATCTCCCCTCACCCTCACTAGGAAGAAGGGTCCCTACTTAGACAAAGCCTACCTCTGCCAACTAGAGACCCCCCCTTTTTAGGTCTCGCTGGTGTTGCAGCGCGAACGCGCTGTCGCCAGCGAGATCTTTTGTTACTGAATTGCTTCCCAAGTAGTACAGACCGGTGCACGAGCCGATTGGGGTCTGTGGACGCACTTACGTATAAACGGTGCGCGCACACACACACAGCGTTACTTAGGCGGGCCGCAGGCACGCACACACGCACACACAGACACAAAGACAGACACACAAGCACACACACACACAAGCACACACACATACACGCGCACACCCACATACACGCGCACACGCGTGCGCACCCACACACACACACACACACTCTCACTCACACACACACGCACACCCCCCCCCCCCCGACGCCCCCCCTTCAACTAAGCCCCACTTACCGCATCAGCGGCCTCAGCCGCCACTCCTGACTTCTGCTGCCACAGCGGGGCTCTCCCTCAGGCATAGGAGCCTCGCGTCACCACCGCTCCTCTGGGCCAGCCACTCCGTGGGTGCGAGCTTCTTGCAGAAGACGGATGTTCCGCCCCCCTCCTGAACTTCCGGTTTCGGGATGTGCACGCTCGGGATGTGCACGGCTTGTTTTATTATTGTGTTCGGGCACCAAACTTCTATCCAGCATCTCTCGAGCACAAGGCACTCAGTCTTTTATCTGTGAGCAAACGTGCCTGACTGATAGCTCTCTGGATTAATGCACCTGCACAGTGTTTTATTAGCAACCTGCACGTCCCATGTTGTAGAAATTGCAGCGCGCCATCCTCTGGAGACCAGAATTACAAACCTTCAGGGTGGTGATAGCAATGCGCACTACCAACCAAAGGAGGAGTCACCAAGCTACAAAAGACTCTCCAAGAGAAAAACAAAGTGCAATCATCCGAGCCCAACACCAGATGGCGATCTATTCATAATGTACCATCTGCAGCCCATATGCCTCGAACATGTAGTTATCTTATTATGAGAATCAATCTCTACGCATACAGGCCTGACATTCGCTTATCTACTGTTTTATTGGATTATGATGCAATACCTGCCTCTATTAAAGGGCTGAGCCCAGTTCTGTAAAGCCTTGATATGCATGTACTATTGCCTTCACGTATTACCATGTATGACTACAAAATGACACAACATATACCGTTATTCCGGCCCTCCGTTGGAGATGATAGACTGTACGGGCTGTAGGAGCCCAAGGTAGCCTATTAACGCACATTTAGCATCATTCTACAACAGGAAACGGCACGGAAACAGTGAAACAGTAATGTCCTGGTTTATATATATATATATATACATATATATATACTGCTGTCGAGCAACTGATATTGTAACTGAAAGGAGATGCACATGGATGCCTGTACACTATTGTATTGGAAAATATAAAAATGTAATAAAGATATTTAAAAATAAAAAAAAGCGGCCCAGGGGCCATTGTACAAGCGAAGAAGAGGGGCCTCAGTAAATGCAACAAGCATTTGCAATGCAATAGGTCTCGCATTATTAAAGTTTGAGCTATTGATGTTACATTATTTAGCAATACCAATAGCTCAAACATTAATAATGCGAGACCTATTGCATTGCAAATGCTTGTTAACATTGATGGCAGCGGTGGGATCTGGACTTGCATTCGTGTCTTACATACAGCGATTGGTGTACACTACTAGTAGGGTGCAGACCATCACACAACGACATACAATTGGTGGAACTTTTTCCTTGGAATGTTTCGCAATTTGAGAACTGCCAATTTTCATGAGTAAACCAGCATCACTTCCATCTGTGGATATTGAATTTGAAGAGGTTAGAGTTGAAACCTACACTGTGCCACAATTGAAAGCGGTCTGCAAAAAAATGTAAATCTCAGTAAGAAGTCTCATCAGAAAGGAGGAATACCAAAAAACACAGTGTCTGGTTGGAATCAAGGAATGCTAGTGAGCAGACCGAGGAGCCTATGGTGGACGAGGAGATTTTAGATGGGTAGCAGGATGGGCAAAATGTTCATCCTGGTCTTAGTAGACCATGCCATCCGCTACCAGGAAACCATCCCTCTCCGGACTGTGATGGCCCCTGTGGTGGCTCGGGCATTCATAGGGATTTTCACCCACGTAGGGTTCCCCGGAGAGGTGGTTTCTGACCAGGGTACCAACTTCATATCCAAGTATAAGAAGTCCCTGTGACAGGAGTGCGTTGTTACCTACAAGTTCAACACTCCTTACCACCCCCAAGGTAATGGGCTGGTTGAGAGATGCAACCAGACCCTGAAGGGCATGATAATAGGTCTTGGTGAACCCATGAGGCGTAAGTGAGACGTCCTTTTACCATGCCTTTTGTTTGCTTACAGAGAGGTACCACAGAAGTCCTTAGGGTTCAGTCCCTTTGAGCTCCTGGATGGGCATTCTGTAAGAGGACCTCTAAGTCTGGTCAAGGAAGGCTGGGAGAAAGCTCCTAGTATACCTCCTCAGGATGTATATAGCTACATGCTGACCTTCAGAACCAGACTAAGCACTTCAGGCAACTTGCTCAGGCGAATCTGGAAGCCAGCCAGGAGGAGATGAAATGGTGGTATGATCAGAATCCCAATCTAATTGAGTTTCAGCCTGGTCAGAAAGTGTGGGTCATGGCCCCAGGGGAGCCTTGTGCGCTCCAAGATAAGTGGACTGGGCCATTTGAGGTGGTGGAGCGCAAGAGTAAATTCACCTACCTGGTGGACTTGCAGTCTCCAAGGAACCCTTGTGGATCCTGCATGTTAACTGCCTTAAGCCCCACTTGGAGAGGTCCGAAGTGGGCATGCTCCTGGTGACAGATGCTAGAAGAGAAGAGGAGACCGATCCGCTTCCTGACCTCTTGTCTGCTAAGGAGCATGATTAGTCAGTGCACAGTGTAACCCTCTCCACTGCCCTGTCTCCTGAACAGCAGAGTGACTTCCGCAAACAGCTGGGACAGTTTGCAACTCTGTTCGTCCTGACCCCTGATGTCACTCAGTGGTGTGTCCATCATGTTGACACTGGGGACAGTCCTCCTGTGAAGCACAAAATTTAAGAGTGACTGACGGGGTCAAGCCTTGCATCAAGGAGGAGGTCTCTAAGCTGTTAGCGCTATGGGTGATTGAGCCCTTAAACAGCCCTCGGGCCAGCCCAGTGGTCTTGGTCCCAAAGGCTGCCGCACCCAGCGCCATGCCTGTACTCCGGTTCTGTGTGGACTGCGGAGGGCTCTATTTAGTCACCAGGACTGAAGCACACCCCATCCCAAGCTGATGAGCTCATAGATCGGCTGGGAGCTGCCAAGTAACTCAGTATGTTTGACTTAACATCTGGGTAATGACAGATTGCCTTAACTGATGGGGCAAAGCTCAGGTCAGCATTTTCAACGCCAGAGGAGCACTACAAATTCCAGGTTATGCCCTTTGGGTTCCCCATGTCTAACAGTGAATTCATTGTTATTTGTCTATATTTCTTTGGCTGGTTCAAGGTGTAAAACTTTTCAAGATTCAGTGTTGTGCATATTCCGGCATCTATTGGTTGAGGTGGGACTGAATTTTCCAGATCTGTTAATGACTATTTGTGAGTGTTTTTCTCTGCTCCTCCTTCGGATTGTTGGTAACTCAGAGAACTGCTTTTACAGCCTGCCTCAAGTGTCACCACAAGTCTGTAAATGTTGATTAACATGAGATATTCAATATAAGCCTGCCTCATGATCATCACACAGAGGGTTGTGGACTATGTTCTAAACTCAAACCAACAGCTCTAAAGACAGGAGAACAGAGCCAGGTGTTTAACAACAAACAAGAGTCTGGACTAGGGGGGCGTGGCCAACCGCCGAGCATGGCAGACGCGAGCTAGAGGAGCTCCGTGACCAGCCGTGACACTGTGGCAATTATTCTGCTGACATCGGACCATCCGCGCTTCCTTACTGGCGCGCTGGACACCGGATGCCGAAGACTCTGAAAACGAGTAGTTTGGAGCTTGTGTGCCCTCAATAGTCAGACAACGCCCGGACTTGAGCCCATAATTGAGCAGTGGCACTGAAATGGGGTCGGCCGGGAACTCGCAATCTGTGGCCCAGGACCTGAGGAGCTGAGCAGTTGTCGTGAGTACGACCCCCTTCTTCCTCGCCGGACTGCTGCTAGAGGGACTGGGGGCTGTGAACTGGGGGCCCGTCGCTGTGAGCGATACGGAGGAACCGGAACGGCACAAAATGGCAGGCGGAGCCCTGACGCAGGCTGGAACTCGACAGGAAAATTCTGTGCGGGACAATTTAAGCTCCTCGTCCCCTGAACACGCTCATAATAGGGCACCCGCCAAAGAGACAGACCCGAGCTGGGCGTAAATTGCATGGCTTAGGATAGGTCTGGAGCTGGTTTGTGCCCTGGATGCTGGGACACGCCCGAATCTGCGAATTGCCCTGCAACGGCAGAGGTGAACACCGGCGGTGAGCTCTGATGAGGGAATAGACTGCGCAGTGAGGGGTTACGCGCCACACACTCATGGTGAGTTGGGAAATCTGTGGGAGAAGCCTGTTACTGCAGTGGTGGACATTTTATCAGACTTAGCCATCCCGGCACCAGGGATGCATGGTGGTGCTAGCTGGGGAGACATACCAGTGCGGTACCCTGCTGTGGAGTAGACTGCGTCCAGACCCCCAACAAGCTGGGCTAAGACATATGAGGATCGAGGAGGCTGACAGGGGCTTGTACAATGTGTAGCGCGCCAGTGGAGCATGAGCCCAGACTAACAAAAGCAATACGGAGGCGTATGGTGGGCCCACAGTGTCAACGTGGCCTTGGTCCTTAATATGGCTGCACTACAACACTGGGGTTGGCATTGTGATGCAGGCGTAAATTAACGTTTCTTTGGCGCTTCCCTGGGTCTAACCCCTGGCTTGTTTGTGCGACCACCAGCCAGAGGAAATACTGAGAGCCAGGGCTGGACCTGTCTAGACGCTACCAGGGTCTCTGCCTGCTTTGCGCCAGGAGCATTTGGAATACAGATACAGCACAGTGAAGCCAGGCTGCGGACGAAGCGGACGTTGGTTGATGCTGGTGCACTGGAACATGTGGTAACACAATACGAGGTGCTGTGGTGTGGTGCAAGTGAGGTGACCCTTGGGACGGTCCAGTGTGTGGCGTGCAGTGACTTGCAGTGGGGCAACCGGGGACTGACAATTAGTAGATAACAAGTGGTGTTGTGGGATGAGAGCGGCGATATAACTTGCCCTAGTTCTTTACCATCATGGGGTGCCCCAGGACCAAGCAACCGGACCCCCAGCCTTCCAGAGAAACAACTGGAACAGTAACAGATACCTAGATGCAAAGCCCTGACTGCGAGGCGATTCCACCTACGGAACCTGCTTGAACTGAAGACAAACTGGATCTGATATTGAGGGCGATACGGGACTCCAGGATTGTAATCGAAACTCAAATTGGTGCCTTGACCACCAGTTTTAATCTACTGAACGCAGATCACATGAAGCTGGCGGACAAAGTCAAATCTAACTGGACTGGACAACCTCATACCCCAGCAAACAACGCAATCCTCTCAGATAGAAGAACTAAGTATACTGGGAATCTCAGAGAGGAGCAAAGGATCTAACCCCACCCAATTCGTAAAAAAAAATGGCTGCGGCTGGCGCCAGAAGGCCTAACAGAGCACTATAGTGTGGAATGTGCCCATAGAGTTCTGCCTAGGCCTTCCCTCCCGGGGCGCCGCCCAGGCCGATTGTAGCGCGGATATTGAACTATAAAGACCGGGATACAATACTGCATGCAGCCAGAGAAAATGCTCCAATAACATTCGAGAACAAAACAATTTCTCTCTATCCGGATTTCTCTCTGGCGGTACAGCGGGCGAGGGCTACGTTTCAAGACGTCAAAAAGAAACTCTGGCTCCATCACTTGAAATATGCATTGTTATTTCCAGCAGGACTCAAGGTTATCAATAATCAAAAGACCCCATTCTTTGACAGTCCGGACTGACTAGAATTTACCTGGTCACTGCCGAATTCACGGCACTCCTCCCAGTCCAGCCGACAACAGCCGAAGACGCAGCGGGTTCAGCGCGACAGACCTGACCAGAGGCGTTGGACAGGTGCCGGAAGCAGAGGACATCCGTCACCAGAGCAGATAACAGACAGTCAAAGGGCTGCTATACTAACGGCGGTGGCCTTGGCAGCACATGATGCACGATCTGGAGCAGAACTGTGGACTCTTCTGAAGACGCAAATGCCCAGTCTGACTCTGAGAATAGTGTGGCATTGTTCCCCCTGGTTAATCCTCAGACTGCCGGTGGCTGCCTAGGGTGACTGTGGTGCTCCTCTCCTTCTGCTGAGGTGGACTTACAGATGAATATAAAGCTATGCCAGTTATGTTGACTATGACTTCTGTTCAGATAATTATGCAAGTGGTAATATTGGATGGTCGTGCAGTCTGTGTTACAGGTTTTCTAATGGGACAAGGACTGGGGCTCTGATGTAACTGTACATGGAGAATTGTGTGCAATGTACTGTGAAGTGGGTGGTAGCCACTGCCCCCAAGGCAAATGCACTTGGTTATGGAAACCACATAGTTTTTGCTGAATTTCTTGTTGTGGTTTGGTCCTCCAATGTTGTATGGGGGAACCTTGTATTGGGAAAATTAATTGGGGGTTACGGACTCAACTACATGGGCTACAATTATGGAACAGTGCACTGAAAACATGGTCTACGGCGGGTCGTTCTCGAGAATTTGGATGGCGCAGCCCAATAGATACACCTACACGTCCTGGAATGTGAGAGGCCTGGGTTCGGTACATAAGATGCATAGAATTCTGGAGCAATTAAATCGTAGAAAGGCACATATAGTACTTTTTCAGGAAACTCATTTAATACATGTGAAAGCCTCTAAGCTTCAAAAGAAATGGAGGTCAGTTATTTTCTACCTCTTACTCTGCATTTGACCGAGGAGCAGCGATTTGGTTCAAGAATGGAACCCCGTTCACGCTCCTAGAACAACGGGCTGACTCCAATGGGAGATATGTGTTGGTGCATGGTCTATTAGATGGGGAGCACATAGTGATAGGCAGAATCTATGCCCCGAACACAGAGCAGGACACATTCCTTGAGACCCTTAGTATTGCCTTAGTGGGCTGTAAAGGGTACCCGTGGGTGTTGGGCGGAGATTTTAATGCAGTGATGGACATAGTGATGGATAGATCATACCCCCCTCCTGCAGGGTGTGGGATGTAGGAAGCAGGCGGACGCACTTCAGACATGGGCCAGAGGCTGGGGGGTTGGAGACATATGGCGGGAGATGCACCCTACGGATACGGAATACTCATTTTACTCGGCACCGCACGGCCTACATACACGCATAGATAGAATATTCTGCGCGCTGCAGCTGCTTGACATAGTCGTAGATGCCACACATCTAGGCAAAACCTACACGGACCATAATCCGATTGAGGCTACACTAGTCTGGGGGAAGGTTCCAACGCCCATACCAACATGGAGATTAAACCCCTCACTATTGGAAGACTCGGTGTTCCACAAGGCTCTCTGTACGGCCATACCTAATTATTTTGCTGAAAATGCAGATGCAGCTAGCACACGACAGCTTGAATGGGATGCCTTTAAAACTGTGATCGGGGGGTAGCGATTAGCACGAAAGTCGGGGCGCGTGCCGCCCTACTGGATCGGCTTAAGACAGTCGAAAATAGACTGGCTGTGTTAGAACAGGAGGCAGTATCGAATTATACAAGCCGGTCAGAGCTACAGGAGCTGCATGTAACACATGCTGGAGTGCTGGAAGACCTCCGTGTCCTAGATTACGGATTATACACCCAGAAACAACATGTGACGGCAGATAGGGTGGGCTAATTGATTGCTAGGATAATTAAGGATGAGCCGCCGGTATCTCCTATTCTTGCAATAGCTACCCCAGATGGTGCTGTTGTGCGCACCCAATTGGAAATTAGTACTGCTTTTCTGCAGTACTATGAACGACTGTATGCACCTACAGAAGAGGTAGGGGAGGGTGAACACGAGACATTATTTGACGGACTACAACTCCAGCAATTAAATAGGGACTCCATAGAGGACCTAAAACGGCCTGTCACCAATATGGAAATCAAAGCAGTGATTAAAGCCCTTCCTCGTAACAAGTCGCCGGGCAATGATGGACTTCCTATCGAATTTTATGCAGCTTACTCCGAGATATTGGTTCCCAGATTACAGGGCTTGTATCGGGCAGCGTTGGAGGGTGGCTCTCTCCCCCTAGCCACATTACAGGCTTCGGTGGTTTCTCTTCTGAAACCGGGTAGGGACGGCCAAGAAATGGCAGGTTACCGACCCCTTTCGCTCCTTAACACAGATTATAAGATCCTGAGTAAATTGTTGGCCACCAGACAGTTGCCGTATTCCCCCCGACTGATACACACTGATCAGAGTGGTTTTGTACCGGGCAGGAGTACAGCGCTCAATATTAGAAGTCTTCACCAGGTGATGTCCAATATGCCTGTGGATGCTTCTCCACAGGGCTGCATCTCCTTGGATCTACTCCAAGCATTTGGCTCCCTACAATGAGATTATATGTTGACATTGTTGCCTAGATTCGGGATTCCGCCGGAATTCACGAACTGGGTGCGACTGTTATATACGAATCCAACGCCATGGGCACGCACAGGTGCCCACATTTCACAACAATACAAAGTATTGCATGGTACTATGCAGGGCTGTTCACTGTCGCCCTTATTATTTATTTTAGCGCTGGAGCCTCTCCTGCATAAGCTTCGTGCCACGGCGTGCGACAAGAGTATACACATAAAAGATGAGGTGCATGTAGTTTCGGAGTATGCAGACGACCTAATCTTGTTTTTTCATAATCTGGATGGCGATTATGACCCTATTCCTGCGCTTTTTTCGGAGTTCCAAAGAATTTGTTTCTCTCTATCAATGAGAATAAATCATGTCTATTCTTTTAATGACGTGACAAGTGCTGACCCAATTCGCTTTGATTGAAGAACGTTCCAGACTGCGACTGTTATTTTTAAATATTTGGGTGTCCAGATATACCGGGATGTGGAGGATATATTGGATGATAACCTGACGCGAGCTATTACATCGCTCCGGAATTGAATACAGTTTTGGACTTCACTACCTCCATCGGTGGCTGGGCGAGTTGCCATAGCTAAAATGGTGATGTTACCGAGACGGTTATAATATTACGTCAATCAGCCCATTATAATTCCGCTTCAGACATTTAAATTGTTAGACACCCTTCTTATTGAATTAATATGGGGCTCGGGCCCTAGACGTATAGGGCTTTCTAAGCTACAGCTGGCCACAAAATAAGGGGGGACGGGAGTACCGGATATGAGAGCCTATTGTTATGCAGGCCAGCTGCAATGGTTGGCGTATTTGATCGCGGACAGTAACCTGCAAGAAATATCTATGACCCCTCAGGTATGGGAGCATGGGGCATTACATGCACTGCTGTTGATGGCGCCACCACTTTTGCGGACGGCTATGTTGTATTGGAGGAAGGCAACGCGCTACACTAAAAATACAACACCCTACGCACCAAACATACCCCTACTAGGACTTCCGATATCATCAGGGAGGGTGCCTCTCAGGCACAGAGACATGGGTAGATGCGGGAGTGTCAACGATAGGAGCGTTCTTTAACAACGGCGCGATGTTGAATCATGATGCCTTTGTGAGGGAGATGGAGGTGTCGCATAATCTGTTTCTGCTCCACGCATACATAACCCGTTATCTATGGACCCTGGGGGAGGAGCCGCCGTCACATGCATTGACACGCAAGCAATATTTGATGGGTAAAGGTAGTCACTTGACAAAATGGTTATACCGGGGTTTTCGTACACACACCTTGGCATCACTTCAGTCAACCAGAAACAGGTGGGACATCGATAATGGCTGTGCACTTACAGATAAGGAATGGGAGATACTACAGGCACACCCTCGCAAAGTCTCTTGGAACCCGAAGTTCAAGTTTATACAGCTAATGATTGTACACCGCGCGTACTTGACCCCACACAAACTGAGCCGGATGTTCCCAGAAGTGTCGGGGGGTTGTCCCCGCTATTTCCCCCGAAGCTCCGTCTTGTTGCCTATGTTGTGGGACTGCCCGAGGCTAAATCATTATTGGTCATCAGTGCAAGGAATTGTGAATAGTATAGCACTGCTGGGGAATAATATGTCACTGGAATATTGCTTATTGGGATTAGGCCCCAAAGGGAAGAAAGGAAGCCTTGCCCGCAAATTTGCGAACCTGCGATGATCCTAGCAAAACGAAATAGAACCATGAGGTGGAAGGCTACTAGATCGTCTTTATTACTAGACTGGTACAACAAGGTGGTCCAATGGGGCAGGGTGGAGGGAGCGGAGCTTCAAAGAGAGGAGCGAAAGGGGATGCAAAAGATACCTATTTTACTTTAATGGAATGCAATGCTCAAAGAGTTCACAGTCATGAACTTACAAACATAGGCTTGGAACGCATAGCTTTGGTGTGCAGGTTTAGACATACAGTAACAATAATTTACAGTGTGGGGCGGTCTAACTGTATGTAGACTGCTCAGGCTATGGACTGTATATGCGACATTGCGTATTGCTGTTTCATACTGTGGGATGATCACTAGATATGCCTAATGAAACAAGAATAAAAATGTTAGTTTGAGTCCGGGGTGGGGAGATGGAAGGGCGGGAGTTATTTACGTTTTTCTTTTCATCATATACAATTGCAATGTTTATACAACTAATTTACTGGCTATACACTCTGCATAGGTATGAGAATCAATAAAAATATGTTTAAAAAAAAACAAAAAACAAGAGTCTGGCCCACAGATGTACAATTCACCACGCAAAGACAGGGGTCTTAGATCAGAGAAAGTCAAAAGTGACAAGGTGGCATAGGGAGAACAATACACTGCCTTAGATGTGGAGGGTGCTAGTCATTTTCATGACACACAACCACCAATGTAAACATAGAAAAAAGCATTCAACGCCCCTGCCAAACCAATCACCACTGCTGAAAGCTTAGAATGTAAAGTTGAAAACGCACAAGGTGATGTCTTGGACGTTGAAACAAATTACTAAGAAAGTCGGTAAGAAAAAGAAGATCAAATAACTAGGACACAGAAAAAAGATCCCCAAAGAATCCTTGATAGATGGTCAAGCTCTAAACTGACTAAAAGACCTTACGCATTTGAAGCAGATAATCCTGTCAAACTACTACAAGCATGCAAAACACACAATCAAGTTTCCAAATGTGGATGCCCATGAAGCAGCAAGCTTTCAGCCAACGACAAAAACCATCAAGTTCAAACTGAAAACATTCTTAGTAGGAAATGCTCCATAGATTGGCATTACAACTACACACTTTAACTACAAAAAACAGGGATCAAAATGTATAACAGAGACGAGGAATAAACGTTTGAGCCAAATAAAAACAAGCAGCTTTTACCTGCACAACACAAAATAACCAGTTTTAGCAATCATGAGTAAGAACAGCAAAGTTTGCTACAATTATCATACAGGCAACAGTCTCTGATAAATGTAGCAATCAAAGTCCTGATTAACAAGCTTGTGTTTAGCTTAGAAGTGCAATGGTGGTCCGTAAAGATTTTAACGTTAACGTTAAAAATATTTGTACCGCGCACTTTCACCAACGGTTTCTTGCCGCTCTTGACAAAGTACAGTGATCAGGGTGAAGGAGTTACTCGAATGCTGACTGGAATAGCAGAGTTTTTAACAGTCTGCGGAAGCAGTCGTAACTGGGACAGAGACGAAGTGTGGATGGCAGGGAGTTCCAAGTGGAGGGGGCCAGGACAGAGAAACTCAGACCACCATGCTTTTATCGTCTGAATTTGGGAACCACGAGGTAGTTGAGAGATGTTGAGCGGAGAGCTCTGTGGGGGATGTAGCGTGCCAGACTAGATGAGATGAAGGCAGGGGCTGAATCAGAGAGGGCCTTGAAAACTGTACACCCCAGCTTGAATGTGCAGCGCTTGGAGACAGGGAGCCAGTGAAGACTTCGAAGGAGGGGGGTAACGTGCTGATGTTTAGGCTGGCGGAAAATCAGGCGGGCAGCCTGATTCTGCACCAGCTGCAGCCGGTGGAGGTGGAATGCAGGGATCCCCACATACAGCATGTTGGCGTAGTCGAGCCTGGAGGTGATAAGAGCGATGATGACTAGAATCAGGGCATCTCTGGTGAGAAACCTACTGATTTTGCGGATCCGCCTGAGATGAAAAAAACAGGACGAGGTGACTGAATTGATTTGTGGTCTCATAGAAAGGTCTTCAGAGATAATCCCCCCCAGACTCTTCACTGTGCTCACTGGAGTGGGTGCCGTCCCTAGGGATGATGGCCAAAAGGTGGTATTCCATGGATTAGTGGGGCCCCCCACGAGTACTAGCTCTGTTTTTGTGGGGTTCAATTTCAATTGGCTGTGAAACATCCACTCAGCAATGGCCAGCATGATGGACTGGAAATTAAGACAGGAGGAAGGAAGGGAATCAATGGGAAAGATTAACTGAAGATCGTCCGCGTAGTTGAAGATTGTGACCGGGGTATTACGGAGGGAAGCTAGGAGGGGTTGCAAATACAAATTAAATAGTAGGGGAGATAGTGCAGAGCCCTGAGGGACCCCGCAGGTTAAGGATGTGTAGGGTGCAGAAAAGGTGGACAGGTGGACTGCCTGTGAACGGTGGTCAAGGAAGGTGGTTTACTCACTATAACATAGAACCCATTTAGACACTAGATCCACAGATAATTGCAGAAATAATTGTGTTACTTAGCTGTGAGAGATGTGTTAATTGGGGTGGCTGACTGTATTCTATTTAAGTTCTTTGGTCTAGGAAGCCTAAGCAAGAATCTTAACAGGTCCTTGAAGAAAACACCCACACGAAAAAACATGTAGTGAATAGATTCCATTTCCATACATCTTATCCTAAAAAGCCTTCCAGACCAGCAAGAAGCATGGGCATCTAGGTAACAGTTAAAGAAAGTGTGAGGAGAGTGCATCAACTTCCATTTGTGGAGCTTCAAGGGTGCAGATACAGGTCCTGGCTCATCGCTTTTGCAGCAGAGAAGCTGTGGTGTTCACTTTGACACATACAAGGAAAGAACATACCTTTTCATTGATCCTGTCAATCTGCTTGTTCTGAGTATCTATCTCGTTGCCCATGTTTATAGCCAGACCCTTCAGCTGACCAAGGATGTTGCCCACTTGCTCCAAGTTTTCCTCCATCTCATCCTCCCGAGCATCATTTGTAACCCTGTTGAGAAAACCAAGGTTAATACAAGAAGCATCACATTAGCAAAGACATGCCTATTGAATCAGCTTATACGCTTGGTTTAGATTTTCTGATACACTCCATAGGGTAATCAGTCACTCAGCTAGCCTTATTTTATGTTCACATCCAAAGTGCATTAAAACACGTTTAGTGGAATAAGTCCTCTGTGTCAATCTCAGGACTGACTAATACATCAGAGTATTATCTAGCTCCACTGTCACTGCTGCAAACATCAATGCAAAGTTATGCATTGACACTGGTGAGGACCATCCGGCTTGTAAAGACTGACCACCACCTTGCTAGCAGATGTGATGTAGGCACCTCCTCTAGGTTTCCTCTCTACAATTGCTCAGGTTTAAAATCCCTGCCCTTATATTCCTGCTGGATGGCAACTCCATGCATTCCATGCAGCTCCATGTATTCCAAGCCCTTGTTCTGAAAACATTCTTGATAATTTAATGTTTGTTTTACATAGGTGGGGAAGTCAAAATATCCCCAGCAGGGAGAGAAACCACTTAGATGCATTTCTGGCAACTTGTACCATAGGGCTACAGGACTCAACCGCTTCAAAAGCTAAACCTTCATGTTGCACTGCAGCCCACATTGTGCATCACGTGGGGGCAGGAAAACCACCACTACTACTTTTTACTTTAGAAAGAGTATAAACGTATTGTGCATTCGTTCTATTTGTGTTAAAGGCACATGTGCTCAATCATTTAAATAAAATGTGTTGAATAATCCGTCTACCAACTTGCACATGATGTATATTTAGTAATGGTCATGTTCCTGCAGAACATCTTGCAATGTTCATCTTTCTAGAGGTGGGACTCTAAAACCAAGTGCAATACTCAAGAAATGTGAAAACTGTTGGACACACCAATTCAACCCGAGTCTGACCCCATCTGTCCTTTCTGGCATCCATTCATAGCCACCAATCAGCTCAATTATGGGAACAATATTTATTGTATACAGGCAACATTTAATTTTTAAATAACCATTTAACATAGGATTTATAAGTAGAAAGCACGTGTCATGTGATCTTCGTCTTCTTGGAAAAGATGATATAGCCAGGGTTGAATGTGCAGTCTGCAATGCCAGATGTGCGAATATTCAAAAAGTGTTCAGTTGGAATCAGATCTCAGAGGGCATAATGTTTTCTGGTGTGATATGTTTTACCTGTACACCAAGAATAACTCAAATAAACCACTTACCCTGAAGATGCTATGCTGTTTCTTTGATATTGGTGTGCTACGGATACGTTCGGTTAAGATGAGGCTGAGGTGACGAGGGTGAAAGGTGAAGTTTGTGGGGCTGAGGATATGGTACTGAGGGGTGAGGCTGGATTCCTGGGGAGTTGAGATGAAGAGTAGGTGAGGCGCTAAATATATGATGCTATTTTAACTTATTGTGCTGTAGCCCATTTTTTGAAGCACAACTGCAATAGTTTCCCTGTTGTGATCCTAAAACAAAAGTACACTAAAATGTAAGCCGTGACCAAGCCAATATGCCTGCCTTACAGTTTGTTATAAGCCAGAAGCATGGTCTTTGTTGATGCTCATTTTAATACTGATAGCGCACACACACACACACACACACACACAGTGGTAACAATGGTCATGATGATGATCAATTCTCGCGCTTCACAAGTTGATATTTCCTTCAAACATATTAGTATTTATGTAATAGTACATCACAATGTACATAAATTTGCAACTGCTGTTACAACAGAACGTGGTTGAAAAAGCCACATCAATTATCTGAAAAACACCAGTGTAAGGGAGAAAGAAGAGTGACTGATTACCGATTGATGTATTTTCCACCTGTTGCACCCTTGCTTTGCTGCTGCCCATTGGATATGCCAACTGGCTGGTTTGCCACCACTGCCCCTTGGCCATTCTCTGCAGTACCACCAGTCCAGGCTTTCTTATATGCATCGCCGGTCTCAAAATTCTTTGCCCTAAAACAAAAACAAAGACCAGCTAAGAAGAACACTATAGCGTTAAGAAAAAATGCATACATTCACAAGACTGCAAGTCAGTAAAGGAAACCTGTAATACAATATGTAGCCAGCGTGCGAGTTATCAGCACAATTCCAAGGATTTCCTGGTAATACGTTTCGGCAGGATGCTTACTGTGGGAGGTCTGAAACTAGTCCTCCAGAAACCGAGGAGGGTGACTAAAGTTCTTTGGAAAGAAGAACAAAATACATAGACCTACAATATGTACAGAACCACTGTCTTCCCTCAAAATGCACAGTTCAAGTTCTTGGTGAACAGCCTGCACTGTGACAGTGCAAGCCACCTGTAAGTAATTTATCAAGAATACACATAGTAGAAAGGCAAGTTAAGGAAATTCACTGTAGGAGAATGCATGGGATTTTTTGCAAAAAGATAAACTGCAAAACGTAGGTATAAAATAGAGCGAAAAAAGGTCAAACATTGCTTTCTCTAGCAAGTATAGAAAATCCTGCCATAAAAAGTATAATTTTATGTTCTTAAATATTTTATTTACATTTACTTTAATTGTTTACCTCCTTCTAAATTCACTACTGTAAGCATGTGTTCTGCTGGCCTTTTACTGGGGAAACCACAAACCTCGTCTCTCTTGCAGGTCTTCTCGGAGTTGATAAAGCTCTCAATCCTTCTTTCCCATTCTTCCCCCCGCCGGTTTCCTGTCTCCAACCTGCCAGCTTTGTCCTTTTATTTCTCCATTTTCTTCTGAAGTGTAGCCCTCAAAGGCCTGCAAAGTCATGCGCTCTCCACAAATCTGCCTCACTCACCTGTCCAGTTCATTTAGCTGTTTCTTCCAGTGCTGGCCATGCCATCAGGAATGTTGCTCCCCAGTCCCTTACTGCCGCCCCATTATGTGTTGTTTTAAGAAGTACATTTTAAGTTTGTTCTCTATTTTTTCCTTCTAGTTTTATTTTACAATATTTACTGCAACATAATTTCTTTACAACACCTTGTAAGGCAGTGCCTCCCCGTAATTACCCTAGGACTAACAGGGGTCTCAAAGAAACACAGACTTTTCAAAAGGACGGCAACAGTCAAATGCCTTCTTACACCCCCCCCCCCCCCACCCCCCCCCCCCTATAGATGAATCTCAAGGTCATAGATGAATCTCAAGGTCATAGAGCTCACATGGCCCAAAACATGCTCTGCTAATCTGGCACTCATTTGCCAGGCACTGCCATGTGTGAGGTTATTAAATCACTTAAGTTGCAGTGGTTTTTGACTTCTCAAATACATTTTGATCGTAATTTAAATGTGGGTTCTTGATTCTCCTTGATCATTTGACTACTTCCCACTACTTCATTGCTACTAAATGTTATAAGTTACAAGCAGAGGCCACTCTATAACCTGAACCATGAGCAAAGTAACACTGGAATCCAAACAAGGGTTCAAGTATAACACTCAAATAATTAAACCACCCAAAAAAAGGACATATACGAAAAAAAGGGGAAGAGAGAGAAGAAAAGACGGCCAATATTATTTAGCCACAGGATACCCATATATACAATATTTCAATGAAGTAGAACATTTTCTCGGACGAGTTCTTGACCGTTATGCTTTTGGGACCAGGCAAAGCCGAGAGGGGCAATTAGGTGAGCCCATCGTCTGATCTCCTATACCAGCCCGGTTGTTTAATTCTTCACTAATTACATCTAAAAGTAGTTTTGGATCTGTGGAGAACAGCTCATTTAGTCCTGTCTCCTTCAATACATTTTGAAGTCCTCAGAACTATTTTATCATCTTTGGCACGTGAATTATCATAATTCAATGAGGCGTTTTAATACGGAACAGTTCAATTTGAATTCGCACAGAGTTTTGGCTCTTCATGTGATTTCTCATCTGTATTACATCCTGGATAAATCATTTAATGTTTTATTGAAAATTGCTTGAATGCTCCTAAGTGTATTGTCTTGTCTTGATGATGACGTTCGAAGTTCATTTTAGGTCGAAACGCTGTCAACGCTTTTACTGTGGCCCTAAATGAAGGACGCATTTCTTTGCTGTGTGCTGTTTCCGTTTTTTCTGAACCCCAACCTTGTATATTGTCCTTCAGCCACTTTGTTTGATTATACACTGTATTTTTGTACTGTTTGTGTAAACCTATGAGCACCATCATTGTCTTATGATGGTTTGTCTAACTTTGTTAATAATAAACAAAACATTTCAGATTCATTGAAATATTGTATATATGGGTATCCTGTGCTTCTCCCTCTTCCCCTTTTTTTTCTTATATGTCTCCTGTTTGGGTGTTTTATTATTTGAGTGTTATACCTGAACCCTTGTATGGATTTCACTAAATTTTATAAAGCACTCAGTTACTGAAAAGTGTCTCTTGGTGCTAATAAAACAAGCTAAACCAACAGGTGCAGTAAAAGGGCATATTTATTCAAATAATACAATTTGAGATGCTTTCTAAAATGAAGGTGATTTGGTGTCTCCTTCAAAAAACATGGCAAATCATTCCGGTGCTTGGCAGCAAGAAAGCGTACAGAGCAACTACCCCTTCTTACTTTTCTAAACTGTGGGATCAACAAGTTAGTGTTCAAAGCCTAATAAAGAAGTCCAATTAGGAACATATTTCTGAAATTTCTTCTGAAGATAAAGAGGGCCTTAATTACTGACCACTTGATGTGCGAAACATGAAATTTTGAATGAAATTCTTGTAATATAACATAACGTAACGTAACGTGTATTCATAATTTTGAAACCAAAATTAAATATGGGATACCTCAACTTGCAGCCATGTTGATTCCAACCGTGACCAGACAAGTAGTGCCCTTTACCTGAAGTGGTTCTCTAGGACGTTTGTGCCACACCAATTCAATTGGGACCAGAAAGCTATTATGATGCTCCTGGACAATGAGCAAATGAGGGTGAGAAAAGTGCGCTCCTGTTTATGAGGCTGATGTAATACTTTGACCCTCTAACTCCATGTTGGTTGCATCCTTTGCGTGATCTCGCTCTCCTCGGTCCCCAAAAACACACGCATAATTCCAAATCCTCAATCTGTTTGACTTCTCAGACTGGGTGGCTCCACGAAAGGTTGGACACTGGTTTGTAATCTGTAGAGGTTAACCTAAGGACATTTTCTGACGTGCAAATCTAAATGACTTTTTGACGAACATTTGCTACATACTGCAATGGGACAGACTGTTCGATAATGCATACAAACTTGCATAGCTTACGAAGTGTTCTTGGTAAGCAAACTATAGGGCGAATCACTAGTAACAGAACATTACCAATTGAGTAACCGGCTCAAAGTAGCCCTTGTGCTTTTCCATTTCATTCATGTTTAGTGCAAACTATCACACATACTGAGCAAGTAACCATTCAACATTTTAGACAGCTGCAATAAAGAATCAGTTTAGCGAAAAGTGTATACAGCAGTAACCAAGTGTAACCCACCAACCAAATCTAACATTTTGTATAACATATAATCACAACCATTTCTTAACCATGGGCTGATCGGACAGTTACCAAGAGCAAATCTTAGAATACATCAATAATTCACATAAGTTAAGAGACACAATGCAATTAGGCGATCAATATGTCATACAAAATTAACTTGTACGTTTTAAGCAGCTCCAGTGATTTCGGATGTTTGCTGTAGTGTCGGGTTGTTGAATTCTGTGGTGATGCACTTCGTGAAAAGAAGCACCTTCAGCCTTAAGTGTGCGAGTTCTGGACTAGTTTCAATTCAACTGGGAGAACGCAGATTTTGAGAAATTTCAGAGAAGCATCGTTTCTGTATTTTGTGCTTCTTGTGGCTTGATATTTCCAATAGCAAGCAATGTTTCCCTTATATAGGAAGGTTTTTATACAGGTAGCACTGGACATTATAGCGAGCAGCAAATAATTAGTAGGTTGTCGTGTAGATGATGTGCGTTATCAATGGAGAGCCAGTTCAGTGGTACCTGAAAGTATTTCTATGATTTGATACGGCAGGCATAGATGCAATTATGCTGTAATCCAATGCCATGCACTTTAAATGATGATCAAGAAACAATCCAGCCCAAATCAAGGAGATTTTTAGGTAGGAACTATGGGGGGCATGATGTCCTAAGCTACAATTCTGCACAGCCAGACATGGCTCAGGAGAAGGAGCCATAGCAGCAAAAACTCTGTTTGAGGGTTTGGAAGAAAGTAGTTTTGTGTCACCTATTTCTCAACAGCCCCAACATAGTCTGTTAGGTGGCCGCATCCTGGTCGTTTTTTGATTATTTTTTCCTAATAGCGACTGCAAGGAAATCTTCCTTCTGAGAGCGGTAAAGTGATTGATTCATAATGGCTAAATGATGTGTAATATGTTTAACTAATGTAAATGTTAATGTGTATAAGGAATCCAGAACGCACCTTGGTCTTGTTATAGATCATGTTTGTTCCAGGAATTTAATCGGGTACTAGAGTAAAGTATTTGATGACCACGATCATCTGTTGTGGATGTGGTAATGTTAGTACACGTTTCAGAAGAAGTTGACAAGTTCTTTACATTTTTACAGAGAATGGGACGACCTGTGTTAAGATTTACTGCTGCAACAGTATTTCCGTGAATGTCATTTGACCACAGAATCCCAAATGGAACTTTAAGTTGTAGGAAACTGTATGAAAAATATTATTGATCATTCACTTGCACCAGAATTATTCACCATTTATAATTGCAATAAACACAATATGAGTTTTACATACAAGACAAACACGAAAAGCCACATACTAATTAATACAATACAACACAGGTACGATCGCAAGATGTTCTACATGCAGGCGGCATATGCATGCAAACATGCAACCATAAAGGATCACCTTCAGAGCAGCTCACTAAAAGGCTGCATCACAAGAGTTAACTCAGCAAAACACCTGCAGTGACCGGTGAACAAAGTTCAGTCTCCAGTGTTAGATCTTCGGTTTTAGTAAGGAAAGGAGGTGGAGGGAAGAGAAGATGAGAGTACAGTCAGAGAAAACCAAAAACTGAGCAGATTTAATTAGTAATAGCAGATTTTCAATATGAGTCAGGACAGTCCAAACATACAACCACAACCAGGATCAAATCCACAAAAAACCCAAATCAGATTATTTGGAGAGTGGACGTTTTAGAACAGGTCCCAAGGAGAGATCCATTGAAGTTCCTGAAAAACATGAATGGAGGAAAACCGCATGAAACATGGTCTGATGTTTTACTTTGAGAGTGGAGATACTCAACTATTTCCTTCTTGCGCCCACATATAAGCGGCAAAAACATAGGGAGTAGTATACTTATTCACTAAAGGCATAAGAACTAATACACCTATCGAGTGTCTGAAACACATGATCTTGTGATAAACTTAAAGAAGCCAGCACACAAATGCCTTATCTAAACTTCAGGTAGAGGTTTGATCCATTAATGCAGTTCAAATATGTCACTTGGCCAGGGGAACTTTCAATGTAGTAGTTTTGTAATTTTGTGTCACCAACGTGCTTCAATTCTTTCCTATTTACCTGCTATTAGGTCCCAGATATTGTCACATGGCCCATGGGGAAATTGTCGTCTTCTCTAAGTTAGCATGAGCACACTGCAGACTGTCCGCTGCTTTGCGCACGTTACTACACAAGTTTATTTTGCAAACGCCTCTTGAAATTTTCACCCAAGAACCTTTCACGCTCTGCAGGTTCCTGGGATTTTGTCTGAACATTGTGACTAAGATCGAACAACAATGCCCCTTGTTATTCTGTTCTGGTCAGGCCCTAGCACCTAGACAAAACATACAGATGCAGCGGTGGTTTGGGAATACGTACTTTGGTCTTATAGGAATATACAAATAGATAGGGAACACTTAGAGAGGAAACTTCCCATGACAGCACCTATGATGTAGACCTGCCATCTATAGACTGAAGTACAGGTCTGCAGATAATGTCAGGAGCTCTTCTAATATTTATTCATCCTGCTTCTATACAAGGGGTGGGAGGTTAGGCTACACTGTATTTTACAATGTCGGCTCCCTTTATGATTTACGGACTACTTGCTATGCTGACCATATTTGTGTTATGCATTTTTCTGCTTATTGCGACACGTGTACAGCATATTAGAGCACGGTAGTTAAAATAAATATTTTAAACTTGTTAGTGTCTATGTCAGATCTTATCGTGGACAAAGTACAAGAGTGAGAGCAAAAGGGTGTGTCTTGCAACCGCGATTCCTGAGAGAATCGGGAGCGTGGTGTTCTGGGGTGTCTAATCACCTGTTCCTTTGTGAGTGAGTAGGAGGGCAAGTGAGACACTATAGCTAGTCGTCACCGGCTCATGGGTATTAAGATGGTAGGATAACTCAGTCCCTATATACTAAGGTCCCATAATCCTACGTTAAGTTCTATGTTTGCGCAGAATACCTGCAACAATATCATTAACTCCTATCTTGTGGAATCACATTCTTCTATTCAGAAGCCATTTGAATTTTCTGGAGCCCTTTCAATAAAAGCACCTACAATTTAAGGCTCCTTGGTACGCTGAAATTCCTAATTTGGGTCCAATACTGATCCAAAGGATGATGGGCATTAATGGAGCAACTCATGTATTCCTTTCAGTAAAGCCTGTCCAATAGAGCAATTGGGGTGTGAAGCCTAAAAATGTTCTTAATAAACGTATTCTTTCTGGAACTGGAATTAACAATGACAGATTGTTAGCCCTACTCCTTACAAAGCTGCTGATCTTACCTTGATCTTATGCACTTGAGATGTCTTCTGTTTGCTGCAAACCTTGCTATAGACACAGATCTGTGTTTTAAGGTCTTTCACTTTGTCTACAACTTGCCACTTTAAAGCAGACTCCCAAGTGGACATCATTGGGAACATGTTCAACTCGGTCCTCTGCACCACAAAAAATGCAGGCTAATTTCAATGGTCCTACAGGTCACCCCTTTGAATTGTGGCTATGTTACTGCATGCCACTCTTATGAGTGGGTAGCTTATAACCCCCTAATCCATTGGTGGGGTGTATTGAAAGCACAAATGTAAACAATCACTGGTAACCCCAATTAATCTGGCATTAGTAGGCTAGCGTGATTGCTTTAAAAAAAAAATGATTTTAAAGCATATGCCACAGACAGAAAAGGAAAACAGAAAAAAAGGCATCACCTTAACATGGTAACCAAATTCATGCAATAAAAGTGTTACATTTAAAAAAGCATTCAGTGATGCGGCTGACCTGCTATCAATATTTTCTTGAATAAAAAGCCTACAGATGTTCCATGCATTTTTTAGTATTATCGTTTGTGAAAGAGACATAAATAAATCAAAGCCTAACCAAGCATTTAAATTACAGGCAGCTCCAATGTTACACTGTCACTTAAATACGTTAGAAAAGCAAGTTAAAAGAAAGACAGAAAATAGATCTCCGCCTTAGTTTGAAGACAAAGGACAGGCAAAATAAATAGTCACTATTTAAAGTTAAAATAAAACAAAAATTTTAAAAAGCATGCGGTGAACTAGCTTGGTCACTGAAGAGAAATAAACTATTTTTCAGTGCATATGTACACGTGCACAAGCTTTGTGTAATCACTTTAAGTGAAGGGAGATAATGGGTAAACGGGGCGACCTGTTGCCACATGCAGTATGCTGTAGTGGTTAGAAACAAAGACATGAACGACAATTTAACGGACTACTAACAGAAGCCTGATAACCAATAGCCCCTCAGTGTATGTTTATTATGTAAATAATTTGTTTTGGAGAAAACCAATAGTGAGGAAAGACAGCTAAAGTTGTCTGAAATGTCAGACCTAAAAAGAGAGCCCATCAGCCTCTTCGATGAGCTCAAGACAGTGACATGGAATCCAATCATCTAAACTTGAAGACTAGGTTTTTCAAACCCCTGGCTACAATGGGAAGGCACATCTAATAACGGTTATTGCATGGTCTACCCACATATACATCTATAGTGAAATGTCTGAGCAAACTACAATTTACAATCAACAGATGTGAAACATGTTGTAACATCAGGCAAAAATAGTTGAGATTCCAAAGATCACCCAGACAGTCAATGTAGATTATACTTCATTGCCATGGAAATAAAAAAACAGACAAAAAGGCAAACATCTCATACAATAATTTTCAAAGGAAAAGAAGGATTTCGACCTAATGTGCACCAGCTTTTTTGGACAGTTATGACAGATTTTAATCTCTTTGAATAGTCCTCAATTTCAAAAACCGTCCAGCTTTTCACTAGAGCTCAATATATGTTGTAATCTATATACCTTCCAAGTAACTCCGTGTTTACTTTTTTGGTATTAAGGTTCCCCTCTAGTCCTAAAGCCGACATGGTATACAAACCTCTTGCCAGGACAGATGCAAAGGCCACAGCACTTGTTGAGTTCAGTCAGGTTTTTCTCTGCTTCTCGCATGTCTTGATTTATCTGATCCATTCCAGTTTCAATGTTTTTGAGTTTTTCTAAGTAAATAAAGCATTATAAGCATTACATTCTCCTAAATAACCTTCAACAAAATTTGCACACAACAGTTATGCATCAATATTTAGGAGCATGTCATAGGACAGTTTGACAAAACATTTTACCAACTATACTGTTCAGGAGGGCCAGGTTGTGTGCACTAACAGACAGGGCTATTTCTGAATATCATCGGCTACTAGGCTACGACAGAATAAATGCAGGATCACCAAATTGAAGAAAGTGTGGTTAATGACAAAAGGCATGTTACTACAGTACAATTAGTTTCAGGGAAGGAATTAACACAAGATATCCTCAAGATAACTACAAGTGACCGGTGATGCTATTTCACAACAAATGCATTTTCAAGCTAAATGAATACTAGGAAACAAATTGCTTGACCGTGCCAGGGGGAAAATGGCTTTATCATGTCTGGTCAGAACTTTCCAGTTTCCTGCTGGATGTCCCATCTCAAGAGCACGAATTTAGTATGGCTGCCTGTGATTGGAGCTGTATTGTGAGAAAGTAGCTGGATGGTTCTTGAAATATTTCCCTGGCTCATCTTTCACGGAGAGTACATTTTAACATTGTAGCTCTGCTGAATGGTTCCCAGCATAGTAGCATCCAAGCCTCTTCTGAACCGGAAAGGAAGTGGATTTCATACACATGTTTTAGGGGTGCCCTATATTAGGTATTGAAGTCCCTGAACACAACCAATGGTTGGTTCATTTCCATAGATGTGGGGCAATGTCAGTTGGGAAGGATTCCAATAAATAAAAAAATTAAAAAGGGACCCGAGTAGGAAGTTCCTCCTTCTGGGCCTAGTACCGGCCAAACACAGGATTGCCATTAGATGGATGTCCCAGTTAGCACAGACACTACCCATTTGAGCACGAATGCGGAATGAGTCGGAGAGCGCATGATGTATGCCTGAGGAAGGGGATGAGGAGGGTACCATAGTGCTACATTTAAAGCAGAAAATGTACTCTCTGAAGGCCTCCTACAGTTACCGGTTTAGTGTTCAATCCTGAATTAGGGATTTTGACTGAGCTTGCAGGGGAGGCGGGTGGTGCTGGGGTTGCTGTAATTATAAGTGGATATTTTTTAAGTGTTCTTGCAGAATCTCACATTGTTGTACTTATTGCAGAAATAAAATCATTAAAAAAAATAATAATAAAAGGCTCTTCTCCGTAAGTTATGAATTTAAGAGTCATGTGATGTGCAACCACAAAGGTTGATCTTTACCCTAACTAGGATCCCATTCACTGCTTGAATGTTCCTTTTACTGATGGAAAAATTGAATGAGTTCTCATTTTATGGGATTGCAATTCTTTTAGTTACCTGTAACATCATCTATAGATGTTTGAAGTATCTATTTGCAGCTACATCAGTGTGTAACTCTACAAACACATATATTGCTTCCCCTGAATATCTTTTGGTAAAGCGTACACACAGGTACCGACAGGAAATTAACAAGCAAACTTTTTGTATTAATTAGTGGCTTCTGTCAATTATTTCCCAGACCCAAAGATATTAACAGCAATGAAGCCTGAATAACATGCATGCAGATAAAAAAAACAAAAAACATTAGAATTACATATTAAAAATGTATATATATATATATATATATATATGTTTTTTTTTTTATGTTACTACTTTTAAGTATTTAGCAAATTATTAGGCCCAGGTGAAATTGGAATGATGATGGCGTAGTTTGCATTATTTCAAGAATTATGTGAAATTCCTGAAATTATGCTATTACACCACATTGAGTAAGTATAACATAATTCGGCTTAATGAGGACACAAACAACCAAAATGCAAGCAGCTTTTTCATGGCACTTTATTTTCACGCATGGACACATTTTGCAATAAAATGTAGTGGCGCTACTCGCTCTTGCTGCTTATGTGCTGCTAGCTTTGCAACGGAGGAGATCGTGATTTTAGTCCACACTATTCTGCCGTACTTTTATTAATTTGTTGCGGCTATTGTTTTTACAAACCTGATATTACTTTTTTTAAATTGACTGCTTACCTGCATTATCGCACCACGCAAACACCGGAATCCCGGAGGGACAATCTAGGCCGCCATCTTGGGAAGGGCACGCTCTAGTAGTTGGGGGGTAGGGGGGAGGGGGGGGGGGGACGGGTATTCTGCCATAAAACAATTGCGCCGAAGGGAAGCCCGTCTGCGCCCGTCAGCGTCCCGGAAGCGGCCAGCCAGGCTGCCCGTTTCCCATCTAACGTGCCTTCTGTATGCAGGTTCAGGAGCCATGAGAAACTGGGGTCGTTTGGTGCGTCTCTGAGTAAGTGCGGCCATGTATGGCCAGTGCTGGATAATAGGTCTAGCATCTGTCCGACTTGTAATTATCATTTTAACCATACTGTGGGCTCTATTCCCATACCCAGTCATAATCCTTTGTCCCTCCGTCTGTTCAATGTATTCAAGCTGCTTTGATTAATGCGCGGTCCATGGCTAAACATGCTTCCAACAGGTATACAACGGTTACCACGCATTTTTTACAACGCGGTACCGTTACCACAATACTTTTACCACGCAGGTTGTTACAACGAAATGCGCTGGGGGGCGCTCCAGGATAGTAAATACTTTAATTTACTATCCAAATCCTTTCCCTAGAGTCCACGGGGACTGGAGTTGGAATAGTAAATTAAATAATTTACTATCCAGCGCCCCTCCACGCAAGTCGTTGTAACGACTTGCGTGGTAAAAGTAGCGTGGTAACGGTACGCGTTGTAAAAGTACGCGTGGTACCGTCATACATCCCTTCCAACATCTTTGAGCTGCTGGGAGATAGCCAGGTAGATCGGTTATTTATATCAGAGACCTGGCTTAATGAGTGTTCAGCTCCGGTCATCGCCTTGGCTATCCCTGCAGGGTATAAAATTGCCAGGGTCGACCGCAAAACAGGTAGAGGAGGAGGGGTTGCGGTAGTATTCAGGGAAAATTGTACTCTTACTCAGGGACAGTCACAGGATTTTAGGAAGGGGGAAGCGATGGACTTCTCCCTTACTATTTCTCCGCATTTTTTACTGGGAGCCACACTGTTATATCGTCCCCCTGGGCCCCCAAACTCTTTTCTAAAAGCGTCTGATGAAGCCATCGTGCCTAGAGCCCTACACTACTCTAATTATCTACTGCTCGGTGACTTCAATATTCATTTTGACTGTAGAGAGGCTTCCGACACACGTGCCCTCAATGCCTGGTAAATCTATCACTGACCGAAGGCCATGTGCCCCTGGCATGGAAAAAGCCATCGGTAAGACCTATTAGGAAGAACACCACAATCCCCTGGACGGATTTGTCTAATCTCAGACCGATATCCCTACTTCCATTCATGGGAAAGCTCACTGAAAGACATGTAAACAAGCACCTTTCGAGCTATATCTAACAGGCCGGCAGTCTAGACCACTCGCAATTTGGCTTTTGTACGGAGTCGGCACTACTGTCAGTAACGGATGATCTACACATGTACCAGGACAGGGGTTACTCGGTAGTCCTGGTACTGTTAGATCTGTCGGCAGCGTTCAACACTATATCCCATAATATTCTGCTTGAACAGCTTGCTAAGATCGGTCTTGTGAGTACAGCGCTGGCCTGGCTAAGAAGTTTCCTATCAAACCGGACTCAATCGGTCAGTATGGGTACATTTCGTTCGGTGGAAACAGATCACCAAGGGGGTGCCACAGGGCTCTTGATTGAGCCCAACTCTTTTCAACATCTACGTGGCCCCCCTGGCTAAAATCTTGAGAGAGTTTGGTTTTATCCCAGTATCATATGCGGATGATACACAGCTCCTGTTTCCTTTCAAAACTCTTACCGACGAAGTGAAAACATCTTTCTCCAATGGCATGAAGGCAGTAGCAAATTGGATGACCTCCAATTGCCACGTAGGCAAAACGGAGGTCGTGTTCTATGGGGAAGCAAAGATTCTGTGGACTCCGGACTGGTGGCCGCAAGACCTTGGCCCGGTCCCAGACCCCAAAGTAGTTGTGAAAAATCTAGGAGTGTGCTTGGATCGCGAACTTTCCTTCAAGCAGCATTGTAACATCATTGTGGGTTCCTGCTTCCATGTCATCGGCCTGTTGCGAAAGATCTTTCCCCTGTTACCGGACTTTACCAGAAAAACCTTGGTGCAAGCTCTGATACTTAGTCGTTTCGACTATTGCAATGGCCTCCTGTTATCGGCCAATGATGGAGTATTAGCCAAACTCCAGATGATTCAAAATACTTCGGCCAGGCTGGTATTAAACGCCCCCCCTAGAACACCGTCTAAACCTCTCTTGGAGAAACTGCATTGGCTCTCAGTCCGTTACAGGGTAAAATTTAAGATCTGTTGTTTAATACACAAGAGCCTACATGGACTAGGGCCCCTATACTGGAAAGATAAATTCATCTCATACAACCCGGTTCGGTCTCTTAGGTCCAGTAACCAGCTTCTCCTGAAAGTGCCAGCTGTAAGAAGGGCCAGACAGGGTGGCAAGGCCTTATCTGTAGTTGGCCCGACTATGGAACAAGCTTCCCCTTGAGTTGAGGCAATGTTCTGAACATCTGAGCTTCAGGAAGAAGCTCAAAACATTCTTGTTTCAGAACTAATTTGCTATCCACTGACTGCTTGAACATGCTTCTGGTGTTTTGGGCGCAGAGATACTCCGGAAGGAGTCGATTCAAGCGCGTTATAAACCCGCAAATAAATAAATGAGTCCCTGGAGCTTGCCCAGTTGACCCAATGGATTAACTCCCCCTCCCATAGTGGGGGACATACCATTGATAGGGTCTGTTCCAACTTCCCTTTAGCTGTACAGGATCTTCTCCCTGTCTCTTGGTATGATTATTTTTTTCATTAAATTCTCTTGGACCATTAAGCCATCTTATTCTTCTATGAAGACTTTGGAGGCTAGACCCCCTCCTCGCATTGAGCCTGCTGCCTTGGGCAGAGTCCTAGCAGATCCCCGTTCGGGTACCTTTGGTGGTCTGTTGGAGGCGGTTGGCGGATTTAATATTTTGCTGGTGAGCAGCTGAGCATTTCTCCGCACCTCTGGGTCATAAAAGAGAGAAAATCCCCATCCCAACCCTGGTTTTCAAAGGAATTAAAAGAACTAAAAAAAACCTGTAAAAAGCTTGAGCGCTGTTGGAGACAGGCCTATTGTCCGCTAGCCAAAAGAGCTCTCAGGAAGGCTCAGAACAACTATTACACCATGGTCAAGCTGGCCAAAGGCCACTTTTTGCGGAGCGTATTGCCCAATCAAAAAATAATTCAAAAGAAATATTTGCAATCATTCAAAGCTTCATGAATCCATGCACTGAACAGATGGCTTTGCCAGTCTCGAACGACTGATGTGAGCAGCTTTCGAGATTTTTTATTGATAACATTCAAGCTATACAGGATAGCTTCAGGACTACTTCTCAAACGAAGGCGATCTATTCGCACCAGACAGCTGTAGACTGATCCAGTCCGCCCTTGTTTGACTATATTTACTCCCATCATGCTGGCAGATACTCTGGCAATACTTAAATCGCTTAAATCAGGCTCTCCTAAGGATCCCTGCTGAGCAAGGTTACTGGCGGCAGTGGCGGAGGTCGTTGATCCGGTAGTCAACAAAATTGTCAATCTGTCCCACCTGGCCGGAATGGTCCAGCCTGAGTGGAAACAGGCAAAACTCCTCCCCCTGTTGAAAAAAACCTTCATTAAATCCCGCTACCCCGGCTAGTTACTGCCCAAGTTCACTCCTCCCGGCTGTGACTAAGGTGTGTGAGAAGGCAGCTCACAAGCAGCTCTTGGAGTTTGTTGAGACTTCTGGCGCCCTTCACCTCGCCCAGTCGGGTTTCAGGGCCTCTCATAGAACCGAGACGGCCCTTGTTGAGTAGGCCGAGGCAATTAGAGAGTGCCTGGATGCCGGCGGCAGAGCGGCTCTGGTACTATTAGACTTCTCTGCCGTGTTCGACACAGTGCCACACCGCCACCTTTTGGCGCGGTTGTCTCACATCGGCATCTCTGGTCAGGTGTGGGATCGGATTGAATCCTTTCTAGTTAATAGAACACAGCAAGTATGGCTGCCTCCTTTCTCCTCACCACTGAGAAGTCTGACTACGGGGGGCCCTCAGGGCTCAACATTGAGCCCTCTTCTGTTTAATGTCTATATGACACCCCTTATTTACCTGACGTAGGAGCTGGGCGCTAAGATCATAGCCTATGCTGATGATACCCAGCTCCTCTTCACATGGAAGAAAATGAATTTCTCTCCGATCATTGCCAAAAACTGCCTTGAGGAAGTTTTTAAATGGTTAGCGCAGGCCCAACTGAAATGCATAGAGGAGAAATCTGAGGTGCACCTCAAATGATCCTTCCCCCCGCATTTCAGATAGGACATCTGGCCGGTGGATTACCCCTGCCTAATTCTATAGGGAGCGTGGCGAAAAATTTGGGAGTTTGGTTCAGTGAGGAATTAAGATTTCTGCCTCAGATCAATAAACTAGCCGGTGTGTGCTTTGGCGCACTGAAACGCCTAAAGAAGTTCCTGCCCCTATTGCCCAAAGTGGCTAAAGAAATGGTGACCTGTGCTGTCATCCTTTCGCGTCTGGACTATGCCAATGCTTTGTACATTGGTCTTTCGGCATATCAGCTAAAAAAGCTGCAGATTGTCCAGAACGTGACAGCTAGAGCTTTACTGGGTAATCCTGGCAGGTCTAGCGTAAGGCAGACTCTACGGGATCTGTACTGGCTCCCGGCTGACCAACGTATTTTGTTCAAGGCTCTTACACTTGCCCACGGTGCTCTCTATAAGGCAGGGCCTCAGTATCTTAGGAGACGCTTCGCGTTCTGTGTGCCACCCAGACATTTACGCTCTACAGGCCAATGCCTTGCTGTTGTACCTAGGCACCGCCTGGCTAGAGTGGGCGGCAGTTCCCCCTCGGTCAGTGCAGCCATGGCTTGAAATGCCTTGCCCTTTGAACTTTGAAACATCAGTGACCTCAGGCTGTTTAAAAAACATTTTAAAACGTTGTTATTCAAGTAATTTTCCAGAACAGGTCAGCTCCCCCCTGTCTCCACCATTTGGCTTCCATGCCGGGACTCTTCCGAGTAGCTGTGCACGCTTTAAATGGAGGTTAATATAACATATCACAAATTAGGAATTTGCATTTCACGTAATTGCCCACAATGTTCACAAAATGTCAATTATACAAAAGCAAATTGCTTGAATTTCGCACACCCCTACAAATTACTTGATTTGATATGAGAGAGAGACAATTTCTTATTACTGTAGTAGAGTGCTAGAATATGCAAAGCAAGGGGTAAGGCGACCCTTGAGAAGAAGAGGTATAAAAGTAAAAACTGTTTATATTGCAAGGCTGTATGGGCATTTTTTCATCCATAAAACCCTCACTTTTTTAAGCATACATAACCAATGTGAACACATGATGATGTTCTTTGGCTGCCATATAATTGTAACCATAAAATCAATTAGTACTGATATCATGTTGGCGCCTGCATGTAAGTAGTGTTTACTTCTTCTGTAAATGTTACATTGGTTATAGGTTTTGGTAACTACAAAAGCTCAACGTAAAAGAAGTGTCTAGTTCTGATGAAAATTCTATGACTTGCCATTTGGGAGCTGAAACAATCACGAACTGCTAGGACACCATTAATTATCTAAATTAATTTTTAGAATGATTATACATGCATACAGATTCAGCTGCAAAAAAAATCTTGCATCGATCTCAAATTTCAGCCTTATCTTTGTACCTGAAACCAGTCTAGCAAACATTTTTCTTTTTTACACGAAAGCTTTTTGGTCAAAGGTGCAAATGTAATTTGTGAAAGCCCTTGACAAACACAACAGCAATTTTTATTTTTATTTTTAGGAAGGAGCTATATATTCGAAGCTGGAGCTGTTTTCTATGACGGGATCATGAAATACATTTATTGGGCTCGCAAGGATTATTCAGTAGTATTCTTCCAAAGAAAGATTGGATGAAGGACAACGCACTCACTTAAACATCTGGTTCAGAAGTTCTATTCCAACACTGATTGCAGAAGCCAGTCATTCAATTTGAAATAATAGCGAGGAGCAGTTTGATATGAATGCCTGAATCAGTGCTACCTTTAATTTGAAGTTCATCGGATTAGTGCCACAGTGAATGCTATATAAATAGCCACCCTCACTCTATACAAAGGCTCACACTCTAACTCATTGGGGAAATGGTTTGCAGGTCACAGCAACAATAGTGTCATTTTTTGAAAATCCATTAGGATCCCATGATGGATCCCATGATGGATCCATAAGACCACTGCAGAATATGCAAACAAGTCAGTTAGATGACTTGCCACCTGAACGCGTGTAGGTTGCTAACTGAACACAGAGTTTGCCCAAGGATGCCAGCCCACGATTTAGACTGTATCAGGGTATACATGTACTCTCTGCAAAGTGGCCCTTTTCAAAAAGGTTCATTCCAAGAACAGGGGCAAAACACAAGACAGGAAAACAACAGTGTAAACATTTGTCCTTGCATTAGGCGGTTCCACGTATGAGATTCGGAGCACAATGTGCTATCACCTCAATCTGCAGAACAGGTGCCCTGAAAAGCTCCCTTTACACAGTGGATGAGGGCTTTGGGAAAATCATAAATCAACTCCTCTGCTCCTGCAACTTGCCTTATTATGTACTAAAAACAGCCCTAAACTGTTTGCTTCAGAGAACAATGACTCAAAATGTGGCAGTGGAGGCTCAAATCTGGGAGTAGAAAATGATTTTACCTAGGCATGTATATGGCTAATACATGCTCCAAGAATGTACTTCTGACTGCATGTGAAATACTCCCCCTTACAGTTAAAGGGGAATGCAAGCCATGCTTTTTTCTGATACCAGCACCTTGTATATAAAAAAAATCCCAGATCAGATAATATTGAAAGAGATAATACAACCCTCATTGATGTTGGGACTATCTTCTGCTCACTGCGGTCAGGACAGCAAATAACACTTCTCTATTAATCTAACGATGACTCTCCAAAGGGAGAGTCACGTAGTCACCCCACTTGATTATCTTCTTCCCTGCATGGAAGTCCACTTTTAAAAAATAGAACGTCTGAGCATTCAACAAGGATGCCTTGTTTGCTCCCTTATGTGCACTTTTCAGGAAAAAAAACTCGGCACTGCCAGCTCCTTTTTAATACAGCAATTATATTACAAGAGATCAGATAAGTGCATGTTACTCCAAGAAACAGTAGGACTGCAGGTTTTAGATGAAATGGACTCCTTCTGAGATCCAGCAGCATAGAAACGTGTGTAAATCTCAATTCTAATTTCCTTCGTTTGCAATTAATGGAAGACCACTACAATGGACTTATAGGCATACTTTCTGGACCAAAATCATTTTCAGCTAAAGCATCGGAAAAACATAATCCCACAGCACACTTAACGGAGGTCTGTAAAATAAATTAAACCAGTCCCAAATAGGTCATGTGGTGGGCAGCCTTAGAGATAGAGAAGACTATGTGGAGTTGGCCATGGACTATGTGCAACTGTGATGGTGGGGGCTGGAAAGTGTCATCCGTTACACTGAATTTCTGCAGTTTTTAGCACAACCCTGAGTGTATTATGTCTGCGGCACATTTCATTAGCATTGTGGATTGAGGCCCACATTGCTCCTTCTGCGGTAATCCAAACCAAACCCAATTGTTCCTTTTGCATTAATCCAAACCGCAACAATTTATTTTTGTGCCACGGACACACAGGTGGTACTTTCTAATGGGAGCTGTGTCTTGCCTGGTATTAGGTGGCTTTACAAAGCAGTAAGGTCTTGGGTTGACAAAATCTGCAATGAATCGTCCTGTCTGCTCCCAAACAGGAGAAGATTATCTTACCTGAGAAAGCCACCAGCATGGAAAAGAAAACCCATAGGCATGTGAATAAAATAGTTCAAGAATCCTCATCTCTTCTGTTCTAAGGTTTCAGCCGATTCAACTTACTCCATCTGGTAGCAATACTGGAAAAAGATAACTTTCTGCCACCTTAGAATAGGTATAAAAATAAGAAACAGTGACTTCAGTCCGGATTCTGTCTCCTCAGGAGGGGCCATTGCAGACAAAAGAGGAGTCCGATCAATGTTTAGCTATGCTTTTTTTCTGAGTTGAAATCTCTACTTTTTGGGATTTCTTAAAAAAAAGAAGGCTGGTTTCTTCTCTTGAGGAAGGGATGCAACTGTGAACGAGGTGAGTATCGGAGAAGAACAGTGTTATGTTCTGCCTGCTGACAGAGGTGGCTGAATGGATGAAAATAAATCACAAGCCTAGCAGGACAACGTTTCAGGATTTTTTTTAAATCCCTGAAAAAATCCTTACTTTCTTGCCAGAGACAGCTAGGAAGACAGTGGCCCAGTCTCTGATTATGTCCCGACTGGAGTACTGCAACTTACTATATCTGGGGGTCTCTCAGTCACGATTAATGAGACTCCAACGTGTGCAGAACATGGCAGCGCGGCTTCTAGTATATCTGCCTAGACACTTTCCCTCAGCTCCTGCTCTGCCAAAGTTGCATTGACTTCCTGTGAAGGACCGGGTTTCCTTTAAAGCCATGTGATATTGCCCGAAAATCCGCAACTGCAAAAAGAACAAGTGATGGACAGAATGCTGAACAATGTCAAACATTCACCCCCAGTACAGAGATCTGGGCCCAAATTCATAATTTATTTGCTCACCATGTCATTCCAGTTTAGACCCAGCCATATGCAAATCCTTCTTGACCCTACTCCCCATGGGAACAGTCCAGCCCGAATTGTCAGGCCATGTCTTCCCCGGGCTGGAAAGAAGCATCCTGGGACCAGTTTCGGCCCATCCCTAATCATGGGCGGTACAAAAGGGGGTGGTGATGGACGGAGCATCTGAATCAATCAAACACTCACACCCAGTCAAAAGATCTGGGATTAATCCATACCGTTCTTTAGCCCACTCCGCCACCCCAGTTCAGACATGGCCATATGCAAATCAGTCTGACCCTGTGCCTCATGGGAACAGTCCAGCCCGAACTGCCAAGCCATGTCTTCCCTGAACCGGAAACAAGCTTCCGAGGACCGGTTTCTGGCATTCCAGCCATCTTCAGCCCGGCTTGCTTGAATCCAGTGGCAAAGTGAGCAAGGGACTCACGTCTGAGCATACCCTGCCACACTAATCAGTCAGGCTAGCTGGACTCCAGTGGCATGGTGAGCACGGGACACCCCAGAACAGCTCCAGTGCATTCTGCTCAATGTCTGGTCCTTCTGCAAATATGCCAGAGAAATCTGGGATATCATAGCCGCCACCACCGCCGACGTGATCTTCATAACCAAGATTAGTCTCAACCCTTCTTTATCCCCCGACATCCCCACTGTGATGCCTGATGGCTACAGGATGATACACCGAGATCACACCAACAAAAATGGAGGAGGCATTGCTATCATCGACAAAGAAACACTCCAATGCACCACCACTGAAGACAACACCATACAGATAATGGTGCACCTCAGCTTAAAACCGGTGCCACGACAACAATTAGAGGAACTCTCGCCTACAGACCCCATGGTCCCAGGCACAGCTTCTGCAACACCATCTCTGAATTCATTGCCCGTCTAGCCATCGACTCCAAGCACTACATCTTCCTCCGGGACCTCAACTTCCACCTTGACGACCCCAAAGACACTAACTCTACCAACTTCCTGAAAAGCATTAGCAACAATGGCCTCACCCAGCTGGTCACCTGCCCAACACACAGCGCAGGACACACATTGGACCCACCCACCTTCACAGCCAGCAAAAGAGTCAAGTATCAGCCACGTCACAGAGCTCACCTGGACCGACCACGGCATTGTGCACTTCACCATAAGAGGTTCCCGGGATGCCACCAACAAGCAATCAGGCTCCGTCCATCACAGCTGGAACAAAGTTACAGAGACCTAGTGGACAGCTGCCATCAGTACCACCCTGCCCGACATCTCTAGCACCCTGGAATAGGCCGTTCAGAACTTCTCCGCCTGGATCTTTAGCTGCGCCGACAAAGTAGCCCGAATGAAGATGGGCAATACCAGCAGGTCCACCAAACATGCCAGCTGGTACACATCAGACCTCTTTACCATCAAATGCGAATGCAGGCAATTAGAAAGACAATGGCTATCTAATAGAAATCCCGCAGACTTTGGAGCCTTCAAATTAGCCCCAGCAAATTCCACCAATGCCTGAAAGAGGCTATGAAAGACTGCCTGACATTTCGCATTGACGCAAGCACCAACCAAACCAAGGAACTCTTCATTATCATCAAGCGAGTTCCTCTGCCCTTCAGCCACGAGAACACAGTCTGCCCTTCCCAAGAACTCTGAGACACTAGCACATCACTTCCAAAACAAGATATACGCCATCAACTGCAACTTTGATCCACAACCCACAGACATGGACAACCCAGGGCACCAACAGACGCCCCCCACAACCACCTGCTTACCACTTGGATGCAAAAGACCACAACCAACATGACCTCCAATCACTACGGCGCACCAATGCCTTCAACCATGGATGCAAAGAAATTAGCAGTGCACTTGCCACCATCATCAATGCATCCATCACCACGGCATCCTTCCAGGACATATGGAAACACACAGAGGTCAGACCCTTGCTGAAGAAACCCTCTGCCAACCCCAGCGAACTCAAACAACCGACCCATCTCGCTGCTCCTGGTCCCCACCAAAGTACTTGAGAAAGCCATTAACCACCAGCTCACAAAACAGCTAGAAAGAAACAACCTATTTGACGCCTCCCAATCCGGCTTCCGCTTCAACAGCAGCACCGAGACCGCTGTGATCACTGTAACAGACATCATAACCCTCCTGGACTGAGGTGAAACAGCAGCCCTTCTTCTCCTCGACCTCGCAGTGGCGTTCAACACTGTATCCCACCACACCCTCATGAAGACTCCACCACATTGGCATGCAGGGAGAAGCCCTCAACTGAATTGAATCCTTCTTCACAGGACATACCCAGATAGTTCGCCTACTGCTCTTCACCCATGAGCATCATCTGTGGTGTCCCCCAAAGACAGTCTCAGCCTCACCTAGTTCAACGAATACATTAAACCACTGATCCACATTGTCCGATCCCATAGACTCAACATCATCTCATACGCGGACGACACCCAAGTCATTCTCTCACTCACAGAAGACCCCACCACCACCAGAACAAACTGTCCTAACGCCATGACGAGCGTCACCAGCTGGAAGATTATCGGGAAGAACACCTCACCATGAGAGAACACCTTGTGGCACCCCAAGCTCTGATCCACAACAACAAACGGACCTCCATCACCCCCCACCTCAGGAACCACTACTGGCTCTCCGTCCAGAACAGATGCCAGTTCAAGATGCTGACCCAAGCCCGAAAAAGTCCTCCACAGTCAGGATCCCGCCTTCATCAACCACTGCTCATGTTACCCTCATCATCTGAAGCCAAAGAGTAGGTTGTTCCTTCTCCTTTATCGCTGCCAAGTCATGGAATGACCTCGCCCTCCGCCTACAATCATTATTGTCACTGGAAGACACCAGAATGGACCCAAAAGACTTGGCTCTTCAACTAGAGACCTCCAAGACCTCAGCACCTGGATACTCCTAGGGGTGATTGCCAATGCCACACGCTATAAATACTGTTTGATTGATTGATTGAATTGAACAGCAGTATATACCTTTGCAAAGACATGTTACAGATCTCGCAGTACAGCCTACTGTCCCACTCTGGCTTCATTTATTGTCTAGTCATTCAGGCAGCAAATATTGGGTGAATGTATGGCTTTGCCACCAGATTGCTGCGTTGCAGAAAGTCAAAAGTAGCAGCACAGAAACCTTAGTTACCATCACTGTGGTCGGAATCCCTCCCGCCTGCATGCAATGACACATATTGGATACTCCTCCCTTACTTAGAAATATCATGTCAAACAGATTTTTGTCTGTTCTCTTAAAGGATCCTATTCACAAAATAGCTCTTTATGCACCTTCTGACATGAAGTGAATGTTGAGATTGTGGAAGTAAATTGGGTTTTGGAACTGATTTTAGTTAAATCTAAATCGAACTAACTTCACTACTACTGATTAAATGACAACTCTTTTGCCACCACGAATGCCTGATTCAAGCTCCATCTTTTTCAAGCTTTGCTTGCGAGCCAACCAACTCTTTTTGCTCTCCTACACAAGAACGTCCTTAATATTCTGCAGATCAAGAGCCATACTTCTTTCTTTAAAAGCAATTTACTTCTCTTCCATAACCAAAGCATCTAACTGACCATTCTGCTATATTTGTGTGCACACACTGCAGAATGACTGTTTTGAGGTGTTGCATATGCATGAAAATAAATCGAAGGATGAAAAGAGAGATTTCTTACAATAAGCATAAGACGATCAGTAACAGCTACTTCAAAACACAGAGCGCGCCTGAGCAGAAGCTATAGTTGTGCCTAAAAGTGACTGCAAAGAATGCTCTTGCTCACTTGGGAAAAACAACAGTTGATGGACAGAATGCAGAACAATGTCATACATTCACCCCAGTACAGAGATCTGGGCCTAAATCCATCGTTTTTTTGCACTCCACACCACCCCAGTTCAGACATGGCCATATGCAAATCAGCCTTTACCCTGTGCCTCATGGGAACAGTCCAGCCCGAACTGCCAAGCCATGTCTTTCCTGGACCGGAATCAAGCATCCTAGGACCGGTTTCTGGCTATCAGCTGTCTTCGACCAAGATAGCTTGACTCCAGTGGTGTGGAGAGCATGGGACTCACGTCTGAGCATACCCATCCCACTCGGGGTGACAAATGCAAAAACAACAGTTGATTGGCAGCATAAAATTGAATCAGAGGCAGAGGTGCAAAAGCATGCTGGTGTGTAATGAAAAGGATCTGCTGGCCATTCCCTTGCAAGATGCTGCAGATTCTGTCCCGTACTATGTCTTCAGAATTTCCATCTGAGATAGAAAGATCTGGGACGAATTAAGAGCAAAGAAATATGCACATACATACACTGCTGTTATCCGAATACGAGCGTTATTATGAATGACAATTAAAGAGTTACTTGCGTCTTATATAAAAAATGTAAGGAAGTTTTCAAGTGTTGGTAGTTCAATGGGAATCAAGTAGAACTTACCGCCTTGTTCATCCAGCATCGTGATGGTCTTGACACCAGCATCCTCACTCTAAACCAAAATAAAGCAAAACCTGATATTCTGATTTTGGAAACTATACATATCATACTTCACAGTAAAGTGAAACCACAAAAAACATCAACAATTCCTAAAGTGATCAGCATTAAATGTAGGTGCTTCAAAGCCTGAACCTGAGAGGAGTTCTGGAATGGGAATGTAATACAAATAAGCGATAAAAGGTGTCATGGATTCCCTAAAAAGCCTATGTTTCTGTACATTAATGTATCCCGGTTGCTAGTTAAGGTGGCCCCCACAGCCCTACGTGTATTCCAACATATGTCTGCCTCTTTACCCAGACTGTTTTATCTAGACTGTTTATCTAGACTGTCATGATGACACCTTAAACTCAATCATCTCTGTAAAATGCCTCCACTGAATCAAATTTGGTTAATTTCTATTTATGACCTCTTATTTGTGCTTATTGTGTATTATTGTATATTTTGTTTCGTTAAAAACAACCAATAAAGATTTTTGAAAATAAAAAGGTGTCATGGGGTAAATTAGATCATATGTTGTGGAAAATAGAGATGTCAACACTGGTTTGGAAGTTATTAATCAACCAACACATGAAAATACAAGAAGGAAAGAGGTTGAACTGGAAAGTTTAAAGAGATTGGGCACTTTAATTTGGCTCGGTTAGTATGAAAAAGCATTAAAAAAATGTGGGATTCAGAAATTAGCAAGTCTTTTTTTTCAGAAGGAAAGGAAATTTGATGGTTAAGTTAATGGGAGAGAGGTTACAGTTTTGTAGTGAAGTGTGACTGGGATCCTGCCAGGCCAAAAAACATCGGACCACCAAAAAGTAAGTTGGTTTCTGCAAGGAATTCAATACTCACTTCCAGTAGCATGGCTCAATCAGCAAAGCTTTCCCCCAGATAAATGTATTTGGGAACAATGCAGCTATTTCATTGCTCGGTTTGGACCTTTAAAGTCTTTACTTCTTATGTGCAATGCAACTAAAATGAGGTAAACTGAATATAGAGCAGTAGTTATTAAGATTTTGCCCTCTATGGACCCCCACTTAATCATTACTGGAACCAGCTGACCTCACAGAGTCATTATTGGAATTCTGGGACTCTGGCCTAAGCAATTTGTATGATGTGAACATCAAAACAATACACAAAAATATGCAGACTAGCATTCATCAAACAAATACACAAATGATGAACTATTTTATTTAATTCTCAAGTGTAATCTTCTAAATTCAATTGTCCTATTATTTACCATTTGACTGCACCCACACATCAATCTGAGGACACCATCTTCATTTTTAGCCTACAATTTCTAATGCCTTTAGAGGATGTTTTAATATTTTCAGTTTCACATGTTGCGTATATATAATATATATATATATATATATATATATATATATATATATATATATATATATATATATATAACTGCTTGTTCCCCATGATGATGTTTTGGAACCGCAAATATAAATAAGGTGTGTGTGTATGTGTATATGTATGTATATCCACACATATATACATATATATACATATATATATATACACACACACACACACACACACACATATGTGTATGTATGTGTGTGTGTAGGACTTGGCCCTTTCCCCAGAATTTTTCGCTTTTTATTCCTTTAATTTAGGGTGCCCCCTATTGTAACAAAAGTGTATAGGCCTTGTGTAGTGGAGAAAGCCCTGTGTAATGTCAAACTAATGTTAAGGTGCAGGTGCTTTCTTCCCCTAACATGGCTGCCACTGACCCCTGCTACTGCAGCGCGGTCTTTGTGGGCGCATTCTAGTAGCCAGGAGTTGTCTGGAACCCTTCAAAAATGTATCAATACAAGCCTGCCAGCCTGCCCATAGCCAGAATGGTGGAACCTCCTAGAACCTCCTGGAACCGGTGAGGTGACACCAACTGCCACTACCAACTGTCAACTGGCACTATATAAGGAAAGGGAGGGAAACTTTCCTGTCAGATTGAGGGAACACTGACCTGGGGGAGAACCAAGCAGGAGTTCTAGGCAGTGGGGCCTAGACAGGGACCTACGACACTGGGAGTGACCGGGCCTAGGTGCTGCCTTCCAAGTGTTGAGGGATCCTGAACTTGCCCCCTGATCTGGCCCGGAGGAAGGGGAACCCAGGGACCACTTGAAGGGAACTGGCTGAGGAGATTTGATATCAGCCAACAACTCACCCCCCCCTTCAAGGAACCCAGAGACTGCTATTTACAAGGGCGCAAGAAACATAAAGCGCCAAGAAGAAACCAAACCACCACTGGACTATTAAGAAATCAACCAGGTATTGGCGCGGTGTCGCTCCCCGCGCTCCCTGGCGCCACCTGGGACCCCTTTTGCTGGTTTTCCACTGTTGTGTGGCCTGTCCTGTTGGTCCTGTTGACCTGCTTCCAACTAAAATAAACTGTCTGCTGGCTAAGCACTCTTATTCCCTGGCGCTAGCACCCTGAACTACCTGTCCTGAGGAAAGTGCCCCACTGAAGTGAATGCTAAGCGCTATGACTGCGTAGCGCTAGCCTCCTGAACTGCTAGCCTGACTGAATGGTCTGAGGCTCAAGCACTGTAACTGCCTGAAGAAGAGCTAGAACCCTGAAGCGCTATATCTGCCTGAACTGCTGTGCTGCATCATTTGAACTGCCTAATTTACCTCAACTGACAGAACTGCTTTGTGTGCCCCACATCGCGTTTCACTAGCGCTGTGTACTGGGAAGCGCTGAAACCAGCATAGCCTGCCGTGGCCCCTGAAGCGCTGACAACCCCAGTACTGCTGTGTCAGAAGGGCACTGTGGTTTGCCCCCCAAGCGCTTATCTACTGAGCCCCTGTGAGAAGCACTGAGCCTGCTGATGCTGCCAGAGTGCGCTGTGATCCTTAAGGCTACAGTGGCCCTGAAGCGCTAGAACCCTGAAGCGCTATATCTGCTCCCAAGCACTACATCTTTCCAGCGCGGAGGTGCTGGAGGAGGTTGCTGCCTAAGAAGCGCTGTGAGCCAGCTGGCTGCTCCCAAGCGCTACATCTACCCAGCGCCGTGTGGGCGCCTGGGAGCGCTGCATCCTAGAAGCGCTGTATCTTGTGGGGTCCTTCAGAGCACTGTACTCCCCTGTGAAAAGCTGCACTGCCTATGCGAGGGGCCAGATAGGCCCGAAGATCACAAGGTACCATCCCGGGGAGGAGGGCGGAAGGCCCCGAGTTCGCCGCTCCCCGGGAGAAACTGTAGTTGGGCCCGGTTGGCCCTGATCAGGCCCATAAAAGCATCTGAACCTGGCCTGGTCCCATTTAAGAATTAACCCCCGGTTAGGGGTCTGTTATGGCCCTGGTGATTCTTGCCACTGAGAAGGGTTAATAAGTTTAGGGGCTGCTGGGCCACTAAGGTTAACCCCGGCCTGGGAGTAAAGTTAAGTGCTCATTTTGGCCTTATACTGGGTTAGTGCTGGCTAATGCAATGGTTATCTTTGATGCCAGGTTTATTCTTGATGCAATACCTCCTTGCTGAAATGTTCCTTAAGTACAACTCAAGGAAATGTTTAATGCTGGGTAATGTAACGTTTTAACCTTTATTGAAATAAGTTATTGCTAATGAGAATATGAATGGCTCTACATGAAATGTTGTTCTCACCTGCGAACAGGATACTTCCTAATGAAAGGTCCCTATTAGATTAAGGGGGTGTTTACCCTGGTATTGGACTGTTTTAGAGGTCCCAAGGCCCACAGTTTATAGGCCTCAATTCATAAAAGGTTAACCCCTGATTAGAGGATGTAATAAAATGCCTACAGTACCAGGATGAAGAGTATTAGCGAGGGCTAGGCCCAAACCCAGGGATTATCCATATTTCGCCTAGTGTCCTGCTCAGCCTAGGCCTTATGCATGGTTTACCTGTTATTAAACATGGGACTTACTGTGCGGAGGAGGAGGAGGGCTTACTGAAGAGATGCATTGTCGCATCGCACCTGGGTGGATGTTCCCTTATTAAGCAGGGCGAACACATGTGCTAAAATAAAATTAACGCTGGTCGGAGTTATTACAAGGCTCGCTTCTTGCAATTAATCTGGAGACGGAAAGGACACGTGTGTTGTGCTGCAGCCCCCACCTGCCTTAACTGTCAAAGAAAATAGAAGGAAGCGAGAGAAGAGAGGGGTGTTTTAGACAGAATAAAGACAGAGGGCAGGCGAAAGAGGAGAGAAGATTGCAGAGAGGAGTGACAACAGGGCGATAAGAGGGGAAGTGTGAGAGGAGAAGGTTATAGATATAAAGAGAAACAGAAAGCGAGACCAGATACAGGGAAAACAATAAACAAGTACAGGAAATGCAAGCGGCGGGGGAGAGGGGGAGCAGATCCCTTTGAAGTAGCCCATGGCCTCGCGGCCGTGAAAGTGAAAGCAATTAGGGGGTAGGTGGGAGGGAGGCTGATGGCTTTGAGGTGTGAAGCAGGCAGGCGGCTCGGGAAGCAAATGTAAAGCGCGTGCACGGACACACATGCACTCGGCAAAATCCGCCTGGTTTAAGGTTTTTGGTTTCACGGCAATAGGTCTCTCTACGAGACCTAAAAAGGACCAAAGACTCTTAAATAGGCCTACAGGATGAAGCAGGAGGGAAAGCTAACATTACAGTGGTCATCCACACCACCATTTAGCAGCACCATTTTGTTAGCATTGCCATTTAACATATTCTTGCTCATATAGGATATTAAAGGCAAAATGAATGCATGATTTGTCTGCTGGATCTCCTCAAGAGGGCACTAGTCTAAGGTCATCGGTGTTGAATATACACTCCATGCCAAGAGATCTAATTATGTCAATAAGAGGTTTCATTTAGATTTTAAACAAGGTGGTTGATAAGGATCCCTGGTGAAGTCCGCACCAAACCTGGATGGATGTTAACATGAATGATGATTGAGTGAGTAAATGGCTCTGCTCAGCGAGGAAAGATAAGAAACAAGCGAAAGCAGGAGTTCTCTTTACCAACTGTTGCAAACTCTTTTATTAAGTTGGATTGATCGGCTGTATCAAACCCAGCGGAAAGATTCAGTAAAATGAGCACGCTGAAGTAACCCTCATTGAGGCTTCTTCTCAGATCGTGAGGCACGGATACAAAAGCAGACTCTGCACCCATTCGATGTCAAAAACCTGTTTGTGCTACATCTAACAAGTTAAGGGCCTTAAGATGATTAGATTGTCATCTGACCATATACTTGTTCCCCATTTTAGCCACTAGAAGCCTCCTCTGATTGGATGCAATGTGGGTTTCTTAGAAGGTTTAACAACACTGTTCTTACAGTAACTGGTAACTAGTCCTGAAAAGAAAGATTAATTCAAGAACACAGAAAGACTGGAGATGGCTGTGGAGCCACTTACTGGACAGAGGTCACAGAGAGTTCCTGATTTAATAAAGGCAAACCATAGCCTAGTTCAAGAATCTTGGAGACGAGAGTTCACCTCCACCAATATTTCTTCCATCAGGCTTGAGGTCTGTAAATCTCTCTCTGGTCATGGCAGCATGGGTCATTTAATGTTTCGTACAGCTGAGTATTTGTGTGGTTAAAAAAAACATTGGTAACTGCATCAGGTTTTGCCTATGGGATTAAACATTGGAGGTGTGGGAGCAGTGTATGAGTGCAGGGAAAGTGGTGCAAGTGCTCTCTGTGCAGGGTGAGTGATGCATGAATGAAGGTTGATAAGTGTGAGTGCAGCACTTAAGAGTGGGACACTGTACAGAGGTCTCAACTGTAAAGCAGTCAGTGACAAGAGATGTGTGCATGCGACCACAAGGGGCCGAAACAGAGGAGAGTAGTTTGTGAGCTGCATTGAAAGGAGAAATACGACAATGAGAAGAGAGGAACACATAGCCAACATGAAAAGAATGGAAGTGTACATTTAACAGTAATATTTATCTAGTACCTATATGCATTCATATACAAATATACTTGATTTAGTAAGATGTTCCCTCCCGCCATTGGGTGCAGCATAGGAAGGATCTTGAAGAAAGTTACAAAACTGAGCTCATGATCGAGAGCCTTTTGGGAGAACAGTGGAAATAAACAAGTAGGACTTTGCTTGACTGTGTGCAGCAGAAATAATATGGCTCAGAGAACTAGCGGCTTAGTTAGCAAAAGCCAAGAAAATGACTAACAGGTTGTATATAAATTGATTCAAAGGCAATAGAATAGTGGCAGTGTACATATGTAAATTCAAGTGTAGATCATTATTCTACATGTTGTTAATAATGCAAAAATATTATAAAATGTTCACAAACCTCTACAAAATCGTGACTTCAGTATCATCTGACAAAAATAGCATGTCCTAAATATGGTTTACAAAAATATTGCTATATTGGAGTCAATAATAAAGAATCTACATCTGTTGGAACAATATTTTTGCAAACATTAGTTAGGCCACACTAGTTCTGCCAGACTATATTTTTAATATCACTATTCTGACATCCACTAAATCATTTGTTGCAACCACCTACAAATAGGTTGGTACTGAGATACATGATACTAGATGTAGTATGGCTATCGCATTCAGAAACAAATGTTAATCTGCTGAAAAGCTTCCTATCCACTCACCTGTAGCTAGATTTGCCTACCTGTACTTGAATATATTTACCCTAGTAATTGACAGAGAGCTTTCACTGGACCATGTGAGGTTACTTAACATGGAGCCTTTGTTAGGGTGGTTCATTGTTCCTCATTGAAGATAGTCATGTTTACATGGCATTTAATCTGCATTATGAGGCGGTTGATAATGTGTCAACTGTGTGTGCTAGTCTCTCGGATGAATTGAACTAAATGTTGGTTCCTGGTGACGTTTACTCTTTGTTCATGCTAAATACAAAAACTATATTTTAACTGCAGAAAAAAAGATTGCTTTCATTGGGTTTGGGAACCAACTCAATGAACTGTATATAAAACAGCACACACTAACAGAAAAGGAACAGCAAAGTCCCATTACTCCATGCCCGAGTGGGCATGACAGAAAAACAAATTAAAAACGATATTGCATGAGAAAGCACTGTCGATGGATAGAAAAAACATGTAAAGTACAAAATGTGTCCCTTTCATTGTAAGTCATTTAGATGCTTGATAGTTAAGAACAGGAAGATCACACCACCGTGGGCTGCAAGTAGTCAATCATAGGAGAGTGGGGATAACATGAAGGCAACAAGCATTGTCAAACCCAATAGGTCTGGCCTTGGCAAGCTGGCGTGATGGATACTTTAAAAAAATGTTTTACTGCAAGCATTTGTCACAAAAGTATGTAGAAAAAAACAGGAAACTTGTATCCACCTAAACATACCCATCATTTCCCAGCATTAAAAATATGTATACGCTAAAAACTATTCACTGATATGAGTTTTCAACATACCAGTGGCTTACAGTGGCGATGAGCGGGTTTTCTAGTGTACTCTACCGGCGACGTGTATGCAGTGACTCAGGCTGAGGAGTCCGTAACGCGGCGATGCTCAACGGAGAGATTGTGAGGCAGGTATAGCACGTGGATCTCTCGGCATTTCCAAGGCTGTACTATCAAACTGTGCAGCAAAAGACTAGACCTACGCTGAGGCAGCGGTTTTATCAGAATTTCTTTTAGTGCCATTTTCAACGCCATCTTGCTGGTAAGTGGAAATGTCTGCAAATTATTAGCTGTAATTGGCACACCAGATTATTTACACCAAGGCATTACATAGTGCTGTTTCTAGTGCACCAAGTTGTCACACTGATGTTTATGGCAAGAGGTAATCCCTTAATCAAATCTTTTATGTTGATTTGCAAACCAGAACCTACAACTGCCACCATAGTGTGCGCTTCAAGAAAGTTGACGGTCATGAATTACCAACGGTAATACAAGGGTCTTTCAGCTCATGTTTACAGAGTGGTGCTCAGAGATGCACAAAACAAACGCTGTGCATGCAAAACCTTAAAACAATAATCCCACAAGAGTGGATTGAAACAGTACTTGGTCGCCAGGAAATTGATAAGAGAAGCTCTCGACGAAAACACCAGGAAACAGCCAATAGAAATGGGGGAAAGTAAGTGGCAAGAACAGGAACCAAAGAAAAGCAAGGGGGTGGGAAGTAGGCCCCTTTTAATAATATTTATATTAAATACAATAGATTTCACAATCAAATCGTAAGCGATGTGCAGGCAAAACCTAAAAAGCAGCCATTTTTTCCCCAACATTGTTGAGCGAGAGAGAATAGTGTTGGAAACATACTGGGTTCGGCAGCTCGATGAGCACCTCAAATAGTGTACGCAGGCTCTTCAATCTGAATTTTACAGCAAGATGCCTCGGTTAAAGTAGACTCTTTTTATATCATATTAACTGTAGTATGTACTGTAGTGCTGGCACACTTTAGGGAGGTTAGGCACAACTTTATCTCTGACTAAATAGAAGCCTCTTTGCCTTTATTTCAGATGTAAACCATTAATTTGTTAAATTGTTATTATGATTAGATTTTTAAACAAACAGAGTAGAGTAATCCAAGGCTATATTCAAACAATTAATGCACGAGACAGTTCCTCAATGTTTGCCGTTCCGAAAGTGGCATCCCATAACTGAATGAACCTGACCAGGCTTCATCAAGTCTTATTTTGGACCACTGGCCAAATTGGTGCGATTTCTTTGAACGATGGACATGGGACGGTCTACTGCACTGCACGGGTAGATAGGAGTCTATGTGGAGTATTTGTAAAGTGCGACTGCTAATCGAAGTAGTGTCCTGACGCTGGATGCCGAAAGGTAACAGTGGCACCGAAGAAGTAAACCTTGGTAAGACTGCAGGAGGTGAAGAGGAGGGCAATGATGTGCCCCTCTTAATAAGTGCCATTCTTACTTCCTATAAGAGCACAAAGCTTCGGAGTAGAGCCAGAAAGGTTCGAAAAAGCTAGGGCATAATACCATATTTTAAAGTCACTAAGGCCACAATGTGGGAATAAAAGGGGTTGGTGAAGGACGGAGCATCTGAATCAATCAAACACTCACACCCAGTCAAAAGATCTGTGTTTAATCCATCACCGTTCTTTAGTCCACTCTGCCACCCCAGTTCAGACATGGCTATATGCAAATCAGTCTGCCCCTGTGCCTCATGGGAACAGTCCAGCCCGAACTGCCATGCCATGTCTTCCCTGGACCGGAAACAGGCTTCCGAGGACCGGTTTCTGGCATTCCAGCCGTCTTCAGCCCGGCTTGCTTGAATCCAGTGGCAAAGTGAGCAAATCTGAGCATACCCTGCCACACTTAAGGCGGCCAAAAGCGGTACAAAAGGGGGTGGTGATGGACGGAGCATCTGACTCAATCAAACACTCACACCCAGTCAAAAGTCTAGCAAGCCGGGCTGAAGAAGGCTGGAATGCCAGAAACCGGTCCTCGGAAGCTTGCTTCCGGTCCAGGGAAGACATGGCTTGGCCGTTCGGGCTGGACTGTTCTCATGAGGCACAGGGTCAGACGGATTTGCATATAGCCATGTCTGAACAGAGGTGGCAGAGTGGGCTAAAGAACGGTGATGGATTAAACCCAGATCTTTTGACTGGGTGTGAGTGTTTGATTGATTCAGATGCTCCGTCCATCACCACCCCCTTTTGTACCGCTTTTGGCCGCCATAATTGTGGCAGGGTATGCTCAGACGTGAGTCCCTTGCTCACTTTGCCACTGGATTCAAGCAAGCGGGGCTGAAGAAGGCTGGAATGTCAGAAACCGGTCCTCGGAAGCTTGTTTCCGGTCCAGGGAAGACATGGCTTGGCAGTTCGGGCTGGACTGTTCCCATGAGGCACAGGGTCAGACTGATTTGCATATAGCCATGTCTGAACTGGGGTGGCAGATTGGGCTAAAGAACGGTGATGGATTAAACCCAGATCCTTTGACTGGGTGTGAGTGTTTTATTGATTCAGATGCTCCGTCCATCACCACCCCCTTTTGTACCACAATGTGGGCATGCCATACTTAAGTTTAAATTGAAATAAGGGCCACCACTACTCCAATATTCTAGCTTCCCGACTATCAGTTGTTATTTAAAAACTAGTTTCTAGATGGCAACATGGATTCATCCCTAAAAAAAGCACTACTGATAACATAAGGAGCTCTATTACATTGTTGGATGGTACAGTTACTGGACACCAGAGGGCATTAATCTTTTTTGATGCCGAAAAGGCCTTTGAACGGGTCTCCTGACTTTTCCTGTGGACCATCATGCAAAGAATGGGGTTAGGGCCAGTTGTATTCAGGCTGTTAAAGCACTATACATAAATCCTGTGGCTAGTGTCATGATAAACTGGGTGCAGACCGAGTAATTCGCAATTACAAGGGGGACTTGCTTGTTCCCCTCTGCTCTATGCAATGTATATTGACCCGTTTGTCAAGAAGCTAGAAATGAACCAGGGGATCCTTCCAATACATAGGCATGGATTCAACACCAAATCATGGCCTACATGATGATTTAGCGCTTGTGACCCCTGAACCCGCAAAGGCAATTGAATGTGAGGCTCAAAGCTTTGGGGAGGTTTCGGGCTATGCTTTAAACAAGGAAAAAACTCAGATCGAGAATGAGAAAATCAAATGGTTTGATAACAGGGTGGTTAGTGTTAGGGGTGGTCGGATTTGACCTCATCCATAAGTGTTCAATATAGATTCCACAGGGCTGTGTAGAATGCTCAGTTATACTAACCTTCTGGTGTCCCTGTGAGACTTTTGTACCTTTCCCTTAAAACCTCTTACTGAGTAGTCATGGTATTTTGAGACGCTCCCTAGGTAGCTGAAAAGGGAAGCTCACCCGCGAATCATGGCTTGGCTTACTGTTTGGTTAGTGACCACGCCCCCTCTACTCAGCGTTCTGCTCCGTGAGGTTCCCGTAGTGTTCTGAGATCCTGCTGATTCCTATTGATCCCGTTTGTGCTCTTTTCCAGCTCCTGAGATTTCTGCCTTTGGGTCACGGTATTTTCTGTTCCTGTTCTGAGTCCTGCCTGCTGTTTTTCCTCCCGCCCTGCTCCGTTACCTTTTCTCTTCTCGGCACGCCCTTCCCCGGTGCCTAGCGTCCCCTTCCGCCTGGATTCCCCGCCTGCCTTTCTCTCCTCTTTGGTGTCAGTTCGGAACTGGCAATTCATCACAGTGTTTAGACTCCGCGGTCATTCTTGTGATCGAAGGGGTTTTTGTGTATGTTTGTGTTTGCGCTCTACTCCGTCTTGAGTTTACGAGTGGAGTGTGTCTGGTCTAACGCGTCTTGTAGGTACGCCCACTCCGTTCTGCTCTTCAGTTTCTAGTCAGACGGGGTGTGTCTATTGTCCGTGTTTTATGTTGTTTGTTACCTTCCTCCGCTCTGTCTTAAGCTTATGAGCTGGAAGAGGGGATTGTCTGTGTTATATGTTTGTTACTCGCTCCACGCTGTCTTTAGTTTATGCGCTGGAAGTGAGAATTTCTGTATCACTTTGTCTTTAGCTCTAGAAGTGATACTAGTGTTATCAGCTGCACTTATGGCCCCCAGTCCTGCTCTGTCTTCAGTTTATGAGTAGGACGGGAATTGGTGCATTCTACTTTGGAGATTTCCTTGCTAGTTGTCCCCCAGGTTCTCTGCTGTATCTCCTGGTTCTTGCCTGGACTTTTAGCTTAAAGCCCTGTCACTCACCTGTGAGGTAAGTGGAATGGTATGTTGAACACTTGTATATCAGCCCTGTAAAGAACTGGTGAGGTTAGTATTGTTGTATATTTATTCTCCAGTCTCCTGCCATCAAGACTGCAGCTACGTCACCTTGCTGGGGGAGAGTGGTATACTCCCTGGGAAAATTCCCCCCACACTTTTTGGTAGCAGCTGCCTTATAGCGATGTTATACCTTCTCGCTTTGGTAGTTGTTGTCTGGAAGTGTGTGGGACATTCATCTTTGCTCCTGTGGACGAACATCCTCCTCGCTCGAGGGGGACCCCTGACAGTTAGCAAGGCTAGATATCTTGGGGTGAATATTTTGTCAAATATCAATACGATTGTTTTAGAAAATCTAGCCCCATTAGCCTCAAAGATGACAAAGTAATTCCTTTCTAAACAATTTACATTTCTCTTTAGTGGGCCGGTGCAATGTTTTGAAAATTATTTTTTGTTTCGGAGATTTCATATTTCTTTAGAGCTATCCCTCTCGAATTTCCAAACCCAATGTAAAATAAATGTGATCATCTTTTTACACAGTTTCTATGGGCCTACTCTAAGCCTAGAAGATCTGTAAAGTATTTATCAGTCCCTAGGGAGAGAGGTGGATGGGGGCTTCCAAATTTAAAACTTTACTAATGGGCCACTATCATGCAGATATGCCCCATATTGCTGCGGGATCATTACCAAGCACGAACAAACGACCAAACTTCCTTCCCAGTTCGAGCTTTTAATCGGCCCAGAAGCTTGGGGTTCTTGTGGCGACAATTTGAATACGGATACTTTAAGAGAGTAAGGTTCAAGGCTCTTATGGGGACCTATAAGGTTTTTACTGCTGTTTGCGAACTACTAAGGATCGGAAGACTGAATTACTATATTCTCATTAGAAATAATGAGAAGCTGCCGGATATATTTGGGGGACCTTACTTTGCAACTTGGTCTAAAGCAGGGATCAATAAATTGGGAACTTTACATTCCTCTAACGGGGTTATGGCTTTTGAAGATCATAAAATAAAATTTGGCCTTAGTCAAAATTCATTTTTTACAATACTTGTATATCAGGAACTTTTTACAACGTAAGGTAGTCAGGTCTGCGGTGTTCGTTAAATGCGAACTTATGGAGAAATTATCCGAGCCACACGTCCCACGAGTTGGGACTATTTATGGAATTCTTAGTAGCCTGATGCCCGATGACCTGAGTAAGATCTCTGGGAAATAGCAGCTGAAATTAGGCATTACGGATAATGCTTTCCTGCAAGCTCTCTTTTTTGCACAAAGCGTTTTACTCTCGGCTAACTTTCAAGCCCAGTTCTATAAAACTTGTTTTTATTTTTTATTTTACCGCGAGTAAAATTGAGAAATGTGGGGTTTGCAAAGGTACCAAGTGCCCCCGCTATTTTGAACATGGTGCAGATTCTGTACATATATTTCAACTTGTGTGAAGCTTGGTCCCTTGTTGGAAGATATTTTGGGGGTTTTAAAGATAGGTTTATCCCAAGATGTTCTGCTAACACTGCCAATAATTTTATTGGGAGTACAAGATACTATAGAAAGAAACAAGGGAGGTGCCTTGATTTTCATTGCAATAGCTATACATAGGCTATGTATCGCGTCGGCATGGCTGGACCACAACACTCCTTTCCAGCAGTGGTTGGCCCGAGTCCTCTCAATTTACAGTTTGGAAGGCCAGGCAGTCTTAAGAGACTTCCGGGTAAGGAGACGCGGTTCTTCCAAATAACGGAGAGACCGGCTCTACGCGTTGCGGTGATTGTTTTTCCCAGAACTTCATAATACGAAGGTAAGGACGAACGCGATGTGCTGAGAGGTGCGCCATGATCTCTCGTGAGTTTGCACACACGGAATACTAATGGATGTCCGTATGTGTGTTTCTTTTTCCCTCGTGCACATTTTAGCTGGGGTGACGGCATTGATATTTATTACCTACATGAGGAATAATTCGAGATCTATACCATTTATGAATCGGATCCAATCTTTGATCCTGGTCGCTTCACGGGCTGTATAATTGCATTACTAATATAAAGGTAAGCTAATAAAGACGTATAACCATTAACAGATCGTTGATCGGAAGTGGGAAATTTGAATATGGATTAGGCTGTACAAAGTGCGGAATTATTAAGGAGATGACATGACTATGGATATTGTAATCATAGCTCATAATGCTGTTTTATGTAGACCTGTTAATTATCAGGGTAATATATGATATATACATATTTTCCCACAGCGTGATAATAAGGACAGCCCCGTGATCTGAAAGTTTATCTACCCAGCCGTGTGAGGCTGGGTCGGAATTATAACCAGTCAGAAGGTACGTCTCTGGGCCAGAGCATTATGTGTATACTGATGTTAACATTGAGGATGCACTATTCTGACACTTTATGATGATTTACAGGCACACAGTTTACCACTGATTCAGTATCAGGTAGGCCTGAGTTGCTATTCTCAGTCTTGGACATATATTGAGCACGGGTTATATTTTTCACCCACTGAGGGACGTACAGCACTGATATTTATGCTACCATGCTCACGTGGGTTCCTGGCGCAAAAATTACTAGTGAGGCATAGTGCCGGTATGATGCCGGGAAATCTGATGCTACTGGTGAATGGATTGATTCACATAAGTTGTGGGGAACTTACTTGCCTCATAGGAGGTCTCTTTCATCCTTTCTCTGGGAGTCTATCTCCCTTCCTCCCTTCTTCAATCACTCACCATCATTCACCCTTGATAAAAGAATGAGAATTAACTTAGAAAATGTAAAAACAAACCCACTTGCATGATACCACGATTGTAAGATCACTGATTACCTATATGTAAAGTACAAACATTGCCCGATGTACGGCGGGACTTCAACATATTTTTGTATTGTTTTTTTCCCAGCCCTGACGAAGTCGTGGGTACCTGCCCATACGACGAAACACGTGTTGGCTGGACTTGGAGAATGAAATGAAATGAAATTAAATGAAAACGGGATTTCTAGAGCGCATGGCTGCCCGGGGGCGTCCCAGCGCTGGGATTGTACTAGCAACTGAGGGGGGAAAGCAAAAAAACGGGAAGGGAATAGGCAGATTATTGTGGGAAAAGGTGGGTTTTGAGTAGTTTGTGGATTAAGAGATTGATATATTCATTCAACCTGATTTTGACCATGTGAATTTAACTTGTGACATTGTTCTTGTTGAATGTTCTAAGTTGGTGTGATAGGTGTTTCATAAGTATCTTGGAAAAAGAATGGTATTCGCGCCCAATAAAAAGGGAGTGGTTATTTGGGAACTGCTGGCTAAGGGGTTTCGTCAACCGTCTTTGCAACAAAGGGGGTATGGAAACTTGTAGGTAAACTAGGGGCTCGGGCAAACAAAGCTACATGTACTGTCTACTGGACAACATGAATATTTATATTTGTATAATAATTTTTCCACCTGTTCAGGATACAAAGATGTCTTGCACCTAAGCTGCTGCACTCGCACTTTGCATCTCGCACTTTGCACAGGACACTTTATATATCGCTTTTTTGTCAGATTATCCTGGATTATCTTCCGTGTACATTGCTATTTATGCAAAACGGCCAGAGGGAGGAATAGTCTTGGCTTAAATTGTATTGAATTGTCTCCCTCTAGTTTTTATGAATTTAGTGGTGTATATAAGATGGAGTAATCTACACAATAGGACTTAGCCAACAAATCCCTCGACCCCTCACAATCTGGCTTCCGAGCAAAACACAGCACTGAGACCGCCCTCATCGCAGCAACAGACGACATTCGAACTCTTCTGGACAATGGAGACACAGTCGCCCTCATCCTCCTCGACCTCTCTGCAGCATTCGACACAGTCTGCCACAGCACCCTTTTACAACGCCTCATTAACATCGGAATACAAGGAAAAGCACTGGAATGGATCACCTCGTTCCTCACCGGAAGAACCCAGAGAGTCCGCCTTCCACCATTCAAGTCCGAGGCCTCTGAAGTCATCTGCGGCGTACCACAAGGATCCTCACTCAGTCCCACCCTCTTCAACGTATACATGAGCCCCCTCGCGGCCATCGCACGCCAACACAACCTCAACATCATCTCGTACGCGGATGACACTCAACTGATCCTTTCCCTCACCAATGACCCCAGCACCGCCAAAACCAACCTACACGAAGGAATGAAAGAAGTGGCCGAATGGATGAAACAAAGCCGTCTGAAACTGAACTCAGACAAAACAGAAGTCCTCATCTTAGGTACATCCCCCTCTGCATGGGACGACTCCTGGTGGCCGGAAGCCCTCGGAAAAGCACCCATCCCGACAGACCACGCACGGAACCTAGGCGTCATCCTGGATTCTTCACTCTATGAACAGACAAGTCAGCGCCGTATCCTCTTCCTGCTTCAACATTCTTCGCATGCTCAGAAAAACATTTCACTGGATCCCCTCCGAAACAAGGAAAACAGTCACCCACGCTCTGGTCACGAGCCGACTGGACTACGGAAACACCCTCTACGCAGGTACTACCGCAAAACTCCAGAAGAAACTCCAACGAATCCAAAACGCCTCAGCCAGACTCATATTAGACATCCCACGCAACGAACACATCTCTGGTCACCTTAAAGACCTCCACTGGCTACCCGTCAATAAGAGGATCACTTTCCGACTGCTTACCCACGCACACAAATCACTCTACGACATCGGTCCAGAATGCCTCAACTCTCGATTGTCCTTCTACACCCCCTCCCGCCAACTACGTTCTTCCAGCCAAGCCCTCGCCTCTGTACCCCGCATCAACAAGACCACCATGGGAGGCAGATCCTTTTCATACTTGGCCGCTAAAACATGGAACTCACTCCCCGCTTACCTTCGCCTCACCCAGAACCACCTAGCATTCAGAAAGCAACTTAAAACGTGGATATTTGACAAGTAATCCTCCTCCCCTTCCCGAGCGCCTTGAAACCCTCCGGGTATGTAGTGCGCTATATAAATTCTATGACTTGACTTGACTTGACTTGTTGATTTGTAGGGGTCCAGTGGGTGGGGGGTTTGGGTGGTTGGGGGGGCATGGGAGGAGTTGTCAGTTTGCTGATTGATTGTACTCATTTATATATGCATTTAAAAATGACAATAATATATATATATATATTTTAAAGACGGCTTTGAAGAATCGTTTGTTAAATAGATGCTTATTTTCTACGATGTTGGTTTACTTGCTTCATTAGTTCCCCGTCGAACACTTGATGTTCTAAATGACATCAAATAGACAAGAAGAGTGAGGCTCTAGTAGTCAATTAAGTCATCTGGAACACTGAGTTGGGAATAGCCACGTTAGACACAACCACACATCTACAATTTTATATGGATTATGCCCACCACCCCAAAACATTCTCTTCCTCCGTTGGGGTCAGCAATCTTAGAGGAAGGGATGCACAACATACCATTAACCTTTGTTAATGTTCGGGTGCACCCCGCTCATGCACGTCTTTGTCTGCCCTCCTTACTGGAAACTGCACTCTCTGCGCTCAGCGTGCGAGGTGGAGCCGGCAGGACACTAACAGTAGTCCTGTATGTATATTGTATTTCAATAGCATAAACATTGCCAAAGGAAGAGGAGTGCTGTACAGGGCTACAGCCAAGCCACAAAGTTGACAAGTGATATGAGAGGTAGTGGGTTGTAGACGGATAACACATTCTGATGTAGTGTAATTTAAAGAAGTGAGTCTTCAACTCTTTCCTACACTGGAGCAGACCTGATGGCTCTGTGAAATCTTGTCATCAGAGGGGCATACATTAACAGGTCAGAAGCAGGTGTGCACAATCCTGCAGATGAAAAGAGACGGCAGATGGAGGTGCAATTGCATCACTAGCATTTCTTAGACTTCCTCTAGTGTCTGGACACCTGGTGAAGTGGCGGGTCAGTGCCCACCATAGCATCGGCTGTCTACCAACCGGACGAGAGAGCAATAACTAACCGGGTTTCAAACCAGGATTCCCATTAAAGGCCCTAAATGATAGTCAAACAGTTAATCAACCTCTCTTAGTCATGGAAGATTACGGTGTTAGACGGACCGGGAGGGTCGGCCGAGATTACGGGGAGAGGTCTCCAGGGAGAGCCGTCTCCAACGACTGTACAGATAAGTAACTTCCCCCCCACAGACGGACACCACACAAGATTGAAGGTTAACGAGACTTTATATGCACTTCTTAGGTTACGTAGATATAATACAAGGAGGTCTGGACTCAGGGGTCCCCTCGGTTCTGATCTCTGGTTGAGGAAAAGGGTAGCGGGACAGTCTTAGTTACCAATGAGTTCAATAGCTCTCAATCCTCGAGCTCGGCGTGGTTGCGGATCGGGCCGTGGAGGAGCCAAGCAGGTCCCGAGATGGATGAAGGATGGTCGACGGGCCGTGGAGAAGCCAAGCAGGTCCCGAGATGGATGAAGGATGGTCGACGGGCCGTGGAGAAGCCAAGCAGGTCCCGATGCAGATGACAGTTACAACGGTCCGCGGCCTCGCCAGCAGATCCGGACGACGGTGAAGGATGAAGGTTACGACGGCTGTGGCAGCGCCACCAGGCAGGATGATGGTGCACAGGACAGAGCTACGGCAGCGCCAGTAGTCCGTCCAGGATGAGTTCTTCTTTCGTCTCTCGACTCCAAGATACAACTGCCTTCCTGTTCTGGAGCTGCCCCAGTTATAGGGCTGGCGTGCTTTGATGTCCGGACCCTCGCACTTGGAGGTCGGGAGGTCCGGGATGAGGGAGTCCAGACACCCAGCAGGGGGGTGGAGCCAGCGCCCGGGGAGGCGATGGGCGAGCGGCACTGGCCGGGGGAGAACCATCGACACCTCTTTCTCCCATTGACTGGCCAAGTAGCTCGCTCACCTCCTGGGTGGAGGGTGGTGCCGGAATGTCTGAGGCCGGGCTAGGCCCAGGGTTGAGGTCGATCGGGGGCCAGGCGGCCTCGTGGCGAAGTGTCCAAGATGGCGGCCCGGGCTGGGCGCGTGGGTCGGCCGTGGATCGGACCCACGAGGTTATCATGCTCGGGGGCAGGTGTCCCTGAGGGGACGTAGGACGTGCAATGGGGGGGTGTGGTGCTTGTATGACTGGCTCGGGCTTGGTCGAGCCGGGGGAGAGCGGCCCGTCACGTGGCCTGTCCAACATGCGTCCCCCCCAGCTGAAGGCGGGGAGAGTTACCCATCCTCTTGGGGACTCTCTTCGTCGAGGCGGAAAAACCGGGACAGGCCATCCGCGTTGGCGTGGTCAGACCCAGGCCGGTGTTCAACGGTAAAGTCCATACCTTGCAAGGAGATGGACCAGCGTAGCAGTTTTGGGTTTTCCCCCCGCATATGCATCAACCACTGCAGGGGTCGGTGGTCAGTCTGCACCCGGAAGTGGGTGCCAAAAAGGTAGGGTCGGAGCTTCTTGAGGGCCCATACCACAGCGAAGGCTTCCCTCTCTATGGTGCTCCAGCGTTGCTCCCGTGGTAGGAGTCTCCGGCTGATGAAGGCCACCGGTTGATCAAGGCCTTCGGTGTTCACCTGGGACAGGACCGCCCCAATGCCCTGGTCGGAGGCGTCCGTCTGGACGACGAACTCCCGGCTGTAGTCTGGGGCCTGGAGTACAGGAGCGGAACACATGGCGGCCTTTAGCTGTTCGAAGGCCGCTTGACACTCTGGGGTCCAGTTCACCTTCTTGGGCTGATTTTTCGACGTGAGTTCGGTGAGAGGCCCCACGATGGTACCATAGTCTTTCACGAACCTTCGGTAGTAGCCCGTGAGGCCCAGGAAGGCTCGCACCTCAGTTTGAGTGTTAGGGGGTTGCCAGTTCTGGATGGCGGCAATTTTCAGTTGAAGAGGGGCCACTAGACCGCTTCCCACTTGGTGTCCGAGGTAGGTCACTGACCCTTGTCCAATTTGACATTTGCTGGCCTTGATCGTGAGGCCAGCTCGCTGAAGGGCTTGCAACACTGCCTGGAGGTGTTGGAGGTGCTCGGTCCAGTGGTGGCTGTACACAGCGATGTCGTCCAGGTAGGCGGCGCTGAACTCTTCGAGCCCCGCCAGGACCTGATTGACGAGCCGTTGGAAAGTCGCTGGGGCATTTTTCATGCCGAAGGGCATGACCGTGAAGTGATAGTGGCCATCGGGGGTGGAGAAGGCAGAACGTTCTTGTGCTCGGGGTGTGAGGCCGATCTGCCAATAGCCTGCCGTCAGATCGAAGATGCTGAGGTAACGGGCAGCGCCCATTCGGTCGACCAGTTCATCTGCCCGGGGGATGGGGTGTGCGTCCGTTCTGGTGACTTCATTCAGGCCCCGGTAGTCGACACAGAACCGGAGTTCGGGTGTGGTTCCGGGGGCGGCTGCTTTGGGGACCAGTACGACCGGGCTGGCCCATGGACTGTCGGAGGGCTCGATGACCCCGAGCGTGAGCATCTTAGTTACTTCCGCCTGGATGCAGGCCCGTACCCGATCAGGTACGCGGTAGGCCCGGTGGCGGATAGGAGGGCTGTCTCCGGTGTCCACATCGTGCACACACCAGGAAGTGACACCTGGGGTGAGGGAGAACAGGCTGGCAAATCGTGATAGGAGGGCTTGGCACTCTTGGCGTTGTTCCTGGGTGAGGGTCTCCGAGAGTCGGACCCCATCCACGGAGCCGTCTTGCTCCTGGGTCCGCAAGAGGTCAGGGAGAGGCTCGGAGTCGTCCTCAACCCCGTTGTCTGTGGCCATCAAGAGGCTGAGTTCTGTTCGTGCAAAGTGGGGTTTCAGTCTGTTGGTGTGGAGGACTCGGAGCGGATTCCGGGCGGACTCCATATCGATCAGATAGGTGGCGGGTCCCTTGCGCTCGATTACCTTGAAGGGTCCCGTCCATTTGTCTTGGAGAGCGCACGGTTCTGTGGGGGACATTACCCAGACCTGTTGCCCCGGCTCGAATTCAATAGATGAGGCGTTCTGGTCATACCATCTCTTCATGTCCTCTTGACTGGCCTCTAGGTTGGCTTTCGCTAGGTCTCTGAACCGCTGGGACTGGTTGCGGAGGGTGAGGAGGTACCGGAAGACATCTGGAGGACTCTTGGCCGGAGGCAACTCCCAGCCTTCTTTGATCAGGCTGAGTGGCCCCCGTACTGGGTGCCCATAGAGCAGCTCGAATGGGCTGAAGCCTAGGGACTTCTGTGGGACCTCCCGGTAGGCGAAGAGGAGGCACGGCAGCAGCACGTCCCACTGGCGACGGAGGGGTTCTTCCAATCCCCCGATCATCCCTTTTAGTGTGCGATTGAACCGTTCAACCAGTCCGTTTCCTTGGGGGTGATAGGGGGTCGTGAAGCGGTAGGTGACTCCACACTGTTGCCAGAGGGACTTCATGTATTTGGAAATAAAGTTCGTGCCTCTGTCACTGACGACTTCTCGGGGGAACCCCACACGGGAGAAGATCCCCATCAGGGCCCTGCCGACCACTGGGGCTGTGACGGTCCGGAGAGGAATAGCCTCAGGGTAGCGGGTGGCGTGGTCCACTAGTACTAGGATGAAGCGATGGCCTTGTCTTGTACGTGGGTCTAGGGGTCCCACAATGTCTATTCCGACCCTCTCAAATGGGGTTGTGACTACGGGAAAGGGTTGCAGGGGGGCCTTTAATTTGCGGCCGCTCTTCCCACTGGCTTGGCACGTGGGGCAAGATCGGCAATGCTGGTGCACATCGTTTCTCATTTTTGGCCAGAAGAAGTGGGTCACTAGGCGGCTGTAGGTTTTATCTTGTCCCAGGTGCCCTGCCAGGGGGACATCGTGGGCCAGATTTAGCAGGAAGTCTCTAAAGCGGAGTGGCACCACTAGTACTCGGTTGGCCCCCAGCTCGGCGATTCGTTGCTCGCTGTACAGTAGGTCATTGTCCCAGTAGACCCAATGAGCTCCGGAGGTATCCCCTGCGCTTTGGGCGAGCGCTTGTTGTCGGAGTCCCTCAAGGGAGGGACAGGTCTTCTGCTCCTGACGAAATTGTTCTTGTGTGGGTCCCCCTCCTTGAGCCCACTGGTCGAGATTAGCAAGGTCGGAAGGTTGAGCAGGTTCGAGGGGGATGCACTGGTCGGGGGTCTCGGCGGGGGCGACCGGAGGCGGAGGCGCCGGCCATTCTGGTTCTTCCGGGTGATGGTTGGCACGGGCGGCCATAGACCGGGTGGTGACGCACGCCCAGTCTGGGACGCCCAACATCCCCAAGTGTTCTTTTCGCTCCACGGCTGCCCACGGGGAGCTTTCCAGGTCATTTCCGAGGAGGCAGTCCACGGGGGCGTCGTCTCGGACCGTTACTTTCAACATGCCGGAGACCCCTCCCCATTCAAAGGGGACGCAGGCCATCCGACACAGACTCTCCGAGTTGTCGGCTGATCGTACAGGGCAGAGAATGTTCGGAAGATATTGCTCTGGGGTCACCAGATGACAGCGGACGGCTGTCACACTGGCCCCGGTGTCTCGAAGAGCTTCGGCCCGTTGTCCATTGATGCTCACCCATTGGCCGTACTTCTGGGTGTTAGCGGGTAGGGGGACCCGCGGGACCATGTCTCTTCCCCCTAAGCACGCGAGAGTCATGGCGGCTGGCTCCCACCCTTGATACTCTTGCTCGTCTGTTTCTTGTTCCTCGGAGATCTGTTCTTCCCCTAGTGCCGCGGCGGTCACCTGGCGGGGTCTTGGGCTCTGATACTGCGGGCAGCTTGGGTCATTTGCATAGTGGCCGACTCGTTGGCATCGGTGACATGTAACATTGGCTCTGTATCCCGGTCGCGCCGGGGTGCTGCCCCGGTTGGCCGGGGGGGTGGTGCTGGTAGTGGGGGCGGCCGGAGTGTTGTCTCTTCCTCGTCCTTGGCCCCCTCCTCCTCCTCTGGATCGGTGGTGACCATTGTTGTTCCTGTTCTGCTCGTAGGACCCATTCCGGCCTACTCGGGTGATCTCCCACCGGTCAGCTTCGGCTGCGAGCTGCCGGGGATCGGTTAACTTGCTGTCGAGGAGGTGTTGGCGTAGTTCAATGAAGCAGTTGTTGGACAGATGCTCCCATACCATCAGATTGAACAACTGCTCGTAGGTCGTGACGTTGTTCCCTCTGATCCAGCCTTCGAAGGCTCGGCTAAAGTACGTTACATAGTCCACCCAAGTTGTACCTGGAATGCGTGTGCAGTCTCGGAACCTCTGACGGTACATCTCGGGCGTGAGGCCATAGCGAGTGAGGAGGGCCGCTTTCATATGGTCGTAGGAGGTCATCTGGTGGTCTGGGAGCTGTAACAGTGTATCGCGGCCCTCATTGAGGAATTTGCCCCATAGGCCGGCTCCCCAGTCGGCTCTATCGATCCGGTGCGCAGTCATCGCGATTTCATATGCTTTAAACCATTGCTGGATGTCGTCTTCTCGAAAATATTCTCGGACCACATCCTTGGGGATGTGCACTTTTTTGTCCGTGGTCCCGGGGGTGGACGGTCTGTCGGGCACCCCTAATTCTTTATTCTGTTTGCGCAGGTTGATCTCGGCTAGGTTCCGCTCGTGCTCGTACGTTAGTCTTTTTTCCTCGAGCTCCCTTTGCCTCTGTTTCTCCTCTCTTTCTTCTCGGAGGCGAAGGTGCTCTAAGTTTATTTTTTGCTCGGCCAATTTGAGTTCTATGTCCATCTTGAGTCGGGCCATTTCAAGTTCGTGTAGTCGGGCTTTTTCTCTTTCTTGGATCTCGTCTTGTGAGAGACCCGTTCTTTGCTCTTCAGGGGCCGTGTTGGTCTTTTTCGCGGTGCTTTGCTCCGGGGCTTCGACATCCCCGGTCTCTGCCCAAGATTCTAGGGCATGCTTAAAATCGTCCTTGGTACTTAGTCCGGTGGTAGCGATACCTAGTTCGATGCAGAACTGCTTTAGTTCACGATGGCTGTATTCCTCTAGCTTTTCCATTTGGAACTTCTCAGTTGATCCGCTCTCTTTAGTCGACATTGTTGTTCGTTGTGGGGTGAGCTACTCTCTGTACGTTATGCGGTGATTCGGATCGCGCCGCTGGCCACCAATGTTAGACGGACCGGGAGGGTCGGCCGAGATTACGGGGAGAGGTCTCCAGGGAGAGCCGTCTCCAACGACTGTACAGATAAGTAACTTCCCCCCCACAGACGGACACCACACAAGATTGAAGGTTAACGAGACTTTATATGCACTTCTTAGGTTACGTAGATATAATACAAGGAGGTCTGGACTCAGGGGTCCCCTCGGTTCTGATCTCTGGTTGAGGAAAAGGGTAGCGGGACAGTCTTAGTTACCAATGAGTTCAATAGCTCTCAATCCTCGAGCTCGGCGTGGTTGCGGATCGGGCCGTGGAGGAGCCAAGCAGGTCCCGAGATGGATGAAGGATGGTCGACGGGCCGTGGAGAAGCCAAGCAGGTCCCGAGATGGATGAAGGATGGTCGACGGGCCGTGGAGAAGCCAAGCAGGTCCCGATGCAGATGACAGTTACAACGGTCCGCGGCCTCGCCAGCAGATCCGGACGACGGTGAAGGATGAAGGTTACGACGGCTGTGGCAGCGCCACCAGGCAGGATGATGGTGCACAGGACAGAGCTACGGCAGCGCCAGTAGTCCGTCCAGGATGAGTTCTTCTTTCGTCTCTCGACTCCAAGATACAACTGCCTTCCTGTTCTGGAGCTGCCCCAGTTATAGGGCTGGCGTGCTTTGATGTCCGGACCCTCGCACTTGGAGGTCGGGAGGTCCGGGATGAGGGAGTCCAGACACCCAGCAGGGGGGTGGAGCCAGCGCCCGGGGAGGCGATGGGCGAGCGGCACTGGCCGGGGGAGAACCATCGACACCTCTTTCTCCCATTGACTGGCCAAGTAGCTCGCTCACCTCCTGGGTGGAGGGTGGTGCCGGAATGTCTGAGGCCGGGCTAGGCCCAGGGTTGAGGTCGATCGGGGGCCAGGCGGCCTCGTGGCGAAGTGTCCAAGATGGCGGCCCGGGCTGGGCGCGTGGGTCGGCCGTGGATCGGACCCACGAGGTTATCATGCTCGGGGGCAGGTGTCCCTGAGGGGACGTAGGACGTGCAATGGGGGGGTGTGGTGCTTGTATGACTGGCTCGGGCTTGGTCGAGCCGGGGGAGAGCGGCCCGTCACGTGGCCTGTCCAACATACGGTCTGTCAACTTCTAGTCCCTGCCAATTCAGTGATACTTTTATGCTGAGCCAATGGAGCAAGTGGATAGAATTATGCAGTAATATTAGCTGAATTATGCAGCAAGGAAATGAAATTATCCGGAATATTATACAATTACAAACAGTATGCACCACCTTGTGCCATCATAACCTAGACCAAAAAAATAATTAATAAAAAGTACATCAACCAGTTTAGAAAAAAAAGAGAACTTTTTTAAGGGGGGCCTATCAAAGAGGTATCTCCAAATATTTAACTGTTTTGCTGCATGGACACGAGGACATTTTGTTGTTGTCAACAATGTCCTTTCCTCACCTCTAGAATAAGATAGTCTGCATAAAACATTTTCAATGGTTCACTCAGCAGACCATAAACCTGTATAAAATCTTTTTTCGAAAACAAAGATGGGCCTACTTCATTCTACACATCCAACTATTTCAAACCATGTCTCCTGGAGCTCAATGTGGGGTTTATTTTGTGCTTACAAGTAGAGGTCCTTAATGTAACTTGTTTGAGGAAGCAAAATATGTAAAGAACAGTATAGTACACATTTATGATGTAGGTGCCTTATTTAGAGATTCAACGTAGTAGTCCCGAAAAGGAGATTAACCTACATTTTAGACCTCTTTAAAACAATGCTGGTTTGTAGAATTCTGAGTCAGGTTACCATGAATTGGTAACAAAAGTAAAAGAGAACTAATCTGGATTGTTTCCATCCTGTTTCATGCATACTTTAACATGTAGGGCTTTGATTTCCCGAAGTACATAAAAACATGCTGCCCCTGCCGAACCAAGCTAATAGGGTTAGTGGCACCACTGGGAAAATGCCTCACCTACTCAAGATCTAAACAGAGCCAATAGTGAGTGAAAGGTGACCAGTTACCATATTCAATGTGCAGTAGTGGCTGCTACTGATCAGGAGTGGTGGAGTGGGGGTGGGGTGGGTTTGGGGGGGGGCAGGGGGGGACGTAGGATGGAAACAAATAAAAATAAAAAATCAACACTTACCTGGGCCGAGCGGCTGCTGGCTCTTCTCAGTCCTCTTCTTCCTGCCACGCGGGCTGCAGGTAGGAGCAGGAAGCACCCGGGCTCTCAGGCTCTCGAATAGCCAATCACAATGCTGCAAATGCAGCTTTGTGATTGGTCTGAGAGCCGAACCACGTTGCTCAGACGGGGACTAAGAGGCTTTGCATGTTCCTCGCCAGGCTGTGTAAAGCAAGCCTGGTGGGGAAGATGCAAAGTGCGCAGGAGTGTGTGGCCGACAGGGCCGGCCAAGCTGTCCAGAGCGTTTAAGGAGTACAAACCACTCCTCTCCCCGCGCCCTGGCCAGCCCGCGAGCCACTAACTTTAATAGGAAAAATAAAATGATAATAATGTATAGTTATTAATTATTATATAGTCAGTGGGGTGACGCTCCTCCGCCTTAGCAGGGGAGCCGCCACTGGCAACGTGCTAAGAGCACTGTTGCGCTCCAGATACACTGTTAGAAACTTCAGAAGGACTGGAGATAAAACATACTTATTTTGTTGGATTCTACAGTCTACACAGCAGATGGATGTTTCTACAGAAAATAGGACAATGCCAGGCAAAGCTGAAAATGCCACAGCATCGTGAAATGCAAATTTTATAACAACCCAAGTACTACATGCCACACATCCTACGGATCCAGACTGAAAACACGGTAGGGCAATAATGGATTCTTCAATGGGAATTTAAAAGGTATTAATGTCTAGTCATGGAGCGGCAAGAGCGCTCAAGAGTGTCCCAATCTGTTATGTTTGTACAGGCAATGTATCCCATCTGGATGCAACGTAATACCCTTTCAATAAACACTGCACATTTGCAAATGTGTACAACCCGTACAAGTACGTTATGAGTGCTCCATAAGGGGGAATTTAAGGAAAATGATTGTCTTACCTCAACTGCCAAATTCAGCATCCTCCGTGTGCTCTCCAGAGACTAGGGAATAATTTAACAAAAAATCATATTATATATTGCATCCAAGAGTTTTAAGAAAAAACTGTAGGGCCGGGGGGTGCATTTTACATAGTCAATATGGCTTCATGTAACCAAGTATGCTTTTAAAAAACATTTCTACACCTCTTCCATCCCACAATATTTTTACTCTCATTCTGAGTAAACAACCTCATGCCTCATCACCCCACCTGCAACAACAGAGAAGTTTCTATGCGCAGTCTTGAGAGATTTTATCTAGAATACATTTTTCTGCTAAGAGTTGTAAGCATTAACCTCTTCCATTCATTATAAAATAATTCAACTTAAAATAAAAAAACAAATAAAACAAACCCAAGAAACATCTAAATGCCATGATCTTTTTACGTGTGTGATTCTACCTAATACTGTAAACAAAGAAGTGTTCCTAAGGTCATCAAAAGGGACTAGGTCTTCTACTGTAAGTAACTTAACTACTAGGTTGTGAACTCAACCTCCTTTCTATAGCTAAGCAATCCATCTATGAGCTAGTTCTAGTTATGAAGATGAAGCAGGTTCTGTATATGTGTTGCTATTCCATCATTGGACAAGACCTTTCTTTAGAATTCCATCTTATAACGACTGCAGGTGGAGATGCTGGAAAGCAATTAGTGGTATGTCTTTAACTAACCATACAGTTCCAACATTGCTTTGAGCTAAGTAAGCCTAGGTTATATAGCCTGTACTGTCGGAAAAATGTTCTATACATCAACTGGAGCCTGATTTTGGCTAAAGCAGGAATAATTTTAAAGGTAAAAACAAATGTCCTGATGCTAGTCCAGTTCATATCTGGAGTAGAAGTAAATGGTGGTTAGTGTGTGCTATTTCATTGCTCTTATATCCCAAGAGAGCTTTAGAAGTAATTTACTAAGTTCAGGTCATGAGAGCATTTGAGACGCTCCTGTGCTAACAATCTGTTTAAATATTTCATCAATGGGTTCCATATTTGAGTACTTCAATGCTTTATTAAATCTTGTGCTTAAAGTCATCTGAGCTGGGACTTTCCTAAGTGTCAGTATGCTTATACCTTTAATGATTTCAGAATTCTCAATTAATTTATTCAGACTTCGTTATTCTTTGTGGTTACAGAAAGGACTTCAAGTACGAGTTGTTGTCTTCTGGGAAATAGACTTCTACATGAAGAGAGAAGAGTAGAAATGATGGACACGGTCAAGCATTTCTGCCATTTGTGTTTGTATTTTATCCAGTGTCATTAATGTTTGCTCTCTATTTTATTTGAAATAAGTAGCTGGCATCTTCCCAGCCTTATGAAACTGCCAAGGTCTGGTTGCCTTATTATTGGTAAGCCAAGTATGGGTCATGGTTCTGATAATTTTATTAGATTCATATTTTAGGGTCCTTAGTCCACTCTGGCAGCCTTTTTTACAAGAACATTTTATGCTCCAAAGCAGCAATATTTTTCTTACTGTGTTCAACCTGAGTGTTTTTGTTTTGTTTCAGAGCATATAATATTATTTCTCTCCTTGCACTGGCTTCCAGAGCATCCCACAATATCTGTGATGAGGAGCATGAAGCAATATTTTCTTTGATTAAGTTAATGGAATTGAGCATTTGTTTTTTCATCTTCTTTATTATCCATCAGAGCACCATTAGTTTTTGATTGTCTCTTTCTAGTGTTTGTGTTGTTCAATTAATATGTGTGCATGATCTGAGATGACTACTGTTTTTTCTCTGGGATTTGCTGCGTTAGAGACATGTGGGCTATCCATCGGTAGCTAGGCTATCCTGTAAAGGTTATGATTTAATGAGGGTAGAAGGAATAGCCATCAAACTAGGATGGATACTTGTCAAATAGCTCTAAAGTTATCTTGGTGTATTATCTGAGTGCAAGATCTGTTATAGAAGCATTGTCAATCTAGAGTCCCTCTAAAGGAATGCTGAAATCACCCCCTCAGAAAACATTTGCTCGCTGAGGTAGATTTGAGACTTTTATTGTTAAGATTTTGGCCAAGGTTGTTATGTTAGTGGTTGGTGTTCAAACATAGATAAGGAAAAGTTTAAAATCGACTTTCTGGAGCCTCGTGATTAGCCATTTGCCTTACACCCCTTGAATCCGAGGTCAAGGTTATTCCCCTTTGGGCTGGCAGATTGTGAAGTCTTTAACCTATTGGTTTTTTATTTGTATTACCTCCCCAACATCAATTCTGGTTGCCATTGGTAGAAATATATCCCCCTTTGAGTTAATAACAAGATAGAATTTTCTTTCTTTTTCGTGGATAATTTACACCTTTGGTGTTGAGGGATAGAATTGCCAGATTAGGAATCTGTGGAAACGTGGTTATGCTGGTCAACCAGGGTTTGTAGGGATATCGGTCCCTTGTCCCTCTTACAACCAGCAAGTATGTACATAACGAGCACAGGCTGAGAAATAAACTGCTATGCAGGTTTTTACTGTAGTCAGCACACTGCTGAGAGTAGGGAATGAAAGCAAGTAAGAGCTCAATAGGGAATAAATCAGAAAAAGCAGCAACTTTAATGTAAGAAGTCCCTTTTCTACAGCATTTTGCTGTTAATCCTCCCTTTCTCCCAAGAAGTATGTGTCTGGCCAGTAGTGGCTGCGAGTGGCCACTTGAGGGTTAACCCAACGCATCCTATAAATTATACTGCGATAGTTAATGGTATCTAGTCTTTGATAATTATGTTACTTACACTAAACATCACTGGCGAGGTCTAGTGAGTGGTAGGGAGGAAATATAATAAATGTCTACCTTTCATGCGTGATTTGACTTATGAGTTTTCATGCAAACGGATTGACTTTTATTCTTCTGATCTTATGAACTAATTATCAACCAGTTAACTATTGTAATATATATATATATATATATCATAATACATGAGCTGCTGTTCGTTTGTAAACTGAGCTCATGTTTCTGATTCTAAATAAAATAAATCATCAAATTGAGTGTATTGAGTAATGAGCAACGTTGAGTGCACCAAATTCAGGTGAATGCCAGAATAGTGGATTATTGGAACTTACTGTATGAAACTACCATAGCGATTACTAATAAAGGTTGTTGGCTCCCAAACAAATTTAAGAGCGGTTTATATTCAGATGATGTATATTCAAAGTGAGCATCAGGTTTAAGTGTCCACATTTGATTTCAGTAGGTTCATCAAAAAGGATTGCACATCTGCACGCTTTTGGAACATAACCGATTTACCCATTGTGCATGATCTTGGAGGCTCACAAACGAGAAGGAGATAGTCGGAACTCCCAGTTTTTTTCTTCATTGCAAGAAATGCTTTGTAGCAGGATACAGTGTCCTTGTCCTAATCTTGAGGAATGATTATTTTTAATCCGCTCCATGTTTTATGCTTTCCTCATGTGGGTCAACGTCTGTTCACTATGTTGAAACAGTGGTTTGAAAATCATAGTTTAAGAAAATCTAGAACGTTTTACTTTGCAAAATAGTATCCTTTGGGATCTTTCTATTTTAAAGATACCGAGAGCCTTGTGAATCCAGTCCTACAAGAACAATGCAGAAGAGACAATGATATTGTCGCTCCTCTTCGGCAGACCAAAGACTCCTAGATTCACCCTTCAATTGCGATCCTCGAAGTCTGTATAGCCCAAACATTCCATGTACAGAACCGAAACAGATGGGAGTCAAACGTATATAGGTAGATAGGGACAAGCAAGGTATGGAATTGCAGATTCCAGGAACCTACCCGTTGGAGAGCAATTTAAATTAATTAAAAACTCCGTCCTACTCTCGATGGTTTACTTGAGCATATCCCTCCGTTTTTCCAAAACAGCGTCCGAAATCAAGTGGAACTAATCTCCACAGAAACTGGACATCCGGAAGCACTGAGAGGCTCGGATGGTTACGCCTGAATCGGCCATACAGCGGGTAGGTCCTTCTCCCAGATCCACCTGTATGATGATCACTGCGTGATGAGACTATAGACCCATAAACAGGCTCTATGGACCCTTAGTAAGACCGGTTTTCTATTTATGTTTTCATTAATATAGTTTACATCCGGAAGTATTCTGGGATTAACTCTACCAGCATCGCCTACAATCAGGTAAGCCCATCCGGTTTACAAAAATGAATCCCCTTATACAACCCCTCTAAATAAGTCATATTATGACATAATCAACTAGGAACTATTGTCATTTTTGCAGTGTGCATCTCTGGAGTGACAGCTTGGAATTTTTTCCCTTCGTGGAGGCTGGGCTCACACACAATCAAGGTACTTGACAATGTTCAAATAGCAATACACCAGTTACCTTGAGACAGTGCATATAGGGTATACTGATGGTGTCTAAATTAATTCTAGGTATCACCCACCGTGTCCACGTAAGAAACAACGACTCCTTTTACATGGACTAAATATAACTTCAAGGTAAATAGATGCCTCTGCCATATTAATTATTATAGGTGAAACTAAGTACCTAGGGATTGGGATATACTCTAGATCCTATTCCATTTTTGTCTCTACAGGACTCCTGTTTGAGACATTGGTGAATTCGGATCACCTAACCAACGCCTTCTCTACCACAAAGGGTAAGAGAAACTGCCACACCCCGGTGGGGATAGGCTGCATCTTTACACCACGGATAATAATTCCGAATTTTCCCCGTTTTGTTTTCAGGGTTATTCAATACTCCCTGGTTGCCTCGTTGTTTGCTCTCTGTCCTGATGAAGACTCGCAATCCCCAGGTCTAAATCACCGTTCGGGAATAAGTCGAGTCGAAACGTCGACATTTTCCACACATACACCTTAGACCAGTATCTCCCCAACTTTGTAGGCAGTGCAAGACTGTGGATATTGTTACGAGAACCCTACAATGTTGTTGTCCGCAATTCAAATGAACTGATGTTTGTTGGCTAGGTGTTCAATACTGTTATTTTGTGAAGATTCATATTCAGTATTGATTGTTTAAATTATAAACTTATTTCTCTTATCTACCACTGTGCAATTTTCCTTTTCACTTCACTCGCTCACCCCCTTGAAATCACACTTTCTCTTTGCACTCTCCTATCTTGGGGCAACCTATATGTTTTTATTGACAAAATTATGCAAAAATCTGAATATAAAAAAAAAATTAAATAAGAATATATTTTTCCAAAAGTACCGTGGTGTAAAGTTTTGTCTCAAAGATTCAGTCTTTGTGTTGCAGATAGCAGACTAATCAAAGGTGCTTTTTCTTGAATAATTTATCAATTTCTGATTTGATCAATGTACCAAAATCTATAGGTCTAGGACCATTGTTTGTTTATATCACTAGATACCCAGGTCCATACCTTCAGGGTCACCCCATTCTTGTAACAGTGTCTGATGTTGGCATCTGTGTCAATACTCTGGTAGAGTCCGTTGTGATGTTGAGAGCTGTGTCGAAAGTGGTGCTGAAGGAGGAATTACAGGTTGCGCAGAGGCTGGTGCTGACAGTGCTAACACTGGAAAGGGGGTGCCAGGTCGAAGGGCACAGTGTGCATTGAGGAAGGCTGCACTGATGGTTACTGAACTGAGGAAATCCTCAGATCCATGGGGCCCGGAGGTGCTCCAAGGGATCAGGCTCATCACCAAAAATCTCCTCCATGGCCACCCTTAGTTGGTGTAGCTGCAGTGGCGTCATATACGTTCGGAAAGTAGCCGAGGCAGGACTAGCAATAGAATCGGCTATGCTTGGGGGAATTACTCCACAGCCCAGAGGTGCGTGGAGCCTCACATGACTGAGTGGCGGGGCGAATGACACACATGCTTTCATTTTTTGTGTGGCTTCTTGGATATTCAGGAGCTCACTGACAAATGGCAACCAATCGGTGGGAGTGGCCACGTAAGCGCATCCATGCCCTCTACTTCCAATGGGCCCCCTACTTCGAGTATATAAAAAAAAAATGTATATATGTGTATATATATATATATATATATATATATATATATATATATATATATATCTCTCGATAGAGTTGGGTGATGGTGAGCTAGACTTTGTGTCCTAGGATCGCCGTATTATTCATCTTGGTGCAACATGAACATGACGCTGAGTTGTGTTTGGAGTCAAGGCACCAGAGGCAGACATCTGTTGGTTACAATCACCATAAGGATTAAAACCTGTAGTCGTAGGGGGTGGCATTGTCTGCATACTAGAAAAGAAATAGGGAGAAAATCTCTGGCATATGACAGGATTCGCGCTCCAGATACGAGTCAGTAAGCGCTGAAAGAACGGAACTGATGTCAGCACGCAGAGGTATTGATAATATAGGGGCCTGCCGTCATGACCTGGGCAGGATGGACTGATGCGGAGCCACATGATGCCACCTGTCAATGAATCAGGGAATTGCTAGGAAAGTTAACAGATCCAGTCTAACGCCTGGGGAAATTCATTAGGGAGGAACCTGTGGTGAGAAATTTCCTTTAGAACAAACAATATCCTGAACAATAATCTTCCAAAAGAACCATTCTTCTTTTTTAGCATTAGAGAACACTGCCAAAGCTAATGATACATAGACGTTATTTCTGAGAATATTGGCATATTGGTTGTGGCACCCAACATACACATTGCACTGAAGTGTCTGTCAGACAAAGAAGCTTCTGGTAGCCACTTGCAACAAAAGGATGCAAAATCAGGGAGATAGATCACACTTTCAGGGATGCTGAACTTCCCCTTCTTTCTGGAAAGGTGGCCCTACATGAACTTTTACCACTTGCTTACCCCAATCAGGTGCTTATAGACTGGCTAACTCCATGGCTGCTAAGGCAATTTCCCTCCTGTGCTGGGAATTGCTATTTTAGTTGTTTTATGACGAGCTGGGCTCGTCATCAGTGTACGAGGAGGCTACACCATGGCGAGCCCAGCTCGTCATGAGCGTGGAAGGGGTTAATGCCCAGACACTAAATTTGAAAAATTGGGGTACTTCGAAAAACCCAAACATAACTCAACCAATACACTGCCAATCAATCAAATCCATATATCTTTACTTGGCTAATTAAAAACATACATTTAAAAACCTTACAAAATTAACAAAATGCAATAAAATTAGATCAGACACTTAAAACAATTTCATTATTCAAGAAGAAATAAAAACAAATGATTTTTCTTTAATTAATTGCACCATTAAGATATCTGAACAGGCCTATACATGTAAGCCAATCTGGCAGTATTTTCAAAGATAAAAAAGGCTTGCCTTGATTGTGCCAAATTCAAAGATTTAAGTACTGGACTCCATTAGCAAACCATTATAAAGTGTATAGTGGACGGAACTGCGATTTGTTCACAATGTCAAGAAGGCAGCGGGTCAGGAAAAGCCTAGCTCTTACAAAAACTTAAAAGAAGATGCACAATGTTGAGCCTAAAACAAGTCAGTAAAAATGCATGCTGGGCATTGTATGGACTGTTCCCATGAGGCACAGGTTCAGACTGATTTGCATATGGCCATGTCTGAACTGGGGTGGCGGAGTGAGCTAAAGAATGGTGATGGATTAAACCGAGATAAGTTGACTGGGGTGAGTGTTTGATTTGCTCAAACGCTCCTTCCATCATCCCCTTTTGTATCGCTTTGTTCGACCTAAGTTGGCAGGGTATGCTCAGACGTGAGTCCCTTGCTCACTTTGCCACTAGATTCAAGCTAGCCTGGCTGATGACGGCTGAAATGCCAGAAACCCGGTCCCAGGATGCTGGTTTCTGATCCAGGGAAGACATGGCTTTGGCAGTTCGGGCTGGACTGTTCCCATGAGGCACAGGTCAGACTGATTTGCACATGACTATGTCTGAACTGGGGTGGCAGAGTGAGCTAAAGAATGGTAATGGATTAAACCCAGATCAGTTGACAGGGGGTGAGTGTTTGATTTGCTCAAACGCTCCGTCAATCATGCCCTTTTGTAGGGCATTGTACATTAAGCAGAGATATGGCTCAATGGTGGATGCAATCTTCAAGTGCATGATAAATCTTGCTTGTGGTTTTGGAAGTTCTTTGTCCTCCCTCATAACATGTTGGATAGTGAAAAATTCAGATTTACCCCTAGATTTACACTTTACTATTAATATTACATAAAAAAATAAATCAGCCTGCCAAGTTCAAGATACAAAGATTTCATTATTTAATCTATGGGATACTATGAGCATCATATTCTGACACGCAATCAGAGCTTATTGTTCTAATTAAATGGATCTCATACATGGCCCAAACTTGGCCCAAATGGAGATCCAAAGGAGTAAAGTTTAATAACATTTTCCAACTATGGATGACTAAGTTCTGCATCGAGCAGAAATCTACAGAACCTGTTCACTTCAGGTTGTAGATATGTAGCATAAACATGGACCCAACTCCCCTAACAGCCAGACATTCACAACTGTAAATATGAAGCATACATTTAAATGATTTGGATCCCAATTTTAGTGCAAAGTTGAATACATCTCCAATAGATCTGGAAAATGATTGCCTTGTGATGTATAGTCAATGATTCCATTGAAGCCTGTTAATTATGTTTTGCATAATCTTAAATGGCCTAGACTTTGCAGACTTAGAACCGATCACCATTATCAAAGTTTTCGGGAAAATTGGTGATCTTGTCGGTCCATAAATGATACAAAGGAGTCCAACACTTTGATCCATTAGCTGATTGAGCCACGAGTACATCATCATCATCATCAGAGCACAATAATGCTGGAATAAAGCAGGTGCCTATTGGTGACATATCCTAACCAGGGGTCACCATGGTTTCTGACTTTTCAAAATATGTTTAGTAGTTGGTACGTTCCTAGTTTTACTTATCCATGACAAATAAGAGTCTGATTTTTCTTTACCAAGTACCAACAAAACACAAGCACAGAGCAGCACTACTGTAAGGATCCACACAGGGCAGACTTACCTCATCTGTGACCTGGTTGGCCCGCAAATGGATTTCCTCTGCGGTCATGTCACCCATGATGAGTTAAGATGTTCTAAACGTTTTCACAAAGAAATCAGGTAACACTCGTTCTCTCTGTAAATAAAAAACAAAAATACTATTCAATTGTCTATATAATTTAGAACCTGTTTTCCAAATCAATCTGATGCACAAAAAGACATGTCCATTGGTCCCACTGAAAGCGAACAAACTACAACATGGCGGACAATGCTTCTCATCGGTTATTGAGTAGTGATGGTCTGAGTTCATATCGACAGCAGTGTATGGACTTAAAACATGAGAATTATCTGAGAGTGCTGTAAAGTCAAAGCGCTCCATGTAACCGGATGTGCTCAAAATTGCCAAAAATCGTCTAGGGAAGAAGGGAAGTGTGGCCCCTCTCTTTATGAAGAAAAAAAAGGGCAGGCCTCGGGCCAAAATCGTCCCAAAGAAGGGGTGGGGGAGACCTCCCCTCAAAAACAATAGTTAGTCCCCAGCAAGTCGACGGAGGTCCCTCCCTTATTGACCACCTCTCTGAAAACGCGCCTCCTGGCGCAATTCTAGTTGGGGGATTAAGTCCCTTTAGGGTCCTTGGAGGCCCAACTACCCCTACTGTTACTTCCAGTATCTAGTAGGTCCCACACAGTGGGATTGCGGAGAGGTCAGCAGAAGCCATGCCTCCTTTCTTCAGTACTGGCGCACTACTGGTTGGGGGATGAAGTCCCCTAGAATGCTGAGGGTCATGGGGCCAAGAAGCCTTACTGTTACCTTCAGTAAGTCCAAAAACAGCAGGATTCTTGAGAACTGGTCAGAGGCCCTCCCCTTTCTCCACTACTCTACAAATGTGACTACTAGTTAAAAAAACATAGAATTCACTTAAGAACCAGAGGTTATAAGGACGTTATAGTTAGGAAATAAAATTAAACAAGCATCTGCAATGCAATAGGTCTCACATTTACGCAAGTTTGAGCTATTGACATTGTAAACGACAATGCCTTTGAATTTATGTTGTGGTTTTTAAAAAATAAATCAAAAAGGCATTGTCATTTACAATGCTAATAGCTTAAACACTCGCAAATGTGAGACCTACTCTATTTCAAATGCTTGAAGGCATCGCTGTCTCGCTGTCTCGCATGGCCACAGAATAACTCACAGTTTGCTATGAGTTAAATAAACAAGCCAGTGGTTACAACTGCGCACAAGAGATCCTCCTGCAGTAAGAGAAACTCGTTAAATAAAATAGTGCTTACAGACTAAAGAAGACATACCGTGTAACAACTGAAGTAAAAGGGCCAGTCCTCATAGGAGGTTACAAATGAAGACAAGGCGGTACTAACGAGAGACTCCTTAATAACGAATCAAAAGCCAGCATTTAAGAAGGAGAATGACACAAGCCAATGACAAATATGCGGGGAGAGTGGGCGGGGTTCCAAGTACATACTCCAATACATTATGGCTCACAGAGTAGCGCTTGTGCTGCCCAGGCTCGACCGAAACAACTTTAAAAATTCACTGGGAAAAAACAAAGGTTACAGGAGCGTTAGTTAGGCTGACATTACACTCCTACAAAACCAGAGAAATTCAGCAGTTATAGTTAGCTGAGCTAACTATAACTTACTCCCTCGCAATGCACTGCTTATGACCTTACATATTACATCACTCATGGCATGGTCCGTGACATCACTGACGGCATCTCAAATGACATCACTGATGACACCCCCAGACCCACTCACACACCCACTTACAACCGAATATATATCATACACCCACTCCCACATAACCACTCACATACTTTTTCACAGACTCGCACAAACGCTCACATACCAACTCACAAATTCATAGACCCACTTACACATCAACTCAACCATACAGCCACTAAAGCAACTAGTAACTCACATATACAGCCACCCATGCACCTACTCTGACCAACACAGCAGCTCACACGTCGTCATACAGACATACAAACTTATACACCAGCTCATACACTCATAGTCACTCACACTCTAAATGACTCACCCATATAGCTACTCAGACACCTACTCCCTCATCCAGTCGCTACCACACCACTCACTCACTGATACTCACACAGTCATTCACTTACTCATACATATACTAACACAAGTATTAACTCACCCATACAGTGACTGACCTAAGCACATACTTGCCCATACAACCACTCTCACACTCACTTACTCACCCATACAGCCACTCACACACCCACTTACTTACCCAAACACCCCCTTGCACACCCATTCACACACTCATTTATCGGCTCAGTCACCCATACAGCCACTCATGCACCATCTCATTTACCATTTACAGCGGACAAACCCTCTCACTCATTCACCCTAACAGCCAGTTACACACCCACTCACCCACCCATAGAGATAGCCACATAGCCACTCATTACTAATACACCCAATGTCTCACCCGCTCATTCACCCATACAAAAACGTACACGCCCACTCACTCATGTATACAGTCTGTCACATACCCACTCATTCTTCTATACACCACTTAAACACCCACTTAGTCACCTATAAAGACAGTCCTACAGCCACTTACCTTAGTATATGTTTGACACCCAGTTTATTTTAGAAAATAGTTTCAATTACTGGATGATGTAATCAGTGATGTTTTTTGAGGTATCATCAGTGATGTCACTGATCATGTCAGGAGTGATGCAATATGCGAGGTCATATGCAGTGCGTTACCTGAGCATAAGTTACAATTAGCTTAGCTAGCCAACTGCTTAATTTCTCTGGTTTTGTATGAGATAAATATCAGCATAACTATAACGTCCATGTAAACTTTGTTTTTTTCAGTGATATATATTTTCACTGAAAAAAAAAACAAAGGTTAAAGTAACGCTAAAGTGAAATGTTCAGTTTTAAACTCTAAAACCACGGAAATCTACCAATTATAGTTATCTTGAGAAACTATAACTCAAGTCCCAAGTTAACTGTTGGAGAGTGGGTTATTAGTAGTGGCAAATATATGTCTAACACTGGCAAGAAGGCCACAAACATAGTTTGGGGCTCAGATAGGCCTCAGAAAATTATTCTCATGCTCATACTTGGTAGCTTGGCGGTGAGAAGGCAGGCTTAAATTCAGAGACCGGTATATAAAGTATTTAAAAATACCAATTCAGTAAATAATTGAGACATAACACACAACAGAAATCCAACACCAATTTATAACAAGCATTGGAAATGCAATAGGTCTCGCAGTAGTAAAGTTTGAGCTATAGGTGTTATTTATTTTTTTGTTTTTTATTTATGTGTTGTTTTTTCTAAATGGCTAAATTAATAGCTTTCTTCTTTACAAAGCCAATAGTTATAATTTTTGTAAATGTGACACCTCTAGCATTTGTAAAGCAACATGTTTTGTATTAACGGGACTTATATGTATTGATATTTAAAAAATCAATGGCTTTAAAAAACAATTAATAATTAATACGTAAATAAAATGGATTTTATTTTATATTGCCAATAGCTTAAAGTTTATTAAATATATTTAGTGAAGATGCTGTGGTTGCGCTGAGTGAGGGTGAGTGAGGGTGAGAGTGAGGGTGAGGGTGAGTGAGGGTGAGGGTGAGTGAGGGTGAGTGAGGGTAAGGGGTTGAGGGTGAGTGAGGGTAAGGGGTTGAGGGTCAGTGAGGGTGAGTGAGGGCGAGTGAGGGCGAGTGAGGGCGAGTGAGGGTGAGTGAGGGGGAGGGGTTGAGGGGGAGGGGTTGAGGGTGAGGGGTTGAGGGTGAGTGAGGGTGAGGGGTTGAGGGTGAGTGAGGGTGAGGGGTTGAGGGTGAGTGAGGGTGAGGGAGGGTGAGTGAGGGTGGGTGAGGGTGAGTGAGGGTGGGTGAGGGGTTGAGGGTGAGTGAGGGTGAGGGGTTGAGGGTGAGTGAGGGTGAGGGAGTGAGGGTGAGTGAGGGTGAGTGAGGGTGAGTGAGGGTGAGTGAGGGTGAGTGAGGGTGAGTGAGGGTGAGTGAGGGTGAGGGGTTGAGGGTGAGTGAGGGTGAGGGGTTGAGGGTGAGTGAGGGTGAGGGTGGGTGAGGGTGGGTGAGGGGGAGGGGTTGAGGGTGAGTGAGGGTGAGGGATTGAGGGTGAGTGAGGGTGAGGGATTGAGGGTGAGTGAGGGTGAGGGATTGAGGGTGAGGGCTTGAGGGTGAGTGAGGGTGAGGGTGAGTGAGGGTGAGGGTGAGTGAGGGTGAGGGTGAGTGAGGGTGAGGGGTTGAGGGTGAGGGGTTGAGGGTGAGTGAGGGTGAGGGTGAGTGAGGATGAGGTGTTGAGGGTGGGTGAGGGTGAGGGTGAGTGAGGGTGAGGGTGAGTGAGGGTGAGGGTGAGTGAGGGTGAGGGTGAGGGGTTGAGGGTGAGTGAGGGTGAGGGGTTGAGGGTGAGTGAGGGTGAGGGTGAGTGAGGGTGAGGGTGAGTGAGGGTGAGGGGTTGAGGGTGAGTGAGGGTGAGGGGTTGAGGGTGGGTGAGGGTGAGTGAGGGTGAGGGGTTGAGGGTGAGTGAGGATGAGTGAGAGTGAGGGGTTGAGGGTGAGGGGTTGAGGGTGAGTGAGGGTGAGGGGTTGAGGGTGAGTGAGGGTGAGGGGTTGAGGGTGAGTGAGGGTGAGGGGTTGAGGGTGGGTGAGGGTGAGGGTGAGTGAGGGTGAGGGTGAGTGAGGGTGAGGGGTTGAGGGTGAGTGAGGGTGAGTGAGGGTGAGGGTGAGTGAGGGTGAGGGTGAGAGGGTTTGAGGGTGAGGGGTTGAGGGTGAGTGAGGGTGAGGGGTTGAAGGTGAGTGAGGGTGAGGGCATTCACATGTACTGCGCGTGGGTGTCCTTCCTTTCCTGGAAATGCTAACTTTACTGTCTTAAAAGAAAGTGAAAGCAAAGCAGACTAAAGATCGAACAGAGATCGTCGGGGACTTTCCACTTCGACGCAAGTGTGGCTTTGTTCAGCTGTAAGGCAGAGGGTGTTTGTGGAGTGTGGGCGGGGCTACCTGTATTTGATGGGTGACATCACCTTTCGTAGGAGTTTGGAGCTTAACATTGGCCACAGGCTAAGCCAATAGGCCCTAAAGCCCTAGTCTTCAAACTTTTTAAGCCCCCGCGTCAATACATTTCATTAGGGCTCCCAGGCGAGCGTGGGAAAGGAGAGGAGGGGAGAGCAGCAGAAGAAGCCGAATGAGAGAGATCGAATGAGGAGAGAGGCGGGGCAGGAGCCCGCTTGTTAATAAATAATCCCCGGAGGTGGTGATATTTCCCGGGATTGTGACAGAACATTTCTCGCTGCACCAACACAAACAGAGGCAGCGAGAGACATGTCACCGGGGGAGGGGGCGGGTGTCTGCGCGCTGCTCCGGGGACAGCAGGGGAGGGGCGTGTGTGCGGTGCTGCTGGGGAAGGCATGCGGGGCTGCTGAGCAGGGACAAAGGAAGAACAAAAACGGAGGTTGGATGGGCAAAGGAAGAAAGAGGCGACACACGAACTGGAATAAATAAAACTAAAAAGGAGAAAATTGGGGATATAAAATAGAAAGGGGTGAAAGAGGGGGAGGCAGGAAAGTAAACGGAGAGCGGTGAGACAAAACGAAGACGACTTTCAGGAGGCGAGCGTGGGAAAGGAGAGGAGGGGAGAGCACGGCGGGCAGGGGAGGGGCGGAGAGGGGCGAGGTGCGACACGGCAGGCAGGGGAGGAGAGTAGGAGGAGGAGGGGGGGAGGAGAGTAGGGGAGGCACAGAAAGGTCTTCTGCTCGATGTTAATGATAGCCAAATGGCATATATATAACCCAGACGGGGCTTATTTACAAAGCCAGCGGGGATCTTCAAAGGGTGGCACAGCTCTTGCCCCGGTGGAGCAACAATGGGCAATGCAGCCGTCCAGGACTGTGTAGCTATGGAGAGCACAATATTATACCATTAGTTGCCCGAGGCTATGACATGTTAGCTACAACTGTAGGGTGTTTGTAACACGAGCTCCAGACATTTGTTTCCACGCTCTAGGCATTGACAGTTATAGCCGCTCAGCAAAGCTTCGTGGTGCCTTTGTCTGGTGGAGCGCGGAGCGTAGATGATTTAAAAGGCAGCTGAGACATGCAGGATGAAAGAGGAGTGTCACTGTAGAATGCTGGAGATGAGAGAGACTGCCAGCCTAAGATCCAGGAGGCGAGAAAGACCGTCAGTGTGGAGTGCAGGATTCGAGAGAGACTGTCAGTGTGGAGTATAGGAATGAGAGAGAGCGTCAGTGTGGCGTGCAGTATTCGAGAGAGACTGTCAGTGTGGAGTATAGGAATGAGAGAGCGTCAGTGTGGCGTGCAGTATTCGAGAGAGACTGTCAGTGTGGAGTATAGGAATGAGAGAGCGTCAGTGTGGCGTGCAGGATTCGAGAGAGACCGTCAGTGTGGCGTGCAGGATGAGAGAGAGACTGGTGAGTATGGAGTGCAGGAGGCGAGAGAGACCGTCGGTGTGGCGTGAAGGGGACGTAAGATATTGTAATTGCTGGGTGTACGAGGCGTGGGAGACTGTCATGTAGGGTGCAGCAAATGAGAGAGATTGTCAGTGTGGCGTGCAGGATACGAGAGAGACTGTCAGTGTGGGATGCAGGAGATAGAGACACTGGAAACGAGAGACTGTCAATGAGGCGGGAGAAATGGTCATTGTGGGAAGCCGGAGTTGAAATAGACTCAGCGTGGGACGCCTGGGATAGGAGAGACTGTCGCTGTGGGATGCAGAAGATGAGAGGCAGTGTGAGTGCAGGTGTGTGGGTAGGAAAGGACGGCGTGTACGTCATGAGTGCGGGCACAGTTTCTGTGGGGTGAAAGGGAGAGGAGGGCTGCTGGTCTGGGAGGGTGGTCTGTTGGAAGAGGGGGTCGCCGTGGGAGGCACTGATGACGCAGTACTGAGGGAGAGAGTCCGTATTTGCACCGAGTGGTCGTCGGAGGTGTGAGGGCACAGGCCGCGGTGCCCGTGACATTGTGAGTGAGGATACGAAGCCGGATTTGACGGACGGGATTGTGACAGAACATTTCTCGCTGCACCAACACAAACAGAGGCAGCGAGAGACATGTCACCGGGGGAGGGGGCGGGTGTCTGCGTGCTGCTCCGGGGACAGCGGGGGAGGGGCGTGTGTGCGGTGCTGCTGGGGAAGGCATGCGGGGCTGCTGAGCAGGGACAAAGGAAGAACAAAAACGGAGGTTGGATGGGCAAAGGAAGAAAGAGGCGACACACGAACTGGAATAAATAAAACTAAAAAGGAGAAAATTGGGGATATAAAATAGAAAGGGGTGAAAGAGGGGGAGGCAGGAAAGTAAACGGAGAGCGGTGAGATAAACGAAGACGACTTTCAGGAGGCGAGCGTGGGAAAGGAGAGGAGGGGAGAGCACGGCGGGCAGGGGAGGGGGCGGAGAGGTGCGACACGGCAGGCAGGCAGGGGAGGAGAGTAGGAGGAGGAGGGGGGAGGAGAGTAGGGGAGGCACGGCCTAGCGGCCGTGCAATCAAGAAGTGAGGGGGCGGAGCTGGGGGAGGCTGTGAGAGAGAGAGTAGGCAAGGCAGGCGGCTGGGGGCATGTGCACGCGCATTTAAGCTAAATGCGCATGCGCATTGAGCTTAAATTTCTCGTGCACTGCAAGGAATCGCCACGATTCCTTGCAAGTTGGATAAAGAGTGGATAAGCCCCCATAGACTCGCAAGCTCGATGCGCATCGACAGGCGAGACCTAAAATAGGAAATATGTGCATCTTTAAAATGACATCAAAATAAAACAGATCGAATGGAGGGAACAGGACATGTGAGTTTTCAAAGATGTAGCACTATACAGCACATATAAACCTAGAGCACCTAATGGGACATCTGGTCATGCTAGACAGGGACAAAGTCAAAGTTTCAGGCCGACCGTGATGGAGCCCTGTGCGGGTTTTACTCACGGTACACCTCAATCAAAATTTTTACCTTCTGACTTAGAAACTTTCCTGGAGCTTTATCTGCCGGGGTCCCTCGATGCTCTCCACCAGTCCGGGTTCAGTGTGGGTTTCCCAGCTTGCCTTTCGACAAGCTCCTGGTCAAACTATGGAAGTCAGACTTCCGTAGCTTTCCAGTGGGTCGAACCAGGAATCCAGACCGGCTTGAGGTTGAAGGTGGGTAGCTTGACTCTCGGGGTTGGAGCCAGTCAAGTCTTTTACCTTCAGACTTAGAAACTTTTACGGAGCTTATTCTCCTGGGGTCCGTAGATACTCTTCACAAGGATGTGTTAAGTGAGGGTTCGCTGGCTCGGCTTTCGATGAGCTCCAGGTCAAACTCAGGAAGTCGGCGTCTGGAATTTTTCAGGGGGAGGAACCTGGAGGGCAGGATGGCTCGTAATTGACGGTCGCCAGCTTGGCTGCCCTGGTCGAGTCGGTCCACTCATGGAGATTTTTTCAAAGTTGCTCCACGCTTCTGTAACTTCTCTCTGAAAGTGTCCAAAACACAATCCAAGGGTCTGTAATATCCAAGATGGTCCTTGAAAGTTTTGGGACTTCAGTTCCCACAATCCACTTCGACAAAACCCTTACAAATCCACTGGGCACAATCCTGGGGATTCTTGGTGGTGATAGTCCAGGTGAACTACGTTAACTTTTAGCTTGCAGTGAGTCCACTCTTTATTCCGCTTGAAGCCAGTTAAGTCCACATGGCTGTAGGTCCGTATTGTGCAGCAGGTGCAGTCAGAGTGCAAGGCCTGGTTGGTGCAAATCAAACACCCAGCATGGACCCTTCTTCTCTTTTTTAAAGCAGCAGATCTGAGAGGCTCTGCCCCTATTAGATACTTATTCACTGTTTTCTGGGGTGAAGCAGGAGGACACTCCTGTCCAATGAGATGGAGGGCAACATCCTAGAACACGATCAATTCCTCTGAAGGTTAGGACAATGGTCTCACAGAAAATTCTATTCTTCCACAATGAAATATTGATGACTTCTCAGCAGAGAAGCAAGAGCTAGCTAAACCAACCTCCAGGGTGGCTCATTTCCATAGCTAGCCTCCCTTCTACATATGCAAATTCCTTCTTTAACCCTACCATCTGGCTGGGTTTAGAGTGAAAGGGGGTAGATTGACCTGGCTGTCTCTACCTTTGAAGCAGGTGCTTTACAACCCCTACCTCCTGCTGCTACATTACTGTGGCGCAGGGTCCATCTACAAGAGATAGCTTTTCTCCATGGGTACCGCTCATCATTTAATCAAAGCAGCCTGGCTAAGCTACTTATCTCTAACCAATCAGGGTAGATAACTGGATTTTGGCTTATAGACAAAGTCTTACAACTTCTTTTCTGTACATTTTAGGATAAATTCAAAACAGCATATTGTTAGATTTATCAATACCATTTTCGTATGTCCTTGAATTGTATTTTACGGCTGTCCCTTGAGGTAGTTATGAATTCATAAGCTTCTCCAATGTTAACCTATGTGGCTGGGGATCTACAATGGGAAAAATGAAATGTCCAGTTTCTCCCACACCAGGGCCTATAAAACCGCTTTTATAAGGACCCTGTTTATATCTACCTGATCCCCCCCCCCCCCCCATCCCGGCACCTGGGGGCGACTTTAGGGGTCCTGAATATACACAAAAATGTAGATCTCCCTCCACAGGGCTCCTAGCTCAAAGGTCGATTTTGGGAAGCACTTTACGAGTGAAGTGAAATGTGCAATTTCTCTATCCCCAAGGCATACAGAACCTCTTTTATAAGGGTCCTCTTCATAAGAACCGGATTTCTCCAACCCCGAGACCCCTAGGGGAGACCCCGTGTGTACCTAGTAGGCCAAAATACTGTTGTTTATTTTTTACTGCCCCCAACACCAAAGTCGAGTTTAGAAGTTCTGCAACACACGGCTGCTTTTAAAATGACCTCAGGCTCTTATCCGTGCACACAAGCAGTGCAGAAAGGGCTGCTGTTCTCTAAACTGTCTAACATATTATTTACTAGTGACTTTAATGTAGTTTTCATCCCCCCATCCTATTATGTTCTAGGGACTTATAGGGTCATGCCAATCACAGAGGTACCCTAAACCACAGCGTATCTTAGTGGATGTAGGTGCTTACAGTGCATTCTAAGTGTTTTCAGCATAGAACTGGCCTTGAGCCTGGTTAGGCAGAGCCCAGGGATGGTCAGAGCCCGTTACCACCAGTAACGGTCTGCAAAGCAATGGGGGTGCCCAGAGCACAGGATGACTTTGTAACTGTAACTATAACTCACACCCGAGCCATGCACAGTGATATTAATGCCAATGTCATGAGTGATGTAATATGTAGGGTAATTAGTGGTGCATGGAGAGGGCATGAGTTATAGTTACCTTAGGGCACGAGTTACAGTTACTTGAGTTACCCAACTATAACTGGTGATTTTTTGTGACTTTTAGTTTAAAACTGAACATTACACCTAAATTTACCTTTACTTTAACATTTCTGGGGGCTTATATTTTCTTTTTATGTAAAGTAAGATTTAATTACCATACATTCATCCAACCCACCGCTGAGCACGGCATCTGGCCATGCCTGACAGGGGTCTGTCTGCAGGGCCTTAAGGCCAACACCCCACAAGCAGCCAACTCCACGCTCTGCAGACCGTTTTGTCGTGCATGGAGGAGGGCTAGCCATAGGGCTTGGCTGGAGGTCAATCTCCCACATGCAGCCAACCCAACGCGCCAAATGGCCTTTGGCTGTGAGCAATGGAGGGTTGGCCACAAGGCCTGAGGTCAGGCCATGAGGCCCACCACCCCAAATGCAGCCAACATCACACCGCATATGGTCTTTGGCAGTGTGCGGTGGGGGACTGGTCACAAGGCTTGGCCCTGGGATGCATTGCATGTAAGGGACTAGTTTCTGTAATTATGCCTCGTATTCTTCTGAGCTATTTTGCACTAACATTTGTAGCACTAATGCTATCCCGTTTACAGAGCAATGTATACAAAAGAAGCTTGGATGATGTCATCAATTATGCCATTTGACATGTCATTTTAGATGTCACCAGTTATGTCATAGAACATGTCATGTGTGATGTAATATGGGAGGTCATAAGCAGTGCATGGCAGGGGCGCTTAACTATAAATTATTTACAGCCTTTTGCCGTGCGCAGTGGGGGGGGGGGCTGGCCCCAAGGCCTGGCCTGTGGCCAGCCAACCCCACACTTCCCACGTCCTTCGGTAGTGCATGGTGGGGTGTTGGCAACTAGGCCTGGCCTGCAGCTAACACCCCATATGCATTAAACTTTACACTGTGCACAGCCATTGGCCATACATGGTGGGAGATGGCCACAGGGCTTGGCCCTGGGGACCCCATCTCCAGCACCTTTTTTCTATTTAAAGGGAAGGGGCCAGCCTGGAAAGGAACACAAGTCTGAATGCACCGGAAACAGGAAATGGGTGAATATGTCGTTAACATAGAAACTGCCTCGCACACCTGAGGGAGAGTGGAGTGTCTCAATATCTATGGCAATGCATTCTTGCTACACAATGGATATAAAATATGAATGAATGTCCAGGCCTGGAAAAAAATGAAACGTTGCCAATTTAAGAAATTCAGACTTCAAACAGTTCCAACAGCTTACGTAAACTTCGGAAAGAACACATTAAACATTTTGCACAGAGAAAACTACCCTCCAAGAGCAAATATTTGAATATGTCACAAGATGAAGGTCTGTGTACCGTATTCCTTCACGACAGTATTATTTTCAAGTAGCTTGAAGCAGCAGGCCAACATGCACGGAAAAATGCAATACGTCTCAGCAGTGAAACGTAGAGGCTCTGCCAATGAGTTTCTCCGTTTAGCCCTGTGGTGAGCGGAGGGGGGTGAGCAGGAGCAGCAGTAGCAGAGGTGATGAGCCCTCCTGAAAGTGCATGCGTTTGCAGGCCCTCCTCACCTTTCCCCCTACGACCCCCTCCGCCATCCTTGTTGTTTGCCCTATTCCTGGTCCTTCTGCAATGGTGTTTATAGCCAGAAAGACTGGTAATTCAGAGGATGTTTGTGGACCTTTACCTCTCATGGGTATTGGCTCTCGCTATAGTTATGTGTACTCTTTCTAGGTAGACCAAAGTTTGTGTATGTAAATGTGAAATTATGTCCGTGGGGTTTTATTTTCTTCTCTTTAGACGTGTGGTACCTGGGCATTAAAAGTTTTATTATGCGATATTCTATACGGTTGTATGTAACAAATCTTTTTATTTGTTTTGAAAAGAGGCAAGAAGAAAAGCCGTCCTGCGACAGTACACCGCTATATGCCTACAACCTCTCAGGCCCAAAACCTATAAATAGTATATAAATCATAGATACACAGCTTCAAGCCTACAACCCAGAGGTTGGCAGCGTTTTCTGGACCGCGGAAACATCTCTATTTTCTATACTTTTTAAAACTTCTTTTGAGCTGGGTCATTCTGCCTCTCATGGCTTATCTAGTCTGTCTGGCCTGAGGGGCAAGTGAGGAGTCTCCATTTTGTTACTCAATATTTTCTATTCTAGAGAAATATGAGTGTGGGTACACAGTGGCGGCTCCTCGGCTAAGGCAGAGGAGCGTCGCCCCACTGAGCAATTAAAATCTGAAAAATAAAATGATAAACTTAACATTATCATTTTATTTAAACGTACTGGCTCAGTTGGTTAGGGGGTGGTGGGGCTGTTTAGAGGCTGGGGGAGGAGTGTTAGGCACTTCCCAAGTGCAGATGACATTTTGGCCAGCCGTCTTAGCCTGGCCAAAATGCCATGCACACTTTGCATGTTCTCCACCCAGGCTGCATTACAGCCTGGGTGGAGAACATGCCCAGCCTCCCAGCCCCCGTCTGAGCGCCGAACTACAGCATTCAGACCAATCACAACAATGCTGTAAGGCAGAGTTGTGATTGGTCAGGGGAGACTGGGTGCTTCCAGCTGCCTTGGAAGAAGAGAAGAGGAAGGAGGAGAGGCAGCGTCCGGCAAGATGGCCGGCTGCCCGCATCCAGGTGTTTTTCTTTTTTTAATTACCTCTCTTCCCCCACACATGTTTGGTAGCAGCTGCTACGGTCGGTACAACAGTACACTTATTAAACCCCCCCAACCCTGCCGTAAATGCAAATACGAATGTTTATTTTTGACTAACCTGTCAACTCCATACAGCCACTTTTTGTTTTTTAGGTCTCAGCCTGAGACATTTTGTAGCTGCTTTGAAAAGTGCTACTTTCCCGGCGACTAACTTACTATCACGCGCACATGCGCGCGCGTGATGTGCACAGCTGCAATCGTGCACAGCTGCCATTTGTCTTCTTTTCCAGCAGCCCGGCCGCGCTTCAATTCCACCCCCATCCCTCATCGCAAGATCACGTGCATGTTCAATTTCAGCCCGCCCGCGCTTTAACTTCTTTCCCCTCCCTCACCACAAAACGACCCCGCCTCCCTCACCGCAAGATGGCGTTCATTTTCAATTTCTGCCCACCCGTGCTTTAACTCCCTCCCCCTCCCTCACCGCAAGATCACGTGCATTTTCACTTTTTAAAGCCCAACATCCATTTTCAACTCTGCCTCCATTAATGTGTGCCTCTCTTCTCTCACCAATCTGCACGACCCACCTATCCCCCGGTCTCAACCACTACCTCGGATCACAGTGCACCCTCTAGTGTTAACCTTCCCTCGTCCTCTCATCTGCTGAACCTCATGCCTGCATAGGGAACCAGGTTCCCACTTTCATTCTCGCCCCTCGGCCTCCCTCTTTGATGTTACTGTCCCTCTTCTTATGTTGCTGTTCTGACAGGCTCGTTGTTGCTGGTTCCTAGCCGAGTAAGGTTCGCCTCTTCGGGCCCTGAAGGGTAGGAGTGGCCGGAGTCTGGCATTTAGCCTCTTAAAATGTTGCAAGGTGGGCGCCATTTTGAGTTTTGCCGTTGCTCTATGATCACCTATACAGTGCTCTTACATCACATCGCTCTTTCAGTCTCAGTCTAACAATAACATTTCCAAGTTACCTTGCACCACTACAGGCCTCGGGTAAAAACTACAAGTCCCAGAATGCAACGTGCTAGTAGCTGAAAGCCACGACTGACAAAAAATATCACGAATGACAAGGGCCACTCTGGTGACGATATACACATACCCTTATTTTCAGTAGCGGTGGGTGACATTTCAATGTGGTGGGGCGCAAAGTGATTTGCATACTGCACCGTAGCGAGCGAGCGTAGCGAGCGAGCCCGAACCCCAAAAGGGGGGTTTGGGGGGAAAACCCCCCCCAAGAAAATTTTGAAAAAAAAGAAGAAAAATCGTGCATTTTCAAGCAAATTTGAGAAAGCAGGAAGGTTAATAAAGCAATTGTGAAAGTGCAGTTATTACATTAGTAGATGGCATAACATAGGTAGCTGCTTATTCAGTATAACCACAGAGCTTCATACATTCCGTCCTATTACGCTCAGGTGCTGAATTCAGACTATAAGACTTTCATGAAAATCTCAGCTCTAAGAGTAGAAGAAGTTGCACAGCAGTTGGGAAACAGCCTTCACAAAGCATTAGGAAAATGAGAGGCAATTACTCGAAAGCAAACTGAAAGCAATGCATCAAGTAGTAACTTAAAGCAATGCATCCAGCAAAACAGTGCATGCAGTCAACCATACAAAAGTAAACTAAAGCAAGAGTGAACCTGTGAACCTTCACTTTGAAAGCAGGGTGTTAGTCAACAGGCCAGTCACATACATTTAAACTGAAGAAGAGTACACTTCAGCATGCAGGCACCAACATAAAAGCACCAAGCAAGTCAAAAAATGAAAGCAATACATCCAGCAAACTAGACAGTGACTCAAAAAGTAAACTGAAGCAAGTGCAGACTGAAAGGAATGCGCAGTCATAAGTTAGAAAACCAGTCACCCAGAAAACCAGACCAGCACACCAAAGCATCCCACCCCTGATTGGATGGCAGCTGTGCTCTTAGGGTCACCCCTCAGTTTTTTGGCAGGGTTGAGCACCCCCCAGTTTTACGCCCTCTGCGTCTGAAGGGGAGACAGGCAAAAGGGGTCATAATGGGACATCTGGCACAGCCACTTTGTAATCGAGGTCACCCACCCAGCTCAAGACTGAGTTACAGGCTGATCTTAAATCTTTAAACAACCGCAAGGGTCTCCAGCTAGTTTGTTCTTGAGCCAAAAGAGTCCTCAGCTCACTGGTAATCTTTACATCGCGCCTGAGAGGACATGACAATGTCCCTTAATCCGGAGCAACTGTGGGGACTGGTCTGGGCCCGGATCTGACTTGGTACGAGCAGGATACAAAAAGTAACGGGTAGGTGGTAACCCACTTCAAGTGAAGGAGCTGTAAGGAACCTAAGCGTACTGGTGTTCATACCACTTACAGGGCAGCTCTGGCTTTTCTCAGGGTGGGTGTCAGCTGTATGATGAAACCAGCATGTGAAGCAGTTACCTCAAACAAACTAAAACCAATGCACTCATCAAGACAAGGAGTTACATGAAATCAAATAGAAAACCATCATCAAGCCAGGTAGTCACCTAAAGGCAAATTGAAGTGACTGCACACTATGGGAAGTGCACTTCACCAGCCAGCCTATTACACTAAAGGAAAATAAAAGCAATGCTCCTAGTAAACAAGACAACATAAATTGAAAATGTTTCCCCGCAGGACCAACAGTCACAAAAAGAAACAGAATGAAGTCAGAGGCACTCCAGGAATCCAGGTAGTCACACAAAATCATAACTGATTGAGCAAACTGTGTACTGAAAACTATTGCAAATAAGACAATTATATCAGAACAAACTAGTCACAGGGAAATAAACGCATGCACCCATCAAGCCGTGCATCACAAGTCAGCAAACGGAATCGAATTAAACCAGCAATACTTGGTGTCACTCAAAAGCAAGTATAAAGTGCACTTCAGCAAGCAGGTCAGCCACATTAACAGGAGACTTTCGAGGATACACCCCTAAAAGTCATAGAATCAGTTGCAAAAAAAACAAATGCACTCCAGCAACATAGGAAGTCGAATGAACACCACTGTACATAACAGCACTGTACATAACGCACGCATTACACAGACTAGCAATCATAGGTGTGTAAAACAGTGTATGGGACATGTTATATAAGACAAACGTGGCTGACTGCTTCGTCTGCGTTCTCCCACATTGCCCTGTCCCTTTTCTCCACACACCCCAAAAAGCCCAGCTCCTTTTTCTTTTCTCGTTTTCCTCTTCGTACATTTATTTAGGTTTTATTATGGCGAGGTCTCGATTTTCCTTCCTATTGCTCTACTGGCTGCCTTCCTCAACTCTTTGTGAAGCCAAGCCCTCCATGTCACCCCTTACTTTCAGGGTTACCTCTGCCTTTTTCCCCTAAAGCATAATGAACGCATGCTCTCCCTATAACCATAACTGATGCCCGTCTCCCTTTGCCATTGACACAAGGTCTCCTTTCCATGGACCACTCTATCCATCTCATCACTAAAACCACTGCCCTCTCCGTTAAGGCCCATGTCTCCATCTCACCACGAATGCTCCTCAGAGGCGTGATAAAAACGGTGCCCACTCCCCTCCCGGAACACGATGAGGAGCCGCCGAGTCTCCCATGTCTCCAAATATATTCAGTGGCCTTGGGCAGGAAGCCCCGCATTCCATGAAGCATAGCAGGGGCCTGCATGATGCCCCGGTCTTCCTTTCTCTATTAATGCCCGTCTCCCTCTTACAGTGCCCCCGTCGCCTTCTCTCTCCGCTGACGTCCTGTCTTCCTTCTACCATTAACTCTCCCGTCTCCCTCCTACTGTTAACACCTTTCCCACTCACTAGTCACGCCCTGCCTGCTTCTCGCTCCCCATAACTGCCCTGATGCCTCTCTCTCACCACCACTAATGGCCCTGCTGCTTCTCTCTCACCATTAATCGCCCTGCTACTTCTCTCTCACCATTAATCGCCCTGCTGCTTCTCTCTCACCATTAATCGCCCTGCTACTTCTCTCTCACCATTAATCGCCCTGCTACTTCTCTCTCACCATTAATCGCCCTGCTGCTTCTCTCTCACCATTAATCGCCCTGATGCTGCTCTCTCACCATTAACGCCCCTGTTGCCTGAAAGCGTCATTATTACCTGGAGGAACCTGTGGCTGAGTGGACTCCAGAGATTCTGAGTTCAGCAAGAGGCTTCGGCTCTTAAGAGTCATAGCCCTTTCCCACCCTCTGAATAGTAGTAAATGCCATACGACACTCTGCACATTTGTATATACTATAGCAATATGCACATATAGTCTTTTCAATCCATTCCAAATTAATATCATAAAGTTATAGGCTGACCTGACAATTCGCATCCCAGTAGCTCCATCCTTAAAGTGCAATGTCTTCTGCACACCTGTGGAAACAGCCGTACGTACTGCGCTTCTACTGGAGGTGTGAACGAATTTACGTAGGGAGTGTTGTTGTCCACATTTCCACGGAACACATATAATGAGAGCACAGACAATCACTTTATGTTGCCCTAAATTTTCATTTAATGAGTTGCAGCATGTCTCAATCTTCACTGATGGCTAAATATCCTGCCTCTGTGTATTTTCCTCCCTGCCCTGGCTGCACCCCTCTGACCCACACCTGCCCCCTGCTTACACCCCCTGCCCTGGCTGTACACCTCTGACTGCAGCACAGCTCTCCCCTCTACCCCGCCCCCTGCTTGCACCCCTGTCCTGCTGCACCCCTCGGACTGAAGCACAGCTCTCCCCTCCACCCCGTCCCCCTAATTGCCCTCCCTGCTCTGGCTGCACCCCTGTGACCCACACCTGCCCCCTGCTTACACCCCCTGCCCTGGCTGTACACCTCTGACTGCAGCACAGCTCTCCCCTCTACCCCACCCCCCCTGCTTGCCCCCTGTGCTGGTGTACTCTTTGGTCTTTGTTGTACTCACTGGTTAGAGGCGGCAGACCCGAGAGCAGAGGACGGCCCGGGACCAGGGTTTGATTCCCGGCGCGGCAGGTTTCTGGACCAGGGTCAGCGGACTCGATAATTCTCTCGCCTCGGTGCCCACTCTGATCAGCGATCACACTCGGCAGCTCTGGGCATTAGCTTGCCTCATCTTCACTAACGGCCCCACCAGACCGCCGGGGATGCCTGGTCTCACCCTGGAGATACCCATTAAGGGACCATCTCTCAGGGAAGCCAGGAAGGGTTTCGCAGCGGTCGAAGCGCCTTGGGACCCTACGGGTAAGTAGTGCGCTATATAAATGCCTATACATTTACATTTACCCTCCGACCCCCCTGCTTACACCCCCTGTCCTGGCTGTACCCCTCGGTCTGCAGTACAGCCCTCCCCACACCCCACCCCCACTGCTTGCCCTCCCTGCCCTGGCTGCACCCTTCAGACTGCAGTATAGTCCACCCCCCTGCTTGGCCCGCCTGCTTGCCCCCCTTTCCTGGCTGCACCCCTTATTATTTTGTGTAATTGGGTTAATGTCCTCTTGGTTTTTAACATAGTCAAGAAGCTCATTATCCAATCGACGTAATTTCAGACATTATTGTGCTCCTCTCAGTGTAAGCTACGGAGGTCGGTCATCTTTCGTGTAGCGATTATTATCCAAATTTTCTGGCAGAAGCATTGAAGACCTGTTTAGTATCCTCATAAAATGACTTCCTGCCTCTCGCGAAATTGGATAATACTTCCATTAGGAATAGATGGTGTTCATAGGTCTGCACAGCTCATCTGCACAGCTCAAAGCTGAAGGAAAATGGAAGGGTATTCCTACAGGGGCTTCTTTCGGTCCTACAGGAGCAAGTAGCAGAATAGACTGTGCTTTGTGTTTCAGTTTGCTGCACTTTACAACAAAGTTTTAAACAACGACGCCTCATGGCACATAAACATGCTTTTTAACCAGCTCCAGTCACAGAGCTACTTGAATAAATAAAGGAAGGACGGATGTGCTAAGGAAAACACGTGATTAGTGAATAGTGCTTATTATTTATACATTGTGCAGCACAGATATAACAATTATCACCAATAGAGGTTTTATGTAATTCAATTCAGCTTGTCAATGGTAACCTATAACTCGCAGTTATGGCAATGTCTGAGTATACGGGTCTTTACGATAACAATAGCCATCATTTATTATGTACATCGAGAGAGAGAAGCAAAGCTAGTGATGGGCCCAGAGAGGGAGGACAGAGCAGAATAAGGTTTCTGGTTTATATTCACCTCACTTTCCCGTAGAAAGCCCTTTCAGAGCTGTATTAATACTTTGTCATTCGTCTGGAAAGTTGACTTTTCAGAGCTAATATGAACACCGGACACCCGAGAATCCCAATAAAGCCCCGTGGCATTTTTGATTTCTTGGCTAATGAAAAAAAATGACTTTTGAAATGGAAGGTTATATATTACGCAACCGGGCTTCAACTGCGCAGGTGGAGCCCCTTTCACGGATTTCATTATTTTCAGTTCTTTGGCACACATCATTGACTAAGATAGATTTTCAACATTCCCCTGGAACTCGGATGATGAGAATGTAAACGCTCAGAAGAATAAAGTCCCCCCCGGAAATAATGACTTTTCATATTCTCCTCTGCGTTCCACTCTCAAGCAATTAACTGGACCCTGGTGGCTAATTCCGTTCTGCAAAGGGGTCGGGGAATGCAACTACATAGATAGACATACATTACAACACTTGCCGAAGTTTTCTTACCGCCGTCCGCCGACATCCTGTTCCTCCTCGCAGCGTGTGCGTCAACAGTGTGTGCGCCACCCCCCGCGCGGCATCCAATGATGGCTGCTGCATGCTGGTGGGCCAGCCAATCCTGGCGCTGGGAGGGCACATTTGTTGCTCGCCCTGTCGCCTTTCGAAAACCCGGGCTGTGGCACTGGCAGCAGGCGAACAAGTACCCCCCTGGGTCCCGCTGGGGAACTTAGTGCGCATGCTTGAGACAGTAACCAACAATCCCAAGCATGCGCACAGTGCACTACCCGGTCTGCCTGAGTGTCACTCAAGCTGCAGCCCCCCCCCCCCCCCCCCCCCCCTTGCACAATTCCCGGCGGTGGGCTGAGGGCGGAGGCTGATTTTTGCAATGTATTTCATAAAAAATGCAGATAGAATTGCGGCCGGCGGCCGCGATGCGGGTCCATTGTGGCTGGTGGGGCTACGACCCTACGCCCCAATGGACGCACCGCTGCTGCTTATTTTCGCCTTTCATCCTTCCCACTTCCTCAGTTAATTGCTCTCCCTTTTTTTACCTCTGCCTTGCACCTCCTCCTTTCAATGACGGACTCGTGAAGGCAGGACACGCTCTCTCGTAATGCATTTTCAATGCAATAGGTTTTGGGTTTGTGAGAAGCAGGGTAATTTCTTTACACTTGAGTAGAAATGAGGTAAATCTTTTAAAGGCAAAGTGCTCTGGGCTTGCACTCAAGAGGGGGAGAGAGGCCAGGGAGCTCGCGTTACAGACAGATGAATGCAGCGTCCCGCAAGAACAAGGGGGAGACAAAGCGGCCACCGGCCTGGATCACGAACAATTCAGAGCTCGTTACCTGCTCCAGGCTCCCTCCGGAATGCAAACACTGACAGGTTTTAAAGTGTCGAAAACAGGACAAAGTTACCCCACTTCCCAGCGTTACTTTCCATACACACTTAAATTATGTTTGGTACACTCGTCTGTGAGTGAGTCTGTGTGTGACAAATATGCGTAAAAAAGTCTGGGTTCCTTTAAGATCATGCACTCACGCACCGACAAGCCCACACCACCCGGCCAGCCTTTCTTTAGATTTCCCTCAACCCTCGACAATTGAACAATCTCATTCCTGCATTCTCTCCTCTGGGAAAGTTTGCATAGCAACATACAGGGCCTAGGAATTAGGGAGAGTAGGACATACACGTCGTAAAAACCTACATGTTTTCCTAATTTTATTCTAGTGCTTACTTTATGCCACTGAGATGTCGGGTTTCTGTTTAGGCTAAAGCTTTACATAGTACCTTTTTAAACAAGCATTGGCATAGCCAATAGGTCTCGCTTTTCGGACCTTATAAGTATTTAGTTTTGCAGCATAATATCCTTGGTGCAACAACATTAGCTGTTGCATGGCTAAACCTTGTACCTTATAAGTGTTTAGCCATGCAACAGTTGATATTTCACCAAGGATATTTTGCTGCATAACTAAATACTTATAAGGTCCCAAAACTGAGACCTATTGGCTATGCCAATGCTTCTTGTCAATGCAGCACAATGAAACACGGCGTACATGAGACATGCACAGAGCACCAGATCCTGAGACTTGGGTGAGCAGCCCTGCCGGAGGAGACCTTTTTTTAAAATTGAGGAAGCGAGCCTTGGCCCTCAGCATTACTACCAGTTTCGAACCCTGGCATAATTTAGGATGGGAATTACTATGGAAAAACTTTTTGAATGGGGCCCGAACCGTAGTACCATAGTTTAACCCTTTGTCTTATTAGTTAAAGGTCCCATAAGAGTGATACCTTGTGGCCTTGGACAAAGTGTTAATAGTTTACCAAGAAAATGAGGGTTAGCATTAATAGGGCTCTTTCAGAGTCGGCTACAAGTTTTAAAGTGGGCAATGGCAAAGTTCGAATATGAGCCTTTGTCCTGTAGTTCCAACTAATCCGTAGGGTCTGGGCATTGTTTGGACAACATAAACTAAGGGATTGGTGCCTAGACTGATTCCGGACACCACTGCAGGATATGTTGGCCTATAGACCAGCTAGCTCACAGTGCCACTGTAAGTACCAGGGAGTGAACAGTTTCTGGCAACCACTGAAACAGACAACCCAGATTCCTCAGGAATCGTGGAAACAGTATAAAACCTTTCGCTTAGTCACTCATGCTCACTTGTTCTCAGAGAAATATACAGAGAATACATAGTGGGACGTTTTCAATAATATTTATTGAACCAATGTTATTATTGCATAAAATACGTGTGCTACATTGATTAGGAGACAGAAGCAAATAAAGGAGATTACAAGCACCAAAAGAGTAAACAGATACATTTCTAGGAACGATCCAACCCCATTACCTGATGAGAGAGAGTGAAGGACCCCGTCTTGGTCTCAAGTTGGACACCCCTCACGGAATGCCAGACCAGGGATTTCTCAGCATGCAGGGACCTTCAGTGTTAGCAGAAGGGTCTCCTCTACAAAACTATCGGGATGTCTGTTATTTACAATAACAAGCATTTGCAATGCAATAGGTCTCGCATTAGGAAAGTGTGAGCTATTCGAATTGTTAATTGATTTTTTTAAATTTATGTGTTTTAAAAAATTGATAAATTAATAGCATAGGCATTTATAATGCCAATAGCTTACACTTTTGTAAATGTGACAGGTATGTGGAGTGTATGTATGTTTTATAGAGTACAGTAAATGTGTGATGTATAATTATGTGGTACAGAGTGGCTTTATGTTGAGTGCATGTATGTTGTATTGGGTAGAGTGTAAATATGTGGAGTGTAATTTTGTGGTACAGAGTGTTATTATTGTGGTAGTACTTATGTTGTATTGAGTAGAGTCTAATAATGTGGCTTGTACGTGTGTGACACAGAGTGGTATTAGGGGTGTATTTAAGTTTTATTGAGTAGAGTGTAAATATGTGGTATGTAATTATGTGGCACTGAGTGTTAATATGTGGAGTGCATTTCTGTTGCATTTAGTGTAGTGTAATTATGTAGCATATAAATATGTTGCACTGAGTGGTATTGTGTGGTGTGTGTGTTGTATTTAGTAGTATATAATAATGTGGCGTGTAATTATGTGGCACTGAGTGTTATTTGGTGTGCATTGCGTGCAGTGGTATGATGTAGCATATAATTATGTGGCACTGTGTGGTATGATGTGGAGTGTATTTATGTTGCATTGAGTTGTGTGTAAACATGAGGTGTATAATTATGTGGCACTGAGTGGTATCATTTGTAGTTTATGTTAGATTGAGGCAGTGTAATTATGCATTATATCAGTATGTTGCATTGAGTGGTATTGTGTGGAGTGTATGTTGCATTCAGTATAGTAAATATGTGGTATGTAATTATGTGGTACTGAGTGGTATTTGGAGTGCATGTTGCATTGAGATCACTGTAATTATGTAGCATATAATTATGTGGAACTGCGTGTGAATATATGTAGTGTATTTATGTTGCATTGAGTAGAGTGTAAGTATGAGGCGTGTAATTGTATGGCACTGAGTGTTATGTGTTTTCAAACCGTTATGTACATAAGATGCTTATGTATGTATGCATGCATGTATGTATATTTGTATTTATAGTGTTATGCAGATATATATATATGTGTGTATGTACACCGCAGTGTGTGACTGCATAGTGTGAGACATTGCTGTGTGTGAGGCAGCGCAGTGTGTGTGAGTGTGAGGCAGCGCAGTGTGTGTGAGTGTGAGGCAGCGCAGTGTGTGTGAGTGTGAGGCAGCGCAGTGTGTGTATGAGGCAGCGCAGTGTGTGTATGAGGCAGCGCAGTGTGTGTGTGAGGCAGCGCAGTGTGTGTGTGAGGCAGCACAGTGTGTGTGTGAGGCAGCACAGTGTGTGTGTGTGAGGCAGCACAGTGTGTGTGTGAGGCAGCACAGTGTGTGTGTGAGGCAGCACAGTGTGTGTGTGTGAGGCAGCACAGTGTGTGTGTGTGAGGCAGCACAGTGTGTGTGTGTGTGAGGCAGCACAGTGTGTGTGTGTGTGAGGCAGCACAGTGTGTGTGTGTGAGGCAGCACAGTGTGTGTGTGTGTGAGGCAGCACAGTGTGTGTGTGTGAGGCAGCACAGTGTGTGTGTGTGAGGCAGCACAGTGTGTGTGTGTGTGAGGCAGCACAGTGTGTGTGTGTGAGGCAGCACAGTGTGTGTGTGTGAGGCAGCACAGTGTGTGTGTGTGAGGCAGCACAGTGTGTGTGTGTGAGGCAGCACAGTGTGTGTGTGAGGCAGCACAGTGTGTGTGTGTGAGGCAGCACAGTGTGTGTGTGTGAGGCAGCACAGTGTGTGTGTGTGAGGCAGCACAGTGTGTGTGTGTGAGGCAGCACAGTGTGTGTGTGTGTGAGGCAGCACAGTGTGTGTGTGTGAGGCAGCACAGTGTGTGTGTGTGAGGCAGCACAGTGTGTGTGTGTGAGGCAGCACAGTGTGTGTGTGAGGCAGCACAGTGTGTGTGTGAGGCAGCACAGTGTGTGTGTGAGACATTGCTGTGTGTGTGAGGCAGCACAGTGTGTGTGAGGCAGCACAGTGTGTGTGTGAGGCAGCACAGTGTGTGAGGCAGCGCAGTGTGTGTATGGTGTGTGTGAGGCAGCGCAGTGTGTGTATGGTGTGTGTGTGAGGCAGCGCAGTGTGTGTATGGTGTGTGTGTGAGGCAGCGCAGTGTGTGAGGCAGCGCAGTGTGTGTATGGTGTGTGTGTGAGGCAGCGCAGTGTGTGTGAGGCAGCGCAGTGTGTGTGTGTGAGGCAGCGCAGTGTGTGTGTGTGAGGCAGCGCAGTGTGTGTGTGAGGCAGCGCAGTGTGTGTGTGTGAGGCAGCGCAGTGTGTGTGTGAGGCAGCGCAGTGTGTGTGTGAGGCAGCGCAGTGTGTGTGAGGCAGCGCAGTGTGTGTGTGAGGCAGCGCAGTGTGTGTGTGAGGCAGCGCAGTGTGTGTGTGAGGCAGCGCAGTGTGGTGCGAGGCAGCGCAGTGTATGTGCGAGGCAGCGCAGTGTGTGTGTGTGAGGCAGGGCAGTGTATGATGCAGCACAGTGTGTGTGTGAGGCAGTGCAGTGTGTGTCTCACAGTGCAGTTTGTAACAGCGCAGTGTGTGTGTGAGGCAGGGCAGTGTGTGTGTGTGAGGCAGCGCAGTGTGTATGTGAGGCAGCGCAGTGTGTGTCCCACAGTGCAGTTTGTGTGTAACAGCGCAAATTTTACTGAACCTTTCCACATACAACGTCCTTCTGTGGTATCTGCATCTATGAACTGCATGATTTACTTATTTAGCAATTACTTTATAGTTTGGGCTTTTTTTCTAGCTACTTCTTCACAGCCATCTGTTTTACAAACGTGCTTCCAGATGTTTATGATATTTCTTCCTGCAGGTCAATTCTTTGCTTTTACTTTACTTTCACTACAATATATTTTTTTATTTACTTATTGTGCCCAATACTAAAAAGTGTTATTTAACATCGAAGGCAGAGCTCAGACATGATAATACATTAAACTTCATTGTTTGGGAACCCCTGCTTTGGCATGAAAAGCACAGTGGTGGAGGCAGAAAATGAACCATGGTGTCTGTTACAAGGAGGGGGGGGGGAGGGAGGGGGTTCTTTGAGTCAGTATGGCTCTCAGACAATACTGGGATGGCTACTGGCTTACATCAATTGTATGCCACCTATCTCCATGTAAAGACAAATGAAAGATCAATAAAAAGTAAAATGGTAAGAATTCTCTACACAGTTTAAAAAGGTATATTTTCCATAGAGTTCATAAGAGGTTTGACAACTCCTTAGCTTTCACTTCATGCAGTTTAGATCAGTAAACAGCCAACACTCCTTTCAGGCCAACGTGAAAGGCTATTCTTTCATCTAACCTGTGTTTGGATCACATCAGGTTTGCTGCCCAAATATTACCTTGGGCAGTGAACGCCGCTCGCGGAGTTTGCAGAATTTTCCACACTCCTCGTTACGCGGAGCTCGCAGAGTTACCAAAAACTCCTCTCAGCACAGTTTTTTCCTCGCTTGCATACGTCAAGTTGGCGACTGCGAATGGGGAAAATCAACCTCCCGTTGGGATTTTTTGTTGTTCGCGATCGTAAACATCAAAATGGCAAGCGCAAGCGTAAAAAATCAACCTGCAGGCGAGAGTTCTCAACGTGGGGCAGTCAGGTTTCTTATTGCGAGTGGTCGCGTATGCTCGCGACAGCCCGCTTTGAGAAACTGCCCGTTTCGTTGAGAAAGCTGCTGCTCGAGTAAAAATCTACTCGAGCGGCAGAAAAGCAAAGCAGGGACCGCTTGCGCTGTGCATGGCGTCGTTCGCAATGATTGCACGGTGCAGACAAGCATCCGGCACTGTGCAATCAACGCAAACTGCATTTATATATTGTACTCCGCCGCTTGCGGAGCTACGAGTAGTGCAGCAGAGTTTTGTTTTGCACTCATAGTGCAACTCCACCCAGGGTTACCAAATATACAGCTTGGCAACTGGGGAGACAATTTCCTTTAAGTGAAGCACTGAAATGCTGACCTTTGAAACCTGTTATTATTCAAGGTCTACCATCCAACTAGGTTTTGATCGATGGGCTGATAAAGGGACTTCTCATGTCTTGAAGAGCAATGAACAATTTGTTTTTTTGTTTGATATTGCACCCAACCAATATAGTTGAAATTGGTCTTTTCAGTATTTACAAGAGTAGCTTATTACTCAATCTGGTAGCACAAAGTCAGCGCGACTGAAATAAAAGTTAAGCACTATATCATTTCAAGCCAATTTCAGTAACTTCAGTATCAGTTTTCAAGACTCAGGGCTATATAGCAGGCTAAATGTCAACAGACCTTGACCTGCACCATTTGCAAGTTCCAGGTCTATCCAAAGCTGGCATCAGTCTAGCAGCTAGCTACACAACCTAAGACCTAATCTTTAGGCTCAAATTCTGGGGGCCCAAGGTTGAAGGTAAAAGTATCATTCTGAACTTTCCTGTTTGAGGGAATGCGCTTCCACTTCCCAGATCTGAGACTAGATGACAGCTCTATGGGATATGCAGGCATTATTACTTGATCTCTTCAGTGAGCACTGCCCAAACCTATATATGCCTTCATCAATCTAGTCTTTAACGCTATATGCAGGAGTCATTAGTAACTCTTCGAGGAATAGCATATTGTTGGCACTGAAACGCATAGCTGCCTGCCATGAGTGAACTTCTGCCAGTCCAGGACATTCAAGCGAACACACCAAGCATGGCGGGGGTATCAGAAGCAAAGGTATAATATGAACTTCAACTAAACTACATGTCCCAGCATGATTAGTGCTGGTGACTAAAAGTGATGCTGACAGAAGGGCCCTTTCATGATATGTGACCCGGTGACTGTAATGGCTATCTGAAGCCTATCTCGAACTTCCAAAACAAAACTATTTGAGGCATGTGCCATACAAAACACACTGCACTGAATGAGAAGAACAATAAACAATTATTGTACTAACTTTGCTTAATATTTATCATATTTAGGTAACCATCCTAGTTTCAAAGACATACACACACTCTAGGTTTACACATGAACTTATTTCTAAAGGTAAAACAATACACATTACTAGTCTTGTTGGGGAAGTTACCAAATAGAAATTACTCTATTTCATAGCCCACCAGTGGGACAGCAACATCAAGTCAATGTACATCTCCAGCTACTTGCTTTTATAGGTCATGAGTGATAGGTTTCAATATAGCAGTGATTGATGTACGTGCATAGTCAGGACTTTAGAAGGCTGACCCAGATTTCCTATAGCTCCTTTTGATTACAGAACCAGAACTATGTCTCATCTCACAAATTCCATTTGGAATCAACACGGAACTCTAGAGCAGAGGCCAGCATGGTGTACAAGAATGACCGCAACATGGCCTTAGGATGATATCTCAAACAGTACCAAGTAGGTCAGGTTCTTCAAGTTAGGAGATACCCATATGCTGCAGACAAAGTAAGAAGAACAAAAACACACCAGCTACACCGGCCCCTAATACAATACTTCATTCAAAGAACCAAATGGTGAATACAATGTTTCAATTTCAAGACACGGTGGTGCAGTGAATATTGGTGCAAAACAAATGTGCTCTGTGTTCCGTTTAGAGGTCATACACTCAAGCGATGAATCGTGATCAACAAGTTATCAACAACCTCAACCCTTGACAGCAAACTCTCAGCAATCATATAGGTCTAGGTTTATTAAGTCAATGGCATTTCGATCCCAATATAAATGGCAGGATTATCATCAGGACTCGGGGGAATACAACGAGATAGAGAATATGAATGGTATGGAGTGGGTCCCTGGTGATAAGCCTCAGGAACAGGGTGGCTGGTAATGGGTTGTGCTGGAAATACAGTGGATACCCATAAGTTGCTCCAATCAGCCCGCAGTGGGAAGCACAAATATGGTCTGGGTCTCAAGGTGGAATGCCAGATTCCTTCACTGGCTTAAATCAGACTAAAATGGAGATTCGCTGATAGTGCTGAACGGCAGCCTGAAGTCCTTTCAGGACAATTAGTTCTTAAAGGTGGGCGAGAGTTAGACAAATATACCAAAGTTTGAGATGTGCTTCTAGTTCCAACTTATTCCAAGATGCCTGCTCTTTGCAGGCAGGCACATAAAAAAAGCAGACTGTAATTTAGTAAATTTTACACAAAGACATTTATCCAACAGTCCTATCATCCAGGACAATACTGGTGCACTTAGCAGTTCTTCTCCCCATCTTCTGAATAGGTGTGGAATTGCCTGGCTGGCGGAAAGGGATTGATAAACGTTCTGCAGAAAGTACTATCACTTTAAAGAATTTTGGATGTCTTCTTGGGAGAGCATCTCTTTAACCACTACTCCTTACCCTTGCGTTACCAACCTCTACATTCACTTCATTTCTTCAGAAACACAATGGAGTAGCACACCAAATGATAAGTAAGGGCCCTGGCGGATAAAGACAGCATCAGCATTAAAAGGCTATATATAAGCAAAGAAGTTGTAAGCAGTTCATTTACCACAAATTATACACTTACAGTGCAATGCTTGCAAAAAGCATTCAGAGCAGCCATGTTGCTGCCCTATATGTGTCTGCCATTGGGAAATAAGAGTGTTGCAAACTAGACAGAGTCACTCACGAGAGTCAGTTTGAGATCACACTTTGATCAAGTAGAAAATAGAAAAGTAAGCACATCACCTGAAGGTAGGCGGTCACCAATGCAAGAACCTTCGTGAATACTTGGGGAGGAGAATTCAGGCCAAAGAACTGACTGAAGGAAGGATCAAGGCACAGCCTTCCTACATACAGCAGATTTCTTGGTCCAGCATAATGCACATCTATTGATGAAGAAAAGACAACTATTTTCCTCTCATGGAGATTGATAAACCTAGAACTTTAGAGAAGTTCACTGTGCCTCTGATGGGAAGATAGCCTTTCCTTCTCTCAAACTCGACTTCAAATTCCTAGAATACATAGCTCAAACGTCCAACAATGCATCCCATTGTAGAGAATCCAGACTTTCAAAACAGGTTTTTCCAGATATCTGATCCAAATAAAACCACCTAGCCCCGAGGACGAAACTAAAGTACAGTCCTTGTTTGTTCCATTACTTCGTCGGTCAGCAAACTGCCGGAGGGTATTCAGAATGATGTGTTGTACTTAAAGATTTTGTGTTGCAAAATACCGTAACATTTCCAGATTTTACGGATGAAAATTTAAGGGAAAAAAGGGGGTTAAAAACTAAGTGTAAGATTTTCAATAATCTTGCCTGCATGAATTTGACAGACACTGACTTCCTTCTGACAGACTCTCAAAAAACCAAAACACAATTGACACCTTGCAATGACTGCATCTTAAGTATACTCACAATTTTAAATAAAACATATAGAACGCATTGTGAATTTCTAATACATTTTTTATTATTTGGTAAATGCAATAAATTAATTTACGTACAAATACATCACAAGGAACACTAATACAACACCTCCTCAGATGTAGGTCAACTTTTTTTTAAACATTAGAGTAATATACAAAAGTACTAGCTAGCAAGTATGTTATTCCAAGCCTGGCAAAGGAAATTAAAATACGTTCCACTATTAAGTCTCTGCTATCAGTACCCCGCGTCCGCAGAGCTAAATGGGGTGGCAGAGCTTTCTCTAGCTTAGCACCGAAAATGTGGAACACTTTACCTGTGGAAATTAAGTCCCTTCCTACTATACAGTCCTTTAGAAAGGCCCTGAAGACTCGGCTATTTGCCAAAGCCTACTTGTAGTTTTGTTTTGCCCTCTTTTGAACTTTTTTTGATAGGCGCCTTGATGCCTTCGGGTTTTAGTTGCGCAATACAAGTTATTTTTCATTCATTCATTCAAAGTTCCGACTCATACAACTTAAAATCTTACATAGGGTATACTATACGAGGAGGATGCTCCACACAATACAGAGGGCACACCATCCGTACTGTCTTCGCGGGTGTGGGGAAGAGGGGACTTTTTTGCACACCATTTGGGATTGGCCTCGCATTCAGGAATTCTGGAGACAAGTCATGCGTAACATCTCGCAAGTTATGGAGGTCTCCCTGGTTCCGGAACCACGGAAATGCCTGCTCAACATATGGGGGCCCAACGACCTTTCCAGACACGGACAGCAATGGTCCACGATAGGTATGGTAATAGCCAAACGTGATATAGCACAGAGGTGGGGAGCGATAGATATTCCAACACTAACACAGTGGTGCGAAAACATGGACCGAGTCATGATAGTAGAGAGGACTGTATATACTAATAGAGCATGCCCGCGCAAATGGAACAAGATATGGACCCCATGGAACACATTCAGGGGGGACACATGTGAACCCCTGGATGAAGAGGACACCTTGACATCAGATGAAGAGGGGGAGGGTGACTAAGGCATGGGACAGGGGGGATCGAGGTAGGGATTCGAGGAACAAACGGGATGTATGTATGGAACAGGGAGGTGGGGGGGGGGTGGTATATATAAAGTAACAATTGATCATCGTGCAAAATGACCCCACCATGGCAGAATATAGTGATAGCAAACTAAGTGGTCTTTGAGCCACCTACACAAAACGAACGCTAGACGATCTAACCAGATTAGGGGTAATATGCTCGCTCTTGTGGAACTGATGACCGAATGTGGTAACTTTATGTTTATATGGTTTATTGTTATAAAATGAGACCCACACGAATCCATACTTCATTCACGGGCTAAATACACACAATTGTTTCATGCCGCCGCACCTCTGGGTTGGCGGCTAATGGGCTGTGTACTTTCAAACATACTGCTTATGAGAAGTAAGATGGCGGCCGGCCCCAGAGGTTGTAGGCCAGAAGCTGTGTATTGTATATTAATAATAAAAAAGGTCTAAAAAAAAAAAAAAAAAAAAAAAAATACAGTGTGTAGCCTGATGTTATTGAAGTTGTGGGTTTAACATAAAAAGTTGTGGAAAGTGGGGTGGTCTTTCATACTATGTTTTGTGATGGCATATTCTCCAAGCACTTCTCTTATTTGATTATGCTTCAGAATTTATAAGGCTGTTGGGTGTCAATGGTTGGACACCAGCTGATAGCACCCCAAATTATAGTTTTGTAGGGACTTGCACATTGGCGAAGTCTTCTATTCTGTTAAACTTCTAAAGAGGTGCAAGACATTGGATTATTATCACCTCAAGGAACAATCACAACCCTTGTCAGGGTGAACCCTCAAAGTCACTAAAGTAACCAGAGCTAAACCCCCTGGCAGCTATTGCACACAGGCTAAATGTATGGTAATGTGTAAAATATTTGTGCTCCCACTGCGCACTAGCCTTCAGGCTCCACGATGCAGACATCCAAGGCACAGCCTTCAACTGGTTCGATCCATCCTCTCAGTCAGAACACATAGAATAAGACTCCTGCCCTTCCTCTCCGAACAGTCTACATGGCACCCCTTGCAACCATTGTCCGAAATCACAGACTCAACATAGTCTCATACGCCGACAACAGCCAGCCCATCCTCTCACTCACCAAGGAACCAGACATCACCAGGTTCAATTTCCAAGAAGGGATGAAAGATGTTGCAACCTGGATGAGCAACAGCTGCCTGAAGCGCAATTCAGATTTTTATTTATTTATTTATTTTCAAAGTTTTATATAGCGCGAACAAGATCTTTGCAGATAACAGAGCGCTTCACATAGACGAGGGGTAGGAGGGAGGGTGGGTACATGAGGGAGCACAGAGAGTATAACAAATGGGAGGGAGTAAGAACAATCGGGTAAGGACGATAATACAGGTAAAACACATGTGCAAATGGATCAAACAGGAGTACAGATCGATGCATAGTCTTAAAAAATCAAAGGTAGTAGTTCAGGTGAATTTAGCCATGAGGATAGCTTTACCTTCTTTCTTAAAAAGGTAAGTGGAGGAGATGAGCCTGGTTTCAGGAGGGAGTGAGTTCCATATCCTAGGCGCCATTCCTGAGAAGGAGCGTTTGTAAGTTCTTTCCTTGCGGAATCTTCGAGGCTTCAGGAGAAGGTTTTCTGTGCTTCTGGTGGTTCTGGAGCCGCCGGAAATTGTCAGCTTCTGAGTGAGGTAGCCAGGTGAGTTCAGGTGAATAGCCTTGTGCGTTAAGCAAGCAATTTTCAGATGTATTCTGGCTTCAAAGGGCAACCAGTTCAGGGCCTTAAAGTCAGGGGAGATATGTGAGTGTTTTTTTGATCCAGTGATGAGTCTCGCTGCCGCGTTTAGTGAGGCTCTTAGGGGTGCAGTTGTAGTTAGGGGGAGACCACAAAGGGCGATGCTGCCGTAGTCTATGCTAGGGATGATTAGCGCTTGTACTGCAGTTTGGAAGTCTTTGGCTGGGAGGAAGGGTTTAAGTTTCCTCAAGGTATTTATTTGAAAGTTCGCTCCCTTGGTTGCCTTGGAGATAAGCTGCTGCATGTTGAGATTGGCGTCCAGTGTTATGCCTAAAGATTTAGCTGAATCCACGATGGTTGGTTGGAGGTTGAGTGCAGTTAGGTGTTTAAGCCAGGTTTGAGTGGTAGAGATTTTCGCGGGAGGTGAAATCAGAAGGAACTCAGTTTTCATAGCATTGAGTTTGAGGTGGTTATCGGCCAGCCAGGATTGGGTGCTTCTGATCGTTGAGTTCAGACGCATGATGTCTTTGGGGGATTCCAGTATGAGATATAGTTGAGTGTCATCGGCGTACATGTGAAAGTGTACATTGGATGCTTGTAGCAAGTTGGTGAGAGGTTCCATTACTAGGTTGAACAAAGTAGGGGATAGGCAGGATCCTTGAGGGACACCTAGCGATACAGGTACTGGGGAGGACATCAAGTTGTTGCTCTTGAATTTCTGAGACCTGTTGTGTAGAAAGGAGGTGAACCACTGAAGGACAGTCCCAGAAAGACCCATTCTTGTTTTTAAGAGTTCGAGTAAGTTCTCATGTTTCACAGTATCGAATGCTGAAGAGAGATCAAGAATAATGAGGAGGCAGGTATCATTGTGATCCAGAATTTGGAGGGCATCGTCAATTATGTGAGTCATAGCTGTTTCGGTACTGTGCCCTGCTCGGAAGCCTGATTGATGAGGGTTGAGGAGAGCGAACTGTTCTATGTGCTTTGTCAATTGTAGTTGGACGCATTTTTCCAACAATTTGGCGAGAGTGGGAATGTTGGTAATAGGACGGTAGTTGTTTAGATCAGTGGGGTCTGCTGTTGGTTTCTTTAGTAAAGGAGTAACTTGACCAACTTTGAGGGAGTCAGGGATGGTTCCTTGTTGCAGTGAGCTATTGATAATTTTAGTCCAGAGTGGGAGGAGCAGAGGGGTGAAGCCTTTTACAGCGTTAGCAGGAAGAGGGTCATTGAGGTGATTGGATGGTTTCAGGGTGCTGAGTAGACTGTCAATTTCTTCTTCAGAGTACGTGACAAAGGATGACCAAGTCGCATTATTTTTTGGTTCATTGGGTGTTGTGCAATGGTGTTTGGAGTAGAGGCTTGCGTCAATGAAGAGATCGCTCCTGATGCTGTCGGTTTTTTGTTTAAAGAAATCAGAGAAATCTTCACAGGAAGGTGTTTTGCTTATAGTGTCGACTGCTTGGGGTTTTTCCTTGGATTGAGATCGAATTAGTTCGAACAGTTTTCTCAGACGTTTTTTTGCTTGGTCGAGCTGGAGTCTGAAGAACTCTGACTTCGAGCGTTTTATTTTCCTGAAGTATGCGTTTCTCTTTTTCTTCAGAATTTTTTGGTGTAGTGCCGAGGGTACTGATCTCCAGGTGCGCTCTGCCATTCGCATGGCACGTCTGTCTTCATTAAGACTCCCGTCGTACCACGGGTTGAAGATCTTGGTGGAGTCTCTTTTCAGTTGCATCGGTGCAGCCTCATTGATTATTGAGGTCATAGCGTTGAGATAGTGGTCAGTTAGGCACTGAACGTCAGTAACGCCGGTAGGGGGAAGTAGGAGATTGCAGCTGTTAGGGGGTAGAGAGTTTGGATTGAGTTCCTTCAAGTCTCTTTTCCAAACTTTGGGCTTGGAGGATTGGGCTGGGATATGTTTAACTTTTTCATTGATGAAGAATGTGACAGTATGGTGATCTGACCAGTCACAGGGTTGGATTGAATCAAGTTGAATAGTGCCTTCTTTGGCGATTATGAGGTCGAGGATAGAGCCTTTGTCATGGGTCGGGCTGTTGCAAAATTGGGTGAGGTCAGAGGCATCAAGGTAATTCTTGAGGTCATTGACCACTGCGTCACTACCATCATTCCAGTGAAGATTGTAATCGCCCAGGTAAATTTGTGTGTTTTGCCTTCCTGAGTTGATTGAGATTGTGTCCATGAGTTGTTGGGAGAAGGTGAGGTTGTCCCCAGGTGGGTGGTAGATGATGTGTAGTGAGCAAATAGGTTTGTTTTCACTGAAGAGCTCAAGGCATATGTATTCACAGGAGGTAAGAGAGGGGGCGGAGACTTTATTAATTGAGCGGTCGCTCTTGTAGATGCATGCGATCCCACCGCCTGTCTTCCTGGGTCTATCAAGTCTAATGATGCAGTAGTTGGGGGGGGGGGGGGGGACTAGGATATCCATGATAGGAGTAGAAGATTCAGTTAGCCATGTTTCAGTTAGGATGGCTAGGTCAAGGTTCTGAGAGAGGATGAGGTCAGCGACCTCCGAGGAGTGTCTTTGGGCCGATCTACAGTTGAGAAGTGTGCATTTGAGTCTGGGGGTGTAGAGGTAGGAGGGGGGATCTAGGGCTAGGGGGACTTTTGTGAGGTTATTGGGGGCGGAGCCTCTGTTGTTATGTTTGGGGAGTCTGAGAGGGTTGGGGAGAATTGCAGGAATGGACAGGTGTGTGGTAGCTAAGGTGTTAAGGCCATATGTGCTGAGTAGGGTGTGTATGTCTAGGTCCGAAAGGGTCTTGATGGTGCGTCGAGGGCGGTTGGAGGTATTGCGAGAGGGGATAGAGGTCCACTGTGGGGAGTGAGTAGGGTGTGCGGGGACTAGGTTATTGGGTTGGGAAGTGGAGGTGGGAGGGGGGTGTCTGGGGTGTGTGAGGAGAAACTCTTTGAGGGCGTGTCTTCTTCCTGGGGGGTGTCTGGGGTGTGTGAGGAAAAACTCTTTGAGGGCGTGGAGTTCTTCTCTCAGTTGAAGTAGGGTGGTCATTATCGTGTCCAACGTAGGGTTGGGTAAGGGGGTGGGGGTGGGGGTTGAAGGAGAGCAAGTGTCTAGATTACTGGAGGGGGGGAGAGGGGTGGGGGGTGTTAGTGGAGTGGTTGTAGAGTTGGGAGTGTTAGTGAGTGGGTTGCTGTTTGGGTCGGTAGGGAGATAAGATAAAACAGAAGCCCTCATCCTCAGCTCCAACCCCTCTGCATGCAACACCACCTGGTGGCCCTCCACCCTCGGAACCCCCCCCCCACCAACCAAAAGGACCACACATGCACCCTCAGAATCATACTCTACTCCTCACTCACCACGAACCGCCAGATCAATGCTGTGTCCTCCACATGCTTCAACACCATCTGCATACTTCCCAAGTCCTTCAAATGCCCCCCCCCCCCCGACTCCAGGAAGACCATCACCCACGCACTCATCACCAACAGACTGGACTACAGAAACTGTGTCTATGCTGGAATAAACAAAAAACTCTTCTGCAAACTCCGGAAAGCCAGACTTATCCTTGCATCCCACAACATGACCACATCACCTGCGCGACCGCCATTGGCTCCCCGTCGAATGAAGACTAACCTTCAAACTGCTCACACACTCCTACAAAGGCGCCCATAACACTGGACCCCAATACCTCAACGAACAAATCTCCTTCTGCGCCCCCCACCCCGCCCAAGAGAAACCTCTGCTCTGCCGACCTAGCCCTAGCCACAGTCCCTCTCATCCACAGGACCAGAGCAGGTGGCAGATCCTTCTCCTACTTTGCAGCCAAGACCTGGAACTCCCGCTTCGCATCCGACAAAAGCCCGACACTGCACCAGTTCTGAAAGGACCTCAAGACCTGGCTTTTCAAATGAACAACGAAGTTGGCCACACTGGTGAGTAGTGCGCTCTAAAACTCCCGATTGATTGATTATGTAATTTAGCATCAAGAAAAAGAGCACTGCAGTAGTCGAGTATATGGAGAATGGCAGACTTCACAATCGGAAGATGGGAATTGGGAATTTTTATGGAGATTGAGAAGACTCATAGAATTCTAAAAATCCCAAAACAAGTGGAAGCTAGCTTCCTCACTGGAAAGAGACAAAATCTTGATCAAAATGGAATCCTAAGTTGCACACTGTTGTAGGTGTCATGGCTGGGGGGCACAGGTTCAGTGAAAAAGGTCGAGAGAGACCAGAAAAGGAGATCTCTGCCAAGGGATGAGCATTATCTCAGTTTTGACTACATCAATTTTGAGGGAATATCTAGAGATCAATTCAATGATGTGTGTCATGCATTCTTAAAGTACTTGGGGAGGATGACTTATCCTAGAATAAAATGTGGGTATCATCTGCGTAGCTAAAAGGGATGAAACTAAGGTATCGGATCACTTGAGACAATGGACACACAAAGATGTTAACCACATGGCTGCTGGCAGTTTTCCCGTCCTGTGCTGGAAATTGCCATTTTAGTGTCACCATGACGAGCTCAGCTCGTCATCAGCACACGACACCCGTGGGTGATGACGAGCTGAGCTTGTCATCAGCATCGAAAGGGTTAAAGAGCATGGGGCGCAGAGAAGACCCGTCAGGGACCCTCTGGTATATTGCAAATTATGGAAAACTGTTGCTAAATGTAAGGAGTTGGCGGTCTTCAGTTAAAGTCTTTACTGACCTACATACCTGTAGCTCAATTTGACTTGGGTATGAAGGGAAATCTCATTTAACCATCTGTGTTATTACTAAGGGTTTGAAAGCATTTTGAAGTGGCAGACTGAGTCTTTTTTGTTTCAATAACATGGTAGCTCAGAAGTGCAGATGGTGAAGCAAATCTTGGAAAATCAACAGGGTGGTTGGTGACTGTTCTCCTGAAACTATAGGTAATCCATGCAACCACACTGAAAATGAAAGAATAGCAAACAGCATGTGTATGGGCACTGCTTTGCTCATAGGCAAAGGTCGATTGGAAGAGGTATTTTGAGGTCTCACAGGAAGTTCAGGGAATCATCCTTTGGTCTGTGATGTGCAGAGATGTTATTTCTTTACTACGATCCCTCTGCATGAAGACCTACCCCCAAACTGCTTGTATGTCTCGTCTGAAGGAAGAAGACCCTGCCAGGCTAACCCGGATCATCTGATAAGGCTGGAAGAAAAAGTAGAGCGAATCTAGGGTGCCGTCGTCCAGTTCTTTGTGTACCAGGCACAACATTTTCTGATTAAAATGTTTCTTCTACTGATAGTAAACACCATTTTTAAGAGATAGTCTGATATAATCGATGTCGCTCAAGTTCAGTAAAAGACACACCACGTGGTTCTGGGTTCTCAGATGTATGCGAAGATAATTTCTTGGAAGCAGTGTATAAATGCCTTTGTAGTAGTTGGGTCTGGAGGAGATCAAGTAAGAAACTTCAGGGAGGATTGAATAAAGCTTGAGTAAAATGATGGAACACGTTCTGTGGGACTGCTTCGACTGAAGGGTGACAGCGACGTCATCATTTGCACTCCATTCTACAGGACTTCTGAAATGGCTATGTGGTCAGCCCCACAGAGACTGACAAAAGGTAGAGTGGGAGTCAAGCATCCAATGAGCCAAAAAGCAGGATCTTGGACTCGTGACTGTTGAACTAGAGCAAACTGAACTTCATATAGTGAAGGAAAACTTTCAAGCAGTTTGCCACAAGTTCTGAGCTCCAATATCCTGTCAGGTTTGGGATAAGACACCACACAAGAAAGTTTGAAAACATGCCTCATGGAGGAGATAACACGACAATGGATACTACAGTCATGGAGGGCAACAGCTTCCAGTTTATGGTCTGAAATATGCTGCTTCATCCACCGGAGGACTGATAGTTGCCTTCGAGGTCAGACAGCGCAGGGCCCTATTCAGGGTTAGTGGATGCAGAAGCCTGTCACGCAAGAACGGTTGTTTTGACTCCATCGTTTGCAGTTACAGTTCACACCTGTAATTGTGATCCCACATCTTTGTTTTTCCCCCTTTGTTGTCTTCCTCGGTCTCCCTTCTCCTGTTCCCTTGTACTGACCCATGTATTTCTTCTTGGATGGACAGAGAACTGGAGAAACGTCAAAAACACAGTAGCCAAGTCAAAATACCCATGTATTTATTTTTGGATGTACCTGGGTATTAACAGTTTTTTTAAACTTGTTCCAGTTCTCAGTTGATTTAGCTTACTGGCTTAGAAACCGGTTTCTGGCCTGGTTTCATTTCCAGTGGAGTACAGCGCTACATATCTTCGGTTCTCGGGCAAGTGATCATGTTTGCCTGGGGGCTAGTTACAGTGATGCTTCACCTAACACAGGGTAAGCAGTCTCAAATATTTCTATAGTACGAACCATTTATAAGAACCCTTCATACGTTATCTGATACTCTCCGTCTTCTATTTTCTTTCTTGACAGCGAGTCATATAGGGCCTCTAGAATGATCACTTTGCAACTTCGCAGTTGATATTAATGATAATATACCTACAGGAGCCTGGCTTAATGGGATGGGTGTGACTGCTCACAATGGACATAAATCAGGACTTAGATTTTAGTTACAAGTCAAGAAGGTGTATCCAAATGTTTGAGTAACGCCTTGTGACCAATGGCATTACAGATAGCTGAGAATAATCACAGCATGTTTTGACCTTGTCTTGCAAGCTTACCAGTTCTTTGTTTAGGTGTAAGATATTGCTTTCTACAGTATTTAATTTGTTTAAAAAACTTGTTGCATGAGCAGAGGTACAATAATGGAGCATGCTGCCTTTGCTTGGGTAATGGCTTCGGTCATCGGAGGGTTTTCCTCTGCAGAAGGAGTCTATACTTGTGGCAAGGCTAGAGAATGCCTTTCCTATTCCCATATTGTCTCACCTTTATATGATGTTATATGAGCTTGTATAGCGCGCAGCTGCCCCAGCCAAGGAACGTCCCGGCGCTTACTGTAAGAGGAGTGGACAGAGGAAGGGAACAGGAGGAAGGAAGGGAGAGGAGTTTAGCAGAAGAGATGAGTTTGTATAGCTTTCCTAAAGGACTGCAGGTCCTGTATCCCTCTGATAGAATCAGGGAGGTTGTTCCAAAGCTTTGCGGCCAAGTACTTGAAGGAGCGGCCGCCCATCCTGGATAGTTTGATGCGAGGTACTGTAGCCAGATTTTGACCTTCTGAGCGTAAAGTGCGTAGAGGGACGTAGTTAGACAGAAGGGGGCTGAGCATGGGTGGGGAAGCCATTTTTAGAATTTTAAATGCCAGGCACAGAGTTTTTAACTGAATTCGTTTCTCCATTCGGAGCCAGTGGAGTTTGGTGAGAGTACTGGTTACAGACACATGGCGGGGAATGCCTACCAATGCCCTGGCGGCAGCGTTCTGTACTCGTTGAAGTCCAGCTTTTTCAGCTACGTTAGTCCCTAGGAGAAGGGAGTTGGCATAATCCAATCTGGAGAGGATGGCTGCCTGTACTATCGTCTGACGGGTTTGGTTGTCGAAGAATCCAAGGATTCTGTGAGAAGTACATATATCCACTGTGGAGAAAGTAGATAATGATAATGGAAGCTTTTGGGGAAAAGCCAAATCTCCTGCTGTCCTTTTACCCAGTCTGATTTCTGAAGGTATTACAAGAGGTAGAGCTGATTTCTGAAGGTATTACAAGAGGTAGAGGTGTACACTGGAGACCAGCGAAAGGGTGCAGTATTGGGGACAGCCACATTTTGCAGGTTTAGCCGTTTGCTTGCCCCTTTGCTGCAATGTTGACCTTTGAGAGGATGGAGCAGTTGCAGATCTTGAAGACTCTAAAGAGCATACCTACGGAAGCCAAATTGTGCTAAATGAAACCAATAAGGGCTAGGTCTCTATGTCCAGGGCATGGATTGGCTTGAGAATATGGCTACCCTTAGAACCAGGCACTGCAATAAAATATGAACTAAACAGATATCCGACAAAGCGAAGGAGAATGAAAAAGGAAAGTACGTCATCCAGTTCTTTGTGAAGGCATGTTGATGACCATACCTGCATCCGACAGACACATATGAAGAAGAGCTTCATTTGGATGTTTGTTTCAGACAGATCTAGTGACCATGTCATACAAACAGTGCAAAAAGTACATAATTGATTTCTTTTCTCATTGTATCCAATTTGCTCGAAGACCATTCGTGGTGCTCCCCTGACAAACTCTGTTTTCATTGGAAAAGTAAATGCGGGTTACTTTAAACCACCAGAGTATCAGACTAGAATTGGTGTAGTGAAAATAAGTACTGGACAAGCAGAAGACTGACAAACAATAACAATACAATGGGTTGGTCATCTAAAGACAGCCCTAATAGTTGTGGCTACAGTCTAACAGCTTCCGAACACATAGTATGGCCGATCTGCTGGGAAATGGACATGGTCGTGGTGCACAAAACCAGTAATTCACACAACAAAGATCAGCAACTCACAAAATAGGTAACATGCGGGTAACCTGGATAGCAGATCGCAAGGACTGGAATCTGAATCACAGGATACTTAGTGACTTGAAAGGCTGATGATTTTAGGTCAGAAGTTTTACAAGTTCAAACCTTGGACTGTGGTGCTTTTACTCAAAAAGGCACCTTCTCACAGAAATGTTGTGGAGTAGCTGGGAAACATACTGAAGACAAATTGCGGGGAGAATGCGGGCCTGGCACAAACATTTGTGACCCGATCCTCCCTTTCCTTCATAAAACTGGTGAAAATATTGATGACACTCCAAGCCTGACAGAGAAAATTTGTTCGGGGGCAGCAGACAGGAGTAGGCAAGGTCTATATAGCCTTTGGATTACCAGATAGCTGGTCGTTATGTCTGCCAGAGCTTCGCAGTAGGGCAGTTGTGTGGATTTTAAAAGGGGCTATGGGGTGGGGGCTTGTCATATTAACTGCCCCAAGTATCTGGCACCATTTTCTAAAACACAATTGTGTGCATTTTCTATCAGATATATGGGAAACAGTTTTGACAAAGATATGCCCCTTCTGTTTTAAGAAGGTTCAATAATAATGCATTGTAGTTATATTAGGTTTTAAACCTTAGGTTTTAAAATGTTGGTTTTATTTCCTTAAAATATAAATAAACGTTTTCAGCATTAGTATCAGAACACAACAATCTTAAAGGCCTCCACCCATCTAAAAATACAAGTCAGAATGCAAAGCTGGTCCTGATAAAATGAATAACACTGGAAGTATTGATGACGCCTCACACACTGAAAAGGGAAACGATACTTTCAGCTACTAACCACTGTGTGAAATACAACAATCAGGAACTAACATGTTCTCGAAATGGCGTTTACACTTTCGGTAAAAGGCACACAGACTCAAGGGTACGAGGTTATGAAATAACTTACAAATAGCGCTTTTGCTCAACGCTACATACAGTTCTTAGCACATCTAGGGCGTCCTAAATGTATCAAATTTAATGTCAGCACCATTGTCATTACAACACAGAGATAAGGGATTGTGAGACTTATCAGAAACGATTGTGGGAGTGAACACACTAAATAAGATTGCTTGTGTTCACAGCAAACCAATACTTTCTAAAAAAAAAAATCTAAGAAATCCTAAGCAAATTCGAAAGAGCAAGAAGAACACAATCCATGGTAAGTCAAGCTGCTTAGTTACAAAAATCTTAAAAATAGAAAAACAAATAAAATCAAAGTTGTCACGAATGGAGCACATTTCTCCTTGGGAAACTATTAATAACGTTCTTCTCCGTTCCCAGGGTTATAATTAGGTGTGGCTCACAAGTGCTTTAGTTATCTGTTGCAAAGACATTGGTTAATAAGCATGTCCCTCTCACTGCGAGTGCTTGCGGTCTTATAGAGATTCATGTAGTGCACTGACCATCGCGAAAAAACATGTTCTGTCGTTTTCAAGCAGTTTTACATTGCATTGAACTGCAAACGTATGCAACACTTTGTACCCAGTTGAGGGTGCCGTAGCACATATTCAGGGAGGAAGCACCCTACACCATGAAGAACAAGTCCAGTTGGCAGTGTGTTACACATTTTGAGATCCTTTGCGAGAAGTGTTTTGGTGTTGTGGGCGAGTAACCAGAGAGGTAATATTATCTTGTTTCAGGGCACCACACCCTATGATAGGGGAGGAGGCGAGAGAGACAGGCGCGCAAATATATTTGTAATTAGTGGTTAGAATTTACTCCGCTGCGTCCATGTTATGTTTCTTGGTTTCTTTTATGCTAAAGGCAGGGATTTACCTGCATTGTCTCTGTATGTAGTCCAGTTGGGGGCAGGTGGAATAAAAACATAGGCTGCTATTCAACGCCAATCTATTCAGGAGGAGGAGGAGAATTGCACGAGTGTACACAAAAGAGGAGCAATCAGAGAAGACCTACTAATCCACATGGCAACATTTGCAAAGCAGAGATGCTTCCAAATTAATAAAATAATGTCAAAAAGTAAAAAATTGAAGTTGCTGAGAACAGCTGTAGCAATGCACCCTTTAAAAAAAAATAAAAATAGAGAATTCTACCTACAGCTGGTCAAATACACTTCCAGAGCTCGGAAAAATTGTGGAAATGCAATCAAGATCGGGAACCAGAGTAGAAACAATTAGAAATAAAAATAACTTTTGAAAGCGTCGAACGTCCCAATAAAGTTTTTTTTTTTTTTGCAAATCTTGATTGCTTATAAAATAAAAATATTTCATTAGGTGTGTATTTGTTTGATGTATGCTTGGCTCTGTATATCAGAGTATCGTTTTGAGGTTCAAATCGTAGAAATTGCTTTGACCGGGTCACCGGCTTCCAGCAGTGAATCAGTGGGGTTTCACAGATGTCAAAAGATGAAGACCCTTTGCTCTATTCAATTTAAGGGCATTCAGACTTTGGCCTGCCTTAATTCTGACGACTGACATTTCCGCATAAAAATAAATAAATAAATGGCAATCAACAAGGGGCAAATACGGACGTCCAGAGCACGTAGGTGTTTGTCCTGCAGTGAAATGTCTGAAGCAAACACAAGGATATGATAGGCGGAGTGCTGAAACTTTTCACTCACCCAAAGTCACAGATCTGGGTTGAATCAATCATCGTTCTTAAGCTCACTTCGCCACCCCAGTTCAGGCCCAGCTATATGCAAATCAGTCTTGACCCTGTGCCTCATGGGAACAGCCCAGCTCGAACGGTCAAGTCAGGTCTTCCCTGGATCGGAAACAAGCCTCCTGGGACCGGTTTCAGCATCACACCCCTCATCAGCCAGGCTAGCTTGAATCCAATGGCAAAGTGAACAAAGGTTTGTCCGGCGGTGAAATGTCTGCAGATTCACTTTAAGAAGTTAAAGAACAAGTAAACAAAATTTAAAAAAAACACTGATTGGTTCTACAGAGGAGGCGCCTCAACAGCTGTGGGTTGGATGCACCTTTTTAACGATCCCAACACAAGGTCCTATGAAGGAAGTACCACTCAAGTTAATATGAAGACCTGAACCTGGTCACCTAATGCATTACCCAGGGACCCCCTTCACTCTTTAGAGATATATTGGATCTAGACCAGCATTGGCCTAGACGGTTGTGAATTCTGAAAGAGGGTCACAAAGTATATCTGCAACGTACCTTTCGACGAGTCAACTGCCCTAAAAATGCAGTACTCTGCACTAGGTCTCAATATAGGATTTGGTATTCATAGTATACGGACTTGGCCCGAAGTTATTGAAGCTCTGTACCTTGCAAATGGAATACTTCTGACTTGAAAATCACTGCACAAACGTAGCAGCAGCAGTTTAAATCACTGAGGCATTCTAATTGTAAACCTTGGAAGGCCATGGGGATGCAGAAGGGATGACCAGAGGAAGGAGAAGCCGGTCAACAGGCAGCAAGAAGGCTGGGCAAGTGATGACCTTTTGCTTGCTCCTGCAGTGTTGTATAGACCGGGGGGGAGGGTGAGGTGAAGGGCGAGATCATTTAGTGGCATATGAGGAGATACCTGTCTGCCCTGTATGCATGCATTCCTTGCACAACGTTTTGAAAGGTAGGGTTGAAAGATTTGTTGTGAATGTGAGAGATATGGAACTTTTTTGCCAAGTAGCCTGGTTTATTTTAGTGGATGACCATGTATAGCTGATAAATGGTCATGGGGGAAGAGAATTTAAAAGGGATTATTATTCTGTGAATTGGACGAGAATTTAGCAGATAACAGTGTAGGACTATCTTGAAATCAGATAACAGTCTCAGGTTCTTGACAGGGCCCTATTTATAAAGCAAACTTGTTTCCTAGACAGCAGGAGGGGTCTTGGCCTTCATCTGGAATTTCAGAGTAGCAGAAATAAAAGAATATTTTCAGTAGCGAGAGCATCTTGTGAGGTGGAACTTTGGGAAATTTGTAAACATTCAGACCCCTAAAGCAGGGGAAAGCAACATTATATGCTTCTAGTTAGGTTTGCCTGCTGGAAAGTCAACAGTAGCCCTAAAATCAGAGCTAATGACGAAGAGGTTGCCTTAATGCTCCTCCAACTCTTCAGGTGAAGATGATGGTCACGGTACTAGAAAAAAAATACAAATCTGTGGACTTTCACTCATAGAAATAAATGTACTGCCCTTGCCATATAATCCACCATCTGCTGCATGTTTAAATAAATAATGTTTGTAGCTCAAAGGGAATACAAGTTATTCAAAATCGATGCACTTTGTGCACAATGCTGATGCTGCCTCTTTGCAAAAGCTCTACTGGCCACATTTATTGTAGTTAAGGAGGTGTCAATTTTGCTCTGATAATTAAACACCTCCGACTGACGAAAGGTCTTTTGCTTGCTTTAAAAAAAATCTTAAATACTCAAATAAAATTCAATTATGATAGCCTAAATGATTCAAAGCACACTTTATTCGATTTTAAAAAAATCATAAAAGGCACATACAATACATATACATTAAAATCGCAGTTAATTTATGTACAAAATCAGTGAAGGCCATAATTAAACTGTACTACATCTTGTTTGGCTCATAGAATTAAAGTCTATTAAAACGATACCATATTTACAATAAAATGTTCAGTGGTACACGTTTATTCCTAGTTCTAAAAGCTTCCGCTAGAAAGCTGGCAACGCTAAAAGTAATGTAAATATTGCCCAACATCTGGAGGTAGATTAATGCGGGTCTGACTTGAATAAAGCCAGCCTCCCTCAAAACAGGTAACAGGTGTCTTTTCCTAGCGGCAGTATAAAACCCATAGAACATCATAAAATGCATGGTATCTTGCTTTGAGAAATTATCACACTCACAGGGAGGGGCATCTTCTGAATTGTCCCATGATGGGTAGCAACCTAAAGAGAATTGAATCAGATTAAACCTGAATCTTACTAATAGGAATCTATGAAGAGGTCTTGTAACAAATTTCAGGTATGGTTCCAGGGAGGCAGTAGTGATTAACATAGAGTGTGCTCTTACAGATGGTTTCATTATTTCCTTCTCCTCTCTATTAAGACGGACTCTCTCTATAAAATGGACCTTGATCCACTTGACATCTTCTCTCCTGATATTAGATGGAGATAAAAAAGTTCCGGTCTACCTAGAGCAGAAAATGTGTTTTTTAAATACTTCAGCCAAGGTATTTTCAAGGCATGGTCCAAAAAAGTGACATCCTCCAGAATAAGATGGTTCAAAGTTAACTCTGGATTTAGCCATGTCTTTGCCCAGAACAAGAGGGGTGCCAGGTTCAACTTGTCTGCAATGTAAGCAAACCCACTTCCTCGTGGATGGAAAAGGTAGGGGTCGATTTGGGGACTGAGAGCAGTTGTCTAATTATCCCATTTCTGCCCTTTGGATTTTGTCTTGGGTAGCGTAGCCCCACAAGGCGGCCCCATAGGTGGCAATGGGAATACACTTGGTGTTATAAACCTTCAAAAGCCCTTCCATCGGCCTAGCCCCCAGCCTTTTTGTAAAACCCAACAGTGCAGATGTCGAGCGCGCCAAGGTTAAACTCTTCACCTTTATCTGGGGGGCCCAGGACCCCCTTTCGTCAAAGAGGACCCCCAGGTAAAGGAAGACCGGGACCTTTGAAACCACCTCGCCCTTACATATGAAGGTTTTAGATCTAAACTTTCCTCTCTGTTTACCCACTATCATAGAATGAGATTTTTTAGCATTTACTTTCAGGTCAAGGTTTTCCATGAAGGAACCAAAACGATCCAATAATGTCTGTAGACCGATACCTGTGCGGGCAATCAGTACGACATCGTCCGCGTATAGGAGGGCCGGAACCTGCAGTCCTCCCAAACGCGGAGCGTCTACCCCCCCCCTCCTCTAGATGTTTTCCCAACCCATTTATGTAAATGGTGAAAAGGAGGGGGGCCAGGATGCACCCTTGGCGGACCCCTTTCTCCGACCTAAAAGTGTCCGTACACCTCCCCTCATTTGTGACCCTAAACTTGGCGAATAGCTCCTGATGTAAAGAGGCCATGAAAGTGATCAGGGAAGGATCTATCCCCATCTCAAGAAGGATTGACCACAATTTGGACCTATTTACCTAAATGATTCATTTGCGGCCATGAAAATGTTTTGTTTCACTATTAACAGAAATTAATGATGTGATCATGGATACTTTCCTCAAACTAGCAGTTATTTCAAGAGGGCCCTCTGGAAGTATCCCAACCATGTTTCATCTCTTTTTAATGCCAATTGTGTTGAACTGTAAAGTGTCTCCAACTGAGCCACATACCGGATAGACAAAAAAAATGTACTATACTTATCTCAAGGCTTTTAATTTTGTTTCAATGGAAAATATAATTGCAACGTCCCATAGTCGACACACAGGGTAAACCAGAAACTGAAGACCAGTTTTAAAAAATAACTGGAATATTTTGAATGAATAGGACAAGCTTGTTATAGAAAAGATATTTATACATAAAAACGTGCTTTCTGCCGAATGTAACATTATATGTACATTTTATTTTGGGAGGTAGAAAACACAAGGTAATTTAAATTATATACTGGGCATCCAGGCAAGAAGAAATTGTTGACGAATAACATTTTAAAATGGATCTGGCGATTCTATATTATTTTCTTATTTTTAAAATTCTATTTATTATTTTCAATAATTACATTAACTGTACCATATTGGCCAAAGGGATTCCTCACCACTACATGAGTTCCAGTTAACATTCAACACACTGATTGGGCATTACAATTTACAAACCACTTTGTACCCAAATATGTTCAATGGATCCTATGCACATTTAGCCAATCAAAGATACAAACAGAGCTCTATATACCTCTTGGGGCTAACACTTCCAGCATATCCATAGACCTTCCTTTACCAATCAGGGTGGTCTGTTATTTAAAGGGGACAATACTTTGGCCATTTCAGCCCACTCCCCCAGGTATTCATTTAGCTTGTCATCCCTTCTCGTCAGCTTAATGTACTGCTCATTGGCCAAGGTCAATACCTGTAAATCTTTTGACTATTTCTCAAATTCAAATGTCCTGGTGCTGCCCAATGAAATGCTATACGTCTTTAGGGAACCCTGTTCCAAAGCCACATACACAGTCTTATTTCAAGACCGTTCTTGGCAGGAAGCATACATAGTAAGTACTTTTTAACCGATACATAGAGCTCCACCCCTTTAAGCTTTCCTTCTTAAGAAACCAAAGTATGTTTAGGTCTCTCTTACAGAGAGCTTTAAGCTCTCTGTTGTTGAAGAACTATTGGGGAGAAATCCAATACTTGCAGTCCGTTTTTGGTCAACTCACTGCTTACCAATGGGTGACTTCTTGGCAATCTCATTTGCCTGCCTCTTCTTCGATGGATTTCCTTCCCCTTCTGGGTCCATCCACTGGAGCATAGTTCTTTATTGTGTTACTGACTGGATGAGCTGTATTCTTCCACCACCAATACCAGGTCAGTACTCTTATTTACGTCTCAGCACTCCACAGAAGGCATTTTTCCCTTACTCTTTCCCCAGCCGCTTGTTATTTTTGCCAATAGAAACAAGCGATTCTCAAAGTCAATAGCTCACACGGTTCACCTTTAAAAGAAGACAGCTATTAGCTTTACCAGTTGTTTTTATCAGTGCATGTGAGCCTCTGCATTTTGCAACACTGCAGTGAGCACTCTTCTCGGTTTACAATCTGACCTGTTTTCAGCTCATTGAGTTACACCGCTGGGCTGCTTGCTGTGAAGCAACCCATTGAGTAACACAGCACCGGCTGACAGTGAATGAATGTTAGTTAGCTTACACACTAACTCTTGTTAATACAATGTGAACGTTGGTGAGCTGTTAATTAGTACCGCTAATATTAGGGTCATGGTTTGCTTTATTTGTGAACAATGGTGTCTCTTTGCGATGGGTGTTTGTCAGCACCTCACTGGAAGTCCATGCTCGAGTTGCAAGTGTTGTTTTATTGGTTTTAACTGGGTGCAATGCCTGAGCTATAAATTGAATGCATGCCTGCCTTGCCACTGTGCTTGTATAGTGAGGTTCACAAGGAAGTGTGCATGGATTAAGTCATTACTTAAAATACCGTACATTCAGTTGTTTCTTTGAAGCTTGGTATCTGGTGCGTGGTCTTGCCACATGGTGTTAATGTGTGTGAAACTGTTTGGGCACACTATTGGAACCAGCTTAGGGCTCGTCTGATTAGACTCTGCGCTTCTTGCTGGGTACAGATAGCAAGCAACATATGTGCCACTGCAGGGCACTATTATGAGTGCAGCAGCATTTATCAGATCTGTGACCCAGGAGACACACATGTGATAGGCCGATAGGTTTCGTTTTTAGGAGCATTTCATGCAGGCACATCCGAAGCATTGAAGGGAGAGTGAAGTAGTGCCTTTACACCTTCACCACATGTGCCTCCTGGTCTAGCTGTGTGTTCGGAAATGCTTATGTTCTGTGCTGTGAAGTGGCCAGCCGGTGTCACTTCTGACTCATACCCACTAGGAACAGTAATAAATCACACGTGGAATTATACTGCCGTGTTTTGGCGATCACAGCAGGCAGTGGTCCTGCAGCACGGTTTTCAAGCACAGCATAATTCGGTATCTTTTGTGAAGTAAAATAACCTGTGTTGCCTCTCAGTTTTTAAAATGAGGTTCTAAAAGTCATGTAGCTTGGGTCTTATGTACCTTGTGGAAGTGTGCTTTATAACGATTATATAAGGAGCAGGCCGCATGCCGACTTGCTAGAACTGTATATTATGGCAACAATCAGATTAATGTTTTACTAACTGTAGCGGTCATGGCTCTCTGAACGTTATCTTCAGATTCTGTGAATTGTGCATTTTGATGTAGTGGCTCACGTGTATGCAGCTTTATCTTCAACACGTTCCGTGCTCGTGACGGCAACGACCGTCGCGAGCGCTACCTCGCTGGTGCTGCACGCGTCGATTGGCCGACGCAGCCCAGCCCACTGATTAAAACTCCTGCACCGTGGCTGAATTCGCGCCGCGGTTAAGGAGTTAAGTATTGAGTTTACTTTCCAGAAGAATTATCTTTATCAACTATGAAAAGACTACAGTGGATTCAGAACTAGGATGCCAGACTACTACATGTAAAGCCACGAGTCCACATCTCCCCTGCCTTAAGGGCCCTACATTGGTTACCGGTTGCCAGAAGATCAACATTCAGGAGGCTTTGTATCACCCAAAAGGTAATACAAGGAACAAGATCACTTTTCATCAGAAATAAAATCACCCCAAATACAGTTAACAAGGGATCCTCCGTCCCGGATTGGCACCTTGCCTCAAAATCCTACCATACAAGAAAAAAAAAACATTTCACCCTATACCTCTCTCAATATATTGTCTACCTTCACTCTCTGACTGACCCCAAACCTCATTCTACCACCATGATCTCCAAAATAACCATTTCTAGACTCCTCCTTCCTCTATCCCCCCCCCTTGGATCCCCCCAAACCTCAATGTAATACTATGATCTCCCAAACAATCCTTCCAAATTCTTCCCTCACTTATCCTTTCTTTGACTCATCCCAAAACTAATTTTACTACTATGGTCTCCCTAATCCATTTCTAGAAATGTTTCCTTCCTCCATCTTTCCTTATACTCATCTTACTACTATGACCTCCCACAAAGCACTTTCTAGAATGTTCCCTCTTCTATCCCTCCATTATCTTTTTCAATACAACTAACAGACTCACACGTCCCCCGCTTAAATTAATTCAAGTGCCGCTATACTAATCCACAACTTATCCTTTTTGGGTTCCAGAGTAGAGTGGTACACGCCTCGTCAGGGGTAGAGAATGCTATATAAATACAATTACAATACCATGATAAAAGATGGACTTCACCTCTGCAGTAATACGTATTTGAATACAGCTTTCAGAAAACAAAAATTCCTATGAATTTCTTTTGTGATAACAGCAGCACAACTAGGTTGTGCTGCACAACTTTAAATTCCTGCATGGTTTTATGTAGACATGATTATTATTCTTTTTATTTTTACGGGTGACATTCTATTTTGTTTCATCATCTTAGATAACTACCCTTGTTTGAATACACTTTACATTTGTATTTTTAGATTCAGTGTTACGGTGTAAATGTGTTTAGACGGTGTTAAGGTCGAGGGCTGTCATCGGAGACACCAGTGCGCATGTCTCATTGAAAAGGTATATCTCACCTCTCCACAGTGTAAATAGCAGCAGTCAGCCGATGCTAGCTCCAGGCACACAAGCACTTTTATTGCCAAAGGAAAGTATGGCTATTTGTTCATGACGGTAAACTTTTAAGCAGAAAGGCATACGCAAATTGGAGGGCATTATTCGGAAGTACAATGAGAGGCGAGTGCGTCTCTTGTGAAAGACAGTCAGACTGCAGCTTCCCACCAACTAACATACAATGTTCTTAAGCATAAAGCCTAAACCAAGATCGTACTGATAAAAAGAGTATATTGGTACAACCTTTCAAAACCAAAGCAAACAAATAACCAGAGTAAACCTTTTTTTTGAGAAAGAGAAAAAAAAATAGAGAGAAAAGAAAGAAAAGAAAGAGAAAGAGAAAGAAAGAGAGAAAGAGAAAATGAAGGAGAAAGAGAGAAAGAGAAAACGAAGGAGAACGAGAAAAAGTAGAAAGAGAGAAAAAGTAGAAAGAGAAACAGGAGGAGAAAGAGAGACGAAAGAAGAAGAGAAAAGAAGAACGAGAAAGAGAACGCATCTTGGTACTTCAACCAGAGTCTTTAGTATGCATTTTAAAAAAATATAATTGCTCCCATGAAGCAAGTTATTCCAGAAGGGAGGCAACTTTGACAGAATAGCTATATGTAGGGCTTGAACGCTTGGATAATGTCATGTGCACACCAAGCATAAACTATTTAATAACCATATTCTTTTATAGTTCACGCTACTTCCCTGTTGGGTCAACAATAGATCATGCATGGTATATAGGTGTGTTTCCCTGACCAGAGTGTCTGGCTGCATGTGTACCTGGTAATCGGACATATATTGTTGGCCCTGTCATCACAGTTATCTAGCCTTTATGTAGAGGCCTAGGCCTGTCCTCGACTCTTCGAAGTCCGGGACCCTTCCTGCGGGGTGCACAAAGCGTATCCTCATAGTGGACAAGATCTACTGTCCCTGTCCTGCAAGTAGAATCAGTGGTGGCAGTATGCCACGTTTAAGGACGGGTAGTGTGAACAGACCTTTTTATCATGGTCAGTAGGTGGTATAATAGCCCTCTCGTATAAAGTCCCGCTGTAATGTGATTGCTCAAAACCTTGTGCTGACATTTTGTGTGCATGTCCAGTGCAGGCGCATATGAAGGTTGAGTGGAGCATGTGTGTAGTAGTAGGATTTTGCATATGTGTAGACATCTGAAAATTGAAGTCAGTGGTATCCCATCGGAATGCCGCTGGGTTCGCATGTCACAAGACATGAGGATAAGGACAGCTTCCTCAGGCAGAAAAAGTGCATTGCTTGCATTCCTGTGACTGGAGATCCAGGGACTACAGTAAGGAGAATGGAGACAGGACTACCTTCAGAAATTGTATGAAAGCTTTGTTCTATAAATTTGTTCTGAAAAACCTCATGCTTCACTGTGCTCATGTTTTGGGCGCTCCAGTATTTAGACAACATCAGTGCTACCTGCTGTGAGAAGTATCACTTTACACAAAGCCTGTGTCAGGAGAGAAGCATGAGAAGGAAACCTGAAAGAGAACCACCCCAAACCGGTTCTGAAGTGGTGAGACAGTAGATCCACATCATCCGTCTAGAAAGTGTGTACAAAACTGAGACCCAAACCATCCCACTAGTTCTTGTTCCAAGTTCTTGATGAGCAAGGAAGGGAGTGGTCCCCATAGTACTCAAAACACTGCTGTATGATCTGGGCTGGAGTTTTCCTGACAGCCAGTCTACCAGAGGTAAGGGGACATCACCTAAAGTCTGTATTGTCAGTTAGAGGAGCAGAGTTCTTCCTAGCGCCTAGCTGCCTGATTGCATGCTGTGAGGGGGAAGGAATCTGCCAGGACCTGCAAGAGGACAGACTGTCAAGGATGAGAAGTCCAACATCTCCCTGGTCTGAGAAATGCCAAGCAAAAGCAGACTACCTAGGAACGAAGCCAGGAGTGACTCGTGCTGCAGAGGGTCTCGAAGTCTCTTCATGGTTTCAGAGGAGTAACACTAAAGTCTACATATTTCCAGTGTTGAGCCCAGGTGGTCCTACAACTGCCTTGGTGTACCAACAGACCCAGTTGGGGCAGCAACTGCTCTGGTGTACTCACAGTCTATGACAGAACTGCAACAGCCATAACAAATGCAAGCAAGATGATGCCAGGGCCCCCCAACCGATACAAGAGGAACCTGGTGGCTGTGCTCCTAATAGACGCGAGCCATGCCCTGTTTCCCTGTCAGCAAAACACACAAGATGATGGACGGAATGTTATGTTATTTTAAAAATGCTTATAAAGTGCATGGCTACCCCAGTGACGGGGCGTCCCAGCCCTTGCAGACAACTTGAAAGTAAGACGGACTTTGAACCAGGGGGGAGACGTGTAACGCCACTAGGAGCACTAGATAGAAGGGAACAACCAGGTTTTAATGAGTTTTCTAAATGACAGGTAGTTATTTGTAGCATGTGCCTCCGCGGGGATCGAGTTCCACAGTTTCGGAGCCAAATACCTGAAGGAGCGGCCACCAGCTCTGCTCCTTTGGATTTTGATGGTACAGGCAAGATGAAGGTCCGCCGAGCGGAGGGCACGTGAGGGGACATAGGACGAACACAGACCTTGTAAAACTCGGGGGCCAGAGCCGTGAAGGATTTTATGCATTAGGCAGAGGGACTTAAATTGAATACGTTGTGTGACTGGAAGCCAGTGTAGACGCCGTAGAATATGGGACGTGTGACAGTATTTTGGTAGGGCAAACAAAATGCGGGCAGCTGCATTTTGGGCTCTTTGGAGTCTGTTGATGGCTGTTCGATTAGAGCCCAGCATTAAGACAATGCAATAGTCTATATGCGATAAAACAAGGGCTTGGACAATTGTCTGGCGTACAGGTGGTTCAAAGAAGCCCAAAATTGGTTTGAGCGACCGCAGGCGACCAAAACACACGCCCGCCACTCTTTTAGCATGCGATTCTAGGGAAAGAGAGTCGTCCATAAGCACGCCCAAGTTTTTTACTTCCTTCTTAGGGATGGGAGGTGGACCTAACGTAGAGGGCCATCAGTGATCATCCCACTTGTTTGTTTCCCTGCCAATCAGGAGTACCTCAGTTTTTGATGAATTTAACTGCAGGCAATTCTTGGTCATCCATCTAGAGATGGCCAGAATATCGTCTTGAAATTTGGCTTGGTCCGTATCCGTGTCCTTCGAAAAGGAGAAGATAAGCTGCGTGTCGTCCGCGTATGATATTAATTGGATCTTACGTTCTCTGGCCAACACTGCCAGAGGGCGGACGTACACGTTAAACAACGTAGGGCTGAGCGCCGACCCTTGCGGGACACCGCAACTCAGCGGAAGCCTGCTGGATAAGTATGGTGGAGCATGGACCTGGAAGGAACGGTCAGATAGAAAAGACGCAAACCAGTCCAGGGCACCATCTCGGACTCCGATCTCCCATAGTCTTCTAAGTAGAATCCCATGGGAGACCGTGTCGAACGCCGCACTCAAATCCAGCAGGATTAGAGCCGACGTGCCACCCAGATCTTGTGTTGCCCTTAGCTGTTCAGTGACGGCCAGCAGGGCGGATTCCGTGCTGTGGTTAGGCCGGAATCCGTTTTGTGAGTCATCTAGAATCCCATTGCTCTCCAAGTAATTGGTCAAGATGTCATTAACATGCGTTTCTGCCACCTTGGCCAAATAAGGTAGCAGGGAAATCGGTCTAAAACTTTCAGGCCTGGAAGAATCCAAGGTGGGCTTTTTTAGTAAAGGGACAACCTTGGCGTGTTTCCATGATTTAGGGACGGTGGAAGACTGAAAAGATCTATTAATCAGCTCCCGACCCTCTGCCAAGATGGAATCCTGGAACAGTTTGAACATTTCAGGTTTAACGGGGTCTTCCGGCGACACAGACTTGACTTTAACAGCCAGAAGTTTCATATTAGCCTGTGTGATGGAAGGGAGGGAGTGAAGAGAGTAGGGCAGTTCCGAAGAGTCTGGGGATTGGTGAGGGGTCGAGACAGACCCATCAGACCCAAAAGAGTTATAAATCCCTTGGACTTTACTTACGAAAAAGCAAGCAATCTCTTCACATTGCAAGTCAGATGTTATCGTGCAATTGGGATCCTCTGGTGGTTTAGTCAAGTCCTTCACTAAAGAGAAGATGGTTTTAGATCGATTTGTGCTCACACTGATCTGGTCCGTAAAATAGGTAGCTTTAACTTTCTTTATAAGTTTATGGTAAGCTTTGGTAGCGGATCTGAAGGTGGCTTTCGCCTGGGGGTCATACGATCGTCTCCAGATGCGCTCTAGTAACTTACATTGCTTTTTCTGTTCGGCCAGTGCCACAGTGTACCAAGGGTGAGAATGCTCGCGCTTGGGCCTGGACAGTTTCTTGGGGATGAGGTAGTCAAGTGATGTATTGACCCATTCTCTGTATGCTGTATCAGCTGCCTCCAGATCCTCTGGCTAGTCTGGGCGGGAGTTTTTCAGTCTGGTCTTGAATATGGCACCATCTAGTTTGTGCCATGATCGCCTCCAACGCGGTGGGGGAGGCTGTTTCCTGGAACCAGCTGAGATTTTAATATAAATTTGAACCAGGAAATGGTCCGACCAGCTGAGGGGGCAGGGAGTGGAGGCCGATATTTCGGAAATGTTCGAAAATACCGGGTCAAGTAGATGGCCTGCCAAGTGGGATGGGCCTTTGACTAGCTGAATAAGTTGGCAAGCCTCCAGATCGCCCAGAAGGTCTCGTACAGCAGGGGAGTCACAACACTCCAGATGGAGATTCAGGTCCCCCAGTATACTGAAATTAGCAGACTGTAGCGTTAACGTAGAAATAGTAGAGACCAGCGATTCCTGAAAGGTGCTTGCAGGGCCGGGGGGGGGGCCATAGATCAGGAGCCCTGTAAAGGTAAAGGTATCCGAGACCCTGATCTTAAAAAGGACGCATTCACAGCCTACTATGGTAATGGGAGAAAGAGAGCAGGAATAGGTGGATTTGAAGATCACGGCTAATCCACCCCCTCTTTTCTTGGGTCTGTTCTGGGTAAGTGCCAAATAGCCAGAAGGTAGGGTCAGGGTCAAGATGGCAGACGAATCATTTGTTAGCCACGTTTCTGTTAAGAATAGCAGATCAAGGGATTGATCTACCAAAAGGTCATGACATCTTCATGATGCCTAACTAGAGGTCGGCAGTTCAGGCTCAGTATATTTAATTTCATAGACTTTACAGGCGGTAAAGGCAGAGGGACTTCGGTAGTAATAAAACCACAATGATGGCATCGTAGGCAGTGCGAGCCAGGGTGTAGCAGATGGACCGCACACGGCACCTCACATCGGAGAGCGAGTAACTCTTCCCCGGTAAAAGTGGCCATGTGACATAGATCTCAACCAGGTGGTCGGGCAATGGTGCACAATGGCAAAACATTCACCCCCAGTCACAGAACTGGGTTTAATCCATTTTATTATTTTGCTCACCAAGGCACCTCAGTTCAGACATGGGCATATGCAAATCAGTCTTGACCCTGTGCCTATTGGTAACAGTCCAGCCCGAACTGCCAAGCCATATCTTCCCTGGACCGGAATCAGGGAAGATATGGCTAAGCAGATTAGAGTAAACAGATGTCTGCAGAGATCAACCAATACCCTTGGCATGCCCCTGGTATCAGCAGAGTTCTTTTTTAAATCGATTATTCACTTTGCAGCACTTCTACTATGGCATGCCATTTTTAGTAACTGATGCATTACATACTTCTAATTTAATACATTGAGTTGTATGAATACACGCAATAGGTAGCTAACCGAATAGTTTCAATTCACACAGGTTTTTTTAAATCTCTTTTTTAAATTTTATATTTGCTGATATCTATTTTCGGACAGCAATAGCACAGAAATATAAGTAATTCCCTCAGGCAATCGAAAGCACTGAATGCCATTCCAACTTTGATTGTAAAAGGAGGCTTAGAAATTAAAATGTAGCCATTTTGAGTCACTGTAAAATTTAAGGCAAGGGAAGCAAAGGAATTTGCCCAAGATCACACACTTTCATTGTGGAGGTCTGGAATAAAAGTCTGTGCTACTGGTTCTTTAGAGTGGTTTTCTACCTCGGTGCACCAGATGATATTTGGTTAGGTTACTAATGGAATTAGGAAAGTTATATGTTTAATGTAATGCTCTAATGAACACTCGTAACATGAAATTCCTAAATGAAAGAACACGTTGAGACTGGGTGGTCAAATATGCACATTATGCATTTGAGTCTCCTCAAGGACACTCAACATCCTGTGATTCTGGGCAAATCACTTAATGTCCCTGTGCCCAACAATAATGAATGTCTTCTTGCCCGTGTAACGCAGTGGTTATCATGTAAAGTGGTCTGATACCCGATACTTTGGGTCAAGTTAGCATTATATAAAACTCTGAAAAGAAAAAACAAGCATTGGCATATTCAATTGGTCTCACCTTTCAGACCTTATAAGTGTTTAGCCATGCAACAGTTGATGTTGTTGCACCAAGGAGGTTCTGCTGCATAACTAAATACTTATAAAGGTCCCAAAAGCAAGACCTATTGGCTATGCCAATGCTTGTTTAAGTTCGAATACAATCCAAGAGCAGGGATGCCAAGGCAAAGTTAAAAACCAGCAACAATATGGATGCTGGGAGTTCGGTGCCCACAGATGCATTGCTAAGAGCTAAACTACACGCCTGAGACAAAGACATTGGCTTAAAAATCTAGAACTTTCTGAAGAGGTCTCAGAGCATGGGGCCTCTTCACAGCTGCATGAAAGACTGCAACTTCCAGACTGTATCGGGTTGTTAAATGAAAGTCCAGAACTGGCAACCCTGTACCCGTCGAGGTCAAATCTCCAGTATTTGAAAAAGCATACTTGATAGTGGTGTCATTATGAAGAAAGATAAAAGATACATTCTGTTGGACACAGCGTGAAGGGGAAGTTTCCAGCGCCTAGGGCAAACTCTTCTTTGCAAACAAATATAATATCCAGGATAGCCGCGCTACGGTTCAATAAAAAGGTGCGATATTTGCCTAAGAAACGACAGGGAAACAAGAAGAAACGTTACACCCTCTGACTGCGCAGCTGGCTGACAGGAAGGAAACTGTTCTGTCACATGTACATTTATGAAACGCGATTACAGTACTGGGTTTCCTGGCATTAGAGCCTAAAAACAGAATCACAAGAACTATACTGAATGGAAAAGCATCCATATAGAAATGTACAGGCTGCCATTTAGATGCCTCCAGCCTTTTTTAACGACGCACCAGGGTGAAGCAGTCAAATTCTAGAAAGAAGTAACCCTCATCAGGCTAGGATGACCAAGTTATCTCCACTTCCCTTACAAATGTATGAATTCAAAATGTGAAGCGACTCAGGGGCCACGTGTAGCAATTTAACAGATCATCAAAGCAAATAAAATAACCAAATGTCTATGCACATCTTATTTGCTCTTATGCACTGGGAGGCCTCCAATTGGATGCCACCATGAAAACTAACAGGATCCTGTTTATGCTACAGCTGAAGTCACTGAAATGGGTGAGATTCAAATACTAATCTGAAGTGCGGTGGAGCATTTTATTGTTCACAAAATTCCAGCAGAGGACTGAGCCCGGGCATGATTTGGAACAACTCCACTAACCATCTGGTTATGGTCCTCAAAAGCTTTCGCTAAAACGTCCATAGGGAAAAAGCCTGGCATATGCACTCGATGGTTGATCATAGTCTTTACTTTCACAAATACTTTGCCCAGAAGCAAGAAAGGCTGAATCATATCTTACTTCGGGTTTCTAGTATGGATCGGAGGTTCAGTCCACTCAAGCAGCGTCCAGAGGAAAAAGCCTGGCATATGTACTTTTAAAGGTTGATCATAGTCCTTACTGTCAAAAATACTTTGCCCAGATGCAACAAGGATGAATCATATCATAATTCAGGTTCTTGTATGGATCTGAGGTTCGGTCCACTCAAGCAGTGCTTGGTGGCTTATGAGTAAACCAACACTGAAGAGGCAATAATTCGATACCACGAAACACGTGTTTAATGTGATCATCTACTTAAATGAATAACTGTTAAACTGTGTAAAGTCATGAATAGCTGTGAATATCTAATGGACTGAACTGGCAACTTATTCGTGAAAGGGTTTTAACTGTACATGGAAATGTATCATTGAAGATATACTATTTTCGAAAATGTTTAAAAGTGTATATAAATGCAGTCATATAATCCTAATAGATGTTTAAATGCAAATTATTGCTGGACTGTGTTTTTTAAAGTATATTCAAGCAATTCCGCACAGCACGATATCAAAGACTTAGTTTTCACGAGCGACTAATTTGTCTGTCGGGTTCCAAACCGTCCACTACCTACTAGAGGATGTTTTGAGTTCTTCACTTAGCTACCGCTGGCATCCTGGTTGCTTAGTCAATCCAATGGCACTGTAATAGAACCCAAGCTTACTGACTACCAGTGGTGAACAGCTGTACCCACCACAGACCCTGAAAGAAATCAAAGACAGCCACAAGACCCAGAGAGCAGACCTCATGTGAGCACAGCACTTCATGGTCCATAACAAGGCTATCCAAGTATTAAGAAGCATGAGGTAAAGAGATGAGAAGCATTGTTTCAATTAAAACTCTGCTCAAAACAGGTCTCGAAACAATATTTAAAATGTGCACCTGTCCCATAGACTTAGAAAGGGAAAATATCTTTATAATGAAGAACAGACTACACAGTACTGAGGAAAACGGATTCCTTTAGTCTTTGAAGCTGCATTGCTCCAGTATTCCTCCCAGGAGAATACCCAATGCATCTGCCTTACCTTCATCTTCTGGTGGTCTTAGGTTCCCAGAGGACAAAAGGTTGAGATGGGTTGCTTTGAACTGCCCCGAGTGACGTGGAGAAGCAGAGTCTCCAACTGCAAAGTTCACCTGTGCACTCTGCTGCAAACAATCCTCCCAAGAGTCTTAACTCAGACATTTTATGGGAAGCCATACAACTCTGGTTTGGAGGCATGAGCCATGGGTTTGGATAGATTTCGGAGTTTCTGGAGCTGCACAAATTTTCTCAAGAATAAGCATGGAAATCAACTCCGGTCGGAGATTTTCATGTATAATTCCATTCCACTATAACTTACCTCCTGCAGAGTGTCCGTCCATGTGGCACATTTCTGCATGAAACATTTAAACATTTTCCCAGCTGAAGGGCCTTTCTTCACTCTGGGATAAGTTAATGGTTACTGTGAAAGATGAAATATCTCCTTTCAGTGTCTGGTCACGGTTTACCATCGGTGTCAACAAAAGGCTAGACTCCCTCTGTTGCTTTAGTCCGGACTTTGGCTGCTTTATTTTCTTGGAATTTTTGGATCCAGGGCTATGGTGTGTAAACAGACATGAATCATTAAGAGCGGCCTACTGTCCGTCAATGATTCAGGGCACAGTTCTGCTTACAGGGTGTTTGTTGGCTACTGACAACTGGTTTCAGGAAGCCAGAGTGAATGTAAAAGGGCAAGGCGGTCTCTGTTCGAATAGGAGTTCCTGGCCCTTGCTCTGACCGTAACATCAGAATACTAATCAGTAAAACAGAGACTTTAAAAAGGAGGTACACCCAAGAGTGTCCCTTTAAGCCAGGAGCAGATTCATTCAGGCCTTCTCCTCATAATATCCACACATGATGAATTTATATACTATAATTCTGAAATAAAAAAAATCCTACCCACAATCAATAGTTAGCCCGTAAATGGGATGGAAGCGGATATCCTGGCTACACTATATACTCTAACTTTGCACCTTGAGGCTGGCAGGACAGCTTGTGCACACAGCTACATCTGGTGTAACCTGCAGTTTACAAGTTTAAATCTGGGCAAGGACAGTGCAGCCTTCCACGATAAAATAGGGTGTTAGTAACATTTTTAAAGTACAGCACTTACAAACGAACCAGTGAAGTACGAAGTGCTTTATAAAAAATAAAAAAAAGACGTTAGCAATATAATTTGAAATTAAATATATTTCAATACAATACTTCTTACAAGGGATTACTGGGATACATACAACGCCAATAGACTACTCATTCTACGTGTTACACTGAAGAAAACGGTCTCAAGCACACCACACATATCTAAGGTAATCACTAACATGGTTAACTATGTGGCAAAGTCTGAATTATATATGTATTGTTTGCGGGCTGCCTCATGCCTGAACGAGCATCAAACCACAACTGTAACACAGTTGGTCAGGTGGACGACGCATCACATCTACACATAGACGTTGTATACAAAACTATACTCATTCTCCATTGTTTTTATTTAAAAAAATAAAACGTCTTTAGATATTTTGAATGGACATGAGAGGGATTTTGTTCCACGGATATTCCTTTAGAGAACTCAACTGACTGACTGACTGACTGACTGACTGACTGACTGACCTTGGCAGGATGGAAGGGCAAGTCAATGGCCTGCATTAGAGCTTGTAATCTGCTAGTCACCTAAGAGGGAAGGGGAGGGTTGGGCGATGAGCGTTGAACTCACTGAACCACATTGCCACTGTAGACATAAGTTCCAATCATTTGTGGAGAAGGAAGAGTTAAAGCAAAAGGTTGGCCACTTTTGACCGACAGAATACAAGAAAGAAATTCAAATGCCAAAACCCCTGTTCTTATATAAAAGATGGAACAATCCAGGGTCGTAGCAGCTTATTGTGCACGTGGCCTTCACAGAAACTCAAGAGCAAAGTAACAGACACGAGTGGAGAAAATCGCTCTACAGTAGGTCACTGTGCAGAAGGTAAATCTGCAATTGGACCTGCATTTTCTGTCAATTTAGCACTAGTGTGCAAAATGTAAAAGCTGGAAAGTTCCTGTTTAGGAGGTCATTCTTAAAAATGATCTCATAATCTTAAAAATGTTAAATGTGCCTATGACCTCATCTTCTTAGTAGCTGTCCCATTTTTAGGTCTCGTCCTATTAATCGCGCAAGCGATAAAAGGACGGGAGTATAGAGGCTCATCCAAGCTCTGAAACCATTGCGGATTACGTCAAGTGCATGTGCTCATGCACACGCTTTTTATTACCATTTGCTCCTGCCTCCGAGAGCTTCAAAGGGATCCGCTCCCCCGCCCACTGCTTCACACTTTTCACGGCCGCCAGGCCGTGTCTCGCATTTCTCCTCCCCTCTCCACACAGCAATGCCAAGAGCTTGTTAATGCTGGTGCAATCTACTTACTTTGTGATAATAATACACATATGTGATATGGGATAACATATGAGAACAACTTTGACCGGACATTACATCGAGTAACAATGTAGGAATATTTTCAATGCACATCGCGTTAATAACTTGGCACGATGATTTCTCAAACAACGACACTACTTATTTGAAATATTACACCTTCAACAAATCGCCACAAAGGTTTTTTTTATGTTTCAAAGGTTTTTTTATGTTTCTCCTCCTTCGATGGCTTTTACCATTAGATTCTTCACCCACTATGTGACGTGAGCTTTTACTAAACAACTAACCCCGCCTCTTTCCCCTACCATTGGCCGTCCACTGACGAGACGCCGGAAATCAACCAGCGGCTGCACCTCGTGGTACGTACGTGCCTCGTCTCGCACTACAAGAAGCGTGAGACTTGACTGTCGGGCGCATTTCAGAGCCGAGCAAACGCCATAGACGTAAGCACGAGTGTTATGCTCGTCATGCTCTTCAGCTTTCCCCTGTTTATAAGCGCGTACGCCCAATGTTGTATGCTAAGGTTTAGCGGTATCACTGGTGTTAGTTCGCAGACCCTTTACGCAATGATACTTTTAAGTCAAGTCAAGTCAAGTAAAGAATTTGTATAGCGCACTACATACCCATAGGGTCTCAAGGCGCTTAGTGAGGGGAGGAGGATTACTTGTCAAATATCCATGTTTTAAGCTGCTTTCTGAATGCTAGGTGGTTCTGGGTAAGGCGAAGGTAAGTGGGGAGTGAGTTCCATGTTTTAGCTGCCAGGTATGAGAAGGATCTGCCTCCCATGGTGGTCTTGTTGATGCGAGGTACAGTGGCGAGGGCTTGGTTGGAAGAACGTAGTTGGCGGGGGGGGGGGTGTAAAAGGACAGTCGTGAGTTGAGGCATTCTGGTCCGATGTCGTAGAGTGATTTGTGTGCGTGGGTTAGCAGTCGGAAAGTGATCCTCTTATTGACGGGTAGCCAGTGGAGGTCTTTCAGGTGACCAGAGATGTGTTCGTAACGCGGGATGTCTAATATGATCCTGGCTGAGGCGTTTTGGATTCGTTGGAGTTTCTTCTGGAGATTAGCGGTAGTACCTGCGTAGAGGGTGTTTCCGTAGTCCAGTCGGCTCGTGACCAGAGCTTGGGTGACTGTTTTTCTGGTTTCGGTGGGGATCCAGCTAAATGTTTTTTTGAGCATGCGAAGAATGTTGAAGCAGGATGAGGATACGGCGCTGACTTGTCTGTTCATTGAGAGTGAAGAATCCAGGATAACGCCTAGGTTCCGTGCGTGGTCTGTCGGGATGGGTGCTTTTCCAAGAGCTTCCGGACACCAAGAGTCGTCCCATGCAGAGGGGGATGTACCTAAGATGAGGACTTCTGTTTTATCTGAGTTGAGTTTCAGACGGCTGTGTTTTATCCATTCGGCAACTTCTTTCATTCCTTCGTGTAGGTTGGTTTTGGCGGTGCTGGGGTCATTGGTGAGAGAAAGGATCAGTTGAGTGTCATCCGCGTAGGAGATGATGTTGAGGTTGTGTTGGCGAGCGATGGCCGCAAGGGGGCTCATGTATACGTTGAAGAGGGTGGGACTGAGTGAGGATCCTTGTGGTACGCCACAGATGACTTCAGTGGCCTCGGACTTGAATGGTGGAAGGCGGACTCTCTGGGTTCTTCCGGTGAGGAACGAGGTGATCCATTCAAGTGCTTTTCCTTGTATTCCGATGTTTCTGAGGCGTTGTAAAAGGGTGCTGTGGCAGACTGTGTCGAAGGCTGCAGAGAGGTCGAGGAGGATGAGGGCGACTGTGTCTCCATTGTCCAGTAGAGTTCGAATGTCGTCTGTTGCTGCGATGAGGGCAGTCTCAGTGCTGTGTTTTGCTCGGAAGCCAGATTGTGAGGAGTCGAGGGATTTGTTGGCTTCGAGGAAAGCGGCGAGCTGGTTGTGGACAGCCTTCTCGATGACTTTGGCCGGGAAAGGAAGGAGTGATATGGGGCGGTAATTTTTGAGTTCGGTGGGGTCCGCTGTGGGTTTTTTCAGAAGGGCGGTAAGTTCAGCGTGTTTCCAGCTTTCCGGGAAGGTGGCGGAGTTGAAGGAGCAGTTGATGACGTCTCGGAGGTGCGGTGCTATGATGGAGTCTGCTTGGTTGAAGATGTGGTGAGGGCATGGGTCTGTGGGGGATCCTGAGTGGATGGAGTTCATCAGGCGGATGGTGTCCTCAGTGGAGATTGGGTTCCAGTCGTTAAGGGTGTTCGAGGGGGGTGAATGTTCAGCATATGGTTGGGTGGGTTGTTCTCCGGGTTGGTTGTCAAAGCTGTTGTGGATGTCTGCGATTTTGTTGTGGAAGAATAGAGCCAGGGAGTTGCAGAGGGCTTGAGAGGGGGTGATGTCGTTGGAGTTGGCCGAGGGGTTGGTGAATTCCTTGACGATGTTGAAAAGTTCCTTGCTGTTGTGGGCGTTGTTGTCTAGTCGATCCTTGAATGCTGTTTTCTTGGCATTTCGGATCAGTTGGTGGTGTATGCGGGTGGCGTTTTTGAAGGCGTCCTTGGTGCTGGTTGTTGGGTCTTTTTTCCAGGTCTTCTCAAGGGAGCGGCAGAGTTTCTTGGATGTCTTAAGATCATCGTTGAACCATGAGGCCTTCTTGCTGCCAGGTTTGCTTTGACGTTTTTTCAGTGGTGCTAGGATGTCGGCGGTGTTGGATAACCATAGGGTGAAGTTGGCGGCGGCTTGGTCTGGGTTAGAAGAGTGGGATGGTGTGTTTAAAAGGAGCGATGAGGAGATCTGGTCTATGGTGATTTTGTTCCAGTTTCTTTGCAGAGTTGGTTGGAGGTGGTTGGTGGGTTTCGGCTTGTTGTAGGTGAAGTGAACGCAGCTGTGATCAGTCCAGAGGAGATCCGTAGTGTGGCTGAAGGAGACATGATTGCTGGAGGTGAAGATGGGGTCGAGTGTGTGACCTGCGATGTGGGTGGGGGAAGTGACCAGTTGTTTAAGTCCGAGGTTGGCGAGGTTGTCCAAAAGGGTGGTGGTGTTGCGGTCGTTGTTCTTTTCAAGGTGAAAGTTGAGGTCTCCCAGAAGGATGTAATCTTTGGAGGGGAGCGCGTGTGGAGTGATGAAGTCCGTGATGTCTTCACTGAATTTTGCGCGAGGTCCTGGTGGTCTATAGAGGAGGGTGCCTCTGAGTGTGGTCTTGGGGTCGATGTGGATCTGGAAGTGAAGGTGTTCAGAGTTGGCGAGGTTGACGTCAGAGCTGGTTGAGATGTGGATTGATTTTTTATGGACGATAGCGATTTAATACCGACACAGCATGAGCTCACTGTGCTCCCCACGCTCACTACATTAGCTCTTGGATGTCTGCAGCAGCCCGCAGATTGCTTTTCAGCCTCCCTCTGCCTTTAATGGAGTTCCACGACACAGAGGTCTTTAGTCTCATCCAATATCATTCATTATGTTACAGGACACAGCGATCACGTTCGCGCGGTCGTCCGTTTTTAATTGCAGAGCCCACTTTTACAGAAGGCTACATACGATCAGGGACTGTCCAACCTCCCATTGTTTTAACCAGTTCTTCCCTCTCGGGATGTTTCAGAAGCCTATCAGTTACTTGTTTGTTCATGATTGAACCCGTAATTCTTCCTAATTGACCCTCTCCTTGTTCACAGACAATGTCTTGGTTTGATTCTTTGCTGTGGGAGATTCATCACTACTCTTTTTTGTGCCTTTCTGCCCTCTGCACCACCACAGCATCACTCAGCACCACCACAGCATCACTTAGCACCACCACAGCACCACTCAGCACCACCACAGCACCACTCAGCACCCCAACAGCACCACCACAGCACCCCAACAGCACCACCACAGCACCACCACAGCATCACTCAGCGTAAACCCCAGGTTATAGGTGTCATATTTCTGAAAGTTATAACTATTGGCATTGTAAATGACAAAGCTATTAATTTAGATATTTTCAAAACCAACACATGAACAAAAAAATTGTCATTTACAAGACCAATAGCTCAAACTTTCCTAAGCGAGACCTATTGCATTGCAAATGCATGTTATGATTGCGCGAACTCCATTGTCAGTAGATGATTTATTTGTTTTAACACAATCAAATATTGTCCTTATAACATGTTTGGATAAGAGATGTGGAATATTAGGCCACATCTCGAGGGAGAAAATGTAATTTTTGGTGACAGGATACCCTCCTGAGTGATATTCCGCTCTGCAAATCTGCATACCGTAACATCTGAACCTTATGGGACTACTACTCTTCTTTCGCGGTTTGAGATTTAGACTTAGGCAGGGCCAAAAAAAGCTTATAAAAATACTGCCACTAAAGAAAACTTTACAGGGACCCTTCCTCATGCACAGACCCACCCCCTGCTTATGATTGCCAATGGTGGTGTTGCAACATGAATCACAGTAAAGGTTATTTTTCTTTTGTTTGTATGGCTCCTTTTGTTCCGAACTGGTGGGGAACCTGAATGCACAGACCAAGGAAGAGAAGACAATCTAAACATGACAAGGATTCAAGTTAAAAATAAAGTGCACAGAACCTTTAGATGAAAATTGCAAGAATGCTAACAAAAACATGTGAAATGGCCACACGTGTGCTCTACAAATGTCTGCAATGAGTATGTTCGTTTAAAAGCCATCACTACTGGATTTGCTCTGGTTGAACGTGCATGAACACTGTGAGAGGTTGTACACCCTTTCCATTTAGTGACAGCTGGAAAAACAGAAGACTGTACCTACCATTAACTATGTTAATTTTTAAAGTGCACATATGCCAAAACTTTAAGGGCTGAGGTTACAAATAAGTACAAGTGAAATGAGCACTGGCAAAGCCAATAGATCTTGCCTTATATTGTGAGTGCCAAGCTACTGACTTTGCCAATGTAAACACTTCAAAATACTGACGTAAAAGCAAACACATATCTTAAGGTATCACGAAAATGAACATCAAATTCAATATTTTCAATAAAGCCTTTTGCACGTAATCCAGTTCAAAACGTAAAGGACTAATTGAAGTAACTTAAAAAAAGCTAAAAAGTTTTTAAGGCAGTGAATAATGAAGTCTCAAAATGTAAAGGAAAAAAATGCCAAGGCTGTCTCAGCACTGGAAGAATGCTCCGGCCAGCTGGTGCTCTGCAGCAGATTAGGAGCTAAGTACACTTTCTGCCACAAACATGTCTAGCACAGTAGCCTGCTCCTGGTACAGCGCATTAAATGTTGCCTGTGTGTGCCAAATCCTGGGTATTCATGCAGGAGATAAACCAAAGCAAATTGACAAAGACTGCTGTTAAGTCAAACCTATAACTGTTGCTGTGCCTTTACGGATGAGCTGTACTGTAAAGGATGGTCCCAGTAAACAATACTTCAGCAAGAGAATAGAATAAACAAGTACTCACAATACGTCAAAAACAATACATATAATCGATGTCTGAACAGTGTTATTTAACCCGTTGGCTGCTGCAGTCGGCCAACGGTCGTCGCGAGCATTACCTCGGTAGTGCTGTGCACGTCCGTTGGCCGACGCGGCCCCACCCGTTCCTCTAACGTTCCGCACTGGCGCAGAACGTTCGAATCAGCCAACGGGTTAATCACACAGTCGTATTTACAAATATAACTAACACATTTAGAATACATTGACATTGTGCCCAGGAGAAAAGAAGGGGGTATTAGGAAAAGTGGGTCATTTGTGTGAGGATGGAGTGTCATGGACAGGCAAAACAATTGGTGCAATAAACGGATTCACATTAAGCGTCCAAATTGGGATTGTTATTTCCCCACGATTACACATAAATTTGCATAGTTGTTACTAGCCAAGCTGCATAGCAAAACACAGTAAAAAATATCAGTTGTTTTTGGGCTGGATTAATAGAAGTGTTGACGTTTCGACCCCAGAGATTTGTAGGTTGTTGTCCACCTTCAATAGTGGTCTTCCTCAGGTCTGTGAAGGGGGAGTGGGCACCTAGGGTATAAGTGAAATAGTATTAAAAGGGGAGGTAGTCTCGCTGGAGACATTAAAACGAATTAGAGGCCATTGGTCCTCCAATTTAACATAAAGAGCCCTACACGGAGGGCTGAAGCATGAAAAAGAAAAAAAAAAGAAAATAAAATAAAAATCGGGCACGAGGGCTCCGACGAAAAGCGTGCGCGGCAACTGCACCTGCAAGAGTAAGGTGTAGTTTACAGATTAGCCCGTTCAATAATGACATATGGGCAAACGTCCAAAGGTGACCAAATAATACGAGCAGTGGTGACCGCTTAACCACTTACTCTCATCGGATATAATACCCTGTGTCCCATTAAGGCCATATTAATTATCCCAGCCGTAATCATCAGCTTAAGCCACTGAGTACAAATCTAAAAATGCGGAAAGGAAATTGACATATAATATATTAGCCAAAAATGAGGAAAGCCTCGCAAAATCTAAATTAAATTTAATAAAGAGTAGACCACCACCCAGCATGTCCGTATGAGACTACTAGATTACCTGCTCTGCTCCCAAAAGTGCGTCACACAAGGGCACTCTATCTGGGGGAGAGGGAAACTGTGCAGAAACATTAGTGGCAACATCTACCTCGGTGTGGGAAATCTAAATCGGGTCAGACTTTAAGAGTAAGAACTCACCGCTCTTCGGTAGACCCGTCTCAGTCAAGGTGAAATCAGGCCACGCTGAGCAAAAATCTAAGGTTGAAAGGGCAAGCATTAGGTCGTAAGGAGGACGCCACATACATAGGGTCAAATGAAATAAAGAGCGCGTTGCTCGTATGTGCTTCCCGTTTGTGCGCTGGCAGCTGTCTCAAAAGGGAACGAGGGAACAGAGCCGGTCTCCCAATTCCACTTGTAAACGCGTACGTGTCCCGTGTCCCGCGTCATGAACCACACGTCTCGCTGACAGACACTGGATGCTGTGTAAGCAGCATCACCACGTTGCAGTCCCTAGCATAGAAAGGGACAAAAGACTCAGCCCCGTTAAAAAATAAAATAAAATCTAGGCTTGTGCTTGTATATTCAAAAAGTATTAAGAAATGAGGGAAAGTCCACACCTATGATTACAATGATGATTCTATCAAAGTTCAATCGATATGCGGAATGTAAGACATAATTATATAAATCATGTAGCCGCTTTCACTGCATTAAAGGACATTCTAAAGAGGATGTAGTCAATTGTACATGTGACATCACAGACAGGGGTCTATAACTTAGACCATGAAAGTACAATGCATTTATACCAGGTAGGTCATATGTTAAGTCAACATACTGTACGCTACAATCGTTCACGTTAGGGTAGTTATCTTACACACAAGGCTAACCATTATAGGACAGTTAGGAGTTGGGTTGATACATACATATACATACAGTTTAACCTGATCTAGAGCAAAGCACATTTCATCAAGGTAAGTGTATCACAATAGAATCATGTTTGCAGAACCCTTGCGGATTATACGGTGTCTAGATATTAATATAGAGCCACAACCTCATTCTGATGCTGGGCATGCTAGCGGAGCCTCGCTGGAATCTTGTTCATTCAGTCCATTGTTTATGGAGTCCAAACGTGTCATCCATTTGCCCTCCCTGATATTGAGGATCGATCCCATGTTTCCTCCTCTTGGACCAAGGGTCCCTTTCTCAAGAACAATTCATTGGAGTTCCTCGGGTCCATGGGTCACAATTTTGAAATGTTCCACCAATGGTGCCCCTTGCACATCACAACTTATTCCGCAGCAATGCTGCAGTATCCGTGCTTTGATTTTTTGCTGGTTCTGACCCACATAAATGAGCCTGAAGGGACATGTGATGCAGTAGACCACGTTACTGGTGTTACAATTGGTAAATGACTTAAAATCAATGGTATGGTGTTTGTACGTAAAACTCTTAGTTTGAATGGTCATCTTACAGGCTTTACACTGTCCACATTTACAGTGTCCGAGGGTTACTGGTAGATTCCAAAGAGTTTGCGAGGATGGAGTTTCTGGACTCACAAGAAAGGAGCGAACCACATTATTATTTTATTCTCTTGCTGAAGTATTGTTTACTGGGACCATCCCTTACTGTACTGAAGAATACCCAGGTACCATTGGGTCAGTCCCAGTACCATTGGGTCAACCCTATATGTAACGGTTTACGGATAAGCTGGCAGTGGTGGGGAGCAATAGAGAGCGTGGGGAAATCGAAGGTGCACAGGAAGCCGCACATGATAGAGAGAACAAGAAAACATATGCACTCTCATGAAGAGTAGTTTATTGATATGATCTGTTGAAGGATACACGTGATCCAATAAAAAGGATTATAAAGAAGCAAGTAAATAAGATTACCATGACAACAAACAATTAAGCAACGAATGGGCTGAATCAATGAAAGAACGAAGTGTCAAAATCAATGAAAGGCATGCATCTATGCAGAACCTTCAAGTGAAAGAAAGTGTTAGAAATTAAGGAAAGACATAAGCCCAGACACTATTTTAAAAGATCAAACACCGACACTTACAAGCCAGATGATTGAGGCCCAAATAAGAGATGCAATGTTGGTAAACAAAACCATGCTCTTCATAGGGTCAAGTTTTAAGAAGTTAGCGGATATTCAGCACCTCACCACTGCAGTACAGACAGTATGGTGGGCTGTTTATCTTCTATTCAAAGAAACCTCCATATACAAAGGCGCATTCGCTGGTAAGCTAAACCAAACATCAGCTGCGTGTCATACATATAAAAGTACACTCCTAGCGTAGGTCTATGGCTACAGGTAGGTGCTAAATAGGAGCGGCACAAAAATCCAACCCTTTTGAATACCACAAAAGCTAACAGGGACAAAGTACTGATGTGGGATATATTTGTCAAGCAAGATTTTAGCCAATCCAAAGCAGAGCACCAGTAATCAACATTCCTTAATTCTTCTGGACCTCTCTGCAACATTTGACACAGCCACACACCCCATCTTCATCAGGTGGCTGGATCAGATTGACATCGAAGGACCCACACTCTGCTGAATCTGCCACCTTCTTAATGGATAGAACACAAGCCGTCAGCCTGGCACCCTATTCTTCAGAAGCCGACAAACTTATCTACGGTATACCTCAAGGTTTATCGCTCAGCTCCTCCCACGTTACTGCATAATTGATCCCTCTAGCAAATGTCATTCGAGTACACAACAACATCAGCATCCTCTGCTACGCGATGACATGCAACTCAGCCTCCCGCACGGATAAGACCTACAACACAAGGAACAAGTTCACAGCCTGTATGACCAAAGTCGCTAACTAGATGAAAGCCAACTTTCTCTAGCTCAACACCGACACAACAGAAGTAAGAACACCTCATTATGGGACTCTAACAAGAGGCAGGATGAACTTGGACCAACATTCAGAATTCATGCCAAGAACCTCAGAATAATCATCCACTGCAAACTGGACATGACCTCACATGTCAATGCGGTCATTGAATCCGGCTTCCCCACCTAGAAGATGCTGGTGAAGATCTTCAGATGGCTCCCAAGCAACACTACAAAAATTATCACTCACGCCCTACTCCCCAGCAAGTTTGATTATGGGCACACCTTCTACACCAGGATCATCAAACAACTCACTTGAAGACTACAAACCATCCAGAACTCGACAACCAGATTTATCCTTAACCTTCCACACACACACTTCAGGGGGCTCCACTGGCTCTCGATTCACAAACGTGTTCAATTAAGACCACCCCAGGCCCAACATACCTAAACAGTCATCTCCTTCCACCAACCACCCAGACACCTTCGCTCTGCAGGACTCCCACTTGCACTGACCTGCCACTCCAAATGCAAGCCGCCTCCTCCTCCTCCTCCTCTCTTCTTGAATTCTGCAAGAAGCTGAAGCCATCGCTTTTTTAATTAGCCAACCTAGAATAGGCAATGCTAGGCGCGCGCACACACACACACACACACACACACCCCTGCTGAGCATCCGGAGGACCCTTGCGCGCGATAGTGCACTTTACAAATACATATAACAATAACCCATCAAAATTCCTCTTTGCCGAATCACTCTTCAGAGACGATTATTGGCTGGAATTATTTCAAACACTCAAACAAGTCTCCTAATCAGCAAATGAGTCATAACAGAGTATTGTTTAGGAATTAATTTAGTGGATGCAATGCTTTCTTATGAGTTCAGTAATTGAAGCAAAGCCACTTGCACTTCAACAATCATCTTGTAGAGTTGTAACTAACAGCACAAACACACAGTGCTGATATCGTCAACTGACATGCCAAAGGTACTCATGTACACGCTCTCAAATTGAGCAATGGGAGGGGGTGAAAAAACATCCCTGCTTAATGAACAAGGTGGTATTAGACAAATGGATCCTGCAAAATCCTCCCGCCAGACAAGACAAAAAGGTTAGAGTGGAACTCTAAATATAATCCAAGTGTTGCTGTGCTCCCTGAAGTAGAGTTCAATGGATCAGGAGGGTAGAACCAGTTGTCTTTTCCAGATGAGGCAAGCTGGGGACAAGGCAAACATTAGAGGCCATAATAAGGTCCCAGTCAAGAAGCACATTAATGTTTAAAAACGAACAATATTGGCTAAAGGTTTCACTAATAACATATTTTGGATGTGGTTTCAGAAAAACATATTTATGCGTACAAGTCACAAAGCCTAATTTATAATGTCGACTAAAATGATACACATACTAAGTATTGTCTGGTTTTGTTGAGGTAATTTTAAAAACATACATACAATTTTTCAATTAAACAAAAAATGTATCTGTTAATTTAAAAATGTACTGTAATATATTATTGACTCATAGGTGAATAATTAGGTATCTCTTCCCCGATAGAGTGCTGCTGCATGCTGCCACTGCTTGGGCTCACCAGAACAGTGGCCTAGCTGCTAACCTGAAGCTCTCTGCCAGACAACAAAAGCTACTTTACTTCTCTGTCAGGTCTCTTTTATGGCATCATTCAACAAAGGGTCACTTGCTCTTCCATCCGAGTATGAATAAATCAAATGGAATGGCCAGCATTATGCAGGAAATGTCATTGGACTGGGGTTTCAAGTGGGCTCAGAAGACTCAGGTTTGCATGCTACTGCTGCACATCATACAGCAGGAGACAGGATTCATTTTTGAGCACTTTAACATTTTGTGGTTTCTGGTTAATACACTCTCTCCGTCTCTGGAATACCCTTTTCGTGCTTCATTTACTCACTATTTAGAATGCATCTCTTGAAGAGGTCACTGTTATGCTCAATAATACATGCAAAGGAGCGCCTAACGCTAGTGGTTATGCTAATTGTGCACGTGGAAATCATTACCACAGTGATTAGTGATTACCAAGTACAGTCATTAGTGTCTGCAATATAGGATTGCCTTTTTTCGTTCAGAGACCAGCACATTTATACAGATTTGTATGATAATGCTGAAATCTTCAGTGGTATGTTTAAAGGAGCTGCAACATTACTCTTCAGATCTGCCCTGACATTGTTTTGTTGCAGGTTTGAAAAAATGTGTAATTTCGACTCTAGAAGCGGAGGGGTTGTGTTCAATAATTAAGGTTTTGTTCTCACCGTAGTAAACGGTTGAAATGTTGATATAATGCCTGGCAATAATAATAATAATAATAATAATAATAACAACCTTGAATTTGTAAAGCGCACAGATACCTCCGAAGTGGTTTCCCGCCGATAGGGGCCCTCGGGAAGATTAAGCAAGCTATTGCCCAGAGTCACATGGTGCTGGGCTGACCTGCCGCCGGCGCCAGGGATCGATCCTTGAGCCCCGTGGTCCGGAGTTAGGCACCCTGGCTACTGCGCCACACCTCTTCCATGGCAACATAAGTTTACATTCTTGAAACTCTACTTGAACTAAGTATTTGGAGCTGAAGTGCAAAACAATATACTCAGTAGTGAGTAAAATGCAATTTAAAGTAACACCACCAATCTGAAACAGGTGGAGTGTGCTTTAGACAAGAATTTATGAACTGGGGCCCTTGCCTTAGGGGCTAAGCATGTTGTGAAATAGATTTTGGGGAGTGCTGGAGCTTTCTCGTTACCCTTCCAATTAAAGCAATTTTTCTGTTACCCAACAATGCATCAAAATTTATTTAAAAAATTCTGTTTTTATATATAGATTGTAGGCAGTGAAAATACTCTTTCCATCTCATGGATGAAATTTAAGTTTCAGATATGGTTTAGAGAAACTTAATGTAAGTTTCAGATATGGTTTACAGAAACTTCATAGTCAAAATAAATGCAAAGTACCTACATGGACTGCGCTTTATATGTGGTGTAAGGACGGACATCGCACATCATGTATGTTGTTTTTGGGCACATAGACCAAGGACCAAATGTGCTATTATTTCAGGTTCACTCCCTTGGGACATCGCTCACATGGTCTCCAACGGCATGATAGACTTCACTTTAGAGAAGTGATTGCTTTGGGTCGGCTCCTGAAACTCTAATTCCTGCTTCCACGGCCAACAAAGTACTAAAAGGAGAGCCAATGGTCTTTGGACAACCGTGACTGAAGAGCTAGGTTTTTTACTATAACACATTGCAGTCTTTGGCTTTTCTTTTGGAACTAATTGGACAATAATGTCCTCATCATGTAGTGGTGGGTGACCTGGATACTGAATATAAGAAAGATGGAAGGGGCATTTAAGGGGAATTATGATGCACTCCTACAATCAGAACCAGAATATCAGACCATCGAAAAATATCCCACTGCTCAGCCAGGCACAAGGTCGCTCTATCAAACAGTTATAGTCAGATCCAGGACTCTAGAGAATAAGCTCTTTAAAGCTTGAACTTCTAAAACTATTGCAAACGTCTAATAAGAACCCGCCCATGGCCAGGCACCATTACAAAAGAGGCAACGCTACTCCTGTCCCCTTGTAAAATATCTCAAACCATACCTACCCCGAGTCCTTGAACTGTCCTCCTGTGCTTTCTAGCCAGGTATGAAAGATAACGATTGCTTACATACAATAGAATTAAACACAACAAGACCCATTTTTGTCAGTCACGTCTCAGGAAATAATACATTTTTATATGGACATACTGTTGATATTAGTATTGTACATGTGCTTATCTTAGGGAAAAAAACAATACAATTGTACTGATAAAAACTGAAGTATGTACAGTCTTATAGTCTAAAACAACCCACTGCTCAGAACTTATTTAAAGAACCTTGGAATAGCAACGGTCACAGAAATGTCATCCAATACACTTAATCACACATGTTGCGATTTCCAAAATAATACTAAACTAATAATACAAACTATAACCTGATTAGTTCAAATGAGCTCGAAGGTGGTTTGGGGATTTCTGAAATATTCATTGGAATCATATGGCAATAGCAAAGGAACAAGAAAAGCTTCTTAAATTGGTGTTCTCCCCACCAGCTATATGCTTTTGAAAGGAAAGAGAAAGGGAATGTGTTGTTTCCTGCTCTCCTTGTGTTCTGTGTCCCAGCCACCCACCCGACAAGTAATAGTCCAGTCCCTGGTCCTATCCCACTTGGATTACTGTAATGGACTAATGCTTGGAACTAACTTGACGGTCACAAAAAGACTTCAAAGGGCTCAGGACGCAGCTGCCCGCACTCTCTTCGCCCTACCTAAACGTTGTCACACTTCACACATCCTTTGCCGGCTGCACTGGCTGCCTGTGAAACAAAGAATCCGTTTAAAACACTTTGCCTAACCCACAAAATCCTATATGGCCAGGGCCTCTCCCCCCCCCCCCCCCCCCAACTACTGCAGGGACTCTGCTCTTTTTACATCCCCACACGTGCCCTACGCTCGGCAGACCTTCACCTTGCTCGCACCATTAGGATACGCAAGAGCAGAGCAGGCGGTCCTTTAAGTCCTTGGCCCCTGCCCGATGGAATTCCATCCCCCTTGAGGCACGCGCCACAAAAGACCACTGGCTCTTCCGGAAACAAATCAAAACCTGGATGTACACCTCCATCTAGGCCGACCTCCACTTCATACTCTCACTTCACTGACTATCCTGCTACGCCGCCTGACTGGCTTGTCTGCAAACGCTGTGCCGCCCTGTTGCTGGGGTAGCCATGCGCTATACAAACAAATCTAACATAACATGGGTATGATGCTGTATGGAGTGTTTCTAAGTCACCTGGAGTGTTACTCTGGCAGTGACACCAGTTGAGATCAGAGGCTGAGGAGGAAAGTCCCATGCTCCTGGTGGGGTGTCCTGTACCTATATACTTGCAACTGAAACGGATGTTCCTGATCCATGAATAAAGAAGCTAACTGTTTGTACAGCAGAGTTCACACAGATTCCAGCGCACAAGGACTTAAGACTTTGAGCATGCCTTGAGGTTTAAATAGTAAGAACTCCATGGTTCATAGCGTCAAGATTGCAGCACAGCACAAATAGAGGAAGCTGACATTTTTCACTTTACTCACTCACTAAGAAAATACTTGCTCAACTAACTAAAAAAAAACCAAGACAAAGATTGCATAACAAATTCTCTAAAACACTCAGATAGTAACCCAGCAAACGCTTTCGGGTTTTGTACTGAAATGAATTTTGTAGACATGCCGTATCTGCTTCATTTACACAGTAAGCACTCTTCTTTCAAAAAGTAAACACCTAGGACACAGGGTCTGATAACATTGTGCGTGAAAACCAAAGGAATGGTTTCCCCAAATATTTAGAACTAGTTCGGATTCATCTAGTGAAACGAGCAAAAACATGGGTCAATTCCTGAAGTCTGAAATGTGATCATACATCGATGACAGACTAGGAGCTGCTTATCTTTAAGAGTGATATGGGATTGGGCAGACAAAAACATCTGCTGAGGTTAGATCATAAGCTCCATGTTAATTTATCACCAACGCAAACTAAACTGCCAGATAAGAACCCAACAGTAATAGGCCCTGTGAGGTTACTCATCCTCACTCTGTGGAATGCTTAGAATCGTCTTCATCTGACAGTCTCTTATATCATTCCGACTAGCCTAGACCCGAAACAAATACAAATGTGAAAGGCCTTCTATATTACTAGCACACACTATGTGTGCCTGCTCTGCAACAGATTCTTACTCGGGCAAACATTAAAAATGGAGCAAATACAGCAAACGGTGGGGTGATCAATTTCGTATGTACAAACATCATTATTTTACTGACACAAATTACGGGGAAACTACATTTTACAGAATGGCACAAAGGGAAAGTATTATGCAAGATTAGTGCCTTAAAATGACCTAGTACTTAGAATGGGGAGAAATCCGTTGCAACGGGGTCTTTACACCGCAAAACGTTTATAACGTGGCCATTACAACGCAAGTCGTTACGATTTGCGCTGGATGGCGCTAAACATTAAGGAATAGTATGCTTTACTATTTCAACACCTTGCCCACTGTTACATAGGCTGGAGTTGGAATAGTAAATCATACTATTCCTAAGTCCAGCGCCCTCCAGTTCAAGTCGTTGTAATGACTTGGGTTGTAAGGACTGCGTTGTAAACGTATTGCGGTGTAAAGACTGCGATGTAAAGTCATACATTCCTTAGCATGTGGCTTAACTTATAAGTATTCATACAGTGTGAGAATTATATAACATAACGTGTATTTGTAAAGTGTGTGTTTACCTGTAGGCATCCTGGCGTTGAATAACAGATGTTTATTGTTACCCAACTCAATTGTGCTCATTTTATCGACCTCACATGGATGAAAGGCTGAGTGGACCAGCCAGGATTTGAATCTGTGACTATGAGGTCAAAAACAGGCGCCTGCAGTGGACGCATTAGTCCACTGAGCCACCAGACCCGGCTTACATATGAACAGTTAAACAAACAATCTAAAATCATGTAAAACAAGCATTTGCAATGCAATTGGTCTCACCTTTGGGACCTTATATGTATTTAGCTATGCAGCACATTACCCTGGGTGCATGGAGGGAGAGTAAGCACCAAACTGCGTGACACACCAGGTATGGGAACACATGGAGAGAAAAATTGCCTTTCAGCGGGAAATGGTATTGTCCAAAGCTCTGTTTTTATTATAAAAGCAGGGCCTTCGGTGGTCCTATCCCTGAAAATACAAGATTTTAAAAATATATTATGGTCTACGGGTGCTTATGGAAGACAATTTTTATGGACTGAAATCTAGAGAATGCTAAAGGGATTCTGGTATTTTACTGACCTCTGCTGGTCGTTTTCTATCAAGATAGTTAAATAGAGGCAGTTGAACAGAAAAAATAAATCCCTCTGATGGATCCAATCCACCTTCCCCATCCTCATTATTTGAGAAAAGCATAAGAGCACCTCAACCTTATAAGGTAGTCCATCCACTGGCCAAGCTCTTCCAGGGTCTCCACAGAGAGCTCAATTCAACTGCAATAGTTGGTCCACTTTCTCACGTCGTCACTGCAGACCCTTAAGTAAATGAGTCTGCAAAAATATCCCGTATTGAAGGCAAATAACAGATTCAAGACTTCACTATGATCCTAAAGATGAACTCAGAAAAGATTAAAGAAGCATTCACCATCTTATTTGTGGGCAAACCCAAGGCGTCTAAAACCAAACCACAAATCTAAAAACCAAAAGGCTGAATCTAATGGGATGGAACTAGTATTAGCGTTTTGAAATTCAAGAGGAAGCACAAGACCTGTGGGTAATCTACTGGCAGAATGGTGTTGTATTCCCATTGTCCCTTCGTTTTTGAGCACCAAACCATTGTCCAGGCAGGGGATAATTTTCATGTCCTGTGACTTAAGCGTAGCAGCTATGAATGATGTAATACACACTGGACAGGCCAAAAGATAGCCGAGTTACTAGGCTCCTTGCCAGGGGAACTACAGAAGATCATGTTACACACTCCACATAAAAACTGACAAATAAGTAAACTCCACATAGATCGATGTGGATGTTTATGTCCAGCCGAGTTCACCAGTCCTTATGATACACACACCATCATTCAGAACTAGTTAGAGTTATAAGACACAAAAGCTGCCCAGAGGAAATACTGCTGCAGAATGGTAACACCATTAAACCTCGAGATTTTTGCAATGGATTCGGAGATTACCAGTTGTAATAGAAAATAAGGTGTGTCTTTGATTTTACTGATTGGTAAAACTGCATTTGTATCCCCTGTGTAAGTTCCTCCAGGTAATACCCAGAGGGCTTTGCATGGGGAAACAACAGAGGTGCATAGAAATATGTAACAGACTAGGAATGCAAGGTCTAGCGTAAATATTACTTGAGCCCAATTCCAGAGATATTTTATGACGAGTTTGAAAGTTGTCTCTTAAATAACGAATATCCTCCACCTTGATGTGACACCACAGCTCTATGATCTGGATACCCTGAGCCAAGTTTGAACTGAGTGGCACGTTTCTAGAACACAATCCTTTATCGCTTTACAACCAAACTCAAAAGTAAAAAAAATGTCCTGTCATTCATGCAGCTTTCTTTCCCAGGCGTCCACTATGCGGACCAATAGGTCCTAAAAGCCAATCAGTAGGGGCATCGAATCCCACCGCCCGCCCTGTGACTAGGTTTGGCCTTTACCATTACATAAATGTTTCCATCAAAATGCCTCCCCTGTGGAGAAGCTTTCTTAGTTGCCAGTCTCAATATATCATCAGATCATGTTCTTTAGCAATTTCCCCAACCTTAGGAGGAAAAGGTAATTGTGGATGTACAGTCTGACAGATTGGGCCCTACAGCAACTCAGAAATCGTTCAGCCAACTTCTTAAAGGTAAGTGATAGTGTAGTGTTCACCTCAACCAATCCTAGAACAGAGAAGTAAAACATTAAAGCCTAATTGAGCTAGCCTAAACAAACCAAAGCAATGATCCAAACCAACTAGGAACAGAGCAATATGATAACATCATAAGAAACCAAAAACTAAATTAGTGGGCTTGTGATACAAGCTAGGGCAGTGCTGGGAACAGAGGCGGAACGTGCTGGATCCCGTTTCCGGCCAAATCTGCGATACGGATGACCCATGAATACATGCTGAATTTGTCCTAATGTCATTTTCTGACACCAGGACATAATTCAACAGCGTCTGCACATTGGTCTGCATTCCATTCAGAACAGCAATGTGCAGGAGGCGCTCTTATTCAGGCTTCCAGGTGGGCCCGAAACAAAGGCCTGATTGAAGGGGCTATCAGCCTTCCTTTTGTTTGACCATAATACTGGACGAGAGCTAGCTTGAGACTGACCCCTAGTTGTCAAGGCCATGGAAAAAACAAAAAGATGCACAGCATGTTTTCACTTCACAAGTTCATAACATAACGTGTATTTGTAAAGCAGCACATTCAATTGTAGGCATCTTGGCGCTGAATAACAGATGTTTATTGGTACCCAACTCAATGGTATTCATTTTATAGACCTCAGAAAGATGAAAGGCTGAGTGAACCCGTCAGGATATGAACCTGTGACGAGGAGGTCAAACACAGGCCCCTGCAGTCCACTGAGCCACCAGACCCGGCAAAAGAAACTATAATTTGGAAGCAGGTGTTTTTTACTTTGTTCACCACTCTATTTAAGATGTGCTTGCACTGTAAGAATGCAAGTTGTATGTGTCTGTATGAGTAATTAAAACAAATATTGATCTAAAAAGCCTCTACTACTTATTTATTTAATTATTTTACATAGATACTCATCCCAGTGTAGTGTATGAGAGCACTTTACATCCCTCACAGAGGCACAATAAATCATACATGTGTAAATCCTTCTACAGGAAATATAACATAAGACAATAATGATTATAAGGTGTAGTAATCACATATCACCAATACTATATATTAATTATCTGTTAAGAGTGAACATTCGGGTGAAACACAGTGTCAGGATATAAAACTTTACACAGAGATTGTGGTTGTCTGAACTTACTTTGCAAAGGAACCATGGTTTGCAAACTTATAATAATAGATAGGGAAAACAATCTCTAAACCCATGATTTACAATTTGCATGCAGCTGCTTGATGCTGATAAATAGAGCTCTATGCTAAATTAGAAGGCTTGAAATGTATGAACTTGAAGTAACAAAATGATCTCAGAGTCAAAAGCAGTAGCCCACTTACCAACCTAAATAAAATCACATTAATCATCTATGTTACTTTATGAGTCAAAACTCTGACTGGACAAAACACAGAACTCTCCCAGAACTATGTTAAACCTAGAGGAATTTTACCGCTATTACAATCCCCTCAAAATTGCTGAGCACACAATCTCTGCAGCAGGTGTTTTAGACCTGCAGTATATTTTAAAACGTAGCCTCGTTGGGATCAATTACGCCATCTAGAACATTGTCACATTGCCCTAGTTGTCAATTTGTAGTAGAATTTTTATCTTTGCAACTAAATGTATCTGTGAATTATTGTACTCTGCTCTTCAAGCTTCCACCCTCATGACTCCACCCCCTTTCCTCTGCCACATCTTGTCCCCCAATTATGATTTCCCGGACTAAGTATTTTTGTCCAATTAAAGCCCTGGGCTACGGTTTACGCATGCTTGAAATGTTAAAATGGAAGTGCAGGAGGATCTGCTTGTTGCTGAGAAGTCCCGGTACTCTCCAAATAAACCTATTACGTGACTCTTGAGATATCCAGGTGCTTTCCCTCTCAACAACAAACACAACGCACCAGGACAGTTCTCTAGGTCACATATAAAACTAAAATGGTACAAGATTTCAAATTATATCAACCGTTTAGGTCATTTGGACTCTTGTACCATTTTAGTTTTATATTTAACCTAGAGAACTGTCCTGTGCGTTACTCTTCTACCACTCTCGTTTCATGAACACTTGAAACGCGTCGCCCTGCAGTTAGCGCCCTGTGCCTCACATTCCATCACCTGGCAATGTTTTCTTTAGCCTCAGTGTTAGTCAACTTTGAAGCACAACGTTGTGGTCGCATGATGCGGCACCGGTATCACGATACAGTCCTTCGGAATTGTTGACATTTGAAGAGGTTTGTGCGAGCTCCATATCGAATATATTATTCCGCGTGTGTTAATTTCGTTTCTCTCAAGGAAATCCCATGTCAGACTGATTGTTTTAATTCAACTTGTTACATCGCCTCCACTAATCACATCTAGTATTTTGTAGCCAACAGTGTATTTTCACAATAATGGCAAACTAAGACCAAGCGCTGCAGGAAGTTAGTCAGTAACTTACTATTATTCTAGCAAACAATGCTAACAGTGACGCAAGTCAGCAACCGGATGGACAGAGTCGCTTAACTCTAATGACATCAGCTGGATACAACAAAACACGGATAAAGAGGGGGGGGGAGTCCTTATGCCTATTTGTTAAAGCCCGGTATGCCACGCCTGTTTACAGCCACACTTAAAGATCAAGCTTAAAGAAAGGCTGAATGTTCCCAACCGTGAATGGCCTTACCTCCGGTCTCCCTGGAAAGGATCACAAACGATCAGAATTCCTTTGCTTTCACTCTGATCAACTTCAGTACGAGGAGCCCAACTCAAGCAGCAATCGGAAAGCGAATTCAGCCAGATTGACAGGCTAAGGAGTGCCCTAGGAGGGAACAAGTGCTGTGATTGGATAGAAAGTAAATGACCTCCCTTTGGTAAAAAAAACAAACAGATGCCCCGCCCTTCCCGGAAGAAACAATCATGCAGCTGTCCCGGAAGGCATCACCACAGAAGTGCGCCTCAGCCGCACGATGGCCGCTATTGCAGGCGAGAAAGTAGGCAGCGAGGGTTTGCAGCTAGACGCGATGTCTCTTTTCATGTGCAGTGAAGGGGGTGCCAACGGAGAAGTTGTGGGCCTTTGCTACCAACTTTTCTGTATGCATTAGAGGTGGGAGAACAACTGAAAGCTGCCTAGGCTTCACATTCAGACTTCATGCAGCAAGTATTGCAGACACCCTTCGATGTAAAACAGGCGACGTACAAGAGATACCCAAGTAGTAGCTGAATTTCATAACGTGGAAAGAAAACCTGTGATCAGTCTTGAACACCCAGATTTCAAATTGTGTGATCTTAAGGAAAGTATTTCACGAGGCGTCCTTTTTAGGTCGAGCATGAGCCACTGCGCATGCGATGCTCTGCGAGGCTTCTTGTAAGCACTCTAAACATCTCTGTGTGGGTCTGACTCCCCCCACACATTAGGTTGGCTGTTGCCTGTGTCATTAGGTCTCGCAGACCTGCATTGCAGTGCACATGCGCTGTTCACTCTGCAAGACATTGTAATTAGGAGATTTCAGAAGTGGAGTTGAAGCCCCACCCATCATTCTGATTGGCTGGCGTCATCGTTTATGCTAAACTTTGGCGTGTGTTTGAAAATTAGGTTGCTTTGTTACCGCCCTGTCTCCTCGCGGACGGCCCATCCGTACTGGATCTTTCACTTGCGCCGTTAAACTGTCTCCTTTGTTAGTGGGTAAGCACTCTTTTGTGCTCATTCTGCTTTGGAAAGGCCACTCGCTATTCACGGGCCGCCATGTACCGCGCTATAGCACAGCACTTGTGTATTTTTTATTGTCTAATGCTTCTTTTATTTATTAACTTTTTTTTCACTTTAGCAGCACACGCACCCTTCAGCCATGTTAAGCTAAAGCTTGGGTGCAGCGATTGTTGAAAAAGTATAGAAATTGATTTTTTTCTATTTGTTTACTTTTGCTACAACCACGGCACCCACGATTTACTTTAACATGATTAAAGGTAAAGCGTGGGTGCCGCGATTGTTGAAAAAGTAAAGAAATAGATTTTCGTGGGTGCCTCGATTGTAGCAAAAGTAAACAAATAGAAAAAAAAGTGAGGTCCGCATTTTCTTTCTATTTGTTTACTCTTGTTTCTTACGAATAACATCAGAGATGTAAAACCTCACTCTAAAACTCCCTGCTGATAGAGCACAGCTCAATTTGTCTAGACTTGTCTTTGGCAAAGGCAGCCGATGGTTTATTTTTGTATCACGCTTTCACTTTAACTGCTATTGAATATTGTTTTGGCAAGATGGCACAATTATTTGCTCAATAGCAGCATTCCCTCGTAAAAACTATGAGTTAGTCACCTAGAAATTGGAGAGGCGTCGAGAAACGTATTATCTTTGACATGTGTTAGATGTCTCCCCTGGTCTGTATCCTGAGTAAAGATTGCATCTCTGTTTACACGCAAGACACCGTTTTTGAGCCCAAATACGACTGTTTACTGCGGTCTGTGACCAATCTCTGCGCTTTAACCTTGAGAAGTGTGGCAGCCATTTCCTGAAGATGGAAATAGCCCCGGCCTAGCGTGCTATTATCCCATGGATAAAGAAGATGTTTTAATAACAAAGACATATCTTAATAACAGAGGAAGCGTCCCAAGAATAACCAGTACCAAGCCACGTCCTGTCTGTGGGACCTGCAAGCGTCCCACTTCCTGTCCAAGAGGTCAGCTCTTGTCCTACGGATATACGTTATATATGTAAAGTGGGTGAGCCAATGTCCCCGTGAGCATTATGCCTGTTGAGGTGAGAAGTAATTTTTACCTGCTTGTGTCTTGTGGTGAGATTTCTTTTTGGGCTCCCTGCCTCTTGGGGTGAGATGTCATTGCTTGCTGCTTATGTCGTCACGTACTGCTTAATTTGTACCAGTGCTTTCTGGTGCTTAGCATCAGCACTAATTTCTTAGGGCCAGGTCTTTACAGAACATCGCATGGAATAATTACGTATGCTCTGTAGTGTGAGTTAACGGTCTCCTCCCTGCACACAGACTGCCAGAAACGGCAGGTGAGGTGATGTGACGTCCGTGCCTCAGCTCAGCATAAGTAACTAACAATCTCACACAGGCAGCAATAAAATTATAGAAGCGCTAGTGCACTACGGCCGCAACCAATCAACTGCTGTAGTCTTGCTTGATGGTGAATTATTAGACTGGCCCAAGGCGTCATCCCTCCTTGGCATTATATTGTCAAGGTTTTGTGTTTTTTTCCCCAGGTCGGCCTGACCAATGCAGATCCAGGTTTAGTCTTTTTGCCCGCCCCAGCATACTGCGCAGCTGCAGTGCCAGTCATTCGAAGAAACAGGGAGTGTGTCACGCAGCATAAGGCATATAACTAAAACAAGCATTTGCAATGCAATAGGTCTCGCATTTACGCAAGTTTGAGCTATTCGCAATGTAAATGACAAAGTCGTTTATTTCTGTTTTGTTTTTTAGAACAAATAAAAGGCATTGTCATTTGCAATGCTAGTGGCGTAAACTTTCAAATGCGAGACCTATTGCATTGGAAATGCTTGTTTTGTTATTGTAGCCTGCAAATGGCTAAAGGCGGGCGCATGTCCGACCTCTTTTGCAAATGTTCACTCCCACACCGTTTTGCTTGCGGGTTTGAGTAGTGGCGCGCAGGGTGGCAGCTGCATTGCTGTGTGTCAGGTTACTGTTGAAAGTTTGGAACAGGCAGTTCAGACGTCTCAAATATCAGCGGCAATGATACCAGCTAATTGCCAGTGAGCTGTGCTTAATAATTAGCTTCTGCTAAAGGCCTCAGCAGATGGGCGACTGCTCAGTGTGCAGCGCTCGCAGCAGCTCCACGAGCTGCAAAATGGGTACAGTTTTGCAAAGCTTACTTAAATTAGAGATAACATTACTGCAGAGTGCACTGAATCCAAATAGTACCCAATTATAATCCCAAATAGGTAATTTTTAGGTAGTAAACCGATTTCTCTAAAAGACCCATTCCGCCTTTGTTGAGTCCAGACTGGTATTGGGATGGCTGGATGGGCCACTGGGCGGGTATAATGACACGAGGCGTGCCAGTCATTCCATATCATTTAAATCATATGGTAATGAAAAGCGACACGTACTGCGACAGGGCGCTAGTACAATGTACTGCTCACCATCCTTTGATGACACATAAAACCTAACGGCCGAAGAAGCTGAGCGTCAACTTTGCCCAGAATCACCATTTTATAATTACGTTCTACCTCTTGTAAAAGAGAAAAAATAGAAACAAGCAGGCTGGGCTGAAATGGCTTCAAATAGATTTAAGATTCAGAGCCCTGCAACACGCCATGCCCAGGACACATTTACTGCCCTTAAATACACTGGACCATTTCAGCAATTCCGCTCTCTCGATGCCCAATGACTCTCACGCGCCAACAAATCAGCAATCGACGTGCGACTGACCTGCGCCGGCGTTTGTCCTGGATGACCAGTTGCAGCCCCCGCCAGTGACTGTGTAATTACTTACGTTTTACCCTAACCATGTGCTTAATATTCAGAGGAAAATGAGGCAGTGGATTTGACAAGTATCTGCTCACTTAGGCAGAGTGAAACAGACCTTGGAAGTAATCAGCAACAACTACGGATGCCAGCAGAATTCATCAAGGCCTCCTGCCTAATGGCCCAGCCTGTGTCATGATTACAGAGGCCTCCCTTAGAATGTGTGCTTAAGCCATTACTTCTCCCTTTGCATAAAAGTGTTCTCAGTGCTGCGTCACTGTTTACTTAGGTTGTTTATCAGGCATTAAGGCTGCAAAAGCACAGCACCCAGGATAATGTGCTGCATGACTAAACACTTTTAAGGTCCCAAAGGCGAGACCTAGTGGCTATTCTAATGCTTGTTATTTATGCTCGCCTATGAAAGCACCTTTGAATACGTGAATTCTGGATGTGCAATGTTAATAAAACACATTTGAAATAATACACTATCATACATGCCAACAGACCTGATTCAGGCAGTGGACTCTCGATTTTTAAAGCCAAAATGTTTTTGTTTTTGCTTTCTCCCTCCAAAAATGGTCTCTGATTCCATAGAAGTAAATGGGGGAAAAATACATTTCCCCCAATTTTGTTTTCAATATCTTCCACTTCACAGTTTTAAAATGTTAGCATGTATGCACTATATAGTTGCTCCATCTGTAATAAGAATCTGAGCCACATTTAGGGCATACATAACTACTAATTTTCCTCTAATTCCCTAATGCCTGGTTACTTACAGGTAATCTTCATTGTACTTAGTCCCGGGAATTTCTTGTCACGCTCCTTACCTTTGAGGTGAATCTACCTCCCACAGGAGAAAGGAAGAGGAAGGTGTTATCCATTCAGGCTTCTAAAATCTAGCTTCCCCATGTCACATCTTGAAAATACCAAGCCCCTTGAAGGCCACTATCACAGGGAGGCGTGGGTGGGTTGTAGTGACCGTGACCAGACTTCCAGTACTAAGGATATTGAAGAGTAGCAGTAAGTAATTGGACATTATCCCTACATCCCTCTGTCTTCATCAATTCAATTCCATTTATTTATTAATATTTGGATCTCCAGTGAGGTCCACATAGAAATATACACACAAATATTACGCAATAAGCATGTTAAAATTGCATGCTCAGGTCTTTACAGCAGTAAATAACATAACCTACATAAGCAGTTGTTATTATAAAATTTCAATAAAATCACTTCATTTAAGTTAAGAGTTAATTTTAAACAAAAATATCACAACCATATAGCAGCAGCAGTTTTTATACCAATTAATCTATCAAAGGAGATATCGAAATCCTGCATAACCAATTCTAGCCTAAAGCAATAAAAAGGTAGGTACAAAGGTAAATCAAAGGAGGACAATGGCACAGAATAAACAGAATATGGATAAGAATATTCACCATTATAATGTAATAGACAAATTGCAATTACATAGTTAAATCCTTTATCACAACAAATAAATTGAGTTCAATACATATTCAATTTGTTAATGTTACATTTCCATACAATATCAACTTCATAATTAGTCCAAATTTATATAGAGAGCTTCATGTAGCAACAGACGTTTATAGACAAGATATTTTACGGCAAGATCAAACACATTTATCTCTAAAATTTCATTTCCCCATAACAACACTGGTTAAAAGGCAAAAATATATCCCAGTTTTGTGCAAAAAGCAACAGCAATAGCCAAGTGCAATATTTATTCCAAAGAGTAAAAAACTCCATTAGCCATAATAAGAACACAAAAGCCTCAAAGAGATCCCTGGAAATGTTTATACTATGCCTCTCTTTTTTAAATTTAAAACATTTTTTTATTATAATCATCATCAGTACATAATTTCAAGAATTCGTTATAACACCGAGTGAGTACTCAGTCAAGACGTCTTGTCAAACAAAAATAAACAAAAGTAAAAAGCAATGGGAAACGAGAAACAGGGAATCAATATTTACAAAATTATATAGGGATTTCAAATAGCACAAAGACATGATCCAGCCTCTTGCCCACCAAATGTATTCTAAGCTGTTAATACTAGCCTTAGATTCTTTCCATCCTCTCTTTCCACTCTATCATTGGGGTCCAGATACGTTCCCCCAGTTGTTTAGCTTTCCGACCCTTCTTCTCAGACAGTGCTTTCTCAAAATTATATATAGCTAATAGCCGTGAGATCCATTGCTGAAATGTTGGAGGATTTGGATCTTTCCATAAACAAGCTATACATATCCTGCTAATAGCCATCCCTAGAAAAATAAATTCTTAGCGATCTGTAGGGACCCCCTCCTTTACAACGCCCAATACCATTACTTCATTGGTTAAACTTATAGAAATACCCATTGCGCTATTCAAAAATTGTTCTAAAGAATTTTTAAATGGGTTCAGGCTTGGGCAGGAGGCAAACATGTGTATTGTGTCAGCTTCAATACTTTGGCGTCGTGGGCAGGTTATACCACTTGTTCCCCCCCCCAGCAAGCTATTCTATGTGGAGTGTAATAAAGCTCATGGATAGTTTTAAAGTATTGTGCTTGAAGGTTTGCAACCTTTAATATTGTGTTTTCTAGCTTGAGCGAGGTTTCATACTCGCTCCCTTCTAGATTACATTTTCTTCTCCATTTCTCAGAGATTTTCCCTCGATCATCTTCTGAGTGCTGGCTCAGTTCTTCATATATGTATGAAATTGTACATCCCCCCTCTCTCCGTACTTGTTCCATGACTTCTGCTCTATTAACTACCATAATGCCCCCTTGTTTTTTTATTAAGGCAGACCTGATCTGCAGATACTTAAATAAGTCTCTGCGTGCTAGATTATATAAGTGCTGTGCCTTATCAAAAGTAATTATACCATTGGCATCTGTAAAATCCCCTATAGTCTTAATTCTGAGCGCATCCCACCATTTCATTATGTTGTCATGAAACACCCTCGGCAATAAAGGATTGTTGAATAGGGGAGTGTAGTAATTCATCCTGCCAATACATAGCCTTTTCCGGACCGAGGTCCATACTGCCACTGCAGCCCCAAGTGTCTTAAATTTAACTTTCTTATAATAATTTGCCCCGCTATACGTAAAAAGCCATCCTTTTGCCACAGTTGTTATGAGCTCGTATATATCCGGAGTGCTCTCGCTGCCTCTCCACTTATCTTCGGTCGTACCCCCCTGAAGACCTCTTGCATATTGAAGTACTGCTGCCCAATAATATAGCCTGAAATCTGGTACTGTCAGACCCCCTCGCTCTTTTGACAAAGACATACATTTTATGGCTCTTCGTGTTCTGCCTTTTGCCCAAATAAAGCGATTTGCGACTCCCTCCATTTCTTTAAACCAATTGCCCCTAAAATTTAGTGGGATCGTCCTAAAAAGATATAGCAGTTTTGGGAGGAACAGCATTTTTATTAAGTTGCAGCGGCCTATTATTGTCAAATGTAAATTATTCATTTTATCTAGATCTTTCCTTGCTTTCTTAAGCACTGGGGCAATATTCTTCTCTACTAGATTCGTTAGATCTGAAGTTATCATTATTCCCAAATAAACCGCTGGGTCCGTCACCCTTTGATCTACCATTGTAATCTTCTTTTTAGCCACGATTTGTGTCTTCCCTTGATTTAATTTATATCTAGATAAGGCCCCAAAAATGTCCGCCTCTCTTTCTATTTCCAACAATGCAGACGTTGGTTCGGGTGAAGTAATCGCCAGATCATCAGAGTATCCTAGGATTTTTGTCTCATACCCATTTAATATTATCGGGAAGATATTTTTATTGCGGTCTATTCTCCTTATAAAGGAGTCAATGTAGAAGGCAAAGAGGAGCAGGGAGCAGGGAAAACGCTGGCGGGTCCCTCGCCCGATGTTTATTGCTCCGCTTACCTCGCCCATTACTCTGAGTCTAATCCTAGGAGGATAGAACGAGGAACGAGCCGACCGACATCCAGAGGTCAGGCCAAAAGAGTGACGCAATGTATAAATAAGCCAAAGGCATAACCGATGACAGTTGAAACTAGTGACTGCCAGGCACCCGACTCCATTTCCGGGGCAGTATACTTTCATCAAAAGTGACATAGATGCAAAGGTGGTGTGTATCAGAACATCCAGCTAAATTATAGCATTCTGATTAGTGGAGTACTAAATTGAGAGGCGATACATCTGCAAGCTCCACAAACAACAAGGAACCTTGAAGTACCGATGTTTGCACCAAGGTTATATCCTACAAATACAAAGCAATGACCAAAGGAATTGCCTAAGACAAAGTAATTTCTACTTGAATGAAGTGACCCCAAACACAATATTGTCCTGAAGAAGGTGGCTCCATATCCATTGGTCTTTTAGCACCGAAACGCGTCGACGCCTGTTTTCTTAAAAGGAATCCAAAAACGCCAAGGCAGCATATGAGGTATAGGAAATTTTCTGTACAATAGGTCCCCTTACAATACAATTAGCTATTGGATCAGATTGAGTTTGAAGTGTATCACGATTACTGTTTTTCCATTGGGGTAGTATTTTTATGCAGTGTCTGTGTGATTGATTATATTGTAGGATGTATCACTGTGTTTTTAAATGCTAGTATAGCTTCTCATTTAGCTTCACTAAGTTGTACATCCATACTGTGAAATGATTATTTTAAATTATATGAACTACTGACAGTGTCTTCGGATGTTTCCGAATTTAAAAAAAATATACAATGGTATTGTTTTATACTTGAATAAATTGTTGTAAGCACCTCATTTTAGTGTGTGAATATATTGAGGAACCAATCAAGTCGTGTATGGGCTATGAGTGTGGAGTGCAAGAAGTAAAAAGTTGTTGAGAGGCATAATATACACATTTCCAGGGATCTCTTTGAGGCTTTTGTGTCTACTGTGTCCTGCTCCCTCGAACAAGTGGGGCCATCTCTCCCTAATTTGGCCTTAATAAGAACTACAGAAGGCTAGTAACTTAGGAGCAAAGTCATGAGAGGTGCCATGTGTTAGACTTGGCATCTTTTTGGCATGTTTCCCCAGTTTTTTTGCTCTCTGACCTCCTGGTTTTGACTCTGTTTTTGCTGGTTTAGTGTCTCAGCGCACTTTCTCGCTGCTGTTCAGTGTTAAAATGCAAGTGCTCCTGTTGTAAATTGTTGTTATGGATGGGTGATTCCATGATTTGTCATTTGATTTACTAGTCAGTCCCTAGTACAGTGCACTGTGTGTGCCCCGGGCCGGTAAATCAAATGCTGCTAGTGGGCTTGCAGCACCGGTTGTGCCACCCGCACAAGCAGCCCTTCAAAGGTAGCTCAGACCTGCCACTGCAGGGTCTGCGCACAGTTTGTAACTGCCATGTCGGCTTGGTAAGTGCACCCACTTGTCAGGACCTACCCTTCCATTTTCTTACATATTAGTCACCCCCAAGGTAGGCCCAAGGTACCCCTGTGGGCAGGTTGCAGTGTATGTGAAAGGTAGGACATGACCTGATGTGTGTGACATGTCCTGATTTTGAAATACTGCCAATTTAGTTTTTCACTATTGAAAGGCTATCTGGCTCATAGGAAAGCATGGGAATTCATTTATAACATCTTATAAATATAACTTCCGATTGGGACCAGATAGAAAAATAAAGTTTAGTATGCCTGAACTCAGAATCCTAAAATGCATGTTTTAGTGAGGGTGGTTTTTACATTCTGTGTTTGAAAATACCACTTTTAGAAGTAGGTATTTTCTTGCTTAGCCATCCAGTGTGCCTCTGCTAGGATGTGTATTGAGTGTCTGGCTTTGGGGATAACAGGGGCTGGGAATGTGCAGTGGCTCTAGAGAGTCTGATGAGTCAGGGCTGGGCTGCATTCAGAGCAGTGGGAGGAGTTTTCACTAGCACCTGGATAGGCCTAGTCTGCATTTAGTGTAGTGGGAGGAGATTTTCTCCTGGTCTGCTGTAGACAATGTTGTCTCCGCCTCTTACAGGGAAGCTGGACCAAAGAGGACCAAACTGGTTTGGACTAAGCACAGACGCTTTCTGCCTAAGAGGACAAAGGAATTTGGAGTATAAATATTGGGGCCCACGCACCAGAACCTTAAGATTTCTTTTGGACCAAGAAGACTGCCAAGAAGAAGAGCTGGAGAGGCTGTGAGGAGGAACTACAACTTTGCTGAGTGCTTTGCTGTGTTGGCCTGCAGTGGCTGCTTCTGTCTTGGGCATTGAAAGGACTGGACTGAACTTTCTGCAACTTCTTTGTTGAGTTTCTCCAAGGGCTTGAGGTAGAGCTTGCCCCTTGTTCAAGAAGTCTCAGGAACAGCAAAGACCTCAAGTTCGTATGCCATCAGCACTGGGGACTTTGTGCTTTGTGCTACAACAGAAGAAAAAGCAACCAGACACCGTCTACGAGGCCGGTGCCGACTCCGCAGAGGGCACCGCAGCACGCCGCACCGCAACCCTGGTCTCACCGATGATGCCATCCGACAACGCCACCGAGCCGCAGAAGAAAAAGCAACCCGACACCGCCTAAGAGGCCAGTGCCGACTCCACAGAGGGCACCGGAGCATGCCGCACCGCAACCCTGGTCTCACCGACGATGCCACCGAGCCGCTGCTTGCACCGCAACCTGTGGGAACTGCACTTCGCACCGCACCGCCTCGCTTCACACCACTGCCTTGGTATCCCTGATGCTGCCGCTCCACGTCAACATCAATGCCGCTGCTTGCACCGTGGTTCGAGGGCACCGCTCGTAAGTTACACAATGCACCGTCCTCATCCCGCACCGCACCCTTGGCCTACCGACACCGGCGCCATCCACTACAGTTCATCAGCCGACAACAGCGCTTCAGCAACGAAACCGCCGCTGCTTGCACCTTGACCGGCCAGCACTGCGACGAGGACCACTGCCATGGTCTCACCGCTGCCGCTGGAAGATCGTCACCGAGCCGCTGCCTGCACTGCGACTTGAGGGCGCCGCACAGCTGCACTAGGCATCGCAGCCCGACGCCTACCGGTGCTCCGGACTTCAACCGCGAGGAGTGCAATCTGCAGCGCGTGTGACTTCAAGGGCCCGATGACTCCTGCACTGATCTCCAGAACCGACGCCTGCGGACGCCGACCCTTCGGGGAGCATTAAGAGGTCGCCTACGCCCTACATTTCTACCAGTACTGGTTTGCGGGTCTTCCCGATACTGTATCCAGACCCCGATGCCGCGGTCAGCCAGAACTGTTTGGATTTGTTGTTCACGATTCCCTGATAGCCCCAGATGGAGCTATCGACTTCAAGGAACTGTATTTCAAATCTATTTTGATTACTGAAGATTTCTGAAAACTGTATGGTGGATTTTTTTTATGGTTTTGGTCTTGTTTTGGATACATACAAATATTGGATATTTTTCTAAACTGGTGTGGTGTCCTTTTGTAGTGTCTTCATTGTATTACTGTTGGCTATGTGCAAATACTTTACACACTGCCTCTAAAATAAGCCTGACTGCTCGTGCCAAGCTACCAAGGGGGTTATTTTAGGAATGTAACTCCCTGATCCTGACTAGAAGGAAGGGTCCCTGCTTGGACAAAGGTGCAAACCGTTGCCAACTAGAGACCCCCATTTCTAACACTATTTTTCCTATGAGATAACAAGTCTAATCAATAAAGATCACATATATCCCAGGAGTAAAATTATGTTCTCATAACTCATGGCTCTAGTCCTCCTCTTTGTCCATAATTTCTAAAAATGAAATATGTATTACTGAGGGACGGACGGACCTACTTAAATAGAGTATAATAAGGACTAAAATATATTCAGAAACTCCTTAAAAAATGTAATCGTATTGTACACACTATTTCATTTTTTGGAAAGAGGAGAAACTCGTGGGCTGATAGTACCCCTTTGATGTTATTCTGTATAAAGATTGGTCGAAGCCATCGATAGCAATACGGTAACATGGCTGGGCAAACAAACAGAATATGATTAAGGACCTGAATGCCCAGGTTACAAATTGTTACACTTTTTTCCTATTTTCATAGAGGTGGACCAATTTGCTGTTAGATCATTTAATGGTAAAAGATTCATGCGGATTAGAGTTAGCCAACGGCCAATGTCATGGTCCAAATTACAAGATAAGTATTTCTGAGCAACTCTTGTGGCTACTATCTCCAATCTTTCCTTTAATCTACAATACTTGACGTCTCTCTGGAAACTAACCATACAACTTGTGTTTTTTAAAAAAGATTTAAGTTCTAAAAGCGGGAGCGAATCACGGACTCCTCCTGTGCACTGAAATAATTCAGTGCCAAGGTGAAGTCACAGGAGAAGGAATATTTGTATGTTTTTTTCTCCAAAAATGTCTTGATATAGAAAACCTCTTTTTTTGGGGGAGGGGGGGACTCTTTTTATTAACATTGCTCACACTATCGTACAGTTCAGGACAATAGTCATGTAGTATGTGGTGGAATGCAATTTCACAATACAATGAAAGACTGACATTGACACAGATGGGATTATCAATACTCATAGATCTAGCCCTGGTCTGCCCCTCAATGCTCTGTATTTCTTCCAAGGCCCCCAGACTTTTTTCCATTTCTTTATGCAACCCCTGGACTTATAAATAGTTTCTTCAGCTCTCTGGCACCAATCTAGATCTCGCACCCACTGGTCCCACTGTGGGGGCGCCTGCGCCTCCCAGCTACTTGCAATATTCCTTTTTGCCACCCCTGCTACCATTGCCAGCCAGAGCTCATTGTGTCTGGACCAGTCCATGGCCCATTTGATCATCAACAATAGCCTCCTAGGCTCTAGTGGAACCGGGAAACCCACCACCGCTGCCATTGTGTCTGCAAGTTTAGCCCAAAAGGGGACTATCTCTGGGCATTCCCACAGGATGTGGAAGAATGTGCCTTCTCCTCTACATCCCCTCATGCATAGGGCCGATTGGCTTCTTCCCCAGGCATATAGATGGGTACGGGGGTAATACACCGGTGTAGAATTTTTTGCTGCACCAAATGAAACCTGACACGAATTGCAATTTCTCGGGGGCTCTGTAGTGCATCCTTCCAGTCGTCGTCTTCAAGGGCCCCTATGTCTCCCTCCCATCTTTCCCACAGGGACACTAGGGGGTCAGGCATGTTGTTGATAAGTTTACAATAGATTGTGGAGGTGGGTTTTTCCACTATGGCATCAAGGAGAAGCCTTTCCTCCATAGGTGAATACTCCAGGATTGATGTGACACCTGCATGTGTGAACGTAGATCATGAGTAAGACGTATGTAGTGGTAATGTTGTATGTCATGTAGGTCATATTCTTTTTGAAGGCACTTGAAAGGTGGGGGTGCGTCTCTTTTCCATACGTCCCATAAGTACTTAATGCTTATTAGTTTCCATCCCCTAAAGCCAGTCAATCAGGTCACCTCTGGTAGCTGATCCCCAAACCATAACGGGGTTCTGCCTATCAGAGTCTTTCCAGCTCAGGAATTGATTTGCGTCCCTCCACCATTGGATCGCCACCCCTGTGTGCGATGGCAGGTCCCTTTGTGGCCTCTTTGCATAAAGGAGAGGCTCGTAGTTTCTCCCTGGCATGACCCATCTGTCAACTCTATAAGCTCCGACCCTGTCGCATATACCCAGTCGTGAACCACTTGTAGCTCTGACGCCCAGTAGTATAGTTGTACGTCTACATCCCCTCACGCATAGGGCCGATTGGCTTCTTCCCCAGGCATATAGATGGGTACGGGGGTAATACACCGGTGTAGAATTTTTTGCTGCACCAAATGAAACCTGACACGAATTGCAATTTCTCGGGGGCTCTGTAGTGCATCCTTCCAGTCGTCGTCTTCAAGGGCCCCTATGTCTCCCTCCCATCTTTCCCACAGGGACACTAGGGGGTCAGGCATGTTGTTGATAAGTTTACGATAGATTGTGGAGGTGGGTTTTTCCACTATGGCATCAAGGAGAAGCCTTTCCTCCATAGGGGAATACTCCAGGATTGATGTGACCCCTGCATGTGTGAATGTAGATCATGAGTAAGACGTATGTAGTGGTAATGTTGTATGTCATGTAGGTCATATTCTTTTTGAAGGCACTTGAAAGGTGGGGCTGCGTCTCTTTTCCATACGTCCCATAAGTACTTAATGCTTATTAGTTTCCATCCCCTAAAGCCAGTCAATCAGGTCACCTCTGGTAGCTGATCCCCAAACCATAACGGGGTTCTGCCTATCAGAGTCTTTCCAGCTCAGGAATTGATTTGCGTCCCTCCACCATTGGATCGCCACCCCTGTGTGCGATGGCAGGTCCCTTCGTGGCCTCTTTGCATAAAGGAGAGGCTCGTAGTTTCTCCCTGGCATGACCCATCTGTCAACTCTATAAGCTCCGACCCTGTTGCATATACCCAGTCGTTAACCACTTGTAGCTCTGATGCCCAGTAGTATAGTTGTACGTCTGGGAAGGCCAGCCCCCCCCCCCCCCCCATCGTAAACCCCCCTCATCAATTTACGCAATGCTATCCTTGGGTTGCCTCCCTCCCAGAGCAACGTTCGTAGTGCCTGAGAGATCTGCTTGAATACTCCATTGGGAACCGGGTACAACGTATTCTGTAAGATAAAGACGAACCTCGGCAGGACCAGCATTTTAAGCATTGCAGCCTGCCCCATGAGGGAAAGCGGTAGTGACCTCCAGTGGCTTACATCTGTGCCCAAACGCCTCAGTTGGGGCTCCAGATTCCTGGTGAAGAACTCTGCTCTATCTCTGGTGATGTAGACCCCCAGGTATTTAAACCTGTTTTCCACGATTGAGGCGGGACACCTAGTCTGTATCCTCGAGGGGGGGGGGCCTGGAGGGGGGGACCCGAGAGCAGGTAGATCACTAATTTGGTCCAGTTGATCATGTAGCCTGAGTAACTACCGAACAGCTCAAAGAGATGGAGCGCCTGCGCTAATGAATGATAAGGTCTGGCCATATACAAAAAACATCACACGGTATAAAGAGATAGGCTCCTCCCACTCACCGGTCGGCGCCAGGCCTCAGAATGACCTGACCCTCGGGATCCAGTGCGCAAGCGGGTCTAGGGCCAGGGCGAACAGGAGAGGATGGTGTTGGAAAGAGAGGTCCACATGTTTCAGCACATCCGGGCAATTTTATATCCAATACCTTCTTCAGGACCACTATAGTATTACTACTGCAAATGTGAAAAAGTAAATATATATAATAATAAATATAAATACACTTGAACCGGTTGGAACCAATACACCCGAATCACCTGTGATCAGGAATGTACAATCCTTCCTCTGCAAAACTTGTACAGATGACGGTATCCGATATGCATGAGGAGGATACCTCACCTCACCTGGTAGGGGCTCAGGGGAAAAGGAGGCACCCCTCTCTCCGTCGGTAACTCTGACCGTCATCCAAGCTGTCTGGTGTCTCGGTTTCAACCAGTTCAAGTGTACTTGTATTTATTATTATATATATTTACTTTTTCACTTTTCACATTTGCAGTAGCAATACTATAGTGGTCCTGAAAAAGGCATTGGATATAAAGTTGTCCGGATGTGCTGAAACATGTTGACCTCTTTTTCAAACACCGAAACAGTTATTTGTTACAAACTGTCGTTTGCACTGTTTTTAGTTTGGACTGTGAGAGACATTAATAAACGTAGGGTTTCTCATGATTCAATTTTAAAATCACATATCACCTTATTAATATGCACTGCATCCCGTTCCCACACAAGTCAATTGCTCTCATCTGGTAATTTAGACAGGAGGTTAGTTCCTCCTTCTGGTTATTACAAACAAAGCATCCCTGGGTTCCCCAATCTTTCTGATGGGTTTGCAGCCCTTAGTGTCACTAAAGTGACATCAAGAGGAGACCCAGATGATGAAGCATGTCACCAATTGGTGAGTGCCTGGAATCCTCTGATTTAATTAGTATTTTCTATTGTAGTGGCCTGCATCTAGGTATTTGGCGTACACATAAACATTTTCTCTTTTCTAGAGTTCATAATGTTCAGAATATTATCTTTATTTTTTAGACCCTTCGATATTCGTGTTGTATAAATAGCTTCAACTTGGCCTTCTTCCCTCCTTATAGCAGTCGAGTCAGGATTCATAGTTAAATTGGGTCGAAGTGCAGTCGTTTTGCTCTCTTTTTGTTTATTCTACGAAGTTTTTTTACTTTTTTATTTCTTCCTGCATGCAGATTTACTTTTACTTTTGATTTTCCTTTCCTCTGCTACAGATTGTTCAACTTTTATACCCTTTCGTTTTAAGAAAATGGGAATGAAATGTGGTTCCATATTTGTTTTCTCCATTTCTGAACACTGAGAGGACAGAGGTGTTTGTAAAAGAACAGGTTCCTCAGGTTGGAAGAACTGCTGTAGCAAGAGGGGCTGATTTTCTTCAAATAAGTCTTCAATTTCTTTGCCCCTATTCTTTCTACTACCAAAGGACGTACCTGCCTGAGTGCCAAAGTTCCGGCAATTAAACTGGGAAACAGTGCCCGTTTGAGTGGATTTGGTTTGATTAAAGTTACGGCAAAGGGAAAGGGAAAAAGGGTCCCTGTTGAAGGGATTAGTCTTATATGAGGGAAGGGGGATAGTTTTACCAGTTGGAGGTCTTTAATCAGAGATAATAGATTTGATCAGGGACAGAAGAGAATCCAAGATGTGATTAGAGTTATTTACAGTTTTCTCAATTAGAGCCACAATTGACAACAGGACTCTTTCCAGTCAGAGCAAAGATTCAGACATCAATATTTTATTCTCTGCGTTGCTATTTAGTAGATGAGGACTCGGGGGCAAGTCACGGGTGGCGGACACCCTTGAATTTAATGTAGATGTTCCACTGGGTGTGTACTACTAAAAAGCTGTATCTTAAAGGTAGGGCCAGGGGAAAAGTCCTGTCTACTGTCTCGAAAGTTTGAAAGGGATGTAATATTAGTGTGAGGCTTAGTAGCCTGAAGGACCTTTGGAATAGGATTCAGATTGATATTAATATCTGTGAGAGTAAAGCCTTCCAACGGGGAGCCTTCCTCTCTGAGTTCAGGGCTTAATTCAACCACAGACGAGTTACTCTATTTCCAGGTGAGTAAACAGTAAGATTTGCCAAAAGCAACTTTTCTGTTTTCGCCTTGACCTTTCCAGGAAGAGATACAAGCTTATTCTGCATAATCTCCACTTTTATTAACCCTATCTCTTTTAGAAAAAAGGTGGAAATAGTATGAAATCCTTTTAGCGTATTTATCTGTATCGATTTGTTCCTTAGGGGATTAGCTTTGTTTTTTTTTTTTTACAATCTGTTATGTAAACCAATTTACATGAACGCAGTTTCTTTGCTGTCATAACTCCACCTGGATATCAGTCTTGTTCCTGAGGTGGTAGGTAAGCCTAAAATGGAAACTCAACAGGTCAACCCCAAGCCGCATAAGTGGGCCGCTCCCACGACTGGCGTGGGCTGTCACTTAGCAATGGTATCTACTGCCATGACACTCAGGACTCCCTTTACCTCTTATGTATCTCCTGAGCTCTGATAAACAAGACCTCCTGGTCGCAAAAAGAAGAAACCCCACATCTTCTCCTCCCACTTGAATCTTGTTCCGGACAGAACCAGTGAGACATGTTACGACAACTTTCCTGGTCCGTTTTGCCACTGCTGTCACCAAGTCTTGTCGCCCCGCTCCTCCTAGCCACAGGATTTACTAAGCTTCAAGACTCGAACAGGGCACACCTGACTATCCCTGCAAGCCGCACCCAGCCCTAGCCGAGCCACTTCTGAGGGGAGCGGGGCATGCACTTGCGGCAGCCGACTATGAATGTAGACAGGAAGTTTGGAAATTGGAGGCATGCAGATGCTTATGGGGGCTTCACTATAGGCAGAGCTGTCCTGGAATATCCTAGTACGGCGAGAGAGAAGAGCAGAGAAAGCTGTGGCAGTTTAGTCAGCAGTGACAGAGATTTTGCAGAGGGAGGAATTTATTCAATTTTCTGATCTTCCGAACTGCCAAAATTGGTTCTTTTACAGGGTCAGGTGCTTAGCTGTTTTTAGGTTTCGCCTGGGCCGGAGCACTAGCTCTGCCCAGGAGAATTCTTATGTTCCTACAGTGTGGGGCTTAGTCCCGCCTCTGTCTTCCACTGGCTAGCTCCATAAATGGAGGCTAGCCATTGGAAGAGATTGGCTGTCAATCACGCTTTCCCCGTGAAAACGCGATTCGGGGCGTTTCCGTGTCTTTTTTTAAGGACTGCCCTCTCCTCTTCCCATTGGCTGGAATTTTACCTTCCAGCCAATGGGAAGGGGAGAGCACGAAAACCATGCCCCCAAATCACACACTCCCATCCCACCCCCGTCCATTCATTCCCCTGTACTCGCCCTCCCTCTCTCCCTTGGCCTTGTTTTTTTTAGTCGTCTCTCCCCCGCCCTCCCACTGTCCGTGCCTCCTCCCTCCCGCCCGCCCACTGTCCGTGTTCGATGCTGTCCAACCTGGTTTCTTAACATCTTGTTTATCCCCCTCCCTCCCGTTGTCCTGCCTTCTCCCGCCCACTGTCCGTGCCTCCTCCCTCCCGCCCACTGTCTGTGTTCGATGCTGTGATCCCCCGCCCTCCCTTCCGTTGTCCTGCCTTCTCCCTCCCGCCCGCCCGCCCACTATCCGTGCCACCTCCCTCTCGCCCGCCCACTGTCTGTGTTCGATGCTGTGAGGAAGGCCCTGCCAAGCTGCTCGGGTACAGACTCAGCTTTCATAGCCGGGGGGGGGGAGTCGGGGCTCTTGGTGGGGGTAACGCAGTGGGGGGGATATCGAGAGAAAGGGAGGGCGGTCGTGATGAAGGCAAGGATGGCGAGGAGTGAATGGAGAGCGGTGTAGGGGGTTCGAGTGAGATTGTGAACATTTCTTAGCCTAGTCTCTCACGTTTGTATGGGCAACAGTCCGGAGCATTTCGTATCTTCCAGTTAGAACTTGTTAAAAGTGAGACCACCACTCCCATTGAGGTGAGCTTCGATGAGAAAAAGTTCTTGTGGTTACTGATAGCGCCTTATCTGTTTCAGGGGCGAAAACACCACTAGTGGAGTGGGTGCAGTTGCACCAGGGCCCTGGGGTGTAAGGTTTCTGTTGCCCCTTCCCCACCCAGTGGCTGCCTTCCACTGCCCTTCCAGCTGCAGTGATTTATTGTCCTTGTATTTGACAGGGCCTATGATACCGCTGAACGCCAAAGCTTTCTTTATTACCCTGTTGTATAATTCGCTGTTTTAAATATATTTAGTTATATGTTCTAAATGTGTGCCGATTTATTGCTGCGTCATAGTGCTACGTGGCCAGAAAAGCAGTCCTGAGAGCCGGGATATTTATGAATTAGGCTTTCAGTACTGACCAGTGCTCCAAATGCAAGTAGATGCCGGAGTTTAAAACATGTTTTGGCTTATTTCATTTTTTGTGTGTTTTGTTTTATGCTACAATAGACTAGAGTCGACTCTGCACTGGCGTGGCTCCGTTCTGTTGAATTCATCTACTGTGGGATGCTGTGCTATGCGTTTGCGCTGTATTGCATGTTTTGGTATGTAGCGGTAAGCTATATTTGTGTGGCACATGGCAGCCATACGTGTGAGCTTGTAGCGCTGTGGGCTGGACAAGACCTGCACCCTGCAGGTGTTTATGGTTCTTGTCAGATCACGTGATGACGTGTGCCTCTGATGGGAGCTGGCCCATCCCTGACGCTTTGTTGTATCCATTCTCTGTTAAAACTGAATAATTTTTTGTAGGTAGGTTCAGGATTAGATACAATATGGTATGGTATGATGACACGATATGAAATTGTGTACAGAGGGGAATTATTTTAATTGATATCATGGTACAGTTTAATGCAGTTTGTGGTGTAAGGCATTGCTTAGTATGCTCTGCTGCTCTATGCTACACTGTGTCGATATAGTAAATTCTTGTATGTTCTGCCTTCCTATGTTATGATGGGCAATCATATGCTAAACTTTGTTGCTGGAAGGTAGGCATGTCTGGTTGCACTAGGGGCTTCTGAGACAGTAACACAGATTGAGTTCTTTATGGACTCCTTAATTTTAAGCCCCCCCCCCCCCCGCCTCCCTTAGGTGAGCCACACATGCATTTCTAATGTTGTGAGGTACAAATAGGTTGTTAAAGCTTCCAGGGCACTTCTGTAACAGAGCCTTTCCCAGGTCACTGGCCTGATCGTAAGGGTATTTTTTTATTTTATTTGTTTGAGTTGGACTCTGTGGAGACCCGCCCACACCTTAGCACAAAGTGAAGCTCCTATAAGCTATTGCCACCCTAAAAGTTGCGAAGAACGAACTGTGATCAGCCCCCACAGCACACTGCAGCTGGGTGGTTTCATAGTGCTGGCACAAAGCACCCTCCGTCTGTAAACCGAATACGATTATAAATGTACCTGTGTGTAGGCATCGCCTGTTTGAAGAGGGGCGCTCAGTATTCCTCACAGGCACTGAGCACTTTAAAAGATTTTCTGCGAGTATAGGAGGGATTAGTCAGCTGCATGTTGTCCCCGCACCACGCTATCCATGGATGTCTTTTGTGTGATTGAGCTTGTAGGCATAAAATGGCAGCGCTGTCCTGCCTAAAAGGCATTCCCAGACCCCGCGCCTGGGGATTATGCAACAGAAGGCAACTGCTTACTCCCGCGCTCCTCATAAGAGTAGGGAGTGGGCAGGTGGGATGTAACGTGGCTCGCCGTGGCTGGGTTGCCATGCCTTTTCTCCCATGTGACTATGAACATAATAAACGAGGCCAGACACCCCGCACTCCACCCCCACACATCCGTAACCGATGATGATTCTCTCACACTTGTGAGATCATCAGCTTGTTCAGAACGGGGTTCACTGCGAGTGACATCACCACTGACCTCACTTTCAGAGGTTAGCTAAATTGTGCAAGGCGGTAAGCACCCCCATGCTTCCATTTTAAAGATGCCAGGAGACCTCCATGTGTTTTCATCAAGCACTGCCATCTGTGATGTACCTTCATTGTTCCTTTTAAAGAGTATGTCTTGAAATGTGTTTGTGTGCTTCAGCTAAACGCTGCAATAGAAACATCACTTCGCCCCCCTGTCCTGTCCAGTGATGTATGGTATTAAATGAAAGTGTGCCCTTCATGAACCATAGTCCTGCTTCCTTTTGTAGGGCCTGTTTAGGAGCCATGCTGCCCATGCATCGAGCATAAACAATCAACCCTTAAAGGGCCTTTATCATGATGTGTAGCTAAATTATGCAACGCAGCAGCCAAGACTCGCCTTCTCTTTAAATGAATTCTCCAGTGTTGTTGAAGTTTTTATTTAAACCGTAGACTGCGGAAACCACACTACCTGAAAGTCTATCAAGTGATGTTTGTCTTAGTGGCAAAATTCAGCTAACCCCTTGCTTCCCAATCAAAGAGCCTTGACTGATGTATATGTTTATCTAACTGAGATTCAGGAAACGGCTCCAGCATTCCATGTTTGGCGATGCTCATGTATTTCAAACGTACGGAGAAGTGTTTTACAATAGGACATAGAAAGAGCCACAAATAAGGCAAACGGTGCACAATAGTTACTTTATTGTTCATTTTTTGGATTAAACTGGAATAGCGTGGATACAGAGGTGCAAATATAGTACATGAAGGATAAATGTAAATGTATTTGTCATTTGTGATCGAGCGGGATTGGTGTTGGGTACTGGTATGACGTTGCCAACATGTTGGCTGTTCTTTTAAAATAACAAGCGATAAAGTTTCTAAAAACAGGATATCGGTGCTGCTTCAAACTTCTTGTTCTGTGGCTCTGGGTGTGTGGGTGTGTGTGGCTCTGGGTGTGTGGGTGTGTGGCTCTGAGTGTGTGTGTGTGTGTGGCTCTCAGTGTGTGGGTTTGTGTGTGGCTCTGAGTGTGTGTGTAGCTCTGGGTGTGTGGGTGTGTGTGTGGCTCTGGGTGTGGGTGTGTGTGGCTCTTAGTGTGTGGGTGTGTGTGTGGCTCTGGGTGTGTGTGGCTCTGGGTGTGTGGGTGTGTGTGTGGCTCTGTGTGTGTGTGGCTCTGTGTGTGTGTGTGGCTCTGGGTGTGTGTGTGTGTGGCTCTGGGTGTGTGTGTGTGGCTCTGGGTGTGTGGGTGTGGTAGTAATTGCTGTCTGCTGAGCTCTGCTGTCTTGCTGTTTGCTACCGTAGGGTACAATAGGTCTCACATTTGCGAGAGATTAAGCTAATGGCAATGTAAATGACAATGCCATTTATTTATCTGTTTTCAAAACCAACACATAAATACAAAATTTGTCATTTACAATGCCAATAGTTCTAACTTTTCCAAAGGCGAAACCATTGCATTGTAAATGCTTGTTTTAGAGCTGCCTGCTAAGTGTCTGCTAATGTACTGCTATTTATTAAGGGGGAGGACATTTCACACTTTGTCCGGTATGAGTTAGACCACTTGGGATACCCGGGACCAAAAAACAATCTGTAACCATTAGGCCCCACTACTCCTCAAGCGTTACCTACGAGCGCCAATGTAACTGGATCAGGCAAAGGGCAACAGGCACCAGCCGTGGCGCTCTCCCGTTCGCTCTGCGCTGTTCTCCACAGGCTGCTCGGTGCGTAACAAGAGCGAATGGGGTTCACCAGATGGCACCGCAAGCCGGACCCTGTCCTTGCCGTGCTGCCTCCGCAGAACCACCCAGGCACCCTCTCCGATGCAGCGGGCTACGGCTGATGCACTCGTGATGGTATTGAACTGGCCTGGGGTGTGGAGACGGCAGAGGGCCCCCTGGAAGGAGCCTGAAACGGGTTGGGAGCCTCGGGCTCGGACGCAACTTGACTCGGCACCGTCACATGACTCATTCGGTCGTTTCCCTATCGATGTCCACGTCCACACAGCCTTCCCATGGTGTGATTCAATCTGGCTGGGAAAGCCAAGCAAATAATAGTTCATCACAGTTATTACTTTTGAGCATAAAAAAGCCAAAAGTGGCTTTCAACTTTAGGAAAATAATACTTTCAATTACTAACTATGCAACACCCTTTAATTCGTAAAAAGGAAAGTCTGGGTTTAAGACGACAAAACACATTTCAAAACATCTTTACCAAAAGAATAACCTTCTGGTTTCAAAATGTCTATTTGGTAATGTACAAAAAGAAGTTTTCGGGGAGACCCAAGTAGATGCTCTACAGATTTCATTTTAAGGAACTCCTGGACCCTGACAGTCATCCCAGGAAGTAGCCACCCAAATAGATCTTCTGTGTATTCCCACCAGAACTGGAATGTCAGAAAGCAAATATGGCATGAAAATAGTACAGTGAATCCATGTACTAATATTCATATTAGAAGTTTTAACTCACTAATTTGAGTTTCCAAAGTAACAGACACATGATTATTTTTCCTGAAAGGCTTAGATCTGCACAAATAAATTAAAAGGGCTTGTTTTACATCCAAAAAGATGCAGTGACTTATCCTGTTCTGATTCTGAAGCTGGTGAAGAAAATAAAGTATATAAGACAGTTTCCCGTTCTTTATGCAACTTTGCTAGAACTTAGCTGCAAAAGCAGGATTGGGTCTTAAGGTCACACTGTGTACTAAATAGAAAGAAAACAAGGTTTACATAGAATTGCTCCAAATTCTAAATTTTTGCCTAGTAGATGTAACAGCACTCACTTGGCTAGACGCTGAGGGATTCCCTTGGTTTGCAGTCTGTACCTCTCAACCAAAATACAAATAGAGGAAGCTTTGATAAAAGGAAACACCCAAGAGATTCTGGTGTGTTTTCGTTTATCAAAGCTTCCGCTATTTGTTTGTTCGTAGAGAATAAGGGAAGAGAGGGATTTCCCAGTTAGGAAATACCACCACTGTTATCACCAGAGAAAACCAGGAGTCACATGGCAAGAATCAAAGTACTATTATCATCTCTACTGCTTCTTTTTGAATTTTGAGAAGAACTTGAGGTATAAGATGAAAAAGAGGACATGCATAGAGGAGCTGATGAGGCTAAGATAGAGATAGGTTGTCCCCTCTCAGTGCTGCTGGTGCAGGAAAGAGTGAAAAGAACCATGGCAGGTGAGTGTCTTCTTGGAAGAAATGGGTGTATGAAAGGCCTCCTGAACTTTAGGCATATTGGGGAGACCAGACACGTAGGAAGGGATAGGTATTGGAAAGATGGGAGTATTCTACTGAGGCGATCTGCCATCGTATTCTCCTTCCCTAAAATGGGAATGGCCCTTAAAGACAAAAGAGAATTTTTTGGGGCAAACCTACTCTCTGTTAAGTTCCAGGCTGAGAGGACCAACTCTAATTTCCCCGTCTGTTTACATAAGACAGGACGCGCTTAAGGCTGACAAGGTGATTGCCTCTGGGGAACGCCTGGGAAAGGGCTTCTCGCTATATTCTCTTTAAACTGTCATAGCACTTGGAAACTGCATCTTTTAACGTAGACAAACTCGAGAAAGCGCCTGGGAAAGGGCTTTCAAATATTTTACATTCTGTGTGTTTTTTATATCTCGCCGTACTGCACTGAGTTTTCAGCCATACTCACTCACTTTGATTATCTCTGCACCCGGTGTTAGCGCCCTCCCCGGTCCAGCACGGATCGTTCCAGTTGTCTGGAGGGAGGCGCCACTAAAACCGGAAGTAAGGCACACGCCCAAGGACGGCAGGTTAGCGGTCAAGCCTAACCAGCATAAAAACACATGCAGAGTCAGACGCGCAGCGGACGCGCTTAAGGCTGACAAGGTGATTGCCTCTGGGGAGCGCATCGGAAAGGGCTTCTCGCTATATATCTTAAAACTGTCATAGCACTTGGAAACTGCATCTTTTAACTTAGACAAATTCGAGAAAGCGCCTGGGAAAGGGCTTTCAAATATTTTACATTCTGCGTGTTTTTTAAATCTCTCCGTACTGCACTAAGTCTTCAGCCATACTCACTCACTTTGATTATCTCTGCACCCAGTGTTAGCGCCCTCCCTGGTCCAGCACGGATTGTTCCGGTTGTCTGGAGGGAGGCGCCACTAAAACCGGAAGTAAGGCACACTCAAGGACGGCAGGTTAGCGGTCTAGCCTAACCAGTATAAAAACACATGCAGAGTCAGACGCGCAGCGGATGCGTGCAGCGGGCGCGCCACCGGCACGCCAAGGGCAAGCCCGTCCGCGCCAGACCGGGCTCTGGGCCCAAACCCCTTGCCCTTTTTTCCCCCGCCCCTGCTCAATATTCACGGGACACTCTCCTCAAAATTAGAAACACCCTAGGTACAACGTGTAAACATCCCATTGCCTTGGAGGAAAGGCAACAGAAATGCTTTCAATGTGCATATGAGCCATCCCCAAAAGCAGGAAACCAATCAAAGAATGGGAATCAGCACAACATGGCACAGCTGAACTGCAGATCAATGCTAAGTCACACCACTGAGATCTCATTAATGTTACAGGACACTGCACTCGATGTGCTGTTCCTTACGGAAACATGGCTAGGACCTAATTCCGACCCAGATGTGGTCCAAGCACTCATCCCGGGATATCTAATCCAGCGCATCGATAAAACAGGCAGGAAAGGGGGAGGGATCGCTATTCTCTATAAAGACCATCTTGTTTGACGCATCCTGGGCAGCCCCCTCTCAGACTGTGAAAATTCCAATTTTTCCATTACGGTCACCCCCTCAACTAACCTTTGTCGGCATTCTCCTATAACGCCCCCCCCCCCCCAGGAGCCCTGGGACAGTTCTGCATCCCACTGCTTGAAGCGGTAGTAAACTTAGCCAGCACCGCATCTAATTTTAATCAGCTGGGTGACTTTAATTTGCACTTTAATAACCCCCAGGATATAATAGCCAATGATCTTGCCCCCGACCTTGCAGCATGTGAAATGCTCTTAAAGATCCATCAAGCGACTCACACCAAAGGGCACCTCCTCGACCCGATCTTCGCAAACATTGCAGAACTTAAAGGGAAGGAACCTATCCCCCTCCCCTTGTCGGACCATTTTTTAATCCCCTTTGCATGGCAGCTATCGTCCCCCGCTCAAATGCGCCAACTTCCCGCACTCAAGCCCGCCACTGGCCCAAATTAAATATAGAGGAATGGACAAAGGAACTTCACTCTACCACACCTCTACATCACCCCGATCCAGTAATAGCCAGCAGCAAGTTCCATTCATGGATCGAGAACCCATTAGACGTAGTACTCCCCAGGAGATCCATTATTCAAAAAGCCGGCTCAAACAACACTGCATGGTTCACACCTGATCTCTGCAAACAAAAAAAGAGGTGCAAGAGACTCGAAAGAGAGTGGAAGAAAGACTTTTCAGCGGATAAAAAATCCAACTACAGGGCATCCACTAACTCCTAAAAAAGTTCACTCAAATCAGCGCAGGCAACTTACTATGAGGAAAAAATTTCATTGTCTTCCAATGCACCCAAAAAAATATTTAGGATAATCAAAAAAACAATGAAAGTCCCACACACCCCCGTGACCCCAGATTCTACGGGCCAGCGTTGTGAGGAGCTAGCAGCTTTCTTCTCCATCAAAATTCAGCACATACTTAACCTCCTTCCATTGGTCAATAATGATCAACTCTCCACGCATCCCGAAACGCAATCCCAGAATAACTCCCTCCAAACTTGAATCCTTTGTCCCACTCCATGAGGAACTTCTTCCTTTTATCCTCAATACCATCAAAAGTGGTTCTCCGCTGAACCCGGCTCCGTTTAACATCATAAAATCCGCCTTGCCTGTCATTACAGCTCCTTTTGTCAATCTGGTTAATGCCTCCCTAGAATCTGGTTCAGTCCCACAGGACTGGAATATTGCTATGCTAAAAGCATTACTGAAACAGAGAGTTGTCCAATTTCCGCCCTATCTCTCTTCTCCCTGGCATTAGTAAAGTTGCGGGAAAAATATGTGAACCGCCAACTCTCCACCTATCTTGAAACTTCCAAACTACTTCATTGCTCCCAGACGGGCTTCTGCCTGTGTCAGGGCACGGAGACTGCACTAGTGGCGGTGGTGGAAGAGTCCAGAAAGATCTTGGACTCCGGAGGATCCATAGCCATCGTCCTCCTAGACTTTAGTGCAGCCTTCAATACTGTGAATCACCGTAACCTTGTATACTGCTATAAAAACTGGGATTGTCAGTCCCATCTCAAACTCAATGGCGACAAGACGGAGCTCATGCTGCTGGGTAATCAAACAACTTTTAACCTACACACTCTGTGGCCACCGTGTATGGGACCAGCCCCCCACTCCTAAAAAGGAAATAAAGAGCCTGGGCTTCTGGCTTGATCACAAGCTCACTTTTAAAGCCCAAGCCAGAAAGACAGCGGCTACCTGCTTTGGCCTGTTGAGATCGACACGAAAAGTACTGCCCCTCCTACCCGAGAATTCTAAAAAAAAATCTAATTCAAGCCCTCATTTTATCGAGGATGGACTATGGCAACGCTCTTTACTTAGGAGCCCCAACCTCTGTTATCCACAAACTCCAGGTAGTCCAGAACTCAGCAGCAAGACTCCTCACAGGCATTAATAACTGTTCCTCAGCTAAACTGACCTTAAAAACTCTCCACTGGCTCCCAATACAAGAGCAAATACATTTCAAAGGCCTATGCATTGCCCACAAAAATCTGCAGGGCACCGGCCCCCCTATCTTCACCAACCTTTGGTTGAATAAAAAGAGAGTGAGGGGGCTGACTTAAAAGAAGGCTTCCCTTTTAAGGACGGTTTCCCTCACCTGCCATTGGTGGCATGCTTCTACATTGGGAATCCTCCTAGCACCATGAAGCCTAGTCATGGTGAGGGCTACACCCCCTCGCTGCGAGGGACGAGCTCAGGGATGTTTTAGGTATGTAAGACGGGTTGTTATTAAAACCCAATGTGAGCTGGCCGGATGTCAGGGTGCAGTGCTAGTGATTAAGTGGATTAAAACTAGCTGCAAGGTTTACCACATAATTTTATTCTGGCTGCCTTGTGCTAGGATTAAAACAAGAAGGTACAACGTAAAACATTAGATTCAATCATACTATACTCACATCAACATGTTTCAGCCAATGACCTAGCGGGTGTCGTGGCCATCTTCAGGATATAAAGTTAGCTACTGCTGTGAGGGTGAGTGCAGAAAGTTTTTTAACATAGAGAAAGACGGTATATTAAATACGTTACAAAACCAGTGATTCATGGAAAGCAAGATGGTGGATTCAACGGTGGTACCTGTAAGGGATCATGAATAACATACCGAGCAAATTGTTTATAACAATAGGTTCCACATGTGTAAGAGTTTTGTCGTGCCCAAAGTAGGTGTGTTCTACATGGGGGAAGAATGTGCAGTGCTCTCTGGTATCTAGTCCTGCGAAGCAGTCATAAAAAATTAAAATTACACAGAGACAAACCAAACGTCGGTGTGAGTGCCTGGCCCAAATAAACAGCCATAAACCCATACTCACGCAGTGTCGCAGAAAAAGGGAAGTTGCAAGGCACTTCTGCATCATCGATGACAACTACAGTCAAAACAATGAAGTCTAACTGTGCAGTCAAATCGGCCGTGGCATATTCATGAATGGTAACCGGGATCACTACTGTGCCTATCTCAGTGAGATATTTACCAAGCTAACCAGTTTGACTTCCTCGTATCTGAGACACTGCGTGAGTATGGGTTTATGGCTGACGGCGTACGTATTTGTCTCTGTGTTGTTTTTATTTTTTCTGCCTGCTTCGCAGTACTACATACCAGGAAGCACTTTGCATGTTTTCCCCATGTAGAACACACCTACTTTGGGCACGACAAAACTCTTACACATGCAGCACCTATCGACTCTGTAAATTAGCTCTGGTTCATGGGCTACCATTACTATTTGCCAGATTGAGAGGTGGCTTGCCCTTTCTTCAGCCACGCTGTCCTTCGTAGCTGTCATCATTAAACACGATTACGTTTGTATCCTAGTCCCCAGAAGAAACGTTAGAAGCACTCACTGCTGATAAACACTAGCAACACCACACAACTTCCATCAGTGCCACATACTTTGTTTCGATTCAGAAAAGGGGGTGGTGATGAACAGAGTGTCTGATTTAAGCAGACTACTCTTACCCAGTCCAAAGATCAGGGCTTGATCCATCACCGTTTTTTAGCTCACTGCACCATCCCAGCTCAGAACCTGGCTATATGCAAATTAGTCTGTCCCTGGCCCAGTGCATCATGGGAACAGGGCAGACCAAACTACCAAGCCAATTCTTATACTGGGAAGGAAACAAGCTACCGGGGACCGGTTTCTGGCATTTCAGCCGTCTTCGGCCCGGCTTGCTTGAATCCTGATGGTGCAATTAGCAAGGGACTCACATCTGAGTATACCCTTCCACGCTTATGGTGGGCAAAAACGATTCAGAAAAGGGGTGGTGATGAACAGAGTGTCTGAATTAAGCAGACCACTCTTACCCAGTCCAAAGATCAGGGCTTGATCCATCACCGTTTTTTTAGCTCACTGCACCATCCCAGCTCAGAACCTGGCTATATGCAAATTAGTCTGTCCCTGGCCCAGTGCATCATGGGAACAGGGCAGACCAAACTACCAAGCCAATTCTTATACTGGGAAGGAAACAAGCTACCGGGGACCGGTTTCTGGCATTTCAGCCGTCTTCGGCCCGGCTTGCTTGAATCCTGATGGTGCAATGAGCAAGGGGCTCACATCTGAGTATACCCTTCCACGCTTATGGTGGACAAAAACGATTCAGAAAAGGGGGTGGTGATGAACAGAATGTCTGAATTAAGCAGACTACTCTTACCCAGTCCAAAGATCAGGGCTTGATCCATCACCGTTTTTTAGCTCACTGCACCATCCCAGCTCAGAACCTGGCTATATGCAAATTAGTCTGTCCCTGGCCCAGTGCATCATGGGAACAGGGCAGACCAAACTACCAAGCCAATTCTTATACTGGGAAGGAAACAAGCTACCGGGGACCGGTTTCTGGCATTTCAGCCGTCTTCGGCCCGGCTTGCTTGAATCCTGATGGTGCAATTAGCAAGGGACTCACATCTGAGTATACCCTTCCACGCTTATGGTGGGCAAAAACGATTCAGAAAAGGGGTGGTGATGAACAGAGTGTCTGAATTAAGCAGACCACTCTTACCCAGTCCAAAGATCAGGGCTTGATCCATCACCGTTTTTTTAGCTCACTGCACCATCCCAGCTCAGAACCTGGCTATATGCAAATTAGTCTGTCCCTGGCCCAGTGCATCATGGGAACAGGGCAGACCAAACTACCAAGCCAATTCTTATACTGGGAAGGAAACAAGCTACCGGGGACCGGTTTCTGGCATTTCAGCCGTCTTCGGCCCGGCTTGCTTGAATCCTGATGGTGCAATGAGCAAGGGACTCACATCTGAGTATACCCTTCCACGCTTATGGTGGACAAAAACGATTCAGAAAAGGGGGTGGTGATGAACAGAATGTCTGAATTAAGCAGACCACTCTTACCCAGTCCAAAGATCAGGGCTTGATCCATCACAGTTTTTTAGCTCACTGCACCACCCCAGCTCATAACCTGGCTACATGCAAATTAGTCTGTCCCTGGCCCAGTGCATCATGGGAACAGGGCAGACCAAACTACCAAGCCAATTCTTATACTGGGAAGGAAACAAGCTACCGGGGACCGGTTTCTGGCATTTCAGCCGTCTTCGGCCCGGCTTGCTTGAATCCTGATGGTGCAATGAGTCTGCTTAATTCAGATACTCTGTTCATCACCACCCCCTTTTCTGAAACATACTTTGTTTCAACAAAACTTTATTGTACCCCTCATCACCATTATAACTGCTTCATCCCATCTATTACAATACGAATAGGGAATACTGCTTGACGGCAATTGAGATGAGTCTACTACACATAGATTTGACTTGGTCTCTGCTCTCCTTTTTTATGCTAGTTTCTATTATTCTGACCCAAGATTATACACTAATGCCACAACCTTTATTAGACAGGTTGGAGTCACATTTGCAATTTAAGCTTTTCTGCTAAGGAGAGCTGGTGCACATTGACTAACCTTTGCAGATGAGTGTTTCTAATTATAGACAACTCCTCACTGTGTCATACCAACCCCAAGTAACTGCATGACAACCTCTGTATGGGGAACTCTGTGGGCGTTGCTTTGGGACCCTTCTTCCTCATTCACAACATGTGTATGTCTCGACAAACTGTTCGATTACAATTTGACAAAATGGGCTGCATTGTTTTCACTCTGTTATAAACAATTTGCTTAGTATGTTATTTAGATCCCCTTACAGGTACCATCGGTGAATTCACCATCCTGCTTTCCATGGATCACTGGTTTTGTATCATATTTAATATACCGTCTTTCTCTGTGTTAAAAAACGTTTTGCTCTCACCCTCACAGCAGTAGCTAACTTTAGATCCTGAAGAAGGCCATGAAACTCGCTGAAACATGTCGATCTGAGTATAGTACGAATAAATCTAATGTTTTCTGTCATAACTTCTGTTTTTAATCCTAGCACAAGCCAGCCAGAATAAAAGTATAAGGTAAACCTTGTAGCTAGTTTTAATCCACTTCATCACTACCACTGCACCCCTCATGACATCCGGCCAGCTCACATTGGTATTTAGTAACAACCCATCTTACATACCTAAAACATCCCTGAGCTCCTCCTTTGCAGCGAGGTAGTTGTAGTCTGTACCATAACTAGGCTTCATGCTGCGAGGAGGATTCCCAATGATGAAGCATGCAACCATTGGTGGGTGATGGAAACGTCCTTAAAAGGGACGCTTTCTTCTAAGTCAACCCCCTCTCTCTCTTTTTGTTCGACCCGAGGGCCCGTTTTGTGTGTGTTTAATCAGGGAGATTGTTCTCGCTGGTCTTTAAAATCTCCTCTGGCCCCTTCTAAGTATTTATGTCTCTATAGGATTGACCATCTTACTTGAATCATCAAGGAGACACGCTGCTCCTCAGCTCTTTTTACTGGCATCCATCATTATTAACAAGGAAGATATTAGATGTAAAAGAAAGCACCTACTGAGGGAATCATGTATTCGTCCACACAGTAATAGTATGATTTGAGAAGTTATATGAATCTTTTGATCTCAGTCCATCTTAAAAGGTCAATCATTATAGATATGAGATGTTGTCTAGACTAGGGTACCAGGAACACACATGAGGCCATATTGCTCTGTACCTTTTGCCAAAGACACGTAGGGGCTTTCTTCATAGATTGCATCTCTTAATCTTTGAACTCTTTCCTCTGCAAGGAAAACCTTCCCCAACTTGGTCATGCACAGGTCCCCAATACATGTCATGTCCTGTTGAAGCGCCAGGTGGCATTTCTTAATTTATCAACATTCGATGTTCCTCCAAGCAGTTTCTTAGCACTCTCCACCCTACTAGTGCCTTCTGTTAAGAGGGAGTCTAAATAAACAAGTATGGGTAAATATTAAAGTCCTGAAAGTGAAGATATGGTACCAGTGGGGACATCATCATAGCAAACACTCTGGGTGACAACTGTATTCCAAAGAGTAGGACTTGAAACTGATAATGTCTTTATATTACCGCAGACCTTAGGAACCTCAAATACCTTGTCCATATAGGTATATGGAAGTAGGCATCTGTTGGCACATGCACCCCTGCCCCGAGTGCCGCTTTTGCAACATTGTCTGATTTTGTTGTCAAATGTGAGCACAGATCATACCTGTGCATCATGGCATAGGCCTGTCTCACATATTGTGGTCTTGTTGGGACCATGAGGGGCTACACTCAAAGTAGTGAAAGGCTATAGCCTTTGCCAGGATTTAAGTAGCATGAGCACAGGATGGCAGCATACCCCATAGTGATCAGTGGAAGTGAATAGGCCTTTTTGCCTGTGTCACTGAAATGAGGCCTACAGACTCACTCACTAAAAGTTCTGCTGCTGTGTGCTTAACTTACCCTTGGCTCATCAAGGTAGTATGTAGTGCTGTGTAGTGCATGTGTGCTGTATGCATGTGATGGGTGTATGTGTGCCAGTGACTGGTACTATACATAGAGGATTCTGGGATCCATTTTGTAAGGCCCACGACTGACTAGAGGAGCATGAGGAGGTAGAAGAACCCCCTCAGAAATTTGTGGATTGCTCCCTCTTGTCAGCTGGGTGCGGGACACACTGGAGGAGGAAGAGCCAGGCTCTTCATTACACTTCAAAGGGTGCTCTTTTATTCAGAGAGAGTCCACTGTAAAGGGGACTGGGGACATATCAGGAAGGAGACTGATAAGAGAATCATAAAGGGTAGGGCTGGGGCTCTGAGTTCATTTTTTGATGCATATCACTGTGTCTAACTTCCAGATGTGAACCTCTAGTCCCTCCTGTGTCCTGTGTTGTGGGACTATCAGATTTGGAGTCACTCCTGCTGTAAGAGACTGCTTTCTTAAGAAAGGACAGGGCAGAGGAGTAGACACTTCAAAAAGAAGCAGACCTCCAACTCAAACTTCAAAAACTCAGACCCTAAATCACATTTGGTGTCTGGAAATGGATGGTAAGAAGGGGAGCTTGAGGCCAAGTAGCCAGTCAGGCAGTGCAAGGAGGGGAAGCTTTTCAAGACTTCTGCCTGTGACTAGGACTGGGGGTTAAGGTCTGCTAGTCTCCTACCTCGGTGGAGGAACATCACCCAGGGAAAATCCAAGACCACCTGCCCCTGGAGCACCAGTGCCGGCCTGCTTGCCAAGAGCAACGTGCCCTGTAAGGAAGATCAGAGTTCTGGAAAGAGCACAGTCCAATAGGGGATTGTGGCGAGTGGATCCCTGTAGCGGGGTGTGAGGAGTGGACTTTTGTCCCTATGGTTCCTTTGCCAGTGAAAGTCGGCGATCCCATATGCCAGAGGAGGACTGCAGTAAAGTTAACCATGCCAATCAGGTTATTGCCTGTGTGCGCTGTGAAAATCGACAACCCCATATGCTAAAGAGGGCCGCTATGAAGTTAGCCATGCCAATCAGGCCATTGCCTGTGTGCAGTTGTAGAGTCTGTGACCCTGTAGGCCAGAGGGGCCGCGGTGAAGAGGAACTTGTTTTCATGCCGATCGGCCTCCTGCCCGAGTGCAGAGTAAGAGTGATGACTCTGTTTGCCAGAGGGGGCCACTGGAAAGGACAAGGATTATAGCCTGTTTGATGCTGTTGCTGAGAGGAGATGCCTCCGTGGTGATCCTTGGGGGCCAGAGCCCTGAATGAAGATCAACCAAAAGTCATCAAATCCCTGCCCATCCACTTGTGAGAGGGATCAAAGGGAACTTACTGTAGCACCGGAGAAGTGCAGAGGATAGCCTGCTGCTTCCCTTGCAGACCTGCAGTGTTACTCACTGATGGCGGCCGCTGCAGCCTCTGCACCTGCAGTGAGGTGGTGCTGGAGGTTCCAGTCATGCAGTCCCTGTTGGTGCGGTTAAGATTGTTCGAAGAGCTGGAATGCCCAGGAGAAACTGGTCTACCAGGTAGAGATTTGGCGCTGGAACACTTGACTTTTCTAAAAGAGTCAAGGTGGGACTCTCAAGACTTGCAATGCTAGGGAGGCGCAACCTGAACGTCCCCTATGGGGAATAACCCCTACTGCTGGTGAGAGGAAAGTGGGACTCGGGGGGGGGGGCAGCTTATTGAACACTAGAGGCCTGATCTCAAGGGCTGTGTGTATTGTTTGTGTATTCTGAATTTCATTTTGTATTTGTATGTAAATACTTCTTTGGTCATAATAGAAACTATTTTGACTGAACAATTATTTATTGCTGCTATTGAATGTATTTTAAGTTGGGAGCCTGTGTTCCACCCCCCTCCCAAACCCACCACCCCCGTATCTTTCTCCCCCAGAGAAGCCATGCTCTGCTATACTTGCACTTCCACTGATGGTCATGTGTTGAAGAAGTACTTGACCCGTTGCTCGGGATCAACAGTAGGTCAGGCCCTCGTATATCAGGAATAAAAGGCTTCAACTGCCACTGTTGGACCCAGTAGCTCCTGCTTGCTCTGAGGGCCTCTGAAAGGGTTTCTGACAGCATCCATCAACTCCACTATTATTAGGAATGAATTGTTTATTATCAGGGAGATGATCTTTTGTAGTGTTCCCATTTCAAAAGGAATTTTCTTGATACAGAAATTCAACTTGCACTGGTTGATTATCATTCTGTAATCCCCTTAAGGTTTTTTTTTTTACCAGAAAGACCTTGGAGTAGACACACCTTATTCTCTCATATTTTGGAACTGGTGAGACTGCTTTTCAGAATGAGTTTCCTGATCCCTGATTGCAAGGCTTGCTTCTTGATCGACTTTCTGGGGTAGGGCATAACTATGGTCCCAGAGTTTCGAGGTAGGAAATTAAGCCTTTCTGTAGCTTTCCTTCGCTACCTAAATCACACCAGGTAGACTCTTTCCATACCTTCCTGAAAACCATCTTCCTTCTTACTGGCTGTTCTTGGCCACTTCCTTGATAGTAAGGAGCGGTGGGTCTTGTGAGGAAGTAACCTCATATTCTTCTTTTCAGTTTAATTCCTGTATATTTTCCCCTTCTGTTTTTAAGGTAGGATTGAGGAATTTGTGTTGATCGTCTTGAAGGTTGAGCAGAATCAATCTTTTTAACCATCTGGGGGCATATTATCAAGGGGGATTATCTCCGCTTTTTTGGCTTTAAAAGCCAAGAAAGCGGAGATAAAATTATCTCCCTATTATCTAGCTGTCGCGAACACCAGTTAGAGACAGCTAGTTGGAGATAGCGACCATCTTGGGCCCCACTTTGCATGTCAGTGATATTTGTCACTAATGACATGCAAAGTGGGCGTGCCAAGATGTTAGCGACTGGAAACAGTCGCTAACATCGCTATCTCCTATTTCCAACTTTTGGAGATATTCACGCTAAGAGCGAATATCTCCAAAAGCTAACACTAGCCCTCAGCAGTTCTTAGCCATGTTATTCAATGGGAGGTGGATAACATGGCTAAGAGCATTAGCTCGGTAATGCATGAATATCGCGGGCTTTTCAGCGATATTCATGCATTGCGGCCAATTTTTATCGCATTTGCGATAAACCTTGGTAATACCAAGGTTTATCTGCGATAAAAATCGCCGCAGCTCATCAGTACATTTTTGTCTCTAACCAAGCAATAGCGATAATTATCGCTATTGCTTGGTAATATGCCCCCTAGTCTTTTAGAATACTTTCTCTGGACATGAAAGTGCGGCCGTCCAAGTTGGTGATGTAGGAATATATAGCCACCGAGTCTAGCATTTTCAGGGCCTAATTTGTGCCGGTGCTTTCCGGTGCTAAGTACCGAAACTTACTTGACAGGGCCAGATCTACGAGGCGCACCGTGCACGTCACATTTTTCAATTTAACTTATTACTGTACACTCGCTACTGTACTGTCCTGTCTCCCGTGCAGCAGCATCGTGTTTTTTTCACATCTCCGAAGCAGCCGGCATTTAACAGTGCTGCGGAATGTGGGACACTTAACCTGTCCTGAGCCCCGCCCCAGCCCAGAGGAGATTCATATTCATTAAATATAACTGTGTTAATGGCGGCACCGCACTGCGCACCTCGGGGCCTTTGCCTTTGGTGGGCGGGCCGGAGACACTGGTTTGGGCTGGATTTTTGTTATGATGGGGTAGGGGCAGGCTGTGTGTCAACATGCGCACTGCGCAGATTTTTTTCACATTACCAATTTGCCATGCCCCAGCATAACGGTTAACCACCACAGCGCGCAGCAGGCAGCTCACCACGAGTCATCGCATCGTGGCGTTGTGAGGGCATTGATCAGCGGCCACATTCACTAGAGTACTGTGTCTGCTAGTATTAAGCAGCACCAGGCAGGCCTAATCATTTATTAAAGAACGGCTGTGCGACGTGTGTGCGCCGTGAAGCCAGTGTGAGTGTGTCCCGAGTCAGTCCCTGCCGGCCTTCCCACCATAGGTAAGTTAAGCACTAAACTTTACTTGAAGGTGAATTTCATTATGACCCGGCCCTGCAGGGTCATAATGAAATTCGGTGATGCCTGAGGACGTACTGTGGACTGTTCCGAGCAAAATGATTGGTAGCCACCGCCGCAGCGATGCCCACTGCTCTACGCATTGTCTTGCTGTTTTGCTGTTGGAATGTAGATAGAAGCTTTGTTGTTCAAAGGAGTAGAGGTCTGGGGGTTTGGGCATGCAGAAAGGAGTGTCACCTTAGGAGCTTGTTGTGTTTTTTATAACAAAATTAGTGCGCATCAGTGGATGGGAAGGTTGAAAATGGAATTACCTTGTGGAGATTTGGGAAGCAGAGGATTGAGAAGGTAGGTGTGCGTACCTAAGGGATCGATGCATAGTGTCTGGTGGAGTAGCAAGCATAAGAAAGCAGGCTGCCTGACTTGTGATTAGACCCTTTACAGTTAAGTTTCCAAGGTACCTGGCAGGAAATGCATAGATGTCTGCATTGCATCAAGTATCGGGTCGTGTTCTGGCTTAGATATTAGAATAGGTTGGGAAAGATATAGGGATGCTGAAAGCTGTGATTTGCTGTGGTGTCTATGAATATTGGTCCTCGGTGTTCGACGTGTGGGTGCTGGAAGCAAAAAAAAATGCTTATGTTTGGTTACTTTTTTTATGATCGATAGTCTGTCTTCCACAGCAGAATGATGCATGGTAGCAAGAGGTAGGTGAGGTGAGGAATAACTTGGAAGATGCCAGTAGGGAGGAAAGGGTAGAAAGCAGAGAGAGAGAGACAGAGGTATCAGAGGTATTAAAGAGGGGTGAGCCGTGAGGTCACATACCAAGAGAGAGATGACAGAGTAAAAGATGGGTGAGAAGAGAAGGAAAGATATATAGAAGGGTGTTGAGGCAGGGATAGGTAGACTAAAGAGAAACTAAAGTAAAGACAATCAGAGTTGGAGGTAGACAGGGGGGCGTGGCAGTGAGATTTAGCGAGAAATATAGAAGCAAGAAGAGAGAGAATACTGGGGACTCTGCTACATTATGCTCCCAAACAGGGCGTTACACGTCTGTGATTGTTCAACAACTTTGAGTGATATTTTTAATGTATGGGACAACAAGGTTATGGTGAAAATCTGACTTCACAGTGCCAGTTGAGGAAGTGGCTGGTGGCAGTGTAGGAAGTGGAAGGAGCCATAGAAAAGTAGGTGTGGCCTTCGACAAAGATTTGAGCACCTGCACTTCAAATTTTACAAATTAAGCACTGATTTATCCATATGGTCAAGAGAATAAAGCATAAATATGAATCTTGGTATGACATGTGATCTGGATCCTTCCATTCTCCGAACTCATCAGAAACATGTTCAGGTAGGGGAAGATCTAAAGCAGGAGCTTTCAGAAACTGCCTTCGAACTGGATCAGCAAAAGTGTTGGGAACTTGATCCACAGGTAATCCCATATTAACTATGCAGGGAGATCTGAGCAGAGGCCGAAGAAGACGAAACATCCACATAATTCCTCTTGGGAGAATGTTTCCCCATCTTTGCCAATAAAATTACCATCAAACTCTAGAAATCAGAATATCCGGCAAAACTCACCATCACACTCTGTGTAGTAAAGATAAAGAGACGTGAGCTACTGAAATTGAAAGTCTGCACATGCACAGTGCTCCCGCTTGACCACTCATGCACAAGACCCAGACAAGCCATCCTGGCAAACACCAGGGTCACACATATTGGCAAAAAGAGAGAAGAGGCAACCCAGAAAGGAACAAGAAATCCAGCTCTTCTGTTCCCCTGCAGTCACTTACATTGGTCCAATGGTGTCACCTTCATTGAGTATCCTTCTTCCCAGACATCGGTGCCCTCCCTCTGTTACTCACATGCCCAGCGTGGAACGACACCGGGGAGCGAGTAGCCCAACCCCATCCCACCAAGGACGGCCTCCCTCCATCCCTGTCTCAGTCATGAGGCAAGAGTAAAAAACAGGAACTGAACTAGGGGAAGCTAGCCTTTAGCACCCTGGGTGGGTGAGACATCATACTTCTGGATGCTTTTTCCTGTGGAAAGTGGAATCGCCTCAAAAGTAACGATTGAGGCAAGGATGTTGAGATAATGGCATTGCCAGAGCATGGGCAGGAACGTTTCTGAGTTCATTTTTTTAAACCTTCACTTTTAATAAATATCTCTCATTGCTGTGATATAATTTGATGTCCAAAAGTGGAACCCTTCATTGCATTAAATAAGTAATTTGTTTTGTATTGTGAAGAGACTTTATAATATTTTTACATGATGTTTGTTACTTTATTCACATGCCAAATATTTACAAAGCTCGACTTGTGCACAGACCCTTAGAGCTCATCCAGACTGTTGGCTTGGCTCTAGCTTGTCACTCTCTGTTAATTGTTTGGCTTGCCGACCTTTAGTATGAGTATGTGATATTTCTCTGTTTGCTTTGTGTCTTTGTGTGACGCTTCCATGTGTCACAAGTGATACTTTATTGCAAACAGAAAAGTGGTGCAATCGTGACATCACCAGTCCCCTGTTTTAATTGAATTTAGGGACATGTAGTTTTGTTTTCTGAGCAACACATACAAACATGCAATGAAAAAAGAAATGATGGAAGGAATTACTCACACCTGACATGAGAAATTAATAAATCCAAATTGGTTCTGTGGAGTTGCCATATGCCGCGTCTCCGTCAACTCTTCTCTTTGGGAGTTAGACGTCTATTTGTTTGCACTAATAAAAAATATGTTCCTAGCCAAAACACATCCTAACATTTTTAAACACATAATACGGTATTATAATGTTATTCTAGGTGAAGTTGAGTAGCTCATCCAGTTCTGTTTTTTTTCTACCTTGCATTCAGACAATTGTTTTGTGTTTTCAATTACATTACAAATAGAAAACTACAACCACCAGAATGGCAAGTAAAAACCAAGATTTTCTAACCAACTCATTGGTGTTCTCCATTTATCTGTGGCATGTTTCAGCATGTGTTTATATAACCTATATATCGGGAAACTGTTGTCTGATTGTTGTGCTTTCGAAGACCACTTGTCTGATCATTCTTCACTAATCCTTTAACGTTTTACCTAATTCATTAGTGAGTTTAAATTGTTCTGTTACTTACTTGTTCACCCCTCTTCCAGAGAACCAACCCTTCCATTGCCATCCGGTCACACTTCCTCCCCTCTCCCAGAGAGCCAACCGCTTCACCCTCTCACAGAGAACGAATCCATGCACCCACACCTCCACCAGCTAAACTTTCTACCCCTTTGCACTGTCTCCACCACCAACCCCTTTAGCCACCTCCACTACCAGGTGCCCTGACGTAAGGTTTCGCTATCAAAATTGCTTTCTCCCTCCCCAATGCACACCCCTACTGCCCAGCTCAAACTATGTTTCAAATCAGTATCTTCTCAGTCCATTAACCTCAACACATTGAATCCTACCTTAGCCTCCACCACAGACTCTGACGAGCTCCATCACACTCCCCTCCCCACTACAGTCCCATCCGTCTCTCAATCGATCCCTATATTAGCCCATCTAGAAGCTAAAATCAGCACTTTTCTGGAAGAAATGTAATTGCTTTGCATAGATGCAAAGACTAACCACACCCTGCCCCAATGCTATGCATCTATGGGGGAACACTGACCCTCCCACAAACACTCGTTTTGACCCCCCGTCCCTCACCCCTAACCAAACCACCCTCTGCACTCCTCACCGCCTCACGCCTCAATCCTAGACACACCACAACTGGCATGTCTCAGAGGGAAGCAGAGTTGCTGAGCAACACCAATAGCAATGCCCCAAACCAACCCTGCCACAAGATCCTGATAGTACTTAGCACATATAGAATCCTAAATGCCACTCGCCCTCCAAGGCCACCCATCTATCCAAGCCAGACTGCTCCGAGTTCGTTACCTTCGCCCAGCTGCATGTTGCTAAACTGTTGATCAGCAGTCAAACATGCCACTGATATAGCTGAAACTATCTTACGACACAATACCAACATTTCCTTTCTAACTGGAACCTGGTTTACTGACCATTCACCGCCCTACATTGACCTACTCACCCCACCGGACTTTTCAATCATTTGCATCAACCATAAGGATCACAGGGGTGGCGGATTAGCAGTTGTACACAAAAACTTCCTTCTGCACTACCAAATATTTCACCTTTGAATATTGAGAAGTTCAGCTCTCCTCAAAAGGCCCCAACTCCAGCAAATTTCATGTCATCTATCTCCCTCCAGGTAAAACCCACAATTCCTCGAAGACTTGGCAGACCTAATATCGTAAAACGTCCTAAAAAGCTGCACAAACTATATTAGGAGCAGGGCCAGACAGAGTACAGCAACCAGCCCTGGCAGATTGTTGCTCGACCGGCCTTGGGAGCAGGTGCGGGGGGGGGGGCTAATAAAAAAATACCACTCCTGCTTTTGTTACATGGGGCAGATGAGCTGCCCACAGTGACAAAACTGGCCCCGGTCCACTGGGGAAATGCCCAGTGCCCGCTATGGCCAGTCCTGCCCTGATTAGGAGACCTAAACCTACACTGTAATAATGCTAAAGATCCTACTTTGCAAACCTTTGCTACACTCCTGGAAGCAAACGATCTTACCCAACTGCAAGAAACAAACCCACAATGATCATTAAGCATAATACCCTATCCCTGCACTCTATCCTACCATCTGACTGTACCGATCACCATCTAATTCTTTTCGATTTCAAGGCCTTCCAACCAAAGGCCTGCCTACAATTTAGCTGTTTGAATCCCCCAAGCAGAGTTAGAAGCATTAGTCAGTTCCCAAATCCTACCCCCACCCGACCTCTCCTTTGCCTAGGACCTACCTGCTCACTACAACACAAAAATGACAGAACTTGTTGAAACATTCGCCCCTCTGAAATGAGAGGAATCAAGAAGTATCCCTCCAGATCCTGGTTCAATAAAGACCGAAACAATTAAAGGCAACATCTCTGTTTAGCTGAAAGAAGCCGGAGACTACAACCCTTGCAATCCAATGTCTTGATTCTATGGGCTGAACACCTAAAATACAATAGCACATCTTCAGAGAAAAATCCTCCTTTTTTCAAAAACAACTAGACTGTTCCAGGAACAGACCCAAAGACCTATTCAACATCATCAAAGAACAAACCTCCTCTTTCCCTCAACACTCAATTAACAACTCAACCAAAGGTTGTAAAGAATTTGCAACATTTTGCTCTGAAAAAATATCTAACACCGAACTCTCTCTTGAGCCACCCACCCCTATCATGCACCAAGGATACCCTACATGAAAAGGGACCACTAAAAGAACTATCTCAAATGATAGCTGTCTCCTCTTCTCTACAACACAGTTCACCAACTTTAACCCATTGCAACTGAAAAACAGTGCAACCTTGTCTCAATTCAACCATGTCCGTGAAGAACTCCTCAAATTACTCGCTAGTACGAAGCTGACATCACACATCTCTGACCCCCTCCCTGCGGCACTTGTTAAAAATCTCAGCCACATCATCTCTGTTATATATGGACCAAAATCAACTCCTCCATTTTGAGTGACTCCATGTCAGTGCCTCTCAAACTCTCTCTCTATATATAGCCTCTCTCTATATATATATCTATATATATATATATATATATGCAAAGAACTCCGCTGAATCCTAAAACACCGCTCAGGACAACAATGAAACCGGACCCAATAGGATATTTGCAAAAAGTCGTTTTATTTTCTCATCCTTGTGCAGACAAACACGCCGCCATGACGCGTTTCGGGACCTTGATCCCTATATATATATATAATTTTTTTTCCGCTCATTTCCTCTCAGCTTACGCCCACCATCCGGAACCACAGCAAAGGAAGAAACGGAAGACCCGGAGTACAGGTGAGTTTTTTAATTTTCAGGCACACCTCGTCAGCATAACGTTTCGGCCTACACAGAGGCCTTGGTCACATGACGCACTGAGAGAAGTGAGCTAGATTTAAAGTGCTAGTGCATAAAAAACCAGTACATTTGATTGGCTAATGCTGTAGGAGGGAGATGTCTAATGAACATAGAAAACATCTTGCATAAAGTGCAGAAAGAAAGTAAAATCATTTCATTTTTTACTGATTGCTGTTTAAATACAATAAAGTCCGCAGACCTGCCAATACCTATTATCGTATGACATACATGTCACAATAAAATCCAATAGATTAATAATTCATATTTTTTACATTTTTGTTGCATCAAAATGAAAAAAATGGAAAAAGGAACAAAGTAATATATATTTACATATAATATATTAAATTTGATTAGGTTTGGAACATCAGACCGCGTGACACTGTGTTCAAATACGCTGCCATACTGTTTCTGCACTGGAAACCCATGGTGATAATGGTGCTAATGTTATGCAATAGAAACTATCACCTATATAGATCATATACATAGGGTTTATACAATTCTTATTTGCTCACCTCCTGGGCCAAAATATTGCTACTGATGTGATAAATGCTAAAATAAAATTGTGTGTACAGACAGAACCAAATGTGATAAAACAAAAGATTTTGTGGCTCAAACTTTGGTTGAGTGCTGCCTAATGCAACTTCCAACAGGAGTATATCAGGTGTAATCATTACATAAGTACCATACTATGCAATCTGGTTGTTAACACATAAATAGTTGTGATAGTAACCAGTACAACAAATGTGGTAATAAGCAGTTGATGTATACACCACATACAAGTATGGGGGTGACAAATAATTGCATGGCATTAAGAGATGTTTATAGACACGTATAAAAATCAAACGCTGGGGGCGTGTGTCCGCCCTTCATGCCATGTGAAGCGCCAATTACGCAATTGCGCCGCATCAAGGAGTACGCTGGGGGCGTGACAAACGCTGGGACCCTAAAATACCCCTGTACCCAAAAACCCAAACCTGCCCATGAACCCTAAAAATACCCCTGTACCCCAGAACTCATACCTATCCCATAACTCTAAAAATACCCCTGTACCCCATACCCCAAAACTATATCTGAACCCTTAAAATACCCAAACACCCCAAAACATATACCTCAGTACCCCAAAACATATACCCCTCTACCCATATTTACCTTATCCAAACATTAAAAAAAACATGCTTTTACCATGCTTTTACCATGCTTTTACCATTCATACATTTACAACGAATTTCGTTGTAAATGTATGCGTGGTAAAAGCACATAAAATGTAATGCCATGCGTTATAATGGCATTGCGGAGTCATGGTACTTTTTTAAGGAAAGTATGCGGAGTGATGGTATGCCGAAAGAAAGTTGCGGAATAATGGGTGTTTACCGCGGGAAACAATCATTCAAGACTCACACTCAAAATGGAGGACTTGATTTTGGTCCATATATAGCAGAGATGATGTGGCTGAGATTTTTAACAAGTGCCGCAGGGAGGGGGTCAGAGATGTGTGATGTCAGCTTCATGCTAGCGAGTAATTTATATATTCATAGCGAGTAATATATATATATATATATATATATATATATATACATACCTAACTACCTACTGACGGTCACCAGTAGGTAGTTATAGTTAGGACCTAGTTACCATAGGAAAATCGCAACATTCTATTCCCAATAACGTTGGCGCGAAATTTTCAAAACTCATAGGGCGCTCTGGTCCGCTCCCATCTTTAGAGTTTTGGGGTGATTCAGCAAGCGGGAGTCGAGATAAAAGGGGGGGCCCAAAACGTGATTTCTCCATGTTGTTTTGCATAGGAAACTAGACACGACTACAGCCCGAACTGCTGAACGGAATTACACCAAATTTGGCAAAAAAAGTAGCCCTTAGTTCAGAAAAAACTTTTTTTGTTAAATGGTGTAAATCCGTTCAGTAGTTGCAGAGAAAATCAAAATTAAAAAAATATCGATATATCTAGGCGCGCAGGATCCACGCACCCTCCCGATCAGAAGCTTCATGCTAATTGGCTGTCAGCACTCCAAACCAGGAAGTGTCGGTAGCCATCTTGTCTCTCAGTAGGACCGAGGCACAAGATAACAGAAAAACTAAAGCGCAAAACAAGAAAAGGTAGAAGCGCCCCAACCCCCTAGGCCTGCTGAGGGGATCCCACAAGGACCCCCAGGGCCCCAAAAAAATTATTTAAAAAATAAATAAATTGCGGGATGCCCGGAGGATCCACGGATCCGGCCGCGAAAATAAAAAAAAACATGCTTCGTTATTATTTAGCCCGCAGGTCGGCCAAGTCCTGGGGCATCTCCAAAAATATTAGCGGGGGCCCAGGGAATGGCCACCCCCCCGGGGCTTTTTAGAAATATTTGCTGGGGCAATCGGCCCTCGCAGCCCCAGGGACCGCCACCCCTGGGGCTGCATTTTAAAGTGTATGGGGGGCCTCAAAGGCCCCCAAGCCCCGTGGACCGCCACCCCCTGGGGCTTTCTGCAATTATTGTGCGGGGGCACCTGGCCTCCCCGCTGCCCCGGGGACCGCCACCCCCGGGGCTTCTTTTTAAATAAACACCTGTGTGGGGGGCTAGAGCCCCCCCCCACACGCACCGGGGACGCCACCTCCCCAGGGCGCTAATATTTAAATTTGGGGGTCCGTTAGGCAGCCCTGGGGACCACAACCTCACCGGGGCTCTGCATGTAATGGGGGGGGGGCCGCGCGGCCCCCTCCTTGAGCCTGTGATGGCCCTGGGGACCACCACCCCTCAGGGCCGGCTCCTGCAGTGTCCTGGGGTGCCCAGAACCGGACACTGCTGTTTGCTATCACAGGGTGGGAGCATTGTGATCCCACCCTTTCATAGCAAACTGTGGTTTGGGTCTTGGAAGAGAGAGCAGGAAACCTGCTCTCTTCCAAAATCCAAACCACATTGCTTTTCCACACAGGGAGCTGCATGTCAGCAGCTCCCCATGTGGAAAAGCAATGCCGGCTCCCGCAGGACGCGGGGAGCCGGCAGGGACTGTGGGGGCATTGGGGCCCCACCACAGTCCCCAACGAGGTGGCCAAGCGGCGCGGGATGGGGTCCCTAGGGCCATAAATGACCTGAGGAGGGTGCCACACAGCCCCCTTCATATTAGTATAAAAAATGTGGCCATGCCCTGGGGGATGGGGTTCCCAGGGCCCAGAATTGGCCACCGGAAGGGGGGCCCACGCGGGCCCCTTCCCGTTAATATTTTTTTAATTGGCAGCATAGTACTGGCTCTAGGCCTGGTTAGTCAGAGTCAGTTACCACCAGTACCCTTCTGAAAAAGTTGTGGGCACAGGATGGTTTTGTAACAAGGACTCTTTCTGCTCCTCTGTTTGTTCTTTCTACATGTCTTGCTTCTTCCTGCACTTTTCTTCGTCTTTGTGGACTTCTGTTGCTTCTTTCTGCATTTCTTTTGCTTCTTTCTGTGGGTTTTTTCTTCTTTTTTCACATGTCCTACCTCCGTAGGCATAGTTAGAAAATAGCATTTAAAAAACCTTGGAAATTCACTTAAAAAAACATAGGTTTCTAGCACATTATAGTTCGCAATTAGCATTTAAAAACCTTAAAAATTCACTGAAAAAAGCGTAGGTTTCAGAGGCGATAGATTGGCAAAGATCCTCTCACCCTAATATAACCTTTGATACGCACACTCAAAAATACAAACTACCTTTTTTCAAAACAAAGGATATACCAATACCTGTTACAACACATCTATTCAGTAATTCCAAGATCTATACACACATCCACTCATTCACCAACAGTCCTATACAGTCACTCATACATGTACTCACTCATCATATCCACTCACATACCTATACATCCTATTACACACCACCACTCATCCATCGAGTTAGTCACACATGCAAACAAAGTATCAAACATCCATTTACTTGCATATACAGTTATTCACACACCACCACACTTACTTCTACAGAAACTTACACATACTTACTCTTGTAAACCATCACTTATAAAAACACATACTTATTAATACAGGAACTGTTCCAATCTCTCACTCTCTCACTCTCACATATACTCACTTGTATACACAAATTCTGACATATACTAGTTTACAACATATGTAGTTACTCATAAAGACACTATTGAGAGCCATTCACTCACTAACACAACCATACACACACTCATCCACCCATAAAGTCCTGCACACATACTGTCTTCAACACATACAAACAGTAATTCACTCATTCATGCATCTATCCACTAAGTAATACCCCCCAGCAAGCCACACAGACACTCACACACTCCTACTGATACTCAAAAAAACAACGTATAACCCATATAGACACTCATGTAGCTACTCACCAACCTATGCAGTCATTTATACACAAAGTGAGAGACTAATACAGATATTTACATATTTAAACATTACTCGCTAACACATGTATTCACTAAGATACACTTAATCAGTCAGTTATACAATCAATTTTACAAAACAATTATCCATTTAGACACTTGTATACCATTTATTCTTCCATCGAACTTAAGATATACATATATAAAACATATTTAATTTTCAGAAAAACACACATTCACTGGATGATGTCATCCGTGATGTCATGAGTGATGTTACTGACAGGGGCGTGGCTTAAGCGCCGATGTAGGTGGAAGCGGGACTCCGGAGCTCCTCCGCGCCCGCCTCTCTCCGACACATATCCTGACCCCCGGCTCGAACCCCGGACCCCCAAGCACACATAGGAGGGTCTAGGGAGCACAGGGGGTGAACTTGGCGGCCCTGGAAGCCCTGTGGCTGCCTGAAACGAACTCTTTACGCGAGGTGGAGCGACCGGACTGGCGAGCACCCAAGATGGCGGCTGTTGTCCCTACCTGCTCTGCCTGACGGTGAGGCACAAACGGCAGCGGGGAACGCAGGAGAGCAGAAGGAATCACCCACATTGCAGCGGAGGTCCCCCAGCGCTGAGGGAGGTAGGGGGCATCGCGGTGTTGGTGAGACCGGAGGGCGACGAAATAGCGAGCTGCCTGACCCCAAGATGGTGCCGCCCGCGTGAAGGAGGCTGCCCTGGCTCTACCGGCAGCGGAGATCCCGAGTCCTCGTGGCGTGGTGGGTCCGCCCTGCTGCTGAGGCGGAGACCCCGGTGCCCCTCGCCTTGGGAAGAGCGACGCCTAATTTATCTATAGGCCGGCGGTGAGCGGACTTCAACGGTGGGACACATGGAGGCGGCAGGGCTTGCCGTTCAATTCGGAGAGGCTCCCGGGCTGATTGCGGTGAGGCAACACCGCCTGGCTACTGACTACTGGGCGCCCGTGTGCTAGAGGCTGACATAGGCCAAGCACTCGGAGGCGTGGAAAAGACTGCGACTCCCCGAAGAGGGGGGGCTCGCCCTACGCCTGGAGCGGTGACCCTGGTGCCCCCTCTTCCTGGTGGAGCGAAGCCCGCTCCTTGGGTTTGCCGGCGGCCTGGTGCCCCGCATGGTGAGGGGCATGGAGGCGCGGAGGAACCGAGCGCCTACAGCGGGGCCGGAGTACCGACCAGCAGTGCTTTGAGTCCCTGATGGTCACAGCAGAGGCACACAAGTCTTGCCGCTCGGCAGAATGGTGAGAGGAGGCAGAAAGAAGGTCTTTGACGCACTGAAACTGGATGACCCGGGCCATCTCGTGGAGGAGGATGTACCGGCGCCTGGCCCGGGGATTTCGAGCCGCCCACGAGATCGGTCCTTGGGTGATATTATGCAGGCGATAGTAGCGTCGCTGGAAGCTCTTGAAAAGCGGATAGACACCATATGATCGGACCTGTCCCTCTTGAAGGGCGACCACAGGAAGCTGAAGGAGCGAGTGACGACCTCGGAGGTAACCTTGAAAGACCTACCTGGGGATGTGGCTACTCTGAGAGCATCTTTGGCGGAGGTGGCGCAGAAGGTTCGGGTGCTGGAACTCAGGGCCGAGGACAGCGAAGGGCGCTCCAGGCGTAACAACCTCCGCCTCGTGGGTGTCCCAGAAAAAGCGGAGGGCCAGGATGCGGTCTCCTACTTGGAGGGATGGTTGCGGACTGAGGTGGCTCCGGGAGGACTTTCCCCGTTTTTTGCCCTAGAGCGCGCCCACAGAGTCCCGGCGCGCCCGCCCAAACCAGGAGGTCCGCCACGACCGATAGTGATGCGCCTCCTGCACTTCCGAGATCGAGACCACATTCTCCAGAGGGCCAGGGACCTGCCGGACCCGCGAATTGATAACAGCAAGGTCATGGTTTTCCCGGACTTCACCAGAGACGTACAAAGACAAAGAGCCTCTTTCATGGCCGTCAAGCGGAAATTAAGGTTGTTGCAGCTGCCCTATGCCATGTTGTTCCCGGCCCGGCTGAGGGTCATCGCTGGAGGGCACACTCACTTTTTTCTCACGCCGCAGGAGGCTTGGAGCTGGCTGGATGCTAGGGGGGAGTCCGGCGCAGATATCCCCCCGGCGACCTCGCCTGGGAGGCGCTCTGCTGAAACGACGCCAACGCGGAGGTCTGGCTCCCCGTCGGGATGGCAGCAGGAAAGAGCTAAGGCGGTGCTGGCAGTGGTGGCCATCAGCCAGGGGGACGCCAGCCCTTCCAGTAGTGCATCGCAACAGTCGAAGAATAGTGCTCTCAGTCCTGGCTCCAGTAGTGCACACGATCTTTCGGAGACGGACCTACCGGTGGTGACTCCCCAAACAGAGGACGGAATCCTTGGCTGAAGTGGGTTGGCAGACACTGGACACGTTTGTAAGGTACTGGGCTGTGAGTTGAGGATGCCTCCGGACGCTGAGCGGCGAGATGTGGATGCCTCCTGGGACTTGTCACTGCGTGGTGGGGGGGGGTGAGCCGTGGGGGTCCTCCTGAGTGTTCAAGGGGGGAGAGGTGGGGGCGGGGGGCTTCGGGCCTGTTTGGGTCGGCGTCCTGGCCACCCTAGCCCTCTTTTGTTGAGATACACTTAATTTGCTAGAGTTTGGATGGGGATTCCACGTTGGTTGTCTGTCCTGGGGAGTGGGAGTTGGGGGAGTTTACTTGGTCAGGTTGGGGGGGGCCTGGGGGTGGGACCTGGGCGTGTCGGGGGGGTCGCTGAGAGAGTGGATGAAGCACAATGGGATCTGCAATGGGACCCGACTTAGGCTACAAATGTCTCACTTGGAATGTAAGAGGGATGCATACTATGCATTGACGCCACAAGATCCACTCCTATCTAGTTAGGCAAGGCATTCACTTCGCCTTTCTCCAGGAAACACATCTGTTAGCTAAGGAGGGGAAGGCGCTGAAACGGAGGTGGAGGGGTCAGGTCTACCACACTGGTTACTCCGCATATGCTAGGGGGGTGGCCATTTGGATACGGGCGGGGGTACCGTTCCAATGCACACAGCAACTAATTGACCCAGAGGGGAGGTATGTTATGGTGCGAGGCAAACTGGATGGGAGGGACCTGACATTGGGTTGTCTGTATGCCCCAAATGTAGAACAACCTGCCTTTCTCTCCTTGCTGTCCAATAAGCTGGCCCCGTTTTTAGTGGAACCCTTGCTCCTTGGAGGGGACTTTAATAGAGTGACTGACACTGCGCTGGACAGATCGCACCCCCTCTACCGAATGCACCGGCTGGCAAACTGGCGCTTGTGCGTTCTGCCTGGCAATGCCAATGGGATCTGGTTGACTCGTGGAGAGCTAACCATCCGTCAGATAGGGACTACTCATTTTTTTCCGCCCTTCATGACTTACACGTCCACATCGATGCCTTCCTGTGCTCACAGGACGTGCATGCAGAGGTGTGCCACAGTGAGTATCTCACGCACACGGTCTCCGATCATAACCCGCTACTTGTTCAACTGCGCTGGTCGCAGAGTCGCCCATGAATCCCTGCCTGGAAGCTGTGCCCAGAGGCGCTGGACGATCAGCTCTTCCGATCCACAATAGCCTCGAACATCGAGGCGTACTTTCAGGTCAATGTCGGCACCGCGGGCTCAGCCGCGATTGAATGGGACGCCTTCAAATCGGTAGCGCGGGGGCAATGCATTGCGACGGCGTCGGGAGTAAGGAAGACCTTGCTGGAAGACATTACACGGGAGGACGAGAAACTATGGGTGCTGGAGAGAGCAAGGCCTGAGGCCCTAATTGAAGCGCGGGAACTGGTGGCGGCGACGGTGGAGCGTCTTCGGTGCTTCGACTACAAGGCCTATCTCACACGCGCGCACTCGGAGCGTGATAAGACAGGAGCTCTTTTGGCCTGGCTGGCCAATCCGGCTCGTTGGAGCTCGGTCATCCTTGAACTCAGAGATCACTCAGTAGTGGCGCGATTTGACCAGCAGGGGATTAATGAGATATTCTATGATTACTGCACGGAGCTTTACCGTAGCAGGGTCCTACCGTCAGTGGACGAATTCCAGGGATTCCTGGAGGGTCTAGACTTGCTGGAGCTGGTGGAGGAGGACGCGAAGCTGCTCGGGAGCAAAATTGAGGAGAGGGAGGTGAGAGTCGCCATCAAGAGTATGGCGAGGAACAAGACGCCGGGCTCCGACGGGCTCCCTACGGAATTCTATCTCACCTACGTTGACCTCCTTGCGCCCCGACTGACGTGGCTTTACAAAGAGGCGAAACGGCTGGGCAGCCTACCGGTGACCACTGGTGAAGCGCTTATCGTCCCATTATTAAAACCGGGCAAACAGCCGTGGGACAGGGCGGCATACCGTCCATTGTCCATGCTCAATCTGGACTATAAGATTTTGAGTAAAATCTTGGCATCGCGCTTGCTCCCCCATATGTCCACGTTGATCCACGTTGACCAATCCGGCTTTATCCCGACCCGCAACACGGCGCTTAATATACGACGGCTCCTACATGTCTTGGGAGCTGACCCCTATGACGGGGATGAGGCGGTGGTGTTCGCAGTTGACATGGAGAAGGCCTTTGACAGCCTGGAATGGCCTTACCTTTTCCATGTCATGCGCACAATGGGACTAGGCGAGGGCTTCGTGGATTGGACGACACTGCTCTACCGGAACGCAACGGCGAGGGTCCGAACTGGAAGAGTTATCTCTGAGATATGTGCGGTGGGTAGGGGCACCCGCCAGGGGTGCCCTCTCTCCCCCCTATTGTTTACCATAGCGGTCAAACCCCTCGCGGCGCGAGCCCGGCTGGGACAGGCATATCAGGGGCTGGATGTCTATGGACAAGTATACCACATCGCATTGTATGCTGATGACCTGCTGATGTTCTTGGCGGACTCGGCTGCCTCTTTGCGTGGGGCTAAGTCCCCCCTACAATCATTGAGCAGGGTGTCAGGCCTCCGGGTGAACTGGACGAAGTCCTACCTGTTCCCGGCCCGCCCACCCAGAATATGTCCACAGTCGACGGACGGGGTGACATGGGAGGAGAGGAGTCTTCGCTACCTAGGTACCTCGATCTTCCATGATAAGGCAGACATCCTCGAGGGCAATATTGGATCGGCAATCAGGCTCACTAAGGTGAACTTCGACTTCTGGAGCACGCTCCCATTGTCACTAATGGGGAGGGTGGCGCTCCTTAAGATGGTGACCCTGCCGCGACTGCTCTATTTTTTCAGGACCCTCCCGATCTGGATCCCGGTGAGCTACTTCCGGCGACTGAAGTCAATGGTGATTGGCTTTCTGTGGGGGGCGGGCAGGAGCAGGGTGGCGCACAATACACTTCTCCGTCCTAGAGCAGAAGGAGGACTAGCGGTGCCAGACTACGAGCTATACTACCTGGCGGCTCAGCTGCAATGGCTGACACAATGGGTCGCGAGAGCCAGGAGAGGGGAGGACGAATCAGGGGAGCCGGCGGGACCGGTTCAGGTGTTATCCAGGATTGTTCTGGGACTCCCGATGGGAGATTTCCACCTCACCCAGGAATTTGCGACGACCCGGAAATGTTGGAATAGATATCTCCGGAGGGGCCGTATTGCAGTCCCGTACGCACCTGAGATCCCGCTCAAGCTGTGCGGGGCTCTCCCACATGGGGGCTCATGGCACCGATTGGAAAGTTGGGAGCTGCAAGGGCTGACGTCCATGGGAGACCATTATGGGAATGGAGTGCTGCTGCCTTTTGACCTCTTGAGAGACCGCTTTGAACTGGCGGGGGGGACTTCCTCCTTCATGCGGCACTGACGACGGTGATCCGCAAGCATTGGAAGATGGGCATGACGAAACCACCACTGTCTCTGGGCTGCCAATACGTAGTGATGATGGCGGGGACGGTCAAGGCTGTCACGTGCCTGTATAGGCGCATGGTCTCGGAGGCGGGGGGGGTACCGTTCCAATGCACACAGCAACTAATTGACCCAGAGGGGAGGTATGTTATGGTGCGAGGCAAACTGGATGGGAGGGACCTGACATTGGGTTGTCTGTATGCCCCAAATGTAGAACAACCTGCCTTTCTCTCCTTGCTGTCCAATAAGCTGGCCCCGTTTTTAGTGGAACCCTTGCTCCTTGGAGGGGACTTTAATAGAGTGACTGACACTGCGCTGGACAGATCGCACCCCCTCTACCGAATGCACCGGCTGGCAAACTGGCGCTTGTGCGTTCTGCCTGGCAATGCCAATGGGATCTGGTTGACTCGTGGAGAGCTAACCATCCGTCAGATAGGGACTACTCATTTTTTCCGCCCTTCATGACTTACACGTCCACATCGATGCCTTCCTGTGCTCACAGGACGTGCATGCAGAGGTGTGCCACAGTGAGTATCTCACGCACACGGTCTCCGATCATAACCCGCTACTTGTTCAACTGCGCTGGTCGCAGAGTCGCCCATGAATCCCTGCCTGGAAGCTGTGCCCAGAGGCGCTGGACGATCAGCTCTTCCGATCCACAATAGCCTCGAACATCGAGGCGTACTTTCAGGTCAATGTCGGCACCGCGGGCTCAGCCGCGATTGAATGGGACGCCTTCAAATCGGTAGCGCGGGGGCAATGCATTGCGACGGCGTCGGGAGTAAGGAAGACCTTGCTGGAAGACATTACACGGGAGGACGAGAAACTATGGGTGCTGGAGAGAGCAAGGCCTGAGGCCCTAATTGAAGCGCGGGAACTGGTGGCGGCGACGGTGGAGCGTCTTCGGTGCTTCGACTACAAGGCCTATCTCACACGCGCGCACTCGGAGCGTGATAAGACAGGAGCTCTTTTGGCCTGGCTGGCCAATCCGGCTCGTTGGAGCTCGGTCATCCTTGAACTCAGAGATCACTCAGTAGTGGCGCGATTTGACCAGCAGGGGATTAATGAGATATTCTATGATTACTGCACGGAGCTTTACCGTAGCAGGGTCCTACCGTCAGTGGACGAATTCCAGGGATTCCTGGAGGGTCTAGACTTGCCGGAGCTGGTGGAGGAGGACGCGAAGCTGCTCGGGAGCAAAATTGAGGAGACGGAGGTGAGAGTCGCCATCAAGAGTATGGCGAGGAACAAGACGCCGGGCTCCGACGGGCTCCCTACGGAATTCTATCTCACCTACGTTGACCTCCTTGCGCCCCGACTGACGTGGCTTTACAAAGAGGCGAAACGGCTGGGCAGCCTACCGGTGACCACTGGTGAAGCGCTTATCGTCCCATTATTAAAACCGGGCAAACAGCCGTGGGACAGGGCGGCATACCGTCCATTGTCCATGCTCAATCTGGACTATAAGATTTTGAGTAAAATCTTGGCATCGCGCTTGCTCCCCCATATGTCCACGTTGATCCACGTTGACCAATCCGGCTTTATCCCGACCCGCAACACGGCGCTTAATATACGACGGCTCCTACATGTCTTGGGAGCTGACCCCTATGACGGGGATGAGGCGGTGGTGTTCGCAGTTGACATGGAGAAGGCCTTTGACAGCCTGGAATGGCCTTACCTTTTCCATGTCATGCGCACAATGGGACTAGGCGAGGGCTTCGTGGATTGGACGACACTGCTCTACCGGAACGCAACGGCGAGGGTCCGAACTGGAAGAGTTATCTCTGAGATATGTGCGGTGGGTAGGGGCACCCGCCAGGGGTGCCCTCTCTCCCCCCTATTGTTTACCATAGCGGTCAAACCCCTCGCGGCGCGAGCCCGGCTGGGACAGGCATATCAGGGGCTGGATGTCTATGGACAAGTATACCACATCGCATTGTATGCTGATGACCTGCTGATGTTCTTGGCGGACTCGGCTGCCTCTTTGCGTGGGGCTAAGTCCCCCCTACAATCATTGAGCAGGGTGTCAGGCCTCCGGGTGAACTGGACGAAGTCCTACCTGTTCCCGGCCCGCCCACCCAGAATATGTCCACAGTCGACGGACGGGGTGACATGGGAGGAGAGGAGTCTTCGCTACCTAGGTACCTCGATCTTCCATGATAAGGCAGACATCCTCGAGGGCAATATTGGATCGGCAATCAGGCTCACTAAGGTGAACTTCGACTTCTGGAGCACGCTCCCATTGTCACTAATGGGGAGGGTGGCGCTCCTTAAGATGGTGACCCTGCCGCGACTGCTCTATTTTTTCAGGACCCTCCCGATCTGGATCCCGGTGAGCTACTTCCGGCGACTGAAGTCGATGGTGATTGGCTTTCTGTGGGGGGCGGGCAGGAGCAGGGTGGCGCACAATACACTTCTCCGTCCTAGAGCAGAAGGAGGACTAGCGGTGCCAGACTACGAGCTATACTACCTGGCGGCTCAGCTGCAATGGCTGACACAATGGGTCGCGAGAGCCAGGAGAGGGGAGGACGAATCAGGGGAGCCGGCGGGACCGGTTCAGGTGTTATCCAGGATTGTTCTGGGACTCCCGATGGGAGATTTCCACCTCACCCAGGAATTTGCGACGACCCGGAAATGTTGGAATAGATATCTCCGGAGGGGCCGTATTGCAGTCCCGTACGCACCTGAGATCCCGCTCAAGCTGTGCGGGGCTCTCCCACATGGGGGCTCATGGCACCGATTGGAAAGTTGGGAGCTGCAAGGGCTGACGTCCATGGGAGACCATTATGGGAATGGAGTGCTGCTGCCTTTTGACCTCTTGAGAGACCGCTTTGAACTGGCGGGGGGGACTTCCTCCTTCATGCGGCACTGACGACGGTGATCCGCAAGCATTGGAAGATGGGCATGACGAAACCACCACTGTCTCTGGGCTGCCAATACGTAGTGATGATGGCGGGGACGGTCAAGGCTGTCACGTGCCTGTATAGGCGCATGGTCTCGGAGGCTATCACTCCACTGCTGTCCCTGAAGGCGAAATGGGAGGCTGACCTGACGACGGAGATCCCTGAGGAGGCGAGGTCTAGCATAGTGGAACGGGCCCGGAACGGGACGCGCAACGCTAGGTTTCAGCTGGTGCACTTTTATGTCCTGCATTGGGCCTACCTGACCCCTGACAAATTGCATAAATATTTCCCGACCCATCCGGCGGCTTGCTCGAGATGCCCGGCGGACTTGGCTGATTTCTGGCACATGTTCTGGTCCTGCCCAGAGTTAAGCTCCTTTTGGCAGGAGGTAGTGGATAGCCTAAGGGAGGTTACGGAGAGGGACTTGCAATTCACCATGGCACACTGCATTCTACATTGGTTCCCACACACATCAAAGAACAAAATTACTAGCAAGTTTCTGGACCTGGGTCTGCTTTTAGCGAAACGTGCCATAACATCCCAATGGAAGGCGAGTAGGGGCCCCACTGTAGAGAGATGGAGGCTGAGCTTAAAAAATGGGCCCGATGTGAGGGGGAGCTCCGTATGCAGTCTGCGCTTCGGGCAGGCAATGACACAGCTCTGGAGAGGGCCAGGGCATGGGAGAGGTTGGTCTTAGACCTCACACTTTTGGACCTGGATGATGAAGACACCCCCGCGCATAGCCCTGCTCCGGCAGAGCCGCCGCCTGGGGTGGTGGTGGCCTAGCCTCCCTCCCTTGTTTCCCTACTTCCTATGTGTTGACTGGCAGTTTTTGTTGATTTCTCCTGATGGTCTGTTTCGGGTCTGGATTAGTCGGGATGGATGCAAGCTCATACTGGTGGTACTCTGACATGCCTGGGAGGGTGGGGGGCAGGGAGAGGGGCGAGGGGAGTAGGACTAGGAGAGGGGGGATGGGAGGGATGGGCGGAAGGGGGATGTTGTTCAGGGATAGAGGGGAGGGACTGTCTGGTTTGTTAAGGACTTATGAAAATGGGGGGGGTGTGAGGACCGAAAAGCAGCCCTGCCATCTTCCAGACAGCTGGTTGTCGCTGAGCCATACTGTCTTTTCCAGCTCATGACTTTCTCTGCTATTGCGCCGCTCGACCTCCGGGTGTGAGCTAAATGGCTGTGTCACACATGCAATGGAGAATCACATATATAATGGACAACGGCTGGAATGGTATATATGATCTATTTTGCTGCAATAAAAAGATATTTACAAATAAAATAAAAATAAATGAGTGATGTTACTGACCAAGTCATGAGTGATGTAATATGTGATGTCATCAGCAGTGCATTGCGGGCGTGCGAGTTATAGTTCGCTGAACTAACTATAACGGGGGAATTTCTATGGTTTTGTACGAGTGAAATGTCCAACTATAAAGCCCCTGAAACCTATGATTTTTTAAGTGAATATATATATACACACACTGTTAGTTTGACTCGCGGCCCGGCTGACATTTGCACAAGGGGCTAGAACATCAAAGGGGACTCGAGGAAACCTGAGGACTTCAATTTTCACCAGGATTTTTCATTTGAATCTACTGCGCCTTTGCCCTGTAAGTTCCTTCCCCTGAAACATCCACCTGCGAACAATGCCTTATGGGAATTGTAGTGAAGTTTGGGCTGAAGTGGGCGTGCGACCATGTGACTTGGGGTTATTACACTCCCTCCAATGGGGGTCATGCAGGATACTTAAAGGCGTGGGCGATATACATCATGGTAGCAGTGGCATCTGACGAAGGCTACTAATGCCGCAATGCATCATACCGAACGCTGTCTGAATAAAAGGTTTCCAAGTGTTCCCCGAAGTGGCCTCTTACCTTTTCATACGGAGGGGTGTGATCTTGAAGCAAGGTAGAATTGCCTTCTATCTCTATGCAGATGACACCCGATGACACTCAACTCTACATGAAAATCTCGGCATCCAAAGACGCCCAGCATCTAAATAGCACTCTCTATATACAATTCAATCATGGCTGACAAGCAGTCATCTTAAACTCATCCCCAGCATATATCCACCTCAAAACTGTATCAGCAATTTATCCTAATGCCTTCGCATATTTTGTTTACATACTGTTACTATGAAATTATACTTACTTCAAATATAACTCACTTATTTACTGCTATGCAAACTCTATGAAGAGCTCTGATATTTTCAGGTCAGGCTTGCGCTAGACAAAAACTATGTAAAAATAAATTAAATAAAAAATATATATATAACTTAATAAGTATTATTATCTTCATCTCATAGCCACCTAGTTTGAATCTTTTGAGAAAAATACATTACCTTTTTCAATCAGAAAGAACCATTCCCTAGTTTTTTCCGAGGATTATACAAACAGACATGGTACAAGAAATGTGAACATCTTATCAGTACTCTCCTTAAAGGAAGCATTTATTAATCCTGTTTAAAGCGAATGAACACATCAAAGAAAGTGTGCAAGTAAGTAATTGATTTTGTGTTATTTGCAGCCATTTGAGTAGTAGTTGATGCAAATTCATGCAATGACTATTTTCTGCAGCATTATATCGTTGCTCTCCCTTTCTAAGTCAGCTGACTTGTGAAACATTGAAGCTTTGAATATACATACACAAAGAGCAACATGTCAGAAAGGTGTACACCCACTTCTTCCTAGATATAAACGGACGTCTGCCAGATTTGTTGCTTCGCACTAGCTTCAAAGTTGACACAAGTTCTAATGAGCCCTATGTGAAAACAATATAAAAGCCATAAGTCTGTGGAAATCAATTCCTTTTGTGTTAGTGATATAAATGCAATGTGCGACACTTAGTTGGTCTGGCTCCTTGTATTCATGGATTAACTTCAGAAGTGCAGCGTTCACTTGAAGGTAAATGGGACGCAGAGTACTAAAAGCAACACGAAGCCTCAGCATCTACTACATAGAATCTCTGTGCCAACAATTTGAAAAGTCAAAAAGCAAGCTCAAGTAATGAACCATGAGGACATGGTGCAGGTGATGGGTGGGCAGTAAGGGTGTAGCAATGAGGTGGGGAAACAAAGCATCGTACAAATAACTGGAGATGCAGATGAAAGTTCGAATTGCAACTGTAATTATTTGAATGCACCATTCGAAGTTACAAATTTGCTCAACAATTAGGACTCCTCATTGAGAGGAATCTGATAGTATGCTGAGTGGAGATCTATGGTAGAAAAATATTTGACTCCCCCAATTTTAGCCAGCATCTCCTGTATGCGTGGTAATGGATGACAATCCACAAGAATATTCTAGTTTAAAGATCTTAAATCAACGCATAGGTTGAGTTCCCCAGTTCTTTTCTTGGTGAGCACCACTGCAGAAACCCATTCAACTGAATCAGGTGCAATAATGCCATCAGAACACATATTTGTCCAATAGTTTTTTAAGTCTTGAAGCACACTCATAGGAACTTGTCTAACTTGATGTATAACCGGCCCAACATTGTTCTTAAGTTTGATACCATGCACAAATCCCTTTACAAGCCCCACTTCATTCTTAAACACCTCAGGGAATTTAGACATCATTCTTTTCATAACATCCTCTGTGCTATCATTCACACAGACATCTACAGAAAACACCAGTACCTCCCCCAGGGATCATCATGTCCAGGACATAACATTCCTAACTTGGCCAAATCTTCCCATCCATAATATCTCTCCCCTTATTTGCTACCTAAATTTTAGTGGACATTTGTCTACCAAGAATTTCTAAAGATGACCAGGAAAATCCCAACAAATCTATATTCTGTTCACCAAATGCTTTAGGGTTGATGTCAGGTGGCAGCAGCTTTAGCATTTGAGACCACAATTGATCAAATGTTTGATCTGATAAAATATTTACAGGTGCCCCTCAATCTGTCATAACCTTAATATTTTTGCCATCAATATTGGCTTGACACAGTGGCCCTTTGATGTGTATGTTACTAGGGTTATTATTAGGCATGTCACTAGTCAAGACAACATTTGAAATCCTGTAATACACTCCTGAGTATCATCTTGCACATTACAATCATATACATTGCTGATTTTAACTCTACTGGGAGCATAACTTTCACCTTTACAAACACCATTGAAATTACCAAGTTTCCGACATCGATTACACCTTTTACCACATACAGGACAAATTGGATTGTTGCTGATATGATTTTTTGACCCACAGTGATAACAGACCAGATATGGAGCTCGAGTTTGTGTATTTTGACCCATCTTTAACTGGCGGTGTGTAACCCCTCTATAACTGCCGGCCCCTCGGTACATGCTGCACCTTATTGCACCATATTGCCTCTAGAGTAATTTCTGTGCACATGTGCGTGAAAAAGGGCCACAGGACCCTAGGAAAAAATATCATGGTATTGTACCAGTGGGCGCAGCTGTGAAAAGCAACAAAATGATGGGTGGGGTGCCTAAAATAATCTTAGGCAAAGGTAATTACTCCTGCATTTCAGTCCATCGTATTTTTGCTCAGCGTGGATCTTCAGACAGGGACCAAGCATGGGATATAAGGTGGCACGTAAGCAGTAGTACTTGAGTTTGATCTTAACTATGGTCATATATCCACAACAATGGGATAAAAGTTGGCACACCTGGTATGTGACGTATTTACTAAATCATGTGGATTAAGGAAGAATTCTGGAGGGTTTTTAGACCCTAATGCAGATCTTTTCTAATGTATATATTTTTGTAGTTTTTTAATATACATGGCTTCCTGATGAAGGCAGTCAAACCGAAACACACACAGGTGATGGGAACACAAAGCCTTGATGAAGATGAGAAACCAATTTAAAACAATCTTCACAGTTGACGAAACAACTGATCTCATATTGTTAAAGAGTAATTGATATTTCATAAGAAAAACTAACACTGTCATTATATGAACAATAGAAGAATATGTCCTCCATGTGAGATGTAGATGTAAATATGCAAAATATTAAAGAATGTATCATTATAATGATGCAATATTGAAATACCGGATATCTAAAAAAAAATAGTGAAGTATGTATGAAGAAGAATTATTGATTGTTAGAGCTGTTACGTCATAAAGCAATATCAAGGTATTTTTTAGCTAATTGTATTATATTGTATATAGATTGAAATTAATGTGTATGATAATTTTTCCATCTCTTTTGATATACTTAAAATATTGAATTTCATTTGTGATCTGGGTTTCAGTATTTAAGCGTTGGTGCTTCCACTCATTGTAGTTGCCTAAGTATTCTCTTATACAATTGCTTTTGTATCCCTGACTTAGGAACTCTATTAAGTATCAGGGGAACTCCTATATTTGCATTTGTTTTACAGCAGAACGACAGCCATGTACTTCGTTACCCTCTGCTTTGTGGTCAATGTAACAGCTATGGAACAGTTACCTCCACGCTTCATGGCACATTCAAAGCATCCTAGAAGGGATGTTGTTTAGAAGCCTCCATATTCATAGGGGGGTGGTTAGGGCATTCGTAGGTCTGGGAAGCATCAAGCAAAGTGATAACATTGAAGCCTTGCATCAACAGCTGGTGCTTGGGGTGTGTCCTTCACGATGTTTCCTCACTCGCACCATAGAAATAATGTAGTAATCTTTCTTACTCAGCTTCTACCTGTCCTAACCTGCTGAAAAGCCACTACTTGAGCCTATACTTGCTTTGCTGCTGTCTTTCTTCATTCTGGCTTCTGGTTCTAGGGAACCTCTCCCGAGTGACGTGAAAATTACGATTTTAGTGCTGTAAAAATAAATTCCATGTTGAACCATGGGACATGTCAGACCCCAAATGAGTGCTGGGTAGCACTTAGAGGTGTGGAGAATGGTGCTAAAAAATCAAAAAGTTATCTTCACCAAGGTAAAATATCGACTGTTTATAATATTACAGTTGTATGGCTATCATTTTATGCCTCTGAAAAGGCACCTTTTGTGTGGAAAATCGCAAATTGTATGCACACAAAAAGTTATTTTTTTTTTAAATAAAGAAACCCTTATTGCTCACAGCTACAGGACATGAGCAGTGATGGTTGGCTGCCTGCAGACGGTTGGACAAAGCCCTGCGGACAGCCCCCACTGAGCGCGGCCGCCATGCACAGTGGTGTTTTCATCTGTGGCATCTCAGCAGCATCTTTTGGAGAAAATGTGTTATATATGAAGAAAAAAATTGAAATTCACTGAAATACTGTTAAAAAATTATTTATACTCTGACTCAAACAAGAGAAACCACTGAAATTCACCACTTGTGGTATGTAATGCACGCCATAATTCACTTCATCCGCCATTCAGGAAACACAAAAGAAAACACCCATTTAAATGTTTTTATAGGAAGTAAGTACAAAGTGCAAAACATAGCGGCCGATGTGAGTCATTGCGTGCATTGCATGCACAAATTTTAGTGGTTAAGTGCTTTCAGTGGCGGCTGGTGACTTTTGAAAGTGGTGAGGCGTAAATACTGAACTGTGGCGAGCGAGTTTTTAGCAAGCGAGGCCGAACCACCTATGGGGCGTTTGGAGGGTTCGGGGGGTTCTGCCATGAGAACATTTTGAAAAAAGAGTGGGCAAATGGTGCATACTGAAGCACATTTGAGAAAGAGGTGGCTTGGCGAATACATCTCTGGGAGTAGCCAGACAAGTCTCTTTGCACTTGCACAGATACATCTCTCTCCCTGCATTCACATAGGCACAGTCACCCTGCACTCATAGACCCATTACTCGCCCTTCCCTGACACATCACTAAGCCAGCATTCACCCATCCACATCACTCACTCTGGACTCACACAGGTACACTGCTCAACCTGCACTCACACAGACATCACTCACCCTGGACTCACACAGGCACACTGCTCACCATGCACTCACACAGACATCACTCACCCTGGACTCACACAGGCACACTGCTCAGCCTGCACTCACACAGACATCACTCACCCTGGACTCACACAGGCACACTGCTCAGCCTCTTGCAATACTCGCGGTCGTGCCGTGGGGGTCATGGCAACATTGTATATTTTATTAAAAGGGATACGGCTATTTTTTTTTACCAGTAGGTTACCAACAAAACGACGTTATTATGGGCAATCTCCGGAGAGGGGCCAAAAAATTAATGGGCATATCATCTAAACTGACGTGTCTCACGTGTCTGAGCTGTTTTGAGGCACAATAGTACTCAGTGTGACAAACTGACACTTTCAGAATCTTCATTCAAAGTACCCTTTGTCTGCCTCATCTCACCTGCCACAAATCCAGATTCTAAACTTTTTAAGTAATTCTGTGCTGCGTTCCGGGCTTTGTTACAGCGCCTTGGGCACCCGCAGGGCACTGGACTGTGACTCACCTCAGCATGAACTGCTGCAGGCTCGAGTGCGCGCATTCAATTTATATCTGACGCACATGCGCTGAATCCTATGCGTCGCGACACAGAGCACCCTTCACAGCTAATGGAAAGTCAAAATTGCACGTAACCCACATGGAGGAGGAGCGGAACTTAGTAACATGATCTATGCAAACTTTACACGAGCCTATGTAGCCCGGGCAGGTAGAAAGACATCAAAACAATAGAAGCTAACTGTAACATTAAGTTTTTTTTTCAGTTCAAATAGAAGTTTATTAAGATGAACAAGTAATGGCATTACAAAAAACAAAGTGAAATCAGCAGGAATAGTATGAATAATAATTGAGAACATCATAAAAAGTGTCATAAGATAAAATAGGGGAAGGGGAAAAGAAAAAAAAAGAAAGAAAGGGAAGATAGGAAAAAGAAAAAAGGAAAGGAAATAGCAATGAGGCTAAAAGTCAAAAATTACAGTCATTGAAGCTACATAACATGAGAAACAGTGCACAAATATGCGGATAAATGAACATTAATGAAAAAGAAGGAACAAAAGGTTATTCATGGGGGTTTCGAGGCCTCTTGCTGAATTGGGGATAAATGAAAAGACCGTTTGGCACAAGCATCCAGGTAAAGGGTGATGGGAAGCCATAACGCGAGTCTTTTCGGGGCTAGGGTAGTGGGGTACACAAATGCAGTATCCAGTCTATGATTATAACATACATTGAACCACCAAGCTTTAAAGGTAATGCCCTTGGAGTCTTTCCAGTTAACAGTAATTTGCTGAAACGCAACAGCCAATAACAAATCAATAATATGAACATTTGTATCAACATCAATCCAGGAAGAGGAAAGTGAGCCAAGGAAAATGTCAGTGATAGAAAAGGGGATGGAGGTTTGGAAGATAGAATTGATTTGATTCCAGACTTTAGTCCAGAAAGCGTGCGTGAGAGGACACATGAAAAGCATATGAAAAAGTGTGGCGTTAGGGGTGGAGCAAGACCAGCAAAGATCCGGAGTGAGGGGAAAGCGTTGGTGGAGGAGAGATGGCGTGTAAAGAAGTCGATTATAAAGGAAAAAAAGTGTTTGTGTGAGAGAGGCTGCTCTGGAGGATTTGCGAAGCTTAGTCCATATTTTATCCCACAAGGATGTGGGCCAAGAGACAGCAAGATCGGATTCCCATTGGTCTTCAACTTTGGATTTAGGCCTAGGTGATGGAGGGTTATGAAAGGAATGGTATATGGAGGACGCTGATGGGTTGGAGCGTAGTTGGGTGTGAAGGGAAGAAATGGGAGTAATAGAAGTCACAGTCGAATTAGAGTGAGAAAGAGAGTCACATGCAGACATAACTGCGTTTTTGAGTAGGGTGTATTTGTCGACAAAGGAGGCAGGGAGGGAGAAGAGACGACTAAGAATTGGAAAAGGTGTGAAGACAGATCCAGTGAAAAGTTGGGAGACCCAGATTAAACCACGCTGCCTCCAAGTTTCCCAATAAAAGGGTTTCAATTTGATAAGAATGCTGTTATTATACCAAATCGTGGTGGCGAGAAGTTCTGGAATAGAAGAGGGGGGAGCCGGAGTAATGGCTAAAAGTAATTTCGCAGTATATTTGTGAATTGGAGTGGATAGGAATTGGGGCTTGCGAGAAAAGGATAGATACTCAGCAAAGGAGAAGGGAGAAAGAGAAAGGCGTTCGAGTTCAGCCCAAAGAGGAAGAGGATCAACAGGATCTTGAAACCAAACGGCAGCCTGTTTCAGGAGAAAAGCTTTATGATAAGCAGGAAAATTTGGGAAGTTGACCCCACCCTCCGATTTGGGGAGGCGGAGGTGTGACAAGGGCATACGCGGCTTCTTTCCAGACCATAAAAAGGAGGAGAGTGTGGAATTGATTTTAGTGAAGAATTTGGCAGGGATGGAAATCGGTAAATTAGAGATGGTGTAAAGGACGATTGGGGAAAGCATCATCTTGATGGTGTCGAGGCGGCCCCACCAAGAAAGGTAGAGGGGATGCCATCTAGAAGTAAGGTCAGACAGCTTTTGAGTACATTTAGTGAGGCATAACGAGATGGTATCTGAAACAGAAGGAGTAATGTGTAAGCCGAGATATTTGATATGAGATGGACTCCAAGTGAAAGTAGATGCAGTAAAATCGGGTTTAAAGGTGAATTTGGTGAGAGGTAAGATCTCACATTTATCGCTATTTAACTTATATCCAGAAAGATGGGAGTAGGTATGAACTTCAGCAAGGAAGGCTGGGATAGAGACAGACGGATTCGAAATGAAAAGTAAAATGTCATCTGCGTAGGCAGCTAACTTAACTTGCGAGTGAGCGAGAGGGAAGCCATGAATGCTCGGGTTTTGACGTATCCTAGATAAGAAAGGTTCCAGGGCAAGATTAAAAAGAAAAGGGGAAAGAGGGCAGCCTTGTCGAACGCCTCTACCAAGGCGAAAAATCCTGATTGTTCAGGGCCAAGGAGATCTGGGAGAAAAGGATCAAGTCTAATGGCTAAGGACTTAGCATATATTTTATAGTCAATGTTGACAAGGGAGATCGGTCTGTAGTTCTTGCAATGTTGGGGATCTTTGCCCTCCTTTGGTATAATGCAGATGTAAGCATCCGAAAAAGTGCCTAAGGAGGCATCGTTGGTCTTGAAGGAATCAAGAAGGCGGAATAATTTGGGTAGTAAAAGGTTGGCAAAGTGTTGGTAAAATTCGACGGTAAAGCCATCTGGACCGGGATCCTTATCTTTTTTAAGTGAATGAAGTGCAGTGCGGAGTTCGCGAATAGTAAGGGGAGTCTCAAGGGAGGTCAGGTCAACAGGAAAGTTGGGAGGAGGATGAATGCTGGATAAGAAAGCAGAAATAGAGTGATCAGAGGGCTGAGTGCCAGAAGAGTAAAGTGTAGAGTAAAAGTGAGAAAAGACCTCCAGGATGTCAGCATCTTTATGTTGCGATATTGAATTAACATCAAAAACAGACTCAACATTCAATTTGTTTTGTTTGACTTTTAAATAATTAGCAAGAACTTTCCCCGCCTTATTTTTCCCACCATAAAATTTCGAACTGGATTTCAGGAGATACAGTGAAGCGTCATCAGTGGACTGTTTGTTATAGTTCATTTTCGCAGTGATAAGAGCTGTTAAAGTTTCCTGAGTATGAGAGGTATAATAGGAATGCTCAAGGATTTTAATCTGAGACAAAAGATCATTAGTACGTTGACGAGCTAATTTGCGTTTTGCCGCAACATGTCTAAGAATAAAGTCTCTGGCTGCTGCTTTGTAAGCGTCCCAGACAGTGTGAGTGGGTAAGGAGGGTGTATCATTAATAATAAAAAATTCATTAGTGAATTCAATAAAGGAGGCGGTAAATTTGGGATCAGTAAGGAGGGAATTGTTGAAACGCCACCTTTTAGGGCCAATGGATTTAGGTAAAAGATCAATGTTGATTAGGACTGGGGCGTGATCAGAGAATACAATGGGACCAATCTCCGCTTGGGTGAGGGATTGGGAAATATGGTGGGAGAGAAAGATGTAGTCAATGCGGGACTGGGAATGATGGACCGGGGAATAAAACGTGAATTCTTTGTCGGTTGGGTGACAGAGTCGCCACGCATCAATCAATTTGTGTTGGGAGATGGCATGAGTAAAAAGCTTATGGGATTTATTAGGAACAAACAGAGATTTGGAGCGTCTATCCAAAAAGGGGTCCAATGGTAAATTACAGTCACCTGCTAAAATGAAATTATCATCAATACAATCAGTGATACGAGAGGCAAATGCATTCCAAAAAATGGGACTTCCACCTGCAGGGGCCTAGACGTTAAGCAAAGAAAAAGGGACACCTTTAGAAGAAAGTTTGACAAATAACCATCTGCCCTCGGGGGCAAAGTCAGAGTGCAGCACTGAATGAGTAAAAGATTTCCGAATTAACAAAACAACACCATTTCTTTTGCCATCACCAGGGGCGGAGAAAACCTTACCCACCCAACCTCTTTGGAGTTTAGCAGCCTCACTATCAGATAAATGGGTTTCCTGTAAAAAGGCAATGTCAACATTGAATTTAGCTAAGTGAGAAAGTATCTTTTGCCTCTTTATGGGCGAATGTAAACCTTTAACGTTCCAAGAAACAATGCGGATTGACATCAAGAATAAAGGAAAGGGGAGAAAGTAGAACAAAAGTGGAAGTAAGCCTCATAGAAGTGGATAGGGGAAAAACAAGAAAAGGAATAAAAGCAGGAAAGTGCAAGGAAGAAAATAGGTAGAGAGATACTAATAGGGGATAGTATGAAATAGAAAAAGTCAATGAAGAGAGAAAAAAATCGCATTGGGAAAGTAACAAGAAAATGTGCAAGAGAGAAAACAGTAAAGAGAGAAGTTGATATAAGAGAAGTTAAAGATAATGTATAGAAAAGACCTAAAAAGGAGTACGAAAAAAATAGAAATGGTGTGCGAAGTGAAGTGAGAAAAGAGGATAGAAAAAGAAGGGGAGTGATAAAAGACAGTCGACTAATAAAAGAGGAGACTGGTAGTAAAAATAAAAAGCAGATCAAGATCGACCTAAAGAAGATTGAGCTCATAAGAACCAGTAATAACAAGGAAACAATCAAGACAAAAACTAACGGAAAAGTAGGGACCATGTCAACCATGGAAAAGGAATACATGGGGTAGTACTTACAAAAAATGGTGAGGGGTGGGTGTGTTCAAAGGGCAGGAAACAGAAGGGGAGAAGTGGAGACAAGAGGAGGGAGGAAAGGCCAACCAATGGAGGACAAGCAGACGGGGCACGGGACGTCCCACCGGAGAGATATGACGGAACACAGGGAAATGATCTGTGAGAAAAAAGAAAAACAATGATATTAGAACATGCAAACGACTAAGTAACAGGAGAAACGTAAGATTAAACAATTAGAGAACAAGAATAAGCCAGCGTGGGCTGATACCGGGCAGGTTATACATTAACTGAGGAACCTGTGGAAAAAAGAACATAACGTCACATGAGCAACAGAGTATTATAAATATCAGGAAAATCAGGAAATACTAGCAACAGAGTCACGGTGGAAATGAAGAAGAAGGGCCAGAGAATTCCATGTCAGCTGGCCCACAGGAATTCAGGAAACTGCGGAGCCTAAGAGGATCTTCAAAAGTCATGGTCTTGTTGTTATAAGTGACTTTGAATAAACAAGGGTGAAAAAGTCCATATTTGGCTCCAATGGAACGCAATTCTGCTCTCATGTCAAGAAATGCTTTGCGGCGAGAGGCAGTAGCTTTGGCGTAATCCTGGGCAATAAACAAAGTGGAATCCGACCATTTCAGATGAGGTATTGCTTTAGCCGCAAAAAGAACCTTCAGCAGATCTGTATATTCAAGAAAGTACATTATGACGCCTCTTGGCTTTGTTTCATGAGAAGGATTGGAAGGAGGTCTACCAAGCCTATGTGCGCGCTGTATGTTAAGAGAGGTGCCTTCAGGAAGATGTAGGAGCTTGGGTAAGAAGGACTTGAAAAAGGCAATGGCATCATTCCCCTCGCAACCTTCCTTCAGGCCGTAAAGACGTAGGTTATTGCGCCTATTCCTATTTTCAAGGTCCTCCACCTGCTTCTGGAGGGTTGAAAGTCGCATATCCATATGGACCGTCTTGGTAGCGGCTTCTTGTAGGGATGACACAGTCTGTTCCACCTTAGAGACCCTGGTGTCCATTAATGACCAGTTGTCAGTTAGAATTTGCAGCTTTGAATTTGTCTCCTCCATAAATGGGCGCAGTGCTCGTATCTCCTCAAGGAGAAGTTCCATGGAAATGGTTGACGGTGACTTCGGGGGAGACGGAGGATTGTGTTTCAATCTCTTAGGAGTGGTTTTCGCTCCTGTCTGAGGGAGAGCGTCCATGTTAAGAGATGATTCGCAACTGGAGGAGCCTGCAGAGGCTTCTAATTGAGCCAACGTAGTAAATAGCTTTGAATTTTTAACAAAGTTGCGTTTAGAGGTTTTGCCAGGGCCCTCCGCCATGGAAGTGACAATGAAGGGGAATCCCCAGTAATGTATAAAGGAGACAAACACCACAGGAATGAGGAAAAACCAGCAGAGTCAGCTATAGGAGGAGGTCAGGTGAAGTCCAAGGCAAGCCAGCTAAAAATGAGAGACAAACGGTCGCAGGCTGAGCAATACCAAGTGGATATCAGAAGTGGTAAATCAGCTGAGTTAGTAGAAAGCTCAAAATAGCCGCCAAAGCTGAGGAGAGAGCTATAATGCGAATAAAAAGGAAAAGAGCAGTTCCAAAAGAAAAATAAAGTCACCTTTAAAGATGGGTACGAAGCGCCGTCATTCCCTGCAGTTTTATGCTGTTTTCGTGAAGTGCGCCCGCTGCTGCAGGCGATGTGCGTGACAGGCGCATTCCTTAGACGAGCGTCGGCTTAAGCACTAAAATGGCGGTCTCGGCGGCAGCAGAGCCGCGACCGGAACAAAAGTGAAGCTGCCGGGCAGGGACGAGGAGCTTGGTATCAGCGTGGGGTCCTTTAAATGCTCGGAGCTTTCCGAAGTCGTTTTCTGCGAAGCATGGTGGTAAGGAAAGGCTGGAGCCGCCAGAAATCCCCGGTGAAGACGGAGCCTCACCCCGATGCGTCCATCTGTCTCGGGCGCTTAGCCACGCCCCCTGTAACATTAAGTTGAAAACGAAATCATACAAGAAAACTCATCCAGCCATACCTGAATAGAGCCCTAGGAAAGACAGTACTCAAGCAGATCCTTAGCAAGACTCATGGTACTCGAGTCCCAATTAAAGAAGGCAATAGAAGATAGAAGTCACTAGCCAGGGTCGGCCTGTGCAGACTATGCCACATAAAAAAGGAAACCTTGGAGCATCCATTTTGTTGTTGTAGATTTATGTAGCGCAAACTCGACCGGAAGGTATTGGAGCGCTTTACATGAGAACTTAGGGGCAGATTTAGTTAACTGGCGCAATTGTGGCGCAAGGGCATCATAAATCTGCCCCTAGGTACGTTAAACAAGGACACAATCATTTCTTGGTAGGCACGGAGAGATTCAATGATTTGCCCAGAATCACAGGAAACTGAGCAGACGCCGAGGGTCGAACCCGGTTCCCCAGCTCCAAAGTCGGCAGTTCTGGGCGTAAGGCCACAACCTCCCCCCAATAATGCATCCGCCCGGTTCTTTCAAATGCTCAACGCACTTTAATACATTTCTATCTAGTGGGGTGCGCACATGCTCTGAAGCAAAAGACCTACACTTCTCCGCGGGTAAAGGGTAGTCTTTGAATAAGGGGGGGGGGATCAGGTGGTGGTCTGGCTGCTGCCCTCAGAAGGCAAATACTCGTCCAGCAGATGGTTCACCGGTCTAACTGGGTGCCCTCCCCCCTCCCCCACCCCTCAGGCATCGCCCAGTGGATTAGCGAAGCCCAGAGACTCGCTACCAATCCACAGTTTCCCGTCTGCTTGGGTGAGCCAGCTCGCAGGGTGCAGGCCCAGCTGCGCGCTCACACTGACTCCCCTAATCACCAAAGGCTGCCCATAGCACCAGGTAGGGGCACGGAGACTGCACGCGCATGCGAGAGAGATCAGCTGCCAAGGTACGATACAGCTGGATGGTTAATGCGTCTGCAGCTGACACGCGTGCAGCCAGAAGGTGCCAGGTTCGTGATTCCAGTGAGGCCGACTAGGCCTTCCCTTCCCATGTGGATAAATTAATACCAGATTTAGAGCGCAAGAGGCTCGCCAAGGGTAGTGGTGGATGCCATCCAAATAGAAAGATCTGCTTTACAAAGATCAGGTGGAGCCCCGCGTGGACCACCTCAGGCACCACCCTCACCCACTGCCACCCAATTACTTTGATCAGATTAAGCTTTATAAAATCGCACAATCACCTGATCAGTTTAAATGCACGCCGCAGCCTTCTCCCTTTGCAAACAAAATGGGTCATGTCGCGCAGGGCTGGGGTTAACAAATAAAACATTTTAATTTTTAAAACTTACCAGGTCCGCGACCGCGCCTTCTGTGCTCCGGGGTCCAGGTCCCATGATTGCTGTTGGCGCCTAGCCGCCTACTGGAACTTCCGCCGATCCCTCACAGCCAATCCTGGCGCCTTTAGGGCACAGCTACTCTCTGCCCGCCCAGCCCATTAGAAAACGGAGACTTGAGCCTTTGCCCCAGCCACAGCAGGCACTAGTGCGCATGCGTGGGCACGGAGAAAAATTCGCCCTCCGTGCCCACTCATGCGCACTTGTGCCCCACTTGTGTCCCATGTCTGACGACAATGTGAATGCCTGTCAGTTAGCATGACGTCGGGCCGCCCACCCCCTTCAGACTCTGCTAAACGCATGCGTTGTAACAACGTACATCCAACTCTGCTTATTGCCAGGTTACATCTACCTTTCATCGACATTAGTGTTACAGTGGTGCATTGTTACGCAATCTAACCCTAAGTATGGTCAGACCGATGTGCGCGTGACTGATCTATACACAGTACCAACAGTACATATGCAAAAGAAATCAGATTTCTGAGGGTTTAAGCTCTAAAGCAATAACCAGTTACAAAATTCTAAACATGCAGATTCCCAGTCATTCTGGGGTTGCTCTTGTTGACTAAACCATTCTGTTAACCTGTTTTAAGCACTTGTTGTGACTGCAGATTATCTTTACTTGTTTTTGACATCTAACACGCTCTGTGTGTCAACTGTCTTGTTGACAGAGTGACCCTTCGGAGGAGTTGGAAACCAATGGTGGCTTAGCTTGCTTGACCCTGCAACACATGAAGCAGGACCATGCAGCCATCAGGAGAGGTGCCCCTTGATAACTTAAATGCAGGTTCAAGTGTCAGTGGCACCGGCCTCTATAACAGCCTCCTAGTTCCATCAACACATTGTGAACCCTGTAGAATACGTTTTCAGGTACTACTGTGTGCAAAGGGTGGCGTCATTGGAGTGCCAGTGAGTTGTTTCCATCAGATACACAGATTCCGACTGCGTCCAATCAGTTTCAAACCTTTCGCTGCACCTGGCCCTGCCCTTTGACGACCCTTAGGCTTGTGGAACTGGTAACTAAAACTGGTTTCCTCGTGAAAAACCTTTCCAGAACTTGTTTCACCTGGGCAGTCATGACACGAGCAGGTCAAACCATTTAAAAGGGGTGCTCTTTAAGCAAGTATGATAGGCGCTACATATATTAGGAACATGTTATCCTTTCACAATCTTCAATGATTATAAGTGATAACTGCAAGGCCATCCTGGGACACCCGCTACCACCTTCTGTGGAGACACAGGCTCTGAATGCAGACCTGCAAGTGAAAGATGGTGTTTGTATGTGCACTATGCTCTCACAGACACTCCTTAGCGACCGGCAGTAAATACCTCAAAGAAAGCACGCTATACACAATTTACCTTCTATGAAGTTGAGCTTTGTTAACATTTTTTCAGGTTTGCAAGCTTAATTTAAAGAAAATACAAATCAAATTAAAGCCACAGACTGTAGGTATCTCATGCAAATGTGAAAAATCTGCATAACACAGGCATTTCAAAATCCCAGAAATCTCGTACCATTTTCACTTATTAAATATCAGAGTTTATCACTTAAGACCTTTCTGTGTTATCTTAGGTATAGGGGGTATGATCTCAAGGCCTCTTTGCCTTATATCATAGTTATTAAGCACTTGGATCAATCAGAGTCTCGTCAGATCAAAACCCCTTACAGGGGCCTTGATGGTAATTTAAAAGAGTACAGGGCATCGAGGTCGGACTGGCCTATAGGGCAATCAGGCAGTATCAGATGGGATTCTCTCACAGTTCAGTGTGTAGGCCATGTTTTTTAGGAGTTTAAGGGCCAGTTTTATGGCCAGGTGGGCCAGTTTTTGCAGTTGATTTACCTGATATTAAAGCAAACATTGCCTTCAGCAAACACAAATACCTACACCCTTCCATAGCTTGCAGGAGACTAATACAGCCTGTCTTTACAAGTTCCAAAAGAATTTGCCTCCTACTATGAACATCTAAATAACAAAATTTCTTAGCAGCAGTTGGGTGATATGGAACAACTTCTGGCAAAAGGAGCCAATGTTGAAGTTGACCACAACATAAAAAGAATTAGACTGAGAAGTTTGCCATAAAGGAAGCAGTGGATGCCGTATCTCCACTCGCATCTGGAATACTTTCGATCCTAATGGGTTCACTGTAGAACTTTTCAAGCGCCTATCCTCTAAGTTGGTACTGTGTAAATCAGACGTTTTGCTGCGCCTCAGAAAACAGACAACTGTTTCTGCATCTACAGGATGCCATCATAACCACCTTATGGAAACCTGGCAAACCACCTGATAGATTTGCATCATATTGTCCCATATTACTGATCAATACCAAAGCCAAAATACTGGCAAAGGTCCTTGCTATCCAGCTTCTACCTCACATCCATTCTCTAATTTATGCGACCAAAGCAGTTTCATGCTGGACCAATCATCAGTCATAATATCGGATGGCTTCAGAGCGCTATCAGCCCTCTTGGCTCTCTTGACTGGTCACTTGCCCTGCTCTTAGTGGATTTCAAGGCGGCGTTTGATTTCCTGGGTTGGTAATTCTTATCCTTTGTTCTGGCAGCTGTGGGCTAACCCTCACTTTTCTAGCTTCCCTGTTATATACATATCTGGTAGCCAGGGTTTGAGTGAACAGTGTCTTCTCTGAACCTTTTCCATATGAAAGAGGGACCCATCAAGGAAGCGCTCTCTCCCCGCTGCTCTTTGCTCTGGCTATTGAACTCTTGGCTAGGCACATGAATGCGGACAAAAGCATACATGGATTTCGCTAGGGATCAGCCCTTGAAGACAGGGTTTCCCTTTATATTGACGACCTGCTGCTTCACCTGGGTCATCCCTAGATTCTGGCTCATAGACTCCTTGAATGCTTCAGACAAACATCTGCTCTCCCAATAAACTGGTCAAAGGGGATCCTTTACCTGCTGTGGGATGCCACGAATACAGCAGTATGGTGGCCGGAACTGCAGGTAGCCCTAAAGGGAATCCGGTACATGTGAGAATATGTGTCATGTCATTGCCTGGCATTTGGCACTGTAGCATCCCACTGCTCCTTGAAGCCCTATATAGGAACTACGCCCACTGGACCCTGATCCCCTTATACATAACAGGGAGCGCCACCATCCCTAAGAGAGTGTCCCTACCTAGCTTTACAAAACTCTCTCACCTGTATCCACAAGCCTTGTTTCAGAAAGTAAAGGCCTTGCTTTGAGATTTCCTGGGGGAGAATAAGTCCCCTTGGGAACCCATGATTAAATGCTGCAAAAACTCTTTAGATCCTGGGCTCGAGCAATGGACAATTCCTACCACAGAGCCGGACACTGAATTCTCATTACTATCAAGCTCTATGTGACCGTCTTGACGCTCTCAGTAGCGGTCGCTCCCTGCTCCACTCCTGGTATCGTTTTGGCTGCGCTCTCTGCTCTCCTCAGAGTACTGTACATGTGCTGGCTGCTGTGCATATTGGCGCTATATTGAGATAAGCTTTACCGAATTGCATAATTAATTTCACTTTCAGCGCTCGCTGTGTTGCTCTCTTTACAATTGCATTGATTGTGTTGTGCCTTGTTGATTTGTAGCGCTTTATTGTAACATCGTGTAAGCTGCCTGATTTTGGCTTTGTGCCCCAGCCTCTCTGTAGTTTCGTTTTTTCGATACTGCTGCCATTTTGTTGTTGTTGTGCCTCGGAGACCGTCCCCTGCACCTCGCCCCCGCCTCCCAGCTGACCCTCCCTCGCCCCTCCCCCCCTCCACTCCTCCACTTATGACAGATGCCTTTGCGTGCAGTGTTCACGCGCAGCGGTCGCGCAGAAGGTGCGCCAAAGGTAAGCCTGTCTACGCCCGTCCGCTCCTGGACCGCGCCCAGCGCCATACCCCCTGGCCCCCGCAATAGCCACTCCACTCACTTAACATATGACGCCGCTACTCTCCTTGCCCTTAACCCCGGACGCTCCCCACAATGCTGCGTAGCTACCCCAGGACACACCCACGGACCATTCGCATGCCACTCCTGCAAGTTCGCCTGCATCAGGACCCATGCCAAATCCTCCCCCTCCAAACACAACTCCGACTCTAACCACCTGAAGTGTATCCTGCTGAACACCCGATCGATCCACAAACATGCCACTGAACTTTGGGACCTACTCGACACTACATCATCGGACATCGCCTTCCTTGCAGAAACCTGGATGAACGCCTCATCAGCGCCCGACATCGCCATAGTCATCCCGGACACCTACAAGATCATCCGAAAAGACTGCACCAACCAAACAGGAGGAGGCATCGCCATCGCCCATAAGAACACCATCCGAATCACGACCAGCTCCGACGATAACCTCGCGACCGCCGAACACCTTCACTTCCAGATCCACACCGACCCCAGGACCACACTTAGAGGCACCCTCATCTACAGACCACCAGGAACCCGCACACAATTCAATGAAGACATCACTGACTTTATCAGCCCACATGCCCTCACCTCCGAGAACTACATTCTACTGGGAGACCTCAACTTCCACCTGGAAAAGAATAACGACAGCAACACCACCACCCTTCTGGACAACCTGGCCAATCTCGGACTCAAACAACTTGTTCACACCCCCACCCACTTAGCCGGACACACGCTCGACCCTATCTTCACCTCCAGCAAACACATCTCCTTCGAGCACACCACAGCTCTCCATTGGACGGACCACAGCTGCATTCACTTCAGCTACAAAAAGACCACGACCCACATCCCACCACAACCTATTACTCTAAGAAACGGGAACAAAATCACCACCGAACAACTCTTCACATCGCTTAACCAAAACCCGCCCGCCATATCATCGAACCCAAACCTAGCTGCCACCAAACTCACACAATGGATCACCCACAGCACTAACGAATTAGCACCCTTGAAAAACCACCAGATCAAACCAGGTAGCAAAAAGGCCCCCTGGTTCAACGATGACCTCAAGAAATCCAAGAAGTTATGTCGTACCCTCGAGAAAACCTGGAGAAAAAACCCAACCACTAACAACCTGGCCACCTTCAAGGACGCCACCCGCAAACACCACCAACTGATCCGATCCACCAAGAAATCAGCATTCAAGGATCGACTCGACAACAACGTCCAAAACAGCAAGGAACTATTCAACATCGTCAAAGAATTTACAAACCCCTCCACCAGCACCAACGACCTCACTCCCTCCCAAGACCTCTGCGACTCTCTATCCTCTTTCTTCCACAACAAAATCGCCGACATTCATAACAGCTTTGAAAACCTGTCCAAAGAACAACCCACTCCACCCACATCCGAACCAACACAGCACTCTCACAACCTTTACGCCTGGAACCCAATCACTACTGAAGACACCATCCGTCTGATGAACTCCATCCACTCAGGTTTACCACCTGACCCATGCCCCCACCACATCTTCAACAAAGCAGACTCCATCATCGCACCCCATCTCCGCGATGTCATCAACTGCTCCCTCAACTCCGCTACCTTCCCAGAAAGCTGGAAACATGCCGAACTCAGCGCCCTTCTGAAGAAACCCACAGCGGACCCCTCTGAACTTAAGAACTACCGCCCCATCTCACTCCTCCCCTTCCCGGCCAAAGTCATTGAGAAAGCCGTCAATAACCAGCTCGCCGCCTTCCTGGAATCTAGCAATTCACTCGACCCCTCACAGTCCGGCTTTCGAGCCAAACACAGCACTGAAACCGCCCTCATCGCTGCTACGGACGACATCCGATCGCTACTGGACAACGGAGAAACAGTTGCCCTCAACCTACTTGACCTCTCCGCCGCCTTCGACACAGTCTGCCATAACACCCTCATACAACGCCTCAGCAACGTCGGAATACAAGGAAAAGCGTTGGACTGGATCATCTCGTTCCTCCCCCCATTCAAATCAGAGGCCACCAAAGTCATCTGCGGCGTACCACAAGGATCATCACTCAGTCCCACCCTCTTCAACGTGTACATGAGTCCCCTCACAACCATCGCGCGACAAGACGACCTCAACATCATCTCCTACGCTGACGACACCCAGCTAATCCTCTCCCTCACCTAAGACCCCAACACCGCCAAAACCAATCTACACGGAGGAATGAAGGAAGTAGCCGAATGGATGAAGAACAGCCGTTTACAACTGAACTCGGACAAAACGGAAGTCCTCATCTTAGGATCGTCTCCCTCTGCATGGGACGACTCATGGTGGCCACCGGCTCTGGGCACAGCACCCATACCTACAGATCACGCACGGAACCTGGGCTTCATCCTGGACTCCTCCCTCTCGATGACCAGACAAGTCAACGCCGTTTCATCATCTTGCTTCAACATCCTAGGCATGCTTAAAAAAATCTTCAGCTGGATCCCCACCGAAACAAGAAAAACAGTCACCCACGCACTAGTCACCAGCCGACTAGATTATGGCAACACCCTTTACGCCGGAACCACAGCCAAACTACAGAAAAAACTCCAACGCATCCAAAACGCCTCAGCCAGACTCATACTGGACATCCCCCGTCAGGCCCACATTTCCGGTCACCTGAAAGATCTCCACTGGCTCCCCGTCAACAAGAGAGTAACGTTCCGTCTCCTCACCCACGCACACAAGGCCCTCTACGACCTAGGACCCGAATGCCTCAACAAACGACTGTCCTTCTACACACCCACCCGCCAACTACGTTCATCCAATCAAGCCCTTGCCGCAATTCCGCGCATCAATAGAACCACCATGGGAGGAATATCTTTCTCCTACTTAGCGGCCAAAACCTGGAATTCTCTCCCCACTCACCTCCGCCTTACACAGAACCACCTCTCCTTTAGAAAGCAGCTAAAAACCTGGCTATTCGACAAATAATGCACCCACCCTCCCCCAAGCGCCTTGAGACCCTCTGGGTGAGTAGTGCGCTATACTAATTACTGAACTTGAACTTGAACTTATGTCCCACAAAATGACTCTGGTATGCCACTGAGAGGAGGAGGATGGGTGGTTGCCCCCACCCACACTACCTTTATGGCAGCCCTACCCCCTTGAGGATGCCACCTGACACTAAGCGGGTAATCGCGACCTGGCAAGAAATGGCAACGTGCAACCCGGTGGCATGACAAACTGACCTACAAGAGCTCTTATGGATCAGGACGGGCCTATTGGACACTTTCCCTCTGAGGGGGCTTCGGGGTATGGGAAACCATTGGTATTTCACAACTCAGGGACTTGATGGGCACTTGAACTTGACTTCTGCTTGCTTGTTCACATATCTCCGAATGACCTGGACTGGCCTCAGTTCTACCGCTGTATCTAGCTCTGGCATGCCGTCAGCCCCCACCTCAAGGCACAATGCAAAATTGCAGATTTCCATGCACTAGCGGAATGTGTACTGTACCAGATGTTTTGGTGTCGCATAGACATGGTGTTGCTTATCTGATTCTATGGCTGTACACTTTGTGGGTAAGTTAGAATTCTTTTTTTGGTGTCATGTTAGAATGTACAACGTTATAAGCTATATATATATAGGGGGTTATGGAATGTTGGGATTTTGAGAAAGAGCAGTCTTCATTGTGTATGTATTGGTTATTGTGGACCTTTGTTTCACTTGCAGTAAAACTATAATTCTATCTACCCTCTTCTGCGTCTTGCTTCATCAAATCAACTACAACATTGTTTGTTTGCCAATTTTTCATCGATTGGATATATGTTTACATGCTTTGGAAAACGAATAAAGAGCCTTATAAAACAAGCATTGGAAATGCAATAGGTCTCGCATTAGGAAAGTTTCAGCTATTGTTCTTATAAATGACATTTTTTTTATTTATGTATTGTTTTTTAAGATAGCTAAATTAATAGCTTAGTCATTTACAATGCCAATAGTTATAACTTTCGCAAATGTGACACCTATAGCATTTGTAATGCAACATGTTTTGTATTTACGTGACTTAGATGTATTGATATTACAAATAACAATGCTTTTTGATTTATTTAAATAATTAATACTTAAATAATGTATTTAATTTGTAATGGCAATAGCTTAAACTTTTGTAATTAACTTTTGTGAAGATTATGTTCAGTGTTTTTTATTGTGACGAAAATTCAAGAACAGAAGTGAAATAGTAAATTTTTTTTGTGATTTGTAATAAAGCTTGAAAACAGCTTGAAACATTGAAAGAACATATTTGAACCAGTGATGCTGTGAACTGCAGCCCTGCATTCGTGGGACAGAAGAAACCCAGAGGAACAGTGCATGATGTGAAGTTCAGAGGTCACAGCGCGAGGGGGGGGGGGTTGTCGACGCATTAGCTAGCACAACTGACTCTTCAAGTGGGGTCAAAACTTTGACCGGTCCGAAGCTGGGGTGGAGACGAACACCGAAAGAGGGGACCATCCCAACCAAGAGAAAATGGTGGGGTGTGTAAGTGCAAGAGCTGCGGACTGGGGACCGGGTTCGACTCAACATCCTGTGGTATAGGGCAACACACATATAATATACAAACCCGACCTTGTGTATGGTAACTGGTGCTGAGTTGGCGCTATATAAAACTATTTTTATTTTTAAGAAAGATGCTTCTAAAACTGGACACAGTCAATAATGTAGCGCTGCATCCATGAGAGGGAGGGGAGTAATCATTGTCACACTAAGTACAACGCGGCGCTGCGAGTTGCCCATGGACACATCGGTATAAGTGTCGCAACTGCATCTGATCACATCGCGATACAAGTGATTAACTCCTTCACACAGCTACAGCAAAAAGGCTGATTAGCCAACGATCACACCGTTAAACACCAGCGACGCTGGGATTAGCCCGGGATCACCACGGGGATACAGAGTGTGCGCGGGGTCAAGGAAGATTGGGGTCGGGGGTGCTGCAAGTGTCCGACCAATGGTCATAGTGAGACCGGGGATAGGGAAGGCATTGATTATTCACGGTCCCCACCGAGACCAGCAAGTCGGAGTGACTGGCTTAAGTGTCAGACCGAAGCCCGCAGCAAGGCGCTATGTAGGGCGCGCAGCCTCGCTTGGGAAGGAGGGGGTGATTAGACCAAGTGGGTGGTAAGGTCAGCCCAGGATCACACTCGGAGACCAGGGAGGAGCCGAGATTGGAACAGTGCCACCACGAAGGCCCAATGATGTGGTCGCATTCTCCAGAGCGACAGTGGATATTTGTCATCGGAGTGCTAATGGTGATCCGGCCAAGGTCACAGGGAGATGTGGGGAGGCGCTGTGATCAGCCGTGACTCACCCGAGGCCGCTGGAGGAATTGTGACCAGCCGAGGATATATGATAAGTGGGTAAAATACACCCAAACATTCTGTTTTCCTCCTCATTTACAGGGCATCCACTATAGCGCAAACCTGCTTCAACAGAGGGACTCGAGGGGCTATGACAGGCGTGGCTATCGACGGAGTGAACTCGCTTCGTCACTGTTAGCAAGCGTGCAAGTGCATGAATGGGAGAATGTCTATACACTTGGATGGGTGACTGGATGCATTTATGCATGACGGAGAGCGCGTATGGATGGATCGTTGAATGGGGGTGAGTATGCTGATGGTTGAATGAGTGAGTCCATAGATGAACGGATGAGTGAGGGCATGGATGGATCGTTGAATGAGTGGGCGAGTCTGCAGATGGTTGAATGAGTGAGTCCATAGATGAACGGATGAGTGAGTGCCTCGAAGAATGCTCACTTGGGCGAGTGAGCACATGGATGGATCGTTGAATGAGTGGGCGAGTCTGCAGATGGTTGAATGAGCGAGTCCAACTGCAAGAGGGCTGTGAATCTCAGAACCAAGCGGAACATCGGGTAAATGTGTGAGCAGAGTTTTTTTTTTTTTAAACCAATGGGAAGATTAGGAATTCTTCAGCCCACTGAGGGTGCATGGGGAGGGGGGAGGAGGGAGGAGAAATGCGTCTCGGCCACAGCAGGGGGCGGAGCAGGGAGAGCGGCCTTTGAAATGCACTTCACATGGCCGGCCATGAAACTGAAAGCACGGCCGGCCGGCCGTGAAAGCCTTTGATGCCGCAGGGGGTGGAGCGGCACGAAGCTGGGCAACAGATGGCTGGCGATTTGATGCTGTGCACGCGCATTTTAGGTCAATGCGCTTGCGCTTTGACCTAAAACCGCACGGGCACAGCACCAAATCGCCAGTTGGGGAAAGTCTGTTTAAAGCCCTATAGTCTCGCTCTGCTCAATGCGCATGCGCATTGAGAGGCGAGACCTAAAAAGTAGTCACAACGGGGCCATGTCACAAAGCTGTACGTTTTTTCTAATCTGTGTCTATAGATGGTAAGCCCATTTTGTGCATGTCCGCTTAAACAAAACGTAGAGGTGATTGAGCAAAATACAATTCTTTCATGCAAAAAAATGACCTGAAATCGATTTCTTTTTTAACATTTTGTTTTTATTGGCTTTGCTTTTTAGATGCAGTTCATTGCACAAGAACATAACATTATGCCGACATTGTAAAGTATACACTTTTTTGTTATACGTTCATGTTTACAGTTGTAACAGAACTAATATATGTGGCTAGATAACATTGTACTAGACAAACTATTTCTGAGATGTGTTCTTACTCTGTGTCTTTCCGACCCAGCCCTCTTCTAATTATGGGCTTTCCAGTGTGAGTGTATTTTATCCGACCAGCCACAGCTAAATCCATTTTCTTGTTTTGGTGGCTGGTCTAAAATTACATTCTGTCACACCCTGTGTGAAGCAAGGCCTCATTAGTTCTGTCAATATCGGTGCCCTGTATCGGGAAGGGTGAGGGGCAGGGAAGGGCCTGTGTGGCTATGGTAACCATAGGCGTATTGTCAGTTGTACCATCTCCATTGTGACTTGTGCGTATACACCATGATAGTCTTTCATCATTTGCTGGAATAATTCAATAGCCATCCCTCCCATTCTGTTCATTCGGGTTAAGGGCCAGATGTACGACGGTTTTTGCATGCGCAAACGGGTTTGCGAACACATTTGCGCAAGCAAAAACCAAAATAGCGAGTTGCAATTTATTTGCGTCTCACTATTTTGGAATTGCGAGTCGCTATTAGGAAGGGACGTTGCCTTCCTAATAGCGAGCTCAACCCCATGTACACATTTTTGCGACTGCGATTGCGGTTGCAAAACACTCGCAAATTACCACCCTCTTCAAGAGGGTGGTAATGGGGTCGTAAAAGGGAAGGGTCCTCTGGGGACCCTTCCCCATTGCAAACGCAGGGGGAAATATTTTTTAAGGGCAGGCAGTGGTCCCAGGGACCACTGCCTGCCCTTAAAAAATGTCATGAAAACGTTTCATTTTTGATTTTTAAAATGCATCCAATTTTCCTTTAAAAAAAACTGCTTTATTTAAAAGTAGTCCCAGACAAGGTGGTCTGCTGAGCCCAGCAGGCCACCATACCTGGGAGGGCCTGCCATTTACAATGGGGTTGCAAATTGCGAGAGGTTCATTAATATTCATGAGCCTCTCAATTTGCGACCCCATTGGGAAACGCTAACAGTGTGTTAGACACTGTTGTACATCCAAAAGAGCGCCTCGCAAATTGCGAGATGCAAAAGACTTGCAATTGCGAGGCACTATTTTGGGAGTCGTAGATCTAGCCCTAAGTTTGTTATTTCTGGTTCTCACCTTCTCTTCTGCTATTCCTTCCAGCTCTTTTGACCATTGCAGCACTGGTGGCTCTAGCTTTTTTCATGCCATGGCCGGTTGTGGTGTTTCTTTAATGCTGTGAATGCAAGGTCTGTGATTTTGAGAGCTGCTTTACTTTTCTTAGATCTTTTCATCTGTCTTCATATGCACGAATTAGGATCTTGATCAAATGTAATCCCAATTTCTTTTCTGTGTAGGCCACCACTGCAGCCCAATATTCCTGTCAGGGGCCATCACTCTAAACTATGGGGAAATCTTGTGTAGCATACTAGGTGGCAGGTAAGTGTGGTGGAAGATGTTGTATTCATTTACACCGCACAGTCCTGGAGACTGGCTAGGGCGGGGGTTCCTAACCGTTGAATGTTATGGACCCCCACTTCATAATTACTAGAATCCTAGGACCCACACTGCGTCATCGGTGGAACCCGGGATCTCGGCCTAAGCAATTTTGATGATTGGAACAGCAAAACAAATATAGAAACAAGCATTTATCAAACAAATACACAATTTGTCATGTGAACTAGAGCTCCACATACTTGTGTAATCACCTGCGTACCAGCTCCCAACATTAAAACATAATTTAAAGACCATAGGGATTGTGATAGTTTCCTGCCCAGGTTCTACATGAGTTTTATTTTATTTATTAATGTAGTAAATTTCAGGAACTCACTTCGGGATGTTGTAGATTGTCTGTTGGCTCTGAAAAGTATGTAGCCTTTCACCATATATTGATCCTCCCAACATGCATATGCCCGCTCGTGTCCAGAAGTCTACATCCATATGCCTACCTATCTTTATGAACCTTGGGCAGTGTCCAGATACGTAGAGCCAGAGAGTTGGCTACTTTTGTTTCAGTGTTCTCAACTGGCATGATCTTTCTATTTCCATGAGTACAGGATTTGTTTCTTTTTTGTGTATATAGGCAAACAGTGTCATCAATGTTGATGCAGTGGTTGATTCTTCATCCATCTAACGTGGGGCACTCGGTCCACCTTCAGTGGTGCGACGCTGTAGTTTGTATCGGGATGTCATGTCACCATCCAGCTGAAATAAAATCTATTACCATGCTATTACTTTCTCTGAAAAGATTACTTTTGCAGATTCAATAAAAGAACCAAGAAATATTAAAGCAGACCTGGAAGATTAATCTTTTTAGTCAGGGCTATTCTCCCTAATATTAGCACTGGAAGGGACTTCTAGATTCCAGTGGGTTCCCAAATGTTTGATAATGCCCAAGAAGAAATTTGCATCTGAGTGGTATATATTAACTCTTTGATTTCTGTAAATGTATACACTCTCCTCAAGAGGAAGTACTGGCAAGCCCAGGTCACCCTGGTCTGGTAGTGGTATTGGTGAAAATAGTAAGAATATAGATTGGTGCACCCTAAGACTTGAACCCCTCCAAACCTCTTCATGGGTTGCCATGATCTGGCTTATGTCCATGCCTGCTTTCTGCAGGTGCGTTGTTTGCCTATAGAACCATTATAAGTGTGTAAGTACATAGCCTTGCTCCCCAATATGTGTCCTTGGTTTGGAATTCTGTGGCCAGTGGCTCCGTGCCAAGAGCAAATAACAGAGGAGAAAAGGAACACTCCTGCCATGTGCCCCTTTCTATATTCTATTGGTTAGATATCACTCCTTCCGTCTTGACACATGGCACTAGTTAAGTGTAAAGTTGCTTTATCCACTTGATTATCCCCTGAAATCCCATAACTTGCAGAATGGGGAATATATATTCCCAATTTAGCGTGTCATGCTCCTTCTTTGTGTCTGTTGATGCCACCACTGGAAACTCTTAAGGATAATGAGCATTCTTTGAGGACATGAATGAGACATCCCACTTTATCTTTTGTTGGCCTTAGGACCCTGAGCACTTTACCTCTACTAACCAGTGCTAAATGCATGCGCTTCTACCTTTGACATGATGACAATGGTGTATACCTGATTGGCCTTTTTAGTTTACCTGTAAGTCCCTTGTAAAGTGGTACCCCATGTACCCAGGGCCTGTAATCTGAATGCTACCAGCGGGCCTGCAGCACTGGTTGTACCACCCACCCAAGTAGCCTTTCAAACCTGTCTCAGGCCTGCCATTGCAGGGCCTGTGTGTGCAGTTTACTTCCAGTTAGACTTAGCATTTAAGTCACTTGCCAAGCTTTAAAATGACCCTTTAATTAAACATAAGTCACCCCTAAAGTAGGACCTAAATGACCCTAAAAGGCAGGACATGTACTTTTAAGTGTTACATGTCCTGGCAGTGACAGACAGCTACATTCGTTTTTCACTGCTGTGAGACCTACTCATTCTACAGGCTAGCATTGGGGAATTCCTTAAAATACCTTTTAAACTGTAATTCCTTATTGGAAAGGAGTGATTACTTCATGTTTAATATCTTCGGAATGGTGATGAAAAATCCTCTTTACTGATGAAGCTGGATTTGCTGATACCATTATAGAAATGCCACTTTAGAAAGTGAGTACAAGAAAGGGGGGAACCTGGTATTCTGGATAATTCATGCAATTTCCTTACTGCAATAATCACAATGAGTTACTTCATATGATTAGGTCATTTATTTAAAAATTTTTCTTAAATAGGTCTTTATCTTTTTTAGTTTATATACACTAGGAAGAACGTAGGTAAAAAAGACTTCTAATCCTTCCAACCCAACACATATAAAAGAATTCCTATATTTACAAACATTCACATATTTTTACAACATTTACCACAATATACATTACTTACATTTATCACAAATACAACAAAAATACCAGTATAGTTCATCAACCAATATATCATTTGCAACTGATCAATACAAATTAATTCTTTGTAACTGATAGATACAAAATAATTCTCCAAACTGGGAACAAAATTTCATTCAATGTTCCTCAGTATCTAGCATCCCTTCAGTATTGATCTTAATGCCTATTACTGCAAATGCTGACGCGATTCAAGCCCCAGGGGACCTCCAGGGAATCTCATCAGGGCTTCTCAATTATGTAGACATTAGTATGATCTACAAAACAAAAAACAATTGTGTCACTCTTCCTCCTTCCTCAACATTACTCAGTTCTTTTCAGTCTGCTAGTTACCTAAATGCACTGTACCTAATGATCGAAAGTTTTTCATCATGCTTGCTGCTGTCTGAGTGATGGCTGGCCCTGTTTAAACAAAAGTCTAATTAGACTTTCCGTCATTAACGTGCCTGGTTCGCATTAGTGTAATAATTGTACCTCCAATTGCACCTACCTCCACTGTATGGGTGGTGCGGCTTTCCCAAAGCTCGATATTTTGCAACACGACTGTCGAATGCGTGCGTAGCTAGGGGGGGTGAGGGGGGCGGACCGCCCCAGGCGGCACTGTTTTGGAGGCGGCGGCCGCGCGGCACTGGTGGCCCGTTGCGGTGGCTTTTATAATTTATTTGGGGACAATCACTGTCTGACACTTTGTCAGTCATTGTCCCCAAATAAATTGTAAAGGCCGCCGCAACGGGCCACCAGTGCCCCGCGCGCGCAGCCCCCGTTTGAAGCAAACTCACGTGACCTACGCAGTGGTAGAAGTGGGCGGGGACGGAAGGGCACGGCGTGCCCCTACTTCTAGAAAATATTTCAGTCCGTTCCCCTACTTCTTTCTGTCAAAATATCGTCCCGGGACGGCAAACAAAAACTTTTCCTTTCATCTTTCAGGGTCTGCTCGCACTTTTCTGTTGAGCTCCAGAGGCTGCAGCAGCCCCTCCCTGAGCTCGCACAGACGGAGGGCAGGCCCATTGTCATTCCGATTGAGGTCGATTATCTCCTTTCAAATGACAATGCGCCTGGGAGATGCCTTTCTCGGAAGCCCTTGGGCCAGCGGGGAGTGTGGTTAAAGGGTGGCAGAGCCCTGAAGCTACACTGTGCTTTGTTCTGTGCTTCTAAAGCAGTGACAGATACAGAGATATCTTTAGTGCACGGAGAGTTTACACATCAGTGGAGACTTTACACATCAGCAGGGAGTTTACAGTGAAATGGCAAAGTCAGCTTTTCCGCCATTAGCAGAGCCCTGGGGGTTTCCTTGTAAAATGAAACTACTCTGGTACAATATCCAAAGTTACCTGTTCAAGAACAGCTGGCTCCGAGAATGCTGCCGCCCTGACAAGGCACATTTGCGATGAATGCATTGAGTCACTGATCTGCTGACTGCCAACTAAATAACTGAGTGAAACATAAGTAAACAAGGTGGTACTTCCAGGAGCCTATGGGCAGCTCAGTAGGGCTGCGCGCTATTCTCTGGTCTATGGGCAGCTCAGTAGGGCTGCGCACTATTCTCTGGTCTATGGGCAGCTCAGTAGGGCTGCTCGCTATTCTCTGGTCTAGGGGCAGCTCAGTAGGGCTGCGCGCTATTCTCTGGTCTACGTGCAATTATATCAGACACACAGAATTCAGGCCCGAAATCCTAATCTTCCAAAGAATCCCCAGATATAACATCCTCGCTACAGTGAGGCAAAATAAATATTGTGAATGGGAACAGACGGCTTTTAGGCTGCACAGCACTTGGGAACATGTGCTTCAGATGCGGGACCGGAGAGGTGACAGGAAAGGAGAGGTGATGGGACAGGAGAAGTGATGGGGCAGGGGAAGAGAAGGGGAAGGAGTGGTGATGGGGCAGTGGAAGTGAAGGGGCAGGAGCGGTGATAAGGAATGGGCAGGAGTGGTAACCGGCAAGAGCAGTGAACTGATAGGGGCAGGAGAAGTGATGGGACAGGAGAAGGGATGGGGTAGGAATTGTGACAAGGCAGGAAAAGTGACGGGCCAGGAGCAGTGACAGAGCAGGAGAGGCAACATGAAAAAGAGATGACTGGGCAGGAGAGGTAACTGGGCAGGAGAGGTAACTGGGCAGGAGAGGTGACCAGGCAGGAGAAGTGGCGGGGCAGGAGAAGTGACGGAGCAGGAGAGATGACAGGGCAGGAGAGGTGATGGGACAGGGCAGGTGACGGACAGGAGTGGTGATGGGGCAGGAGAGGTGATGGGGCAGGAGGGGTGACGGGGCAGGAGAAGTGACGAAGCTGTAGAAGTAATGGGGCAGGAGCGGTGATTAGGCATGAGCAGGAGTGGTAACCGTGCAGGAGTTGTGAACAGGACAGGAGCAGTGAACGGGGCAGGAGCAGAGAAAGTGAACGGGGCAGGAGCAGTCAACGGGGCAGGAGCAGTCAACGGGGCAGTAGCAGTGAACGGGGCAGGAGCAGTGAACGGGGCGGGAGCAGTGAACGGGGCGGGAGCAGTGAACGGGGCGGGAGTAGTGAACGTTGGTGATCAATGTACCTGCTGGAGAGAGATGGGAGCATGTTTTGTCTAGTGGCTGTTTTACTCATCTAAGGTAGCGCAGGGGGGTAATATGCCTGCTGCAAAGAACATGTACCATGCATATCAAAGAGCAATATGTTATGTGCATAGTTCTGTGGGTAATGCTTTGTGTTCACTTCCCGAATGAAAGGACTCCTAAATACATATGGCCTGGAAGTTTGGGCTGGACTGTTCCCATTGGGCGCAGCATCAAGACTGATTTGCATATGGCTGGGTCCAAACTGGAATGGCATGTTGAGCAAAAAAACAATGGATTTAGGCCTAATCTCTGTACTGAGGTGAATGTGTGACATTGTTCTGCATTCTGTCCATCAATTGTTCTTTTTGCATTTGTCACCCCGAGTGGGACAGGTATGCTCAGACATGAGTCCCGTGCTCTCCATGCTACTGGAATCAAGCTATCCTGGCTGATGAGGGCTGAAAGCCCAAAACCAGTCTAGGATGCTTGTTTCTAGTCCAGGAAGGACCTGTCCTGGCAGTTCAGGCTGGACTGTTCCCATTGGGTGCAGGATCAAAACTGATTTGCATATGGCTGCCTCCAAACTGGAATGGCATGGTGAACAAAATAACAATGGATTTAGACCCAGATCTCTGTACTGGGGTGAATGTATGACATTGTTCTGCATTCTGTCCACCAGTTGTTCTTTTTGCTATATTATGAGTGAGCAGGTAGCTGGCTGACATGTATATGAGGGAGCCTTTGTGGATTTCCGTGAGTCTAGATTCTCCTGAAGAGTCCCTACAAGACAAAAAATAATCATGGATTTCTGAACAATGAGAGTAAAAGCATTAAGGTAACATGTTGTTCCTGCTTACATTTCACACGCTTTACATAAACCTGTATTCCCTATGAGTGTTTGCTTTTCCTGAATTAAACCTCAAATAAACATGTTTATCCATTGTTTTAATTAAATAACGTTATAAGCTGTAACTGGTCAGTGAAATGCTAAACGTGCAAAAAATTGGTATGTTTTGCTATTTCTAGCCACACCCCTGACTCCGCCCACTGATTCAATCTTCGGTTATTCCCGCCCCCTGATTCTCCACCCACAGTTCCCCTACTTTTTCTTTCCCACTTCGACCACTGGACCTACGTTGCACGCAAGTGTGGTGCGTGCGTGAGGTCAGAGCATGTAGTCTCTGTCTCTCCCGGGCTGCCGGGCAATCCGCGCACAGAGGCACTGGCTAAGACACGGACGAGTTACGTCTCGCAGTCATGCGGGGGTCAGCTGCCGTCCGCAAAGGTTTGTGCTGCACTTTCAGTAATTCTAAACTGCGCGACAGCCTAACTTCCACGCTCATTTGTGGCCAGGAATCTTCCACAAGATATACAGAAGAATATATAAGATGTGCAGTGGTAAAGTCATGAACGTTGGTGGTGGAGGGATTACTGTCGGAGATAAGGAGTTTTTAGATGTCAGATATTGAGAACTTGGGTGTTTTTAGGGATAGTGAAAGATTTGTCATGAAAGCAGTTTTGAAGGACACGTTGGTAGGAGCCATTTTGTGGAAACCAGATTTAGTGTCATTTGGTAGATGGAAATATCTGATATATATGCTGAAATCAAAATGATCTGAAGTAATTGCTGTGCTGGTTTCATAACAGAGACGGGTACAGGTGACCAGCCAATCATCAACCTTCACAAGGTGTTTATCCGGTGGTGATTGGTTGGTGACCTGGAAGCTATGGCTGACTGGTCAGAGGGCTGAGGCAGAACGAATGCAGTGTGAAACCTTTAAATATATTATTACTGCCCAAGTTATATATTAGTAAGAAAAACTGAAGGGCTTCTTATATATATAACTTCTTGTTATTAAAATGAATCTTAATCTGATTGTACAAAAATCTTGTATTTGAAACCACCAATACTGTTAGAAATGAATCACTAAGGGCCAGATGTACAAAGACCCACTGCAGGGTTTGCGGCAGCAAAAGGGCTTATTTACAATGTACAAAAGCCCTTTAATGTATCATAAAAGTATTTGACTTGTAAAAGGACTTTTGTGACCCTGTCAAAAGGTTCCTGATAGCAAATAGGAGAGGAAGTGAAAGGGACTTCAACCTCCTATTTAAGAGCGGAAAGGTATGTTATAGTGGTTTGTGACTCCAACTACAGCCGCAAACCATTGCTCTTTTACAAGATTCTATAGTCGGGATGGTAACTGGTTCGCAGAGGGGAGGCTGTCACTTTCGGTCAGCTTGGGGCAAACACAAGAAATGATGGACGGATTGCTGATTCTTTTCAGACACTAATCCCCAGTCACAGATCTGGACTGAATCCATCCTTGTTCTTTAGCTCACTTCGCCACCCCAGTGCAGACCCAGCCATGTGCAAATCAGTCTTGACCCTGTGCCTCATGGGAACAGTGCAGCCCGAACTACCAGGCCAGGTTTTCCCGGTACTGGAAACAAGCTTCCGAGGACCGGTTTCGGGGTTTCACCCCTCATTAGCTGGGTAGGCTTCCCACTTCGAAACTGTGTCAGTGGCATAGAGGGGAGCAGGCAGTTGTTCGGACGACCAATGCATGTCCCTCCTTGGATGTCTTCCAAAATGGGAAACATTTTTTAAAATAGACCCTGCCCCTTCAATGGACAGAGGTGGCAAAGAAAATGTTCCCATTTGGAAATGCAGGGATGGAGGTCTGGTGTACTTTCCAGGTTTGCCTTCCTTTATATGCAGCAAATCCAAGCGAAAAAAGTGTCACTCATAGTTGTTGAAATGTCACTCATAGTTACGCTGACATTATAAAAATGTCACACTTTGCAATTTGAAACCATGGCAGCTATGCTTCCTTTATGTCCGGCCTGCTGTTAGACGTACTTCTGGTGCCAGCTGCGCCCCTCCATGTGCACAAACCATGAGCTGAACATTGCAGGCATTGCCCTGCAACTGCAGAAACGTAGACATGGCCGTCTGTTGTACAGTGGGGTGTCGGAGAACATTCCATAAAGTATAGAACCCTGCGAATGCTGGTAATTTGTAACTTGCAAAGACATACAGTTTTACAGATAAAATATAGCGAACAGACGAAGTGGGGAAATCTGGTGTCAATCAATCAAACAAACAGGATTTGCATAGCGCTACTTATCACCTGTGAGGTTATCTAGGCACTGGGGCGGAGCTGCTGATGAGGGACGTTAATCAAATAACCATGTGTTTAGGCCCTTCCTGAAATTCTGCAGGGTGGCAGTCTGTGTGTTCTCCTTTTACTGCCGGTCACCGGTGTATTTAACTGTGTAGCCTTGGACCGTGTCATGTATGTGCATGTAACTTGCATGATCGAGGTAACTATTAGTGGCAATACTATGTGTCTCTCGGTCCTTTTTCCCTAGTACCCTTCCGCCTCCTCATCAGGGGCGGCAATCTGAGGGATAGCCCCGGGCGCCACAAGCTCTAGCTGCGCCTCTGATCTAAAAGTGAAAAGGGACCATTTCATAAATCACTCCCTCCATTACTCGATTTTTGCGCTGTAACACGTAGGAGTGTCCCTTGCAAGCCTACATACCTGCTTAGCTGCATCCATCCGTGTTTTTCGCCACTCATTGCAAAAATATAATCACTGCATTGCATGCGCCCGTCTATAAAAGAAGAAAGCACTGGACGTTAGACCGGCTATCGTTTCTTAACTCATGCGATATTCAACGTGTTAACTTTATGAACAGCAGCGTACCTTACCGGTACTCTGATGTTTCCCCGCTTAGGTCAGACTCTTCACTCGTTTTCTCGGCGCCAAACTTGTCTATTTATAAACAAAAAGCGGAGGGCGCGGTGTCAGTAACGCTTCAAAGTTTACCCATTACAAGGCAGCCCAATTATCTCCCCTTCTAAAGTTACTTTTAATCAACAAGGATCCCTCCCTTCACGAACAGCAGGGGCACTTCCTGTTTGAGCTTCCTGTCTTATAATTACTAAGGCTTCTGTGACATGTAGTTTTAATAGTGCCTCTACTTAGAGCAAATTCAATGTTCTAATACTCTTGATAGCTCACACATTTCATTGAGCCCTGAGTGTACAATATTACATTTCAATATCAAATATGATTCTTTTGTCAAAAGCACTGAATCAATGTCTATTAATCTTTTATACGACATGAGTCGAAAAATATGACTCGTGGCTTTTTTTGCTGAGAAAGACTACAAAGCAAAGGCAGAAGTGTCAGGGCTTGCTGATAAATCCAAGTTCACCCCGCCTATGTACAATATTCCCAAAGAAATTGTGGGTTATGAGCAGGTAGTGATGTCCCCATTGAACCAGTTGGAAAAAAGTAAAGGGCATCTGAGAAGGAACATCTCTCTGAACCAACAAAAAGCCATTAGTGATTTGAAGAAAGACAACTCAGTAGTTATCAAACAAGCAGATAAAGGGGGGCCCTAGTCGTTTGGCCGCACAAAATGTATCTTAAAGAGGGAAGGAGTCAAGTAGGGAATCAGGAGTGGTATCGTCCAGTGAAGGAAGATCCCACCAGAGGTATACAAGAACTGATTACTGAGATACTCAAAAATGGCTTTGAGCAAGGATTACTGGGGCCCAAGGAATTTGACTTTCTATCTAATAGGTATCCAAGAATCCCAGTGATCTACTTCTTGCCAAATACACATAAAAGACGTAGTGACCCCCGTGGACATCCAATCGTCTCTGGCTGTGAGTCCCTGTTAGAGCCCATATGTAAGTATGTGGATGTGTTTTTAAAAACATTATTGACTGAAGTCCAGTCATATCTAAGAGACACTACTGATTTTATCACGAAAGTTGAAGGCTTAAGATTTAATGACCAGGAACAGTGGATGGTGACACTTGATGTCACCTCCCTGTATACCCAGATACCACAGGATGAGGGCCTTGAGGTCATTGAATTATATTTAGAAAAAAGACCATGACCCCAAGGAGTACCAACGAAATTTATTCTCCAATTGCCTAAGGATGCCCTCAAAAATAATTATTTTAAATTTGAAGATGTCTTCTACATTCAGACGAAGGGGACCGCCATGGGATGTCCTTTTGCCCCAGAAATGGCGGTCCTCTTCATGGCACAATATGAGGATGAATTCATTTTTCATAACAAGCCTTTCTCAAATAATATCACTTAATGGCTACGTTATATTGACGATGTCTGGTGTCTGTGGTTGGGTTCCGCTGAAGTTCTAGAACATTTTCATGGGTGGTTAAACTCCAGACACCCTGACATAAAATTCAGCCTAACCAAAAGCAAAACTGATTTGACATTTTTGGATGTTGAGGTTTCCCCTCTAGAAAATGAACTCACAGTTTTATTACATCGGAAAGACACTGACAAAAATACTATTTTGCTCCATAGTAGTTCACACCCAAAAGGCTTAAAGGACAATCTCCCTTACGGTCAGCTACTGCGAATCCGTAGGAATTGTTCTGTCAAAAGTGATTTTGAGCATTATGCTGCTGACTTCTGTGAGCAAATGAAAAAGGGATGCTCCCCCCAAAAATGCTCAAGCATGCAATGAAGCGTGCCTGGTACACCCCTCCCGAAGTGCTGTTACAGAAGAGGGACAAACCACAGATAGAATGATTAGTGCAAATTTTTTTTTTGCCCTTGGGGGTCCTTCTGGGACTCCCTGAGAAGGGCTAGCGGGTCAGAGGATCTCTAACCTGCCCCCTTTTCACGTTTTCCACTCTTGTTGTGGGCTCTCTTGTGCCTCAGTTCTCCTGAGAAACAGATGGTGGCCAACACTTTCTGGTTTGGACAGTTTGGAATGTTGACAGACGACTGCCAGCCAATCAGGGGAGCGCTCGCGCCCGCCAGGGTGCTCGCACGGCGTGCGCACAGTGCCCCGCCTATAGATATTTATATATTTTTCTAATTCGATTTTCTCAAAAACTACTGGAGGGATTTACACAATTTTACCAAAAGGGCGTACTGCATACCAGACCCTACAATTTTGCCAAGTTTGGTGTAATTCCGTTCAGCGGTTCAGGCTGTAGCCGTGTCTAATCGTCCTATGGAAAATTGCATTGGGGAAAACACGTTTTGGGACCCCCTTTTTTCTCAGCCCCCGCTTGATGAATCCCCCCGAAACTTTCAGAGAAGGAGCGGAGCGTAACGGGCCATCTTCTTTGAGAAAACTGCGTACATTCATTAACCGACGCCAAAGTTATTCCCAATAGAATGTTGCGGATTTCCTATGGCAACTAGGTCCTAACTATAACTACCTACTGGCGACCGCCAGTAGGTAATATATATATATATATAAATACACATATATGGACACATACATATATATGCACACATATGCTTACATTGGAAGAAGTGTGGTGCAGAGGCCAGGGTGCCTGACTCCAGACCACGCGGTTCACTGTTCGATCCCCGGGCACTGGTGGCAGGTTAGTCCAGCACCATATGACTCTGGGCAATAGCTCGCTTAATCTTCCAGACGACCCCCAGCGCCGGGACATCTTTCCAGAGGTAGCTGTGTGCTTTACAAATGCTGGTATTTCATTTAATTACATTTCACATATGTTTACATACATAAATATATATATATCAATGTGGGTGCATATATGTGTGCTTGTATATGTGTATGTGTGCACATATATGTGTACATATATATGTATATGTGTGCATATGTGTGTGCTTATATATGTGTGCATATATGTGTGTATATATGTATATGTGCACATACATTAGTGCATATATATGTATATGTGTGCATACCTATGTATGTGTGCCTATTTTTGCATGTATGTGTGTGCAAATATACATATATATGTATTTGTGCATATATACATATATATTTGTGCATACATGTAGTGCATATATATGTATGTATGTGTGCATATATATGTATCTGTGTGCATGTATATGTATATGTGCATATATGTATGTGTGTATATTTGTGTGTGAGCACGTGTGATCATTTATATGTTTGTAAATATATGTTTGCACAGATATATGTGTGCATGTATACATGTGTGTATATCTACAGGGGGTTGATTTTTTTCTACCAATCCAATGTAGAATCCCAAAACAGTTAACTTCTTTCAAGGGTGGAGCACCGCAGGCATGCCCCTGCTAAAATCCATCTTTAATGAGCCTCGACAAAGGATTTGTGAAGCTTTCCACAACTTGTGATGTCTCGGGCGCAGGAAGGGCTGGAGGGCGCCACTCCTCTCAGACGAGCTCCGCTAGGGTGAGAGTCAGGAGACCCCTTCCTCACATGTGAGCTCCACACGCTCCCGCTCGGCCGCCTACCATGACTCTCCCCAAGGAAACCCTGCAGCCGGCCCTGGCCTACGAGGTTCGCGGCATGTCAGGCCTGCCCAAGAAGCCCAGCGACGCAGACCTGCAGCGCGCCCCGAGGGAGCTGGAGCCGGCGCGCAGGCCCACGGGCTGGCTGGTCATGCACAGCATGGTCATGTTCGGCCGGGAGTTCTGCTACGCGGTGGAGGCCTCGTACGTCATGCCGGTGCTGCTGAGCGTGGGCCTGCCGCGCAGCCTCTACAGCCTGGTCTGGTTCATCAGCCCCGTGCTGGGCTTCGTGCTGCAGCCCGTGGCCGGCTCCGCCAGCGACCACTGCCGCTCCCCGTGGGGCCGCCGGCGGCCCTACATTCTCGCCCTGGGGATCATGATGGTGCTCGGAACGGCCCTGTACCTCAACGGCGACACCGCGGTGTCAGCAATCTTGCAAAACGGCAGGGAGAAGCGGACGTGGGCCATCGTGATCACCATGCTGGGAGTGGTGATCTTCGATTTCTCAGCTGACTTCATCGACGGGCCAAACAAGGCGTATTTGTTTGACGTGTGCTCTCACCAGGACAAGGAGAGGGGCCTCCATTATCACGCTCTCTTCACCGGGCTTGGCGGAGCTCTAGGATATGCCACTGGTGCCATTGATTGGGAACCAACCTTTCTGGGATCTCTGATGGGGTCTGAGTTTCAGGTCATGTTCTTCATAACAACGCTAGTGTTTGTGGGATCTCTTGCAATTCATTTGTGGAGCATCCCTGAAACGCCTCTGACAAACGACACACAGGAAACCACGCCTCTGGTGAAAAATTAACTGTTCGAATATGGCTCTATAGAGAAATACGGAAATGGATATTACACACCCACCAATGAAAACCACGAAAACACTTCAGTCACGTTGACAGGAGATGCTGATTTAAGCGAAAAAGATTCACAGGTGCAGAAGCGAATGACTCTGAGCTCCCTGGTGAAGGCCATCGTGAACATGCCTGTTCATTATCGCTGTTTATGTATCAGCCACCTCATTGGATGGACCGCTTTCCTTTCCAACATGCTGTTTTTCACTGACTTTATGGGACAGATAGTGTATCGTGGGAATCCATATGCAGCGCACGACTCTGCAGCTTACCTTACCTATGAAAGAGGAGTAGAGATTGGATGCTGGGGCATGTGCATTAATGCAGTTTCGTCATCACTCTATTCATACCTGCAGAAACTCCTTTTACCCTGCATTGGATTGAAAGGACTTTACTTCACTGGATATCTATTGTTCGGACTGGGTACAGGATTGATTGCACTGTTTCCAAACGTCTACTCCACACTGGCCCTGTGCTCCCTTTTTGGAGTGATGTCCAGCACTCTGTATACTGTACCTTTCAACCTCATCGCAGAGTACCATAGAGAAGAGGAGCAAAATCAGGCAAATGGATTGATATCGGAACATACCCGAGGCAAGGGGATCGACTGCGCTGCCCTTACCGCCATGGTTCAGCTGGCACAGATCATTGTTGGTGTGGTGCTGGGGTTCTTGGTCAGCATGGCAGGCAGTGTGGTCGTGGTTGTCATTTCGGCTTCTACCGTTGCGTTGATAGGTTGCTGCTTTGTTGCTGTCTTTGTAAGATATGTTGAATAAAACAGTATATGTGCATATTTGTATATATGTATGCATATAAATGTGTGTGCATTTATATGTGCACATATATGTGTGCATATATATGTATATGCAATAAAGGAAGCAGAGAACTTTGGGTAGTTCTCAAGTTTAGGTGGAAAGCAGCCCCAGTATAGAGCACTCTCAACACCACGGGCACTCTAAATTTGCTCGCCTCAAATGTCTGCTTTTGTATCAAAGTCTTTAAGCATAGGATTATCACAGTGCCATCCACACCGAGATAGAATGGGATAAAGTCTTTTGCCATTTCTACAGCTAAGTCTTTAAGCATATAATTAGCAAAGGCTATCCATGCCAAGCTGTAAAATGACAAAAGTCTTTCACCTATATATGCGTATGTCTGCATATATATGTGTACATTTATGCACACACACATATATATGCACACTGCATATCTATGTACACATACATATACATGCACACATATATGAATATATATATATATGCACATATATATGCACACATATATGTAACTACACATAAATATGCACACACACATATATATATGCACACATACATATATATGCACACACATATATATGCACACATACATATATACATTTATATGTGCACATGTACATATGTTTGAATATATATATATCTGAGGGGCTGTGACAGTGTGAGGAGACCTGAGGAGCGGCTTTGTTGTCGGAGGACATGCACAAGGTAACATCGTGCCCTGCTGTTCCTGGTTACCGCCACAAAACTGCTTACAACATTTGACTCTCCCCCACTACACCGGCCCCGTCTTTGCCTTAACGTGTGGCACTGTGGGAGTTGTGGTGCGAAGATTACTGAAGGCACTCAACAGGTGGGCTAAAACAGCTTGGGGGAGGAGCGGAACAACGTTAGCAACATAAGGCAGCAGGGGGCACTTACCGGGACATTTCCGTCAGGTGTTGGGCGCTGAGGAAGGCTTATGCGCCGAAATGCATTCACCGCCACCAGACTGTTCTTTTAAATAAAGCCTCTCCAAAAGAATCTCCTCTGGGTTTCTTCCTTCTTCCTTGCATGGAGGGACTTTTGCATGTTTGCAAATATGTGTGTGCATGTATTTCTGTGTATGTGTAATGTATATATGTGTACATGTATATATATATGTGTGCATGTATTTATTTGTGCTCATGTATATATGTGTATATATGTGTATATATGTGTATATATGTGTGCATGCATATATATGTGGGCATTTATATATAGATGTGTATGCGTGCATATATGTGTTTGCGTATATTAGTGTGTATATATATGCAAACACATATGCACACACCTATATGCACACACATTTATGCATAAACACATATATATGCACACACACATATATGGACGCACAAATATATGCACACATATACATATATATGCACACATACATATATATGTGCACACATATTTGCACAAGCGCACATATATACACACATACATGCACATGCACACACATATATATGCACACATATATATATATATATACAACACGAAAAGGTGGCGTGCTTCTGCCGCTTGCACGGCGGGCGCTCGACAGGATCGCCGATCCTTAAGATAAGTTAGAAAACTGGTATGGTCCTATATGTAGAAACCAGAGTCGAGGCCCAAATTGTGTTTTCAGTGCTCAAGGTTTAATTGGCAAAAAAATAAACAGCCCCAACGCGTTTCGAGGTAAGCCTACCTCTTGTTCATATAAGGTATTGATGAGGAGTTGTTACTGTGGAAGGATTAATTCATGTTTTTCTTCCAAATAATAGTATTAGAAATATTGATTCCAACACATTTTCTTTTCTTTCCTTGATATGGTGACAGTTAATGAAGTACTGGCACTTTAAATTAGATTGATTACTGCTAATCATTAATTAAATGGAGCACTACCTTAGTGTCTAGGGGAACATAAAATCCTTTTATAATCTGCATTTTGCACAAACAATCTGATATTAAATAAGCAAAATATGCACTTTACAAAGTTTGCTCCCCTAAAAAGATTGTTCACTTTGCACTTTAATAATGCTGTTACATTTACACTTTATAGGGACTTACTTGAATTGTAATTCAAACTTGTATGTCAACCATCTTCTCCTGATTTCCCTCTGTCTCAATGTATAATTCTTTATTTCTATGAATCTACTCTCACTCTCTCTAGTTTCCCTACATCCTCTTTTCAGCACATAGCCATACATACATATGTATAGTTTTGTCTGTCTATCTACACAGATAGGAGTGGATCCTCCATGCTGCACTTGTTAGTAATAATCAAAAATAGGCATTTGTACTGCATAAAAATAATTTCATCGAGTTTATTACTTCACTGTGATAATGAACTGAACTGAAGTGCCAACTTTATGTATGATCTGTGGAACAATTTTATTCAAACAATATGTTAAATGAATGTACTTTACATGTATTTCACCCTGAATAATAGGCATCTATTGTTTTATAAGATAAATAGAATGTGTGGTCGAGTTATGACCAAAAAGTAAACACAAATGATGGAATATGGTCATGAACACTATTAAAGGACAAGCTAGACACCAGGACTCTATGGTCCTGTGGAAGGCAATCGGCGAAACGTGTAGACTGTCTCCTTGTTGCACTAGTGATTAAATAATAAATCATGTCAAAAAACTGGTTCCCGGAGTGACGTCCTTCATTCCCGAAAAACCAGAGTTGCCCTCACTTACTGGACTCTCAGAACTATGCTATTCTAAGTAATCTGTAAAATAAATTTTCTTCAATTCTCCTATCTTCACATGCTCTTGTGCCTATTATAATTACAGCTCTATGTAGTGCCCAATCTGAATGATACTCTTAAAATAACAAAAAGACCTTAGGGTCTGATTACGACTTTGGCAGAACTCCTGCGGAGTGCAATGCCAGGACTCCGCAGGAGGACTGCCAAAGCCATTCTGACACCGTCCGCCGGATTACTTGATCAGATCCATTGGATTCCAGCTTCATCATACACAGATGACACACAAATAGTGATGTCATTACGGCCTGGACAAGATTCAGAGAAAGGTATAAGGTTTCATGACTGCATGAAAGCGGTCAGGCTGTGGATGACCACGAACTGTTTGAAGCTAAACTCAAGCAAAACTGAGCTCCTTTTCTTTGGCAATAATTCTAACTTTTGCATGCCAGACTGCTGGCATGATGAATTAGAGACTCTCCCTGAGCCAACTAGGAAAGCAAAAAACCTGGGGGTCTTAGATGACAACAGACTCACCTTTGGCGACCAGGTAAACGCGGTTGCCTCTGCTAGCTTTCACCTTCTTAGAATGATAAGGAAAATATTGCCATTTTTACCGGCAGGCAGCCACAGGACAGTGATAACATCTCTTTTCCTGTCGCTTTTGGACTATTGTAATAGTCTATATCTAAATATCCAAAAGAAACACTTAAACAGGCTCCAACTCGTACAAAACGCGGCAGCCAGATTGCTGACCGGGACGCCTAAGTTTGTCTCTGTCAAAAAAGAAATAAAACAGCTACACTCGCTCCCACTCAAACAACGGATCCAATTCAAATCCCTGTGCACGGTCTTCATGGCCCTACAAGGAGTAGGTCCGGACCATCTGAAACGGCATTTTCAGTGGTACGTCCCCGGAAGAGACCTTCGCTCCTCGGGAGCAAGATGAGTGATCATACTCCCAGTTAAAAAAGTCAACTGGGGTGGTAGAAGTTTCATCAAATGTACCGCCAGTGCCTGGAATGAGCTCCATTTCCATTTCAGGAACACCACCAAGCGCTTGACATTCAGGAAAGGACTGAAAACCTGGCTTTTCACCATATAGGTCATCACACACCTTGGCAATCGATAGGTAGCAGTCAGCGCCAGGACACCCTTAGGTAACCGTTGCACTTAAGAAATTCTATTAACATAACATAACATTACGAGTGTAATCCTTGGCAGGTGAACATACTGCGGCAGTCCCACGTCTGTGCTTCTCTAAACGCTCATTGGAGAACCATAGACATGCACTGCTGTGTGACCCCCACAGCACATTCCTGCCCAGGAAGGAATGCACCATACCGTGCATTCCTTCCCGTGCAGTAACTGGGGATGCAAAATACTGAGGGGCATTCCGGATGAAGATGACCTATGAGCAAAGGGTGGGGGCCAAACTAGTTTGGGAATGTTACTGTTGTCGCACATTGCCCATATTCAGGCTATGGAGTTCAAATCATGCAGAATGCACCATTCCGTGCATTCCTTCCCATGCAGGAACTGGGGGGTGCAAAATACAGAGGAGCATTCCAGATGAAGATGACCTATGAGCAAAGGGTGGGGGCCAAACTAATTGGGGGAATGTTACTATTGTCGCAAATTACCCATGTTCAGGCTATGAATCTCAAATCATGCAATGCATTAGATCTTCACTGCTATGCTGTGTTTATGTTCTGTAATAAAAAGATTTATGAAAAAAAATGTAAATACAGGGGGCACCAAATGTGCCCCCCTGCATTCTCCCCCAGCAACAGAAGTACAGGGCCCCTGAGTTGCCTCAACACCACCCTTTCCATGACAGGCTCATCACCATAAAAAGGATGCCGATGAGCCAACTTGTAATATGTTCGGCGGTGCTGCAGTAGCACCACATGCAAATTGCTGCCTCTGACCGATGTGCCCCCGCCGTGGGATCACAGATCCCTGGCTGTTGCAGCAGTTCTGTGGCGGTCTGACCGGCGCACTCGGAATGTGGGGGGCTGTGCAGCAGTGTGGCGGTGGCCGGACCACAACAACAGGTTTGGAGGGCCAATGGACCCCGTAATGTTTAACTGGCATGACTTATTATTATTGACTCTTCATATTCCGTCACTGCTCTTGATGCATATAGATGTAGAAGCAGTTCCTTTTTTCGGGATCTTCTAACTCCGGCTCATCAATCTTCAAATACTTCTCTACAAAGGCTAACATAAGCAATCTTATGTAACTCAACACCCTTCTTCCCGCTGTGTAGTATGACCACACCCCATCTTTCAATTCTTAGGGTCAGATGTACAACCCTTGGCTTTTACGACTCGCAAATTGCGAAAAATTGCGAGTCGCAAAAGCTAATGTACAACAGTGTCAGAGACACTGTTAGCAATTCCAAATGGGTTCGCAAAATGCGAGGCTCATGAATATTAATGAGCCACTCGCAATCGGCGACCCCTTTGGGAATGGTTGGCCCTCTCAGGGATGGTGAGCTGCTAGGCTCAGCAGACCTACATGTCTGGGACTGCTTTTCAATAAAGCAGTTATTTTAAAAAAATGCAGCCCGTTTCCCATAAAGGAAAAAGGGGAGCATTTAAAAAAAAAAAAAAGAATCGTTTTTGTTTAATTTTTTATTGGCAGGTAGTGGTCCCTGGGACCACTGCCTGCCCTTAAATTTTTTTTTTAGAGCCATTCACAAAGGGGAAGGGGTCCCCTGGGGACCTCTTCCCATTTGCGACTCCATTACCACCCTCTTGAAGAGGGCGGTAATGTGCAAGTGTTTGCGACCGCAATTGCAGTCGCAAAACATCCATACATGGCTTGTGAGTCGCTATTAGGAAGGGAACGCCCCTTCCTAATAGCTAGTCACAAAACACTATTTTGAAAGTCGCAATTTTTTGCTACTCGCAAAATAGTGTTAGTACATTGGCTATGTAGGTATTTGCATGCGCAAAAGGGTCGCAAATCCGTTTGCGCAAACAAAAAATGGCTGTACATCTGGCCCTTAATGTTGAACCAGCGTTACTTATTATTATCAAATCTTAATACGTTCTCCCACTGTTCATTACAATTTGGCTGACATAGCTGTCCAATTGCAGTTATACTCTTATGTTCACTGGCTCCCATATGTCTTACTCCACACTATATTAAAAGGGGGTGGTTCTGGATAGCAGGTTAATACAAAACCAATCAAAGGGAGAGGGAAGTAGGAGTGGGTAAAGGTCCAGGCCCTCATTTATGAAAAGTGACGCATCGCTGCGTGAAAACAGCGATGCGTCACTTTTCACTGCGCACTCCTTACGACATTCCTGATGCGTCATATTTAATGTATGACGCATCATGTCGCAAGGAGTTACAGATACGTCAGTATTTCTGACGTATCTGTAAGCGCAAAAGTGACGCATTGCTGGAGTGTGTCACAAAATTGTCGCAACTCCAGCAATGCGTCCTTTCACATGGGGAAAGCCCCATGTGAAAGGGCTTGCATCAGTCTTACGCCTGCTGTGAGGCAGGCGCAAGATTTTCACGCAACAGCGTCCTAAAAGTGATGCAGTGAAATCTCATAGATTTCACTGCGTCACTATTACGAGGCTTTTTGCGGGGGAACGCCCCTTCTGCATACATTATACCTGACGCAGGTATAATGCGGCGCAGGGGTTTAAAAAGTGACGCATCTACCTAGATGCGTCACTTTTTAAATATGGCGCAACAAGGCGCATTTTTTACACCGCTGGTGCGTCACAAAAAGTGACGCACCGGCGCCGCAAAACTGACGCAAGGCCTTCATAAATAAGGCCCCCAGTACCTATGATCCGAAAATTTAAGTCAATATCAACAAAAGGGGGTACTGGTCCTAGAGGCCGAGAAAGCTCAAGAAAACTAGTTTGTGGTCAGAGAACCTAAGAGAGACAAATTTGAGAAAGTAGGTAAAACTCCCTTTTAGAGGGAGAACCGTTATAAAATAATAGGTGTGGGGTAGACTCTAACCTATTTTTCTGGTCCTGAAGAAGTGCCAAGGATCATAGTCAGCCATCAGGGCGACTATGATCAGGGAGAAACATGTTGACCCAATTTCTTTTTACTCACACATGCTGAGCTACCAGGGCACATAATATCCCTTAGGTAGCCTCTACCTCTTATGGTTTCTTACCCTGCCAGGAGAATTGTTACATAAAAAAAATGATTAGATATCTCCTAGACAGTTTTAACTCACTTATTTTCACATTGATAGCCATGCTACACATTTGAGACTCCCACATACTTGCACCCTTCAAAATATGGTGTTAAACCACAAAAAGATCTCCACTTAAGTGACTTAAGGGGACCTGTAGGACATTGCAGTCTTGGACTGACGAGGAGCAAACGCCCAGTGATGGAAGCCTGACAACCCCAGTAGTGTGTGAAGGCAACAGGAAGAAGTTCTCAATATCACTCTTAGGATCTCTGACCAGGTAAGTAGCTGAGCTCAATATTGCCTAGGGAGACATGCTGTCCCTCTGACTGTTCCTTTACCAGCTATGCCAATATGCTCAAACGTGTCTGGCTTGTGTTTATGGAGTCGTAACTATGATCCATTGAATTGTCTTCCTAACATAATCAATATCATTATTTTCACTGCAATAAATACTCTGTGTCTTAGATTCACTGATAATTTTTCCTCTATAATAGAAATTTATCTCTATAACCTTGTGACATAATTCCGAGACCATTTCACATGATATATCTGTACCCACGGTATCCTCATACTTGAAGGTAACCCTATAGGGTTTCTTCCAGCCTAATATTCATTACTTGGGGTTTGAAGTTTATTGTTGCTTATTCAAAATATTGTCATTCTTGCTACTCCGAGATTTTTTATTTATTATACATTATACTCAATTGTATTGATTTTAGTAAACAAAGGAATACACTACAGCACATTTGCAATGCTAATAAACAGTAACAACTGTTACGTCCACAGAGTTTCAACATACACTGCAATCCATAGGCCCACGACTGCCATCCATAGGCCCACGAGGTCATACACAGATTCATTAGGGCCAATCAGGTGAGAAATATGTTTATTCTGTCTGACCCAACCATTTGCCCCAAATCTTGCGGTGTTTGGCCGGGCACCCTCTGCCTTTGTAAAGAGGTTTCTCCTGTGTTGCACACCAGTCCACAACCCTGCGCCTTTGGTGGGGTTGGGTTTTTCCAAGGTGGCAGCGATATCCCTTTTGGCCACCATCATGGTCATCCCTAGGGACAGTTTATCGGATCTGGACTCAACCAATCCATCTGCAACCCCCATGTGTGTTTTCAGAGGATTGTGCGGGACCTCCCAGCACAAGACCTCAGTGAGTTCCCTCCCTAGTGCTTCCCAGTTTTATGCAAGGAGGGGGCAAGTCAACACCATGTGGTAGAAGTCTGCTTGGTCTTGGCCACAGCGTGTACAGGCCGGAGTAGGTCGTAGGCCTGCAATATAGAGATGCCTTTGGTCAGGTAGGCAGTGTGGAGATAAAACAGTTGGACCAGGCGGAGCCTGGCGGAGGTAGTGATAGTTTTGGCTGCCATCAAGGCATCTCTCCAGTCTTCCTCCTCAAGGGAACCCACCCAACTCTCCAATTGACTTCTGAGTCGGTCCAGTCAGGTTGGAGAATTGTTAGTTAAGGAGCGATATTTGCGTGATACCCCTTACCTTCCCAGGTTTCCCATCATGGTCTGCACTTCTGGGGGTATTCTGGGAGTGCCGTGCCGCTTGGTATGTGTGTGTAGAGGGCGTGAGGTAATTGCAAATATTTGTAGAATTGCGATGGGTGGAGAGAGTAGCAAGTCTGCAGCTCACGGAATGTGCGCTTATGATCGCAAACCCATATGTCACCTAATTGAGAAATACCAATCAGGTCCCTGCCCAAATCCCCTCTAATTCACTCACCTCCCTAAGCCAGGCACCTCACCAGAGAGGTGTGTATTGGATTAGTTTGTTCGTCCACTGGGTATGGCGCTGTGAGGTGCGCCAGGCCAGCAGAACTGCATGTGTCACCACAAGCAGAGTTCTTGATATTGGTCCTCCATACTTCATTGACTGAATTTTGTGAAGGTCTAGTTTGTTCAGTTCGATTCTGTATGCCGGATCAGTCCAGCCCCCGTTGAACCAATCATGTAGGGTGAGGAGGCGGGTTGCCAGATAATACAGATATAAATTATTCATGCCCATGGCCCCGTCGAAAATTCGGATCTGGCATTGGGATAGAGCCATTCGTGGTCTCCATCCATTCCAAAGGAACTTTGTGGCAAGACTCTCTAGTTCCTTGAACCAGGTAAGAGGGAGGTGGAATGGGGTGTTTTTGGATACTATACAGGAACCTGGGGAGAATCATCATTTTGAAGAGAGTGACTCTCCATTGGGGGTTGAGTGTCAGGGTTTGCATTTTCGAAGGTCTTCCTTGGGCCTCTTAACTAATGGAGTGATATTGAGTGACCAAGCTAGTTCAGGGAGTAATGCGACCCAGATGCCCAAGTATTTAAATGACTAGCAGCCCATCCCGACCTTGTCCGGGAGCAATCAGGCTTCCCCGACCTCCACCTGCCCCGACATTGCCCAGCAGCCCGGGCCCCCGGCTGCTCCGTCCCCCGCCTGCCCCGACCCCCGCCTGCCTCGACATTGTCCTCCCGGATGTCACAAAGGCCCAGTGTTGATGCGCTCTGCATAAATCTCCATGGCAGATACTGTAAGTCCGGTCCCCCGCCTGCCCCGACCCCCGCCTGCCCCGACATTGTCCCCTGGAGCCTTTCCTCAGCCGATGTTAATTGTACCCTTCTGTTTTGTTGTAACTCCCCGTCCCCCGCCTGCCCCGACCCCCGCCTGGCCCGACATTGTCCCCCGGAACCTTACCTCAGCCGATCTAAACTCTATCCTTCTGTTTTGGTGTAAGTCCCCGTCCCCCGCCTGCTCCGACCCCCGCCTGCCTGACATTGTCCCCCGGAGCCTTACCTCATCCGCCGCTCCTCAGTTCACCGCTCCTCCTTCTGTTTTGGTGTAAGTCCCCGTCCCCAGCCTGCCCTGACCCCCGCCTGCCCGACATTGTCCCCGGGAGCCTTATCTCAGCCGCTGCTTCTCAGTTCACCGCTCCTCACTGCTGGTCACTGCTCCTCCCGCCGGTCCGCTGCTCCTCACCTCCTCCCTCGCGCCATGTCCGCCGCTCGTCACCGCTCCTCCCACGTGCCATGCTCCTCCTCGCGCTCCTGGACGCCGCACCTCCCCGCGCTCCTGACGTCAGCACGCAGGTTGCGGCCAGCGCTACTTCGAGGGGACTACTTCTTTAATAATGTAAATTTTTTAAATAGAACGTATTTTTTAACTTTATATAGCCTATGTCCATCTGCACACCCTGTGGATTACAACGATGTATCGGGTGTGTGGATTGGCGCTGTGGTTCCCGAGTTTACCCGCCTCAAAGCCTCAAAGTTACTAATGGGGGTCTAAGGGCAAGTTTAACGACTAACCAGGCATGCGCCCCAAACCGTACAGCAAAACACCGAATTATACCTGGGAGTCAAAAGTAAAGGTTGTTCACCATGGATCAGGAAACTAATACCATACGTATAACACCTGTGGGAGCACACCATACACACATATAGCTGATATTGGCCAAGTTAGGGCTCAAGGGCAGCTGGAAAAAATTCCCATCAGAAGCCACACTGTACCGCCCTCTTTAACATCACTTGGGTTCTCCTTGCCCAGGAGACAAAACAAAGTGGCCGGTCAGATCTTACCGTGCCCGATGTTGGATGTGAAAGCATGTGAGAGGGAAGTAAAGAATGTACAAAGTGTTGGCAAATTAAAAAAAGCAGTGTAAAGTGAGGAGTGGAGTAGTGAAGGGTAATAAAATTAGGTAAACTGGGTAGAAATGAACAATTTATTAGTATCTCCCAGTCCCTAACGCTAAAAGACAAGTGCAAGTGCGGGTTTGAAATAATATCCGCAGTCAGTAGTGGTCAACATGTTTCTGCATATCAAGAAAAGGTTTTCATGCATTCATCAGGACCTGTTATTTCAAAACTACTGCTTTTCGTGAAAAAATATATATTTAAAAGATATCACCTGTAGATTCAGGTCATGTGCTCAACCACATACTGTTATCGCACCGTACCAGAAGTGTTGAATCCAGGGAAACAACGAACACAAATAAAAAACATGAAAATATCATATTAATCATGCAGAACATTCGCGTCATACCATTACAATCGCAAACACTTTGAAAGAGAGGTTCAATACACTCACCCAAAGTTGGTGGTTGAGGCGCTTCACCCCACCTGGCTGCAGCTCAGGTATGAGGAGCACCGCTCTATATTTGAAAGATTGAATTGTAAGAGAGACAATCAAAGATCAGTAAGAATATCCATAGGGTGGTATATGGATTTGTAATGAACAATCAAAGCCTCTACCCATTTCACAGACTCAGATAGGAACCAGTATGTTATATCTATTTGCAAATCAAAGATATCCCGAACAGATTGCCAGGAAACGATCTTGTACATGACATGCAATCTATCGTGTATCACAGGCACAACAATTGCATGAGCGTGAAGTTCCTGCCCTTTATGTTCAAAGTTTCATTCATTTAAATTATCTTGTGCTGTTTAAGGTGGTAAATACGCACTGCACCATTTATGTTGTGCTCGTTTTAACAGTCTCGAGAATTCAAAGGCTTGCGCTGTGATGTTAAAAGCATAGACTTGCGCCAGGCTGTTATTAATTGTAAGTGCCCCTTCATGTTTTTTGTACAAACCCGGACACAGTTTAGCGTGTCCCAAGCATCGAGCCCACCGTGTAAGTCCCACAATCTGCCCACCTGTCTAGGTTCTTTATTACGTCCAAAACTGTCCAAAAGGTAGATTGTCTCTCAGGGCTCGGGGGTGGCAACTGTCATATCTTAGAAGTGCATTTCTGGCCATAGGTTTACGATAGAGTTCAGATTCTAGGCCGTTAGGAGTCACAAGGATCTTCAGGTCTAGAAATGCCAGTGACATCCTACTGTATTCGATGGTAAATTTCAAATATGCCTTTCTGGTGTTGAGCCATTCGTGGAAAGAAAATCTACCTTTTGGACAGTTTTTGAGGGTCCAAAGGAACTGTTCCAATAAAGAAGCCTTTGAGACCCATTCAAAAAACTTGGAACAACAACTCATTGCAAAAAACTACCCTAAAAAGATCATCCGTCAATCTAAAAAGAGGGCATCGAACAACAATAGGGAGTCCCTTTTGGAGATACTTCCACCCAAAGAAAAGACCAACCGTATCACCTTTGTCAACACATTCAACAGCAGATCAAATCAAGTTCAGAAGATCGTGAAAAAACATTGGTCCATTTTAAACACCGGGGGTGATGATATCCCTTTGCCACTCTTTGCATTTAAAAGAGGACAAAACCTCAAGGACCAGTTAGTCCATACACGTCCACGTAATAAAGAACCTAGACAGGTGGGCAGATTGTGGGACTTGCCGCCTGTCCAGGGCCACCATCCATGCGGGGCGTGTTCTGTTTGTCCCCAAACCTGCAAATCAACTAGCATAGACATTGGGACAAACAGACCGTGGACTCAAACTAGGTTCACTAATTGCAATAGCAGTAACCTCATTTACTTGATTACATGCCCTTGCCAACTTCGGTATGTCGGCATGACGACGAGGAAAGTGAGGACAAGGATACAAGAGCATAAGAGCACAGTGCGATGTCGCAAACAAGCAACCCGCCTCACTTCACATTTCTTGGAGGTGGGACATGGCCCTGATGAGTTTCACTGGACCGTCTTGGAACAACCACTTATTCCTCAGCACTGCCCCGACGTCGGTCGTTTTCTCTTCAAGATTGAACAAAAGTGGGTGTATAGACTGAATAGCGATAAGGCTGGGCTTAATGAGCCAATACCGTGGATGTCCCTCTAATCTGTTGATCGCACTCACTGAGTTAACATATCGCCCTGACACTTAGTTACGTGCTGCTCCTTTAACTTACTATAAGGCTCCCCCGTAATTGATTTTCAATATTTTCTCCAGTGTACATTAAAATGACCATCTATATGATTATTAGCAATACACAGGAGATCTCTTGTATTGTGCTTTTGGTGTAGAAATACTATGCAGATATTGATAACAACTTTCCATGACTTCTAGCTGTCTTGAGCTTTACAAACAACACTGGCATTTCATGCTTTGGCCTCCTTAATCTACTTGAGTAATTGTGGTTTCTTCATTGACCATTAGGCAAAATAATAGAAAACAGCCATGAATTGCGTGCATTTCGGCCAGTTAATTTTCGTAATTTTCGAATTCCAGGCTGTGTGATATTACAAAATAAATACTGAGCATGTGTATTTTGGCCAGATAACCTTTGTAGTTCGAGCTTGAGGTAATTATAAGACACAAAATGAGCCGCAGCGCTTTACTTTTGAACTAACTACATATTTTCATGCCCTGAACTACATTTCCCGACATGCCAATTAATCACGTGACCGCTGCCGATCACGTGATTGTACATTGGAAACAACCGCATAAACGCGGTGTTTGCTCGAGCGCCGGTGCCCCCCCAGACAGCACAGACGACTGTCGGGAGACATCGACGGCCAGGTAGGGCTGACATTGCTTGCATAAGCGTGGTTGGTGAGCATGACGGTTTTTCCAGCTTAGCGCATGCTTATCTTTTTTCAACAGCATAGCGCGTAGCGCTTACACGGTGGGCTCGATGCTTGGGACACGCTAAGCTGTGTCCGGGTTTGTACAAAAAACATGAAGGGGCACTTACAATTAATAACAGCCTGGCGCAAGTCTATGCTTTTAACATCACAGCGCAAGCCTTTGAATTCTCGAGACTGTTAAAACGAGCACAACATAAATGGTGCAGTGCGTATTTACCACCTTAAACAGCACAAGATAATTTAAATGAATGAAACTTTGAACATAAAGGGCAGGAACTTCACGCTCATGCAATTGTTGTGCCTGTGATACACGATAGATTGCATGTCATGTACAAGATCGTTTCCTGGCAATCTGTTCGGGATATCTTTGATTTGCAAATAGTTATAACATACTGGTTCCTATCTGAGTCTGTGAAATGGGTAGAGGCTTTGATTGTTCATTACAAATCCATATGCCACCCTATGGATATTCTTACTGATCTTTGATTGTCTCTCTTACAATTCAATCTTTCAAATATAGAGCGGTGCTCCTCATACCTGAGCTGCAGCCAGGTGGGGTGAAGCGCCTCAACCACCAACTTTGGGTGAGTGTATTGAACCTCTCTTTCAAAGTGTTTGCGATTGTAATGGTATGACGCGAATGTTCTGCATGATTAATATGATATTTTCATGTTTTTTTATTTGTGTTCGTTGTTTCCCTGGATTCAACACTTCTGGTACGGTGCGATAACAGTATGTGGTTGAGCACATGACCTGAATCTACAGGTGATATCTTTTAAATATATATTTTTTCACGAAAAGCAGTAGTTTTGAAATAACAGGTCCTGATGAATGCATGAAAACCTTTTCTTGATATGCAGAAACATGTTGACCACTACTGACTGCGGATATTATTTCAAACCCGCACTTGCACTTGTCTTTTAGCGTTAGGGACTGGGAGATACTAATAAATTGTTCATTTCTACCCAGTTTACCTAATTTTATTACCCTTCACTACTCCACTCCTCACTTTACACTGCTTTTTTTCATTTGCCAACACTTTGTACATTCTTTACTTCCCTCTCACATGCTTTCACATCCAACATCGGGCACGGTAAGATCTGACCGGACACTTTGTTTTGTCTCCTGGGCAAGGAGAACCCAAGTGATGTTAAAGAGGGCGGTACAGTGTGGCTTCTGATGGGAATTTTTTCCAGCTGCCCTTGAGCCCTAACTTGGCCAATATCACCTATATGTGTGTATGGTGTGCTCCCACGGGTGTTATACGTATGGTATTAGTTTCCTGATCCATGGTGAACAACCTTTACTTTTGACTCCCAGGTATAATTCGGTGTTTTGCTATCATTGATTACCAGTCAAAACAATCGCTTGATATATGCAGGGGGATCAAGGTGGACTTATTTGAATTCAGGTGCAGGCTGGAGACCTGCTCGAAGGATCGTTGTACTTGGAGGCATCGGGTCCGGACTGGGCCTGTTCCGCGAGGAACAGCAGAACATCGTCTGCGTATAAATCAATTTTGTCTTCACAGAAGCCTTGCCACTTCCATTCCTAAATCCGGTCGTCAGACCAAACGAGGCAGGCCAGGGGCCCAATCGACAGGGCGAAGAGAAGGGGCAAGAGGGAGCACCCCTGTTTTGTGCCTCTTCCAATGGGAACATCTCCGAGAGCGCTCCATTGATGAGCACCCGCTCTTTGGGTCTGGAAAACAAGACCCTAACTAAGCTGCGGAAGGGTTGGCCCAGGCTCATTTCAACCAGCCCGTCCTCCAGGTAGTGCCAATCGACCGAGTCGAAAGCCTTTTCGAAGTCAATTAGGAGGAGTGCTAGGTATGGAGTTAGTAACTGGCAGTTCTCTTGGCCCAGGTGAATGTGCTTGAGACAGTGTCTAGTCCCCCGTGCTGGCATGAAGCCACACTGGTCGGGGTGGATCAGTTTGGTGAGGTAGAGTCTTAAGTGCTGAGCCAGAACAGAGGCAAATATTTTGATTTCTGTGTTAATGAGAGAGATTGGGCGATATATTTTTCGCAGTCTGACGAGGGTGGCTGGGTTTTGGGGATGACAACGATAGTAGCCACGTCCATTTCTGGGGGAATTGATCCCTTATCGCTGGCCTCTGCGAATATGTCAGAGGGGAGGGACAAATACATCTCAGTGTGCGGCATAGTACACTTGTGGGAAGCCATCAGGACATGGTCCTTTCCTGATGCGATTCTCGATATGGCCTCATTAATTTCTTTGTGTGTAATGGGGAGATTAATTACGGCTGAGGTGGGGGAGGCGGAGACCCTCCAGGTTGATCAGTTCAGAGAGGAAAATCTTGGGTTGTTGAGCCAAGTAGAGTCTATGGTAGTGGGCTGCGAAGATTTGGGCCACTGCCGGGCGAGCACGGCGAGCAAGCCCTTCCGAGTCCCGAAATTCTGGGAATATGCGATTGGCTAGGGGATATGTGGCCAGTCTGTGGAAGATCTTTCCATTTTCCCCCAAGCCATATACACTGGCAATAGAAGACTACCATAGCAACTTAGCGGACTGCAGAGAGATTTGTTTGATCTCATCCCTCAATAGTTCGAGCTGCCGCCTCTGGAGGCCATATCGTTCTTTAGGTGTACACTTCTCGAGGAGGGTCTCCTGGGCCTCGAGGAGGGTGACCTGGCTATCTTGGGCAGAGCCTTTGAGCTCCCCTCCACCCACGGTGCCCGGTATGCAGGTCAGCAGGCATGAGGCTTGTTGGAATGGGCCCTGGGAGCTCAGGTTTGGAATGTGCTCCGATGCCTCAAAGGGCCTCCACAGTCGTGGTCAGCGGGAAAGTAAAGAAGTGGGCGGGCCCACCTGAGACATCTCCAAGCCCCCGGCTTACATGCCCTTGTGCGCCTCAGCAAGGACACCGTGTGTTGCGGCGGTGTAGCTCAGTGGTTCTGCGCTTCCTCAGCATGGGCCCGCTTCAGGACTAGGGTGGCCCCCAGCTCGCTCTGCATCCCACTCCCCTGGGCCCAGGGGACCTCCGTCGGATCACACCCCTGTGGCCGTCAACCACCATGGATGGGGGGAGCATGGGGCTCCAGCAATGACCCGCCCCGGGTCCGTCTGCAGCAAAGCTGGGCCCGGGTCACCCTTCAGGGAGATATCCCAGAGCCCGATTCAGTCTATTGAGCCCTTCAGCTGGACTGACCCGAGGCAAAGTGGCCAATGTGACCGCGCCACCCCCAGACCCCAAGCCCCTCCGTTTACTGGTATGTCGGAAGGGGGTCCGTGCTGGGCCGGAGGCCAATCGCTCCCAACTGGGCCAAGGGCCCCAACCGCCCACCTTGTGTCAGTGGGCCCGGGCACGCTCCACATGGTCCGGAGGGTTCAGTTTCTGCCTGGGTGTCTGTTGGGGATTTCTGTCCTCCATGGAGGACCTCGTGCGGCTCTGGAGCGCAGGAGTTCCGTCTCAGGGGGGAGCAAGCTGTGCAGGGTCTGGTGCAATCGGGCGGCCCGCTCTCCTATCCACTAAAGGGCACCTATCAGAAAGCACAGCGGGAGAAACTTCACAGCTGTGGGCCCCTGCACTCAATCTGTGCCGCAATGACTCGTTCAGGGCTGTGTATTAAGAGTCTGACACCCCCCAAGGGGCCACATCTGGTGCAGGGTCCCCGCTCGGGGCCGGGACCGTCGCGGCTGCACCACAGGCAATCAAGCTCTGCCTCATACCGCCATACTCGAAAGGGACCACGCCGGGCCGGCAGTGTTCACTTCGAGTCCTGGCTGCAGACCCTGACACCTTAATCCTGCAGTGGATGACCCGGGTCTTCTCCTCACAGGCCGGGAGACCCTGCTTTCTGCTCCTCTGCTCCTTGGGGCCCCCCGGGGTTTGGAGGAAGAAGAGTCATCTTCAGCAGGGGTCTTGCATGGAAGGCTGATCACTGGTACTTTTCGGCGTCAAGCCTCAGGTCGCACCGCCATGTTGTCAGGACACGCCACACAGCAACAAGCTGAGTCTGGCCTTGTGCGGTTGCCCAGCGGTCCCACACTTCTCAAGAACTCGCCAAAAGGCACCAGTGGGGCGATATCACACTGCAAGGCTGGTATTGCTACGCCGATGGGTCTGGATACTTGGGTGGATGACGGAGGGGTCCGGAGCACTGTTAGAGTGCGACTGCCATCTTGATGCTTCAAGCCATGCCCCTACTCCGAGAATATTAACATAATTTATCCTTTCAAGGTAATCACCTGAAGAACTATTTTCTTTCCACTTTATTATGATATGAACTCCATTAATGGGCTGTCCAACTAGAATAGCATTACATTGCCAATACTCCCCTCTCCCCCTCCACTACTGCCTACAGCCTTTCTACTCTCCACTAGACTCCTACCTTCTCCCCTGGAATATTGATACTTGTTGCTTATGGAATATTCACATTTCAGGATTTTAAGGACAATGCACTGATGATTCTTTGACACCAAGTCTATTTTCCCTTTCTTTACTTCTTCTTTTTCTAGGTCTCAAACATTCCTCCTTTTCCTTCTTCCTCTTCAATCAATTTCTCACAAATAGTTTGTAATAATTGTGAAATTTCCAGGTCACTGTAGCATAGGTGCCCCTGAATGTTCACTTGATCAGATGTTGCAGCGCACATATCACTCTTGCTGTGCCACTAAAGGGATCACTTACACAATCACATTTTGTAATGAAGTACAACCCAGTGTTACTACAATAAGAGGTATTTGATGAACACTGTTATTTCCAGCCTTGGAAAATGCCCCAGGCCTGACAGCTCTCGTGGGGCGAAACACCTGTTGGTTGAATCTTTAATCAACCCACCATTAAGCATAATGTTGGGTCTTAATACAAGATGTACATGCCGTTGTTAGGCGACATACTTGAAAAATTGATTATTTAATTCTGTGTCTGTCTTTATTCTAGGTTTTGTATGTGTAAACGTATATTGAAACATTATCAAATAACTTAGATTAACACATAATCTTTGATTAAACCGAACATCGATTCTTTTTATGTACACTGTTAAATGCTACCCATGATTTCGAACAATACTAATACATCGTATTATACACTTTAATTTTATTTGTTGGTACCTCCAACTAACTTCCACTTTACAAGAGAGGGTGCAGTATGCCAAAAGAAGGTGACCAGGTGGAGTATGCCAAGAGTAATAGAGGGAGAAAAGGTGCCCAGGTGCAGGAGAGGCTAGCAGATGCCCAAGTTATCCAGGGATAGAAGTTTCCCAGACGTGGTATCATTAAATGCAGGGCTGGCTTTAGGGCAGTGCGACTGGTGCAGCCGCACTGGGCGCTGACCTGTGGAGGGAGGTGGCGCTATAACCTCAGGGGGGTGCTGTGTTTAGCAATATCTTATGATAGGAGAGAAGAGGGGCACTTTTGTAGGTGGTATGGAGAGAATCCGAGGAGGCACCTTTAGCACCAGGCGCCACCAGCGCTAAAGCCGGCCCTGATTAAATGGTGACATATGCCTGGATGGCTAGAGAAGGTGAAGGTGCCCGGGTACCAGATACGTTTTTCTATGTTCATGATTATAATTCAGGTGTGCCATGGTGTAGTATGCTTAAATGGTGCCATAAGCCCAAAAGGATTGAGGGACTGAGAGTGTGCACGTACAAGAGAGATTGCCAGATTGCATAGGTACCCACTGGATTGGATGTTCTCCTATCTAGCATATTCAAGTGCTGGGTGATGCCCAGATGTATTGGCAGATAAAAGACGCTAAGGTGCAAGACAGTTTTCCAGACACCCAATACATTGATACGATAGGCAGTGCAGAGGTGTGGTATGTTCAAATGGTGGCACATGCTGAGAGAGACAGGGATAGAAGGTGCCCTCGTGCAAGAAAGTACTCTTGTATATCACATTTAAGCGCTAAAAAACCAATAGGGATTAGAAGTTATTGAGGTACAAGAGACTTTGCCAAAGGCCTGACATAGTGAGTAATTCTGAAGTGCCCTGGTGTGGTATATTTAAGAGGTGCCCTGTGCCTTGAAGAATTGAGGGAAATTAGTGTCTTTGTCCGCCTATGGGTTTATAAATAAGGGGGAAACCCACTTTTTTTTCTTCTTTTTTTAAAATTGTTTTAATTGGCATTTCTGTTATCTTACATTTGTTACAGTAGGGTAGTTTCAAGGTACACCGCAAGATTATGGTATCTCCATGCATACAACATCTAGACAATCTGGCACCTCAACTCTGTACATTATGTGATGAGGACATCAAACAGTATAGTTAGGATTCGACCATTTACACATCTAGGCGCTTGGTGTTGGCATTGATTGTTTAGGTTTATAGGGTGTATGTTCACTCTCAAAAAATCCTGGAGTGACACTGCTGTTTCATGTGTGGGGGCGTGCCACATGGTATGCAGTGTTGGGATCATTTGTAAAGTGGTGTGTTGTATCACCCCAGCAGTTGTGCGTCTGTATGACGGGTGGGCGATGCAGCTAAATCCGGTTCCCCTGGTCACGTGCCCTCAGCCATGTAAGGAAGGGACCCCATATGTCTTTAGGTCTGGATGCGATAGGCATTAGTTCCCAAAAAGCAGTGAGTTGTTCTTGGCAGAACGTAACATCCAGGGTCCAATCCTTAATTAAAGGGGGGTCTTGGTCTGCCCCATTTCATAGCAATTCTACGTTTCGCTAATAGCAGCAACATAGCTAGGAGTCTGCGGACCTCCACTGGGGCATCTTTGACATACCCCAGCAGACCTAGTAAGGGCATGGGTTCTATCTGTATCATGAGTATTTCACTTATGTTGTGGAAAATCTCGCTCCACCACGTAGCGATCGGGGGGCATTCGCATGCCAAGTGTAAAAAGATTGCCTGATGCGCGTGGCACCTCCAGCATTCTGTGTTGGCATGGGCACCCATGCGTTGCAGCTGTATTGGTGTTCTATAATATTGGTTTATGAACTTAAAATGTATTAGTCTGAGCTAGTAGTTGGGGGGGGGGTAATTGTTCAAGTTGCGCGCAGCAAAATTGCCATTTTTCTTCAGGAATCTGTGGGTTCAACTCCGTATTCCATTGTTCCCTATATTTGGGTGCCGTTACTGGAGAGTGTTTTTACATAGAAGTCTATAGCCTTGTGATTAGCCTGTGTGGGGAAGGAGTGTTATGTATGTGTTCTAGGGCCTGTAGGACTGGAGGGGGGGTTAGGAAACGTACTGTGTAACTGACGACATGTGGCCATATGCGGTGATTAAGTAATATATCAGAAAAGCTGGGAGAGGGTGTATTGTTCGGTGTTGGTGGTTCGTGAAAACCATCTTCAGGGTATAGGTCTGCAAATTTGGTAATCCCTAGTTTTAGTGCTCTTACAATTGCACCCTGATCTTCCAGCGGGGGCATTTGTGGATTTCTAGGTAGAGGAATTGAGGGGGTAAATTGTATCTCAAGATTGGCTCTACTCTGCATCCCTTCCCATGCCCATCTCAACGTTTTGGTTTTCTCCTCAAGCCAGGTTATAGCTTGCTCAATGTTCATGTGCCATAGTTCCTGGGTGTCTCTGCTTAGCCAAATTCCCAGGTATTTGACTGGGCCATCAGCCCACCGGAGCGGGTATTCGAGCTCGAGTGGTGTGGTGCTGTCAGTCAGCAGAAATAATGTGGATTTCTTCCAGTTGATCTGGATACCAGACAAGCAGCCAAATGTGGTGATCTCTCAGAGTGTTGGGAGTATGTTTTCTTGGGGATTCTTGATGTATAGGGTGAGACTGTCTGCGTATTGTGATATTACTCTCCTAGATGAGAATCCCAGTCCCCTGTCCGCGTGGTGCTGCCTTGGTCGTGGCGCATGGGGTTCCATCGCGATCGCAAAGAGTAGGGGAGAAAGAGGACAGCCTCGCTTAGTTCCGCGAGTGAAGGTAAATGCCTTTGATATTTGACCGTCGCTCGTATGCTTGCGGTAGGGTTTAAGTACAATAATTTAATTTGTTGTATAAATAACGGGCTGAGGCCTAATCTGGTTAGTACTGCAAATAGAAATGGGAACTCTAAGGAGTCAAAAGCCTTAGTGGCATCGAGAAGTGCAGCCACCGCAGGTATTTGGGGGTATAAATAATAAAGGATCGTGAATAATGTATGGAGGTTGTGAGCAGTTGATCTCCTGGGTATAAATCCTGATTGATCAGGTCTGACGATGAGCGGCAGTAGTGGCTGGACTCTGTTGGCCAATAGCTTGGCGTATATTTTATTGTCTGTGTTGATAACAGAGAGAGGCCCTTATGAGTTGCAGAGATCTGCGGCTTTTTCAGGTTTCAGTAATAGCAATATGCTAGCTTCTCGAAGTGTGGGGGGCGATGCACCATTGTGAAGGAACTCTTGATATACCACAATGAGATGATGAGCCAGGATCGATGCATAACATTTATAAAATGCGGCTGAGATGCCATCTAGCCCGGGTTCCATGTCGCTCGGCAGGCTATTGATGACCTTTGTATGCTTCCTCAGTGAATGCTTCTTCCAGATATGCTCTGCACAACCACAACAGTTCTATTGAGTCGAAATAGGGTTGTATGTCCTCTGGCAGCCAATATAAAAGAGCAATTCCCTTGAGCAAGGTCATGTACATAAACACAATGAATAAGAAAAAAGCAATAACTATAACAAGTAAATCTAGAGTAAAAAACTGGCAAAATTTATTGTATACAGTAAAGTTAAAAAAGCAGAAAACATAGTAAGCTGCTTAACACAGGTTAAAATAAAATGACAATAAAATAACAATCCACATTCAATATTGACCAGCAATATTGCTAAGAACAGACAGAAAAACAGTAAGACATATAATTTGTGCAATACAAGGTGTGTGTTCTAATATTCTTTTAAAGCACCGATGTTATGCACATTGAGATATTACTGTGTCAACAACGGTGTTTGAGCCACGAATCACACTGTACTAGGGCGTCGACGCGTTTCGGTGGTTTGTTGAAATTTTATCCACCTTTATCAAGACAAAGAATCAATTTCTGTCGTAGTGTACATTTGTTCCTCTTAGGTGTGAAGGACCGATCTATAATGTTAGTGCGGTCGTCCTCTGTAATGGCGTTGTTACTCAGACGGAGGGTACTCTTGAACAATATTCAAGCTTTGTCTTTATTAATGTCCCTTGTCCGTAATTTGTTGGGAGTTTATTACTGAGTGGTTCGAGTTTGGTATCGAATATGGTTCCTTCTGTAGTAGCTTCTATTCTAGCCTTGCTGTTGAGTCTACCTTTTAAGTTGGGTGGCAGTGTAAAGCCAAACTTTCTTGATACACAGCGCTTTATTTTCAAACGCGTTGTGTGAGACCAGAGGCGCCTAAGTCTTGTCCCAGAAGCGTGAGTCTTTGTTCCCTCTACGTCTACTGGCGGCTGCACGCTTCTCTGGTCGTAATCTTCCAATGCATTTCCCTTGACTTTAGTTAAGGGGTACCTCTCCTATCTTAACCTGTCCTCTGGCAGGCCTGTGTGTTGTGAGGTGTATAGTTTGGAGTAGAAGTGAGTGCGGTGTTTTATTATTTCTTGGAATCTTCTTATAGGCTGTTGGGCATCATCTCGCAGTTCTGTGATGTAATCTATAGTGTGTGAGGGTTTGAGCAATGAGGCTAGTGTTTTTGCCTGGTCTATCCCCTTCCCCATATCTTGTAGCCTGTGGGTGTTTGCCCAGATATTTGACTTCTCTCTGCGCCTCTTCCCCGAACTTGGCGAGTGTGTTTCTATTACGGGGGAGTAGCTCAGGGTCAAGGGATTGAAAGTATTCAAGCTCTACCTTTCGGATCTGTGTTTTGAGATTTTTTAGTGTTTGTTTAAGGGCCTTCAGTACTTCAGCTTGTCTGGCTATGCATCGGCCACGAATGACTACTTTAAATGCCTCCCACAGAGCTAATGCAGAGGAGACTGACCCCTTGTTGAGTGAGAAGTATTCAAGAATTCTCCTTTTATTTCCTCTCGGAAGGCAGCCTCCAGCAAGGCTATAGGCGGGAGCCTCCATTGAAATGCCTGGCTGGGTGTGGATGGTATCAGTAGGCGGAGCAGGAAGGGTGCGTGATCGGAGAGGGTTCTGGGGAGGTGTTGAATGTTTGTGGTCCATATGACCACGCCTTTGGAAAGCAGCCAAAAATCAATGCGGGACCATGGTTAATGTTGTGTTGTAATACATGTGCCTTCTGCTATACCTGGGGGCCATAGTCTCCAAATGTCAACTAGCCCGTTCTCACCTATTAGTGCGTTTAGTGTAGTGCTGGTATTAGGATGCAGCTTGCGAGTTGCGCCCCTACGGTCTTAAGAATCATCGAGGACGGTGAGGAACTGGTATCGATTTTCAGCTATACAGTGTCTATAATCGATATTTCAGAATTAGCATGATGTATCTAAATGTTTTAACATAGGCACGCAAACATTAGCATAACTCCATCTGCCATGTTTTAGAACTCTTGCTTGCACCACTTTCTGCATTTTACACTTCCTTGGCCTGACCGAAGCCCTGCATTAACAGACCCTGTTCATTCCCTTTTTGCTAAAAAGCGTTCTCCTGAGAAAATAACCCAACTGTTGCAGAATTGCTGTTTCAGCTCGTTAGGACTGTCAAGGTTGTAGGTAGCAGAAGAAGGCCCGATAAGCACATTCCAGGAGGGGAGCGGGGCAGGCTGTCCCGGGGTTGGCAGAAGGGAGTCACCCGTCCGACCTTGCTAATCTGGGATGAGCTAAACCAAGAGTTCTTTGTGTACCATATATGGCCTTTCCTTTCTGTACCAAACTGTACCAGCTTGTATTTTTCCATCTTGGGCAATGTTACTGCAAATGCAACTGTATATATGTGTTGTCCTGACAGTGTGCCAGCAGTCTTCTTGGCGAACCTCGTGGGGTTAGGTCGCAAGGAGCTCCCCTGGCAGAGTTTGTTTGTCTAATAAATGCTTGGACCTTCTACACTGCCAACTGACTGATTATTGGTAATGGGAATGGGATTGGTTGCGAATATAACTATAATTGGGAGGTGGTAAATAATTTTCAGTACTTCAGTTGGCGACTCCGCCGGGACTCCGCGTTGGGGTCGTCCCTCTGTAATTCAGAAAAAATCGGGACATTGAAAGGGGTGCTCCAGATCGGGGGGAATGCAGAATAAACCAACGAGAATTTGGGGTTTTGCTTTACCCTCCCGGTTGCGAGGACCTCAGCTGCTAGTGGCCCCACGCCGGAGTCCTTCGGGTGTGACCCGAGAACCAGCCACGTTGGCCCTATTGAGAGTTGGCAGTGGAGAACGTGCAACCAGACCTGCGTGCACCAGGTGAGTGTTTTGTCCTGTCTTGTGTTGGATTATGGACTTGGTACTTGGCATTTGGTGAGCTGTGGTCACGGAGATACTCTGAATAGGGGTCTGATGGGGCAACGTTGAAATTGCACGGGCAGACGCCCCTGGTTTGATTTTTGTGGAAATACTGGAGATAGCGACTATACGCCTTTCGTGGGAACTGCGGTTCTTACTTGGCCGGATTGTTCTCGGGAACGCCGACAGTTGAGATTAGGTAGCACTCGGACAGATCTGGAGCGACGCTTGATAAAGCGGGCTTAGCCAGCATAGTCCAGGAGGTGAACCATGAATACTGTTGGATGGCCTGTAGGTTGGTCTGTGGTTTAGAAACCTGTGTAAACTATATCCAGGCAGTCTGAGGACAAGACTGTGGGTTCTTTGCAGTTTCGGATATTTGCATATAGAGTTCTCCAAGGAGGGAGTCGACGGGCTCCATCTTTTCCTTTGCATTTCGCTTTTATTGTTTGTACGGTTTTTGTATTGTTGGTGTTTTTTGTTCAGTGATTCAGTTGCAACGTGAGGATGATTCTGAATGGAAACATGGCCATGTGTTTGAGAGAACTGTGATTGATGACATTTGAAATTGTTGTTTTCAATAATAATACTGATTCCTTTTCAGCTCTGGTAGAATAGGGAAGAGAAATGCCGTGCTTTAGCAAGTTATGCTTTGGTTGTGTCCACCGAGGGAGCGTGAGGCTAGACGAAAGTCAACCTGCCCCTCCGGAAGGAACACCCAGCCACGATATGTATTGCAAACACGGTATTGGCCCCCTTCTCTTTAATTCCTTGTGGCATAAGTACACTAAGGATAACGTAGAACTACAGTGGCCGAAAACTGGATGCTTTGATGAGAAAAAGATTCAGTATTTACAAGAGCGCCTCTTTGTCAAACGCAGCCGGCAGGCCATGTTTGACACTCTTAACAAGTGGCAGAAAGAGGCAAAAAGAAGACGTATTCGCTCAGAAAAGTTGCTTAAAATACAGCAAGGGCAAACTATAACACAGAAAGCTATTGCCCATGACAAAAATAAAACCGAAAATAATATTGAAAGGGAAGATAGACGATTTAGGCTGCAAGTTGACAAGAGCTATGTAGCACGAAATGAAGCTGACGATGAGATTGAGGACCTACTAGACAAAAGACCTCCTCCTCCATATGCCCCGCAGCGCATATATCCATCGGTCCCTGTTCAAGCGGCGGCTGCGCCCCAAGCCTCCGCGCTGGAGGAACGAGGTTCTGTCACCTCTAGGCATGACACCGGCATCCCATTCCCCTCCCCAGGGGACCTGGTTACCCTTGTCCCCGACCCTAGACAGGCCCTACCATCCCCTCGCGTACAATTGAGCATCCCGAGTCCCGTAGGGGTCTCTCATTCAGCCAGCACCACGCCCGGTATGGTAGAGCAGACCCCGAGGGGGGCAGCGGGGGGGTTGGATAGTAAACGGCTATTCACTAGATCATCTGTGGCATATGGTGAGAAGGAAGCGTTAGCCGATCAGGCTGTCAAATGGATAAGGAATGATGCCTATACGGTGGAAGACATATGGAGTACAATGAGAGATTTAGAACCCGTAATGCAACAACATGTGATTTTCCAGATGTCTAATTCCCTCATTTGGTCTTGGGAGGCCAGCTTCAATAACGGGAGCGCTCCTCAGATACTGTACGAGATTCGAAACTGGGCTTATAAATTTAATTTGACCCCACAGGAGGTGTACAAAAATGTAGTCACCTTAGTCCAGTATCGAGGCAGACTGTTTCTAAAAAGCCCTCAATGGACTTTAGAGCATCCACTGTCTCAGTGGACTTCGCAGCACCCCATGCGTGAGGTCCATCCCATTTATCATCCCGAGGTCTCTGAACTGCGCAATGATAACCAACAGATCACCCGGGCACAGATAGACGCCCGATTCCAGGAGCAATGGGTGTACACTCCATGGAAAAGAAGCGAGGTCCTTTCCCTAAAATCCCAACTGCCCGACCCCCGAAAGAACCCTACCGCCTATTACAAAGAGCTGACCGAAGCCGCAACCTTTGCCTTAATGACGTTAGCAGATGTCGAGCTATTCTTTGGATTGCTTGTGCCTGTTGATATATGGCGGCAGGTGCATGATTCAGATCATGCTGAACTGGGAGGGACATGGGACGAGTTACGAGGGTGGGATCGGGACCGCAAACCAGGAGACAAGCCTAGAAATGAAATAACATCCTTGCCCGCAAAAATTATTGCCTTTATGCACACCTTGATACCTCAGAGGAAGGTTGATTGGGACAAACTGACTGCGTGCCGACAGAAGAAGGATGAAAGTGTGTCCGACCTCTTCACTAGGCTTGAAGGAGTCTTTATTGACTTTAGTGGGCAGGATTTGGCTACGGAAGGCGGTATTAGGCAATTTGTGAATAGATTCGTTACGAATTTGGCTCCGGAAATCTCTGCACGTTTGCAAGCGGCAGAGAGTACTTGGACTACCTCCACCCCTTCTGCTATCTTAAGCATGGCTCAGTATTATGAACATAGAGAGAATGAATGTAAGGAGAAAGTAGAAAAGAAGGCAAAAGACCTTAAAACACTGGTATTGCTGCAACAGGTAGTCCGGGGACAAGGAGGGGGAAGAGGAGTTAGAGGGCACATGTCCAGAGGGGCAGGTACAGGCCGAGGCACGGGCGGGGCTCCAACTGTGGGTTTGAACCAGTGCTCCTATTGTAAAGAGGAGGGGCACTGGAAAGCACAGTGTCCGTTGTTGCTTGCCCAGAACGGAGCAGTCCGAGGGCGAGGACGTGGACGGGGAGGCCCCGACCGGAATGATATGCGCAGAGAAGAAGGATCAGGCAAGTCTGAGTGTAATCATTTCGATAATCATCAGAGCAAACAGTACTATCACGATGGTTATGAATATGAAGATCAGGCTACATATGTGCAAGCATAGGACAGCCAGGGACAGAGTAGGGGCCAAGTGTCGATCCCGGTCAATCAAAAGGGACCCTATGTAAAAGGGGAAGTGAGGGGGACTTCTGAGAATTTCCTAATTGACACGGGAGCAATGAATAGTTCTGTTGCTCGATCATTGGTTCCAGGGGCGGCTCTGTCCGGGCAAAATAATGTCTCAGTGGGATTCTCGGGAGTCCCGGTTGTCAGTCCCATCTCCAGGCCTCTGCCCTTCTCGATCGGTCCCGCCACTATTGACACTCCTCTTTTACTGACCTCGCATTGTGGAGAGAACTTGCTGGGTTTGGATATGTTGAAAAAATTAAACGCAACGATACATTGTTCTGCTGATGGCGTTTATTTGACAATTCGACCTTGCACTGCACACATGAAACAATGTTTTGCCAAAAATGAACCCCTTCCCCCGGAGTTTGATGGCATCCCAGCCACGCTTTGGGCAACTGGGGATGCTGATGTGGGTAGGTCGGATATTCCCCCGGTTCACATTACGCTGAAACAAGGTGCGAAAATGCCACGCATACCACAGTACAAAATAGCGCCTGCAGGGGAACGGGCTTTGCTGTCGATTATTCAGGACTTGATCGACAAGGGAGTAGTGGAGGAAACAGCTGCTAACGTTTGTAATAGCCCGATTCTTCCGATTTAAAAAAAAAGTTCTGATTCTGGTGAACTGAGTCAAGACGCTGCATATCGTTTTGTGATCGATCTTAGAGCTGTCAACAAAATAGTGGTGCCCCAATATCCTGTGGTCACAGACATCACCACGATCCTTACCATGATTCCACCAACCGCCCAGTACGTTTCGGTCATTGATCTGAAGAACGCCTTCTTCAGTATTCCCATTCACCCTGATACCAAGCAGATCTTCGAATTCTCGTTATCTGGACGCAGCTTCCGCTTCTGTCGCGCACCCCAAGGCTATACCGAAAGCCCGAGCATATATAGCCAAGCCCTTAAGGGTTTGTTAGACGATCTGGACTTGCCGGAGGGTAATGTCCTACTGCAATACGTGGATGACTTACTGATTGCCTCGGATACGGAAGAAGGTTGCAAAACTGCGACCGTTAAATTGCTGCACCATTTGGCTGCTAAGGGGAACAAGGTGTCTCTGTCCAAATTTCAATACTGTCGACAGGAGGTACCTACCTCGGTCATCTACTATCGAAGGAGGGTAGACGACTAACACCTGAACAAATTACTACCATTGCTAAAATGTCTGTTCCTTGCACGCAACGCGAAGTTCGGGCTTTTCTTGGCATTACCTCTTACTGTCGCCTATGGATACCTAACTTTTCCCTTCTTGCTAAACCTTTGCTTCATCTGACTACTAAGGATGTGCATGAACCCCTCCCCTGGACGGATGAATGTCAGCACTCTTTTGATTCTTTAAAAACTGCTTTATGTTCCGCTCCTGTCTTGGGCACTCCTGACTACCGTAAACCTTTTGTACTATACGTGCATGAGGTCGACGGTTGCTCACTTTCGTTGTTAACGCAGAACTTTGGTGGTAAGCAAAGACCTTGCGCTTATCTGTCAGCCACATTGGATAATGTCGCAAGAGCACTTCCTGGCTGTCTGAGGGCCACGGCAGCTGTTGCGGTGGCAATCCGGCAGTCAGAAGGACTAAATTCCAATTTGACATTGATGGTGCCACATGCTGTAGACACATTACTGAATAAAACGAAAACCCAGCATCTTACAAGTGCACGCCTCACTGGATATGAACTTACATTGTTTGCACCACATATCACGATCACCCGATGTGCAACACTGAATCCTGCCACATTGTTACCACTCCCTATGAGTGAACTTACTGATGACATACATGATTGCATTTATCGCACTGAAGAAGAAACTAAGGGCAGGATCGACTTGACAGACACTCCTCTAGCTGAACCCCAAGGGGAGTTATCTGTGGATGGGTCCTGTTTTAAACTAGCAGATGGAACAACAACAGCTGCATATGCAATTACGACTTTGAAGACAGTGGTCAAAACATTCCGAGTCCCTCACCAGTCAGCCCAAGCTGCTGAACTTAGGGCCCTATATGGCCCTATTGCGAGCCTGTGAGCTGAGTGAGGGACTTGAAGTCAACATATACACAGACAGCCAATACGCCTTTGGCGTGGCCCATAGCTTTGGGCGGCTGTGGAGGGAGCGGGGTTTTCTTACTTCCCATGGTCAAAAGATACAAAACGGTCCCTGGTTTTGCGGCTGCTAGATGCCCTCACCTTACCCAAGAAACTAGCCATCATCAAATGCAGTGCGCACAAAGCAATAGTGGACGAGGTGGGGGAGGGAAATGCCTTCGCAGATCAGGTGGCCAAACAGACAGCACAGTCCCCATTGTCAACGATGTTTGTGAACTCTTCCGCAAGGTGGGTGGAGGAATCTGAATTGTTTGATAACACCATGGAAAGTGTGCGAGTATTACAGAGGGAAGCTACACCCACAGAATTAGAGAAATGGGAAAAGGAGGTAGGAAGATTGGATGAGAATAATTGTTGGGTTGATCTGACAGAGAAGCAAAGATGGTTACTTCCCAATGCACTAGTACAGGCCGTTGTGACTATGGCGCACAGCCCTGCACACATAGGAGCAAAAGGTATCTGTGGGCTTTTGGATCCCGTTTGGAACAACCCTAATATTCAAAGGACGGCTGTCCGGTTGGTCCAATACTGCATGGTATGTTTGCAACACAATCCAGGGAAGGGAGAGAATGTTTTGAGTGGGAATTTTGCACCCCCGACGCTGCCTTTTTAAGTACTCCAAATGGATTACATTCATATGGAGCATGTCAACAATTTGAAATACGTTTTGGTGGTAGTCTGTGCTTTTAGCAAATGGGTTGAGGCCTACCCCACTAAAGAAAATACTGCCATGGCCACAGCTAAAGCCCTTCTCAAAGAGTTTGTGCCCCGCTTCGGTTTGCCCCGCTTGATCTGGTCGGACAACAGGGGGCACTTCCATGGGGCCCTCGTCAAACATATCTGTGAAGGCCTACAGATTAAGCAAAAATTCCACGCTGCCCGGCATCCACAGTCAGCAGGGCTCGTGGAGAAATATAACGGTATCCTCAAACTAAAAATGGCCAAAATACAGGAAAGCACAGGGTTGAAATGGCCTGACACCTTGCCTCTACGTGTTACCCCACATTCCCGATCTGGCCTTTCTCCTTATGAGATTATTTTTGGTAGGCCAGCCAACGTATGGGGGGTACCCAGGCCACGATCTTTCTCTGATATTGAATATCCTATGCTGATTGATTACCTCCATGCTTTGACTAAAGACCTTTGTTCTGTTCATCAGCAGGTAGCCTCCGTACTGCAGCCGCTGCCAGAGGGCCCCGGACATCGGCTACAACCAGGCCAGTGGGTACTGGTGAAGAAATTCGAGCGAGACACCAGCCTGGCTCCAAGGTGGTCCGAGCCCCGGCAGATCCTCCTGGCTACCCGGACGGCGGTTAAAGTGGATGGGAGAAAGCATTGGATACATGTCTCCCATCTGAAGAGGCTGCCGTTTCCACTTCCCTATGATCAGCAACGCTCAGGGGGAATTCTGACGCAGGAGAGTGAGAGAGCTGCTGCATTTCTACCCTTTTCTGACACCTGTGAGATCGAAACAAGGCTAGAGAAGGGAGTGGTGAGGCCAGACGACTTGGTCTCTACTGAATCTGCAAGCACTTTGAGTCCTGTTCTCAGTACCCCTGCAAACGAAAATTTTCATGTGCAAAAAGTACCTGGTGTGCTATTCCCTGATCAGGAAGTGCCGGGTAATGTGCGATACAACCTGCGGCCAAGAAAAGCGAAAAACGGTGCCTCAGACCCCAACATCAGGAGATAAGGAGAGACTCGATTGCATAGATAGGGCTTGCTAGCTTGCTGGTCTGAGGTGCTGAGCGAGACACTGGACTGAACACGTTGAGAGCTGAAACTTTGATCCCTGTGCTCTGTTCAGAAAGAAAGACTACGTCAGCCAAAGGCCAGGTTGCACCACGGATTAATTCTGAGCACCCAACTTCGGTTCTCTTGGAAATGATAGGAGCCTGCCTGTGAGGCTCTGACGGACACAGGGAGTAGAACCCTCTGGCAGGCGGACTGCTAGGCCCGAGTTTATTGTTGGACTTTTAGCTAGGAATGTACCCTTTTGGCCGCATTATTCGAGACGAAGAAATTCCAATTGCCCCACTCTATATACCGTTTTATGAGCCAATGTTTTCCACATGGACCACAAAGGTCAAAGTAGCATTTGTAGCGGTTATAGCTGTCATAATAGCTGTGTTTATGGGGTTATTTGTATATCTGGAACATAGGTACCCTTTGCAAGATTTCTTACCGACCACTGTTGCCCCATCGGAGCATTTGCTGTACACATTAGCACCCCACAAAGAACGACATCGCCAGACTTATGCTAAGAATGTTTTTGTTGAGATGCTTCATCAAACACACAGTGTTGCTAACACCACTGATTGCTGGGTATGTGGGCTTCTGCCCTCGGTGGTTCATAACCATGATCTATTCCTTTCATTGCCTATGTCCTACTTAGGAAGCTGTGAGGCATGGTTTAGACTGTTTTCGGCCATATACCGTCATTGGGGTGAACAGCGTAGAGATTTTGATGTCAATGAGCACAACATGGTTATGGATTACATTGATGCACACTATGGATTTAAGAAAATGGGTAATGGGGGGAAAGGATCAATAGACCCACAGGCCTGTATGCAACGGTATCTAGCGGTTAGGGATGAGGCTTGGATGGAGGAAGAACTTTATGATTTTAGAAATTTCAATGCTTCCCAATATTTCCAACTTTTTGTTGAACGAAATGTTACAAGAGACCGTGTTGTACCCATTCCTATTTTGAATGTTTCTTCAGTCTTCTGTGTGCAAGGGATAGGCCGTATACAGGTTGGAGATAGTATCTGCAATTATACCTATCGTCTACAGAAACGCATCAGCCCTCCGTTGGTCACCCCGCCCAATGTCTACTTTGTTTGTGGTGAAAATGCATACACCTGGTTACCACGTAATTGGGCAGGACGATGTTACATGTCCTTCCTCTATCCGCCTGTCTACATAGCACCTTCCGACTATCACAGGACGCACCAATTACGCTCCATGGTTCCCTCGCCTTCAGCGGTACCCCAAAGACCATGTAGGCAGCTCATTAAGACTGAGGTCGACCAAACTGACACCTCTTTACAGCAATTCACAGATTTTAGCAAAGGTTTAGTGCCATTCTGGGGTCTCATCTTTAATAGCAGAGAAATAAGGAGATTATCCAGGATAGTGGAAAATGTCATTAACATAACTACTGATATCATGGCCAACCTCACGGTTGAGCTTCAGGCGACAAGGCTTGTTGGCTCCAAACCCGTATGGTTTTAGACGTCATCTTAGCTGATCGAGGTGGAGCATGCCGCGTGATTGGCAGCTCTTGCTGCGTGTATATTCCAGACTCCGCCCCCTCTGTTCATCTGGCCATTCAGAAATTGCACCGCATTGCCTCTGAAATGCATACTGATAATGGGTCCTGGTCACTGTCCGGGTGGTTCTGGGGGCTCCTGTCCACCTGGGGATGGAAGATATTGCTGATTCTGGGCAGAGCAGCCGGTATCATCTTTACCTGTTGCGTTTTGATACAATGCGGCCCGGCTTGTTGCTCCTATTGTGCCTCCCGGATCACTACCTTATGCGTGCCGGCCCAAGCCCCATCTAAAGCTCAGATGCTGCAAAAAGAGATCCATGAGTTGATGGCCATTAACGAAGATATTTTTGAAGATTAGCTTGCGTGAATGTATTTAGCTACACCACGCTAAAAGGAGGGTTTGAGGAACTGGTATCGATTTTCAACTATACAGTGTCTATAATCGATATTTCAGAATTAGCATGATGTATCTAAATGTTTTAACCTAGGCACGCAAACATTAGCATAACTCCATCTGCCATGTTTTAGAATTCTTGCTTGCACCACTTTCTGCATTTTACACTTCCTTGGCCTGACCGGCGCCATTTTGTGGCCTCGCTCGAAGCCCTGCATTAACAGACCCTGTTCATTCCCTTTTTGCTAAAAAGCGTTCTCCTGAGAAATAACTCAACTGTTGCAGAATTGCTGTTTCAGCTCGCTAGGACTGTCAAGGTTGTAGGTAGCAGAAGAAGGCCCGATAAGCACATTCCAGGAGGGGAGCGGGGCAAGCTGTCTCGGAGTTGGCAGAAGGGAGTCACCCGTCCGACCTTGCTAATCTGGGATGAGCTAAACCAAGAGTTCTTTGTGTACCATATATGGCCTTTCCTTTCTGTACCAAACTGTACCAGCTTGTATTTTTCCATCTTGGGCAATGTTACTGCAAATGCAACTGTATATATGTGTTGTCCTGACAGTGTGCCAGCAGTCTTCTTGGCGAACCTCGTGGGGTTTGGTCGCAAGGAGCTCCTCTGGCAGAGTTTGTTTGTCTAATAAATGCTTGGACCTTCTACACTGCCAACTGACTGATTATTGGTAATGGGAATGGGATTGGTTGCGAATATAACCATAATTGGGAGGTGGTAAATAATTTTCAGTACTTCAGTGGCATTGAAGTCTCCCCCCCAGATTACAGTATCACATCTCAATTGCGGTATTGCCCCCCAAAGGTCATGGAAGAATTCAGGAGTGTCTGTGCTGGGACCATACACTACTGCTGGTGTCACCCTTATGGTGCTGAGTGTGCCCTCTGCTAGGGTGAATCTGTCTTCCGGGTCTGACTGTGTTTGAATCAGGCTCCATCCCAAGCCCCTTCGTATAAGGATTGAGGTTCCCCTAGCGTTGTGTAAATAAGTTGCCAAGTATATGTTACCCCAGTGCCTGTGTTGAATCTTGGTGCTCGCATTGTTTTGCAGGTGCGTTTTTTGTAGAAAGCATATATCAATTTTGTGTTTGATCAGGTATGACTGTATATGCTTGGCTTTCCTGTTGTTGTTGAGCTCACGTATGTTCCATGTGAGACAGGTATATGTGGTCATGTCCCAGTGATGTGTATGTCGAATGTATCAACAGTGCCTTGATTTCTGTGCCCATCCGTGTAGATCGCAGCATTGTCTCGCTGCTTGGAGATGCTATGTGCCACAGTGCCATGCTATATGCATGATTTGTGTGCCTTATATTGTAGCCGCCTTCCCCCCTCCAAACTGTTAACTCCTTCCCCTAGGAACCCACTCCCACCCACTCCAACCCCCCAATCAGGTTGAGTCTGCTTTACCCCCCCATCAACTAAGTCAACTTGACAATACAAAGCAAAACAAAATTTCAAGTACAAGAAAAGTGGAATTGTGGGATCTTGCCCTGGGGGAGTGGAGGCACCAGCAAACACCCCGGCTGTGAGACCGGGTGGCCGAGGTATGTTTTAAGTGATGCAGGACGTGCGCAGTGACTGCGCTAGTTATACTATCACAACTGCTCCCAATAGCAAACCATAGTGGCCCTGGTGACCTTTAGTGGAAACATGCGCGTAAGGGGTGCATCCAAAATCAAGAATAGACAAAGGGTCATTGTTAATCATTGTCACTTAGATCATTGTCTGTGGATTGTGCTCTGTTAGTCCCAGTTGCTTGTTTCCTGGACCCTCCGGTGTACCTACCGAATTTCAGAGCTGATTTTGCGTCTGTAAAGTAGTGTGTGTTATTGTCATGCATGACGTTTTGCCTAGCGGGGTATAGTTGAGCATAGGAAATGCCAGCCTGATGTAGCATCCGTTTGGTTTTGGTAAACTCATGAAGTGCCGCCTTAACCCCAGGGGTGAAGTTAGGCTAAAAGGAGATGTTGTTGCCTTTGTATGAGATTTGGCAGTGTTTTCTGGCTCCTCTGAGCATAATGTCTCTGTCTCGATAGTTCAAGATTTTAGCCAGTATCGGTCTGGGGGTGGCTCCTACTGGGGGTCTGGGGCCCAGGGAGCGATGAACATGTTCAACCATGAACATAGTAGACAGATCTGGGTCAAATATGCCTTTTAGTAGCTCTTTCACAAAAAGCTCCATTTTCCCTATAGCTGTGGTCTTAAGAATACCTATGATACATAGGTTGTTTCTTCTGGAACGTGCTTCCAAGTGATCGCTTTTTGTCCTGATGATAGTAAATACTTTTTCCATGTTGAGCATTTTTTCGTTTGTTTCTACTTGAAATACATGCACCTCTGTGTGCCGGTTTTCAAGCTGATCCAGGCGCTGCTCATGTGTGTCCACTTGTTTTTTAACCTGATCCATTTGAGTTGTGTGGATATCTAGTTTGGAGTCAAAAGTCTTAAGGCTGGTTTTCATTTCTAGTAACAGGCTGCGCAAGTCGTCGTTAATCTCCCCCGACCAACCCGAATCCTCTCCTGCCCGGGCTTCTTTTCCATTTCTGCACTTGTGCCAGTATGTTGTGCTTGTCTTTTATTTTCAAACATTAGTTTGGTCTGTTTCGCATCGTTCTTGCCCATGATGTGAGCTCTGTGAGAGCCTGCTGGTCTTGCCGAGGTTTTGGTTGGCTTGAATAGTCATTGTTTCTGAGTTTACCTCTTCTCAGCCATTCTTCGGCTAGCGCTTGTTCCTCACCTCACGCTTGCGGTGATACCACTGTTATTTACCCCCCCAGCTTATCATTGCTTTCCTTGTGGGCCATATGTGTGCCTACGGCTACACTCTGCCTGTACCCATGGGGAGGTGTGCTGCGGAGGGCCCAATGATCCAGGTGCCGTGTCAGCTCAACCCCTGCCTCAGGGGGCGGCATGACGGATGCTTTAACTCTATGATTATCCACCAGTTGCACTATGTCTTGTTGGGGGGAGGGGCGCCGAAGTCTCTGCCGCAGCGAGTTCATCCTGTGCCTTTCTCCTCAATTTGCAGGGTTCACAGGGTGGCCCCACCCAGCCAGAACACAGACTGAGCCCCACACCCTGTCCCCATCTGGTGTCCAGATGGCAGGCCCATTGTCCTCTGACTGTGGGCTCATGTTTGTTGTTAGTTTGTGCCTGGGGAGTATGTCTTCAGTGGCCGCCTTTAGCCCGGGCCGTCCACTGCCCCCGATGTCGCTTCTCTCAGTATACCCCTTTTGGAGGTGTCCTCAGCACGAGTGTTGAGGGGGGGGGGGCTAGATCTCAACATCTCTACTGTGCTTTGATTACCCCCTTGGCAGCTGCATCTTCGCATTTGCATTCACACGTGGGCACCAGTAACTGTATTCACCGCAACTGTTCACTCCTGATGCCTTGTACAAGTGAGCGCCCCTGCGCGGCTCAGTGTTTACAGTCGGGCGCAACTATGGAAAGCAAGATGCAGTCGGGTGGGGACCGGCTGATCGTCAACAGCCGATTGCCTGGTATGGCCTCCCAGCCCCAAATGTACGCTTTGCCGGTGCTGCGCAGGCCCAGTGCCCACATCTGCGCTGAATTTCCTCGAGCACCCATCGCCAGCAAAGCAAATGTCTGCAATATTGTGGAGTCAGGGGTACACGGCAGGTGGCTATCCATGTCCCCCACCTTACTTGGTTTTGCCTTTGGGGTTTATTTCAATACGAGCAACTGCCCGGAGACCTCCGCTCTCCCTCGCCTACCATCAGTCGGATCCTCTTCTCAGGAGTGGGACCTTGGCTCACTCACGAACATTGTCAGCCTCATTACTCCTTCTATGGCAGGATCGGAGCCATCAGAGACGCCGGTTTCAGGCTCTGTGGACTCCCTGTTGCTTCTTGTGGTGTGGGATGCGATTTATTTATGAATTTTGTTGTGGTTGCATCAGGATTCTTGTTGGATTATGCCTCGGCCGGCAGAGCCCTATTAGCGAGCGACCATCTTGCTGCTCGGCGAGACCACGCCCCGAGTCTTGAACTTTTATACTGTATGCAATCCAGTTGTTTACAACTTCTATCAGCTGCACCCTTTGCACAGCATAATTAACTGCAAACAGAGAATTCATACACAGCCTCTTTATAATATCTTTATTTGTGTTGCAAATATAGAAGTATACAGGTACCTGATTTGAAATTGCATAGAAGCAGGCTTGTTATACATATATTTACAAGGGTCGAAAACATGGGCTTATGAGCAGCATTGCTGTTACCAACAGCAACAAACATGTAATAATAAGTAGAAACAGTCGAAGATGCCTGAATAAGATTGAGCTAACCCAAAGTAAATCACTGGGGAGGAAGTAACACTTTCAGTCTCTTAAGCAATGTAGGCATATGAAAGGAGCACACAGTATCACCCCTGGAAAGACTGGCAGGCAGCGGGAGGTCTCCGCATCATATAGCACACTCAGAGGGTGATCACAGATTGATTCCGACTTATGGCAGAAGTTCTAAGGTAGACATTTTACTGTTAATGGTGCACACAGTCCACATGTGAACAGTGCAGTAGGACCTAGCCGGAAATGGGTTAGGTCATGCAGGGAACAACCAATCGGAAGGAAAGTGAAGAGCATTCTGCTGAGCAAAGGCCCACCAAGGCTACGTAAAAAACCTTGGCAGACCGTATCATCTATCCAGTAAGCCAAGCCCTACAGACAGTTGTTTTCATGATCACTGGGTTGGGAACTCATAAATGTAGCAGCCATGTCCCAGAGGCGGTTTAGCTTCAGGGACACTCCACACTTACTAAATACTTACTAAATAGCTCAATAGTTAGTTGTTAGTTTCGGCCTATAGAAATATTGCATTGACTACATTGCCTACAACTGCATTGTCAGAGTAATTATTTATTTTCTATTCTTAACTCAACATCTACTAACACCTTTCTTACCTTGCGATATAAAGGTCAACTTGATGTAGTGCATGTTATTGGTTTGTCATGAGATATATCACATGAGATATAGGGCCATATGTAGGAAGCCTAAGTGCGCTCGCAAATGCTGAAATTTGCAGAATTTCAGCATTTGCGATCGCAATTAGGGCAGTGTGCTATGTAGCACACAAAAACCCATATGCAAAATAAGGAATCGCAAAATTTGCGATTCCTTATTTTGCTACTGCATTTAAGAAATCATAATTGCGATTGCTTAAATACAATGTAGGAAGCACCCAAGTTGTGCGACTTTTGGCTTAAGGAATCGCAAAATACCACCAACTTCAGGTTGGTGGGATTTTGCGATTTCTTTGAAAAAGGCACTTTTTGGCATTTTTCAAAGATTCATGTGGCCCACACAACATGCCCTTAGGGCATGTATGTGGGCCACATGTTCACCCATGTCAATTTCAGGGGTGCAAAAGGGTGTCCACACCCTTACAACCCTGAAATTGCATTCTCAATTTGCGATTCTCTAATTGACAATCGCAAATTGAGAATGTCTTCCCACTCATTCCTATTGGCCTTCTAGCCCAAAGGAATGAATGAGAAGGTATTCCTTACTTGCAAATCGCAATTTGCGATTCGCAAATAAGGAATAAGTGGGATTCGTAATAAAATTTGCTACTCCTACCTACATTTTGTTTTTCAAATCTCTAATTGCGATCGCAAAATGAAAATTACCTACATATGCCCCTTAGTGACCCAGTATTGACTAGTTTGTGGGATGTTAGTTGTGGGCATCTAATTCCCTTTGAGGACAATTATTTGACAACATATTCCTTAAGGTAAGAGCTAAGCCGCATGACATCCACCTGACTCTGGTCCAGTTTTCAGAGACAACAGGCTCCACAGAACGCACATGATTTCCCTATGGGGCTTCAGAGTACGTCCTACATAAACATTGCACTGGGAAGTAGCCTAAATTGGCATCATCTGATGTTTACATTAGGATATTTCTGTAACTCTGAACCACATACAAAGACAAAGACATAACAAAGAAAAATAAAAGGTTAAAAGATTAGAAATCAAACAAATAGCATTAGTGTTAGCGTATTTGTTTAAACAACAACTCTGCACGCAATGCCAATTACAGGCGTTAAAATTGTCATGTTTGTTACAGCTTGCAGGGCTTCGGGTTAGTGCACGTTTCGGATAATCAATTTTCCATTAAATGACAAATAATTAATGCCTTGAGGAAGCATTTGCTAAGGATGTGAACCATTAACAAATTACCAATTCAGAGTGGTAGTAACTATGACCTCATATATTTTTCAGAGTCTAACTTTTCAGGTGAGTTGTCTCCTGAAACTCTAGATCCTATGGGATAAATCACACAGACACCGTGTGGAACATCCTTCCACTGCAGGTACCATCAAGTAAGTAATGACTAGGTCTCACAGTAACCGGTCACTTATGACCCACCAGAGGTCGCAAATGTGACTCCTAAACCACCATTTGAAACCCATCTGTCTACCTTTTTTTATCAACTTTTGTGTGTTTGTTATAGTTCATTCTTAATTTTACACTTACTGTAGGAGATATTTTAACAAATGTATGTGTGAAATTTCATCAGTGTGAAAGGCGGTGTCAATTTAATCAGGGTGGAAAGTCCTATGATGTAATTTTCACTGATGTACTGGGTGGATGGTATAGAGCTGTTAAGGTCACTTCCTCTAATGCTATAATGCTAAGGGGCATTAGAAAACAGACATGTGCTGGGTTTGTGGCTATGTTTTCAAACTATAGCAAATATTAAAGAAACTTATGTGAAGGTAAGTGGATTTAAAAACGGAATGTCTGGGTTTTCCTGGCAAAACATTGTTTTGGGATTATAAGATTTTAATGACGGGATATTCATATTTCTTATTTCATATGCAGCTCCCATTAGGTGTAAACATTACGGATTCTGTCAATACAAGTTTTGAAAATTATGGACATGTTCCTACGGCTCTTAAGCTCCAGTTAAGAAGCACTCAGAAGTTATTTAGATTTTTAGCTTACTAAAAAATTATGTTGATAAAACTATTTTTGTTAGTGATCAGTAGACAGACAACAAGAAATTTCAACAAGGAGTGTTGATGGAAAAAAGGTCAGATACGGCTTAGTAATAGGCATAGGTAAAGCATGGCGGAGGTTTTGGGTAATGTATGGGGTTATAAGTGCGCTAAAAGGTTTGGAAAATGTTAAGGAATTTCTACAGATGTTTTTACAGTAGTTTCTCTAAAGTTAATTGAAGTTTATGGTTATTTTTTGATTCTTTGCATAAGGTTTTGGATTACAGAAATTTTTTCAGATCATTTATTCAATTATAGGTTTGAGAGAGTTGAAGTGGGAGTAAGATGAGGGGCATCTTCTCTCAGCCCTTCTACGAAACACTTTTTCCACCTAAAAAACACTACTTTATTAATTTAGCAATTAATTTTAGCATGGAAAAAGTGACGCAAAAGTGGTGCAAGGGGCTTGTAAATCTGCCCCTAAGTATTAGGTAGTATGTCAAAAGGGTTCTTTGCCTTGGAGGAAGCTCGCAAGGACCCTATACCTCTTCAGTGCACAATTCCACCCCGTAGTGCTGCCCATAACAAAGATAACAATGGACTAAATACACATGGAAGGGCATTTACAAACCCACCATCAATCACTGCTAAACCATAAACGCACATGGGTTCACAAACATGTCACAAACAACTACGCTTTTTGGAGTCCCTTTTACTGTAACTACGCTTGATACACGTAAATATAAAATGGGCCAGACAAAATGCTGCAAAAACCCATGCAAATGGAGCACCCTCCAATGAGCAAAAAATGTACCACTTGAAGGTGACAGGAGGAAATCATTCTTACAACAGCACTGAATGGCCAAATAATTGTTGAATGCAGCACTATACAAAAATCATGTAACAAAGCATACCATTTACACTGTCCTCTACAGGAACATTGGGACAACTGGTTTTATTTGATTTCTACCATCTTAAATTTGTAGTTTTAATTTCAAATTTCTTCATTTTAGTTGGGAATCCTGTATATCAGTTTAGTATCTCGAAAGTGAAAAATTACATTTCTGGAGGGGTGAACCTTGTTGCGAATGTATTACTCCCACTATTAATATTCATGAAATAAATGTATTACAATGAATTTGAATGTGGGGATTGATTATTGTTAACACCAGAATGGGTGCTGACCTTCCAAGCTGTCAGCACTATCCTAGGATATCAAGCAGGCACCTAATTTCAGGCTTTTGAATAGTGAGGATAGATTCTAAATTATTCTGACAGAACAATTAGAAATGCAAAGCATACAGCTTACAAATCTCAAATTTAGCTAATCAGTATACTTGTAAGCAGTGCTTTAAATGGAATATAGAATCTGATACTCACTATATATAGAAGTGCCAATACTCTCCAAGCAAATGTATTATAAAGGTGCTGAGAAGTGTAGGTACTCTCCCTTTCAAATAAAAGAAGTGCAGGTACTCAGTACCAGACAGTACTTGCCCATTTAAAGCACTGCTTGCGATGGATATTCTCGATATTTTGAACATTCTACTTGTGGGTCAATGAAGATGATCCAGGCCTATTGATGTAAACAACTTTGACTGGAGAAAAATGAAATCAAAGGTCATGATGCTAGAGTGAGATGTTGTGCCCTGGTTGCTAAATATGAACCCAAGTGCCTCCTGACAAGGGAAACTTTATTTGTTGCTAGAATTCACTTTTAAGCATTTTCCTTTTGCATGTTGTTCCTAAAAACATATGTTAGGGTTTCACAGATTCAACCATGTAGTCAGCATGGTAGAGAAATATATACATGTTGCAGAGAACTTTCACAAAATCTAAAAGGAGGAGGCGAAGCAAATTATATTTCTTTTGTGGAGGTAAAAATTATGGGCTATACAAGAAATATATCACTGGTTATAACTCTACTATAAATCTAAATTCACATTTCTTTGTTTATCTGTTGAAAAGTCACATAACAATATTGCATATAAACACAGACAGTCTCTTCTTTGGTGATAGTGGAACATCAGGGCTGCAAATCCTCTGTCTGTGAATCAGTGGTTCATCCATGGTTTAAAAGATCAGCCTTTTGTGCGACTCTTTTAGATAATCAAAAAAAGATTTTGCAAAATGCATTTGTACAGGCAGGCCCACGTGTGCCTGTTTTGGGTGGAATTGTTTTATACTCGATCCATTAGATAACACAAACTGTGTTTCTATGACACTACCAGCGGCGGCTCCTCCGCAATGGCAGAGGAGCGTTGCCCCACTGAGAATGAAAAATTAAATGACAATAAAACAATTTTATTATTGTTTTATTTTTTACTGACGATGCTGCCAAGTGTAGGGTGTGGCAGACACTCCTCTAGAGACTAGTGAAGGATTGGGAGGAGAAATGGAGGGTACTTGAAGGTGCAAATGTCTTTTTGGTGTGCGGTCTTAGGCAGGCCAAACATACATGCACACTTAGAACTTCTCCACTCAGCTGTATAGGACAGAAGGATAGAGACATGGCATACGCTCTGTCCCAGTCCCTCCATGAGCACCTATCCAAGCAGCCCAGACCAAACCAGGCGCTGCTCTCACAGCATGAGAGCAGTGTCTGGATTGGTTGGGGAGTCTGGGGGTCTGTGTTGGCCCAGGACTGCTGGAAGAGGAGCATGAGGCATCCGGAAGACAGAGCGGCAGCCGGAGAAGCTGGTAAGTTTTTATTTTTTTTATTATTATTTTTTCCTGCGCTGCCTCATCATTTTATCTTGGCAGCAGCCGCTGCTGGATACTACGATAACAAAATTGTAGTATTTCATGGAATTAGTTACTGGATTTACAGTTAAGCAACAAGCACAACAAAATCACAATGAATTAAGCTCTCCAAAAATGAAGCAAATCTAACCAAAGTATGACATACTGATTCTGGGAGTAAAGATATTCATACAAGTCAAACAGTACAGTGGCTGTGATGACATTTTAACTTTGCCTCAAAACATCTTTACTGTAAGAAATTATAAGGGTTGGCATGTTATTTAGGAGGCATTTTTAGACAATGAAAATAGTTAATATGAAATATATCAGAGTGAAATCTACATCACTGGTAAGACATTGAGAGAAAGAGAGCAAAAGAAAGAGGGAGTGAGAGACAAAACAAACATGCTGGATTTCTGGAGAGTATAACACGTGAAGTGAATATCTGTGACTGGTGAATAACTTGATAATGTAATATCTTTCTGCATGGATTCTTCGTTTAGAATCTACTTTAAAGGAATTCTTCCAAACACCAAAAAGTAACTAGCAAGTACTTTCAAAATTTCTTCTTAGGTGGGCAAGGGCTTCCCTTGGCAGTGTAAAACATATGTGTGGTTGACTTATTTTACCGTGTACCACAATGAGCCGCTCCCCATGACACCGATCACCTTATTTTAACTACCATGTGGGTGCCGGCACTATTAAAATATAAGCTGACACCCATAATGGCCTTTTAACTCACTTTCTATATTTCTTTGGGCCCCCACTTAGTTTAGAAGTGCATCCCTGTCGTCAGGTGTATGCCCGCCCTTTATCAAACCAAGTTTTTAGAGGGCGAGGACTGGCATCTCACAAAAAGTGAAGGACTGGTCTCACACACCACCGGGTGTCATGCTTCATCATTGACCAGTCCTTCACTTTTTGTGAGATGCCTGCACTCACAATTTAACACTGCACTGACACTAGTAACACTAAGACTGGGAGCGGCTCATTGTGGTACACAGTTTATGTTGGAGGCTGCCGCCTACTAGTACCCCGTGCCTCTCGTTCCCTCAGTCCAGATTTATCTGGCTTTTGTGGTTATATATGACTTATTTTACCAACATGTATTTGTGTGTCACGAGCCACATTGCAAACACCCTTTCATAGCAACAAAGTAATGTTGCGACATGCTGTTTCAACAACTACTACTCTGATGTCATACATAAAGAAAACTATTGCGTCGCAGTCTGTAGAGGCTGAAGAAGGTTTACAGAGCATGTTTAAAAGGTGTCCATACTGTTTTGTCCCTCTGATCCATGGTATGAAATGCTTTCCAAAATAATTTGACAAATTAATACACTGACTGATGTGTGTTGTGGAATGTGACCCATAGAATTTTTAAATGTAAGGTTGAAAATCATTAGATTGTCTTAAGAACATTAAAAGTTGTTAACTAGCCTATATCAGGAGAGTGACTTTCAGTCAGTCTTGATTATTTTTGATCCAGCAGACAGCATTCTGGGTCTTGTAGTTTCACGTCATGGCTTTATATACACATAGCAATGAGCTCAAAAAAACTGTCATTGAAATGGAATCCTCAAGACATGGGGCAACGTGACAACCGTGGGGTATGATTTAAGTTTCAAATTCTATTTTTCACAAATCCAAAACTCTTAGGCAGTGCTTAATTTGAGCCAATGTTTGCCGGTGGGTGCCGATGGCACTAGTTTTACGGGGCCAACACTTATGTTGTTTCTGCATCAGACATTTACTGAGAGCAAGGGAGGGAAAAACACACAAAACAGAACAACTAAGGAAGAGAAAGACGGAAAAACCGTCACAAAGGGAGAAAGCAGGAACCTACAATAGTGAAATAAAAGGGCAGGGAGTGTCTGGTACTTAATTAAAAGCACATAAGGTGGATTTAAGACTGGCCAACCTTAGTATTTGGAGTACCAATATTTCATTGCACCGGCCGTGGGCTTCTCAGCAGAGTTTTGGACACTGGCAAACATTATTTTACAAATTAAGCTCAGCTCGTCATGAGGTACACCTCTCGTACGCTCATGACGAGCTGAGCTCGTCATGAACGCATAGGTTTCCGTTTAGCATTAGCGCACAGCGGAAATATGCGCTGCATCGATGCGGTTAAGCACTGCCCTTAGACAGAATGTGTACAAGTCAACGGGCTCATATCACAGTGATTTCATCATCCGGGGCTCTTTGGCGTGTCCTGGCCCTCACCATGATGATGCGCTGATTTCGGCTGTATGCACATTTGCAGATAAGCAGATTTGTGCATGTAAAGGCTAACCAGAAATCAAAAAGGAGCTTAGTCCCCATCAAAGGCACCTTTTATCCGATTTAAAGCCATTAACAGTAGCACTTGAATCATCATACAACGCATGGAGGAGCTCTGGTGACGCTCCTCTGAGGGCTGCGCACCGCGTCTGGTATAGCTGACCACTTTTAAATGTCTCACCATTTCTCACAGTGCCCCCTTTCAATTGTCTCTTACAAACTGAAGGAATTTGATTTCACACATTTGTTTTGCTAATACTGAACAAGTCTTTAGGAATTCTTCCTCAAATATCCATTGTGAATAATCCCTCTCAATTTTCACCTGTAAAGAACCCACTCTATCCACCTCCCTCAATACAGATTTAATTTCTTAATATGACATGTTGGCGTAGTCTAATGACAGGCTTCAGTTTAGGTTTGTACTTCTGGAGGTTGAGGCTCCCACATATGGCTTTCACATAATAGATTATTTTTCAGAGTTTTTTTGTTAAATTTTTACCAAACTTGCCTGAAGAAGCTTTATTTCTACATATTATTTTATTCCAACATACTCATCCCTTCAGCAGCCCTGAGTTTCCTGAATGGTGAAATGAAGATCCAATTGTTGAATGAGGCAGTGGTCACAGCATGTACCTCTGTGATTCTGACTGCCATTCATGGAGATCGTGATGGCATTCTGAGTTGCATCAAGTCAGATCTATGGCGAAATATACTTTCTTGTTAGTTTTGCTACTTCCAGGAAGGCAGTGGCCAATATAAAAAAAGTACATTAACCAAGTAGGAGTCTGTTCATCGCACATCGCAATCCTTAGCGCCATTTTAGAAAGAGCTTGCGCTAAAATGGTCCATGCGCCGTCACGGCGTAGAGTATAAATTTAGTAGAGCACTCACATCATCTACAGCTGCCTCTGTAAAAGAATTCACGTTGGGTCACTTGAAGGAGGAAAATGAATATATAGAATTGTGTTTGATAAAATAAACATGGGATAGACAATTTCTTTAAGGGAAAGAGAGGAGCTTATCGCTACACAGGCATGATGTTCAAGTCTTCGGAAAGGGAGAGACCCGAGTCCCTCTCCCCCGAGGGTTTGTCTGGCTTTCTCAGAACCTTGCTCTCACCATGAAGACTGGCACTTCTGAGGACAGTGGCTCTGTCTCTTGTGTCCACCGCGGAGGCCCCGTTCATTTCAAAACAGAGGTCGTCGTATGCGTAGTTCACGTTGCCACATGGGAAGGTCTGCAGCTTGACCAACTCAATCCCACCAATTTCCACGTGCGGGCACGGTCCCCGGTTTGGAGATGCTCGTGAACTCGGGGAGGAGCTGCAGTTCCCATCGAAGCCAGAATCTTCTTGCTCAAGGGTCGGTTTGGGATTAGTGTTATGGCTGGGCCGGCAAGTGCTGTCCATGACTAAAGAGCCATAGGTGGGGTTCCACAGGTTTTTGTTTTTGTTGGCCAGTCTTTGCGCCGTCTGCAGCTTGTGCTCAAGTACCGGGCTCGAGCTCTGTACATACCGCGGCCCACCGTTGGAATCGCCGAGGCACGGTAGAGAAGGCTCCTGGGCAGACCATCCTGCCAGGGTGTCCACCAGCAGTTCCTGTGGCCGCTCTGAGATTTTATGGACCAGATGCTCTGGTTCTGGTGTTCTCTGACCCAGCTGTGGCGTAAGGCCAGAGTTCACTGGCAAAGCCGTCATCCCACCAGAGTTCGATGGCCGCATGACGGTGCTGCCCTCCTCGTCCGGTGCTGGGCTGCTTTCCACAGGCAGCTCGGTGTTCATGACATCAGGATCCTGAAATGCACACACTCAGGTTAGAGGGGTTTAGGTTCCCACAACATTTGACACAGTTCTGCACAAATAGGGATTTTTATGAAAAACTTGAATTACCAGTTTGAAGACAGGGAAGGGTTAACAACTCACAGCATGACGATTTCACTTTGTTAAAAAAGAGGAAGAAAGTCAAGTAGAAAACAGAAGTAAACCCTTATCTATTGCCCAGGGCAGAGTTTTATTTGCTGAATATCTACAGGATTTTTTCTTCTTCGCTTAATTCCGAAGAAGAACACAGCATTTACAGAGAACATTAGTATTAATGTTGAGCATCTTGAGTATAAGGTCCCTCTGGGCTTTTGGTTATGACTGCGCCTGTCTTACAGAAACTAGGGCGTGACTGGAAGCCGGGAGGGATGGGAACATGTAATGAGGATAGAAGTCAGGTTTTACATAGTAGCATTACAGACATGTACACTATGTTGTCCAAGGAGATAACATGATTGTGGTTTTTACTGAAGTGCAGAAGCTGGGATTAGAAGCCAAGTCCCCCCGCCAATCACCAGAGCCCGTTTTGACCACATCTGCCTCAATAGGGCTCAAAGGAAGATGCACTTCATCAAGGGGCACCCAGATGTACTGTGTGGTGCATAAGGAAGCCCGGCTTTGTTTGTAAAGCTTCTATGTGGTTATGTGAGTTACCGGGTGACTTACACTCTGCTTCTCCGAGTTAGCGTGATTGAGAGTGATGGGGGCTGACGTCTCCTCTGAATTTTGAACTTCCCTCATGTTGCCTGCGGTCAGAGACCCTGCTTCACCAGAGGAAGTGCTGTGCTCTGTCAGACATTAGCCACAGGACTGTCTGCAGACATTAGCGCCAATTAGGCTGTCATTATGCCTATTGTGATGATGGATGTAGTACAAAGAATCGCTCCTTTGAGAACACTGTGGGTGCCTTTTGGGTTCTAGCAGCTTCTAACGAAATGGAACCATTGCTCACACAGCCAGGAGGTTTGTGTCGTCATGCTGTGGAGAAGTGTGGCTCACTGGTTAGAAGCGGCAGACCCTGAAGCAGAGATCAGGCCTGGGACCAGGGTTCAATTCCCGACGCGGCAGGGTCTTGGGCTAAATGTCCGCGGACTCGATAATTCTCGCCTCGCCGCCTACTCTAATCATGGGTCCCACACTGCAACTCTGGGCAATAGCTTGCTTAATCTCCACAACGTCCCCAACAGCGCTGGGATACCTGGCTTCACCTTGGGGGTGCCAAGGAGGGGCATCTCACAGGGAGAGCCAGGAAGGGTTCCACAGCGGTATACAGCGCCGGGACGCCCCGCTGCTGAGGCAGCTGTGCGCTTTACAAGTATACTACATTTACATGCTATGCCACTGACCTTCTCAGTTAAATGCCTTATGCCATCCTATGGATCCAAAATAAGCAAATAATTATGGAACCAGGGATAGACTGCGAGTGCTTATACCTGTGTGCAGTACTTGATCCTTTCCAAGATGGTGGTGAAGTCGGGCCGGTACTCTGGGCTGTGTTGCCAGCACTGTGTCATTATGCGGTATCTGCAACAAAAATGAGAGGTCAAAGGTTAAAAGGGAAACAACCTTTACAATGCAACTTTTACAACGCACTACCATTCCAACGAAACTTTTACAATGCAAGATCCATTACAACGCAACCATCACAACGCATGTCATTACAACGCAGTCATTACAACGCATACCATTACAAAGCATACTATAACAACGCATAGTACCCTTACACTGTCCAAAACTTACCCTACTGTTGCACCCCCTGGAGTTAGATTAGTAATTTTTACCCCTACACTATCCAACACTTACCCTACTGTTGCACCCCTGGAGTTAGAATAGTAATTTTTACCCCTACACTATCCAGCACTTACCCTACTTTTGCACCCCCCTGGAGTTAGAATAGTAATGTTTACCCCTACACTATCCAATACTTACCATACATGCAATGTAATGGTATGCGTTGTAATGGTATGCGTTGTAAAGGTAGTATGCGTTGTAATGGAATGCGTTGTAAAGGTAGTTTTTAAAAATTTGTTGTAATGGAATGTGTTGTAATGGATGTTGCGTTGTAAAAAATGCGTTGTAAAGGTATGCGTTGTAAAAGTATGCGTTGTAACGTCATACATCCAGGTTAAAAAATGACAGCTTACATTTATTAACTTCGGGTTTTTGTTGACTGTTGAGTGAACTTCAGACAGTTGTGCATGACTGACTCAAGACATTAGCAAATCTAGGTAGCTAGAGTGGCAAACCAGGATTTAAGTATTTTATGAAATGCAGGTAGAATTGATAAGATGAATTGTAAAAGGAAGTGAGTTTTTAAAGGCAGAAAATTAACACTTGCAGCTACTCTTGGTATCCGTGGATTCTTTCATGATGAGCTTTTATGGATTCTGAGCTCTAGAGAGGTGCTATGGTTGTCACTTTCGATTAGACTACTAGTTTAATTAATTATTTAGAAATTACATGTGATGTTCGAAGCGGGAATTTTGAGGTTTGTTGTATCGGTCTTTTTGAAATTATGTCCAGGTTTCTTGGTCTTTTGGCTGGTATGACTTTGGTCACACACATGGGAGAGGACATTTGCAATTAAGGAATTTTAGATGATTTTGGAACATATTTTTCAATCTTGTGGAATAATGACAACACACACCACAAAGAGTCTAACATTCCTCTTCCCAACCCTCCTAGTGGTCCTGCCCACCAGCATCACAATAACCACAAATCAGTTTACACAGAAAAAAACCACTGCTAAATGTTTGCACAACAGTCTGAACAGAATATAAGCATTGGTTGGATAAGATGAGCAAGCCCCATGGAATTGGGACCGCTCAGGTTATGTTATTTGCCCATTGGCTGGTTCACACGTCTCTTCCTGGGACAGAGGTTGGTCACTCCAAAAGGAACTAGGCAAAAGGACTTACTTTTGTGTCGTGTTGGGGAAGAGAAATAAGTTGCTTTTAAATGATGTACTGGAGAAGGCACATAATAATTTATCTCTAGAGCCACCAATGACAGACTCTGAATGCTGCGTTTGAACAAGGACATCTATGAAGCTCAGACCTGGAAAGACAGGGTCTGACTTCAAGCAATGGCATGATGTAGAAATAAATCATATCCTGAACTCAAGGTCCATGAAGGACTTCAGCACCCTGCCCTGTGGGGACCAAGGTACACTGCAGATGCTTTCTTGGGGGTGGCTTGTAATGCTCAGGAAAATAAATACATTATTATTCACCCGGCAACCCCTAGAAATATTCAAGCTCATTCAGCCTACTTTTGACCCCGTAGTTGGGGTTCAGCAGAACATGTTGTTGTTCAACTTTCGATTATGAATGCCGATCTGCGAATGAATCTGCCATTTCTTGGATATAAATCCACATTCACAGTCACAGAGAACTTTAGGCAGAGACCCACCACAGGTTTCAGACACTAGGGTGCGCCTGGCAATCCGATGCAGGACAGGCCCCCTTTTCCTAGACCTCATCATGCACGGCAATGTGTGCATCTTCAATTCGGACTGGCTAAAGGGCCAAAGAGGCCTGAGCAGAGAGATAGAGAGCAGAGGCGGCTCCTCGAGGGAGTGCTGCTGGGGGTGGGGCGGGGGAGGGACAGGGTGGGGGGTAGTTAACTCCGGCATTCGGCCGAACCGAGTTAAGTACATAAATAAATAAATAAAACAAATTACATTGCGCGTGCTGCATCGCCGCTTGGGTTGCAGCACGAACAATCTAATTTGTTTTATTTATTTATTTATTTATGTACTTAACTCGGTTCAGTAAAAAAAGTGTTTTTCCGTTGGGACTTTACTACTCCCTACCCTGCCCCTTCCCCGCCCCACCCCCCCGCAGCACTCCCTCGAGGAGCCGCCAATGATAGAGAGAGAGAGAGACGGTAAGAGCAAAGTGGACAGAGATTAAGAGAGAAATAGAGTGAGAGGAAGAAAGTGAAAGAGACGGTCATACGAAAGATATCGGAAACAAAAATTGAGCTAAAACACTTGATCCAACCAACATTGACTCCAGCCGCTTCCCCTGGTGTACGGCTTATTTGCATTTTCCCCTTCAGCTGTACCTATCTTAGTAAGCAGTGTTCGATTTTAAACAATAAGTGACCCGGCGCGAGCTCACAGTGTGTTGATTTATAACTATATATACTTACACAGGTCCTGGACATTTCTTCGGGGGGTCCATGCGTCCTCCACTGGTGACAAACTCCAGAACTTCCTGGTTGGTTCGGCACGGATACGGCATGTAGCCCAAGGAGAAGATCTCCCACAGGAGCACGCCAAAGGACCTGCCACAAAATAACCATGAGCAGTGGGACTTTAGTCTTAATGTTACTCAGGAAGGATTCACTCACGATTCAGCACCCCTGCAGAGAGAAGCTTTTTCAGATACTGAACATGACCTCAGGTTGAACTTTGTGGTCTACAACGTTGTCAATAAGATATTGGTAGGCTTTGCAAGAGTGCCCAGCCAATAAAGCACTGGTACTAATTGTGTTACCACCCTTCACAGCATGAATGAGAATACAACTGAAACACCATAGTGTAATTTATAGAGGCCTCTTACGGGTGGAATGATAAGGCCTTTTAGTGGCCATCAATACCGTATGAATGCTCCATGATTAATATTGAAAATATATTCAGCTATATTAAGAGAAATAGTTCTGGTCTGATTAAGAGGTTTTTTTAGTTAGATTTGATAAATTATTGCCCGAGTAAAATTTGACACCTATTCTAACTTTTTGGGGAATAGCATAAGGATGTGGGTGCTTATCACCAGACACTTTCAGTACCGCTTCATTAAAGTTCCTATTCTGTTGATCAAATAAGATCGCGCGACAAATGCACAGTCCGGTCAGACCTAACTAAAAAAGGAGAACTGGGAATGCACTGACAGAGTAGCGCTGTGTAATACACTGGGCAGGACGAAATTGCCTCCTGCACAAGAGCCAATCCAGTGCAACATAACACAAAGGTGCCTACATTGGCGCTAGGCTGCCAATAGTGTGCCAGTGCTAATAAAGGACAGCGATTGCGCCGTATATTGGTAAGTACAGCGGATTCCTGTCCTTTCCCTTTCATGCAACGCAACGAGATGGCTTGCAGCGTTGCATGCATTTTTGATAAATATAGCCCCAGATTCTTAGATGTCCAGTTCATACCTTAAGACGTGAGAGCTGCAGAGACTGACGTCATATGTAGGACACTGGGTGGCACCTATGCAGATATTTTTTACAGTGTGCATTTTAGTCAAAGAGTTATGGAAAGAAAAAAATACATAATAAATGTCAGGAACCTTCATAGTTTATACACCTGTGAGTTCCTCTGCATTATTACTGACTAAACTTTGAAACAATTTCTGGAAGTACAAGCATATTTCCTTTCAAATAATGCCTACTGACCCGGAAGCTCTTCCGAGCTGCTAAATACTAATTCTGTAGCCTGTAAAAGTCAAATGAAGTATCAACAGATTGTTCTCGGGCCCAGGGGAGCTACAAACAACAATGAAGCAGCTTGGTTAAGCACTGGAGGGTCTAAGAGCCCAGGATAAGAGAAGGGAAGAGGTCTAATGGTACATTGTACTCAGTGTTAAGAAATAACTTTGTCCCATGAGGGGCACTGGAGAACTAACCTCTTGAGAGAGCTCCGAGTGGTTGTTTTTTATATTTACTGAGCACCAGAAATCATCTTTCTTTTCAAACATATTTTATTAATTTGTGTCATTCTTACAGTGATGATACATATACTAGAACATAGTGAAGTTCCATCTACTGTATAGTTTATAGCATCTCACCCAACTTCGAGGTGATAGGTCTACTTTGTAGATTAGTAGGTTTAATGCTATTGTTGATTGACATTCTGCATGCTCTATGTAAATCATGTTTGTCTTCCCACAATAGTCATATATACCCCTTGCTTACTCGTGTTTTTCGGAAGATTAAAACTTTAGTTACCTCATAACAAAGCCCACTCCCCCGAGGTACCATCGGAGCAGTTTGGGCGATAGCCGGTTGCATGAGGGCTTGTATGTACATTTCTTCTAGTCTACCATGTCTAGGCCTGTTGATGGTACAATCATCCGTTCTGCGTGTCAGGGATGTCTCTACTTTCCTCGCATGATTTTTCCTTTTTTAAATCATTTTCTTTTTGTATTGTAGTGCAGCACACTTAGAAAAAGGAAAATGCCTCTGCAGAAAACCGATCCTGCCTGCTACGCAGGGACCTGTGCAACATAACGCAAGGGTGCCTACGTTGGCGCTAGGCAGTCAAAAGTGTGCCAGGAAAGGACAGGAATTGCGCCATGTAATGGCAAATATGGCAGATTCCTGCCCTTTCCCTTTCATACAGCGCAACAAGGTGGCTTGCTGTGCTGATTGAATTTTTTTTATATATATTGCCCCACATTCTAAGATGCCCATTTCTATTCCTTAAGACTTGACAACTGCAGAGACTGGCATCATATGTAGGACACTGAGTAGAACCTTTGCCACTGCTCAGGAGCTGACCTGCTCAACATTCCGAGATAGGCATGGATCAGACACAATCATTGCTCCATCAGAAGTGAAAACAAAGATGAATCTACAACAACAGTTTTAGCAACTCGAGGGCGGGTATCGGGAGCCATCTTTGGGAGGGAACTAATGTTGTAGGTTCAAGAGTCTAAGGAAACCACACTGAGCTGAAGAGACATACCTAGTGTGAATGTTCTTTAAATGGACTTAAGCAGTTTTATGTTTTTTAATTAACATATTTATTGATCTGTCTGTCCTGATAAATTGTTGTAATACATGGAAACAGACATTGGTGTGGAAAGGGAGTTGACTTTTATGGGTTACATTTATATGAACCAGAAACAGTGGTAAGAAAAATGGAAAGAGATGTTTTCACACAACAAGTGCACATAACCGAGAGCCTTTGCTCGCACACAACCATCTCATAAAAATGTGTGGGATGTCTGGCTCTGATACAAATGACGGCAGCGGTGAAGGCTGGCTATGATGAAACTGACTACAGTTACATGCAATAACACAGATGGCTGACATTTCACCACCCATCACTGAGCCTTCCTCTGGCAGGCTGTCTCACCCTGCACAGCCACTCGAGCCACACCCATCAGTCTGATCTACCTGCTCTTACCACCGGTATGCTTCGACTGCCGTCACCTGGGTTTCCAGTCCACAGAGCGCGCTTCCTCCTCTATTGGCCAGCACTTCTCTCTTTGTGGCAAACGCGGAGGGCGCGCACCTTTCCACCCATGGTGACCTGATAGAATTCTATGCTGCTTTTGCATTTCCTCTCACTCAACAAAGAAACTGTTTCACCAGCTCAGGTGTCCTTCTGAGAGCCATATTAGAGCTCAGAAGCATACAAACCAGTCTGCTTAGTCAACATTTGCTCTCCAGGGAGTTTCTTCACTCCTGTGTCTGATTTGTGCTTCCTGACTCTCCGTGCCCTCATCTTACTTCTCAGACTTGTTCCTGCATTGTTGCTTTCATTCTGATCTGTCTCTCAAACTTTTCCAACCTCTTCACTTGCTAATAGCACTCTGATTCGCTCTCCTCCTTTATTCTGTTGTTGCAGTAACTTTTATTCAAGACTCTCATCCGGCTTGCGAATTGTTATTTGGAAACCTTCTTGTGGATTCCGAAAGTGACACAGGAAAGATACCTTTGAGGTGACAGGCGGGCAAAATCTTTTTGAGAATTTAACTCAGCAAGTAAGTATTCCTTTTTTTTGTCTTCCTTCCTCCATTGAAGGTTTTGAGATATTTTTATTTAAACTATCTGTTCTGGAGAGTTATTTACGTACTTCTTATTTGTTTTATTTATCATCTCAGGGTTCTTAACCTGATGATTGTCGCCTTCCCCTATCTTTTTCCCCAGGTGTGCATTCCCTGTGGACAGGTCAGAGCAGGAGGTTAAAGTGTTAAAATGTCTGCCATCTTTCTTTGGCGACGAGGATTGATTCTTACCTGAATGTGAATCAATGCAAGATCCAGTGCTTGAAAATTACATTACTCTGGCCTACTCGAGAGCAAAGAATCTACACGATTGCGTCCCCATTGACTATGAAGCAGAAAGTCATTGGTGGTTCTAACTCTGAGCCCTAATGCTACTGACTGCAGCATGGTGGACTGCCGCCTTCTCACGCGAGCGCGGGTAAGTGAGGGAGGCAGAACACAGGATGTGATCCTCCTCGTCATGGCGGAAAGGAAGACGGACAGACATCCTTCACAAACCCTACCTGGACACCAGCTGTGCAAGTTTTGAAACTATAGCAAAGTTTTCCTACTCTTTACCACATGCTCTCATGCAATGCAAAGCAACACAACACAGTATAAGACAAAGCAATGCAAAAAGCAGCATAAAACCACTTTTTAGGGTAAAACTGTATTTACAGGGAAAAGCTGACCATGTGCACCACAAAATGGCTCTGCATTGCACCGCACGAAACCCCTGTTAAGTATGCAAAGAAACCATAACAGTGTGGGAGCAGCGCAAAAACCCCTAAGATTCCAAGCAAAAGCAGAACCACTCTGGTAGATGCGATCTGGCTTGGCAGGAAATCCAACTGCTGAAGGAAAGCAAAACAATGAGCAAAGGAAATCATGTGATTTCCCTTGAGGGGACACATGTACCTTCTGCAAAATGTAAACACACTGGGGCAGATTTACAAGTCCCTTACAACACTTTTACGACTCCGTTGCGTCACTTTTGTGACACAGAGGCGGCGTAAACCATGCGCTAAGTTGCTCCCTATTTACAACGTGACGCATCTAGGGAGATGCGTCACGTTGTAAAGCCCTGCGCCACATGAAACCTGCGTCTGGTTTCATGTGGGCGTTCGGGCGCAGGGTGAGAGTTCCGGTGCCGGAACGCCATGTAAAAGTGACACAGTGCCACCCCCGCATGACATCACCTGTATGCGATTCTTTGAAAAAACTGTGGGTTGACATTTTTATTACTTTGTGCAGAGCAGCACTGCAGATTTTCACACAGCGCTGAATGACTTTTAGTAAAATGTTTGCCCATCTGTCTCCATGTGAATAAAATAAAATTAACAACCGCACTAAGGAACCCCCACTTCAGACATGTAGAGAAACTATCAGACTATAAATAGGCTATTCACAAAAGCAGAGCTGAGTGTTCATTCCAAGGGACAAAGCACACTGAAGAACATGAGGAAATGGGTCAGTAGAGTATGTGCACCAGCACTTAATTGTCAGCACCAACACTTATGACAGTCGCATGTCACTGACTGTGTGCATCGACTCTACTAATAATTAAGCCTCTGATGGAAGTTGTAATGTTTCTTGCACTGCTTAATTTGTGCCAGTGATTGCACTCATTTTTTTAAGGACTGGTGCTTATTTTTCATCATCAAACTTTGCCCTGGAGAAAGAGAGACAAATGCAGAAAAGGGTAAGAAAGAAGGAGGAAGCGAAAAATAGGAATAGAGTGACAAAGGGAGAAAGCAGAGATAAAAAAGAACCTGCAATAGTGAGATAAAGAAATTGGAAGTGTAGGGTGGTGGAAGAAAGAGGCATGGGGTGGAATCAAGACATGGAAACCCAGGTATTCAGCAACCCCTGTAGAGCCAGCTGTGGTCACCTAAGCAAAACTTTAAGCCCCGACACTTAGTTTTTTTTTTTTTTTTACAAATGTATCACTGGTTCCATTCCTCTTCCTCTAAAAACTTTTTTTAATCTGTGTGCTTGTTTCGGATTCTTCTGTGGACCGAGGGCTTGACTGGCTGTAACAGCCACCAGGCATTTCCCAGGTGGACCGTCAGGGTAGGAACCGGTTTTAAACACCTGAGGGGGCGTTTTTGTTGCTGAGGGCCTGTTTGCAATGTCGCTACCCTGCAGCTAAAGCGGCACAAAGTTTTCCACTAGCGCCCCCCACCCGCATCCCGGGGCTGTCCAAGCTTTTTGCCAGGGCTGATTTTGGTTCCCAGTCTGGCCCTGTGTGGACCACCCAACGCCCACCAGGTCTGTACACATATTGATACACAGAACTAGATATCTTACCAGGTGTCTGTTTTGGAGGTGAAGATTCCTTCCAGGAAGGCTTCCGGTGGCATCCACTTGACCGGAAGCATTGCCCTTCCCCCTTTCCGGTAGTAGCTAGCCCTAGTAGGAAGCAAACACAGTGGACAGGAATAGTTTTAGAACTTGTTCAATTGTTGCAAATCTATTTGTATTCTATTCACAAACTCTTAACAAGCTAAAAGACATCTACATAAATCAACATGATGAATTAAGTTTCAACCACGAAAGAGGATTACCTGCTATTGGACAGAGAGACACTTGAAACCCGATTCACAAAGCTTTTTTAAAGGGAGCGCCTTGTTCCTAGCTGTAAGTCACACGTAAGTCAGAGGTAAGACAGACCTAGTCACAGAAAATGACCTGTGAACCTTTGCCTTTGATTGAGTTTGCAGAATGGGTCATTGTTTTAGTTAAATCATGTGTATTCCCACTGGGATCTGAAGGCACATCTTATCCTACAACATTTACTCAATGATGAGTGTGATACAGAACAAAGCCATAGAATGCAGCTGCTGCCTCTGGTTTCCTTTTAGCTGGAGCAGTCCTCTACTCAGAGAACTATTTTAAACCATTGAGTAGTGGTTTACATTTTAAAGTGGTCCAGTTGAGGAGCTGCTGGCATCATGTTGTTAAAGGTAGGAGATTAAGGATGAGGCCCTCTAAGTGGAGAAGGCTCTCCCAGAGTCCACATTATCCTGACATAGCCCCTGCTAAGGCTCACATACCTGCCCGCCCACATCTTGTGTAGGGTGATGACGGGGTCCTTCAGCCGCTCTCAGTTGAGCCTTTTTCAAAGTGGAAATGGTGAGGAAGACTGGCCTGTTCTCTGTCTTTCAAAGTACTGAGGCGGTGGGTGACAGTCCAGTTTAGCCTCTTTCAGAGTACTGAAGGTGAGGGTTATATTCTATTATATTCTAGCTAAGCTTCTTTCAGAGTACTGAAGCGGTGAGTGACAGGCCATTTATTCCTCTTCCAAAGTACTGAACAGGAGGGTTATATTCTAGCTAAGCCTTTTTTACAGTACTATAGGGGTAAGTGACAATGTAGTTCAAACTCTATCACAGGACTGAAGGATGGGTGACAGTCCAGTTTAGCCTGTTTCAAAATACTGAAGGGCTGGGTGTCTGTCTAGTTTAACCTCTTTCAGAGTACTAAAGCGGTAGGTGACAGGCATTTATTCCTCTTTAAAAGTACTGAACGGGAGGGTTATATTGTAGCTAATCCTTTTTTACAGTTTTTAAGGGGTAAGTGACAGTGTAGTTCAACCTCTTTCACAGTACTGGATGGATGGGTGACAGTGTAGTTTAACCTGTTTCAGAGTACTGAAGGTGAGGGTTATATTCTAGGTATGCCTCTAGCAGAGTACTGAAGAGGTGGGTGGCATTCTAGTTTAACTTGTTTCAGAGTACTGAAGTGGTAGGTGACAGGCCATTTATTCCTCTTTAAAAGTACTGAACGGGAGGGTTATATTCTAGCTAATCCTATTTTACAGTACTAGAGGGGTAAGTGACAGTTTAGTTCAACCTCTTTCCCTGAAGGGAAGGGTGACAGTGTAGTTTAACCTCTTTCAAAGTACTGAAGCGGGGGTTGACAGTCCAGTATATCCTCTTTCAGAGTACTGAAGGTGAGGGTTATATTCTATTATATTCTAGCTAAGCTTCTTTCAGAGTACTGAAGCGGTGAGTGACAGGCCATTTATTCCTCTTCCAAAGTACTGAACAGGAGGGTTATATTCTAGCTAAGCCTTTTTTACAGTACTAAAGGGGTAAGTGACAATGTAGTTCAAACTCTATCAGAGGACTGAAGGATGAGTGACAGTGTAGTTGAAAATTCCAAGTACTGAAGTGTTGGGTGACAGTCCTGTACATCCTATTTCAGAGTACGGAAGGGGATGGTTATATTCTAGATAAGCCTCTTTCGGAGTACTGAAGGGGTGGGTGACACTGTAGTTCAACCTCTTTCAGAGTACTGCAGGTGGGGTTGACAAGATATTCAAACTTTGTGCAGGGTTCTGATGTTTTCGGAGACAAAGAAGCTCATTCCTTTCTCAGGGTACTGAAGGAGTGGGAGACAGGCTAGTTCAGTGTCTGAGAATATTGAAGGTGTGGGGGACCAGCTTGTTAATCATCCTTCAGAGTTCTGAAGGAGGGGGTCATTCGCAGGGGAGGATCAAGGCTGGGTTGACTTACTAGTTCAGCCTCACTTTCAGTATTGAAGGTGTGTGACATGCTAGTTCAGCCTCCTTCAAAGTATTGGGGCGGAAGGACATACCAGACCAGCTTCTACCAAGGTACTGACGGTAAGGTTGGTAAGTTAGGTCAGCGTCTTTGAGATTACTAAAGGCAGGGGGAACAGAGTAGGTCAAATTCTTTTAAGAATACTGAAGGTGGAGGTAAGAGGTGGATTCATTTTCTTCCAGAGTACTGACGGTGGGGTGACAGAGCACTGCAGTTGCTTTTAACCGCATCCTTGCTATAGTACATTCCCGTGCTGTGCTGCAATTTTCAAAAGCCCATTGTTTGTGATAAGGTCAACTCGTCATAAGCACAGCGCAGGTAACACCCATGACGAGTTGACCTTGTCACAAGCATCGAAGGGGTTAAAGCCTTTCTGCTTCCAGGATCACAGGACCAAATAGATCCATGAAAAGAGATTTGTTGTAATTTGCAACATCTGCTATGGGAGATTAAGAAAAGAAATCTTCTGAGAGTCAGGTTAGTGTGCAACTCCAGGCCTCTCCAGCATCCAAAGAAACTGATGAGGGATCCCTTTAAATGAATCAGGATCAGGAAGTTGCTGTAAAGCAGTAGAAATGACCCACCTTCCTCAGATCATTTTTCCTTTTAGATGATAGGTATATGCTTGATAAGTCAGGTAGACCAATCATGGAGAGAAGACCTGGTACTCTGTGGAGAGGCAGGTCCTGCCTCAGAGATCTAGTGTCTGTTGGCTGCATTTGTATTCTCTCTATTAGAACAACAAATCAAATTCTGCACCCTGATCTTTTACTGGGAGAGAGGCAGTAGCTTCATTTACGAGAGCAATGAATTAAGGCATCCTCTGGACACATCTGATAGCACAGAAAGAGCCCAAAATGTACTGTCTAGTACCAATTCAACCTGTATCTTACAAGAATGGGCTCCAACTCCGCACTAGGGGCCCGATGTAGGTAAACGCGATTTTCCGATTTCAAAATACCGAGGCGGGCCGAATCGGTATTCTGAAATCGGAAAACGAGATGTAGGGAAAAAAAAGCGAATGAATACCGAATCGGTCGGCATCGGTAATGAGAATCGGTACGTTCCGAATCGGCTCGGTCCGAATTGGAAAGTACCGAATCGGCTAACAACGAATCGGAAATTACCGATTCGGCTACCACCGAATCGGATAGTCCCGAATCGGCGAATACCGATTCGGTAAAAGCCGATTCGGTAAAATCCGATTCGGCAATCATAGATTCGTAGCCATGAAAACACACCCATGGCGAAAAAGCCCATAGGAATGCATTGAAGGAACCGATTCGGCTTTTACCGAATCGGATAATACCGAATCGGATTTTACCGAATCGGATATTACCGAATCGGTAAAAGCCGATTCGGCAAAAGCCGATTCAGCCAATGAGGTGGCTCCCCCTCCCCCACCCAAACAGGGAGTGGCAACACTGGCAGGTGCAGCTAATTAAGAAGTTTCTGGAGAGCCAGCCTGAGCTCAACACTCACAGTTAGCAGCAGTGGGAGTAGGAGGTTGCCAACTGAACTGGAGAACATGGCAGAGCAGTCAGAAAGCCAGAAGTCCTCCCAGAAGAGGAAGCCGAAGTTCACCACCACCGAACTTCAGGTGCTGGTCGAGGAGGTGGTGAGGGTGCACCGCCAGCTGTTTGGCAAGCTGTCCCTCAACGTGCCAGACAGCACCAAGAGGAGAATCTGGGCCGACATCGCCCAGAAGGTGAATGCTGCGGGTGTCACCCCCAGGTCTGTAGAAGAACTGAAAAAGAGATTCTATGACATCCGCAGCCTCACTAAGAGGAAGATGGCTGAGATACAGAGGCAGGCTGGACTCACTGGAGGAGGCACGAACCCGGCGCCACCCCTCACCGAGCTGGAGGACCTGGTCTCCAGCACCATTGAGAGGGAGAGTGTCAGTGGAATCGGGACCCTGGACAGCTCTGCGAGAGCTAAAGCTACAGGTAAGAAGCATGCGCATCATGACACACCCTACCAGACACCTCCCCATTAGACACAATGCATAGGCAAACCCCAGCACAGTACTGTCACCAACATACAAGAGACAAGCATCATGGTACATGTAGTCAGCAGAAGTTAGCTAAATATGGCAGTGCAGAATCACAAGACAGGAAACAGTGTGACACAGTGTAAGGAGATGCAAGGACATGTGGAATGCTATAATTGTACTGACTGTAATACATCGGCACTCAGTTTACAAATGCTTCTTTGTACCTAGGGACCCCATCAGGCGGAACAACAGTCACATCAGAGGGAGCAGCACCGTCCGACACTGCAGTCGCAGGGCCGAGCACCAGCCAGGCTGGCCAGGAGGAGGAGGAGGAAGGAGACACCCCAGGGCTAGGTATGGAGGGAGTCCTGGTCATTGACTTCGATGCACTGCACTCCCCAGTAATGGCCAGCACACCCCCCTTGCAGTTCTCCCCAGAGAACTCCCCTACAAGGGACACCATTCCGCCTACACCAGCTCCTGCCACAACCGTGGCCTTGCCACCTGTTCAACCTGTCCTGGGAGCAGGGGCTCAGGGACCGGCCAGCTTCACACCCCCACCAGTGGCACCCCAGCCCACTCAGCAGGCCGGAAGCAGCAGTGCCCGGCGCCGTACCATCACCACCACTGCTGCACCAGCACGGGAGGGCAGTGTATTCCTGGGCCTGGAGGGACAGATGGTGAAAATTCAGAGGCAACAGGCAAGATCCACTATGGCCTGCCAACGCCAGCTCCTGCAGCACAACATGCAGATGGGAGAGTTGGTCAAGGGATTCCAGGCCGTCGTGGAATCGAACAAGGAGGTGGCAGCAGGGTTAGGCAGGCTAACCACTGCCATCACCCACTCATCTACCAGACAGGAGGAGCATGAGCTGGTGCGCAGGCGGGATGCCCGGGTGCTGAACCGCGCCATGGGCCGCCTTGCAGCGGCGACGGCACAACTGTGCCATCGCAGCGCCAACCAGGAATCTGTCCTTAGTCAGCATATGGCTGAGCTCACTAGGGGGATGGCCAGGATCACCACTGCTATGGAGGCCATGATAATTTCAAACACCGCCTCCAATCCGGCCCTGGACCTGGGTGATGCTGGGGACAGCAGCAGCCGCAGCAGCCCGGCCAGCGCTGCGTCTGAGCCACGGAGGAGCACCAGGCGCTCCGCTGATGCTGCTGGGCATTCAGAGGGGGCTGAGGGACACCCCAGTGGGTCTGGCAAGCGGGCAAAGAAATAGCCTGGCAAGGGCGGGTGAGGCAACCAGAACCTTGGACTTTATTTTATTTACCATACTCCATTTTTTGTTGCACATCAGTGCTGTAACTGTGGTGCAACACTATTAAAATTTGTTTTTTCCAAGCAACATTTAGCTGTCTTTGCATCTGTACTCAGTCAGAAATAGTTCTCAGTGATCTCCTCACGTCTGTATCTGCCATCACTTGGCGTACACACCCCAGCTGGCTGTGTCAGTGGCACAGCTTCGTCGTCGTCATGGTCCTCGTAGTCAGACAACTCCACCTCAGTGCCCTTCTTCACCGCAAGGTTGTGTAACATTGCACATACAGCTATGATCTTGCAGCAGGTGATGGGGGTATACTGCCTTGCACCTCCACTCTTGTGCAGGCATCTGAATCTACTTTTCCAGATGCCAAAGGTCCGTTCGACAACATTCCTTGTGCGTATGTGGGCCCGGTTATACCTCCTTTGGCTGGGTGTGGAGGGGTTGAGGTAGGGGGTGAGTATGAATGAGCGGAGGGCATATGCACTGTCGCCTGGAAGAGAAAGGGGTCACATTAGACACATGCATACATGTATTCCACCTACCTACTATGTGTTATGGGGGTCTGATGATGTGTCTCACCTAGGAGGTATCCTTCTCCAAATTCGCCAGCCATCAGCCGTGCATATATGCCGCTCTGTTGGAAAATATAGGAGTCATGGGTACTCCCTGGAAATTTTGCTACCAGGTCTGTGATGGTGCACTTTGCATTGCAGATCACCTGCACGTTGATGGTGTGTGTAGACTTGCGATTGCGGTATATGTATTCGGTGTCCGCTGGTGGGCAAATCGGAATGTGCGTGCCATCTATGCAACCGATGATTTGGGGAAATTGTGCCATCTGGTAGAAGTCAGCTTTGGTTTGTAGCAGTTCTGCGTGGGTTGCAGGGAAAGAGATGTATTGGTCCATCCTGTGTATCATGGCGTCAAGGAATGTGTGGAAGAACCTTGACAGGCTGCTCTGGCTCACCCCTCCTGCTGCTGCTACACCACTTTGATAGCTGCCAGACGCTAGCAGGTGTAGGCTGCATAGCACCTGGATGTGCGCAGGGATGGCGTGTGCCCTTGGGGTGTGGTGGTCCAAGAATGGCTTGAGATCCCTGATGAGCTCAAGTATGGTGTCAGAGTCCAGCCTGTATCTCTGTAGTATCTCTGCCTCTGTGAGTATGAACAGGGTTATCCTCTGTCTGTAGACCTGTTCATTTCTTAGCCATTCCCTCTGTCCTTCCTGCTGTAGCCGTAGCCGCCTCGCAATGACATAGAAAGCTGCCATCCTGCAAGTTGCAATGCATTTTGGGACTGTTTATATGGGTTGGAGTTGGTTACCACCTGATTGCAATCCATGGTAAATACCGAGTGAATTCTACCGATTTTGAGCCGATTTCGGTGTTTCTGTGCCTCCCTACATCTCCCCAACTGTCGGAATCGGGGAATTTCCCGATCGGCGATTCATACGAATCGGCATGTTTTCCGATTCGGCTCATGCCCGAATCGGTCTTTCTACCGATTCGGTACATGGACCGATTCGGTGATTTTCCGATTCGGTGTCACTAACGAATCGGTACATGGACCGAATCGGTGATTTTCCGATTCGGTGTCACTAACGATTCGGTCAATGGACCGAATCGGTGATTTTCCGATTCGGTGTCACTAACGATTCGGTACATGGACCGAATCGGTCTTTGCATCCGAATCGGTGTTTTTCCGAATCGTTACATATCCGATTTTCGGTATGTACGTATCGGATTATTTCCCATTCGCTACTCATTCCGAATCGGTTTTCACTCCGATTCTTTATGTTTTTCGTTCCCTACATCTCGATGGCTGTTTACCGATCGGTAAGGGCCAAAAATCGGTATTTTCGGCCGTTACCGATCGGTAACGCCCTACCTACATCGGGCCCTAAATCTTCTTCTTCAGGGCAACAGATCTTTGCCATCGTTTTGGAATGGAAACTAAACCATCATCAAAATTGACAGTTTAAGTTCAGACAATAGTTAGGTTCTAAATTTGTTTAAAAACCTTTATTCTCGTTAAGAGACTAATACATTATTTTTCGTCTTTTTATTCAATTAGTAAGTCAGATAAATCAGTTTACAGAAATTATCAAAGAAAAATATGGCTCGAGTCATCAATATTACAAATTGATAAGCGTGTTCCAAGAAGGAATTAGTCCCAATTCTAACTAATGGAAGCAAAAGCAGGAACTTATAAAGAGTTCAGGAAGGGAGTGAGAAGAAAAATAAGCATCAAGTTTAAAATCAAAATGTACTAGTTGAACTCCCCATAAAAAAAGTTTGTGAAGCTCAGGCTAATCTGAATCTCCAAAAAGCATCTGCATTCAGTTGCAGTAGCAATCGGTACAAAATAAGAGTAAACAGAAAGATATGGGCAAACAGATGCAGCAGTAGTTGCACCCGTCCGGATAGGAAAGTAAAGGCAGCAACACCTCTAAAGTGGCAGGCAACAGTAGTAGCCGTCAGCAGTAGTCCATAGCCGAATAACAAATCATAAATCATAAAAAGGAGTGCTCTGGGTGAATGCCTCTGCGAATGTGTGAACTAACTAGAAACAAGCACTAATATAAAAGGGATGTATGACGTTAGCACGCATACTATTACCACGCATACCTTTACAACGCGGTATTTACAACGAATACCGTTACAACGCATAGCGCTTTGAGATGCTGGATAGTGGTAAGTATAATTTTATATTCCAACTCCAGTCCCCGTGGACACTAGGGAAGGTGTTGGATATAAAATTAAGCTTATTCCCTATCCTAGAGCGTCCCCCAGCGCAATGCGTTGTAATGGTATGCGTGGTAATGCCTGCGTTGTAATGGTAGTGCGTTGTAACAAATGCGTGCTAAACGTTGTAAACCATATAAAAGACAAGAAAACATTTGGACAACAAAGTTACGGATCAGGTCACTCCAGTCCAATGAGAAGACATATTTCGATGGTGAGCAGCTTCATTCTTCCTTTCCCATGTAAAACGCACAGAGCCCATGGTCTACCATCATGTATGCAACAGACATCACTACATTTTTGTATAGCTGGAAACACTAACCTTGGCTCCCAGGTAAGTTTATTGAAGTGTATATTCTATCATTTATTCAATCTTTCACTGAGTAACAATGAACTACACTAAAGACAGAAACATTTGGTGGCAAATTTCTAGTTAAGTAATGGCTTTCATATTTTCATATAAGTAAGCCTCTTTGTTAAAATGTGTGATTCTCTATTTAGTATTATGTGAGCATGAGATAGATAGGAAGTTCAAGCTTGGTACATCTAGAATATGCAGCTTTAGATAGGAATACATTTTATAAACTCTGAGCATTCTGCAGCTGTGACAACATCTAAGCCACATTAAGGTCACGCTATCAAACACATTTGTGCAAGGTTCAGCAATTTCTAAAGCCTCTGAAAACCTAACAGCAGTCTACCAGTGAATATGGATGCCTGGTGCATTTTGCACATTTTGACTACATGGCATTTTAAAGTGTATTTTTTCATGTAAATCGAAATGAGAAAAGTCTTCTGTTCTGTAATATTTGTAAATGTTTATGTAAATATGAATAAAATATTGTCTAGCTGCAGAATGGGTCAGGACTTTTCTTGGGTTAGGATTTTTCTTTCGATTTAGGGGCAGGTGTTAGCTTTTGGAGATTTTCGCGCTTATCGCAAATATCTCCAAAAGTTGGTAATAGGAGATAGCGATGTTAGCGACTGTTTCCAGTCGCTAACATCTTGGCACGCCCACTTTGCATGTCATTAGTGATAAATATCACTGACATGCAAAGCGGGGCCCAAGATGGTCGCTATCTCCTATTAGCTGTCGCTAACTGGTGTTAGCGACAGCTAGGTAATAGGGAGATAATTTTATCTCCGCTTTCTTGGCTTTTAAAGCCAAAAAAGCGGAGATAAACCCCCTTGATAATATGCCCCTTAATTCCTTAGTTTTGTTTAAAGGGACCGGTTAACTTATACTTTGACAAGATCAATTCACAGTGATTACACTGCATTACAGAGTAGGTTCAATAGAAACATAAGGGTAAACGTAAACAATGCTCCAGAAAACACTGTCAGATTGTTTTTCACATGGAAACGATTAGACTTAACCTCGGGCACAACAGTTTGCTCCATTCTGTCTTAGCAAAGTTTGGATATGGTGCCTGAAGAGAGACACTGCATGTGTGCAAATATCACATTCCTTCAAAATATGAATACACATAGCCAGATTCACAAATCCATGTGAATGTGTAGGTTACACTTACACCTTCAAATGACTTAATTTCCAACTACAAGCAATTCACAAAGGTGAAGTTACTCTCTTAAATCGATTTACACAGCATAAGGGTGTGATTAATCAATGAATCAATCAGTTGATTTCTAGAGTGCTGCTTTTCACCCGTGAGGGTATCCGGGCGCTGGAGGGGTCCAGTGGTTCAGTCGAAGAGCCAGGTCTTCAACGATTTAATGTAATATTATGGCTATAAATCTACAATGGGAGGGGGGTGGGCATTCTAGGAAGGGGATGCTCTGGAAAGCTCAAGAACAACCACAAATGTGTGAGTTTATGGGTACTCACAAACTTGTCGACGACCAATGCTCAACTATTGAAAATGTGCTCCCATCAAGCGCAGGAGTAAATATCTTTGCACAGTGAAAATGAGAAGAGAAGACCCACAAGTTTGTGGGTGCGTAAGTGAAGAAATTTCTCCACAGGTAGAAATCTTTTCCCTGTTGTCAAAATATATATATAGGGCAACCTTGTGGACAGAATATATATATATATATATATATATGGTCCAGTGGAAGGCTAGGAGTAGCCGAAACGCGTAGGCCGTCCAATTTTCTGCACGGTATCTTTGCAAATGGTGTGTGAATAAAAAATCATTTTTAAAAGACTTACCTGTTGCTGTGTCGTGACTCCGCTGTGAGGGATGTAGAGGGATGTAGAGGCGAGAGATTCTTAAGGAATATATATATATATATATTCACTGAAAAAACCATAGGTTTCACACCAGTTATAGTTTGCTGGAAATTTTACTGACATAAAACCATTGAAATTCCACGTTATAGTTAGTTGGACTCACTATAACTTGCGCGTGTAATGCACTGCTGATGACATCACATATTACATCACTCATGACATGGTCAGTGACATCACTCATGACATCACTGATGACACCATCCAGTGAATGTGTGCCTTTCTGAAAAATAAATATGTTTTATATATGTATATGTAAAGGTCAATGGAAGAATAAATGTTTAAATAAGTGTCTTAATGGATGTTTTTAAAAAAAAATGTATTGGTTAACTGGCTTATTAAGTGTATTTTAGTGACTACATATATAAGCTAATATTGTTTAAATATTTAAATGTTTGTATCAGTGTTTCACTTTGTGTATAAGTGGCTGCATGGATTGGTGAGTAGCTACATGTGTGTGTATATGGGTTATTAGATGTTTTTTTGTATCAGTATGAGTTTCTGTATGGTTTGGTGGGGGGATTACTTAGCACATAGATGCATCAATGACTGACTCACTGTTTGTATGTGTTTGGAAGACGGCATATGTGCAGGACTGTATGGATGGATGAGTGTGTATATGTGTATGTTAGTGAGTGAATGACTGTCTCAGTAGTGTCTTTATCAGTAACTACATATGTTTTAATCTAGTATATGTGAGTATTGATGTATATAAGTGAGTATATGTGAGAGTGAGAGATTGTAAGAGTTCCTGTTTAAATAAGTATGTGTTTCGATAAGTGATTGTTTAAGAGAGTAAGTATGTGTAAGTTTCCTTAGAAGTAAGGTGGTAGTGTGTGTATAGCTGTATATGCAAAGAAATGGATGTTCAATAGTTTATTTGCATGTGTGAGTATGTGTGTGAGCAACTTTTGGAAGACTGTCGATGTGTTACAGGATGAATAGGTGTATCACTACATATGATGAGTGAGTATATGTATGAGTGACTACATAGAACTGTTGGTGAATTAGTGGATGTGTATATAAATGGTGGAATTACTGAATTGGTTGTTGTAACTGATATGGGTATCTCCTTTTTTTTGAAAATTTTTGTTTCTATTTTTGAATATGTGTTTCAAGGGTTACAGTGAAAGGAGGTCTGTCACTCTGTCACAAGGATGGTGTCATCAGTGATGTCATGAGTGATGTCACTGACCATGTCATGAGTGATGTAATATGTGACGTCATCAGTAGTGCATTACACGCACAAGTTATAGTGAGTCCAACTAACTATAACGTGGAATTTCAATGGTTTTATGTCAGTAAAATTTCCAGCTAACTATAACTGGTGTGAAACCTATGGTTTTTTCAGTGAATTTAATAGGTTTTTTAAATGCTAATTCCTAACTATAACTGGTGTGAAACCTATGGTTTTTTCAGTGAATTTCATAGGTTTTTTAAATGCTAATTTCTTTCTATATCGAGGTTCTAACCTACGATTTCTTTTTATAAATTTGCGGTTTTGAGTAAGTATTAATTATTATTTGTTTTTTTTAAATAATTTTTTCCTGGGGCGCTCTGGGTGCGCGCTCCGGTAAGCTCTCCGGAAAGCGCACCCAGAGCGCTACTTTCGTTCGTGAAAAAAAATATGAATGAAAAGTAAATAATAACGCAAGACATTTAGTACCATACATATAAAAGCAGTTTTTTTTAATAAGGAAATGATAATGAGTTTGCATTTCCGTGAAACTATCAAAACGTCACTTCGGCGCGCCGCGTAAGCGCCCCCGGAAGCGCCTACGTTCACGCCGCGTATGCGCCCCGGAAGCGCCTACGTTCGTGCCGCGTATGCGCCTACGTTCGCGCGGCGTGTGCGCACCCTGAAGCGCTCCGGTGCGCGCAGCGTCAGCGCGTCAAGTCATGTGACCTTAAAATAACACTTTTCATTGGTTGCTAACAGTTTTTTTTTACAAAGAATGAAATCCCCACCCATTTCCTTCACTTCTTCTTTCACTTTTGTGACTGAAAGACCTGCCTTTTTGCTCTTGCATCTTTCTGGGTTAATCATGGCTGCCAGACCATCCAGCAGTGAAGATGTGCCTGAATTTATCGATGAAGAGTCTCCTCAGTCAAAGGTGAAGGAGCATTTCATTTGGAAATTTTTTTCAATACCACCTGGCCAGAAAAAGGTGAATGCTCCAAAAGTGGAGTGCAGGATCTGCAAAAAAGTCCTGTCACGGGGTGACCCCAAAAAGAAATATTCTTTTGGGAACTTCACAATGATACGGCATGTGGAGAGGAGGCACCCCCAGAATTTTGCCCGGGAAAGTGTCATTGCTCTGGCACAAGAGGTTCCCAGTGATGGGGCCTCTACATCCACCGGAGGAGCAACTACTGCTGTGAGGGGGCGATCGCAGGAGCTGGTTCCAAATATTCAACCTGCTTTCAACAAAGGTGTCCTGAAATGCAGATACTGCGATCAACTCCTTACCTATGGGGAGCAAAGTGTCCTGCTCATGGTTCGAGCATTGGAGAACCATCACTGCCGTTCCCAGCCCTAAATTTTTTTGTTTTTTTTGCTCCTGTTGAGCAGTTTCCATTCCCTGTTTTTGTTTATGTTCTTAAAAAAGAAAAAAGAAAAAAAAAAGTTCTTTTCAGAACTACCTCCAATTCTCATCATCAAAGCGCTATATTCTTAAAAACAAAGAAAAAGAGTAAGTGAAGTGGAGTGCATTGATAATGGAAAGGAAAATAAGTACGAATGAACAGAAAAGTATGAGAGGAGAAAGGAAGTGAAGTAGGGGGACAGTAAAAAGGTGAGTGTTGGGAATGAAAGAAAGGAGAAGGAGAGTGAATATGGGGAATGTGGATATTCAAAGAAAATGTTGAAAAGGAACAGGGGTGTGGAAGGGTAAGAAAAGATGCATTGCTGGAGTTGAAGACTGAATGCCTCATTTATGAGGCCATGCGTCACTTTTACGCCACCAGAGCGTCACTTTTTGTCACGCACCAGTGCTGTAAAAAATGCACCTTATTCAGTCATATTTACAAAGTGACACATCTAGGTAGATGCGTCACTTTGTAAGCCCCTGCGCCACATTATACCTACGTCAAGTGTAAAGTATGCAAAAGGGACGTATTGACGCATGAAAGGGTCGTAGAGGTGACGCAGTGAAATCTATGAGATATCACTGCGTCACTTTTATGACGCTGTTGCGTCTAAATATTACGCCTGTTTCACAGCAGGCGTGCAAGCCCTTTCACATGAGGCCTGGCCCCATGTGAAAGGATGCATTGCTGGAGTTGCTTCATTTTTGAGACACACTCCAGCAATGCATCACTTTTGCGCTTACAGATACGTCTGAAATACTGACGTATCTGTAAGTACTTGCGACATAATGCGTCATATATTTAATATGACGCATGAGTAGAAGACTGAAGGCCTCATTTATGAGGCCATGCGTCACTTTTACGCCACCGGAGCATCACTTTTTGTGACGCACCAGTGCTGTAAAAAATGCACCTTATTAAGTCATATTTACAAAGTGACGCATCTAGGTAGATGCGTCACTTTGTACGCCCCTGCGCCACATTATTCCTACGTCAGGTGTAATGTATGCAAAAGGGACGTATTGACGCAAGAAAGGGTCTTAGAGGTGACGCAGTGAAATCTATGAGATATCACTGCGTCACTTTTATGAGGCTGTTGCGTCCAAATATTACGCCTGTTTCACAGCAGGCGTGCAAACCCTTTCACATGGGGCCTGGCCCCATGTGAAAGGATGCATTGCTGGAGTTGCTTCATTTTTGAGACACACTCCAGCAATGCATCACTTTTGCGAATACAGATACGTCTGAAATACTGACGTATCTGTAAGTACTTGCGACATAATGCGTTATATATTTAATATGACGCATGAGTAGAAGACTGAAGGCCTCATTTATGAGGCCATGTGTCACTTTTACGCCACCGGAGCGTCACTTTTTGTGACGCACCAGTGCTGTATAAAATGCACCTTATTCAGTCATATTTACAAAGTGACGCATCTAGGTAGATGCGTCACTTTGTAAGCCCCTGCGCCACATTATTCCTACGTCAGGTGTAATGTATGCAAAAGGGATGTATTGACGCAAGAAAGGGTCTTAGAGGTGACGCAGTGAAATCTATGAGATATCACTGCGTCACTTTTATGACGCTGTTGCGTCCAAATATTACGTCTGTTTCACAGCAGGCGTGCAAGCCCTTTCACATGGGGCCTGGCCCCATGTGAAAGGATGCATTGCTGGAGTTGCTTCATTTTTGAGACAAACTCCAGCAATGCATCACTTTTGCGCTTACAGATACGTCTGAAATACTGACGTATCTGTAAGTACTTGCGACATAATGCGTCATATATTTAATATGACGCATGAGTAGAAGACTGAAGGCCTCATTTATGAGGCCATGCGTCACTTTTACGCCACCGGAGCGTCACTTTTTGTGACGCACCAGTGCTGTAAAAAATGCACCTTATTCAGTCATATTTACAAAGTGACGCATCTAGGTAGATGCGTCACTTTGTAAGCCCCTGCGCCACATTATTCCTACGTCAGGTGTAATGTATGCAAAAGGGACGTATTGACGCAAGAAAGGGTCTTAGAGGTGACGCAGTGAATAAACTGGGTTTTCCCCATGCTTCGCTTCCCGGTCCGCGTACCGGGCGCTCCCCCCGCTCAAATCGAAAAAAATGTTTTTTTTTTTGGGCCCCGTGGGACCCTATTATAGCCCCCACATCAAACCTAGGGGGACAGGGGGGGTCTACCCTGCCCCCTTATAGTCATTTCCCCCTTTTTTTTTGGCCACCTCTTGTGTATCGATCCTACAGAGATACAAATGGCGGCCGCTCCGGACTGTTTCGAATGTTTACAGACACCCGTGAGCCAATCAGCTTTCCACGCGCAAGTCGCGTGTCGCGCGCACCGGGGCGCGCCTATAGATATATATATTTTTTTTAACCTAAATTACTCAAAATCCACTGGAGCACATATCTTGAGACATAGCAAAGGCACATCGGGCTATCAGTCCCTACAATTTTGCCAAGTTTGGTGGAAAACCATTCAGCCGTTCGGGCTAAAAGTGAGTTTTGGGACCCCCCTTTTATCTTGGCCCCCGCTTGACGAATCCCCCCGAAACTTTTAAGGAAGGACCGGAGCTCCCCGAGGCAAATTTGAGGAAATTTTCAGGCAGATTCGTCAACCGGTGCCAAAGTTATTCCAAATAGAATTTTGAGATTTTGCATTGAAAAAAATCCTAACTATAACTACCTACTGGCGACTGCCAGTAGGTAATATATATATATATATATATATATATATATATATATATATATATATATATATATATATATATATATATATATATATATATATATATATATATATATATATATATATATATATATATTTTTAATAAAAGTGTGATTGCACTCCAGAAAAGTCATGTTTGCTGGCCCAGTTGCACACCATACACATTGCACTTGTGCAACTGGCTTCACGAAAAAGAATTTCAGATTTTTTTTTCAGAAGTGTGCCTGGAAACATGCCATTAGACGCAACTGTGGCCGTAATTAATGAAGGACGCATCGTCTTGTCTTGTTTCAGTGTTCTGAACTCCCCTTGCTATGTAATTCCTTCTATCTGCCACTTGTCTGGTTTTGTATTATACAACAAATGTTATATGTACCAGTATATATTTCTGAGCGCAATGTCCCAAACTTGCTTTTATCTATATATTGAATAAAATTTGTATATTTTTCTAAATATTTATTATATGGGCTTTTCTCCTTTTTCTCTATTTTTACTTTTTTATGTATGTATAGTTGTTTTCTTCCAAAAATGTGTGTATTGCTATTGACTGTGTGTAAAATTGAAATGTTTACCATATGTTGAACGGCTGTTTGGACGAAATATTGATTGCCCCTGGTTCAGGTGGACAGGGCTGCCCCTGTTGTTGTTAATGTCACGGGCACGGCATTCCAGTGAGAACCATGGAAAAGTTTATGAATGTTAGAAATGTTCAAAGATGCGAGGGTGTGAGCTTAGCAAAGCAGATTTACAAATATTTTTGCAAATGGGGCACGCAAATTTTAATTTCCAATACAAAAAGGTCATTTTTCACACTCTCTTTTTCTGTTGCTTAAAAGGGATCCATCCATTTACCTGTATATGTCGCGAGCCATTCCAAAGTCGCCGATTTTGGCAACTCGCCCCAGGCCGCTGCAGGTCAGGAGGCAGTTTCTGGCTGCTATATCCCTGTGCGACAGAAGAAAAAGAAAAGGTGTGTGTTGGAAGAAATCAATACATTCTCCATCTCTTCTGATCTGATCTATATGATCGAAAGTGAGGAACTGGGATAGGAGGGGTCCAAAGAGGATTCATTTAACAATTCAATATTTCTTTTTCTAAATTGCCCCACAGTCAGTTATTGGTATTTACTTATGTCGAAGATATGTTGTGCGCCGAGATACCCCGGTTGGGGTGATTCGTACACATTATCAAATCAGTTAATTCATTCCCTCTAAGAGGATACTGATAACTGCTGCTACATTCAGAAACAATCCTAGAGTTTATGCAGAAGAAGGCCTACACCTGGCTTATAGCTCTGAGAGGCCACCTATTGGCTCTCGAGTGTAGGTGTGAGCTCTTGTATGCACTGTGAAAGATCTGACATGCCATCTCCACTGTGCTCTCGTACTCAGCAGTGGGGCTTTTCCTCACCCTGCAGTGAACTTTGGAAGCTGAGCTCCGCACTTCTCCCTTTCATTTCCTGTGTAAAAATGCATCACTGCTCCATTACTGATGCTGCAGAGGAGGGGAAGAGAAGAGTGTGGAGAGAGAAAAGCTAAAAGAGGAGGCCCAAAACAATGGAAAGAGAAAGGGGGAGAGAGTTGAAATTACAGTAAAAGAGATATGAAATGAAATGAAATGAAATGAAAAAGGTTCTTAATAGAGCGCACTGTGACCAAGCGGCTTCCTGGCGATATGGGTGTGTATTGTGTAACCTTTGACAGAGCAGAAGGGAGTGAAGCATGATTTTAGTGAGCGAATGAAAGGGGTGGCATAGAGATACCTCACCTGAGGTGCCAGAATACTGTAATGTAACACCTCACCAAGTTGGTGAGGTGGTTAAAGTGAATACACCCGTGTATGTGTGGGTTGTGGACGGGTCGTGAATGATGTAGGATCCTGATAAATAAACCAGGGGCGGAAGTCACGTAGTAGACCTTGATACCAAAAGACCCTCTGTGTGGCATCAGCCTTATTTCTAGGCCCACATACATTCTCCCAGCAAACACACCATTAGTGGGGGCCGACGCCTCAAATACTTTAAAAACAAGCCCTCGCAACCCCTGCCCAAGATGAGTCCATCTGTATCACAGTGTCTCGGAGGGTCTTCCTCGTTAGATCTCAAGATGCAGGGGTGGTGGTGGGGAAAGATGAATGTTTTAGTAGCTCATGGACAGTCTCATGTTGTGTTAGCAGCCAAGGAGTAGCTTTTTCGCACCCTTTAATGTACTACCCATGCCTGGAACCCCTTACTGCTTCTTCTTAGGACAGTCTGGCAATCATTTCAAAGCGTCGGAGGTTCATTTAATACACAAATATCAATTATGCTATCAGGGACGTAGCTTGGTCAGTAAGATTGGGGTGGGGGGCTTCAAATTTCCCAACAATCACACTAGCATATCATGGTAAGATACATTATCTGAGAAGCAGAGCATAAGGGGGGCTTGGGGCAGTGGAAAGGCACAGCAGTGCAGATTGTGTTAGCGGTACTTAAAATAAAATATATTGCAAAATAACCAACATTTTGTAAGAACTTCAAAAGAGAGAAGAGAGTGTGTGTGTGCATGTAACAATCCTATGTGAAATCCAACACACACATCATCACACCTGACTAAAAGCACCAGAACCCAACTATTAACTACAGAATACATTTATTAGGGTGGGTGTAAAATCCCAAATACCCCTCCCCCGAAATTAAACCCCTGTGTGCTATTATGGCGATTAAAAACCAGGAAAACCTCAAGTGAAATACAACAACGAGTTTAATAATACTCTGTTTGTTCTAGCAAGTTTGTCATTTAAATGGCAGGTGTTACTACTACCAATCGCAAGGATACTCATTTGAGAACCCTGGAAGGATGAAATGCTGAGTAGCCCATGTTAGAATTTGAGCCTTGATATGTCAGTGAATGGCAGGTCTCAGCACTGTCTGACAATACCCGCTCTGCCGGTTTTCCTCCTTAGGGTCTTTCCTCTATGAAAGACTCACTGTCTTTACTATGTGTAGCACTGGAGAGAACCAGTACGTCGCTGTACTACTTCATATGTTCTTTTATGAAGATCATACCTGTTACAAGTGCATTAAAAGAAATTGATTGGGGCTCTGAAAAGTTCAAGAACTCCGACAAATGTGTGAGTTTGTGGGTATACACAAACTTGTTCACGGCCAATGCTCAGCTACTGTTACTCCTACCGAGTGCAGGAGCAAATCCCTTTACACAGTGGTAATGAGAAGAGAACACTCACAAATTTGCGGAGTCGTAGGTGAAGGCATTTCTCCTCAGATAGAATTTTTTTTAAAACTGTGTGATTGCACTCAAGGCAAGTAATTGTTTGTGTTCTCAGTTGCACAGCACACACAACTGCACTCATGCAAGTGGCTTCACAGAAAAATACATTTCAATTTTTTTTTTCCAGAGGTGTGCCTGGAAACATACCACTGTCAAGCATTCCAGTCAGTGCTTAATTTGAGCCAGTGCTTTCTAGTGCTCGGCACTTTGACTTAATTGTCCACAACAACACTTATGCCAGATGCCACTTGGTGGTGCTGTTTGTATAATTTAGAGATGAGCAGAATAGCAATTGTCTATTTATTCAGCATACATTAAAAAACAACTAACACCTACTGCCAAAGCCAATGCTATGGCTTTGGAGGCCTGGAATAGTCTGAACAGTCACACGTGTAGCAGTGTGCTAGTTAGTAGTTGTGTAGGTACAGGCAGTGGCACTGGGTGGTGCAAGCTGCAGAGGTCTCCTTACTAGAACCCTGGCACTTATTGTTTTACAAATGAAGCACTGATTCCAGTGGTAAACTCTGAGACCCCCATATATCACAAATATGTATAGGCCTTTAGCAGCAATGGGGCTGCCTGGCCTGAAGGCATTACACCCCTGCCACCCTTTCTAGGGGATTTTACCTGTACATGTGGGCACGCGCTGAAGCTTTTGATGCTCACATGTTGAAAGACGAATGCCCCCCACACCCTATTAAGCCTTACTGTACATAAATTAGACCCCTAAATAGGGGTTGTTTTTCCCTTTTTGCTGGGGCTTTTGATATTACCCAAGTGCAGTGGACAGAACCTATATTTGGTCCAATATCTGACTGCGGTGTGAGTGGAAGGAAGCTCTTCCATGTAACGTGTCTCTCTCCACTAAGGGCATGCACGCAGATTCACCAGAACTCCAGAGGCAGCGGAAGTGACATTACTCATACTTTGGATTCACATGGTTGACCCCTTGACTTGGGCTTTAAGTGCTGCGAAAAAAGTCTGTGTGTTGAGGCCTCTAAAGGCGGTGTGGCATATGTAATTAAGGCTATCGCTTGAACATGTAAACCAACTTTCTGTGATTTCCTTAGTGCGCCTCCCGGACAGTATTTTGGTCCCTCGCTGAGCTTTCTGTTATTGCATCTGGAAATATAACACAACAACTGACAGTCACCAAAAAACAGGCAGGACTATTGGCTTTGTCAGTGGTTGTTATCTGTTTAAGATAAAGGAGTGGCATCAATGATTTTGTGGTAAATAATATTGAAATTGTTTCAATTCTGAAATCGAGACTGAATTAAACATTAGAGGCCAGAAGTATGGGTAGTGGGCTTCAGAGTGTCCCCAGTCACTCCTGTAATGACCAAGGGCCTGAGAGAGGAACTTTTGTGCCACGAGGCTTCGTCTCCCTGCCTCAATGTTTTCTTTAAACGTCCTATAGCACACACGTGCCAGAAACATGGCTGTGCAATGCACGTCAATGCACATCACTTATTGTTAGTTTTTGGTGACAAAACCATTTAATGATCGATGTGACCGAAATGCTGGCTCGTGACAGGAGGAACAGAGATGCAAACAGTGCGCTTGTTAACTGCTGTGCTCACTCCTAATGGTCATCACAAAGGGGGTGCAACCGGGGCCAATTTTTTTCCAAGTTTTTACATACCTTGAAATTGGCGCAAGGGCATCAAAGCTACTTTACATGAGCACCAGATTGCACAAAATCAGATTAATATTTTTTAAGGCACAGGTAGATTACGCTATTTGCCCAGAAAACAGGTTGAGACCAACCTGGTACTCTAACCTGGTGCCTTCCAAGGTCGGTACCTCTAGAATTTAAGCCACATCCCCTGCCCAGACTCGCCTGAAGCACCACATTATCCAGGGAACGCGTTCTCGTGTTATATATATTTACTTAATAAAGCAGACCTGACGTTCTCGTAACCTTGCGTGACCGCTAGATGGCGTCAAGTCCTGTCTTTTCCCCCTACCAAACACCAAACAATCAGGGGATGATGATGATACTACAGCTGTGGCCGACTGCAGATCAGTAAGTGTCTGGAGGCGCGCCTCTGAAGGGCAGAGCATTTCACAGGTAACTGAGGCGAGATGTATGCACAAAACAGTGAGCCCTTTTAACTCGATGGGTGTCATTTCATGAGATGGTTGCTTGCATGTAGTGCCACACGCAGGAAGCCACCCAATGACCCAACCGGTCTTCAGGCATGTGAGGCTTCCAGTGACGTGAATAAAGGGAGCATCACCTCCAGCTGGGGTCTTTTCCTGGCCTTGCGACCTTTTATTGATGTGCTCTGTAGCGTTTTGGGGCCACCTTGCGGAGTAGGGACGTGCTGAGCGGGCCGGACACTACAGTTGTACTGCACAGATCCTGTTTGTTACTGACCGAAACGGAGCCACAAGTGGGCGGAAAGCTTCCTTATTCCGCGAAAGAAACAGACGCATCTCAGTTGTGAAAGCCCCACCTAGTTTCAAACTGAGAAGATACTAAAACATGTGACTTCCAGTAAGAGGGTGTGCAGATGAGAGAGAAACCTAGACAGGGTTTCGGATCCAACTGCTACTAAAAAACGTTCACGTCCTGTATGTAGCATTGGAATGGAAGTTACTTCCGTGCCTAGATTTATTTTGTTTCCCCAGGCTAACTAACATCTTTAACTAAAACAAGGCGACAGTACGATATTGTGTTAGATCTACGTGGAGCAACAGCGCCACTCAGCGGTTAAAGGTAAAGATATCACGAATGCAATGCTGCGGTTCATAGAGAACGGTGAACAGTAAAGGAGTTGGTGGCGGAAAGGAAACCTACGGCGCCGGTTTATACTTCTTTGAGGGGACGAAGATACAATGTTAATAGGACTTTTGGTTAATCTGGTGTGCAAAATGACTCACATCTGTCATTTCAAGGAAAGGGGAATGGTCAGGTCCGCTTTCTTAGAGATCTCCTACTCAGAATGACTCAAGATTTTCTATGACGTGTGCAGCAAGTCGTTTTCAGACCAGTGGGTTCGGGATGTAGTGATGTTCGGATATTGAATATTTCCCAGTCTTCCAGAGGATCTGTTTCAGTGTACTCCTGCCCATTCGATTCCACCACATGAGTGAGCATTGATTAAAATAATCCAGGAGCTCCTAAACAAAGTGACAATCGCTCCTCCAGAAAAGATGTCTTTAAGTTGTTTCTTGTTAGACCTGACATACTTGGTGGGGTCTTCCCCCAAAGTTTTTGCCTTCACCGTCCTGTTTTATGAAATTAATTTTAGTTGACTTTTAAGACTCTGTGCACTTTACCACTGCTAACCAGTGCTAAAATGCTTGTGCAGTCTCCCTTAAACTTGGCAAAATTAGCTTACACCTTATTGGCACAATCAATATACTTATAGATCCTTAGTAAAGGGTACTACATATACTCAGTGCATGTAATTTAAATACTATTGTTGGGGCTGCAGGACTCATTTTGCCACCCACTATAGTAGCCCTTTAAAACATGTCTCAGGCCTGCCCTTGCAGCCTGTAGTGCAGTTTTAGCTGCTAATCCGTCCTAGCAAAATAAACCTTTCCTTTTGAATACAATTAAGTCACCACTCAGGTAGGATCTAAAGAGCCCATACAGCAGGGTGTATTGTATTTAAAAAACAATAAATATGTTTTTAGGTTTTACATGCCCTGGTAGTGGACTGGTAAATGTGTTTTTCACTACTGTAAGGCCTACCTCTTCCATTGGATAACATTGAGTTACCTTATTACATGTAAAAAGTGCTAACTTTTGATTGGGTGCAGGTAGAAGTATCATAAGTGGACTAAAATGAATTATAATTTAAAATCCCCTTTAATGGTAAAGTCGGATTTTAGGTATCAATTTGAAACATTCTATTTTCAGAAAGCTGTCATTTTCGTACCCTAAAATGTCTGAGGCATTCTAAAAAAATCCAGCTGCCTTGGCCTTTTATATGCTTCCCATTAGGTATAGCCCTTCTTTTCTTCATATTTGCATCAGGATTTGTTTTTTTCAGTTTCCTATCCATCTCCTTTCTTCACAAAGAGGCTCTTTTATATTCCCTCGAGTCGCATAGGGCCCTGACAATTTATGGAGCCAGGGCAGCCTCATTTTGAAAGGCTGATGCATTTTTTGTAACCTTTGGTCCTGTCAAGGCAGGGGGTGTGCCCTGTTTATCTACCCTGAGCCATTGGCAAAGCTATCATCTATACTACTATAATAAAGCAGAAACTTTCAGGCTTTGAGGCGGGTAAACTCGGGAACCACTGTGCCAATCTACACACCCGATACACCGTTGAAATCGGCAGGGTGTGTAGATGGTTATAGGCTACATAAATTAAAAAAATAAACATTATTTAAAATTTTAGATTAAAAAAAAAAGTAGTCCCTCAAAAGTAGCGCCGGCGCGACGCGCGTGGTCACGTTAGGAGCATGGGGAGGAGCTGCGTCCGAGGAGCGGCGGACATGGCGCGGGGGAGGAGCGGTGACGTCGGGAGCAGAGGAGCGGCGGCAGAGGAGGAGCGGCGGACATGGCGCAGGGGAGGAGCGGTGGTGCGAGCGGACAGGCGGGAGCAGCGCCGGCGGAGGTAAGGGCACTCATGTAGGGGCAGGCAGGGGACGGGACAGGCCGGGCGGGGGAAGGGACGGGCCGGGCGGGGGACGGGACGGGCCGTCGAAGCCTGAGGACAAGAAAGAGGACGCAAACGGTGCACTACAAATGTCAGACAAATGGTGCATTACAGGAGAAAAAGGAGGAAAAAGTGACGTGTAGCCAGAGGGTTTTAACCTGCGTCCCTTGGGTGGAGCGGAGGGAAGGAGGTGGATAACATGTGCACGAGGAAAAAGTGACGTGTGCAGGTTACAAAAGTGGGGCAGGCGGGGGCCCTGAAGCAAAGTAAATTACAGGAGGAAAAAGTGACGTCTGCAGGTTACAAAAGCGGGGCGGGAGGGGGTCCTGAAGCCTAATTGCTCCCGGGCAACGTCGGGACGGGCTGCTAGTTATCTTATAAAGGGTCAGGGGAAGTTCTTTCTGGTCTAGTCCAAGCATGTTCAGCCTGGGGAGTATTCACCTCATGGACAGCATTTTAAAGAGCATAAATAAGGGACAGTAGTCTTGCTTCCAGTTGGTCTTTCCCTTACACTTTCATATTGCATTATCGCCTCTAGGCTAGATGTGGGTTTTCTTCTGAGGTTTGCTGCTTATTTTCTGGACTCAGCTAAGGTGTAAGGTAGGTAAACATTAGCCTTACTTTATGTGTGCTGGGTATCACAGAATTGCAGTCTCAGAAATGTTTAATTTCTGGTCACCTTTGGTTAATTTTGCTTGGGTACTTTCTAAGACTCTATCAAAAAAGATGGACGAGGCAGAAATTAACCATTTACTTCTGCTATTCTTCATTACTCTGAGCCCTAATCTTCTTCTTCACAGTCCTAGGTGCCCCCCTCCACAAATCCTACTGGAGGGGAGACAACCACTTGGTATTATGGTTGGAAGGGAATATGCTGGCTTCTTCCTTTTCTGGCTGGAAGGCGTTAGTAGGTTATGTTTTAGCTGAGATTGGTACCCTGGGTCAGTGAACGGGTGCAGCTGCTCTCAAATTTCCAATTGCAACAATGAAGACTAGGACTTAAGAGTGATGAAGGATCCTGGCCATGTGTTTTTGTTTTAGTTTCTAAAAGAGTAAGGCGCTGGTGCATAAATAAGATTTCATGTAAAATCCCAAGTATTATTTTAGAAAGAACATTCTGCCTCTTATTCAGAAATTGTTTAGGAATAGTTTAGTCAGGCCTAAAATACCTTTGAAGTAATTTCTTCTATTTTCTTTTTTATTTATAGATATTGGAGAAGCACACTGCAAATAATATACAGTCCCCGCTTGGTGCCTGAAAAATCATCACATCATATTTTTCAGCAGATTACAAGAAGAAATGTAGGCTTTTAAAAAAGAGACGGTTTTAAAGCTTTTTTCTAGAATTTGTAAAGGTGAGTTTAATTTTTTATTTCAAAGGGAAGGGGAGCCTGATGGATCCCAAACTCCCTTCTGCCATAATTTTTCAGTGTGAATTTTAGTAGAACAAACAAGGTGATTACAAGATCTAAGGTTTCTCGAGGAGATACATTTAGAATATTTAGCATTCATGTAGCTGCTACTTTAAGCTTCTGTTTCAAACGAGAAAAGGTCACCATTGTGTGTTTTTCTCAACCATTTTTACTGGCTTGACATAAAAATGCCAGCTAGGCTGGTAAAATACTGGGCAGGTGGCAACTCTACCCAATGATGACATCCAACAACTTCACAGTGTTTTAGAATAATCGACCACTGTCTGTACCCTCTTCTAGTTTATCCTGAAAATCTACTTTGGAATTGAATTTTCATTGGCAAACTAAAGTCCCAGCACCTCCTCTGGATTTCAAAAGACACCACTGACTTACTATTTGCGATTGTCCAAATCCTATGCACAGCAGACCCACAACTGATTTGCAGATCAGTTAAATTTCTGGACAGTTTTGTGAAAAAACGAGGCCTATTGTCATAGGCCCGACCTTCATCTTGACTTAAGAACTCAGTTATTAAAGACAATCCTGTGCTCCGAACACGTTTACTGAAATTCACGACAGACTCTCGGTCACACAGATTTTATACTTTCTTCTCTTTTATCGTAGCACTAAAAGCTTGTTTTTACTATTGTGAAATACTATACATTGTAATGGTTTTAATTAAGCAAACAATAAAGAATTACTTACTTACTTAAGACTTACTATTTGGCGTTGGGTTAGGCACTATATGTGACTTAGTTTGTACCATGGACATCGGATTTGTGGGACTATGTCTGAGGGAAGTGGTTAAGCAAGGCTTAAATTAACACATGCTCCAAAGTACACTTGTGAAGTTCTACACTACAATAGGTTATATGCTGTAAAAGTAGTAGGACATTAATGTACTTCAGAGGTTCTGTACCAAAATGGTATAGAAAGTGAGTGCACCAGAAAGATTCCATGAGGTAAAGGTATTAGAAAATAATACACCGGAGAATATTCACACTACACGCAGCTCTGTGTTGTAAGTATTTAGGAAACTAGCGCTTAGTAGAGGGTTCACTGAATAAACAAATGCAGCAGAGTCATTTCATAATATTATTAAACACAAGTGCACCAGAGGTTTCACATCATAATGTTGCAGGAAAGGAGCATGCCTGGAAGGTTCTACAGCATAACGTTATAGGAGACAAGCCCTCTTGAGAGGTTCTATAACATGGTAATTTAATGAATGAGCAGAATGCCCAAAATCCTGTAGATTCCGTCAGGTTTGGAAAGTACAGCGTTCCCCTCACCTGTGGACGAAGTGATTGTCCTCAAGGTATTTGCTGCCACACGCAATGTCTCGCGCCATGTTCAGCAGGTCCATCATGTTCAGACTAGACGGCTGGTGCTGTGTATCAGAGATATAAAGATACAAGAGAGAACATGTGATGAGGTGGCGGTGAGCAGGGTAAAACCATGAAGCGTGGGGTAAACAAATGGAGAGACACAGCATTGAGGTTTGGATAGCAGTATGCAAACCTGTGCTTAATTAGTTTACACATTATGTCCACGTTTGTGCACCAACACACAATGCTTCTGAGCATGGCATTATTTGCAGCGCGTTTAGTGTTACTATATTAACAACTGGTCAAACTAATGCCATCCTCTAAGAAACTTTGTGATGGCTTCAATATGTAAGATGCAAGTCACTTTTACAACATAGGATTTTTTTCTTAATCTTGTCTTTGCTTCTGTATGGCCCAGATGCCAGGGTGCCCAACTGCTCAAGCCGAGGCCCGAGAACAGGCGGAGCTGGTGTGCGGAGCAGGAACCACACCTGGATGGATAGGGCAGGCTAATGTGGATCCTAAGCCACAGGAGGATAAGGCAGAAGGTGTCCTCTTGGACCTCGGATGTGCATGGTTATTTATTCTGAGTTGGTCAAGGTTTGGGTGCATGAGGCAGAACTGAAAATCATGTATTAGCGATACGTGATACATTTAGTTTTATTGAAATCTTTATTTAAATTTCAGTACCTGATGTTCTTGGAGCTAGAGTACAGAGTCATCAAAGAGATCTTTAAAAACAATCTACACAGACTACCAGAGGCAGGCAGAGATCTTCTGAGGGGTAAAATTAGAGCATTTACCAATAATCCCTTAACTGTTGGCTCGACAGCGCCACATACGTAAGGCACATACCTTCTGTAATTGTTTCACCATACACCACATATTACGCCGGAGTAGGCTGGGTGTTTATCCTTTATAAAAATCTGGCACAATACATTTATTTTTTTGATCAAGACAATTCTCTGCCAACATGAGGGACACTGTGACAAATAAACAAATAATTTTAAGAGTTATTGACTCAAAACGGAACCATAACTACGGGAATATCGGCGGGGACAGGCTTGTAGTATTAGGGTATAATCTAAGACCCAATACATACGCCTTCCCAAGCATACGTGAATCACCTCTATGATACCAAATAAATAACAAGCATCAGTGTTCTTAAAATGTTTTTGAACGTATAGACTGACAATTTGAATGCAAAGAGGAATGTTCAATTGGCATTCCACCACCTATGGTATAGGAGATACGCCACCGGTATCCTACAGTATATACTGCATCAAAATCAATTGTGTTTTTGTGATTATCTATTGTTGCACTTTTATCTTACAGGAACGACGAGTCAGGTGTAAACCATAAGTTATGTTTTCACCCGAAAGAATAAAAAAAGAGAGAGAATTTCTCCACCACTCAGCACACCTTAGTGTGTGTTCTTTCACAACATTCCAAAGCCTGAAAACTTTGGGTGTTTCACTCATGGTCCAGAAGAAAACCTCCTACTAATTGTTTTCTTTTGGATGAAACATGTAGATCCATTTTTAGGATCCAGGCGATCAATTACTTCTCTCAGATATCCGCAGTTCCTCTCTTTTAGTCCTGCCACAGGACCCCATTATTAAAAGTACTCCTGACAAGGAGAGGGATCCTGTAGACAGTTTTAGCTCACCACTGTCACAATCTGTCACTAACAAAAACCAGCTCCGCTGTAATCAGGCATCGAAGCCCACCTTGAATGCACTCAGCATCCTAGGTGGGAACCTAGAATATAGGTTTTGCTCACACAAATGTTTTTTGAATGCAGTAAACCTTTCTTGAGCCCATTATTTTTGTTGTATAAAATTAGGATAAGTGATACATTAACTCTTTCCGTGCTGATGACGGAACCGCTCCGTCATCAGCCGCCACGCTGTGCTGATGACGGAGTGGTTCCGTCATGGCCCGCCCGACGCGCCTGCGCGGCGCGTATTCCGCGCCTGCGCTGGGCGTTCTATTGAGCAGGCTGGGCCATGACGGAACCGCTTCGTCATCAGCACAGCTCAACCGCGGCTGGTGACGGAGCGGTTCCGCCACCAGCATGTGCGCGCCGCGCGCCCCCCCGCCCCCTTAGCGCTGCGGCGGAATAGCCGCTGCAGCGAAGGTGTTAAGTTATATGGAAACCTTTATTTGAATTTCAGTGCAGAATATTCTAGGAGCTAGAGTAGTCATCAAAGAGCTCTTTAAAAACAATCTACACAGACTACCAGAGGCAGGCAGAGATCTTCTGAGGGGTAAAAGTATCATCATTTTCAAGATTCCTTTACTGTTGACTCGTCCACCTCTACAGGCTACAGTATGAAAGGACACCGCTGTTGTTTGTCTATGGTGGCCCTGGGCGTATTATGCTGTTTGCTTTGCAGACGACACAATGGCATCAGTTTCATGTGATGACTGTTCCTTTATTAAATAATCCAGGTCAGTTTAAGTGCTGGATGACCGTACGCAAATCTAACCTGCTTTAAGGGTGAAGTAAAGAATAATGAAATGCACTGTGTATTCTAAATGCCCTGCCATGTACACTAAAGTGGAACTGCGGAATGCAGGGGCATCATGTCACTCCTGAGCATTCACCTTCAAGGATCCACTCATATAGGAAGGGGTAAAAATCTCAAAATCATGAAACTGGAGTTCGCAATCCGAGTTCGCTGGTCCGTGACTCTCACTCTTTCTTTGTTTACCCCATTATCATTGGCAAAACATTTTGTTGTTCTGACTAATGGGAAGAGCATACATTTTCCATGGCCACCTCTCAATGTCTAAACATACAAACGTGGAAGGACCTGCCTTCTGATCTGTGGATGGTGCATTTCGCTCATGGGTAAAGCCATTATCATGCTACACCTATGAACCATATGTACTTGCCCCAAAAGAGATGAAAGATCTCAGCTTACCATGCGAGGGCGATTCTGCCGCAGGAAGCTCTTCATGTCTCCACCAGCCATGAGCTCCAGTAGAATAAAGCGTGGAAGGGTCTGTAGACTCACGCCAACGCAGCGTACAATGTTCTGGTGACTGAATGTACTGCCAACAACAAGACACCAAAAAACAGATTACATTAAATAAAAAATTAAAACATGGATCCAAATGAGCAGCTTGGGTCATGAGGTGAGCGAGCAAGCCCAGTCAAAGAACTTGCAGCCGCGGTCGGCAGTATGAGTTCCTACAGGGCGGTGACGTGGGGAGGGGCAGGGTGGGGGGTAGTAATGTATGGATTACGGAGTTTAACAGGTAAGTAAACATATAAATAAGTAAAACGAATTTCGTTGCGCGCACTGCATCGCATTTGGTGATACAGTGCGCAAAACAAAATTTGCTTTATTTATTTATATGTTTACTTACCTGTTAAACTCCGTAATCCATACATTACTACCCCCCATCCTGCCCCTCCCCCTCCCCACGTCACCGCCCTGCAGGAACTCCTACTGCCGACTACGGCTGAGAACTTCTACTGCATGCACACTGTATAAGTGTATGTCGCCGGGCGGTAAACCCAGAAGATTCAATTCTGAACATGAGGATGCAGCAGTGCAATTGTTCTTTAATGCTATCCTGACAATAAACAATTTCTTCCCTGAAATTGAGTTAACTTAGTGACTGTAAGTATTATTGAAGGTCATGGGCACATGGTTAGAAGCTTCCAATGGGCTTCGTCAGTGGCGTAGCGGGGGGGGGGGTACGCCCCAGGTGGCTCCAGTTTCCGGGGTGTCGGCCTCCCCCTCCCCCTCCCTTACCTGCGACTGTCTGGTGGCAAACTCAGGAAATACCAGCATCATCATCGTGGGCGGCAGAAGCAGGGACTGCCCTGGGTGGCACAGGGCATAGGTACGCCACTTGGCTTCTAGTCACCTCTTCCAATAGGACCCTCTATGCCAGTAATAAACCCCCCCTGCCAAGTGCAGTGTCATTTATGCACTAAAGTCTGGTACTTTCTTTTGTAACATATCACTTGTCTGTTGTGACTTACTTCTTCCAATTAAAGACAAGGCATTGCAAGAATGGCAAGCAGGCTAAAACAGAACATAATAATTAAAAATAGATCTTCTAGTTGAACTTATAAAGGACTGGTTCTACTGGATATGTGAATTTTTTTATCGGTTATGGGTCTACATTGAGCTGAATTATGATTTTATTGCGAAAAAGTTGTGTGCTTCCACTGAAAAGAGTGCTTGAATTACACTGTTTTGCCCTGCGACAAACCTTAGGACGAGTTTGTTATGGTGAGGCCAATGATCATGGCCATAGGCCTGATCTGTTTATTACAATATATTGTGATAAAGGCAGTAGATGTGATATATTTATAGTGAAAAACATATGTTCTCCTTTTAAGGGTGGATTGTTATTACTCTTTAAGAAGGCATAAAAGGATTTTGTTCTATAGAATCTCAAAGATTGCTGTAGTAGGCAAAGGTTTTGGTGTTGGTAAACCTCGTGCCAAAATGAGGGATATAGAAGATTTGCTCTGTGAGAATCATTGTTAGACCCTCTTAGGAGAGATATTATTTTGGGTATCCCACTGAAAGTTTATACATCTCTGTAAATGTGTGACTCTCTGCCTGATTGTTGCCATGTAGTAGAGGTTACACTAAAAACAGTAGTCCTGAGTTGGTTATGGTAACAACCACAATTAGTGCACTTGGTCAAGTTATGTCCAATGCCAGCCATCTTGTTGAGCTTGTAGTAGGTAATGTATATTTGTTGCACCCAGGAAGGCAGAAATGTGTAATTACCTGATGATCAATGCCTCCATTAAGAAGTCCATCTCATCTTGTTCTGAGCTGATTTCAGGCAATGTCTACGCAAAGCATAGAAGGAAACAAAAAACAGCAAAGTATTAAAATGAAAAGCATGCCAATCGATATGATGCTAGACATATTAAAAACACAAGTGAATTACATGTTCTGAAGCCCCAAGCGAGAGACAGACAGTAATTTATTTTACTTACTATGCTTTGCCTGGTGCATTGGTTTTATTATTCCATGATGCACCGTGTACATGCAAATTCAAACAATACAACACAATACAATACCACACATCACAGTACAATACAATACAACACAACACAACACAACACAACATAATATCACACCACATAATAAAGCATTACAAGTTCTCTGGGTCCTGGACCAATCTGTGATTACCGGAAAGTATTTGAAGTAGGTGTTCTCATTTACCAGGATTAACAACTCAGTAGATTTTAGCCCAGGTAGCTTAGAATTCACAATACATTCCATATCCACCATCCAATGAGAAAAGAGGTCCCTGTGAAGTGCACGATGATGGTTTTAGGGTGACAGTGGGCTAGCTGGTAAAGTCAAAGAGTCTCTGAGTGCAGTTGACACTGAGATCCTTTCATCGGTGTCAGGTGACACTGGAGAGAGTTCAGTGTTGACAACTTCAGGGCCCAATTGATCTCCAAAGTCAAAGACTTGCACCCCAAAGTACCCCCCTGAGGGTGTCAAACTGTATTTTGAAATTGGCTGGTTGCAGTCTAAATTTTAATTTAGCAAAGTACCCACAGGACCTTGGCTTTTCGACTACTGGTTCCACCAGTATGGACAGGGGGATTTGGATTTAGAACCACATTCCAACACCTTTCATACATGGCACAGGTCTAGAGTTCTAGCAGCTTGAAGGATGGGTCAAACACTTCTGAAATTAGTGCTACTTTGCACAGAATATGGAACACTACCCTGCGGCCTTAGGTGAAAAGGAAAAACTTCAGGATCCTTTTTTGGCTGGAAAGACGCAGGTAGGGCATGGGATGGTCTGGAACAGTGTAGACTCACTACATTGGGATTTCCTGGAATGAGGTCTACAAGTCCTAAACCATCTGATGAAAAGATTTTGTCATTTGAGATGGCTGCAATGTCTTTGTGTCCCAAGGTGGCACACATCCTTTAATGCCCTGCACATAGGTTTTAGCTTGTTTGACTTTACTCTTTTTGCTCCTATTGTGGGGCCTATTCCTCTTGAATCCGGGCAATACAGTGTCCTCTTCTTCCAGGGCAGGTTATGGCAGCAGGGCTTCCAGAATCCGAGTCCTGGTCTTAAGGAAAACAGTAACATGAGAAATTCTGTTCCAGGCAAATATCATTCTGCGGTGGTGCACTGTTCTCCGTCTTGGCGGACAGATAAAGTTCAAGTTTCTCACTCACTGTTACAGAATTTATCCTGCTTTGCGCCTACTGGAGGTTAGTCAGGGCCAGACAGAGGTCGAGCTTTATTAACTATGGATGTCCAACTCAATAAAGACAAGGTGTCTGTTTGTAGGATTTCTTCCAAGGCAGTTTTGAGATGGAGGGAATCACCCACAGTCAGTCCAGGACTCTTGCTTGGCAGGTGGCATCACTGAGGGAAAGGAGGGCTCAGATACTGCTGCAGGGCAGAGTTTCTGGTCTGGCAGAACGAAAATGTAGATTTTCCTCCCTAATCAAAATGAAATGAAAAGTGAGTTTTCTATAGCGCAACTGCCACTCCTATCGGAGTCTCCTGGCACTGTAAGTGACAAGGATCAGCTATATAGAGCAAGACCTAAAATCTCTAGACAGCAGGCATCGGATATTCCAAAGATCCACGTCTTTAATTCTTTCCTGAACTGCCCCTCCTGTTCAATTACTCTAAGTTCCTTTGGCATACAATTTCAGGCCTTTGCTTCCAGAACAGTGGCTGATCTTCTGCCTCTGGTAACTAGTTTGAATACCAGCACCTTGAGCAAGCTTGCCGTGCTTGACCTCAGTGTTCTTACAGTGGTATAAGGCCTAAATCTTACTGAAAGATATGTTGGACCCAGGTGACGATGTGCTCTAAATGTCGTCAGTAAGAGTTTGAACAGAATTCTTTTATGGACTGGGAGCCAATGAAGGGTCTTCAATGCAGCCGAAGCTGACTCCCCACGTGGCAGTCCTAGGACCAGTCTGGCTGCAGCGTGCTGGACTACCTGTAGTCTCCTCGGGATGATTTTGTTAATTCCTGCAAGGAGACTATTACAATAGTCCGGCCGCGATAATATAAGAGCCACCGCCACTGTCTTCAGTGGGATCAGATAAAAAAACTTTCTCAAGGTTTTTAAAAGTCCAAAACAGGTCCCAGTTATTTTCAAAACCTGGAGTTTAAATGAGAGGGCATAATCGAACCACACGCCTAGATTTTTTGCAACTTCCACCGTTGATGGAGGGGCTGTGGTATCATCTGGCCCCCAGACATCTGCCCATATAAGGGATAAGACCCCAGGGATAGAACACGCAGGTGATCAAGAGCACAACATGGACAAAGACATCATGAGGGTAAGCGCCATTATGTGTAGTGTTCTCTTTGTTCTCAGTGTGAATAGGATGGCATTCACCTGTGCACAGACTGTCAATCACACAACATATATATGACATTACTCATTTACTCTGTCAAACATATACATGTGTGCAAGGAGGTAATTAAACTAGTTGTGAGTGATTGTATGGAGTTTACAGTCTCCACACTAGGATTACAGGTAAAAAGGATAATCAAATAGCACATAGTAACTAGAAGTATCCTCCTTGCAAGGATTGAGGGGCACATGACCAGCCTTGACAAGGATTGTGGGTAATCTTCCTAACCAGCATTGCCTTTTGCACCAATGTTCAATGTCATACACATGTAGAGGACTTTACTGTGCTCACAGATTGTCTAGTGCACTGGGGCAGGAATCACAGGGCATGCCAGCAGAATGGGACTGGAGCAAGGTAGAATAGCATTTTTTTGCAGTGCCAAGACTTTTGTTGCTACTGACACAATCTATAGGCATACCCTATAACCCTTTAAGACCCTCACACATCACACTGTAAAAACATTTCCTCGACAACTTTACAACAACATTTTGCTCTATGAAATTTGCAGTAGGTGAGAGTTATGGAAGAGGCCTTTACCGAAGTTCTTTTGTAAGTCTGTGTTTTGGCAACGCAGCTGTCAATCAGACATACTGCTAACAATACACATAAAGTGGGTGCAGGGTTCACCCCTTTCAGCTATTGGCACTCTTTGGCCCGCTTACTTCAGCCACTGACTTGAGTCTTTGCCAATCACATTTTAGTCCAGTCCTGGGATTCATCTCTCACCCAGTGCTATTAGCTGTTTGGATGCATCCTTCCGCTTCCACTGGATTGAAATGAACTAGGTGATGGATTACTTTACAATTATAGCTATGTCTGTCCACCTGGTGCTCCCCTCCTATATTTCTCACTGTAATGGGGTACTTCTCCATGCCTTAGAGCATTAACCTCAAACCTATTGGCTTTACCAATGCTTGCTTAATTTTCTGCATAAATATGCTGTGGATGTGCAGATCTTCAGACCTGCTCCAGCACGATGGATTGTACTATAAACCAAGTCACAGGGTATTAAGGCCACAGTCATTCAGTACTTGGCAAATCCTGTTGGTTGCATATCAGCAACACAGGTACAATGTTTGTGTTTGAGGACTGTCACACTGGGAGCTGGTAAATATCACCAAACGTCCTGCGCACAATCGACCAAATAGCTGACAGAACTTCATGTCAGCTCCTGGACTGAATATGTATTTGATGGTAATGTTGGTGCTTAATGTAATTACATTTTGATGTGTATTGTTTCTTTATTTTGCACTCTATGTGGTCATCAGACCATGCATAACATTTTTTATTTGGAACTCTTATCATTTGTTTTTACTCTTTTGAAATGTCATTACATTCACTGTCTTTACACATACATTTTAAATGGTAGCACTTATTCCAGAAATGTCATACTTCTATATCTAACAAAATGTGCCTGTATTACTATCATATCCAAGGGATGTATTACACAAGATAAAGTACCTCCAAATTAAGGACCACCAAAGGAGCAATTTCCCATGTCTAACCGGGTTGGAAGCTTCTTGAAATACCAGAAAAAATGTAATCCTTTAGGTATAATTATAGTTTTTTAATCATATGTGTCACTTGGGGGTTTACGATTCTACGCATAGGAAGGACGTGCCCTACAACGTTCATTTCTGCTGCTGCAAATCTACACCTATAGAAAATAAAGATGTACTCAGTAAGTAAGTTGGCTGAGATTGCCTTTCAGATCTGATGTTGAATTAATCAGGAGGAGTGAATGAAAAATATTTACAACGCCTGTCATGCATTGAGGCCAGCAAAGCATAAGAGAGAAAGAATACTGACCTTGATAGCCACCTGAAGAGGGTTGGGGTCCCCTCCAATTCCTACCACTGTACCCTCATATACCTCTCCAAAGGCACCATGTCCAAGAGCCCTGGTGAGAAATGGAACCACATGCCAGTTATAGGTTCAGTATTTCTGGTAGTTTGTTTAGGCACAATAAGAAAAAAATGTTTCGACTTACTCAGGAGTTGACCCAACTTACATTACGGGACACATTCACACATCATTGACTTCACAAAATACGGTCTGCACATTAACAAGGATATGGTTTTAAGGGCACCTTTCAGAACAATACTAAAACTGATCTATAAGAGCTCGTGCAACATAATCTACATATCACAGACTAGGACCCTCTCAAAATACAAACACCAGTCTGACATTGTTCACAAATAATTATTTGAGATTTGAGAAACAAAAAAAATCATAAGGCCTGTGTAAGGGTCAATTTAAAAAGTGGGCAAAACAATTTCAATGTACGTTATATCAGGGACTTCATCATAATGGTAAGGGGCGATGGCAGGTGATGTCAAATCTGTGTCTTCTTTGAGTTCAGTTGGGCACCTTGGGCGTCTTTCCTCCCACTGCCACACTCTTGGTCGACAGCTTCTAATTCACAATGCCTTGGTGGGTGAGCATCTTACTTACTTGAGAAGTGAGATGTTCTTCCGAGGGATCTCCTTCAGCTCGCTCAAGGTAGCGGCCTTCCCGGCAAAGCAGTAGTTAGGGTTATAGTCCGTCATGATGGTGGAGGTTCGGATTTTGCTCAGTTTGTACTCAGAGCTTTGCAGTCGCACACGAACTCCCTCCAGCTGTTGTTTCTTGCGGTGATAAACTAGGGGTGAGCGATTGATCAAGGGAAAGGAAAAAAACAAATAAGGTGAAAAATACATATGTCAAGGGCTTCACAGAACTGTGACTAGTGGATGCTTACGGCGTACATACTAGGACATCCAATAATTCTTACCGATAGCTAGACCACCAGTGGTGAAGATCACGCCAAGAATGACTGTCGCAGTGACCACTGACAGAATGAGGGGGATGGGGAAGTGCCCGTCAGCATCTGGTTCTTCATGGACAAAGGGAAAAACACAAGTGTAACTCTAAATAAGCAAATCAAAAGATCTCACTTGCATATTTCCTAAGCATCCCAAAGGTCAGTGCTGGAGCAGCAGACTGGAGAATTGAAAATAAAAGAAAAACTCTGGCAGTCCTCATGTCCAGCAAAAAATATGCCATCCTTCTGTATCAATCCCTACCTAAACAATTGTAATGTTACATGTTAGAAAAAGACATCCACAGCGGTGTGTGGTAGAAAATACATGTTCTCTCTTAACATTTTATACCCCCCCCCCCCCTTAGCTTTTCATCAAGTGCCTGCGGCTAAGAATTAAGGCACACGTAGGTGTGCATACATAGATTTTCACAGAAAACAATGTTTTGGGGTAAAAAGTTGCACATGCGCAATTGCATGCACCTTTATTCCTGCAAGAATTAACCTGAGAGATAGCTACAGGAGGTGGGCTGCCATGTTTCCTCCTCTTCCAAAAGTCAAACTTAAAGAATTGTTTCACACACTCGAAACTGATGTCATTGTGCTCTTTAAATAGGTGGGAGTTTGTGCACTAACGTTTTGCTTTGCCGACTTTAAACAGATTACAAACTCACATAGGTTTAGCAGGAATCTGACCAGAAGTCCTTGGAGTTCCACCCACCTGGGAGCAGCTGTTACACAGCCCAGGTGTGTTTTCGCTCTTCCTGTCACTGAGTTTAATCGTAGCGCTTACCATGAAGAACTGAATGTTCAGTTCCCTCATATTGTATTGTAATTGCATTTCTATAGTGCCTACTACACCGGACAAAGTGTTGCTGTGCTTTATACCAGGAAGCAGGCTGCACTGGGACCCGTTGTTAGTCATTAATCCAGTGGTAATTGGTAACTGTTAGTTTTTGGGGTTAGTCTTGTACTCTTAAAGAAACCATTAAATGCATTTGCTCCAGTTTCTCTGTGGTAGATTAATTTGATAGGAATTAGATGTGAAAATTAGTGAGAACTGTGTGAGTTCATGCTGGCCCACCTCTCAGCTCAATGCTGAGCCCACCTCTCAGTTCAGTGCTGAGCCCACCTCTCAGTTCAGTGCTGAGCCCACCTCTCATTTCAATGCTGAGCCCACCTCTCAGTTCAATGCCGAGCCCACCTCTCAGTTCAGTGCTGACCCCACCTCTCAGTTCAGTGCCAAGCCCGCCTCTCAGTTCAGTGCTGAGCCCACCTCTCAGTTCAATGCTAAGCCACCACTCAGTTCAGTGCTGAGCCCACCTCTCAGTTCAATGCCGAGCCCACCTCTCAGTTCAATGCTGAGCCCACCTCTCAGTTCAATGCCGAGCCCACCTCTCAGTTCAATGCCGAGCCCACCTCTCAGCTTGGTGCTGAGCCCACCTCTCAGTTCAGTGCCGAGCCCACCTCTCAGTTCAATGCTGAGCCACCACTCAGTTCAGTGCTGAGCCCACCTCTCAGTTCAATGCCGAGCCCACCTCTCAGCTTGGTGCTGAGCCCACCTCTCAGTTCAGTGCTGAGCCCACCTCTCAGTTTGATGCTGAGCCACCACTCAGTTCAGTGCTGAGCCCGCCTCTCAGTTCAGTGCTGAGCCCACCTCTCAGTTCAGTGCTGAGCCCACCTCTCAGTTCAGTGCTGAGCCCACCTCTCAGTTCAGTGCCGAGCCCACCTCTCAGTTCAATGCTGAGCCCGCCTCTCAGTTCAGTGCTGAGCCCACCTCTCAGTTCAGTGCTGAGCCCGCCTCTCAGTTCAGTGCTGAGCCCACCTCTCAGTTCAGTGCTGAGCCCACCTCTCAGTTCAATGCCGAGCCCGCCTCTCAGTTCAGTGCTGAGCCCGCCTCTCAGTTCAGTGCTGAGCCCGCCTCTCAGCTCAGTGCTGAGCCCACGTCTCAAATCAGTGCTGAGCCCACCTCTCAGTTCAATGCTGATCCCACCCCTCAGTTCAATGCTGAGCCCACCTCTCAGTTCAGTGCTGAGCCCACCTCTCAGTTCAATGCTGATCCCACCTCTCAGTTCAGTGCTGAGCCCACCTCTCAGTTCAGTGCCAAGCCCGCCTCTCAGTTCAGTGCTGAGCCCACCTCTCAGTTCAATGCTAAGCCACCACTCAGTTCAGTGCTGAGCCCACCTCTCAGTTTGATGCTGAGCCACCACTCAGTTCAGTGCTGAGCCCGCCTCTCAGTTCAGTGCTGAGCCCACCTCTCAGTTCAGTGCTGAGCCCGCCTCTCAGTTCAGTGCTGAGCCCACCTCTCAGTTCAGTGCTGAGCCCGCCTCTCAGTTCAGTGCTGAGCCCGCCTCTCAGCTCAGTGCTGAGCCCACGTCTCAAATCAGTGCTGAGCCCACCTCTCAGTTCAATGCTGATCCCACCCCTCAGTTCAATGCTGAGCCCACCTCTCAGTTCAGTGCTGAGCCCACCTCTCAGTTCAGTGCTATGTCCACCTCCCAGTTCAATGCTGAGCCCACCTCTCAGCTCGATGCTGAGTCCACCTCTCAGTTCTGTGCTCAGCCCACCTCTCAGTTCAGTGCTCAGCCCACCTCTCAGTTCAGTGCTATGTCCACCTCTCAGTTCAATGCTGTGACCTCAATCACCCCTCGGCACTTACTTCTCAAAGCAACATTGATAACCCAAAAAAACAGAAGTCAGGATAACAACAAGGTTTGTTAAAGGAAGAGGAGATTTGTGAGCTTTCACATTACACCCACAGACAAACTCTAAAAAGTACTGAAAAAATGACCAACAGAATCGGTCCTGCTGTGTTTTCCTCATAAGAAGTTGATCTGAGTTATCCTAAAAGAGGTTCTGCTGTGTGTGGTAGTGGTAAAGCGCCTCCCAAAACATGTGGCGTGGAGTCTGAGGTAAGAGGAAGTGAGTCTTGGGCTGTTAAGACTTTTTTGGGGGATACTTTTCTGATTATCAAGCATTAAAAATCATCCGATTGCTGAAACAATGTATTTGTTCAATGGCGGTCCATTATTGTGTGATGTGTTAGGATGCACAAGCAGAGAACACATATGCACGAACCCTTGCTCAAATAGACAATACACAGGAAGGCACATACACATATATGGCCACGCATGCAGACTAAGCTGGATAACTGAATGGATCAATCAACATGTGGATGTCTATATGGATGAATAGGACATTGGACACCTTGATGTATGTTCAGGTGCATGCCCCACGCATTCTTTTGTATGAATCTGCTGGTATTTGGTATAGTGCAAGCCTAGCTGTGTCACAATGGAGTGCTATAAAGCAGAAAGGAATAAACACGTTTGCATTTCACATTAGATTACACATATATACAATTACATTAGATTTCATACATATTTGCGATTTTTGGTACAAGGAGTTGCCCTACTCTGTTTTAGATCCTACCCCCTCCCCTCAAGCCCCCCCCCCAGGTTCCCTGGTCCCCGAGACTGTCATTAGACCATCTTTATAAATCAACCCAATGGAATAATAAAGATTTCTTTTTTTTGTTCATGGCATGTTAGCAAGATCAACTATCAAGGCATTCAACTTTTTGGGAGGGAGTGAAAACGGGCCTTCGATGGTGCTAGAAAGCCCTGCATTGATGATAAGGAGGCAGAGAGAGCGGAGACTGTGACCTTGAAAATTAGTTTATATGGTCAGGTCTATTGACCATGGAAGAGAAAGTTTATCAGCATTTGATCATATCTATTTAAGCATGGACTCCCTCATCAAAGCCAGACCTGTTGATATTGCCACTGCTTGTTTTAATAGGGCCCAATCATATATCTTGAGTACTCTGTTTCAAACTTCATCGTCCTTTAACTCCTTTTTTCCCCTTCTGCCTTTTATAATTTTGCAGGTGAGCTATGATCACCCATTTATTGGACGTCTTCATGTCCTCGCAGGTGGAGGTAACATTATTTTTAGCCTCGTTCAAAGTTATGGGGAAGGGGGTGGGGGTTTCCTGTTTCTGGACACCTTTACCCCATGTGACTTATCTGTCTTCCTCGTAAGAGACGAAGAGAGTTAGAACCCTCTATCGCGCAACTGGGAGATCCTTGGTGAGGTTTAAAGAGTTTGCGAAGAGTAAAGGGTTTTGTCAATCAGTAGTAAGTGGGAGACTTTATTTCTTGTTTGGTGTTTATGTGGTTTTGTAAATTTGAGGTCTGTGGTGACATTTATACTTGTATTACCTTTTGTTTTGCCTTTGTGCTGGAACAAACTGGATTGACATCATCCTGTCACTGCAACACAACATGAACATTGAGCACATAGGAGCCAGTAGGTGTTCTGGTTACAAAGGTGGTCTCGTACCTGTGCAGCTGACGTTGTCGCTCGCCAGCACCTCCCCAGACCTGCAGATGCACCTGACGAGCTTGGTCCGAAAGTTGCGCTCGCAGTGTCCCGACAGGCAGTGGTTGCAGTTCAGGGCCAATTCAATCAGCACCTCCCCATGGCTCTCCATGACTGGGAAAACCAAAGCCACAATACAGGAAGCACTCATTTAATACCTGCATAAGTAACGTGAATATTAATGCATTGATGTAACTAGTCTACCACTGCTTCCCATCGGAGCCGCCTCAGGAGGGGGCGGCAAGGGCTGTTTGCTCCAGGCCTCATTCTTTGCAGGGTCTCGTGCTGTTAATCATACATGTATTCATATGTCAGGTCCACCTAGCATTTGTGAATTATTTATAAGGTACAGCTACCTCAAATGTGTTCCAAGGCACTGTTTTAGTCTGGACTAAGTCCTCGTGCCACCAGAAGACACACGAGGGGCCCTGCATGATGTTGGTGACCCCGGCCCCATAAACATGCCTGCCAGGCTTGCTTCCAATACTGGTTTGAGCAAAACTCTCTGGTTTTCAGCTTCACTGGGCAGTCACTGGACAGCTGTACCCCATAAAGGGTTACACTGGGCAACACTGTAGACAATTGTCATGACTTGGCTTGACTCATGCATTTTGGACCCAAATATGCCAGATGTTGTGGCAGTCTGGTGGTGCAGCCAAACCTTGTCTCTGGGAATAATGCACTTCTTATGACTACCCTTATCTAAATGTATACATTTATCTCTATGTCAATGAGGCATGTATCATTTCAAGCTTCAGTATACATTGTAGGTCGAATGGCTGCTGCACACACTTCTACCGCCCAATGCACACAGTAGTGTGCCCACTTGCACCTGTTGCAAACCTCTGATGACATCTCGTTTACCCACCTTTCGAGCCTTTTGCTTTCCCTGTCTCCTGTATTCCTCTTACCAAATGCATATGCATTTTCAACATGGCTGCTCCTCTCAAAACACAAAACACTTGAACTTGCTCCTGGGCACGCACACAATGCATACATACAAGCAGGGTCTCAGTAGTTCCTTGACTATCTAAGTATTATGAGATCCTACAAAATCCTATGACTCAAGCCCTGCTCCTTGTGTACGCCCACATCCGTCTTTGTTAGTACGCACTCCCATCACACATACACTCACACACATACATGCACACAGAGATCCACACACAAAGGCACAATCACATTCCGCTGTAATAATGTTCATTAACTAGTGATGTCCAATGTTGCGTTACAGCACATCACATTGTGCACATTTGCACTCCCAGCGCTACCCTAGCACAGTACTGCTCTTGCACACGACTCCTCTAACACAGGAATGCTCTAGGCCAGGACCGCACCGACACAGAACAGAGGGCTACTCACGCAAAGGGTATCTCTTGCACAGGACTAGCGCGTGACCATGCTAGCACTGGGCTGATTTAACACAAGACTGCTCTAGCACAGGACTGCACATGCACAGTATTTCTACTGCTCAAATACATGAATACTCTTGCACAGGGCTTCTATCACACAGGGCTGCTTTTGCATAGGACTGCTCTCGCACAGAACTGATCTCACAGGACTGCTCTCACACAGGACTGCTCCAACACAGGACATCTCTAGCACAGGACTGCTCTAATACAGGACCATTCTTGCAGAGGACTGCTATAAAACAGTACTACTCTTGCACAGGAACTGCTCTCACACAGGACTGCTCCAACACAGGTCATCTCTTACACAGGATTGCTCCAACACAGGACATCTCTTACACAGGATTGCTCCAACACAGGACATCTCTTGCAAAGGATTGCACTAATACCGGACTACTCTTGCACAGGGACTGCTCTTACACAGGACTGCTCCAACACAGGACCACTCTTGCACACGACTGCTCTATTCCTTTTGCCATGAAGAAGAATAACTCATAGTAAGTAGGGAGATTGGAAGGTGGGGGTGCTCTTGTCCTTCCCATCACAGCGCCCACCTGAGGAAAGGAGCACCCCACGTCAAATCTTTGCTCGCTCCTCATTCCTTTAGCCCTGCACACCTTATCTGCTTCCTCCTGTCTCTTTTCGCTTTCTTCCAGCAAGTGAAATGAGCCGCTGACAGGCCCCATCTGTTCACAGCAACATCTGCCTGGGGTTTGCCTTTCATCGCCTTCTTTGAAGCGCACATTATCCGTAGCCGTTGCCAGATGTTTAGGTTTCCGCCAGTCTGTCAGGCAGAAGATTAATGTCTGAGCAGGCAAAGATGTGAGGTTGTGTCCGCATCCCAGAAACCACTGCAGAGACCCCCATGCTCCTCGCGGTCACAAATGCATCCCTTGGACACTTGGGGCCATATTATCAAGAAAGGGCGATACCTTATCACCGCTTTTATCAGAAGGAAACTGCCGCTCAAGTGGCGATAATGGGCTTGATAATATGCCCTTGTGAATTCCCATAGAAGCCCAAGTTAACACCAGAACCTTGGCTGCTATGGGAATTCACAAGGATATAGTATCAAGCCCATTATCGCCGCTTTAGCTACAGTTTCCTGCCGATAAAGCGGCGATAATTTTATCTCCTGTTCTTGATAATATGGCCCTAAATGTTATGGTGCCCTGCATCGATTTAAATGTTGTTGCCCTCTTATCTGTTAACTGAGTAATGTCCTACACTTCTGGGGACAAATATGTAGAATCTGCCAGTAGCACTCTAGATGGTTCTGGCTGTTAGTAGGACTCGGCTAGTAAGTCATCATTTGCATTAGGACTACTGCACTTGTACTCCCAGCAGTTTTGTATGCTGCATGTGTGGTCAGTGTATCCTATTATTAAACAAGGTTAAAAACTCATGTGATTATGCACTCACCGGATGCTTTAAATTCTGCACCAGTCCTGAGGAAGGCGATACAATCACCTGTGGGCTGAAGCATTTTCTATCTATCAATATATGCAGTTCTAACACAATTAACTGTCTATTGAAAGGCCATATAGTGGGAAGTTTCATTCCTGTGAAGGAGTGTTTCCACTTACTTTGATAACAGAGCACTCCTCGATTGATTGCACAGTTGTTCAGCATTACTTTTATGTAGAGGTACGTTGTGACTGTGATGTTAACATCATAAAGAATAATGTTATTTTAAAAAACCATAGTTGATGGAGCTTGACATCATTAAAAAGAGAGCATTCCCTCTGGGTACAATCCTAATTCTAAATATGTAAGTACCACTGGAAGCTAGACATTCAGTCTGCATCTAGAATCCATAAATACATATCTACGGGGCACAGACATAATATTGAGTCAAAAATATCGAATGGACATAATATCGAAGTCAAAATATAGAATGGACAAAATAGCGAATGGACAGAATATAGTGGTTAAAAATATCGAATTGAAGGTAAGTAATTTAGTACCGAATTTTAAAATATAGAAAGTCAAAGTATCGAAGTATATAATATAGGTTTCTAATATATCGAATTTTTATTAATATCGAAAAAATGTAAAGTTTTTTTATGTTATTTAATTTTTGCGTAATTTAATTCTGTAGCGGGTTGTGGGTTTATAGGGGAATGGGGTGGGAAGTAATTTAATTGTAATTTAATTAAATATATTAATTTATTTATTGGTATTTATTTTGAATTAATTGGTAATTGAAGTTTAATTGGTAATTAATTAATTTGTAATTGGTAATTCATTTTTAATTGGTAATTTATTTTATTAATTGATTATTTCTACTTATGTTTATTTTATTAATTTATTTTCCGTAGCGGGTTCTGGATTTATAGGGGATTAGGGTGGGAAGTAATTTAATAGTAATTAATTAAATATGTTATTTTATTTATTGGTATGCAGTTTGAATTAATTGATAATTAAAGTTTAGTTGGTAAATAATTAATTTGTAATTGGTAATTCATTTTTAATTGGTAATTTATTTTTATGAATTGAATAATTTGTAATTATGTTTATTGTATTAATTTATTTTCCGTAGTGGGTTGTGGGTTTATAATGAATAGGGTGGGAAGCAATTTAACTGTAATTAAGTAGATAATTTTTATTTATTTATTGGTATTAATTTTTAATTTATTGTTAATTGATAATTGGTAATTAATTTGTATTAATAGGTAAATAATTTCAATACCTAATATTAATTTGTATTTTTAATTAATTAATTGTTACATAATATTAAATTGGTGATTTATTTTAATTAATGTATTCTTGGTATTGATATGTAATTATTTTTTATTAATATATTAAATCTTTACTTTCCCTACTGTTGCACTCTCTGGAGTGGGAATAGTAATTTTTACCCCTGCGCTATCCAATGTTTTCCCTACTGTTGCACTCACTGGAGTGGGAATAGTAATTTTTACCCTCCGCTCTCCAACGCTTTCCCTACTGTTGCACTCTTTGGAGTGGGAATAGTAATTTTTACCCCTACGCTATCCAACGCCTTCCCTACTGCTGCACTCTCTGGAGTTTAGTATAGTAATTTTTACCCCTACGCTATTCAACGCTTTTCCTACTGTTGCACTCTCTGGAGTGGGAATAGTAATTTTTACCCCTACGCTATCCAACGCTTTCCCTACTGTTTCACTCTCTGAAGTGGGAATAGTAATTTTTACACTCCCGCTATCCTACGGTAATAATATTGTATATTTTTTATTAATATTATGTTAATATATATATATAAATGTTTTAACAAATAAAATTGTATGTTTTTTTATAACTTAAATAAATTATTTAATAATGTTAAGGTTATTTAAGTATTTTTAAGTATATTTTAGTTATTTATTTTTAATATTTTTTTAATTCTACATTATTTTTAAGAAATTCGATATTTTTACAAAGTATATATTTTTAAACGGTATTTTGGATTCGATATTTTTGTACTTACCGGTTTGTAGATAGGAAATCGATATTTTGTCATTAGACATTTTGGCATCGATATTTTGGGAAGTCTATATTATTGTACTCGATATTATGTCAGTGATCCATAAGTATTTAGGGAGCGATAACTAGAGGTGGGATTTTATATTGCTGGAACCAGCTAGAAGAATGTCAGTCCTCCAGGCAAAATATAATTTTCTAGCTGGAGCGCTCCCCATACACTAACATCCGAATTTTAAGGCCTGCTATAAATATGAGGCACCCTAAGGAGCCTTACCTCTCCTATGGGAAGCAGTGGTCCTGCATATACGTTAAGAGGATATTCATTTGCCATTGCCTCACTGCCTTGGTTTCATCTTTTCGTCCACATCGGTGAGCTAGCATAGTTTCATATTCCGCTCCCAAGGGAGTGGATGAATAAAAAAAAGACAAGGTCTTACCTGCCAATGGCTGCAAAAATATCTCCCCTCTGGGACTCATGAATGAAATTCCGTCCTCCCCGTCGGTTGTGAGGTCATCAGATGATGCTGCGTTCCCACCTGCAAACAGGAGGCTCAGGGTCTTTACATGCACAATAATACCAGTGAGTGCAAACAGAAGCCAGTGCATCACTCTCTTTCGACACACACGGCCTGATTCTCAAAGAACATAAGTTTCTTCCTCATAATTTGCTACCAGTAAACACTGCACAGACTTACTTCAGGATGGAGTGGAGGCAAATTCCAACCATAGTCAAACAGAAGCAAGCCATTTGTTTTTGTTTAGCAGAATCCCAGCCTGAAGGACGACTATCAATACTATTGAAGCACCCCACCTACCCAGGGCTTTAAGTGTAATGAGAAAACTGGGGAGGGAGGGGGGGGGGTCTCTCAAAGGGGCGTGTCCAATGCAATTAAGGGCGTTG